>NC_137735.1:18695170-20067670 GCF_963264785.1 Psittacula echo | reverse complement strand
ATCCTTCTGAGAATGAAAAGGGTAACTTTATAAAACTGTTAAAAACAGACTTTCTTTGATGCTTACCTGGTAAGCCGTTTTGGTTGAGGTCGCTCTCCAAATTTCCTGGAAAAAAAAGAAGATGCTAATTTAAAGGTGCTTAGTCATAATTTTGCAGTGAAATACTATCCCAATTTTACAATTTTTGAAAATGTATTGACATTTGATGTCTTTTCATTGTAATTTCCCGGAGAGGTTACTATTAAAGTATCAACCACCTCCTAGAAATAGCTTTGTCCACAATAGCACGGAGGGGTTTCTTTATTTGGAACACTGGATGACCTTCTTTGCTAAAGTCACATTTACTTCCTCTCTGAATCAGTTTTGAAAAGTTCAGATATCACAATTATGTAAATAGCCCAGGGATCTCTGCCACAGCACTGACCAGAAGTGCCAACAAAAAGCAGTTATTATCACCATACAGAAATCAACAGACTAATCTCCAAGTTGACAAATCACAGTGAATGCTTCCCATGAGGACAATTCCTCATAAATTTGCTTATCCTTACTGACTTCTCACAAAAAGGATGACCATATATTTCATACGTGCTGATACAGAATTGTAAGAAAAATCTCCCTCGCGGAATGTAGCCAAGCATGATCCAGAAATACCCTGTTATACATTGTTTTCTTAGCCATAAGGCATAATGTGTTCTGAGGCAAAGCTTTAACACTGTTCATGACAGAGAGGATGCTCCTTACATGCAGTTAAGACTTTCCACAAAAGTATTTATTCATGTAAGACACTGAGTTTACACAGGACAGAAACATTTTCATTAACAAAAACATCCTCAGATTAAACTAAAATGACCAGGTAAAAAACCTGAAAAAAGAAAGGCTATATGCTGCAATGTACATCAACGTGGCACAGAAGTACAACCACAGCTAAAATAAGGAAAAAGAGGGAAGTTAGGGGAAAAAAAAAAAAAAAAAAAGAAACAAAAGAAAAAAGGAAAGGATAAAAGATAGAGGTAGATTTAGCTTAACACCTTTCTATCTAAAAATAAGCTGAGGCATAAGAGACTCTGCTTCTGCTGCCAATGTTCATAAATATCTCTATAACTTGGCAAACTCTTTTGTAAGTAGTCACATCTTTGCTTTTACACTTCCGGGATAGTGAAAACCTTCCCCTGTCCTAATATTGCCCTACAACAGTGTTGGAGGCTCTCTAGGACAAGAAGTACTTCATCATTAAATGATGAAATGAGAAATTCCACTGTTGATGCCGAGGATTTGTCCTGAACTCTACAGCAACCAGTGGTGGAATGATTTGATGTATTCCAATTTCATATGAGTAACTCCAGAAATGCACAAAGTAAAAATGCAGAGCTAACAGCACTATATACAGTTGAGCAGAACAGCACTGAAAAGAGTGACAAGAACATTCAGCAAATTCTGAAGTTATCTTTCACAACTTGAGAAATTAATCTTCTAAAGTACTAGCAGTCTTTCCTATGCAGAAGAAAAGAATAAGTAAGATGAAATCAAATTATTTCTTTTCAGTTTAAACAATGAAATTAAAATTTACATTTCCAATCAGAGAGAAGCTCCTTTCACATTGTACTTAGTTATTGTTAGCATACTGTTCACTTGTTTGGCTTTATTTTAACTTCAAATGAAACAATGAAACCAAAATTTTTGTTGCAAGATTTGTTTCCATGTATTTTCGATTTTGAGATGTATGGGACATGTGCTTCATTACTATTTTCCTCTGTGGTATGTATCACTGCATTATCATATTTGCAATGCAGAAAGGTTACAAGAAAACTGAAACAGTTTTGCCATTTTGCAGCCAGAAGGTTATATCCCAAAGCCTATCTGCTTATCTTTCAGGATCAGTCTAGTGTTATCTCCCAAGCACACCCTGTGCCTCTGATTTTCCCCAGATAACAGTGTGAGTAGGTGTGTGCATCCCACCTCACTGTTCTCCCTTGAAGACCTAGGATCATTAAATCTGGCAGAGGATTCACCTGTCTGTGACTCACTGACTAGACAACAGATTATCTTTAAGCAATAATTTACAATATCCCTATAGGTTAGCTGCCTTATCTGGAGTAGAACTAGAGTCTTTGTTTCAATCCCTCTGCACATTTTAACTCACCAAGAAAAAGGTTAAGAGGTGCCTATTCTGGAGCAAAGGAGACACTGCACACACCACACACCACACTTGCTTATACCATGGTCAAGAGATCCCATGCAAGATGAGGACACTAGTACCTCAGAAACCACATTAACACAGAAAAAACCACCCAGAAAAAATCTTACACTCCCATAAGGCAATATCTAGCCATGCAGAAGTCTGAGCATAGATGATTCAGTCCTCTTGCACATACAGTTACTGCTGCCTAAAAAACTTTATTAATAATAGAGGCATCTACACACAAAAAAAGAAGCCATTACTTAGAGAAATAAACACCCTATCTTTCTTTAGTCAACTCCTGAATATACCACACAGGAAAAAACACCAAAATTCCCATTCTTCAGAGGCAGAGCTAAAACACTATGTCATTCTGAAGCTGCACAGGGTAAACCCGGATCACCTGATGCTCAGTGCACCACCATTATACTTCAACATGCCAACTTTCCCTAGCCTCCTCCATCCAAAATAAAGTTAGTGATGTCACTGTAATCAACTTGCGAACCTGTATAAAAGCTACCTTTAGCAACATAAACCTTCCAAGACATTATGCAAACTAAATTTGGTAGATCTTTTATTATTCATAGAGTCATAGAATGGTTTAGGTTGGAAGGGACCCAAAAGATCATCTCATTCCAACCCCCCTGCCATGGGCAGGGACACCTTCCACTAGACTAGGTTGCTCCAAGCCCCCTCCAACCTGGCCATGAGAACTTTCAGGGATGTGGCACCTACAACTTCTCTGAGCAACCTGTGCCAGTGTCTCACCACTCTGATAGTAAAGAATTTATTCCTAATATCTAATTTGTATCTACTCTCTGCCATCTTAGTGCCATTCCTCCTTGTCCTATCACTACATATCCATGTAAAAAGTCCCCCTTCAGATTTCTTGTACGCCCTCTTTTAGTATTGGAAGACATTAGAGGGAGGAGCAAAGCAGGAATAAATTATACATTCATAGTTACGGAAAGTCCAACTTTTTACTATCTCTGAATTAAATTCAGCTACTTTTTCCTCAGTAATGTTATCTTGATGGCCAGTTGATGGTTATGTACCCTAGCCTTCATGTTACTGAACAGCACTTTCCCGTATCATAGAATTATAGAATAGTTAGGGTTGGAAAGGACCTTCAGATCATCTAGTTCCAACCCCCCTGCCATGGGCAGGGACACCCCACACTAAACCATGCCACCCAAGGCCTCATCCAACCTGGCCTTGAATACTGCCAGGGATGGAGCATTCACAACCTCCCTGGGCAACCCATGCCAGTGCCTCACCACCCTCTCAGTAAAGAACTTCTTCTTTATATCCAGTCTAAACTTCCCCTGTTTAACTTTTAACCTGTTACCCCTTGTTCTATCACTACAGTCCCTAATGAAGAGTCCCTCCCCAGCACCCTTGTAGGCCCCCTTCAGATACTGGAAGACTGCTATGAGGTCTCCACGCAGCCTTCTCTTCTCCAGGCTCAACAGCCCCAACTTTCTCAGCCTGTCTCCATACAGGAGGTGCTCCAGTCCCCTCATCATCCTCGTGGCCCTCCTCTGGACTTGTTCCAACAGTTCCATGTCCTTTTTATGTTGAGGACACCAGAACTGCACACAATACTCCAAGGGAGGTCTCACAAGAGCAGAGTAGAGGGGCAGGATGACCTGCTGGTCACGCTCCTTTTGATGCAGCCCAGGATACAGTTGGCTCTCTGGGCTGCGAGCACACACTGAAGCCGGCTCATGTTCATTTTCTCATCAACCAACACCCCCAAGTCTTTCTCTGCAGGGCTGCTCTGAGTCTCTTCTCTGCCCAACCTGTAGCTGTGCCTGGGATTGCTCCGACCCAGGTGGAGGACCTTGCACTTGGCATGGTTAAACTTCATAAGGTTGGCATCAGCCCACCTCACAAGTGGGTCGAGGTCCCTCTGGATGGCATCCCTTCCCTCCAGCGTATCAACCGAACCACACAGCTTGGTGTCATTGGCAAACTTGCTGAGGGCGCACTCAATCCCACTGTCCATGTCACCAACAAAGATGTTGAACAAGACCGGTCCCAACACCGATCCCTGAGGGACACCACTCGTTACTGGTCTCCAGATGGACATTGAGCCACTGACCACAACTCTTTGCGTGCGGCCATCCAGCCAGTTCTTCATCCACCGAGTGGTCCACCCATCAAATTGATGTCTCTCCAATTTAGAGACAAGGATGTCATGTGGGACAGTGTCAAAGGCTTTCCACAAGTCCAGGTAGATGACGTCAACTGCTCTGCCCCTGTCCATCAGTTTCATAGCCCCATCATAGAAGGCCACCAAATTGGTCAGGCAGGATTTCCCCTTAGTGAAGCCATGCTGGCTGTCACCAACCACCTCCTTGTTTTTCATGTGCCTTAGCATGCCTTCCAGGAGAATCTGCTCCAAGAGTTTGCCAGGCACAGAGGTGACACTGACTGGTCTGTAATTCCCCAGGTCATCCATTTTTCCTTTCTTAAAAATGGGGGTTATATTTCCCTTTTTCCAGTCATCAGGAACTTCACCTGACTGCCATGATTTTTCAAATATGATGGCCAGTGGCTTAGCAACTTCACTCGCCAGCTCCTTCAGGACCCACAGATGGATTTCATCAGGTCCCATGGACTTCTGTACGTTCGGGTTTTTAAGATGGTCTCGAACCAGATCCTCTCCTACAGTGGGACTAGGGTCTTCATTCTCACAGTCCCTGCATCTGCCTTCCAAGACTTAGGTGGTGCGGTCAGAGACTTCGCCAGTGAAGACCGAGGCAAAGAAGTCATTAAGAACCTCAGCCTTCTGCAAATCCAGGGTAGCCAGTTCTCCCGATATCTTCCGGAGGGGGCCTACATTGTCCCTAGTCTGTCTTTTATTCACTACGTACCCATAGAATCCCTTCCTGTTATCCTTAACATCCCTAGCCAAGCTTAATTCTAACTGGGCCTTAGCCTTCCTCACCCGGTCCCTAGCTTCCCGGATGACATCCCTGTATTCTTCCCAGGCTGCCTGTCCCTTCTTCCACCTTCTATAAGCCTCTTTTTTCCTTTGAATTTTCCTCAGCAGCTCCTTATCCATCCAAGGAGGTCTCCTGGCCCTCCTGCTGCACTTCCTTCTAGTTGGGATGCAACACTCCTGAGCTTGGAGCAGGTGATCCTTGAATAACAACCAACAGTCTTGGGCCCCCCTGCCCTCTAGGGCTATATCCCATGGAACCTTACTAAGCAGGCTCCTGAAGAGGCCAAAGTGTGCTCTCTTGAAGTCCAGCGCAGCGAGCTTGCTGCACTCTCTTTTCACTGTCCTGAGGATCTCGAATTTGACCATCTCGTGGTCGCTGCAACCAAGGCTGCCCAGGAGCGTCACATTTCCAACCAGCCCTTCCCTGTTGGTGAGCACGAGGTCAAGCATGGCACCTCTCCTTGTCGGCTCCTCTATTACTTGCAGAAGGAAGTTGTCTTCCACACAATCGAGGAACCTCCTGGATTGCTTGTGCCAGGCCATATCATCACTCCAACAGATATCAGGGTGGTTGAAGTCCCCCATGAGAACAAGGCCTGTGAGCGTGAGGCTTTTCCTATCTGTCTATAGAGTGCTTTGTCTGCAGATTCCTCTTGATCAGGCAGTCTGTAACAGATCCCCACAGTAATGTCTTCCATCACTGTCCTCTCTTTAACCCTGACCCACAAACTCTTTGTCGACTGCTCACCTGTCCCCAGACAGAGTTCCATGCTCTCCAGCCTATCCCTAACATAAATAGCAACTCCCCCTCCCCGCCTGCCAGGCCTGTCTTTTCTAAAGAGCCTGTAACCTTCCATTCCAACACTTCAGTCATAGGAGCCACCCCCCCATGTTTCTGTGATGCCTGTTATATCATACCCCCGTAGATGTGCACACATCTCTAATTCCTCGTTTGCTCCCCATGCTACGGGCGTTTGCATAGAGGCATCTGAGCAGAGCTCCAAATGAAGCCGGCTCATTGGCTGGAGTGGCTGGAATATCTCTACATTGCTCCGAGCATTTATCACCTCAAATATCACCTCAAAGTATCAAGTATCACCTCAAAATAATTTCAAAGATCCCATAAACGTTCCTCAGAACTAAGAACTCTAACTGACCCACAAACCACTTTCATCACTAGACATCTTCATAGAGGAAACTATATTTTGGTAAAAAAGAACGTGACTGTACAGGAATGCTATAAATCAAATTATTTAAATAAGTATTCAATAAGTACATGAGTAAGGTTGATTGACATAATATTCTTACACATCCAATAAAAAAAAAAAAAATCTCCATAGCTCAATAGCAACAACCAAACAAGTTAGAATTCAAGAAAGATTAAGAAAGGAATAGGAAACACAAACATTAGTATGTCACAGCATTATTCTGCCACACACTCACAGTCCTGAAAACTGCCTGCTGTTCACTGAAAACATAGGGGAAAAAAGTTCCTCGGAGTAATAAAACATACCACAAAAGTCAATATGGATGATCAACAGCTTTCATATGCAATTGGTTAAAACATTTCAGCTTTTAATGAGAGTGAGCACACAAGAGAAAAGTGACAAAGACGTAGGAGACTAATATAAGATACGTAAAATGTGAAAAAGAGATGGCTGTTCTCCGCCTTGCAAACACCGGAACTGGAAAATATATCTATCTGAAAATTTCATTTTAGAATAAAAATATTTTCCCTTGCTCTACAAACCTGGTTATAACTAAGTTATGAAACATACTGCTACAGGATATTGTGAAGGCTAAAGCACAAATGGACTCAAAAGATTAAGCAGAAGTCTGGTACAGAACTCCATTAGCTTCTACTAAGCATGATGACCTATTTTTTATAACCTTGTTCTCAGGAAAACCTGAACCATTCTCTATCAGCAGCGAAGAAGTTACCAGGAGGGAAAAAAAAAAACAACAAATCAACCCAGTCTACATTTAGTCTCTTTTACATTCTTAAACTTCCATCACTGATGACTACAAGGCACAGTCCAGTGAAATACTTCTACAAACCAGGTACATTCAACAGCAGCAATTGCATCCAGGATGCCAGATTTTCAGTCGTGTTGGAAAACTCAAAACATACAAACAACACATGAAAAAACGAACCATTTAATGGTTCACCTGGTTTATTCATTCCTTATGTTTGCAAACTTGATAGAGATACCTCTATTGACAACATAATCTGAAGTACAAAAACTGTCAGTAACTACGCTGCAGAAGAAAAGACCGAGGGCTTTTGCTTTTTCTGATGTTAGGACAGCTCATCTGAAAGTGCAAGAAACACATTATCTATGGTTTTGTACTAAATGACAGACATTGTACAAGTGATGACTGCTGTTATTTCAAACTTTTGTGTTTCACTGGCATGTTGAAAAACAGGCCGATTCAGACATTTCAAGGTTACCCGTCAGAGACGACAGAGACTGCACTATTTTTCTTGCATAGGTTTTCCCTGGATTTCACTGTTCTGGAATTTCTCTTGATATTTACTATTTCTAGACCTCTTCTTTGTTTACATCTTGAAAATTTGCAGATTGATGGATAACAGAAGGATACAGTAATGTATCACAGTTCTATTCTTACAGTGGTTATTAAACAAGCTAAATATATGTAATTTTAAATCCTAATTATAAGTTATATATCATTATATCTGAATGCTCACCAAGTCCCTTTTTTTATTTTACTATCCAAGAGTCACCACTGTTTCAGGTGCACTGTACTAGAACTCTGGACATACGGTCGAGTTGCCATTTTAATTCACAAAACAAAAAAAGCTTGCTAATTCAGTTCAGGACAAACTGTATTTTATTAGTATTTCCCTATCACACTGCACTGCAAACCTGAGTGTGAGCATTTAGTCACACCATAATCACTTGCTGCAGCAGCAAGTTCTACTTGTTCTAGTAATTCTTTTCCCAGTGTTTTCTCTAGCTAGTAGTTTCTATTCCATTATTTTCATGTATTTTGTTTTCTGATGCTTTGCATATATTAACTTCACTTCCTCATTTTGCACTGTAGGCATAACTTTACTCCCACATCATGTCCCATATCAGTCTTCTTTTCAAGTCCATCCTTTTCATTTCACAAGTCCCAGTTTGCTGTTCAAACTTCTATTCGAACTTCTTTTCCCCATTCAGAGAATGGGAAATAAACTTACTCTTTTTACCTCTTTACTGACATCAAGTAACTATGGAAATGAACAACTGCACTAACATTAATCTTCCAAGTACACTAACTAGTTTTGCTCAAGCTTTTAATATTCTTAGGCTAGGTAAAAGCATGACACAACATATAGAGTGTTTCAAATATTTTCATGAAATATCAGAATACCAAATCCTGTTTGGAATTCCTCGCTCAGATACAATAGGTACTATGTTATAGTTTTCTATGGCTGCAGGAATGTGACTGTCCATTGCTTCCAGCATCTACAACGAAACACAAAGGCAATCTATAACTTATTTTTCTTTACTAAAAGTATCAAACTTTTTTCCTATTATACAGTCTTACTTTCTAGAGATAAGCATAATTGTAAGGGCTGAATTGCCTTTTTTTTCTTTTTTTTTTTTTTCAATGGTTCTACACTTCAAGTCAACTTTGGAAGGAAAAATAAAAATTAACCAGAGATGTGCCATTTTCAAGAAAAAAAAAAAAGTATAAATAAATAAAAAAATCACATGCTATGCCATCCTCAACTTTGAATATTTGTAGTCGCTAAACAGCTCTAGCATCCTCCTGAGTGGAATATGAACTTCAAATCCTTCCGGTATTGGCCTTCAGCCAAGAACATCCTTTTCACAGTCCCTCATAAATTCCATTCACCTTTATTTACCGAGCACAGAAGCCTTAAAAAATATTTCAACAACATTCAAATAGAGGCAAACTTCAGTCATTTGCCTTAAGAATTCTATCTTCAGTTGGCCTATAGACTGACACCACTCCTGGCATCTAGTAGGAACAGCATGGATCTTTCTGTAAATAATGCTCTCCAGAGAGGCAAAACCAAGAGAGTTGTCAAATTTGAATACAGCAGGAATAACAGCTGAGCAGAAAGCAAGCATGTTGGAGAGGCCCATGTGGGGGGAACAGCAGGAAGAATGAGGACTGAGAATGGGAAGACATGAGCGGCAAATTAGGACTTGCTAGGTGAGAAGAATGGGACTGAGAACATTGTGGGAGAAGAGGCACCAGAAAAGCCTGTGGCAAGACAAAATATTCAAATTTAACTCAAGAATATACAAAGACTAGTAAAAATATACTACAGTTACTGACTTCTCTTTTTATTTTTGTGACAGTTTTCACGGTGTTTTAAAAATTTCAACACTGAAAATAAAAGCAAAATACTTGCCTTACCCTGAAGAATCCAGAAACATAGGAAATAGCCATGTGATGAGATCTCTTTTTTTTCTTTTTGCCTTACATAAACATGAAGAGATCAGCATGGGTGTTGGGGGCTAAGCTCGGTAAGCAGCTAAGAGCCACGCTGCCACTTACTCTGCCCTGCCATCGGACAAGTGAAGAGAAAAGCACGAGTGGAAAACAAGAAACTTGTCTAGATAAAAACTGTTTAATAAAAGAGAAGTGGAAGAAGACAGAAACAAAATAAAACAAGCCAATCACTCACCACCTCCCAAGGGTAGACAGATGCCCAGCCAGTTCCAAAGCAAATGCTGGGTTAACCTTGCTAAACCCTCCTCCTCTCCATTTTATCACTGACACTATATGGCATGGAATATCTCTTTGGATAGTTCAGGTCATCTGCCTGGTGGTGTACCCTCCCAACATCTTGTGCATCCCCAGTCACTCTGGGGGGGATGCAGACAGGACACAGTGAGAAACCTTAACACTGTGCAAACACTGTTCAGCCAGAGCTAAAACATTAGCGTGTTATCAACACTGTTTTAATCGCAAAGAACACAGCATCAGACCAGCTGCTATGAAGAAAATTAACTCCATCCCAGCCAGACCCAATACAATGAGAAAACTGAAGAAAAACTGATGCTTTCTACATGGGAAGCAAGTGCCAGATTTTGAAAAGGCAGACTGCCTGGTCAATGGAAACATTTAACTCCCAAACATCCCACTGTCAAATCATTTCCAACTGGCCACCTGTTGGTGCTTTTGACTGATTTAGCAAGGGCACATATCACAGCATTTGCTGCAGAACATGTTATAGGAACTCTTTAATAAGCTACAAGGGATGACTGTAATACCTCAGCATAGATTCTGGAAACAATCTCCAGACAAGTGCTCAGAAGGCAATGCCCTTGCAAGGAAGTTACCCTGTAACTGTTCGGTTCAATCCTTTCAGCTCATTCTCCTAAACCACAAACCTCTCAACATTGTCAGAAGTAAGATATGGCGATCACTTCTCCAGGGCAATATAAGACCCAGAGACTGACCAAGTGGCAAGTCCCACTTGCCTTAAACAAAGCTGTCAAATAAATGGGTTTTGAGACAAGTACACTATGCTTCACATAGGCTTACCAGAGGATAGACATGATTAAGAACACTAAATTAAATACAGAACAGAGGGACTAAAGAAAGTTTTTACTTCCTCAAAGGAGGTCTGAGGGAAACAATGCTTGAAACAGGAGGGGTCTAATGAAAAGAATTTCAGATTTTTATATAATCTCCAGAGAAGTTTCAGAATACACTGTGTAATTCAGAAAGAGAAAACGTAAGAAATTCCAACCTCTGCTCTCCAACAATATGAAGTGACAATGAAGATTGGTGAGAAGCTGAAGTTAAGTTCCAACATTTCTAATATCTACCAAATACCTGGTATCCCAAAAGCCATTCAGTATGACAGGACTGGGGAGGAAGAAATACTGCCACTTCAACTACTACAGGCTTATCATAGTTAGGAGAGTACCAAAAGAAACCTCTGTGCTACACTTAATCCCAGTTCTAAAAACAGTGAACTGTCAGATGCAACCTTCTCCTACACCTCTTACATAGCTTGGAATCTGTGAATGAACATGAAGAGCTTGTGGTTGAACAGTGAGAAGAAAGCCTTTTAAAGAAAGAAATAAAAATAAGGCAAGTAATTTACAGCTACTTCTTATTATTCTCCCTCAACTTTAAAACAACTGCTACATACCTGAAAAGCTACAGTCTTTCAAATGTACATTTAGCTTTTAAGACAAGGCAATCCTCATCATAACAGGACCTACTGCTTCCACCATAAGAAACAAAAATACTTTTCAAATAATTAATTTCAAGTTGCTATGTGATCAGTTACTACGAACACATTAAATGTGGTGTACTACTAGATCACTGGTACGCGACCTCTCTGGGTTTACCTGTTCTACTGAGGTTGTATCTAAGATCTAGGAAAATGAAATCTAGGTTTCACTTAGGAACCTAGGTTTTCTAGGTTTACATTTAAAGTTTGAGGATTAACATAAAATATTCTTTTTCAGCCATTAGCAGAGGCATCATCTAAGAAAGTTGAAAGAGATGGATTCAAGTAGCATGCTGGGACTCTATTTTCGCTCTCTTTTCTAATCCTCTATCCTTTGCCCATTTCCAGCTTCAATTTGCTTACTACAGACAAATGAGTGAGGAACTGAAAAGGCACTAAGGAAAGCTCGCACTCATGGACTTTAAACATGCTTATCAAAGTCAATAACATATAAGTGTCCATGTACAGGACACATTGAACACTCCCCAAGAGCTATCCCTTAATCTTCCATTTGTTAAAAACATTTCATATAGGTTAAGCAGTATACAGCAACCTACATGGTAAGACTCAGCTACTCTAGATCAGACTTGGGTTTTGCATACTTCAACATTTAGAACACCACAATACATCAACAGTAAAAGCAAAGCAGCAGATGTCCATTTTAAAACAAAGGGATTTGCTGTTTATGTAGGTTTATTTTTCTGTGCACAGATTTCTCTGAAGACAACATGCAAATACTGAAAATATTTCTGTGCATTCACCTACACTACCATATTCTCTTATAAACTTTTTAGAATACAACTCCAAGAAGATCATCTATCACAAGGAAACATGATCCCATCTGCTGATTTTACAGACACAAAGAGAATTCCTATGTTTTAAAAAATGGCCCTTTATGATCTGGCGTGAGCTGGCATATAAAAAAGACCATAAAATTTCACACAGTGAAACAGCAGAACACAGCAGAACAGTGGTTTCTGCTACAATTGGCCTATGAAATCCACATTAAATATAGTTGTTGATTCACATCACTTTTAGTATTTGTTTGCTGTTGGAGATACCAGGTGCATTTAGTTTTTGTAAGTGCAATTTACTCTACACTGCTATCCTTTATTTTTTAAGTTAAGCTGAAAACAGGGCACTCTTACAATTTACCAATGATAAATGCACAGCTCACAGAAGTGAGGTTTTACAGGTTTAATACATTAAAAAAACCCAAAACACCTACAGGACACAATTTCTAAGTGATTAACGCAGAACACAAGTAATTGGATCTACAAATTCAGTCAGGATGGAACTAAATGCAAGCAATTACTATTACTTGTGCTCAAATAGAATATTTAACTTTTATCTTTTCCATGGATGAGAATACTGAATAAATGAACCATACAAATGGCTAAAATAAGG
Source organism: Psittacula echo (assembly GCF_963264785.1). Taxonomy (NCBI): domain Eukaryota; kingdom Metazoa; phylum Chordata; class Aves; order Psittaciformes; family Psittacidae; genus Psittacula; species Psittacula echo. The sequence goes on along the minus strand of NC_137735.1, from coordinate 20,054,905 downwards.
ACCTTCAGAAGGAAAATTTTACCTTCTCCAAAACAAAAATGGCTTTAATATCCACAGGTCGGATCATTAAGGAAAACAAAGACAGTTGTACTGCCCGTAGCATCCATTGCTATGAAGACTTTATCCTGAAGATAAAGACTTGAACTAAAAGCTAACCCATTTTTTAAAATAAATACAGTTTTCATATCCACACATGATGTACAAAGAGCCAACCTTAGCTAATCTGCTTTGACATACCACTGACCCAATGTACCTTCTTTCTTATCCATTCATCACCACACTGGAAACACAAACTAAAAGCCAAATAAACAGGCTCATATTGTCAAAAGAAAGGACAAGTGATGAAGCAATTCTCTCAGTCACTCTATACTCCACAGCCCACGATTCCACACAACCTTCATTCTTCAGAAACTTGTGAGCAGATGCACTTTCCTCAGGCTACTCTGCTCCACCTCCCACACATATTTTCAATTTGCCTTCCACCGCTTTTTACAGTTTGCTGTAACTTAATGCCATACAGCCTAATACAACCCAGCCTACATTGTGAGTGCCACTAACCACTGTGGCTTTACCTGTGTGGCATCTTGGAGAAAGGAGTTTTTAAATCCTTAGACTAATCATACCCTAAACATTTTATAGTCTTTTACTATTTCCTTTCACTTAGCACAACCACGTAAGTTGTTGCTGTGCTACTTCCTCAATAAAAATACTGCTGTGGCTGTTATTCAGTTCTAAGAAGGGTCAACATGACACTGAAGATTATGCAGATCCACTACATTGCAGTGATGTACCTGTCTTAGGAGTGGGGTTTTTTCTGCTGTGGACATACTGTGATTTATGTAAGGACATATGTAATGCAATACACAGGTAAATGATGCATTTCAGAGGCTCTCATTCATTCTATAATATCACATACCTGAGGAACAGAAACTGCTGCAGAAATCACACTGATCTCCCTTGTTGCTCCCTCCAGGTACAACTGTGCGCAAGCATGATCCTTTACTGCTGATGAAGTCAGCAAAATTAAGTTTCCAGATCACCCATCACACCACAGGCTGGTTCATCATTCAGGATGAACACATGCACTAACAGAGTCATATGCAGTCATCAGCTCACTCTTACTTTCACCTGCCAGCATCACTTAGGCCCTGATTCTCATCAGGCTGTCTACGGTAATAAATAGTGCTGTGAAGACTTTATCCTGAAGATTAGGAGTTGAACTAAAAGCTAACCCATTTTTTTTAATAAATACAGTTTTCATATCCACACATAATGTACAAAGAGCCAACCTCAGCCAATCTGCTTTGAAATACCACTGACTCAATGTACCTTCTTTCTAATCCATCCTACAAAATTAGGTAAAGTTAATTACAACCTCACCAGTTGAGACTGTCTAAGGGACATGAACAATCTAGCATTTCTCCTACTCCTGAAGTCCTTTTCTTCTCTGCAAAGAGCAAATGATGGGTGGTCCAACTGCACTGTGGCTCTGTGGAAGTAGGGGGCACAGCAGCCCCTAAAATCACAAAACCAGAAAGCTTTTCATCAGTACACAAAACATTCCCTCTCTTCAAGAAAAACAATAAGAAAAAAGAAAAAAAAAGACCCACCTGCTCCAGGGTGAATGCCACCAACCATGCACTATCACATCTTTGTACTGCATATTCCTGCACTGCTCCAGCCTACACTTAAAGAATTTAAGTCCTCCAGCACAGGGAACATGTTACGTGTTTGAAACAAGTCTTCTACTGTACAGCCCTATATACACTTTTGGCACTATATCAAATAATACTGACATAAATACAATAGAAAAAGCTCTGCTTCGTTTAGTCACGCCCTCTCACTAGAAGTCACTGGTTCAATGAGAAACTCCCTCTCCCTTTTCTGACCCGCTTTCATCCTCCCACGTTGCTTTCATTATTGTCCTCTCTCTTTTCCAATCCCCATAAAAAGAAAATCGCAGAACCACAACTGCAATTTAAATACAGCTTGCAGTATCAGTAAATAGGTTCACTTTTGAACAACTTACAGAAAGTAACCGAATTCACTTCTTTACAGTAGTCTACCTACCCCTGGGAAAAAACTTCATCCAGTAAATCACTACACTTTTTCATGATGCTAAGAATCAAAGGTCTAGTCCAAAAAGGCCGTAATTTTAATCCAAACAGAACTCACACAACTCTGACACACTAAGTAAGGCAAGAAAGTCAGTAATGACAGCTTATTTAAGAACAAGAAAGCACCTAAATACGTATCTGCAGACATGTTTTCCCTGCTTTTGCTTTTTGCTGCAGATACTTGCAGCAAAGATCTCAAGTATATTAAAGAACTTAGATATATCAACTTCAAGTTGCCATTAAAATGTTGGAATGGTATAGAATGTGAGAAACATCATAAAAAATTACTCCATGTATAAGATTAATTTATATTCACATGCTATTATTTCTTTTTTATTAACTCCCTAATAACTTTGGCTCCAATGAAAACTGCAGATTTGCACACACTTACCTTAGCAACTGATAGTGTTATCAGCTTGAAAAACCAGCATGCCAACAGGATCTCAGTCCCTAAAACACAATATAATTTGGCTCAGCTATTGTAACTGCATAGGGAACATGCAATATAAGGCTCATTAGTTTTATCTTCATCCGCTCAAATCAAAAAAGACTGTTAGGAAAACAACTGCACATAGTTCACAAAATTGGCTACTAAAACAATGGTAAACCACTCACACAAAAAAGCAGTCTGAAGCACGTCTCCATGCGTAACATCCCACATTCACAATTGTCACCAAAAACTACTTTGCTCAATGTATGGTTATTTGGATTCTTCTTGACCAACTAGCACAGTAAATTTTCCCCTGGATCTTACCTTGCACATCACCTGTGAATAGATTATTTCACAAGTGAACTTGACTTTTGTTTCCTAAGTGGTTCTATGTCCCCCTTAACCATAATTTTAGTACCAGCAAGCCTTTAAAAAACAAGCAGCTACCTTTTAAAAAATTAGACTTCTAAATAAGGTAAGAACAGAGTTACTGAGTACTAAAGCAGTGCTTTTGAGTTTACCATCTGCCAATAACTGCAAATAAGATTCTTTTTTATTTTTAGTTGCATTAGGTATCAACTTTAATAAACCTACTGAATGTTACCTCTCCTGCTGGATTATTTGACAAAAGTCACAAATCAGACATAAGAGAAGACTTTTTTACCTACTTTCCTGCCAATATAGGAACCCTCCACAGTACTGTAGTACCTGAGGATTTGCTCAACATTGCTTTCAATGACTGAATGTCTGCTGTTCAGAGAACAGGTTCCCTCTTTAAATATACCTTCAATCCTTCACTGGAAGACAAGCATTCATCTTCTGTTCAGAAGGCAACTTAAAAACCACTGAATAAAAAAGGACAAAAACTTAAGGTTCATGGCTTCCTTTGAATTACCACCGTTCACTGTAATGCCAAAAATATATGAGAAGCAGAAATTGTGAATGATTTTGCAAGGAAGTGGTAAAGAACCATACTGAACTGCAAAGGAGGAAGACTCAAAAAGCCAGCCTAACCTCACTAACCATAAAGGCAAATACATACTTATTTTGAACATCCCTTAAAGAGGTAACAGGTTCTTGACAGGTGTGGTCACTGGACAGCTCAAAATTTCTAACCACTGCTCTAATAAAGTAATAGCTTAATCACTCTTCCATGCACTTTTCCTTACTCTATACCCACATAAACAAACGAGTGACTGCTTCCTACCAGCAGAAAAACAACGAGAACATACTAATCTGTCTCTAAGGGGCTTAATGTCCTGCTCAAAGTGCCCCAACCGGCTTCCCCTGCACCCACCACCTGCAGAGCTCAGACCTTCAGAGGGAGCCAACTCAGCCCATCAATCTGTCACACCACTAAAACACTAGGAAGCAGGAGACAGAAGGAAACCAGTAAGTCTGGTTGCAGAAAGCTGTTTGGTCACCCCAGCAAATTCAACTTTAACAGAAGCCAAAAGAGATTACATAGAAGGAGCAGCTAAGCTTGTTTTCGGTTACATTCTACCAAGTCTGTAACTCCCATGGGAAAGAACTATATGTAAGAAAATAAAACACAGAGAAATTCTGTAAGGAAAATGACTGGCAAAACTTAAGTCTTAAGCATAATTAACGGATCTTACCCGCAGACTAACATCCTTACTCAAAGTTTAGCTTAGGATAGTTCTAAGACTCTCACTCCAAATGCAGACAGAACTTAATGCAAAACGACAGCTAAGTATACTAATATCTCTAAGGTTTAAGCAGACTGACTCTGACAAGTCTTGCTGCAACAATTCAAGTCACCACTGTCTCAAATGTCTTTCCCACCTCTCTGCTAGGTCAGGGTAACCTAATGTGTCTGTGCCCCAGCTGCCCCAGTTCACAGCTGGAGTGTGGCTGCACAGGCAGCTGAGCTGATTTGCAACCACCGAACACAGGGTGTCTGCCAGTTTCCCCTGGCTACCCTGAGCTAGTCTTACACCCCCTACTCCAGCACTTGTCAGACCTTTCCACAGACAGACTGAAACCAGTAACACAGAACAAAACCTGTATTTTAGAAAAGGAGAGGGGTGAAAGAAAGGAAGGAAAGTGAATTTTACTGATTCAGTCATAAATCCAGTGAGTGCCAGCATGACCACAATGCAACCAAAAGGAGAATGTGATCTCCCACTTTGGTGGCAAAGCACTATTAGAAAGCTGGTGCATCCATAGCTTCACTTTAGACCCATTTCAGCATATTTTAAATGATGTAATAGTATGCACAGTAATGCAACGGTATATACAGTGCTCAGCCCACCAAAGCAGAAGTTTCAAGAGCCATCTTTAAAAATCTTTACTGTATTTTTATACTTCTACAAAACACCTTTAGGAAGTGGGCATGATTCCCTATCATCTCCTTTCTCCAGCAACTCAGTCAGTTGAGATAACTTTTTATATTGTAATTTTTTTAAACACAGTATTATTACAGTCTGCACCCTCTCCTTTCGTTCCCTTTCTTCCTCCAACTTCCATACTTGAAATCCTTCAAAACACAAAATGGAAGCAGCTCCGTATATATGTTAAAAGAAAACTGCTAGAGTTTACATAAGCTTACTGCTATGCAACTATGTCTCATTCACAAATTCTAGATACCTACCATACGAGCTATTATGGAGTCTGGCTCTTTAAATAATCAGATTCACTTGTGACTGGTATCACAAGTGATACCAGTATGCAAGCAAAGAATAGGTTATTAGCTCATAAGCAGGTTTCCATGCAAACAGTAATTTCCAAATTGGCAAATAAAATTAATCTCTTCAGTAGATCAAAATGATGACACAAAACCTGTGAATACATACACTTTTTAACAAAGCCGTATTTGGCACCAACCTGGTTTACAAAATTACAGGGTTTCCTAGATTTCAGATGTTTTATTATTGCATCACCCAAGAATTATGCGGTTACACTAACTGGGCGCAGTTGCAAAATGAGCTGTCAGTATCCTAGAATTAATCAATCTCATGTATATTGTTTTGTAATTAATCTTATGAATACATCATCCCATGAATATAAAAACAGCAGCAATAAACACACATCTCAGAAAAGAGGGAGAATTAGAAGGCTCTTTTTCAACTTTCTAGGACAACTAAATCATTTGGAGACCATTCTTCACTGTGAATCTTTTTCACAGTGGTTGTGCTAAAGGTCTCCAACTGGGAAGCATTTATACACACACATCAGTCTTAAAGGTTTAAAGCCACATAACTAGACAGCAAAACTAGGTGATACTCCCTGTGCCGTTTACAAACCTCTGTTTTAATAAAAACATACATGTTTTATAATATTTAAAAACATTGGAATTATTGTTGGTGAACTGATTCATAGTTCTACGTTTCCAAGAGATTAATTTATTCTCCAGCTAAAGCCCCTGCAATAATGAACAGAGCATTCCCACATATGAAAGTCTCAGAAGTTCACATGCCAATATAACAAATACTTGACTACTGAAAAGCGAAAAACAGGGTATGTACAGCAAGAAGGGTATTTCTGTTTAAATTATACAAGCTAGACGTTGCTTTCAATTACTGCTATTTTTAATTGCAAAACTCAAATATTTAGAAACAAATTGCTAGAGAAATGTAATCTCCACAAAGCCTATCATCAAATATGATACTTTTAATAACTGTTGTGGTAAATGGGTCAGTGATCCCTGAACAAGATCATTAAACAGACACTTCAAAAATATACTTTTAGTATATTACATTTTTTTTTAGTATAATACATTTTTTTTAGTATAATACATTTACAACAACCATATGAAAAGATTAAACTACACGTCTGGGATGACAGCAGGCTAACACCTTGTCATACTTTCTCCTGGTACTATAATATCACAGTTCTCTTACATACTTTGCACATGTACCTATTGTGCCTAAATAGCTTTCACAGGGCATTTTTCTAAGAAAAAAAAAAAAAATCAGCAGAGCCCAAATGCAAAGCAGTTATTATTGTCCATTTTTTTAAATGGAAATTGTGTGAATCATACTTAATTCAAGTAGGCTTGCTTTTCAGGTTTGTCAAGTTTAAACTCCACACAGATGCAAATTACTGGTAAAACTTCTCCCTGCATCTTAATGAGGTACACTATAAACAATGAAGCCAACTTGAAAACAAGAACGTTTCTGAGACAAATTCTACTTGACCTAGGTATTCTAAGTGTTTAAGAACTAGTATTTAAAAGAATATTTTATCCAACAGCACTTAACTTCTGCATGATCTTGAACCTGGGACTGCTACAACACTCGTTTCCCAGAATAATGCCTGTGCTGGCATAAATTTTTGTGTAAGGATTTTACTGGATGATAAGCGTGCCTAAGCAGTGTTGCAAAGGCTCTGGAACTACTGAGCTCTGAACCCAAGCTCTTTTCAAAACATTGCTCATCCTTTCAAGTACATTCAGGCCAAAAGGGAAAGTAAATTGTCAAAACTATTTTGAAGTACTAAACAACTAAAGTTAAGAACTCATTTCAGTCACCAGCTACAAATATGCCTCAGTCGTATCTTGACCGGTTTAAAAGAGATGGCCAACAGATGGCTGCTTACTGTGTAGTACGTGGAACAGGCTAATCAATAGGGAGATTTGCTTCCCACAATTCCTGCCTACTGCTGCTTCAAACAGGAAGACTGAGCTCTCCAAGAAAAATGGGAAAATCATGAACATATGTGATCATTAAAGCTCAGCAACCAGATAGATAAGCTGAACTCCCGAATTAAAACATGCAGATGCCTGTGCAGTCAAGATAAATGACCAAAAAAGTCTCACCCTGCAGAAAATTGGGGGATGACCTATATTAGAAGTTACAGCTTAGAATTCAGCATTGTAGAGAGATGGTAGCGTTTATTCCATGGCCTTAATGCATTCTGGAAAACAGGGACACGCTAACATGTCCAAAGAGCAGGCCCAGTACTCCACTAACAGCTAATACTCCTTAATTGCTTTAGTTTTGCAGTTTACAAAAAATGAAGCTTATGCTACAAAACCGATTAACCATCTTTGCAGTAACTTTGGAACCCATACATCAATCCTAACTAAGTTTAAAAAGAATAGTTAAAGTTTTAACAATTAAGTTGCTACGAGTTTTATTAAATCTGGAAGCTGGATAGGCATTTCCAAAACACTGATGTCACTGAAAAAGACAAGCAGAACTTGGAAATTAAACGCTGTTTCACAGCTGGTCACTCTACATATACTATTTGAATAAATAGTAAGCATATGCCTTAGTGATACTACAAATACACGTTAGCCCATTAGGGCTATTTAGCCCATTTTACAGCCCATTAGGGATGAAGGAACTCCTGATACTGTCCAAGAAACTTTCCTCACCATACAGGGCACAAATGCATAGGAAGCACAAGTTCTTAAGTCTGGCTATTGACAGAACAACTTGGAGACCAAAAAAAAGCCCTGTTACTTGACAACAGCATATGCAAAATGCGGTATAAAGAAATGAAGAAAATTCAGAACACCAATTTGAAAGTGCTTTAATTATCTTATAAGGTTATGGGAAAGTTTAAATACTGTCAAAACAGCATTCACGCATACGGAATAAATACCAGCATTTCATCTTGCAAGTCTTTTCGATTTGATATCTACATTCTGTTCACACAGGCATAAGAAATATAGAAACCAACTGTTTGCTCTGCAGTCAGATTGTAAGCAGAGGGTCTCCAGAATTTCTAATGATAGAATGCCACTTAACTGTTGAGTCACACACAGTTTTAGTGCCCCTGCCTTAAGTGGATTTTAAACAAAAAAACACAACCAAACAAACAAAAAGCCCCCCACAGCTATGAGTTTCGTACTGAATTTATTTACGACTATAAACCTGTTGAAAGGGGTATCAAATTACGTTATATTTACTAGCCTGAAGAAAAGCCTAATAAAATATTCTGACAATTTAAAGATAAACACCAGAAAAGTACATCCCTTTGTAATTTGGTCCCCGCCCCCCCGCCCCCAGTGTTTCACAGGTTGTTGCAATAACTTTGTGTGGCAAGTTACCTACCATATTAGCTATGGTGGTATCTAGCTCTTTAAATAAGTGATATTGCTATGGGGACAGAGGAAGAACTGCTGAACTGTTCCTATGACAAGAAGGGTAGTGGGAGAAGTGAAATGTGAGCAGCAGGTTTGGAAGCCTGAGGTATTTTTCACTTCTGTATTTTTTCCACATACACAGGAAACTCCCTTGGGGGGGAGAAAGACCAACTTCCCTACAGCTAAATACAAGAACACGTGTAAAACAGAAAAGCCATTCAATATTTTCTTAACCTTAACAAAAAATAATTTAAAGAATCAGACAAAAATTTCCATACTGAAATAGCCAAATCTGATTTTCCCAACTTCAAAATTTCTTCGGACAAAGTTTATTTAGTAGTAGAAAATTCAAGAGAATCAAGAGACAAAAGATTAGGATGCCTCCATACACATATTATCTACCTTTGTATTTAGAGAATTCGTTCCCTTCCCCAACCCCCAATTACTGCCCATCCATTCCTCTTCACTCCCTTTTGCTGCTGCAGAGTGAGGCCATGAGGAGGAAGGTCAGATAAGACAGTCCATCCAGAGGTACAGAGACTTCTGCTCCCACTGTAGTGGATGCAAGCATTATTCTTACTCAGGCCAAGCCTCCAGCAATCCATCTGCCCATCTCCAACAACAGGATTAGCAGACAGCTGAAGAACAGTAAGAACCAAATGAGCTTAAATGGTACTTCCCCTCAACATTCTCCTGCATATGACTGTTCTCAGTTCAGGGGATTTCTGAGCCCTATGTTGATGCCAGGAATTAACACAGCATTTATTAATAACTGGACCCCTCATGGTCCAAGTATACTGAAGACAGTAAAGAACACATACTATGTGCTTTGAAGATCAACGGGGCAGTGAAAAGACAAAAAGAGAGAGTTCTGCTATCTAACAGGACTACACTAGATGGACAACGGAATCCCAAAGCAGCCTGGCATAATCAGTATGGTGAGCCTCAAAAGTTCACCCCACTCCTGAACTAAAATTCAGTTTTAACACATCAGCAAAGCCAGTGTCATACTGGAGTGACATCTGAAAAGCCTGCAGCTTGGAAGCTGCAGCCACTCACCCTGAACTGAACACTGCAACAGAACACCATACCTGTCTGAAGGTGCACACGGAATGTATGTAACAGCTGTCGAGTGCAGTATGATCATGCAAATGCTTATTAATAAAACTAACTAGAAACAGTAAAGGAAAGCACAGTGAATCTCCACTAGTCATGTCTTTGCTTTTAGAAAACTGAGCTTCTACATGTGAGACTCCCAGCCAGTTTTGGTAACATGCAATGCAGCCCTGCTACCAGATGTTTCCAACTTTTGAGACAGAATAAGACCAAAATTTTTTTGGGGGTGTGGCGATTATTTGTTTGGTTTATTTAAGGTTTTTCTTTTTCCCCAACAAAAGGATTTTCCAGTTTTCCTCAGAGACTGACAACTACAAAGCACAAGGTCCCTTAGGAAAGATCTTCATCAACCACACACACAATGCCATGACAGGCACCCAACAGCTGCTCAACTATGCTACTTCAAATAGTTACAAGATCTCACCAATCATGCCGAGCGCACCTTGGGACAAATCTAACATATTCACCATGAGGGCACCACTCTTCACAATACACAAGGAGCAGAGAGAGGCCCCAAGAGCTCCAGTTGTCCTGACTGGTTTTGTAATGAAAACCAACATAGTCCATCCTTTCTGTAAAAAGGGCTCCCTGATCCTGCATGCTACCCAATAAATGATGTTTACAAGCAGCATGAGTTATAGCTGAATACAGGCTACTTATGGGAATGATACTGTGCCAAAACCTAATATACTCTGAACTCTGAGTCCCCAAGAAGATGTTTCTAACAGCTACAATTAACTGTAGACACTGCAGAAAATGGACAGAATAAGGAATCAAGAGGACTGCAACAGAAAGGCAAAAGCAAGTAGACAATGCGATAAAGGCCTCAGGCAGAAGGAAAATGTAGTGGATTCCATTACAGATCATTTGGCAAAGGAGAAGCTGATAAATGACTCAAGTCTTAGGAGAACACCATGAAGTTACTTTTGGCTTCCAAGGCAGAAATTAACAAAGCAGCTGAGAAAAGGAAGAGGCCACAGACAGAAGGAGCAACGAAGATCTGGGACAAAGCCTAAGTGTTTGCTTCCTGTTTCTCCAACTATGGTCCAGTGTTGCAAGACTGAATGTTTGAAGGTTCCTTTTATCGAAGGAGAAAGGTTGCACATCTGAGCCTTGATGGCTAAAACTGTTATTCAATTCTGATATCCAAAGGACATCCCTATTTGACTTTTTAAATTATGTTGCAAAATGAAGAGGGGAGGAATGCTTTAGCCAAAGCTGCTTAATCACTGAGAGTGAAAGGCTCACTCATTTTGAAAGAAAAAGTGCACCAGTGTTACATATCTACTTCAGGAATATCTTTATGTTAAGCTTCCTAATACGTATTTTTTGTGGCACACCAATAGCAAACAAGCTCATGACAAGTACATCACAAGAGCTACAAACTACTAAAGATGCCTCCTCTGATGAGAACAACAAACACAGGAGAGAACCACAAACAAACTGGTAAATTTTAACCTATAATAAAACATCGCAATATGAAGACTATTTCTTTAAGGTTCTGAAATGGTATTAAGAAAAGCAAATTCAACCACTGAACAAGGCAAAAGGAGAAGTTACAATTTTATGCAGAAAGTTACACATGCTCTTTTAACCCATCTTAGGAGAAACTTTATGTACAGTAAATATTAGCTCAAGTTGTAAAACAAAAGCTGTATAACAAACAACCTAAAGTTTATGTGTATACACACACACCCTTTTTTGGGCAATGCTTATTTACAGAACTCAGCTTTCAAAACCTGGTCTCAGCTTTACTTTGTTTGCTTTCATCACTCCAAAACCAATCCTTTCCCCCAGTTCTGTTGCTTTAGAAATACACCATGTTAGTAAGAACAAAGTGTTCTGTTTCTTCACTACTTTCAATATATTCCCCACAAAGCCACTAGGAACAGATTGCAGTCCCTGAATCCATTCAGGATTCTATTTATCCATCCCTCTTGAAGCAACAAAAGGATAACAAAATAGTAAGTTTCCCATATACTTCTGAGATGATGAAGAGGACAGAAACACATCGAAAGAGAGAAGAGAACCAACAGAATTCCTCCAAAATAAATGATCCTCCACTATGTTTTCTTCCTATCCCTCATAAAATACATTTCCTGCCTTCACATTATTAACACTTAGGATCTTTCTTTGGCTTTCCCCATATAACTTAATTTTCCTCATCCCTCTGTATCAATGTTTTGTCTTTTGTTACACAAGATATCTGCGGTTCTTGAACTCTTTAGATTCTGTTTTATCTCAAATCCTCACCCATTCTTTAGCTGGGAGACAAGCAGCATACCAGTGCTTATTAGACATCCTCTCTCACAATCAAAGACATTGATATGGCCAAGCTCCAAATACCAAAAAGTAAGGAACAGGGTTTGGACTTGACCTAAAACATATAGTTGTTAGATTATCACATTGGGTGAGTAGTAACAGCCACTTCACCATTCTGTAGATAATGCTGGTGATGTTTTAAGTACAACACAAGCCTGACAGGGTTAGTAACAGCAAAAACCAGGGAGGGGGGCTGTAGGGCAGGGAGAGAAAAGAGAACATGACAGACCCAGAGCAAGGAGCAACACTGTTGGGAAGTACTCTGGAAGTACTGCTCTGGGCAAAGGTAAGTGAACACAGACTGCCCAGAAACAAATAACAGGGCTTATACAGAAACTTCACCCAAAAAGAGGGAACAAAGTATTCCAGTATACTACTGGAGACAAGCAGCATACCAGTGCTTATTAGACATCCTCTCTCACAATCAAAGACATTGATATGGCCAAGCTCCAAATACCAAAAAGTAAGGAACAGGGTTTGGACTTGACCTAAAACATATAGTTGTTAGATTATCACATTGGGTGAGTAGTAACAGCCACTTCACCATTCTGTAGATAATGCTGGTGATGTTTTAAGTACAACACAAGCCTGACAGGGTTAGTAACAGCAAAAACCAGGGAGGGGGGCTGTAGGGCAGGGAGAGAAAAGAGAACATGACAGACCCAGAGCAAGGAGCAACACTGTTGGGAAGTACTCTGGAAGTACTGCTCTGGGCAAAGGTAAGTGAACACAGACTGCCCAGAAACAAATAACAGGGCTTATACAGAAACTTCACCCAAAAAGAGGGAACAAAGTATTCCAGTATACTACCTCATGAAGAGGTGTAGAAGCAAAACCAATTGAGGGCTGTTCACAAAGTTCAGGCAAGAGCAAGGCTAAAAGCAACTATGTAAAACAAAAAACCTCAACATTACTTCAATATGCTTTATATATAACATGAGGAAGCAGAATTGACCAGATCTAAACTAGAATCAGAGGAAAGGAATTTCAAGCAGTGGCTATACACATTTTTCAACTAATGTCAAAACAGAAAGGAGAAACTATTAGTCAGGAAAACAATTTGGACACTGGTACAGTAGTATTTTCCATCCTGAAAAAGAAAGTATTACTGAAAGAAACCGCCTAAAATCAGGACATTAAATAGGAGAATATCGAACGCAACAGAGCAAGTCCCAAAAGTGCCACCATAAAATCTGTGTTAAGAATGTACCTTAAACAACAGTATCCACAATTTGAATCCTATGCACAAGAAGCACAGACAAAAATTTCCAGTAAGTGAAGAAGTCTCTTATCTCTAGAGATGTAATACTCACCGCTGCCTAATAATTCCTGGCAAATATAGGTCTGTTGCTAATGGGTTTAAGAGCTGCTCTAACTGAAAAAGATAAACTTTCAAAACTGAACTGATGCAATGTGACTTTCATGACTATGCAAACTGACAGGTCTGACCAGTCTAATGCTAACTCTAAGTGCCATACAGCAGTGAGGTGCAACAGCCAAAAGTCAGTTCAGTTTTTGATTGCTTGCTAAGGATTGAACAATATTAAGAAAATTTAAAAAAGAAAAAATAAAAAATTTAGATTTGTCTCCAGAAAAACTATCTGGATGAAACACTGGAAAATCACTGGATATGTCCAGAGAGTTCATTCTTTTATATTTTATTTCCAAACAGAAATTCTGCCTAGATTCATGCAATACTCACACAAGGACTGGCTTCAAACTCTGTCTTGACAGGTACCTTTAACAATCTTCTGAGGTCACCTTTTATTTACTACCATCTCAACAGCTACATGTAGATGCAGCAGCTAGTCCAAAAGAAGAACAATTATCCTTACAGCTCAAGGGATCCAACAAAAAGAGCTGTCCTATACTTTCTAATAACCTTTAAGAATTGTGAATGACTGTGAGAGCCTGGTCTACTTTTCCTTTGCTACCATTTGAAGTCACTTCAACAAGCTAATTGTGAGCAAAACTTCTCAATAAGACCTTTTCACAACATTGTTTCATAACAGCTTGTTTTGCCTGCTAACTATTGTGAAATGCAGGTATTCTGCCCGTTGCAAATAAAATGCAAAAAGTTCTGACGTTTGCTTTAGCGTAGTTTTCACGTTTGTTTTAACACAGTTCTTAGTATTTTGAGAATGCTGCAATCTAAACACAAGCACTGCAAACACAGTTTTTATCTTCTGCATTACCAAAACTGAACATGAACCTGGCCAACATCGGTATTATTAAAACAGACATCATAGTAAGTTTTTCTGCCTCAACTTTACTGTTTCTGATGACCTTTGGCAAAAAAAATCAGATCTAGAGAACTTCCCATTTTCTATCTATACATAACATACTGCTCTATCACTCTAGCAGACGAACCAAGAGGCAGATTTGCCTTCATAATCAGCAGCAGAACAATTAATATTGGAAGCCACTCTTGTAAATTTAGTGCTTATATGAAGATCTCTCAAGCTTTTACATCATGATTAGGACTCAAAGCTAGTATCATCTGTGTCAAGTTTGTCACAATGTATCAAGTGTGCTACAACCCTCTTCCAAAGAGGAAGCCTGATGCCAAATACTTATTTTGATTAATTATTCTGCATAACTTATTAATGAGAGATTGGTATCACACACGTAAACAAAAGCCAAAAATACTACCAACCATGCACTACTAAAAAGAAATGGAATGCATCAGGAAAAGAAAACAATTGAACAAATAAAAACCACACAAGAAAAATCGTAACACCCTAGGACTGAGCACTGGCAAAGTTTTTTGCTGTATCCCCCTCACTTCTGGAAGATATTACATTATTAAGGATTTTACTAGTCATCACTATGTATCTACTACAAAACTAAGCCAGCGTGAAAAGAAACACACACACATGCAGAGTAACACCAGTCTTCCACTAAAGCTTTTCTTTTCTGAGTTCTTACACTCACTACTGAAGCCAGAGCTGGCTGGCTGATCTGGAAAGCAGTAGAACATTTTGAATTTTAAAAATAAATACCTATACCGGATAATTTCTTCAGTAGTATAAACACATGGCTATAGCACATTGCAGCGCCACTTCACTTTTCTTCAAGCCACAGTTACCCACTGGTCATGCCCTACCCATTGCTTTTATGTCTCAACTATATAAGAGCAGCACCTCTTTAGTGTCTACTCTAATAGCCCTCACTATTACAAAACACATGAATCATGAATACAGTCACTCTCAGTCTTCCTTATCATATCTTTTTGTTACACTGATTAAAAACCTATATTCTGACCATCTTTCACAGTCACAGTAGGGAGAGAAGACACGATTCCACCTGCAGCAAACTGCACAGCAAACGACCCATAACCACACAGAGCAACAAGAACAGAAGCAGAAGACTAATTCTATTTCCACCTATAGGACCTAAGTCCATAAAAGGACCTAAGTCCTCTTTATGTAGGAGCACTCGTATAAGCACTAAATCATTATCAGAGAGCCCCCCACACCATATCAAAACCAGATAAATGCTCCATTTCACAAATTCTTCTAGTGAGCAAACAAATTTAACCTTATTTTCTACACTGGCAGTTCCCAATCTGCAATTTGCAGAAGAAACACCACCTGCAAGATCCTCTGCCACTGCTCCCAGACAAAATTAAATTTTAGAGTCAAAATAAGAGCTACCAGGCAAAGGAAAGCAGGATATTGCCTTGAGCATTTTTCACTCTGTGCCATTTCTATGGTCTGTCGAAAATTAGGGGCCAGTATTTTACTCATTTCAATTCTCTCTCTCAGGCTTAGAAAATTCTGAATTTCATGGCTGCCTGATCAAGTTTCATTCTAGTACCAAGTTTCCTGGTAATCTCTCAAAGCACCACACACTGGAAATATGCCACAAGTACAGGTTTGAAAAAAAAACAACGTACAGATGAAATGTTTTACAGACTAAGTAGTGTTATCAAGAATACCAACAGAAAGACTTTTTTACTTACGCGTACTGGGAAGTACTTGTGCCTGTACTCTTAAAGGGAAAATTGTGTTGAATTTGCTACCCAAATAACTAGAAATACTTAGATTTACAGCAAAAAGACTATGACCCATTGCAATGTATACCCTTGAATCTCACCTACCAGAAGTAGAAAAATTAAGTAACAGGTGTAATCTCACACAGAGCAGTCAAAAATGGCCACTTGCCAATACAGATTGTTCCCCATTACAACTGTTCTGGATTTTTAATATATTTATTAAATGGCATTTCATACAAATTAGTCATACAATTACAACAAAAAGGAGATAGTTCTTGCTCCTGAATAAGAAACAAATGAGAAGTTATGCCTGTGTGTATATGCACAACCACTTTAATGCCTTCATGTTTTCCAAGCGAGGCAACAAAACCAACTTTATTTAAATAAATTACAGAAATATAAACTTAAATTCAACAAGAATGTTTTCAAAGACATATCTACATAAAAAGACATATCCAAAAAAGAGCCCCACAAACTCACTGAAGAAACATGCAGTGACTGAAATGTTCCGATTGCTTTAGAAATAACACATTGTGTCCCAGCAGCATGCCATTCATGGAATAATCTGATTAATCAAAATAGTGAAACATTTCAATAATTGTATCTTATGGTAAGAGTTTATATATATCAGTCAAGCTCTTTTCAAAAATTACACAAAATATTAAATGGAACACAAAACCAGTATTATCCTTGTAAAGTTATAGCCTCTGTCTATTCTGAGGATGCAAAACTGGAATGGTAATCCAGAGATTTCTCACACTTTCCATACTGAAAGCCATACCTTCTTCTCTTTCTTGCTAAAAAAGTTTACCACTGCAGATATGTAGCTTACAAGTTACAAACTGAAGAGCGTGAAGCTACATGGCCATATATCACTATCTGGCTAAACTAAACTCCAGTTTAGAGTATGAAGTATTTTTCAGAAAATGAATTTATTTTAAATAGTATACATAGGCTCTGAAAAGTGGTCAGTGATGTCACATCTAAATAGGCAGTGAAAGAGCTTCTTTAGGTTGGAAAGGGTACTTAATATTTTTTTTACAAAAGGCAGCAACCACAAAATACAGACACACACGAATTACGAGCAAAGAACCACAACATCAGTAGAACCCCAGGAAATGAGATAATGTCAAACTCTAAGTTTAGCGCTTACTTTTGCAAGACTCAGAATCTAATTATATGGAAATTGGTATTTTCTATTCGTAATTTTCTCTTCAAAGAAATGTATCTTCTGTTTCCTCTTCCACGTTTTTACATTGAAAAGAAATAACCATAATTCCATAGTATTTCTTTACCTCATATGATCTTAATGATTAATTATTGCAATTATGTTCAAGACAAGTGTATCATATTAGAACATTGTAAGCATGGCCACATAAAATTAGTGAAAGTTCAGTAAGATCAAGAACATAATTTTACACCTATAATTATGAACCTGCCTTGAAATACTATAGACTTAAAAGGCATACAGAGTTTTGTCAACAGAATTAAGATTTCATCTGACAATATAGCTTGTGATGTTCACCTTTTTCCTGTCTTCACCTAAATACACAGGGAAAACCGTGCAACTCTGTAAAAGCAGACAGACACTGCAATTACTGAGATTTTTAAAATACTGCAATAACATAAATTAAAAAGATAACATCCACTTAAAACTACACCTTGCCTGTGAAATGTTCTTGGGAAGCAGTGATTCAGCATATTACAGTGCCATTTAGGTCAGTTAATACTGTGCTTGCAATTAACATCCAAACCATTTAGAATGGCAAGTATGACAAACATAGAAAAGATGTCCTGAAACTTTAAAATTCTGCTGCCATGATTCACTCTCCAAATGTGAAACTATTATTTTGTATTGTGTAAGAGAGAACACTTGTTTGTATTAAATATTTTACCAGCTCAAAATTACAATTTTTCTCTTCAATTTTATCCAAACCCTAAGATTGCATAGAACTGGTACATATCACGTCTTAACTGTACACTTCACCAAAAATTAGTTACTAACTATAAAAACTTGCTTCAAAATCTTTGCCCATGAAGGCACCACAGGTCTTTTAGGAGGACTTTACAAATAGCTATAGGCTACTTTAGCTTCTTTTCACATTCTTTTTAAAGATAGAAATTGCTTAAGCTCAAAATAATGAAAAACAATCATAGAATCAATTATTACTGCAAAGCAGAAATTAGCAAGTCAAAGAAACTCCCATTCACAAACTAGTGATCATTTATGCAATTCATAGAACGGAATAGCGTACTTAAAAGAATTATCACTGCAAAGAGATATCAGCAAAGGGTACTGCCCTTTAACTAGCATGAAAAAAAGCACATGTACTATGCCTAATAAAACAGTCTACAGATCTTTTCTGGAGAACTCAAGCTATAGAAAAATTATTTTCAAAGTTTCTTTGTGCTACTATCAACCAGAATAAGTCATAAATTACAAAGAGCTACTTAATACAATGAATAAACAATAAAAGTAAATAACATCAAAATCAAGAGCTTAACTTCATAAAATTGCACCTACTGAAACTACAAAAGGTTAAAGAATATTTGCAAGCATCTCAGAAGACTCCTTCAGATATACTGCCCACAAAGATTTCCCAATAGCCAGACTCAAGACACTGACATGCTCTTTGATAATGATTTAAATGTTAGTCACGCAAAACCATCTACTCATTTGATTGTAAATGAGTTTTTCCCAACCTTTAACACTCACCATGTGCATACACACTATACAATAGCCATAGTTGTGCTATTACTCAAATCTTAATAAGCTCTATGGTTAAACCTCCAGGGACAGTAAAAACTGTAGCCTGAAGATCCCATGATCTTCCCTTGAATTCTACTCCTACAGTCTATATAATCCTGTTTCTACACCTTGAGCATCACTGAAACCATTCTCACTAACATCTCACAGCCTAACCCTCCAATGAGGCTTGCAATCAAAAGGTAATTCTCATCTTCCTAGATCTGTCAATCACACAAGACTACCAGCAGTGCTTCTTTTCCAGAAATATTCTCGCTGGTTTCCCTGGCATGTTGGTCTCATGATTCATCCCTTATCATTCTAATTGTTCTTTCACTGCATCCTCCTTAAGAAGCCTCCACATTCACCTGCACTATTTTATGAATCATTTAATCGGTTCCTGTCTTGCACCCCTTTCCATTCTCATTCCCTTTATCCTGGGCCAGGACTGAAATCAAACTATTAACTCCCTGCCATTAATCACAACATACTTTCTACTTCATATCTCCTGTGTTTGCCCAAGCTAATACCCTAGCATGCAGCTTTCTCCATACAGATACCTGACTATCAGCTGAGTGTAGACAAAACACAGGTCTTACTCTTTCATTGCTTCAGTTCCCTTTCCACTACTGCAAGTCACTAACTTTTGAGACTCTAAACTAATCATCAGCCCTCAAACTATGGTTCTGTATGAGTCCTAGAATTAATCTGGTTTTCATATCCTGGGAATGCTCACCACATCACTAATATAAGCCTTTTAGTAGCTTAAATTTTATCCCGTGACCACAGCAGTTTACATCTGAACTAGCAAAGCATCCTGGTTCATCTTTCAAAAAGCAGAGCTGACCTTGTTCTATTCATTCTGAATGCTGCTCTCTAGATAGCTTTTATAGCCTAAGGTCAGATCAAACAAGTTCCCCCTTCACCCCCCGTCTCCTGAGCAGCATCTGCTTCACTCCCTAATTCAAGACCTTACTGGTCAATGCCCTCATCCCAAAATTACTAATCAGAACATTGATGAGGTTCATGTTTCGATCAACTGTTATATTTTCATCTCTGAACTTCTCCACAAAGCAGCACCTTATTCTTTCAAAACACACCTACAAGTGTTTCCATAGCGCTCACTAAAAACAAACAAACAAACAAACGGACCAGATGGCTGGCACACCTAGACCACTATGCTAAAATTCACTGCACTGATGCCAGATATTCTCCTGTGTCTTACCCTTATATCGTTAAATATTCTGGGTCAGGAAACACCTCTTAACCACAGAGCTGTGGGATGACTAATTCAGACACATAATTCAAATAGTCTGATACTTTAAAAAGTGTTACTAAAACAACTGTCTACTTTACAGTGCCTATGGAAAACATCTTAGCAGTGACAAGCCCACTCAGTTATTTTGTCTTTTTCAAGGCTTCTCAACCTGTCTGAAAAATAATCCAAATACTATCCTTTATACTGCGATGACAGAGGTTTTCACTGGCAATCAAGCACTCAAACCAATGCCCAGCACTTCTCATTTTTATCTATCTTTTCTAAAATTTTGATCACTTGTTTGGCGGCACAGGAATTGCAAAGGTGATTTGGGTTTGGTCCCTGGTTTTTTGTTTAATTTTTTTTTTGCAATAGCTTCTTGCATTACTTTACAGTATTTTAAAGATCAGGTCGTCCCAGGCTACAGAGACACTATTCTGTATTTTATGTCACTGTAAAGTGACACAAAATTCAGTTCTTTGGAATAGAAACTCTCTGTCATATGGTTGTGTTAGGTGTAGCACAGAAAGTTACAAACTAATTGAGGCCTATATGCATTTCTGTAGTATCAGCAATTATTTAAAACAAAATGTTTTGCACTCATGTAAACGCTTCTCTAATTAAAAACCACTTTATTTTTGTCATCTTACAGTGATGTTTCCCTAAATCATTCACAAGCAAAACCAAAAATACTCCACAAAACCCCAAAATACTATCCTACTATTCCAGCCATAAATTACCCACTTCATTTTAAATAATGGTTCAAATAGTAAATCATTTTCAGTTATTTGTTTGATGTTTCTGTGTACTTTCTCATTACAGTTCTGCTCCTGTGCAATACAGGTTCCGTCACACCACGCATAAGGGATGTGATGTAAGCAGCAGGAGTGTGCCACATGCTACAAACAAGAAACTGGAAATGTAGTTTGACTGCCCCCCAGAATCACTGCAGTAAATTCTTACTATTCCGTTCCAACACAGCATAAACCTATGTACTATCAGGTAGGCTTAAGCACAAAGTTTTTGCAGGAAAAAAATCGCAGTACTTTTACGTTAAGCTTACACTGACTGCAGAAACACCATATGCTTTACCTCAAAGTTTGAGCACCCCTAAGAACTGCAAATTGTCCCTTAAAATACAACATGGTATTTGCATACTACATTCTTCAGTTAAGCTTTTTAACTTCAGGAACTTTTCTTTCCTGTGCAAGCCAGCTTTTACACAAAGAAAACTGCCTTTACTATTTGGAAAAACAAAAGGAAAATAAAAATCAGCTACTGAAGTAACATCAATTTTTAATATTAACACAGGCAGCTCAGCATCGGAGCCGCACTCCAAACACAGGACATAAAAAAAAAAAAATCAGACTCCTCAATGCAATCTAACTGTAACATTAATTAAAGTTAACAGACTTGATTTTACCAAAGTTAAAAATATTTAACAGTAAGAAAACAAGACTACTTTTTCAGAGAATTATTCAGCTTATAGGTTTTGAACAATAAATTCAGTATTAAAAACCTAAAATACACACCTTTTTTTTCCAATTATGGTAAAATGCTGGTTTTCCTAATATTCAAATTATTTGATCATTATTATAAAAATAAATAATCTACAGTTGTTACTGTTAACACTGTAACGGATCTTAGAGAAGAATAAAAGTAACATCACAAACATGAGAACAATTCTGACAAACCTGTACTAATCAATAAACAAAAGGAAACGGAACCCAAATATTCAGATGAATACAGGAAAAACTTAGTTGGTAACTAGAGCACAGACTAAAACTTATAGCAAACTTTAAACGCATTTGCTCCCTTCTTTCAACTCTAACCTCTAAAACAGCATACTCCAGGAACCACAACAAAATATGACTAGCTTGCCCGAAGAACATTTAATTGGGAAAATGTGTATCAGCCACAAGCTGCCTTTATCAGGAGAGAAATCAAGCAAAAGCTTCAGTTTAGTTTTCGACAAACAAGAGTGAGGAATTGGAAACACTACTGCAGCCAAATAAAACAACAAAATACCATAATGCTACCTTCTCCATGAGAACAAAAGCATCAACCACCAACTCCACCCCACCCCCAAGCAGGCTGTTGCTCTCTAACCACAGAGCCAACGCTGTAGACAATGTAATCCCACAGGGAAGACAGAAGGTCACAGACACACTGTGAAATCAGAAAATAAGGTCCACGTTGTAGAAGGACAGGGCAGTACTTTCACCACTTAGGGTTTCATTTGCACAAACAGGTGGAGTATAGAAACAGCCCGTTCATCTCTTGACTGTCCCTTCCCTCAACACATAGAAAGAGGTCGCATGGGCTCAGTCTAGTCCAAAATTAAGGACACAGCACTTACAGTAAGCAGCAGAATTCAAGATGTGGTGATACAACACGCAATGTAACACCGCAGGTGAGATTGCATACTGTGTACCGGCAGTGGATCTGTTATTATTCATCAGCTGTAGGTGGCTAAGAGGGTGTCACTTATTACAGTGACACACGCTGCAGCTGGCTAGCCATGATTAAGTATTACCCAGTGTGGTTGAAAGGGATGGCGACTATCATTCATTACACTCCAGAGTGGCTTAGCGGGGTGGGGAGGCTGCTACCCTTCGCTGCAACGCAATACTTGGAGAAAAGCGGCTAAAATTCCCTAAAGCCTTGGGAATGGTGCACGGGGAGGAGAGAAAGGGAGCCTCAGTCCCCTAGCCTGCGGGAACTGGTGTCCTGCTAGCAGCGGCGGAAAGCCTGACCGCGCTCCGTGCGACCGGGAGCGCTCCACCTCAGCGCTCGGCGGTGTCAGAGCCACCCCGCTCCTGGGTCGGGCCAGGGGCCTCCAGCTAGCCCCCGCCCTGCGAAGGGGCTCAGGCAGGGCAGAAAGGCTGCGCTCAACTTCTCCAAACTGCAAGAGCAAAAGCCTTTGTCCGAGAGCTCCCCGGTATGCGGCCGAGGGAGCCCGGGAGTCCTCCTCCTACGGCAGGTTGAACTGGGGCGGCAGAGAAGGGGGAACGGCCTGTGCCCGCCCTGGGTCCGTCCCCGTTGGGCTCCGCTGCTCTCCGGGAAGCCCTCAGAAAGGGACCCCTCCAGAGCAGCCAGGACGAGCACTGACCCCGCACGGAGTCCCGACCGCTGTGCCCGTGCGGGACAGAAGCGGAGCAGGGTGAGCGCCGAGCCCTGCCGAGCCCTCCCCACCAGGGTGCCTCTGGGAGGGGACCCCGGCCGCTCACGGCCTGTCACCCAAGGCGCGGGGGGCCTCCTCCCGTGTGCCCACCCGGCGGGATCCCAGCCCCCCGGGGTTTGCTCCCCGGGGCCTGCCCCAGGGCCATTAGAAGGGCAGCTCTCGCTTCCCCCGAGCGGCGGCCGAGGCGCCGACGGGAGGGCATGGAGCAGCCGGCGCGCCGGCACTCACAAAATCAACCGGCTGCCGGCGCGGCGCCGCGAACCCCCCGCACTCACCCTGTCACAACAGGCGCCATCTTCCACAAACTCTCGCCAAAACTCCTACTCTCGCGAGAGCGCCCCCCTCCCCGTGCCCGGAGCGCGCGTGCGCGGGCCCGTAAGACACGCGCAGGGCGGGGGGAAGAGGGGAGGAGGCGGTGCGCACCGCCCACTCCGCGCCTGGGCTCTCAGACACAACAGCCGAGGCGTGGGAACCGTGCCGCTCTCGCGAGAGCCGCGAGCCGCTGGCCGGTGGGCAGAGCGGTGAGAGCGGTAGTTCTCGCGAGAGCAGAGCGCGCGGGGCGGAGGGGAAGGACGGAAGACTGAGGTATTTCCTCAGCCCGCTCGCGGGCTCCTTCTGGCTCCTGCGCCTTTCCTCGCTGGCGGGAAGAGGCGGGGAGGGGCGGGGAGAAGCCGTTCGGGGCGGAGGGGGATGAACAGAGGTGACTGACAGCCCGCGGGATCTGCCCCGGTGCCGGCGAGGGGAACTCGCCTCTGTCCCCTCCGCCCCTAACCCCGCGGGAAGCGCCTGTGGGGCCGCCTGCCTCGTGCTGCCTGTGAGCGCGGCACATGCTCGGTCGGCGCTCCGGGCTGAGGCTCCTGCCGTGTAACCGCGTTGTGCGGACGGTCGCCGGGGTGTGTGGGGGAGACATAGAAGTCCTTTTTCCTAGTATAAAATCTCTCAGGAGTTCAAACGGGAGCTTCTGTGGCAGTTTTGTCAGTGCCTGCTTAGACGAATCGCGTGAGTCAGACAAAACCCCAAGCTCATAACCGTTGAGCAGCTTCGCTTCCCTGCCATAGCTAGAGAAAGCCAGACCGCACCAACCGGCGGAAACCTGTCATGTTGTGTCTGGTGGCTCTGTCAGGCAGTACGGACTAAGCACTTCCTATTTATCGAGGTTAAAAATTCATTCGTACAGAACTCCATACAGAAAACAGTGGGAAACTGAAAATAAATTGATTGCCAAATAGTGAATAAAAACACTGGAGTAGGAGGCTGGGATGTGGAGGCATGTGCATTAGCGCTAATGGATTTCTTATACTGAAATGTTCCATCACTTTTTTGAAAAATCTGTTCCAAACGAAAAGCCTATTTTCACAATACTTCTTGTCATCTGCAACCAAAAGCACGAGAAGCATTTGTTTAGCAAACAAGTTGTTGAGTCCACTAAGGCTCCAACCAATGCAGCAAACCTTGTGACCTCTCAGATCAACTGCTGAGGCATCAGAACAGAAGGTATCTACAGATGTGCTCCAGTGTTTTGACATAGCAAAAGAAGAAGACCCCCGTTTTGGATTTGTTTAACAACATGTTTTCAAGGTGAGGGTCTGTTTGTCCATTAGAAGACCGTGTTGGAAAATTGATCCTTTTACATTAAGGATTCTGCCTTGTCTATTCAACTTCCTCTCTTTCTTTAGTATAACATATCAATCCAACTTCAAGCACAAATGCAGTGTTGATTTAAAGATCTGCTGAGATTCCAAAACCCACATAATTTTTACTACTGCACCTCTGTACCTCTGCTGTCTCCCAAATTAGAGAAAAAGATAACATTTCAGTAATCCCGTAAATGTGATTTTGGGTTTCTCTCCCGCATGTGTTCTCCACTGTTAATATTAATTCAATGAATAATGTCTCAGATGAGTAAAATCATGTTTTAAGAGATTACTTGGCAACAAAGTTTGCTGTAATTCTACTCACTGTACAAACAGCTATTGTTTGCTCTCATTAAGGGACTTTCCCCATCGTTATTTCCACCTCCTCATTAGGTTCAAAAGGACTTTGGTTGGCTCCCTCATAGGTGCAGTTCTCGGCAAAAGCGCAATGCATACTGGAAATCCTCTGTATTGTTTGCAGAGACCAGCTCATAATCTGTTTGGAATTCTCTTCCTAAAAACATCTTCTCTTTTTTTTTTTTTTTTTCCCCCTCTCAAGGCTAAAGAATGATCTCAGCTCATGCTCGCTCCATTCCATTAAGAATGGTTTCTGGATATTTGCCATGGACTGTCTCTAGATGGTCATTTGATGGGGCCCCTCTTTTAGTGTGTTTTGAATCAAACTGGAAAATCTAAAAATATAGCACACAATAATCTGCAGTGTCTAGACTTTTAATATTTTATAAAGAAGGCATTTTGATAACCAGATTAATTGGATACTGGAGCAGGTATATTATTTCAAAGAATTAATAATTAGAGAAACTATTGTAGTCTTTTCCATCACCAGCAGAAGTACATTACAAAGCAAATTACCACTGATTTCTTTTTTTTTTCCTTTTTGATGATAAACAGTCTGTAGTTCGAAAGGCCAGGAATACTATTCAGACCAAAAACAATAGCCTGAAATTGTATGAGTAGCCAGTGGAAGGAAAGATAATAAAATCACAGAGGGTTTTTTTAATACTGTTCATGCATTAATATTTCTTCTTGCTGCTATGTTTGTATTTCACATAGTAAAGTGTGAGCAATTCCTGTTGACTTTATTGGAAACTGAAAGCATCTGGTACCCTGGGGAACTAAGCCCTGCTTTCTGGTCTGTAATGAATGTAAACACTTCCAGAGCTGGAAAACACATTTAAATACAAGGTTTGCTCCTTTTAAAATTATGCGTTTGCTATGCAGATCGGTAGTTCGATCTTTGATGTAAGCCCTCCTGAGGTTGGTGGAAGGGTTCTGAATCAGGCCCATTACTTCAGAAATGGTTTGGAGAAGCACAGCTTGGAGGCACCTTTGATGTAATTTCAACAAGTGTTGGGCTTCACTCTTCTTAGCAGACGCCTTGCTGGGTGGCTCCAGCTGGGTGCTCAGAATCATTAGCTGCCTTCAAAAATGGAAGGCTGTTCAAGAAGGAAATCCAGTTTACTCTCACTCATAAACTGAGGGACAGGATCACCTCCTACTTCTTTGGATTCACCAACACATGCAGATGTGGACCCAGCCAGGTCTGTGCATCTGTCTTCTAAGGATCTTACTTTGGATGGAAAGAAGAGAAAAGACGGCGACCCTGGCAAGAGCCGACAGTCAGTAGGGATCAGGCCCTTTGTGTGGACAAGGAGGAGAACTTTTGTCGTGGAGTTTTGTCTTGACAATGGCACTGAAGGAGTTGCTGGCCAGCAATGTTTGAGCAACTCTAGAGCAGAACCCTACAGCAGAAGGGCAGACAAGAGCAGAAGCACTGGATGCAAGGTGTGATCACCGGGCAGAAGATTTCAACAGCTTGTTCAACCAGTCCAGACCAAACTTTCTCCCGCTCAGCCTTAGCTTTGGGCTTCCCCTAAGCTCATTCCTTTGGGCACAGCATTAGCTAACATGCCGGCTGGCTCCTTGTTTGGCAGCTGTCTCCTACCTCACTGGCTTGGAGAAAAATGGGAAGACAACAGATCTGCACTCATTTGTGTAGGAGCACCCTGTCTCTTTTATGTGCATAGCACAGCCATGTAAGAGACACACAAGGTGACCAAGAGTACCCTTCTCATTTGAGTCTGTCGTCTTATAAAAAAAAATTCATATCATGTCTTGTAAAATCCTACCTATTTATAAAATCCAGTGACTTTAAACAGCATTGTAAGTAGTGGAACCACACAGTTACTTGAATCTTCGCTATAAGCAGTAGGTTTATCTTGAGATGTTGCAGTTTGTATCTGGTGCTGTAAATCACACATTCTAGTTGTAGGTACTGTGATACAAGCCTGCTGGAATTTCGTAAGCACAGGATGTACAGTGTGGTTTAACCGCGTGTCTAGGAAAGAAAATAAACAGGCAGTTGCCCACAGAACATACCTTACGTCTGAGCTGTGGTGCACATGCCAACAAAAGTTATCGCTTAAGCTGCTAGCTGGGCAGCTTGATGTCAGAAGTGCCTCTGCTGTTTGAAATGGATGCTGTTGTTCAACATAGCTCAGAGGATTTGCAATGTTGTCTTGAGGATGATAGGAAAAAAAGATGAGCTAGTTAGCAGTCTGCAGCAGGAGTGCTGTTCAGTAGTTTTTGCTTGCGTATCATTACCTCAGAGAGGATGGTAGCACAAAAGGTCTGAATCTGTATCTTAATGCTGGTTGAGGTATAAGTATGCCTTAGTATGGTAGTTCCCAAAAGGTACAGTTGGGCTTGAGCCTCACTGGTGTTGCCTTGCAAACAAGTACAGTCCCTTCACAGAGCATTTTTATAATGTAAAGGCAAGATGGAATAAGTGAGTATAGCAAACAATAGGAAGGAAGAGGAGGAGGGAAGATGAGGTTAACAGTAATAACATCATGTGGTTATGTAGGTTAGGAGTGTGAACAGGTTAATGACTGACTTCTGTAGCCTCTTATTTTTAAATACTTTTCTAAAACACGCTGTTAAGACACTTCACACTGCATTAATATTTTTGCTCCTCACCCTACCCCATAAAAGTATCTGTACTTACTTTCCATTAGCTGAAGGTCTTTTTCTGTTTGTGCATAAAGTATCCTGCATCTTTCTTTTTCTTAGTTTTACTGGGCTCTTCAAAGAGCCTCTCTCTGAACCTCTCTTGCACGCTCCTCTTACACACGTTGCCTGCCCACCAGTTACATGTGGCTCCGTGTTACTCCCTTAGCCTTGCTCTCCGCACACTATACCGTACTCTATAGCAGTGGGTTGTGCCGTCAGCCCACCCCATCCTCAGGGTGCCTCTGCTGGTGCCACCAGATTTCAGTGAACCTATGAATCAGCTGGAGAGTAGAATGTTGGCAGAGTTGGCAGATCCTGCCCACCACCAGGCACCTCCAGCCCTGCATTCACAGCCACAGGCACCAGGAGAGTGGAGGCTCACCAGAACACACCTTGATGCTGCCAAGAGCATGGCTCTTGCACTGCCCTGACCTTGTGCCATGCTCAGTGTGTGTACCCATCAAACCAGTTCTGAGATTAAACCAAGATTACAGAGTCATTACTGACAGGGAGTGCAGCAGGAGAAACTGTAAAAATCTCCCTGCTTCCAAAATACAGCTCCTTTTCAGTCTGTGTGCTCCTGATAGGACTGACTCTGAGCAGCATCTGCCAAAGGAAATCAGTTGCATCCCACTGAAATCAAGAGGACAGGAAAGATTTAACTAGTCAGTTAGACTGTGAATTATCACAAATAATGAACAAAGCAAAAGGAAGATTTAAAGATTATGCTATGGCTCCAGATGCCTTATTTATTTTATTAATATATAAATACAAATTGAATTTGCAATGCTACAGTTCTGAATCAATATGAAAACATGTCTTTGTGCAGAAAAACTTTTTAACCAGAGGTGCTGTTGCAGTTCTGTTATTTTTCATGACATGTATTAGCTTACCATCTAAACTGCCAGAGACATCTCACACCCAAGACTGTAATTCAGTGACTGATTTTTTCAGCTAGTCTGCTCTCTCATTCATGAGGCTCTTTGAGAAAATGTATGCTGACATGCTTCACCTTTACTTGCAGGTAAATTGTGGTTTTGGAAAAGCCCTCAAAGAATGAAATTCATTTGGTTCGACAAAACATGAGAGAAACCCACACTCTTGATTATACACATTTTTCTGATGGATACAGTGCTTAAGGGAATTTCAGACTAACTATAGCAAGGTACAAAAAGAGCTCAGCAGCCTACTTTAAAAGAAGACCACAAACTGCACAGAACCCCTTGATAAAACCACCACTAAAAATCTATTTGACATTATAAACCAGCCCATTTTACTATATCCTAAGAAAGTCTAGGTCCCAGTCATAACCACACGCTATGTCAAATGGGAGGAAGCATAGACAGAAATCTTAACCTGTAATTCTGCATAGAAATATGTGCACACAGGAAGTTTCCTACTTATGGCAAGACAGAAATTAGGAAACTAGTTGCTTCACGATGAGTATAAAGCTAGGTACTGCATAAACTGTTTGGAGGATTTAGTGATGGTTAAGTCTTGTGCTGGTCCTGTGTGAAGAAGTTAAACTATTTTTGTGTGTTTAGTGGCTTACAGAGACTGTCCATGGCCTCAGGTTATGAAGATAATACTTAGTTTGGGGCTGTTTCTTTATTTAAAACATTAAGGAAGTTATACATTCCTGAAACACAGTATTTTTTAAAGCAGTCTAAAGGCATGGTCAAAGAACACATAATCCTAAAAAATAATCTTGTAATACTGCCATGTTGGTATCTATTTGCATGATTTCTTTTGTCCAGAAGAGTTGCGTGAATTCTAGTTGTTGTGGACTTAGTCTAACTCTCATTTTGAACCTCTGCTGTTCTGTAGCTCATTTCCATAATCCTCCTCCCAAAAAAAAGAAAGACTATTTCAGGCAGAAATTGATGAAAATAAATTCCACATAAATTGCCTATTTCATTGCTCAGATCCAGGGTGGCTGACACTTGTGAATAAAATAATCTTTTGAATTTTTTCCTTTTAGGGCATTACACGTGACCTTTTAATGTCACTAAAGTTCATTAGTGCTTGGATATCATATTGCTGAGCTTTGTATAAATGAATGGTTGAACAGATAAGTTATAAGTAAGGTAATGAGCTTATAGCTGTTATGGAGGTAACTGAAGACATGTCAGGGATGCTAATTAATTAAAGAATTTCTGTATAATTTTGTTTATTGTCAGTCTTGGTTCATAACTTACTCTTTCTTGTTTAATCTTAACAAGTGGTGTTTCATTTTTAATGTTCCAGACAGCAGGGTTTTTTTCTAGGAATCCAGCTATCTAGTCATTCTTATTACTCATGGCTTCATTATCAGTTTGTTTTTCTGCTCATTACTGGCACTGACCTTGCCAGGAGATAAGCACATGCATAATTTTACTCATGCAATTAGACTCATTAAAGCGAATGGGATTAGTCAAGAAAGTAAAGCTACTTTTGCTTAAGTGTTTGTTATTTGAGGTGGCATGACTAGAAACAACATCAGGAAAGTCTGGAAGGAATTCCAACTGAACACTGATTTTCATTATAAGTCATATAAAGAGAAATTCAATCATTTCTCCTTTGGCCCACCCCGATGGGTGATGAGCCCAAGGTGGTTTCACACTGGAGGTGAACAGGGATTTTCTAACATTGTTTTTTTCTTAAACAATGGGGGCTTGTCAAACTGAAGCTGGTCTCAGCAAACTCAGTGAGGTCATTTCTCAAGTCTAGGCTGAGTAAATGAAAGGTAATGAGAAATACACATCTCAGCCAGTGGCCCAGCAGCAGAGGCTGACTGTAACGTTATAGCAGTGTCAAGGTGCTGCAACCTGGGAGACTTCAGGTCTCCCCAGAATATTTCATTAATGTGGGGAGTGTGAGAGGGGCAAACTCAGGTCAGATTTCCCCTGCACAGAAAGGAGATTGCTCTGAATGAAGCAATGTAAAGGTGTCTGCTGCCTCAGGAGAAAAGTCTAGCAGTTTGGATGTGGGATTATAGATTGAGGGTCTTGTGTGTGAAATCCTCAAGAGGTGTTTATGCCGATATAGAGTGGGGGAAAAGTCTAAAGAGGTTTTGTGGAAAAAGAAATGCATTTCCTTGCCATTATTCCTGCTATACCTTTGTTCCTCATTTCGAGCACTGCAAGTCTGCCTTTCTTTGACCTGCTGGCTGAAAGCCTCGTGGAAGCATTATAGCAGCCAGAAATACAATGTTCAGAGTGCAGCTGGTTTTCAGCCCCTTTCTTTGATAGTTTTCTCGGCTAGGGCTGAGAGAGGAGGGGCAGGGAGCAGTTACTCCGTCCATCCCAAGGAAGTTCCCTTCTGGACTGTCAGGACAATTTAATGGCAATTGGTAACACAGGCCAAACATACAGTGGATGATTATTAACTCCAACACAAAATAATTTGTCATTTTTGACCTCTGATGAGATGCCCCATATACAATGACTTCTAAAGAATGTTGCCTCTCACTTACAAAATCAAATACCAACTGCTCTGCTATAATTCTGAAGCAATAAATCTCCCATGGCCTTGGAAAAAAACATCACTTGTGGACTTTCACCCATTTTATACCTTCCTGCCAAAGAAACACTTGTTTTTGTCCCTGATAAATACAGATGACAATGAAAACTTACTAAAACTACAGTAAAGGCTATTTGTAGTCTAAACATTAAAATTCTTAGTTAATACTGATTTCTGTACCCTGGCTTTTTCTGGGTAGAGGTTAAAAACCAGCGAAGCCCACTATCGAGTGTAACATTGGGGATGGTGTATTTTTAACTATTACTCATTTTTCTCTAGGAAAGCAACTGATCTGTGCCTCAACGCACACAATTTTATTAACATTGGAAAGAGGCATGTGGTGTTCATATAGTGTTTAATCTCGATGAAATCTCAGCGCCCAAGGTTTTCTGATTAATGGCAGAGGAGGAAGACTGGAGTGACAGTTAGGGTTTTGCCAGCTCGTACTGTATATACAGCTGTTGCTGCTCAGGGGAGGGAAACGCAGGGTCTGGCTGTCTATTCCAGACAAAAAGAAATGGCACATGCTATTACTTCCAGATCATTGCAGTCCCTGCACCACCATCTGCTGGGGGTCAGAGCAGTTGTCCAGGTCAGCGTCAGTCATGCACAAACTCAATGCCTTCCACTGAGCTGAGCCCAGCAGTACATATTTACAAGAACAATAAAGCGAACCTGCTCTCTGGACACAGGCACCACAATGCTCCGTCACATTGGGAACAAAGGAGCCCAACGAAAGTTGATATGCATTACAAAGGAGATTCTCAGGGATCACAGCTTTGTGATTTCAGGCCATAACACAAATTGAAGGGAAGAAAAACTGTCACCAATAAGCCCAAACCTAGTGATCATTGTATTTATAATTGACGTAGCATCGCTAAAAGGGTGCCTGGGTCTCTGTTTCCTCTTCTCCTATTTACAGAGTACTCTCTACAAGATAGTTAAATGGGAAAGGCTCAGATTATTAATGTTAAACACTTGGATATACTGTTCTGTAACAGCAGCAAGATGATCTCTTCCACTTATCCCAGCTTGTCCGAGCATTATCTCTTTTTACAGGGCTTATGCCATGTGCTAGAGTGAGGTGCAGAGAGCCCTGACTGACGTAAACTGAACAGTTCCTGGAAACAGGATGAGTACAACTGTGTCACTGTGATGTTGAAACCAAATGAGCAGTTTTAGCATCTCTTCATCCCAAACAACAACTAGTGAGTAATTAATTTCTTCTGCTAAAAACAGCCTCTTCAACACCACCAATGTGACACATCAGGCATTACTGCAGGGTACTGCAAACCTGCCACTAGTGCTGGCCTGCACCCTTGGCTGAACATGCGCACACAGACATGACACCTTCCGTGCCTAGAACTGGAGGTGGCTCTCCTTGCTGTACATTAAGGCACAGAGGTAAAGTGCAAGTTTTCTTTTTGATCTGAGTTAGCCTGCTGCAGGGCTAAGTCCAGTGTTTCAGTGCTGCATCAAAATGGAACCAGGGGAGCAATGGAGCTCAGTGCAGAGACATCTGCATTGCTCAGGACAAACTCAGTACTGAGTTTATTAGTTTTGTCTCAGCATCAGCCCTGTTAAAACAGGCAGCAGTGCCAGCATAGGGTGAGAGAAATGGGTAGCAGCCCTGGAAAGCTATGAAAAGGGCAGGTGGAGCTGAACTCAGAATATTTTTTACGGGAGGCTAACTGCCAAATAGCTGGAAGCCATGTATACTAGCAAAAACACATGAAGGACTGCTGTACTCCCTGCCTCACATAGCTGCAGTGTCTGTCACAGCCCTTCTGCATACATAATCTCCACATACATAATCTTTGACATTTCATCTGATAATTAGTGGTTTTGGCACAAGCAAACCCAATCTTGTTAGGTCCTACCCTCAGTTGCTTTTTACTAAGCTCCACTCTGGGCATTTTTGCATAAAGCTTCTCCAGTCCATGTAATATTTGACAGCTTTCTCGGATACTTTGAAACATAATATGGAAGAAGAGACCTCCAGGTAGCTGCACCCACATGCCTTCCCGGCTCCACCTCCCTGGCCTTGCTGGCACCAGGACACACCAGCAGCCAGAGCCGCAGAGCTGGTTCTGGAGCCTGCGGGGGCATGTAAAGCAGCCTTTACGTGTTCTCTTGGAAAACATCACCAGGCTCAGTTACATATTTGTACTGGAGGGCACTAGCCCTGAGCATTCAGCAGACCTGATCTACACAGGTTTGTACTGCAATTAGGCAGCCTTTCAGTGCCAGGTCAGAACTAAAAGGATTTTTTTTTTTTTTTTTAACAGTCGAGTGTTGTGGAACTGAGTTTGAAGCAAAAAGTTGCAGAAGAGTAGTCTCTAGTTTAGTTTAGACACATATTAAAATGTATGTGAAGTGTAAATCACTTGATGTTTCTAATTTAGGAGAGGGGAAGGCAGGCGATGGGAAGCTGGCAGAGTGGCTCTGTCAGGACACTAGTAGTAAAATGAAAGGGTAAAGATCCTTTAACCCCTAGGTAATTGATGTAAATCTGCCTTCAAACATGTAGGGACTGAAAGTAATTCCCAAAATTATTCCAAGAGAAGTTGTGTGTTGTCTTGTGTCTCTAGTCCATAATAGACACGTGCTACATTGTGAAAATCATCCCTTTTGGTGTTTGCACCTGTGTTTGAGGCTTTATTCTGGCAGCCAGTGACTAGATTAGCATGGGGAATTGACTGGGTTTCTCAGTCATCTTTCTGGACACAGTTCAGACATACTCTTCAAATGATGCTGGGGAAATTTAGGACTGGTTTCATGTGTTCTGCAGATAAATAAAGGACTTCTGTATTCAGGAGATATTTTACAAGTCCTGTGTTCACTCACAAAAGTATACACCAAAAAACCACAAGAATAGATACATTCTGCCTAATAAAATTACTTTTCCTGATAAAAATAAAGCTTTTACGGCACGAGCAATGGAACAACTATGTTGTTTAGTTGTCGTTCCATGCCATGTTCCTGATAAAGCATGCTCTTGTTGATGGAATACTCCCTCATCAACCATAATCTGTCATTCTTAAAAGAAATGGTGCCCTGGATAAACTGTATTCTTCTGCTTTATAAATCTGTCATTGTGTGAACAAATTGCCTAGTTAAAATGAATTTTTATAGTGTCTGGACCAATTAGGCATAAAGCTTAGGAGTCTAAAGTTGAAACCACATGACATCCAGAGGCTGCACTGGAACTTTTTGTTTAGGTACTTAGGTGAGAGATGAGCTGTTGGGAAAACCTAGGCCAGAATAACAGTTTTACTTTTTATAATGCCTGTTTACTTCATCAGCATCACCCTTTGTCTCTGAGGATGTAGATGTGTTTTTGCAAAGACCAGTTCTGCGAGTTACCAGCTCTCTGGGCAGTACAAATTCAGTCCACATCAGGCACAATGAAACATGTTGCATCAGCCAGAGCACACAATACATGCACATATTGGCTGTTTATGCCAGCTTTATTCTTTATGCTGCCTCAATGACAACCATGGGAGAAAAAGTCATATTTGATCAACCACAAATTGCACAGAGGCAAGCTTTTACCTTTTGAAGAAATTTGAGCTATTACCTTGAGCTGTACCAGTTGAGCACATTGCATCAAGAGGTGGTGACATTTCTGATCTGGGATTAACCGCTGTAGCTTCAGATTTACTGCCTGGTTGAGGAGCCTTGGCCTGATTTTTACCCCTAAACCACTTATATGCAGTTTCTTAATGTATCTAGCTTGAACTCATTTACAGATGTACTAACCTATCTTCTTCCAAGTATTTTCTCTGAATTGCTTCTGCAGTAACATCTTCCAGTTTCTAATGCCAGATAAATGACCATTTGGAAATAATGGATTCATAAAATACAATTATGTAGCTTTATGAAAGCAGTATTTTAGTGATTTGAAGCTGGCCTAGGGCACATATATGGTTATTGTGGACTTCTGTTGCTTTTGTCCTCCATCCCTTCTTACTGCTTCCTCTGCCCACTTACAGCATTGTATTTTTGCCCCTTGAATTTGCCTGATTGAATAAGTCTTTGCAGTGGTGTTTCCTAAGCATATAACGCAGGAGGTTCCCCAAGCAGATTGAAGATCCTCAAAACTTCAGGAGGGAGAAAAAGATATTTAGAACTTTTAATATATAAATATATTTGTTCCCATTGTTTATGGTGTTACTTTTCATTGTTATAGAAATCTTCTGAAGGGATTATTGAGTGTTGTCTTGATTTAATAAACTTAGTAAGCTTTTGTTTTGTCCTTTTATGTCAGACATACAAGAGTAGCTGACATTACTCTGTTCTACTTGCACCTTTTAAACCATTGCACTGTGTTAATGGCTGAGCAGCTCATCACTGAGCGACAGAACTGTGCTTGCTCAGCTTAAATACTGCTGCAAAAGTAGCACAAGAGAAAAATGGTGTCTTTAAGGTCCTCTTTCTTAATGTCTAACTAAGCTGGAGTAGTGGACTAGAAAGAGATGCGTCAGAGAGAGAAGTCACAGAAATGAAGGAAAAAGAAGTAGAAAGGCAAAGGGAGAGACTGTTGCTTCAGCGAACAGAGAGAGGGATGGCTGAGCAGACAGCATCAAATTGCTCCCAATCTCTGTTCTGGCACTTGCGGGTCTATTGAAAATAGGCCAGAAGGACATGCTGAATTTGTTGCTCCCGTGTGCCAGCCTTTTCTGCAGCAGCAAGAGAAACCAATCAGTGCTGCTTCAAAAGCAGCTGGAAACTGAGAAAACCCTGCTCCCCTGCTGCCTGGCAAGCAGCAGTACAGGGTCTTCTCAGTTTCCAGCTACTACAGAGGCTCCATTGACAAAATGTGTGCGGCATTTGAAGGAGCACAATGTGACAATGAAAGAACCTGAGGGAGACAAAACAAGGAAGGGGGAGAAAAGAGGGAAGGGGGAGAATTAAATGGGAATGAGGGAGCAAACCTACGGCAGGAGGACAAATATCAAAAGAAAAATATGCTAATCACTGCACAAGGGGTGATAAAAATAAATTGTCATCGTATTTGACACCTCTGCACTGCTTTTTCAAAGAATATAGTTGTAATAGCAAGACTCGAGAAAACAAGGTAAGAGTTTACCAATATTTGCTCTCACCGCATCTCTGAGATACATACATGCTTACTTTAGCCCCTCTTTTCACTGACACTCACGAAGTACAGGGTGACTGGAAGATGCCAGGTCCCACACCAGGGACCATGTGATGCTGTGAGCAGGACAGTTCACATCCTCATCCTCTGTTTCAGGGAGAAGCAGAAGGAGCCAGGAGGATGGTGTGTCTTACTGTTGCTCTGAACGACAGGGATTAAAAACAAATGCTATCCAAAAGCAAGCCAGGAGCTGGCTCATTTTCTCCTTTCCCTTATACTTCATTGCATCAGCTATGAGAGTACACAGGACAGGGGAAACCAGAGTATCACCAATAGCTCAGACCAAAGCAGCATGGCTAGGATTTTTGTCTTTTACCACTATCTACTTGGCTGTATGGTGGGAGTTCTGAGAGGGACATCCAAGAGTTCAGGGTACCATGGTACCTTTTCATACCCCACTTGTGGTGCTAGTTCATGGTGAAGTGTGATCTGGAAATGCAAGAGTTGAATTTTGTTACAAAACAACTAAACTGGAAGGAGCTCCACAAATGTCCTCACATGGCTCATGGCCTGTCAGTCCAGAGGTCCAGCTCAAGCCACTTCAAATTACAATCTACTGAAACTTATACAGGGTGAACACAGGGTCTTCAGCACCAACAGTTTCACTCCAGGTAGAAGCTTTTTTTGAGAATAGCGCAGTAAAGTAGACATGCAGAAGAGAATATTGCTTGGGAGAGAACATTAACGTTTACAGATTTTCTGGGAATTCTTGGTACTTTCTGAAAGGTCAGGGATGTGCACTATAAAAACTGAGATAGAAAAATAGAAACGCTGTTGTTCATTTCAAGAAGCAATATCCACCAGGAGCCGAGAAGGGAGTAGATACTGTATTGCCTAAGTTGGAAGTGGGTGAGCTCAATTTACCTGCATTTGCTTTTCAGCACCATGATGTCATCATCTTAAACTTTCTTTCTAACCAAAGGAAAGCTCCTGTCCTGATGACAGGAGTTTAGAAGTTAA
Source organism: Psittacula echo (assembly GCF_963264785.1). Classification (NCBI taxonomy): domain Eukaryota; kingdom Metazoa; phylum Chordata; class Aves; order Psittaciformes; family Psittacidae; genus Psittacula; species Psittacula echo. The sequence continues at coordinate 20,017,391 of NC_137735.1, read as the reverse complement.
TAAAGTCTTCTTAAAAAATTCCGAGTTATTATTCAGGTTTAAAATAAAATGCTTCCATGTGCTCTGTTAGGTTGGCAGTTACTTTCAGTCTTGAGAAATTACTCCTGTAGTTACTGCTTAGGTCAAAAAAAACCCCAACTTTTTCTGCACAACAAACTTAATTTGATCATGACCCATGGCATCTCCACAATCCCCATTTTTTGGAACAGTGATCAGTTTGTCTTTCTCTGTAGGAATAGTAGGTAGTGTAGAAGAGAACTTATATTCTTGTGATATTTTTACGAGTGTGTTATAGTTTTGAAAGAACCTACAGATGCTTTAGCAGTTGTAAAATGAAACCACAATCACGTCTGTCTCACCAGAAATCCCCCTTTGTCCAGTAGTTTAAGAATCAGACAGTGTTTATTATTTCATCTGTCCGGTTCATGGATAGCAGACCAAAATTGATACCATATTTTCAAATCTACCATATCAGGATTTTTTATCAGAACTGTAGGTTAATTTAAAGCAAAGGTATCTTCCTTCATCTGTAAAATTTTAGCTGTACTTTTTATGTCACAGGAGAATGTGATAACAAGAGCTCTATAGGAACTACCAGCATAATAAACAAATATGTAGAGATACTTCTCAAAATATTGTGCAAAAACCTATTTGATACCTCTTTGGTTGGTTGGTTGGGGTTTTGGGGGTATGTTTCATGGGCTGGTTATGTCTACATTAATGAGTAATTCATCATAACAGAAATAGATCAGCATATTGAAGTAGTTAGTGCTGAGAAACAGCACGTTCGTTATAAGCACTTCAAGGATTTGAACTTCAGGCTACCTTTAACTTCACCCCTTGGATTGGCTCTTCTAACCATGCAAGTGGTTTAGAGCTTCCCAAAGGCCCACTGCTTGGTTTGGACTCTTACATCCCCGCTGGAGTCTGGAGTGCCTTTCACGTGCACTGCTTTTGGGTTAGTGCCCTGCAAAGGGAATTCACTGTTTCTGTGCACCAAAACTGCTCTGTGAACTGAACTAACGCGCAGAAATGAGGATGGTCAGGGGATGGGATTTGTTTCAAAACTGTGTTACTGCTCTGAACCAAAATGCTAATGTATAGGCAACGATACTTGTTTTTGTGGCTTTGGGAAGACACTGCATATTTTCCTGCTGCATGCAAAGCCAGCAATTTTGCATGCTAATAGTCATATATCTGCTTGTATGCGTTTCTGGCCAGCAACCTCTGGTAAGTTCTCTGTGTTTAATGATGCAAAGACCAAAACCAGCTATGCTGAATCATTATGCAAGCAGAGAAATCCTTATACGTACTTTACATGCAACTCAGACTAGGGGGTTTTATTTTATCAAGTGATAACAACTGTGGTCCTCACATAACCAATATCAAAAGCTGGTTTCCAAGCTGCATGATGAAATAACTGTGATGTAAACTGAGGAAGTTTTACTTCAAGTTTCAAAAAAAGAGAAAGTGATGGGTTTGCCAAATCAGGAAAAGAGTCTAATCGTCTGTGTTTGAAGAAGGTCCTGCTCCATATGGGATTTCATGAGAATGCATAAAGCATAAAGGGAAGAACAGAAGTCTGGAGTCATGTCAGCTTCAATTAAAGCAAAGTGCTTGAAAATTCTTTCACTTACGTATTGAATATTAAAATAAATAAGTAATTTCTGCCATTTCAGTTAGAAAAACTCACAATATTGATCACTTCTCCTAGCTGACAAACTTTGGGCAGTCTGCAGGAAAAAGGACACAGATGTAGTAACTCAGAATGATGATATTTGGAATCTTTAAGTGGCTGATACTTAAAACTTCACCCACATACAAAGTTTGGTTTAGCTGCTAGGATGAAGCTTTCTCTTTCGTATCTCAGCTTGTATCGCAGACTTATCTTTTCACTTCTGTTTTAAGGAATGAGTACAGTACATAAATATATTTCGGCATCTGAACAAGAGAACTTTTTCTTTCCAGCTCACTTATTTTGATAGTTATTCTTGAAAAGCAAGTTGATACATTCTAAAGCTCCATGAAAAGCAACCTCTCTCTTCTGCTTCTACATTTCTCAAGGAAAAAAATAACCAAAAGCATCTCTGTCAAAATCTGAAAAGAATCGGATCTGAAGTCTGAAAAAAGTAGTCACCTTCCATTTGTTCTTAATCCCTTCTACCAGAGTCGATTACAGGTAACATTGGAAATGCAACACGTGATGTATTGAGCATGAGATCAGAGGTCAGAAGTCCCAAATGCTAATTCTGACTTCGTCGATGATTTTCAGCTTTTGTCAAGTCATTACTGTTCAAAGTTTGCCACCTGAGCAAAGGAATATTAAAGCTTTGAAGAGCAGAAGAAAGAGTTTGACACTTAACAATTTACTTTTCTGATTCCTAGTTTATTTATTTGAATGAATCATTACTTTGGTCTTAAAACGCTGCTCTGAATTTTATTTACTCTGCTGGCTAACTTTTTGCACTGAATGTTTTATTTTGATTAGTCACATTCATTTCTGTAATTTCAGTTCTTTGGCTGGGTTGCCAGAGCTCAGGCAAGTTTCTAGTGCAGCTGCTAGAAACCAAACTAGATTTTGGTACAAGTACAAAATCTAGTTTCAGTTAATTCCTGTATATATGAAAATCATATGTATCATATATCATTTTTCATTTTTTCTCAACAAATAATCAGGCACATTTTGAGTGAATGCATGTTTCCAGAAAGCCAACAAAGGAATCTAAAGTGGATAGTGAAAAAGCAATTGACTGCTAAGAAGGAGAATTCCTACAGTAGTGTACTCTGTTTGCTTTGCTCTAATACTCTTGTATTTCTTCCACTGGGGTCTGCCCCATGAAGGGATTTGGTCACTTAAAATAGCAGTTATGTCCTGAAGCTCATACTATGTGCTGTTAGAACTACAGCTTCTGCTTAAGCTTAATAGAGGGCACCCATGTTTACACTTGTGAATCATACCCACAGTCTGCCTTCCAGGTTGCTTTGCTATCTGCCAAAGGGAATGGTGGCACCTAAAAATTTGGGCACTGCAGAAAATTCAGGCAGACGGGCTTTGCTGCCATGGAAAGCTTGACCTCACTGGAAGCCTCCTTATTATGACCTGGAGGCCCCTTTGGCACCTGCAATTGTGCATTTGCACATGTTCAGAGCTGTGTTTGTCAACTTACAGCTTACTGCTGTCAAGACCCAACGGATACACCCGTGTCAGTGCAACAGCACCGGGGCTCTCATAAGGGCTGAATTTGGTATGAGTGGCAGAAGCAGGAAAGATTTCTTTTTGTAAAGGGCTGCCATCCACTCCTGTGCAGTATCCAACTTGGTCCAGATTCCTGCCAATGATATTTGAGGATAGTGTCTCAGACTGTAATTTTCCTATCCCCAGATGAGAGGCTAAGTTTGCCCAGAGAGCTGGGAGATGTTGCTCCCTGGGGAGCTACGATGTTGTCAGTCAGCTGTGGCTCCAGACTCCAGACGCATCACACGCTAATTAAAACCTGCTTCTAGAATGCCTTTTGCAATTATGCCTTGAAATGTCATTCTAGTTTAGGAAACTTCCAGAGACAGCCACGCTCAGCTCCTTTCTGAGTCGGAGAGGACTCAAACCTACATTTTCCACCTCCTTGGCATCCTCCGTCTCAGCACACCTTACCTGCCTTTCTAGTTACAGCCCTAGAACAACACAAATGTATTTGTTTTCTGATCAGAATTTTTTTTTTTTTTAAGTTTTCCACCTCATTTTTTGCAAAACGAGAAGTTTCCTCTTAGGCACTGGAGATTGCTTCAGATTTTGTTTTTCATCTGAACTGGAGGTGGTCTATAGGGATGTTCAGAGATAAGGTCTCAGTTCAGTCTGATAAAACACCAGCAGCTCATTGTAAAACTGGCATCCAGATTTTTAACATCTCCTAGAGGGTTCTGATTTTCTTCTCTCAATTTAACACAAAAATGCCAAGTATCTTCCCTTCCACCCCAGGTTTATGACAAGTTTAGAGCTGCAGGAGTTAACACAACTGCATCTCTGAAACAGATGGGTTTTAAAATTATATCAGACTTTTAAAATTTATATTTGGTCAGCCTTTTAAATTTGATCTCTAAAGAAAGTTTGCAGAACTCCTAAGTAATTGTTAATGGGTCACCTGGTAAGTCATGGAGATCAATACTTCTTGTCCTCAACCATTGCATCCCTATTAGAAGTCAGTACACAGAGACAGCAGAGGCTTTCACTTTAGTGCAGTCCAAACAGATTAATTAAAAAACAGGCCCAGTGCAGATGATGCCAAAAGAAAAAGCCCAAAGCATGTAAAAAACCCAAAAAAACCCAAAACAACAACAACAACAAAAAAGAATTACATCATTTCCTTGTATCTTCCCTAAGGACAAGGGATTGGGGAGTATGAGTCAGTCTGCAGAAATGAAATTGAAACAGCCCAGCTTTTAGAAATTTTTCCTTGTGCTTACCTTACGGAGCATAGCAAGCCACTGAGAACAAGCAGCAGCAATCTGACTGCTTGCTAGGTTTTAAAATAAGAGTGAAGGGGTGCATGTGGATAGCTTGGCCTTACAATTCATAAAAAGATATAATGACCAGGAAAAGTGGACTTGAATAGGGGGCAGCATGGCCTTGTGGACATGACATCTGCTGCCTACAGTCAGATACAAAGTAGGTGTGCCCTGCAGCCAGTTGGTGAAATATTTTCAAAGCTCCTTAGAGAGAAGCACACATATGGCATGTCCTTTGGGTGCTCAGGCCTTTTCTTTATTCCTCTATTTTCCAGTCTGTAATACAAAAGTGCTGGAAGGGTGAAGAGGTGGTTGACTCACATGTTGCTTTTGTGTGGTACAGTACATTTTGTCCGTGACATGCCTATCACTTTGCCATGTGCTTACCTTCCTCGCTCTGTTTGACATCACAGTGTCAAGTATTCTGGCACATGACATGTAATAATGCAATGTATTTTTCTGCTCAATAAATTGAGTGAGTGAGGCTTTTCTGGGTACTTACGAACTTCCTACTGTGTCAAAATGGTAGTGTTCACTTCTGTTTAAATACTGCTCAAAATAATGAAGAGTCATCTGTTTGAGCCAGGGGTTCATTTGATAGTGTCATTTACAATTCCTTTAATATCAAGGACATTCACCAGGTCAGGGTCTCTAAGGACACTCTTACAGACATAAGTCTGCGTTGTTTACATTGGTGGAGGAAACAGAAAAAGCAACACAACATATTTTTATGCACACTCCCCAATACCACTGAGGTCTTTCAGTGATCAAACCTGTTACTACCCTGGACTGCCCTGGAGCCTCCCAGATCACAGCTTGCAGGTCAGAAGGCTTAATTACCGAACTCAAGTTTCGTTCCCTGATTCCTGAGATTTCATTTCAGAAGGAGAAGATTTGAGGCGTCCTTTTGCCCATATTTTTACAACTTTTTTTTTTTTCTTTTTCTGTTTTTCACCAGTAATTTCTACAGCCTCTTCTGTCTTTTTATATCATGTTCCTTCCCTGGTCTAAATGGCTAGTCTGGCAATAACAAAGATGTCTAAAAGACTTCAAATTAAGAGTGTGTGTAGAACTGATGGAGGATTTAAGATGAGAAGGTGGGAAAGACCTACCTGGCAATATATGTATAATTTGTTTTGATAGTTTACAGCCAAAACCCCTTGAGATTAATTTGATTGTATCACAGTTTCAGTTTTCATTTAGAACTAAGTCTTTCTGAAGAAATATTACTGATGCCTGAAACAATAGCTGTGAGCAATGCTGATCTTCATCATGAAGTTCAGTAGCACTTAGTAGCTTCAGGGCTCCCTCACAACTTTATCAAATGGCTTCATATGGCAGGAGGAGGAAAATGTGAAGACCCTATTAAACTCTCCAAAACTTTGGCTTTTGCAGTAATGACCTCTTGGCTTCTGTCAGCCTAAGAGGGGCAAACAGGAATGAACTGTGGGGTGAGTGTGGGAAGCCAGGACTATGCAATCCTCATGTCATGCTGTGCCTTGGGCAGAGGCTTGCAGTCATCTGACCCTGTGCTCAGCATCTGTTTCCCCGAATTGCAAGTAGTTCCATTACCATCATACTGTTTTATCATCCTGCAAATGCAAATTTGCCCTATGACAGAATGAATCCTACCTCTGATAGAGTAGATTTCACCATCCTGTATTATGTGTGCACGTTATGCACAGGTCCTACGTAAGTCTTCTGAAGTGTACTACTGATTGTTTACTTATGTTATCAGGGGGAAAAAAAACAGGAAAGGAAAGCTGGCAGCTCATGCTGCCAAGAGACCTGGCAGTGGCTAGAAACACACTCAGATCATTTCCAGTCAATAGGCTTTGTTTTCATTTTAAAAAAAGCCCCTTCCTAGAAAGTTGCTGCACTGATTTTTTATTCCGTTACAGTCAGTCCAGAGGAATACTTGCAATGGCTCCTGCCCTTAAAACTAAAGTAAGCAATGTCAGGAGATGCTCTCAGACAGCAAGTGGAAGGTCTGGTAAGATACTGTGCTTTATGCAAGTTCAAAATACGCAGTGCTGGTTGGAGCTATGATCATGGTTTTGTGTAATAAAGGCCTTTTCATGATAATGAAGTCAGGGACTTGTGATGCAAATAGAAATCAATGCCAAATGAAGAAGATAAAAGTTTAGGATCTAGATGTGTTTCTCATCTTCAGGTCAAGCTCTGCAATGGGGGACTGGGACTCCAGCTGCCTGCATTTAAGGATCGCCTGTAGCAGAGAGGATGCTTCCTTCACCAGCTGAGCCAGAAATGCTCACAGCTTTTCTGAAAAGAAAATATTAGAAGTAATAGATCCCAAAGCAAGTTTAATTATAGTCTAACTCAAATTCTCTCACATGTGTTTAAATCTGTGTTTTATCAGCTCATCTGCTCCCATTCACAGTACAGGCAGTACTGGAAACTTTATTAAGGTGAAATAAAAGTTGCAAACTAGATCAGCATCTCAAGTACTACCATCCCAGCTGGTCCAGCCCAACCTCCAGGAGTCCTTGGCTATCAATACAGAAGTATTCTCAGAGGGTTAAGCATCTGGCAACTCAAGACTACATTTTTTGAAAGTGCTGACTCATTTTCCAATAGCAGCCTTAATATCAACACTGCGTGAAGATATACGACATTCATACTAGCATCCTCCAGGAAGAAATTCAAGTGCAAGCTAACACAATGATAAAAAGCTCTTGCGTAAATTCTGTGTGAGAAGATGCAGTGTTATTAGCATCAGCATTTCTTTTGACATATTAGTCATCAGGAGCACAAGGATAGCAGTTGAGCTGATAAATTCACTTCATGCCTAGAGTCAGATTCCAGATGTAAAACCAAAACACAAGGATTATTTTCTGTCATTGTAAGCAAGTAGAAAAGTGACAAAAGCTACACTGAGGAGACTAGACTAAAGTTAGGATCCTGGTTTTACTGTGTCATCCCTAGATAAGGGAAGACCAAAGAACACCTATTAGATGTTGAAGTTGTTTACAGGTTGCAGCATGCACTACTTCCCCATCCGCCACAGCCACTACAGATGTAGTCATGTCAGAGGTTGTTGCTGCTAGGTCACATACTCCAGTACACCAATGCAAGACATAAAAAGTTGTCAATGATACAGGTAAAAACCCTAATTCTTGTAGGCTGAGATGTCAGAGATGACAAAAACCATAGCTGGAAAGGAAACAAAAAAAGTTACACTGTTCAGTCAGAACTTAGTGGACACAACCAGCTTCTGCTGTGTTTTTCTTGTGAAAGGGACAAAGATATTTTCTCCTAAAGACTGACAATGGTAGGACATGGCATGCAGAAACTCATCTCTGGAGGTATTCCAGACCAGCAGAAATGGAAAAGAAAACAACCTTGAAATATATGGACTTTGGTGCCCAAATCTTCATCCAAAATACCTAATCCTGATCTGAGCTACTTCAGATGGCAACAAAACAATCATTGGTACCAGACTCCGAAACATAGTCCCATCTATGAACTTTTTACATGTTTGGTAGTAGTGGGAAAGGTTGGATGAGCTAATTATGTCTGAGGATATGTTGGTTCCCTGTTGCAGGCTGACCAGGAATATTCTTGAGTTTAGCTGTTCTGCAAGAACTGTCTGACTTCTTTCCATGAGAAGAGTGAAAGTGGACCATCAGTGTTGATCACTGTACAGAAAAGCCATCATCTGCCTTCATCTCGCGCTCATGGTTCCTGCAAGTGTTAGACAGGCTCTGGCTCAGAGCCAGCTCATGGTAGTGGCAGAATTCATTTCTATTAGTTTATTTAATTCGCTGTTTCCCTTACAGATCTGAAAAGAGATGAATCAAAAATAATTGCTTGCTTAAAAAGTAACACTGACTTGTTCATTAAACCTTGCTGGGGCACTGGGTGCAGGCACTTGAATGATCTGGAAAATATGAAAAGAACTTGGCTTGGGAACAAGAACAGAGCTGATACATGGTAATGGCAAAAACAGAAGTAGAAGCTATATAATACAGGCAAATTCCTGTTGAATGCCTCTTTGTCTTGCTTTAAAGAAATACAGAGAAACATTCAAGATGTACAGATAACTAGCCAGTGTTCCTCACTGCAGAGCCCAAGGAAAGAAGGAAATGCTTCAAGGGTTAGTTCCTGGCTATATGGAATATTGCTGGACTGGAAGCAGTCAGCTGGAGTTCATCCTGATAGTGCCGCAAACCATTTTATCACAAAAATGTACAGTAATCAGTGAGAAGCAGCCACAGTGTTTCCCCACCACTTCGAGCTTTATAGGAGTACAGGGAAAGGGGGAGAGAGACTTGGGGGGGGGAGCAGTGTCACGCTGCATTTGACTAATGAGCTTGGTCCATGTTAAGATGTATCTTATGGAAAGAGAAAAAAAAAGGAACTCTGGTTGCATGTGAACTTTAGCTCTTCCTATTGCCTACTAATTATTTGTTCTGTTTGTTAGGACAATGTTTTTTTGCACATCTGTTCATATACAGTACTGGAGGAATAAAGATCAGTGAATAAACTGATGGATGTTACATTCTTTTTTACAGTCTTTGCAGCTGCCTCTGCTGCTACAGTACCAGCTGGGGGGAGACTCTAGAAGTATTAGTCCTGCTTCACAGGCTGATCACTAGCTCAGTGAAGACAAAATTTCTCTTATTTACCAAAGTATGAAATTAGAAGCAGAGAGAGTATTATGCCTTCAGAAAAACTGATATCGGCTACTTTCAGAGATAAGAGTACTGGCTTAGCCTTCAATCGAGATCCACAAGAATACAATTTTAGCATCTGTTTTCTATTTTTGCCAATCTGGGTCTTAAATCGAATCACTGTGTTTCAGTGTGATGTTTCGTAATGGTTTTGATATACAGCTTTCTATCTCACTGTAAGGATACAAGTGTCTCATCTTAAAAAACTAGATATGTTGTGTGCCAACTTACTTCTCAGTTTAGATTCAGGAGTACAGTCACTCTCAGTTTGTACTCAGTTCCCAGGTCAAAGTGCAGACCTGCTTTAATTGGGTCCTTTGAACAGTGACATTGAAAAAAAAATAATTATAGGGTAGTAAAAACAAAGGCAAAATGTCCCATTGAGGTTTCTGGTTCGGACAAGCTCTTACACTGTTCTTCTACTAGTTCTCTTCCACCTGACACATGATGTATAGGTACTTGTTAATGTACTATGACCCAGTTATGAGAAAGAAAATCCCAGCCTTGTCCTCAGCAAGGTAGTTAAGATGGGCAGGAAGAGTTTTTATTCTGTTTGGTAGGGTTAAAACCATAGGAATGATGGCATGACAGCAACTGTCCCTTCTGGCATTTTAGAGACACATTTACTGTGCCCACTGCATAAGCAATCCTGGGGCCAGGGGCTGGCAGGGGGGAGGAGGGATTGGATCCTACTTGAGCGAAGAGCAAGGAAGCCTTGGAAGCTCTGGCTTTAGCTTTATTTTGGCATTCATCTCTGTAGCAGTCATCTTGCAACCTCAGCTCAAGCCAAAATTTGCCTCCTGGCCAGGCAACATGCCACAGAGGTGGCTGCAGAGGCTCACTGCTAATTCTGACTGACCTGGGCTGAGGGTCCCAGGGTTTCCAGGCTTCCAGTCCAGCTGGCTTTCTAGGCTCTCCAAGTCTGCCTGGAGTGTCAAAGCCATGGCAGATTCTGACATGATTCCTGTTGATTTCACTACTCCCTACTCTCACTAGCAGCTGCTTTCTCAAAGCTGTGGTCCCTAGAGAGCACCTTTCACTCTAGAAATTATGTGTGTTGGCATTTCTAGAATGATTTTTTTTCTTTCACTTTGCCTGCTCAATGGGAAATTTCTCAGGCTTTTCTTCTCCTCTAATATTCATATAAACAAATTTCAAAATGCCAAAATTTCATCCCTTCAGATATTCTGGGACTTGGCTGCTTCCAGTGCAAATGTTGGTATTTGAATCCCAAGAAAGATTTAATTGATTCAGATGGTGAGACTCCCTCAAAATGTAGCAGGGTTACCCTAACAAAGGGAAAGGTAAGGCTCTGCTGACAAGGTACGTCCTCTTTATGCTTAAAATATGAGAAATTTTATCACATGAAAGGATCATATCCAGGTGCCTTGGTTTTCCATATTCTTTACGCTGAAACAAGATGCCGACCAAAGCTGAACAACAGCTGTAAATTAAGAATAGTGATTTTTTTTTCCTCTTCAACTTGGGTAAAATCTCTGCCCAGCAATTTTTAATGCTGTCCTTTGTGGGTTGTTTTGTAAAATATCCCCTTTAAGGCTGACAAACAAGCACCTACTCATTCATGAAAGAAAAACGGTTAATGTTGCTGCATAAGGAAAAGTCCATAGCTTTCTAATTCTTAAACTTCCTGTGCTCCTGTGTCTGAACAATATAGAATTGTGTTGGGAAGGAAAGCACGTCCCCAGTGGTACCTGTCTGAGCTTGGCATTAGACCATCATTTAAGGATACACCTAAATGCAGTTTCAGAAGGCTCCAAAGCTGACACTTGCCTGAACATTTAGCACTGCTTTAGTTTTAATACTGGTTTTGTCTACCTTCTGCAGTTAGCAATGTATATTTTTAGATGGTTCTGGGGTGCTCTGGTTTCCAAAGCAGGAATCCCCTGCAGCCATTGTGCTGGGTCAGATGAAAAACAGAGCAAAGCATCACTGCTTTGTAACTACCATATCTCTCTGCAGGGCTTCTGAGAAAAAAATAAATTAAAAATCGCTTCCTGGTTTAACAGGAAACTTCCTGTTATTTGTATAGTCCTCTCTGTCACCTAATGCAAGGTGTTAAGTTATAAGGGAAATGTAGTGTATCAAGTATTATACCTCATGAAGCTGAATCAGTTCTCATTTGCATTGCTTCATTCTCATGGGTACTAGAAGTAGCTTGAACAGCAAAGCAAAATGAGGAAGTTTTTGGATTACATTTTTCTGCTAAAAATTCTTGTTCATTTTGTTTTAAAAGGAATTGTGGGGGGAGAGAAGAATCTTTTCTGTATTATACCTTTAACATGTTGTATGTGCTTTCAGCTCTCTATTTCAGCCTCCAACAAAGCCTTAAGGAATAGGGCCTTTAACCTTGCAGGTATTTAAAGTCTCAAGGCTGTAAACAAGACACTGTAGAATATTACTTTTGTGTGTTACGGTGGAGAACAGCGTCATATGGGATAATGATACTTGGCACTGCAAGCTGATGGGGCTAAAAATTAGGAGACTTATTTTTTCTGCCTCTCTAATATTTCAATATTCTTGGCAAGTGTGTGTTCATTACATATGATGCCTCCCATCCCCGTATTGTCAGTAGGATAAAGGATATTACAGAGTGTTTGGAGTAGCAAGACATGAAGCGTAGTGTGGGTCCTCTTACTGCTAAGCAATTTTACTGATACAGATCGCAACTGAATTTGCAAAGGTTCAAGCATGGATATGAGCAATCTGGCTCCAAGGCAAAGTGTTATTTTACTGGTACAGATCCAGGGAATCCAGAAACCAGCACATATCCATGCTGTGGAATGAAGGGACTTTTCTGTAGGGAATGAAGGTACAAACCCAAAACAAGATATTATTCTTGGTCTGTATTACCACCATAAGAGATTTGCACATCAGGAACAGTTCCATACAGGTTTCTGTCATTTTGAGTGATAAACTAGAAGAGTATCACAAGCATGTTTCCTGCAAAACTCTCTTGTGCCCTCTCTTCCCCCTCCCTTGGCAGCAATAAATGGAACAAATCTTTCCAACTTGCAAAGGTGCAAATAGGTTTTTCTGCAGAACGTTTTCATTGCCTCTCCCCAGCTCTTTTGGCATTTGAGGTAAGACTGGTTTAACTTTTCAGATCTGCTAGGATTTGGTATGCATATTTTGTTTTGATTTTCCTGTGTTATTGCAGACTTGTGCCCTTCTTGCTTACTTACTGATTGGCAGCCAGATAATGACACTCAAGAAATTATTTTTTTGTCATGTTTTTTCTTTAGGAAATATTTTTCCATGGTAGAAACACCAAAGGCAGTGAAATTGAGTTTAAAAGTTTAGCATTCACAGGCATTGGTTTTGTTCAGAATAACTTTCAATTTTCTTACTTCGAAATACAAACTGCCAGAACTGTTATAACAACAATGGTGTCATAACAAGTTCCAGATTTGTTCTTGTTGTGCAGCCTGCTTTTAATTGTCTGAGTGTAATAAAAGTAAATTCAAAAGTTTTGAATTAGCAGCGTTTAAAAATCTGTGCAAATCTGGAACTAATAAGGATTGCACTGGATGTTAGTCCTAGAAGGTAAGGCCATTTCAAAACATATTAACTTGTGGCCACTGCAACCTCAAGTTTTGGCCCGAGTTGACTTTGTATAGAACTGAGGAACATTGTGTATAGAGTTAAAAGAGAAGCCAAGTCCGGAACCTGATGGACAGACAATGCTAGATGTGATCAGGGAAATAGAGACGCCTCTATAATAAGACACTCTTGATTATACAAGCAGTGAAGAAATTACAACCATATTGCTGTAAACCAACACATAAACAAAGGCACCAAACAGATGGGGTAGATTCACTTTCTAGATCTGTGTGCGAAGGAAAGTATCGCTAATGCAGATTGCAGAAGAGATGGGGAAAAAAACCCCATATTAATTTGTGCAGCCACCTGCCATTAACTAACCTACAGTCAAGTGTAAGTGTGAGGGTAGGCAGACAGAAAGGAAGATTACTAGAAGTATTAAAAGGAAGCAGCTGAGCTTTCCTACTACAGCTACAGATACAAAGCATAAAGTGAAAGAATAGTCAGAGAGAATTTGAACCAAGTGATCATTAGATCAATAAAAAAAAATTCATTTAGGACAACTGGGAACTTAAGAATGTAAAAGCAAGCACAGAAGTGATGTTTTGGCCAGGAATGTCTGGACAGGGAAAATATTTTTTTTTTTTTCTAATGTCAGCAGAAAACTTTGTCTAAATGTCAGCAGCAAGAAGAAAATGTGAAGTCGTCAGCGAAAAGAAACATTTATCATTCCTGAACTTCCATGTCACCTATGGCAACTTCTGGGAACAAGTTTTTCTGCAGGGAATATTATGAATATTTACTGGCAATAGATTCCCAATACTTCTAAACATCTCCCTGAAAACAAAATATATCATTGGCTGTCCACTCCACAACAGCCTTGCGTGTCTGAGAGGAGAAAACATGTGAACAGTGCATCTACTTCTAGGCAAGATCCAGAAAGATTTTCAAAAAACAAAGGCTGAGGAGGGTAGGGTTTTCTGGTTTTGCTTGTACAGACACAGTTGATCCAAAAATGCTGAACAAGTGAACACAATGCAGTCTTAGAAATCACAGTGAAATTCATCACAGTGAAGCAATTATGTAGAAGCCCTTTAAAAAAACCCTGAACTAAATAAGAACAGGTAGCCAAAATTCATAATAGGCTATTAGCAGACAAATGTGAAACTCCTCCCCTGGTAAGTGTAGCCATGCTCTGGTATGTACCCAGTCTACCACTGCTTCCTAGGCCCCACAGGTCTGACTGGCTTATGGAACTTTACAACCATAAGGGCTGAGACCTGACAGCAGCATCTTCTCATCGCTTTCAAGTGCGTGAAACTTCTAGGTGAGGCTACCACAATGCAAACCATTCAATCTGCAAGGCAGCACATGTAACCACAGCAGAAGACTTGATTGGCCCCTATCCACCAAGCTGGCCATGAGAGCCTTCTCCTGCTGTGAAATGGCCCTTCTGACCAGTTCAGAGCAGGAGCTTGAGCTCCTGTTTGCCCCTACCCCAGTGAATGCTTGGTGGTGGTGTATCTGAGGTGCTGCTGGGAGCTTTTCATGGTACTACACCCTACTTGTTTTGTGGGATTAGTTATGGGTTGAGGTTGATACAAAGGCCTACACTGTTGGACAGAGGGCTAGCTCTCTTGGTGGGGAGGAGTAAGAAGTCCTTATCTTTGCTTGCCCTAAACCCAGAACAAGTTACTACTAATACAGAAAACATGATTGACCTGCAGATAAAGGCTAAAGGTAAGTAGGTATTTCTTGGCCTTGTAACATCCGAGTGGGATGCTCATTCTGAAACTACATTTAAAAATTTGATAGTAACCCAGCACCTATGGGCAAGGGGGTTTCTCTGAGAAAATGCTTTGGGGTTTGTGTTTAGTGGGTTTTTTGGTTTTTTTGTAAACTGTGACACTAGCTGCATGAAATGTACGTCCTACCACAGATTCTATGCTAGAACTATGAAACCCCAAAGTTAAAGCATGGTATAGCTTAAGACCACAATAATGCACAATTTCTGGAAGAACTAGACCTATTCTTAATGAGTGTTCACAAGTAAACAGCACAAATCCTTACTTTTTCTGCATAGAAGAAGGACTCTCAGAATACCTAAAACTACAATATGCTTTTTGTATTTAGGTACCAGATTCCCACTCTGTAATACACTAGTTTTTTCATCTTGCAACCTGATTACCAGATGCCAGACTATATAATCCACCATGTTATGTTTTAGGGAACATACTTCAAAAAAGGGAAGTGAAACTAATGCAATTTGAGTTCATTTTGTCATAATCAGAGCATTCCTGTTTACAAAAACGTACCCCTGAGTTTTAAGAAGACAGTAAGAAAACGGTCCCCTGCTGCAGCCAGGATTAGCATGTAACACAGTAGGTGGGAATTTAAGCCACTTTGTTGTGTCTATTTAAGTATTCAGAAGCACAAAGAGGAACTGCTACAATGCTTTAGAGACTGTCCTGGGCCACTGAAATGGTGAAAGTAAAGAGAAGGCAGCACTCTCTTCCCTCAGTGCAATGAATAACAAAAATCTTCAGCAAGTAGGCACATACAGGTATTTTAGGAGTTAACACTGGAAATTATGATCAGTTCCAACCACTTCACCCTCAAGCTAGGAAACAAAAAATCCTAAATGTAAGGAAAAAGCAGAGCAGCAGCCTCAGAGTACCATATAAGCCTGTTAAAAATCAGCCTACACTATGGCTTGAGGAATTTAAAGGCTATGAAAATAAACCCACTTTTATCATTCAATATCTAAGCAAGAGGCTTCATCATTACCTAAATGGCCTGCCAGAGCTAGACAGCAATATGCAGTAATATTTAAAGAACACCTTGACAGTGCTATTTAGAACACAGATTATTACTCAAGACTCTCAAAATTGCAGCTCCCACTTACTGAGTTTGCTGAAGATTCGTTGGAAATTTGGCTTTTTGCCATATGGTGTACCCATCTACATGCTATCTATCTAAAGCTCCTATGGGGTGTCTTACAAAGTGAAGCCCAGACTCTGGAATATAATCCTTGACAGGAATTGTGAAAAGCTCTTGCTAAGAGAGATAAACATTAAGAGAGATAAGCATTTCCTCTTCTAGGTTTGCATAGCTCTGGACATATTATTACTATGGAAAATTCAGGATATTTGACAGGTTTTGTTAAAGAAACATCTTAAGGAAAAGGTTAAATAAATCTCATGCCTATGCAATGATTCAATGGATTTATGATTATAAAACCCAAGCTCCTGGAAGTTTGAAGCCAACACAGTTTTTATTTTGCTGGATTGGAAGAGCAGACATTTTATCAACATACAGGAGATCCTGCAAGTTCCACTGAATCATACTGCAGAATTTAGTCTGCAACTAAATTTCAGTGATCCAGAAAAATCTGAAGTGCCATTTTTTGACATAAGATTTGTAAAGTACCTTTTTGTGTACATGTATGTGTGTATGCACGTGTGCATACACTCACATTCTCCTTGCTGTCACTCCACCATTAGTTTCTATATAAAAACTGTGGAGGTTTTGGGGATAGTTTCTGATGGCTCAGAATACCCACTGAGGCTGAGAGCACACCAGAGTTTCTGGAAACCTAAATCTTCTCATTTTAATAGTTTTGAAAATCCTTGGCGGTTAGCTTTGAACTTTAACCAAGAAAAGTTCTGTCTTATAAACACTGGCATTTGTTGATTGGATGAAGGACTAGATCAATATTGATTTTGGCAACTTGTTTTGGCTGGGTTTGCCTGAAGAAATATGCTGGTTGTGGTGTTAAAAAGTTATGTCAGTTCCTCAACATGTGCCTCTTTTTCTTGGAGCATTGCCTGAAAACTAGTTTCCAGAGTTACTTCCAGAAGTTAACCTAGAAGCTATCTATTATTGTGAGCTAACAACAGCCTTCTGCAGAGCTATCACCATGTATGAAATAAAACCATTCAAGAAGACAGATTAAAGACATAAAACAATGGGTTTTTGTTTCACAGAAGTGCTAAAGCATAGATCCCAATTTTTATTTTCATTGAGACTGATTTACACTGTTCTTGCTATTTAAAAGGAGCTCTAAAGTAAATAGCGAGGGTGACAACAAAAAGATTTTAGGCACTGTGGGCATTATCTAGTAGTCACACAGCAAAATAAGATCTGTATGATTTCCATGAATCAGTTCTTGATTCAAGAGCAGCACTATGAATGAACAAAAATATATCTTTTAGAGAAAATGTGCCATTTTCTGTTCAAAGTTTACACTGAGACAGAATCTATTACAAACTGGGAAATTGCTACAATTACTATCACAATTAAAGTTTTCATCTCATTTTGAGTTGAAATTTTTCTCATGTCAGCTTCCAACTGTTTGAGCCTCTGATATGACTGCTACAGGGAAGAGTCACTTTGAATGTGACTATCTATCTATCTATCTATCTATCTATCTATCTATCTGTCTTTCTATCTATCTATCTATCCATCCATCTATCCATTTATCCATCCATCTATCTCCCTACTGATCTTCTGTCTCCTGCTATTGGTTCACATATCTTTCTCCTCTGGTGGTGCTCAGCCCTCTGATGTATTTCCAGAAGCAATTGTATCACTTCCCAGCCTTTCTTTTGCTATGATAAACAAGACAAGCTCCTTCATGCCTGCTCTACAAGAGCAATTTTCCCCATTTTGTCCAGGTGCCTGCTCTACCCATGCACAAGTTTGAATTCTCAAACATGAGTGAACAGTTTCCAGGTAACATCTTACCAATTCACAAATAGCTTTAATATTTTCTCATTTTAGAAAAGAACTCTCCTCACCTGATTCATCCCGAGGTTACTTGTCCCTTTTTGCAGTCAGGTCACCTTGTTCCTTTGACTGCATCCTGTGGCTGGCAAATTTCAGCCAGTTTAATAAGTCCAGCACTTCCTGTGGTCACTGAGAGCCTGCTGCCTGAGCTTTGATCAATGCTACTTTTGATGGCGGGGTCTGTGTTCAGTTTCAAGTGATATGTGATAGAAAATTCTTTAGCATTTTACTCTAAGTTTGGTTAGAGATTTGAGATTCTCTAACCCTCTTTTACCTGAAATGGTGCTTCTGAATGATGACAGCAGTAATAATTTCCTTATTGCTCCAGAATTTGTCAGACATCTATCTGTCGGAGCAAGCTGTATCATGGCATTTAGTGTCTCTGCCTCTGACCCTAGGTTGCCAAATTCAATAATCAGAACATCCAAAAAAGAAAGGAAGAAAAAGTTGTTTCTCCAGGGAACAAAATGAAATTTGTTTCCCTTTTTAGTCCTTACTTTTTTTGCCCGTTTGTTCAATCCTAATACATATTAAAAAGACTGCTTTACCGGGGCCAGTCCATGATACTAAAATCAATCCAGACTTCTTAAACTTCTTAAGAATCCCTCAGCAATTCACAGGTGACCTGCCAGCTATATAGCTATTTTCTTGCCTGCTTCTTCTCTAATGCATCTCTTCAATGCAATAGTGCATCATCACCACTGGGCCAAATCAGGGCCATGGCTATAATTTGTCAGACTGGAGGCAGTGCCTGCACTAGATTCAGCAGAAGGAACAGTTCTCTCCATGATCATCCCAGCTGGACCAAAGTGGAGCTATTGGGAAAGACTTTCTTTTCTATTGGGCTTTTAGGGGAGGCCTCAGATCACATCTTCTAGGCCTTATACTTTTGTTTATTGGATTGGAAAGCCTTTTATCATCAAATTGTTTCTTCCTCAATGAGTGTGACTTGCAGACTCTCCCTTAACTTTGTCACCCTCCTAATACATAGGTTGAGCTCCTTTGAGTCTTTGTACATCTGCCATTTCTTTAACCATTGCTGTGGATCCTCCTTGAGTTCTCTCCATGTTTTTGAGATCATTCTTGAATGGTAAAAACAAGAACTGCACTCTTCTAGAAGCTGCTGAAGCAATGCCAGCTGTAGAAACTCTTGGCCAACTCAATTGCTTGTCTTTTCAGGTTGGTGTTTTATATACTGAATCCCACCACTTACCTCTACTCTCCTGCTAAAAGGCAGAGAATAATCAATGAGATTATCAGTCATCCCAAATCAGACCCACAAATATGAGCTATTGGCTGCCCAGCTCGTGTGTGCAAAAGGCACACTGACCCATACACCCACATGCAAGGTCACAGTTCAGTGAGACTTGGATGCTCACTGTCACCCCCCTCCAATAGGAGGGACTTATGAGCAGGTGGGAGCCAACACACACTTCAGCCACATGCTGGAGCAACAACTAGAAAACAGGTGCCTTGAGGTGCTTCACAGCTTGTACCTACTGTACAATTTAAACATATCCAGAGAGACATTCAGACTCCAATTCGGTGCCCAAAACTAGCCATATGGCTCACAGGGAGAAGATAGCTAGAAATACAGACTAAAAACACAATCTCTTCACCTTCCAATATGAAATCTCTCAAAACTAGGCATGAAGGGCAAGCAAAATGTAACTGACATCAATAAAAATTACATAGTTCTGTTTCTTTATAACACCAGACAGAGATCATTTAATTAACAATTCCTACATAAAGTCCACTTTTCTGGAAAATGCATTGCTTAAAAGAGCTAATATGAAATAGGACAGAGGCAGAGTAACATTGCAGAAAGGTTAAAGATTATGTTTAAGTATCATGATAATCACTTGCAAGACTTACATTTGGTCTGGTTTACAGTATCAGCATGTGAGGTTCTTGCAGCGCTTTGACCTCCTGAGCCATAGGATTGACAGTCCCCTACTTTATCCACATCCCTCTGTATCCCTCTGGCTTTTGGGCTGGGCTCTGTTATTTTTAACTTGAAGTGGAAAAAGGAAGCTATTCAGATCTTTCATGTGAAATTCACTAACTACATAAAAGAGTAGACTTCCTGGTTCATATGTAGAGTAGGTCACATTCCTCTTTCACTATGACTGTCAGATCTGTGATATAAACTCCACAAACCCACTGCAGAGAAATTCAGACAGATTTTAGAGAAGTTGTTTACTTTTCCTAAATGTGAGAGGACAGGGGCTTGCTTTTAAAGACCAAAACTCTGCTTTAAAAGGGATCGTAGTAAGAGAAGGAGAATGAGTCAGTAACACGTGGAACATATATTATATGTGAGATATCTTACCCACACAAAGGAAGAGAAGATACAGAGAGGAGTTTTGCCTGCACTTTTAACAACTTCAGGAATTTTTTTTCCTCCTTACCTTGCAGGGCAGCATATTTCTCTGTTCACATACAAAAACAGTCATGTGTATCCAGTCTTCTAACTGAGCAGGCTACTCAGTGACATTCTTCCATCTAGTATGACTACTCTGAGTGGCACTGACAGTATGATCTACCAGTAGAAACATATTAAGTGGTCAAGGGATAATCATCTGAGTTTCAGGATAGGTCTTAATATCGGGTGCCTCCCATCACACATCCTGCTGTGGTAGCAGCAGAAAAAGGAAGTGTCTGGAAAGCTTCTGACCCAGCCAGCTTTCCACTGCATTTCAGGCCTTCTGTAGCTCACAAAGGCCCAACATCAGCTCTGTGATGACACTGTTTCTCCTGTTTCTCACCATCCCTCTGGACTGTTGACCTGGATGTGACTAATAAGAGGGAAACAGGATAAAAGCGGGACTGCAGATAAAATGATGAAATCACCTGGCCAGTTGGCATCAATAAGGTTCAAAATTCACAAAGTTGCCAGAAAAAGAGACACTGAGATACAGGTCTAGTAACCTTTACAAGAAACACCCACATGCTTTTCTGTCTTCTACCATTTTTCCATTTACATGCGTGCAAGGCAGGATGAGGCTGTTACTGCTTTCATTTTACACCCAAAGAACTGAGACCCAGTAGTTACAACTAAGCAGCTCAGTGCAGGGACATATAAATGTACTCAGCTTAAGCATGTAGGAGTAAAGCAGGCACTGGGAAAATAACAGCCATGCTTGCTTAGCAAGTCAGCCTTGCTGGAAAGCAACCTGCGCCTTGCTAGTGAGATTATCCTGCTTCCAGAAACAAGGATTGCTCATTCAACGACTATCTTTTAGTATCTGCAACTTGGCTTTGGAAATTATCTCCATATGAGAAGGTTCAGAGTTGTCTCTGTCATCTCTGCATGGTATCCAAAGGAACTGAATAGGTACTCTAAAAGTACTGAAGACTTTCAGAGGCAGTCAGGGCGCAGCACATAACTGTACCCACATCTCTTTGCCAGACTAACCCCCAAATTGATGAAATATGTGCTATTCTGTCGATGGCTATGGAGATTCTCACTCGCATGAAAAAGTTTTGACTTGGGCTCTTGGGTATGTCAATGGTTCCACTGAAATTACACTCTTGTTTTCATAAGCTATTTATTTCCTATGAATACCTTGGAAAAAAATCTTAGAAGAGACTTTAACTGAAGACAGTATTGAAACTTGGCAAGTTCACTTCAAAATTCATTAGTGCTCATTTTCTATTTTCCTGTATGGAGCTCTGGTGCCTGTTGTCAATAGTCAAGGGGAGAGATGGAGGCTGTTTTGTTTCATTCTGATTCTACAGAGGAAAATCCCATGGGCTTCACCTTTTGGCCCTTAAAAGTGATAGAATTTCCCCATGGAAGCTACAACTTTAACATATTCTGTGCTGATGCATTTTTAAGTCTACCCAGATGTAAAATGTTTACATGAATTAACTTCACTTTTTGAGCACCTGAGACAGAAAGATTTCCTAATTAAAGAAAATATATTCTGTATTAGTCTTTCCTATCGTGATTCAATCCATATGATCAATCTATTTTCCTTATGCCATGGACTGCAGAGATCATTCAGCCGTGGTGATTTAACATAGTGCCATGCTGTGTTTGTACAGAAACACTGCACAAGGGAGATTCCAAAGGGATTTTAGCAACCCCCATCTAACACAGGAATTTTGAATAACATTACTTGCCCATAGGCAAAAGAATTTCCTTTTGGCAGTTTTTCTCTCCAAAGAAAACACAAAAAGTGGAAGTTAGATAGTACTGTTATTAGAGTGTGGTGTTCACAACAGCATGGATACAGCAGCCACTGGGAGACAGCTCCTCTGTTGGACCTTCATTTGCTCAGCCTCTTTCCTGGATTTATGTCTTCATGGAGCTAATCCCTCCCTTGGACCATGCCTGCACACCCCACTTCCTTTTCTTAGAATCCTTTACATCATTGGGAGTTTTGGAGGGCAGAGAGTAAGCAGTGAGGTCAATGTTGAGATTTTACTATTTTAAGTGTTGGTTACTAAGGAGATGCGAGGAAATATTAAGGTTTCTCCACATGAAGTTCTAATGGAAATAGAAAGATGAGGACTGAACAATCCTTTAAAAAAACCAAAAAACCCAGAAGCAAAAAAAGCCACTTATACTTCCCCTTGGCTGCAACCTGGTAGTGTAGGAAGCACCAGAACACAGCAGGTCTGTTTCACACACTCACTAAAGCCAGGAAAATATGTTAATATTTTCACAGAAAACATTTCAAAATAATCTCCCTTCTGCAAAATTTTTTGGGTTCTCAGTTTTTTTCTGGTTTGTGGTTTTTTCCCTTTCTTTCCTTCCCTTCCACCTTTATGGGTGAAATAAAAGAGAGCAGAAAGGCAGTAAGTGATCTAGCCAGGTAAATACACAGGTAGGTGTTTTGCAGTGACAGGACAGTAAATACACCTTGAGGTAATCAGGTCTGTTGAACTGAAAGTTAGTTTTCAAACATTTCCTCCCATACACTGAGCAGGCATCAGACTCATGCTTCAATTCCAGTGAATGGCATGATGTGCTGAAGGCATTTACACAGTCTTGCACGAGGTAGCTAATGGCACAGTGTGACACTATTTGCTGTCCAGACGAGAGAATGTGTATTCCTGCTCCATTGTGAACACAAGCCAGAACTGTCTCTTTCTTGGACAGCAAACTGTCTATTTATTCTTTTGACTTCCATTCATCACCTGTATATGTTGAGTTGTAACTTAGTCTTGTTTCCATGTACTTCTCCTTTATGCTGTGCACAGACAAAGCAGCAGTAGATCCTTGAACAGTTCCCAATTTTTATTAAGAGTTACCATGTTAAGTTTCTGTTCCTAAGTAACTATGCCTAGAACTGCTTTAGGCTTTAGGGAACTGGCTCACTGTTTGCCTTTAATCATTTCATGCCGTGTTCTGGTTGCATTAGGTAACAAAATCAGAGAGCACTCCTCTTCCTCTGTTAGACTTAGCTCTTATTTTAAGTCATCCCTCCAGGTGCAAGCCTTTCTGTATTTAAAAGCTGGTTCTTATTTTTAGAGTCTCTTTCAGAGTTCAGCATCAGATGCTTAGCAAATCCAAATTGAAGCCACACAAGATTTTTTTTCTTCTTAATACAACCAAATAGATGCCCCAGGCAGTTGCATGCAGTGACCAGGTGTTCTGTGAAAGGTACTCACTGGCTCCTCTTTCAGAATTCCACAGATGTGAGCCGCATGTTCAGGTAAGGCTCAGTGCTCAGCACACCTCTTTGTTGGTAGCAGACCAGGCTGTGCCTGCCGTGCTGTGCAGCACCTACTCACTTCAGTCCACCCACCCAAACCAAGCTGCTGCCACAGATGCCCACGTTCCAGTCATGAGACCACCTCATGGCATTGCAGCTATACTAATGAGGTTTTATTGGTGGTACACACAGTAGCACTCAGTAGAGGAAGAAAGTGGGGTTTTGAAATGTGATGTTAACACGAGTAACTCAGCTGGAGAATGATGCAGAGAAGTGGAGCTGGAAGGGATGCCAATGTATCTCGGAGAACACAGGCATGACTCAGAGTCACAGGACCCTAAATGCTTGAAGTTCTAGCATGCAAAACTGAATCTGAAAGGGCTACTGGCTTTTCCTTCCATCTCCTTATGTTATCTTTCTGTGGGCCATTTTTTATGTTAGCTTCGCCATCAGCTACGTGAAACAGCACATGAACTAATAAATGTGCAGCTTGCAAAATACTAGATTTCTGCCTCTCAGAATGAAATATCATTTGTACCAGAGTAGTTCTTTGTACTATGAAGAGGCAATATGCACTGGAGGGTGACTATTTTCATTTCAAAGTTGATTGATACTGAAGCAAACAGTGTAATAAACCCCAGCATTGATGTCTGAAGAACTTGAGACAACTTTGAAAAAAGTAGTTTCTTAACAGAAGACTTGCTAGTCTGTGTTTGGACCACCATTTAAACAGCTAATAAAAATTTCCTCCCTTCCCCCTTCTTCTAGTGCTGCAATTTACAGAAGCAAAAAGAGGAAATCTGATGATGACATTTTTCCAACTGTAGAATAATTTTTGCTTAGTGTTCCCTGCAGTGTTCTTTGCATTATGTTCTCATTTCTTACTCCCTTTGTATGTGACAGTAGGAAGAAATGGTTGCTGCAAGACTTGGTGTGCCCATGCTAGCTTTCCTTCAGAAACCAAGGCCAGCATGAAGGCTGATAACCCAACTGCATGGCTTTTAGCCATGGTTCCAGGAAGTTCCTGGTGCTCAGGCTGAACCTTGTGTTACACACGATCACATTTGTGAATACTGGGTACAATGCCAAGGACACAGCTAGCATCTTATAACCGATTCCGATGAGCCTGCTGTCCGAACATGTCCTTAAGTTATTTCTGTTTATTATGAATCTTTAAGGAGACAAGCACATAGCACAGGGACACTTATACAGGGGTTTCCCTCAGATGGTTTCAACATAGTTTGCAAGATGTATTTGTGAGAAACATACACCTTTACAAACTGTCAGTCCACTATCCCAGAAACCCTAGGACTGCTGGCTTATCAGCCTTCAGTGGCCATTTCTGATAGCAGACAATATGATATTTTTTATATGACAATAAAAAAATCATTGTAAAATAATAGTTTATTTTTAAAAGAAACTAACAGTGGCTAAGTCACTGGACCAAAACCACTAGTCCAAAACTGACAAGATAAGTTGCATGTCCAGATAAAAATTTTCCTTGTGCCTGTTACATGGAAGAGTTTATAAAGTCAGTACAGATTATAGGGAGAAAGGTTTAAGGAGTTCAGAAGAAAATGCTTGCTGAATGAACTGCTGAGTGGGATTACATCTTAGAAACAAGAGGAATGGCCCAAAACTGATGAGCAGGAAATTTTACTTAGTTGGCAACCAACAAAAGGGTAATTTTTTTTTGCTTATTGCCACTTTCAGTCCATAATTTGATGCCAGGAGGGCTGAAAGAGTGAGCACCTTTGTGGCACAAAATGCCCACTGTCTGCTGGGACTTCAGGACTATTTATGGCATTGTTGGACCTTAATTCTCCTAATGCTAAGATATGGCATGGACAGTCAGTGGGAAGGATGCAAAAGATAACCTTATTTCTACTAGCTTTTGTTAACTTCTGAGTGATATCCAGTATATGAGGCTCAGGCTCCTGTTCCGAGCCCCTCCCTGCTATCTCCTTTTCCTTCTCCAGTTCAGTTAATCTTTCCCTATTCTTGCCATCTGTTTAGTTAGTCTGTCCTAAACTGTTTCTTTTGCATCACTGCTACAACCTGCAACCAGCAAGATAACCAAGAGTGCTTGCCTTTGACAGCCCAACACTAGTGTAAATTTGCCAGGTCTCCAGAGTGGCTGATAAGGGTTTCTGCTATGTTTTTATTTTCTCCATGCAAGTTTAGAAGAAATAAAGTAAGAACTTTGCTGCTGTTTTGATGTACTGATGTACTGCTTTCCCTCCTCCCTCTCCTCTGTCTTGTGTTGTCCCCAGGAAACTAGGAGTCAGTTTTAAGTGAGAATAACAAAATCACTTTTTTTCCTCTTCTATCAAATGGACAGTTAAAACTGAAAAAGATTCAGAATGAGGCAGTGAAGGAATCTTCACAAGAACTTGCTGCTGCTAAATGGAAAGGGAAAAAGAAGGAGAGTTAACTCCCTTTCCTTCTTTGCCCAAGTCTCCAAAAATATCCAAGTGATTATTAACAGTGACTCTCAGCATGCCATAAAAGAGAAGATCACATTAACACCCATGAATCTCTGTGCCCAGTTCTTTCACTGAAGAGAACTCAGAGCAAATGCATCTCCTTCTGCTTCTGCCTTCTGGATTGACTGCCTGTCTATGCCCTTGCTGTAATCAGTGTACATGGCACAATGCACGCTTCAGCCTTTATATGATATTTAGAGAGGCAGTTAAATGCTCTGGCATCTTTATGAGAAAATTTCCCACCTTCAGATTGTCCATGACAAAGGGGACAGAACTTCTCAGCCACTCAGTCATTCTTAATCATTTTATGGCAATGGAAATCTGACATTTATATCTGCTTCAAATATGTTCCCTTGAGTCTGTTTCTTTTTAGAGAAGGCTACTTTTTACTTCCTTTTTCACCAAGTTCAGCTGATGACAAAGCGTAGCAAGGAAGGCTGACTGGAAAACTGGAATTCTACTTCGTGAAACTGTTTCAACATTTGTTTCTGTATGCATCTGAATGCAATCCATGACCTTTCCACTGAAAACAAAGCACGTCTCTGTGACAGAGACCCCAGAGAAAGTTCATAGTAGCTGCACTACCCAGGAAAGGGTGAGAGCCCTCTGGAGAGCTTTCACTAACTGGATTGAGGTTGCAAAGTTGGTTTTACACACCTGGGAGAAAGCCAAGTTCTTTCTCTTAGCTTGATCTCTCCTTTCCTGCATATATCATCTGGAGAAGTGATTTTGCCAAATTTTGGTGAGCTGACATTTCAGTGTTTGAATGCTGCAATGAAATGACACTTTCTGACAAAAAAAGATTTGTCAAAAGACTCCTGATGTTTTATAGTTGAGTCCCAAATAACACTGTCTGTACAACTCATTATTGTAGCATCGTTTTGGAAAAGAAGCAGCCCTCTCATTTTTTCCTCTCATCAGTTGCACTGAAAACAGCACTTCAGTCTCGACACTTCAGAATCAAGTCTTTTATCCCACAACTCTGATGACAACACAACCATAGCAAAATAAACTGACAGCACAACATTTAAGAAACCTGAACTGTACAACAAACCCAACACATAAACAAAAATTGGACTCACTTTTTCCCGAACCCTTGTATTTTTCTGCAGTATAACTTGTAGGTTTACATATGCATTGCTTAGTGTGGAAAAAAAATACATTCAAACAACTGAACTAGAGGTAAAACTTGGGCCAGAGACAATGAGTTCTTATTCAGAGTTGAAAACATACCCTCAAGTGTACTGTGAAATACTTTAACCAGCATGAAATGGAACTGCCACCAACAATATGGATCTCACCCTTGACGCAGCTTATACTTCTCTTTCCCACCTTCATCTCTTGTCTATATGGTCTCTTCCCACACAAACAACAGGACAGCTTTATCCAAGCGTCTCCCTTAATCTTATTCACCATGAGACCTTGCAGGCATGTGCAACAGGAAAAAAGGATGGAGCAGAACTGGGAATGAATGAGCAGCTGCAGATGGACAGGACGAGATTTTTTGTTCCAGTTCCAATGCCAGTTTAAGTGTGGCATTTGCTGGTATCTGGTAGTTTCTCTGGATAAGGCCACCAGAATTTCCCTATTCAAGTTGGGCTAATGGGAGACCTCTTTATAATGTCACTTGTCCCTCTGTGTACAACAGAAAGGAAGCTTATCTGAACAATCCTGAGAAAACCCATTTTCCTGAAACGTAGTATATGGCCATGAACTCCTTTAATAGGTGGTTGGCATCCCCCAGGCCCAGGCTGTATTATATCAAAGGTAACCTGTCTGGCTCACACAACGGCAGTGTGTGATGTGCAGCATAACACCAGATTTCACTCTCCCACCAGAATTTGGAAGATTCGCATACCTATTATTTCTCAGCTATTGGGAGTGGGAGTCACAAGCTTGAATTCCTCAGCTGAAAAATACCCA
Source organism: Psittacula echo (assembly GCF_963264785.1). Taxonomy (NCBI): domain Eukaryota; kingdom Metazoa; phylum Chordata; class Aves; order Psittaciformes; family Psittacidae; genus Psittacula; species Psittacula echo. The sequence continues at coordinate 19,989,773 of NC_137735.1, read as the reverse complement.
GACTATTTTATTGATTAAACAGTATTGTTCTTCTAAAAACACACACACAAGACATAAATACAGATGAACTGTTAAGTAATTTCCAATAGTTTGAAATACTTAAATTTGTACCATGCTTGTACACTTTTTTTCCTTGGAATACATTTTGCACTCATTAACAAAGATGCTATTCCATTTAAGTCAATTGGGGCTTCTCTGGTGTATCTTAGAACAGAACTGGAGCCAAGATATGTATCTTACTCAGTTCATTAGACTCTCCAGTGCTGTAGATTAAATAAGCAAGTATGTCACTAAATCTGTTCAGCATTAAAATGATACAAAATGTATTTTTCTTCTTCCAACTAAATAGTTTTCTTCAAATCTGAACCAGATGGAAACATAGTGAGTTATCTGAGATGAGCTCATCTGGAGTTCTGAGTGGAATGTCCGACATTTGGTCACACATCTTGAGATGTGAGTTAGGGTCTAAATGGGGAAAATTTTATCATCTTATGTTTACACTTGTGGATAGGCTCATTAGGTTCAATGGACAACAAATACAATAAATGACACGCACACACAGAGCAAGGCCATGCAGAATACTTTTGTTTGTAAAACCTCTCAAATGTAGTTCACATTCCCAAAGACAATTGTCCCCCAAAAGTCCAGCAAACACAATAAGCAGAAACTCGGCATCAAAGTTAGTTATGAAAGTTACGAAAGCATCAGTTATGAAAGCTTTTTTTTTTTTTTCCTATGTTTTCCATTAAATGTGATTTTCCTGTGTTTGTGAGATTAATATTTCTGGGGGCATGCTAACTCCTAAGTCTTTTATGGAACCAAGCATACTGCTGCCATTTGAGTTAGTAATAAAAGCAGACATCTAAATTATTCCTTTTTATAGTTATGGTAAAACTATGAGGGGAGTTTACAAATGTAAAGTGGCAGATATTAAATCACCTTGTTTACAGGATTAAAAACAAATGGTTCCAATGGGAACTCGCTCCTGCATGGCAATACTTCCAGGATCTACCTACATTTCAGCTGTATGGTCATCTTCTGCTGTCATGTACACTGCTGCGGTGAAACTGCTCTTGTGTTGAAGAAGTACCTGTCCCTTATTAGCCCAATCAGGGTAATCTTGCAAGCACTGAACTCAGGGGAGCTTTGCCATTGCCTCCACTGATATTAGAATTTTACACCTAGTCAAGAGCCTAAATATGAAATATATTGAGCTCCCACATCTCCAGCAAAGTAAATGAGACCTGAAAGTACTTAGTACTTTTTCTACATTACGCACATCCAATTTTTAGATGGTCTGGTGACGGCTGCTTGGGGCTAATTTACCAAGCTTCCTGATAAGATAAATTAGCATAGGTGGAACATGTCTCTGTGGGAATTAAGGTGCTTGTAATATTTAGACTGAACAGGTTTGGTTCTTTACACTGCATTGAACAGGGGCCAGCATACTTTTAATGTGCAACTCTCCTGACTTGAGAGGAAGTTTGAAGAGTCTATTCTGGGGCAATGAAGAACAGAAAATCTCAATACCTGAGGGAGATTTAGCCCCCATCTGCCTGAAAGTTTCTCCAAACTCTGCTGTAGGATTTTGTTGTGGGGTTCTGTGTTTGTTTATTTGTTGGGTTTTTTTAACACTTCTTATGACAGCCTTAGAATCAGGACTCACTCAGGACATCACAGAACATCAAACATCAGAGAAATTCAAACAAAAATATTTCAAATCAGAATGGCCTGACTTTATTCTTCCTATGGCTCCACTGCAGTTCAGTAAACATTTCATATTTATTCTTTCCCTCTTTTGAAAGGAAGACCATGAAAATAGCTGCATTTAAACAAACTTCAGGCTTGTAAGACAGCTCTCTGTCCTGAGGAATTCAGAGGTTTTGTGGTTTGTTTTTTTAATCAAAATCAGAGACACAGCATCTGATTTGTACTGGCTAAATTCCAACTTACTCCTCTTGCCTAATGTTTCCTCCTGGCTGGCCCTGCGTCTTCAACCATGTGCAGCCAAGAGGAATCACCAGCCATGGGGGCATAGTGGAATTTAAACTGACTTAATCTGGGCCTCAGTGCCTTCATTTTTTACTTTCTTTTTTGATATCCCTAAAATGTTTGACAGGCATGTAAGAGTTCATGGACCAAGATCTAGATCATTACTTGAACAGCTAAAGATGAATCAATATTCTGAAACATAAATGAATTTGCACATGGACTCAGAGCTGAATCTATCCAGAAGAAATGTCGCTGCAGGACCCAACGGACACCAGAAAGAATGAAAAATAGTGGGATTAAAGAAAAAGATCATACTTACTGGAGCTGTGGACATTCTCAGGATAATTATTTACATATGTTTGGTTGTGCCCTAGGGTAAAATAAGTTTTGGGATGAGGTAATAAATAAATTAAATGTGGTTTTGGAAATAGTTATCCCTAACTACCCAAAATGTCCACTGCTGGAAGAATTGGGATGCAGCCGACTTTGGAAATCTGAAAGGACCACAGAAAGAATTTTTATAAGAGCAACAATACTGCAAAGAAAACACCACAAAAACTGAACTCAGCACAGTTTGAATGCTGCTGATGGATGCACTCAGCTAATCTAATTGATACATTTTGGAAAGATTTGCTTGAATAAGCTAGGTAATTTGGAAATGAGGTATATAATAATGTACCCCCACATAGAGTCATCAGTTATCATAGCACCAACTGAAATGCTAGATGCATCTTTTGTTCACATGATGAACTGTAGAGATACCAAATTGCTTCCCACTGCCACTACCACCCTTTCTTCTTCTTTTTTTATTTTTCACTTTCAAGAGTGGACAATGCACATACATCTTTGCTTCCCTTATCATGTCATCCTTCATCTCCTACTGGCATTCAGTCTTGCTTGCAATGCCTCTAGAGCATACTTTTTTTAACTGTTGAGGGTCAGACCCTGGTTAGATCCTGTCCTGCCCCTGTGATGAAATACAGAACCTGCTTGACCCAGCCACTCTTGAAGAAGACAGATTTTAAGTCCTTGACTAACCAATAGGCTTGTACTTAGGGTTAATTCCATTTTCAGTGGAAAAGACAGATTTCAAGGATTTGGGAACATGCTGGGCCTTTATTTGGTCTTGTACAGGCAAGCAGCTATCAGTAAATTTACCCAGGTCTCCTCAGGTTTTGGTAAATTGCATAATTTCCCTCTCACAATGTGGCTGATCGCAACTTGTTCACCAAATTTTTTGGAAGACTTCGTAGAGATCTCACCATTCTAATCATATCTGTGGGTTGGGCAAAAAATATTAATACTTAGGCTAAAGGTTCAAACTCATTTTTACATGTCTTTCTTTGCTGTAAAGTCAGCTATTCAGTTGTTTGGCTCCATTTTAGCACTTCTCCTTCTTCCTCTATTAGATGCAGATGATTCTGGGCTGGCAGCTCCATATGAAGAGCCTCCAAAGTAAGGACAAGCAAGCCCTGAATCTGATGTATGTTCCCAATGCCTCTTCAGCATTTTATGAAACAAATGGACAAATCAAGTCCAGGTAAGCTTACCACTCTTGCTCCTTCGTGAGAGTTTAAGCCTCAGCCCAATCAGATGTAATGGAAAATTCAAATTACTCCAACACCCAGAGGCTCGTACTCAAGAACTAGACTTTGGTCTCTTCTTAGTCAGGAGTTGCCTGGTCTTTGGATTCTTCCATCGGTATATTTTAAGAACTTAGCATAAAGATAAAAGCAAAAATTAACTTCCAGTTCTGTCTTGGTGTTCTGATACTTTTTCTGTTTAGAGAGGTGTAGAAAATTTTCATTTCTCTTTTTAACTTTGAGCAAAATAAAGAGATTTCATGCCTTTAGACCACTGTCAAGTGGTCACTTGCATCAGCTCTGACCATCTACCCCATGAAATTAGCAGAAATGTACTCTCATTTCAGCACCTGTATATACCTATACAAGGCCACCAACAGAATCCAGCTGAAGTATTTCACTCCAGAGTCAGGTCCTCACTCAGCTAGGTAACTCACATGAAAGCCATAACCTCTTTTCTCTTTAAGTAAACAGAGATGTCTAAGAAATAAAGGAACTACCTAAGCAAGATAAGATATCAGGTATTTAACCGAAATCTTGAAAGTGACTAGTATTTCTAAAGGCAAAACATACCATGGAAATGCTCCAAACAAATTCAGGGCCATCAAAATAACAAAAGAAGATAAGATTATTGCTGTACAAGACTAGCAGAAGTAGTCTGATCAGAGAAGAAAGACCTGTGTTTCAAGTAAGGAGCTTACTCAGTCTTTACTTGGCTACTTACCTAAGCTGAAAACTGTTCAGCTGTGACAGGATTTTACTTCAGACTGACTAACTCTAACCACAGCTTCTCCCCTCTTCTTGTCATGAAATCAAACACTGCAATTTTACCTTGCATTGTTTACCAAAGTTAGTCAAACCTCATGAACACACACGCAAAAGAGGAGAAAGAGAAGATGGGATTTATGGCTAGCAGATAAGAACACATTTCTATGCTAATTATCAACAACTAATAGGAGCACAGATCAGGAATCCAGTGTTGAATCATTACTTATCAACACGTTTTTCTGGAACCTCCTTAAGAATACAGGTTACACCTGGGAAATATCATTCACTTTATTAAAATTATCATTATTATTACCAAAGCTTCCAATGCAAATCTGACAGTTTGCAAGTTTTAGTTTTGTTTCCCTTGTGCCTGTGTAGCAAGTACTTTCTTAGCCAGCTCTCTAGTGGAGTTTGGAAGGAACAGGAACTTCCCCAGCACTGCCTCTGAGCAACAACATAGCATGAAAATGTTGCTCCAGGACCCAAATTCTTTCTCCAGCCTTGCTTTCCTATGCTGGACACCCATGCAGGCATTCTGCTAACCCTTTAAGCACTGACCATTATTTGCTTACTTAGTATTTTTCCCATGTACCTCCTGATTACTTGTCTTACAATGCATCTTTGCTGATAGACTCACTTTTCAAGCTTAACCAAGCCTCTAATTGTTTTTCCTTTTTTCACTGGTTCCTATTCCTGTATATTCACAGTAAGAATTCTTCAAGAAGGTAACTAATCAAAAAGGAAGAAGTTGTCCACTCAGCATCACTCAGATTGGATGCCTCACTGCTGAATTGTGCAGCCTTTTTTCCTAGATGTGAAATTATTTGGGCTGACTAATGAATTTCAAGGATCAGTATGAATATTCACTTTGTGCATGAAAGCTAATACAGGATGCTTGTGCAAACATCTTAAACCTAATTTGCATGGACCATCATCTTACTGTAGAGAATACCAGGCGAGTGCTTATTAACACAGCCGGAACTTCTGAAGAAGAGGTTGTGTTTATGTATCCTACAGCCTGGTGGGTTGGGGCATGTAAATAGAAAGGCAAGGGGAAAAGTGAAACTAAAACCTGATTAAGAGGTCTTAGAGGAGCTGTAAGAGGGCCTGCCATATGGTGAATTCAATACACTTGTACATAATGGTCTTACAGTTGCCACAGAAAGGACATATGTCAAGGGACCCACACAAGTTGCAGAGTAGTCTATGTCCTTGTTATACAAGCACTTCCACGTAATATCAAAGATACATGCTAAATCTAAAAAAGTTTTATAAGCAGCTATATTTTCTCAACTGAATTTAGCAACACAGTCTGTCCAAAGCCATTAAAAATCATCATTTAATAGCAGTCACCATCTACACTCCATCAAGATATTTCTGAAACATATTCAAGGGTGTTACAGAAATATGAGATATTGTGGGTTAAGGTAGTCTGGACTCTGTGCATAAGCAGGCAGTCACAAAACAGTGACAGTAAATATAGCTGGCGCCGACAGTTAAGTTGGAGTTAAGCAGTTTTCTGCTTTACAGTGGTAAGAGGACAATGAATCAACATAAAGTAGAACAAGTACAATTCATTCACTTCTTGCCATAATGGTATGTCAGTGTCTGTAGGCTTTGCTGCAAAATCCTGTGTTTACAGCAGCAGCAATTTGCAATAACATAACTGGTAGAATAAATTAGAGTAAATTAGGATTCATAACTACTACGTATAGGGCTATGTATTGCATCATTCATAATATATTAAAAGTTAATAATCATCTTGATTTGTTACAATATTGAATGCAGGGCTATAGCACAACTTGTACTTATTTTTTTGGCAAGCAGAGAGCTGCTGCTGTAGTTGCACCACCAGACTGGCATTGAAGAGACACAGGGTTAGCCACGTTTCCTGTGTGACTTTGTGTAAATTGCTTCATCTCTGTTTCTCAGCTCCTCATCCATGAAGAAGAATTATTTCCTTGTGCCACAGGAATGTGTGTTAAAACACATGTATTAATGAGCAGGTAAGATGGTGACACAAACTATATAAAATGGTACTTCGGAAAATGTCAGTAATAATTGAAACTAACAGTGAAAGCTGTCTGTATTCATACCTGTAATTTACTCCTATCTTCAGCCCACTCCGCAGTTTCTGCAGACCTACACTAATACTCCACTGGTAAACATCTTAATTTTCTGCTTAAATCTTTACAGGACATTGCAAAAATAAATTGTTTACCTATATAGCATTCCATCAGAATAATGTTTTTACTATTTATTTCAACATATTGTGGCTAAAATACATGAGAAGGTAATTCTAATTCAAAGTAAAGGATCATCAAGGACTATCTACCTGATAAATGAAGTATCATATGAGGAAATAATCCCACAAAACTTAGTCTCCTTCAATGATCTTTTCCAGTGATAAAAGTATTGTTGAAAATTTGTCCAATGTGAAATTCAGACATGGTAGAGATGAAACTTTAGGTCATTTGATAGGTAGAAAGTATGTAAATAGATTATAGCAATGCCTACTTGAGGACCTTTGATTTAAAAAAGCTCTGGTTAAGTCTTGAATGTATTGGAGCAACTCTTCTCTTGGTGGGTAAGGGAAATGGGGAGGTGGAGAGTGAGGGATGATGTAAGATTGCACAACTGCTCCACATGGAGTGAATCTGCTCAGGCACTGAGGAACCGTTTGAGGAAGCTGGGAAAAGGAGAAGGGTGCGGCTGGTGAAACCGTGTCTGTCAGAGCCATAACCACATGTTTAAAATAGCATTGAAAAAATACACTCTAGATCATCTTTGTTGGTTTTGAGTGCAGTGAGCTTTATACACAACTCCTCTAAAACAAGCACACAGGAGGAAAAACAGGAGCCATCAGTGGCATACAGCATGTCCTTAATTTCCATGCTCCTCTTAGTTCGAAGCAAGAAGCTTCCATAGCCAAGGCTCTATGTAGTTATTGTTTAACTGAAGCATCGTCTCTAGTGATGCACGGTGACAGAAAATGTTTATTATTGATTCCACAGAAAATGAAATAACATAAAAACCAGGAAAAATGCTCATTTGTAATGAAATGTGAGGGCTTATGCATCATGTACAGATAAGTCACAGTCAGGAGGAACATAGTATTCTGGTAAAATAAACTTCCACTTCACTGTAAGAAAATATTTAATTAAGGGCAAGAGATTTTTCAATGCTAAGGAAATAACAAGGCAAGCCATGCAACTAAAAGCAGTTACTTTGCTAAAGGTCTCTTTCTAACCAGTTATTTAAAGAGAGGGGAAGTAGACATGGAACTACCACAATCACAGCTACCGTTTGAATTGTCAAAATGCTGCAGGGAACAGTAAAATGACAGAACTAAAACAAAAGATATCCTCAGAGTGATCCATCTCAGAGAAGTAAAAAATGCCCATATGTCACTTCATGCTAGCCCCTATTTCAAAATGGTTCAGAAATCCCTTTCCAGAGGCAGCAGTCCCATGTCTCACAGGCTGAGTCAGTTCTGAGTAGCCACACAAGAAACATTTTTTCCACTTACATAGCTGCTGCTTCTTTTGTTTTGATCTAAACTGAGAGGTGATACCAAGGCACATCCCCTGACATGACAGTTCCAGCTCTCTCAGCCTTTCCTCATAGGAGAGATGCTCCAGTCTCTTCATCAAATTCATGATCCTTCACTGGACCTTCTCCAGTAGGGGTTTTCCAATAGCCCTCCTCATAATTGGCCAAGCTGAGGAAGGACTGTATTTCTTGCTTTCCAAGAAAGAAGCGCTGGCCAACATCAGCCTTGTCTAAGAGAAAGTGTCATAACTTTGTTCATATAACATATGGTGCTCTCTCAGTCTCGTCCCTTCCAGCTTTGCACACTCAGCAATCTTTTGTAGAGGAAAAATGAGCTTATTTCAGAGCTGAATGGACTTCATTGCGATCAAACAAGCTTTTTTGAACTTTCAAATATTTTGGCAAACTTAATTTGGCTAATTGACCTTGCTTTCATCTGAGCACAGGCAGCCCACACAGCAGCAGGGGTAGGTCCCAGTTTTGCCCTCCCATGCAGGGGTGGCTTGTGATGTGTGTCTGCTATGCTATGCTGGGGCACACACATGGAGAGGCATCTTCCCACCTCTGGCACAAACACTGTTGGCTCTGTGATCCTCTGCCCGGGTCTGCAGGCATCAAAAGTGTGCAGCTGTTTGTGCTCTTTTGCCAGATACCCACTCCCTCTTACTCGTGCAGGAAAAGGTAGCAGGTCAGGTCCAGCCTCTTCCTCTGGCTGTCCTGGCCACATCTCTATACCACCATGGGGAACAGTGTAGCATGCTCCGAGAGAGTCTAGTGAGTGGGCAGGACCAGGCCTGCTCAGATCCTCAAAGCAGTTCTGCTGGATTTGTACACTGTTGGATCAAAGCTGTTAAGCAGAGGTTTCAGTCAGAGTTGTGAGAGACTGCAATAAGCACCTCGGAACAGTGTAAAATCTACTTCACATAAGGTTAACAGTGACCTGTCAGGAAGGTGTATGGATACTTGGTCCTGCATCAGTGCTGGACAGTTTCAGGTCAAGTTATTTCCACCCTGCTGTTTCTACAACACCTAGCTAAAAGCTTCGTTTCTCTATTGGAAAGCAGTTCTTAGTTGAAATTTTCCAGCCACAGCTTCCTTATTGCACAGCCACGCATAGGCCAGTTGAACCTGAATAAGATCACTTCCAGCAATAGGGCTTCTATCTACTTCTGACTCATCTCACATGGGCAGCACATCGGGATGGCATCATGCCCCAGGCTTGTGCAGCAATCCCAGACCACCAGCACCACCAAAGTGATTTGCTTGAGCCTACACTCTACTTTCTATACACCTTGAAAAAACCACTTCACCTCTCTTCCACCTGTTTCACATTGGCCTTGATTTATTGATCTCACATCCAAGTGCAGGAAGGAAATAATTTTATGCTACTTTGTAATCTTTTCATGTCACCTTGTAAGTTTCTATGTGCATGGATGTATTATTACAGAAAACATAGCTCTTGTTAGGGAGCTCACCACTATTTCTGGCCTGGAACTCAGATGAAAATACTGCAGAAGGGAGAGTCTACCAGGTGCTTCAGAACACTGCAAAGATTGATTGCAAATATTTTTTGTTGTTTAGATTGAGCTGACTTTAGATTAATTAGAACTGCTGTTAATAAGCAGTGAATGTTGCTGCCAGTTACTTTATTTAATTATGCTCACACCGCGAGTATTAAAAAAAGATCTTTGGGAATTGATACATTCCCTCACTGTGCGAGGATTTCTTCTTGTTTATCTTACATACTCTTACTGCCAGTGCAAGCATTCAGCTTTTAAAAAGTTCCCCATCACTTTCTTGGCCTGATACTGCCAATTCTCAACCACTGTCACCACCCTACTAACCAAAATGTGTACAAAGCCATGATCTGACATTCAGATCTCTAGAACACTACCTTTTCACTAATTAACTGTCATATTACAGTTAAACTACAATACTATCACAGCAGTCCCACTGTCTATCACAGCAGTGACATGTCTGATAGGCAAATAGAAATAAATTAATATCTCAGCCTGAAGTGATTACAGCATTGCCCTATGATCCTCTGGTTAGGACCCAAACCCTGGTGCAATGATATCTGTATTTTCACACTCATGCACATTCTGCTGTCTTGGGTCTGTCATCAAACATTTGTGTCCTTCAGTTTCACCATTTGTATAACAGACACAATGACACCTTTATAGACTTTCTTTTCCATCTTTGTGAAAAGCTTTGAAATACCGTGTTTAAAAGGCAGTAGCAAAACCCAGAGTAAAGTTAGGAGCTTCATTTGTTTGACTATGTCTTACTTAGTATCTATGTGATCTGCAGGTCCAACTGTAAATGGCCTGGTGACAGGGGAAGAAAAAGCCCAGACTCTAGGCATGATAAAGGAGTAGAAACAAAAGATGTCCAAAAGAGGTTTTGCCACTCAGCAATCACCAGGCTTTTGTTTAGCTGTCCCAGAGATCTGCTAGACTCATGGCCAAGGTAAATAGCTGGACTCCAGCCTGGCCAGCTGTAAGCCAGCTGTGGTCTGCAAGCCACAGATAACCATGTCCAAGCTAAGACACCCTGTGTTAGCAAGGGTCAGGGCTTTTCTGTCAGAGCTTGAGCCATATTCAGTTACCTCAAAGGACTCTTGGACTGTCTATGCCAGCACAAATACACTTGGCCATATTCAGTATACTCCCAATCTCCAGGCAGGTATGGTTATTGTTAAACCTCTCACTGAAAAAAAATTGCATCTCACAAATACCTCTGTTCACAAACTTGCTACTCCACAGTCGCTGTTCTTTAGGCAAGGGAATTACAGGTCGCTGCATCAGAAGGGACTCACGGATTCTCAGTACAGCAGACAAAAATGCATTTTGCCTCCCTGTGAATAAGACGTCAGACTCTTTCTGTCATTGGAAGGGAGGGGAAAAGGCAGAGGTAAGACAAAGACTGAGGGGAGAGCCCTCATTACTCATCCTGCCATTGGAAGAGGCCTTAAGACCAACAGCTCCTTCCCTGCTGCTCATCCCTTCCAAAGACCATGGTGACAAGCCAAGAAGCAAGACCTCCAACAGACCAAGGAAGCTGCAGAGCCTTTTTGCTGCCCCCAGACATCTGTCACCCTTAATAATGCTCTGCTTTGCCTCTGCTGGCAGCTGGCCCCGACTGAAGCCTACCTCTACAAACAGCACTATCCATCTCCAGTGCCACCCCAGCTCCCGTGGGCCCTGGGGCGCTGGAAGCCATGGCTGTGGGAGCACAGGAGCTGCTGTTGTCCTTGTGGTCTAAACCTCTGTCTTTGACAGGACTTAATGCCAACTTCATCTGAGAAGGGCTTTAGAAAATCTGTGCAAGCAATTAGGGGATGAACCGCCTCCAAGGAAACTTTCTCTCTAACCCTTATTAGCAGTTAGAGGTTGGCCGCAAAGTGAGTAGCTTTACATTCTCAGACTTGCAGACACCATTATGATGAACGCCCCGACAGGAGCCAATTCAAAACAGATACACGGCACTTTGTTCAGTAACATTGGTGCACTGGTTTGTCTGAGGTACTAGCACTGCAACTCTGCACTGGATTGATGTGCCTTTATCTTTTCTAAGCACTGGTCTTAAAAAGATTAAAAAAGAATGTTTTTTTTTTTAATCTGAAGCCAAAATAACTTGATTTTGACAAGACTTCAAATTGCCCTGAAACCAAAACCAGACAATCTATGAACATTTAAAAATTAAATCTGTCATGAAAAGTCATTTCTTTTTAGGGGGTTTTAAAATATTATTATTGACATCTCATGCAGTAGTGTAGCAATGCTGTCTCACAGGACATGTAATGTTGTACAATACCTTTGATATTCTATGAGCTGTTTCTCATCGTTAGTTTATATATGGACAGCTGTGTCTTAGTCTTGGTTTATGGATTGGGAGGTCTTCTGTTTGTACTGTGACACATTTTTTACAGAATATTTCAACAGAATTTCCATTCCACAGGAAGTTTCAGGCTGTTTTCATGCTGAAGGAGAGAATTTGCAAGTTGGCAATATTTTCCATGACATGGAAATTCCAGCTTTTAACTCATTTCTGTTGTAAAGCAAGGAACTATGTGGGTGACTCCTTCCATCTCACTCCCAACTCCAATGCCAATCCTGTCACTTCCTGCATTACTTACTGTTGCTTTTCAGCTCAGAATTTGTGTCCCCAGGCTTAGCAGGGATGATTCGCAGTACAGGGCTAAGAAGAAGATTTTATGAAAAGAGCATGCTGGTTTTTTAGGGGTGTTTCTCTTCAGATCAGAATCTCACTTCAAAGCCAAAGTCACAGCCCCAGATTAAATGCATATTGTAAGTGTCCAAGCCCTGCATTTTTCAGGTCATAAGAGTTACTATAACCTGATCTTGAAATGAGTTGGGTCTTGAGTTGTGCAACTACTTTGTAGATCCTTTCATTTGCATGAACAGCTTCAACTATAATTATACATGAACCATATGCAAAGTCCTGTTTGCAATTCACATAAATTATTAATTCACAGCTTAAGCTGTGCATTTCCTCTATTAGTCACATTTCTTAGAGGCTTCTCATTACTACAACAAATGGAAGTTCTCTTTCCTTATGGTGCTATGCTGTGATTAATTGTGGGAATCAAAAGGTATGTAGAAGACATAATTTAGGACCAAACTCAACACAGAAATTTCCCTAGCACAAACCTCAAGCAAGCAGTAGAGAAAGTTTATGTTGCTGCAAGCTTTTTCAATGTTTGAAGACAATGTATTTTCAGCTTGTCCAATACCAAATGGACAACAGGAGTTTGAGAATTGCTTGTGGGGATTAATGACTAGCTGGGAGGAGCTGATGGCTCAAACGCAGTTGAGGGCCATTAATCGTGGACAGTCATTAATTCTAAGGCAACACCCAGTGTCAGAGTTGTTACTCTTATGAACTGTTGTTTCAAATCATGTGTACGAATGTTTTCAGAGTTAGGTAGTTACAGTCAGCATGGGCTTTCTAGAAATTCAACGCTTTGTATGTAAGGCTTATGTCAGTTCTCCCCGTGGCTTTCATTTGCTAATACATTTTATTTCAGATACTGGATTGTTGTTTGTGTTCTTACAGTCTCCCAGTACAGGACATTTAAGTCACATCTATTTAGTTTTCAACAGGTTCTCTGTCCATTTGAGTATGTGTATGTGTCTGCCTTTTAAGACAGTGTATTGCAGAAGTCAAACACCATGTAGATACATCTGACATGACACGTAAATATGAAAGGAAAGAATTTAGGTAAATCATATGGGAAAGAGAAAACCTTCCAGGACGTTGCAGGTCATGTGAGTATGCAAGAAGAGCACAAAGGAAGGCAGAGCGAACTGCTGACAACAGCCATACCGGCAGGTATTTTAAAGTCAATTGCAAACATGCAGACACACGCCTGTTGGACACGCTGCAAATTTCTCCAAGGTGGGTACAGGACTGGTAAAAATGCACAAGTTCAAAGAACTATGAGAAGCTCAGGAAAATGATGCTGGCATATGAACTAGTTTTATCAGGCCTCTAATTAAAACCTTGCCAATGATAACCTGTATCTATTTTTATGTGTTGTATGAAATGAAGATGTTACAGTTCCATTTTCAGCAAAGGTCTATTATTTGCATCATGTAAGTCATCATCAGAGAAGATGTTAATATGACTTCCTTGTTGGGTAAGCCAAAACCTAAAGGGCTATGGAAAATGAAGCTTCCTTTTCCCGTTAGAGTTGTTTTCTCCTGGTTGAGTTGGAAAGATACTGGTAGTGAAACACACAAAACTATTCCTGTGCTACGTATGTGTCCCAGGTGTCTCAGCATGCCCAGTTAACACCTTTCACAAGTGCAATATCCATTTTTAATGGTCATTTTAAGGAAAGAAAAATCTTTTTTTTAATATAACTACTAAAGCCAGAAAGCAGACATATAAACCAGAGAGCACATGAGCAGTTGCAGATGTAAATGTAATCCAGGCAGCCAAATACTAGTGCAAGCATATTCTTCTAGACCTCAAAGCCTGCCAGAGGACATCCATCTTCTCCTCCCTTTCAAAACGCCCTTTGCCATCTTACAGATCTGTTTATTTCCCCTACAAATCCCTAGGATCTGATGTGTTTTCTTAAAATGAGAAAATAAAACTCAAGTAACTGGTGGGAGGACTTCGAAGTCCTTCTGAGATCAAGGTTCTGTAAGAACATATCAGTCTCCAATATTAGCTTATTACTAATCTTGCTTCACATTGTGCTGTCTCTGAGGGCAGAACATTTTAGAGTCTAGATTGCTCTGTGGGGCGAACTTTTATCTTATGCACATGGAAAAGAGAAGGGTCAGGGAAAGAAGTTAGGGAAAAGTTTAATTCTCAGATAAAATCAGGTACTTAAGTCACCCTTATAAAACATGGAGACATCCATGCATATTTGAGAGTTGTATATTACCATGACAGGGAAACTGCCTCATCTGCAGATACAGCAGTGTATTTTATGTACACCTGTTTGACTGCACAACAGCTTAGATTCTTGATCTTGCAATGAACTCTACATAAGCAGGTCCCTGTGCGTTGGTGCTTATTTTTTGATAACGTAGCCTCTAAGTCTGTCTTCAGAATAGTTTTAAGGTTTCCATGAACTTTGCTCAAAAATGTGCCAAAAGACTTCCAAGTAACAAACATGCTTTTGCAATTTACTGAAACTTTCCCGTTGTGTTCCAGAGAAGCAACCTCCCCATTACTCACCAGAGAGACACATGAGCCAAGGAGGAAGGAAAGGGAATCAGCTAGTAAAAACAGGCAATTCCCTTCTTCAGTGTCTACACTTAGTCATTAAATAAAAAATAGAAGTGAAATCCAAACTTTTTTCTTCCAAATAGGTCATTGCCTCAGTGAAGATGGAATAGATGAGGACTATTTGTATCTTGGTTTTGACCAGAAGTTTTTGTAATGAGTTGCTTTTTCAAAATAATACTGTTGCACTTCACACCACAGCAGGGGCTATTGTGCATCTGAGGTACTCTGCATCCTTCCAAAGGAATGAAGTCTCCCAAGTAGATCTTTTTACAGTTCTTTAAAAGACTAGTGAACTATATTACCCAATAAGTGAGGGGGTTGGGGTATTTTTGCCAGATACTACTTTTACTTGGAAAAAATTGAGTCAAGGCCAAGCACAAAGTTCAGATCTAAATGAGATTAACTTTCCTCTAAAGTTAAGAGTGTGTACAGCCTGAGCTTTCCAACTGACTCTTCTTAAAAATTGACTTTTACAAACTTGCAGTGTCGAGCTTGCTTGGGTTCTAGGCTTGCTTCAATAAGGAATTGTAAAATTAGGGTTTGCAAGCTATGTCACGTGGAAGGACAAGCACAGGAGAACATAATGTCCCTTCTAGCCTTAAGAATATGGCAATGGAATGCAAGTTGAATTGTCAAAGGAAAACATCAATTGATACATGATGAAATGGTAATTCCTGTTCATTTCAAACTACAATGTATTCAAGGCCCAAGAGTGATATTCAAACCTTACTTCCTGTAAGACAGTACTGTACTTAGTAACACTATGTGTAGTATGAGTTGTACACTTGTAACTCATTAATCCCCGCTGCAGTTTTTCAGGAGTAGTCAGTGGTAACAAAAAACAAGCACATAACTCCTTTTTCTTGAGTTGTTCTCTGAAATCTTTCTCCACAAGATCATTGGAAAGACTTTTTTGGGGTAACTACTGTATGCTTGCTATATCAAAGTGTAGAAATCCATAAAATAATCAGTATTACATTGTCAGGGAAGCATTCTTTCCATGCATCTGGCCAGAGCAAATTCTGAAACACTTTCTGGTGCCAAAGCAGTTGAATTAAATTAAAAAATGGCTATATTTAGCTGTCCCTCCAGATTTCAGTTTCTGAACATCATTTGGCTGCAGATGAAGGTGCAGAAGGACTCACAAGCATGGGTCAAGTTACTATAAATCAGCTGAGCCCCAGAAAATACCTGGCTGCACACTTTTAATTTGGCCAAACACAGTGTAGTATGGCTTAGTTTAGCCATCTTTCCCCCCAGGCAAAGCGACGTCAACTTGCCTTACATTCCCTGTGGGCTAAAAGCATTCACACGGGATTTACCACGTCTCAGCTGACAGATGGTAACTTATAAAACATCAGTATGCTGATGAAGATTTTGAGCCCACAAGATATCTGAGGCTTTGAGAAGTAATTTCTAAAGTATGCTATACAACTTCCACCTACACTGCTGGCTATATATTTGTAAATGCTTTGTGGGTATAAGGTGCCATATCTGCAGAGCCAAGCAGACGTGGCACTTCAGCCCCTCTCTCTGCTCCCTCCAGCTCTCACCGATTACCATCCTATTGAAACAAGCAGGCTATTTGGCACAGTAGTAAGTGTGGCTACATAAGAAAGCCAAGAAAAGCAGCTCCTACAAATCCAAGCCACAGATTAAGTCCAGTTTTAGATGTTAATATGTACAGTAGTGACAAAGAGAATTATGCCATAAGAAGGAACAACTCTCTGACTCCATTGCTCACAATAATGATGTTTATACATTTATGCTCATACATAAATATTCAAAAGTACAATAAAAATAGAGTATAAGAGTCAGGATGGCATTTTCCATTCATAGGTTCTTAATGACTTCTTAGGTTCTTAATGACTTCTTTGCCTCGGTCTTCACTGGCGAAGTCTCTGACCGCACCACCCAAGTCTTGGAAGGCAAACGCAGGGACTGTGAGAATGAAGACCCTAGGCCCACTGTAGGAGAGGATCTGATTAGAGACCATCTTAAAAACCTAAACATACACAAGTCTATGGGACCTGACGAAATCCATCTGTGGGTCCTGAAGGAGCTGACGAATGAAGTTGCTAAGCCACTGGCCATCATATTGGAAAAATCATGACAGTCAGGTGAAGTTCCCGACGACTGGAAAAAGGGAAATGTAACCCCCATTTTCAAGAAGGGGAAAATGGATGACCCAGGGAATTACAGACCAGTCAGTCTCACCTCTGTGCCTGGCAAAATCTTGGAGCAGATTCTCCTGGAAGGCACGCTAAGGCACAAGAAAAACAAGGAGGTGGTGGGTGACAGCCAGCATGGCTTCACTAAGGGGAAATCCTGCCTGACCAATTTGGTGGCCTTCTATGATGGGGCTATGAAACTGATGGACAGGGGCAGAGCAGTTGACGTCATCTACCTGGATTTGTGCAAAGCGTTCGACACTGTCCCACATGATATCCTTGTCTCTAAATTGGAGAGACATCAACTTGATGGGTGGACCACTCGGTGGATAAGAACTGACTGGATGGCCGCACGCAAAGAGTTGTGGTCAATGGCTCGATGTCCGGCTGGAGACCGGTAACGAGTGGTGTCCCTCAGGGATCGGTGTTGGGACCGGTCTTGTTCAACATCTTTGTCGGTGACATGGACAGTGGGATTGAGTGCGCCCTCAGCAAGTTTGCCGATGACACCAAGCTGTGTGGTTCGGTTGATACGCTGGAGGGAAGGGATGCCATCCAGAGGGACCTTGATACACTTGTGAGGTGGGCTGATGCCAACCTTATGAAGTTTAACCATGCCAACTGCAAGGTCCTACACCTGGGTCGGAGCAATCCCAGGCACGGCTACAGATTGGGCAGAGAAGAGATTCAGAGCAACCCTGCAGAGAAGAGATTCAGAGCAACCCTGCAGAGAAGGACTTGGGGGTGTTGGTCGATGAGAAAATGAACATGAGCCGGCACTGTGCGCTCGCAGCCCAGAAAGCCAACTGTATCCTGGGCTGCATCAAAAGGAGCGTGACCAGCAGGTCGAAGGAGGTGATCCTGCCCCTCTACTCTGCTCTCGTGAGACCTCACTTGGAGTATTGTGTGCAGTTCTGGTGTCCTCAACATAAAAAGGACATGGAACTGTTGGAACAAGTCCAGAGGAGGGCCACGGGGATGATCAGGGGACTGGAGCACCTCCCGTATGAAGACAGGCTGAGAAAGTTGGGGCTGTTCAGCCTGGAGAAGAGAAGGCTGCGTGGAGACCTCATAGCAGTCTTCCAGTATCTGAAGGGGGCCTACAAGGATGCTGGGGATGGACTCTTCATTAGGGACTGTAGTGACAGGACAAGGGGTAACGGGTTCAAACTTAAACAGGGGAAGTTTAGATTGGATATAAGGAAGGAATTCATTACTGAGAGGGTGGTGAGGTACTGGAATGTGTTGCCCAGGGAGGTTGTGAATGCTCCTTCCTTGGCGGTGTTCAAGGCCAGGTTGGATGAGGCCTTGGGTGGCATGGTTTAGTGTGAGGTATCCCTGCCCATGGCAGGGGGGTTGGAACTAGATGATCTGAAGGTCCTTTCCAACCCTAACTATTCTATGATTCTATGATTCTATATATTTTTCCCACGCCTACAAGCCCATGCTGAAGGTAAGCAAACTGGTTTGTACTGGGCTTTCTTTCACTTGCCTAAGAGTTGCCTCTGGAAGCAGTACTAACAAACAGCATTCCTGGTTTATATACACAAAAAGGTGACAGAAGAAGGAAAAGCAAGAGAGAATGTAGGCTTCACAACTAGTGTATCTGGAACTTCTTCAGGAAGAGTCAAAAAGTATACCTACAGAGTCTTAAGAAGACTTTGCTGGCCCAGAATATCATTTGACTTCCTTCTGAGGCACACATATTTTAGAGGCCACATTCCTCTGCTTGTGGGTACTGAGTAACAAGTGTTCAGAGATTTTTGGTCAGTGAAACATCAGTTTTCTCACATCATTTGGGAAATGCTTCTCATTACTACCTTTTCCAGCAGTTTGAAATGAGTCATAAAAGAACTGGTTGATTGTTAGATAAGCTGCCTACAAGGGACTCCCGAAGCATGTATCCTACAGTGGAACTTGACATTCAGCTAGAGGTTCTTCACTGTTTATATTTGTTTTGTAACTTCGCATTATCATCATAAGTGAGGCCAAGAATGCAAATGAAAAGCTATGTGCTTTGTTAATGGGAACTAGAACAAGAACGACATGGCTTTGGCTAAACTTGAATAGAACAGTAGTTGAGAATACAGTCGGTAAGAACAAGAAATTTCAGATGCTGTAAATTGTGATATTCACAGGCTAGAGATTCTGGCCCTATTATATGTATTTATCTTTTAGTCCTAATGGTTGACGTAGGAAAAAATGCGCAGCTACCATTTTATAAAATATTTGATAGGACTGGAATTGATTATGAATGATGAGAAACAGAAATTAGTTTCAGACATTACAAAAATAGAGTCTCAGCTCTTGAAAAAAATAAAAAGAACCACCCCTCCCAACAAATATAGCAACCCACTCTCCCAAACCTAAAGCTAAGCTGTAGTATATATAAAGCACAAGAACTAATTCCTTATTATTACACTAACAGCTATCTTGATATGTTGGCAGGTTGAGTGTTGGGTACGGACTAGCCAGCCTTGTCCAGGACACAATTACAGATGTTTCTTGAGTCTACAGAGCTCTTTTGTCTGTGAGAACAATTCATAGAATGAACAAATAGAAAATAGAGGGTGGCTGCACAGCCATTTTAGACCAGAATCTTCTCCTGGACAGGAGACTAATAGGAAGTAATATCTGCAAGGTTTTCACTGAAAGTGGTCAAAGAAAGCATGCTGGCTGAACAGGTACATGCTCTACAAATTTTATGCATAGGACTGGACACTTAGGAGTGGCTGATGGAATGAAACCAGCATACCACTTTTCTGGTTTGATCAGGACATTATCAAGCCCAAGTTTCTCCTTTCACCACTGCTTTCTCAGTGCTTTGGAGCTTTCTCACCAAACAGGTCTGTTTCTAAAGAGAACCTCCTCTCTGGAAAGTTCACTCACCTTAGGAGAACAGAAATATTCATTAATACCTCAACCAGCAGCCCAACTACCTTGATGTTAACTGTCATCAACATATACATTCCAAACTGCTCACACTGACAGGAAGCTCATCATGGCAGAGAGATGGTTCAGTGAATCAGACAGACAGAAATCACTCTTTCAGAAGTGTAGCACAATTACAACTAGAATAGTTGTTCACTACACAAAACAGCTCATCAAGCCAGGCAATTCGATTAAGAAGTTAGATCCCTGGAATCTGTAAAGAACCATCAATATACAGGACTGGTAAGATCAAGTAAACCTGCACAGGAAAAAAATGCTTCCTCTTCCAACAGATACCATTACCTGTTTCATCACTTCTGGATGATTCCATCCCATATCCATATGGCAAAGCTCAAGAAAAGTGGTAAAAAAATGGAGTCATAAACTATGAAACAGTTCTGTGGTTTTCTGTATTGGTAACAGTGCAGAAGACATTTGTCTGCCAAAGATGAAAATAGCCAGTGCCTCAGTCAGAGAGATCCACCTATCATGCTCCTTGAAAAATAAGTAGGTTTTCCACTCCTCAGGAAGGAAACACTATCCTCTGAAGATCTCTGCAATTGCCATCTCATTTCTGGGCAAAACTATTAAAAACAAAGTAACCAGAAAGTGCCAACAGCATACAACTGCCAGCTTTCTGGAGTCCTCACAGTCAGGGTTCACATCAGGACACAGAATAGCGACTGTCTTTATTGCCACTCAAGCTACACCAACAGAGAAGCCTGATACTCCCATACAGAGCCACATGCAGGGGTGCAATACGCCACCAAATGCTGGATACAGAAAGAGGTGACCCTGCCTGTTGTACCTGCAATGTCTTCCTTAAAGCAGTGTATGCTCACAGCCCAGAAAGCCAACTGTATCCCAGGCTGCATCACAAGAAGCATGACCAGCAGGTCAAGGGAGGTGATTCTCTCCCTCTGCTCTGCTCTTTTGAGACCCCACCTGGAATTAAGCTCTGAGCCCCCTGCACAAGAGGGATACGGACCTGCTGGAGGGAGTCCAGAGGAGGCCATGAAGATGATCAGAGGGCTGGAACACCTCTCCTATGAAGACAGGCAGAGTTGGGGTTGTTCAGCCTGGAGAAGAGAAGGCTCCAAGGAGACCTTAAAGGAACCTTTCAATACCCAAATGGGTCCTACAAGAAAGCTGGAGAAGGACTTTTTACAAGGAGATTTAGTGATAGGACAAAACAGAACGGCTTCTATCTGAAAGAGGGTACTAGATATTAGGAAGACATTCTTTACTGTGAGGGTAGTGAGACACTGGCACAGGTTGCCCCGAGAAGCTGTGGCTGCCCCATCCCTGGAAGTGTTTAAGGCCAGGTTGGATGGGGCTTTGAGCAACCTGGTCTAGTGGGAGGTGTCCCCGCCCTTGGCAGGGGCTTGGAACTAGATGATCTTTAAGGTCCCTTCCAACCAAACCCATTCTATGATTCTATGATTCTATAATAGGTAAATTCTATATTGAGGAGAAATAAAGCCAGGAACATAGGCAGTCAGACAAAAGAGTGATGGTAACTAGAATAGGAAGATAAACAAGGGAGACGTTGAAGGAAAAGGAACGCTTTTTTTTACTCTTGTGGAAAGAAGGTGGTCAAGAACAGAGATGCCAAAGGACAATATTATGGAAGTGTGTTTCTCAGCTGAGTACCCTAAATACTTCTCAATTTTGTGGTGGATATCATGAAATTTAATGTTTCCTAGTTTTGGAGAGTACCCTATCAATTTTGACATGGACCATCCTAAGAACAGTAACATAAAGAGCAACAGCCTGTGTATCTGTGCCATTCTGTTGATACAGAACAACTGGAATGGACCTTGAATGTGTCTCTGTGATTTGACAACCTGGAATCTAAAATGTCTTTTCCCCTTTTGCTTCTGTTTTATTTTAAGCAGTCCCCCAGCAGTTCTGAAGAGGTACTCCTCTTGCATACTGTATACTAATCACCATTTGTGTGCTCCTCAGAATTAAGCACTGACTTCATTGCATGGAAAGTCTTTAAAAAAATGTGGAGGTGTGTGTGGGGGAAGTCATTTCCAAGTGGCATTCCAAGCCCCTCCTTCTCCCTGGCTCCGAGGAGTAATTACTCAGCTGGAAAATGAAACAGCACTGCTATTTTAGTGTGGCTTAGGACCTTGGGCCTGGTTTCATGTTTCAGATTAATGCTTTCTGCGCCTTTTGGAAATTCAGAATAGCAGAAAAGCCACCCTTCAGAGAAAGCTGCATCCTATAGATGCAAGGCATTCTGGAGACATGTATGACTTGCTGCCCCTTTCCTATTTTGCTATTTCCCATTGAGACACATAGCTATGTCTCCTCCCACTTGAATGAACTTCTAACCTGCAACTACAAAGCCACATCTGTTCCTCCTGACCCTCTGTCCCAGATCTCTGGTTGCTCTGTGATGAACACTTAGTATATTTTGTTGCAAGATACTAATAAAGCAAAACAGACTAAACCAAACTCTTTAAAAATTAAGTACTAACACAAGCCACTTCAAGTCAACTGAAAAATCTAGTCTTAGAATATCTTATGATCCTACCTAATTGTAGTACTAGCAGGAGATGGCTGCTTCTTATTCCAGATCTTTAAAAAAGAAGCTGAAATGCTTTCTTCAGCGTATTTAGTATTTCGATATGCAATGCTTAAGCGCTTCAGTAATGGTTCTACCATTTCTGATATTGCAATGTGGTGGTTGCTGCAAGAATACGGACACACTAGGGCAGCAGTAAGATGCCACGTGAGGGGAACTTCCATGTAACCTATCAGTCTGAGAAACAAATTGAAGCAAGGTACCACTTTACAGAAGCAAGATGGTCTGAGACCAAAGTTCGGAAACTGAGAATGATTTGCAGACTGTGAGTAAAGCATAAAGGCTTTCAAAAGCAATATGATCAAGGAATTATCAACAGCTAAGGAAAAAAATGATTAGAACACTGACTTGGTAACTTGTCTTTCCAATATTATAACAAATCAGGATGAAATAAACGATTGTCCTGGTTTAGCAGTGACACAGTAGCAGTCATTTTTTCTACTTCTTAGTAGCTGGTGCAGCGCTGTGGTTTTGACTTTTGGCCTGGGGATAATACTGATAAAGCCGATGTTTTCAGTTGCTGGTCAGAATGTTTACCCTGACCAAGGACTTTGTGAGTCTCATGCTCTGCCAGGGAGGAGGAGAAGCCGGGAGGAAGCAGGGACAGGACACCTGACCCAAACTACCCAAAGAGGTATTCCATACCACAGCACGTCATGCCCAGGATGTAGAACTGAGGGTTGCCCGGAAGGGCTAGAGCACTGCTGGGTGGGGACGAGGTATCGGTCAGTGAGGTGTTGTATTCTCTTCCCTTGTTATTTCCTTTATCATTATTATTATTGGTGGTAGCAGTAGTGATTTGTGTTATACCTTAGTTACTAAACTGTTCTTATCTCAACCTGTGGGAGTTGCATTCTTTCAACTGTCCTCCCCGTCCCTCCAGGAGTGGGGGGAAGAAAGGGTGGGAGGGGAAGTAGACTGCGTGGTTCTAATTTATGGCCTGGGCTTAAACTACGACAACCATGAACTCTGTGAATAACTTTAACCTCATTTACACACCTTTAAAAGATTATGGAAAAAATTTATATAATTTTAATAGCATTCTATAATCTATCTGCTCCTTTATTTGTATATTCTAGAAATGGTTTAACATTTAACATAGGAATTGCTAGATCCACTCAGACACAAGGTCCATTTAGACCACAACACTTCCATTTAAGTGTCCAGCAGGAAATATTTCAGCAAAGGGCACAAGAAGTCTCACCAATAATAAAAAAAAAACCCCAGATGTGATATACTTTGCAGCCTTACCTTCCACCCCAGCTCTCCATACACTCTCTTCTTCATCACTTAATAAAAGATGTGGGTCTTTTTCAAAAGTCTACATGCTCTTCAATGTACCAACAATAACAATCCATATTGCTATAAATTCCTTCAGCAAAAGTAAGATAGTTTATTAATAAAGCATGAGAAAAATGAATTTCCAAAGCTGTGGGTAGGACATTCACCTATAAATCTCACATACAGGGTTGCCAGCAGTAACAGTTCATAGCGACCAGACTGTGAAGCTTCAGATCCCACTGTCTACTCTCTGAGAATATTACTGACCAGGTGATAGTCTCTGTTTGTGAAGTCTGGGAATGTTTTCAACAGTGCAAAAGCAGACACGCAGACACACCTCAGGTCTACCATATGTGTAGAACAAATACCTGGTTGATTCTGTGAAGTTCAGAGCTCTTAAATATTCTGGCAACATGCATTTCACTTCTGCTTTACTAAGGTAAGCATACATTTTATAGAGAAAATATAAAAGTGAAATCTCACTACTTCACATAATTCCTTCATACTTCAAGAACTCTAATAATTCAAAACATTTCACTGCTCTCTAACAGGCTGCCTAGAGAGAATCACAGAGGCTCCTACAAAGTTTTGCATATTTCCACATTCTTCTTCCTCGTGATAAGACACCCAGAGGTGGAAGCTGCCATCCCTTAGCTCCTTAAACAGAAATCAGTCTCCAAAAACCAAATTACTGTTCTCTTTTCCTTAGGAAAAGCCATGATAAGTCACTTACAGCAATAACAGGACTAGGTTGGCATGTGAGTACATAAATGCCTCCCTGCTCTTTTTGATGTCTTGCACGCAAGTTACACTTTCAAATTCCCCAAACAATTCATCTCTATCTGGTAGCAGTCGTAAGAGAAAGTGAAAAGCTGTGCTTCCTCAGGTGAGCTTTAATTTTCCTTCCACAGGTGCCACAAGGGTTTTCTTTTGTCTGAATGAGATATGGCACCACTGCCACCAAAGCAGTGCCATCACTTCCTCTTATGTGTTGCTGAGTCTCCACAGGTATGGCATAAAAAACTTATTTCAATCACAGCTATCTTGCCAGACCTCAGCAGGAACTTCTGCCAACACTGAACTTGATGTTTAGCCTTTGTTTAAAAGTGTAAAAAGTCCAGAAATATTATTATATTCTGACTACCTTAAAAAAATGGTGGGACTTTGAACTTTACTATATTTCCTGAAGTATTCCAGGACCTACCATAAACTGCTGCCTCAGGAAGCTGTTCCAAATCAGGTTTCTACAGAATAATGCAATATAGTGGCAAAGTGACTGGCGCAGGGACAAACAAAGGTGGAGAGTGCTCACTGTTGTTCCTGGTACTAATGGTATCAGTTCATATCTCTAGCTAAAACCACCGCAGTTCATAGGTTTCTTTTTCAACACAAGTAAGTTCACTGAGGGAGCGAATATACAAATATTTTCTGTCACACATGGAACTTGACTCCAGAAAAGAATTACTTCCTTCCTTGAAGCCATGAGAAATTCCATGAGATTTTCCAATCCCATGCTCTAGCAAGCTAGGAAACACAAAAATCCATAAAACAAATAAAACAAAGGCATCAGGTTACATAATTATTTAATAAAACTTAAATAAAAGTGGAGAGTATTAAAGACAACTTTGTAATACCTTGGTCGGTTAACTATAGCTTTTGACTCAACACCTTTTATTTCATATTTTCATTTTTTCATTTTTTCCACATTATGCCAGCAAAATTATTTCTATTCAAGGTCACTGAAATTGGAGACAGTTTCTGCTGTGAAAAAGAAGGAAATAAATCTTTATCTTCAGGTTCTGAATGATGGGGCAACATTTTAAACACTTTCTGTTTGGGCCCTGCATGCCCAAATTGTTTCTCTGGCATTTTGGCTGATACAGGTGAATGAAACAGTCTCAGGAATCCAAGCCTGAAGTTTTCTAACAACAACCAAATATTACAGCCAGTAGAAGGTCTGGATCCTGAAAACTCAGCTTCACCCAAAACAAGTTGAGGATAAAAAAAAATAAAATCTATTGAATCTTTTCACAGAAAGTGTTAAAACAAAGTCCAACAAAATATTTCAAATTGGATTTTGTTTGGGTTTTTTTGCTCACTTCACCCTGTTTGGAATGCAATAAGTTTAGTCAAGTTATGGGGATGTTTCTTCCTTTACTATTTTCATGTCTATTGTTTCACTTACTCAACAAACTTCCTTCCAATTGGGAAACTTAGGGAGCAACAAAGCATCATGCCTGTGGTGCCCTTAAAAGTCATGAAGCTACAGAGCAGGAAATAAGCTCATTTTATGGGAAGACAGCTGAACATTATAAAATTTTGTGGTATCTTTCTTAAAAGGAAGAAAAAAATAGTAATATAAAAAACAACTGTTTGCCTATTATTTTTAAATGAAAATTAATTTTGCATCAATCTCCATGATGGGATTGCAACAGCATTCTAATATTTAGTTTTAATTAGCTTTCTCTTTTTTCACCTGCTGCATTCCCTGCTCTATCAGAACTAGTGTGCATGAGGTTTTCTTGCACAGCACTTGCACAAACTTGGACAAGGTGGCTGAAGACATTTGAGGATCGGGACAGATTTTACCTATTAGAAGTGAAGTGTTAGAAGCTAGGACAGTGTTATCTACCACAGCAGGGCCCATTTGCCTGTGGAACGGAGAGATTTCCAGTATGTCAGGATAATTCCCTGATTAATTTCCTAACAGTTGCTTTGTCTGCTTTTCTCCCATATTAGTGTGACTTCTTTCTTCTTTCACCTGTATGTCCTTCCCCTTTTTGCTGATGTTTCTGTCTTCCTTCACCATCCCTTCGGTAAAAGGTGGGCGTTTGTCACTGTTTATCAGGGTACTTCATTCAGTGCAAGGAACTTTATTGGTGCCAGCATTAGTTATCTGCGTTTAAAACACTTACAGCAAAAAAAGTGTTTAATAGAGTTTCTTCCATGATGCTGATTATGAAATGCAAAATATTTATTAATCCCTAGCTTCTGTCTTCTTATTTCTCTACAAAAAAGGAAACAACTATTTCAAGAGACCAAAGGTTCCTCACCACCCAGGAGTCATGACAAATTCAGCCCTGGGGAGGAGCAATGTCTCCACGTTAGCCAAAGTATACACTGAAATGCTGTTCTGGTGCTTATGGCTTCCAAAGAAGTGTCATGTGGCAAAGATGTCACTTGGTACTTGACAGTATAATCAAACTCTCAGGGGTAGCAGACATTAATTATCTTGTAGTCCAAAAACATTATTCCCTTCCCAAAGTGACATCACCTCAGTATGACAAATGCATCTCCTTTCACTTTTCTGACTGGAAAGCTAACACCAAATAATTCATCAACAGTATCATTTCTTCCTTAACAGCATTGTTGCTCAGGTGGGAAACATTGCACAAATGAAGAATATTGCCATAAGCACTGAGGCAAAAGGCCTCTGAAATAAACTGAAGCCTCTCCTATCATGCCATCTTTTCCTTAGCGTTTGTTAAGCAGCAGGTTATTTAACGTTTCTTCTTATCTGTTGGAAACTAACCTTGGCACTGGGACCCTTTTACCCATTTACAGGTGTCTGCCTCTCTGTGAGGTGACTTTTCATGCTGAGTGCTTGATGTTCTACTTGGGTTTCCAATTGAAAGTGCTCTGATGAGGCAAAAACTTACTCCACTTTGCAGGGAGACTTGAATTCAAGTGGGATAAACATTTTGGTTATACACAGAAGGCTGGGCCGGTGCTCAGGTTTTGCACTCACCTTTAAAAAATGGCTTTGTTTACTGCCTGGCCAGATGATAGTTTTGTCTGGCTACACCCAGGAGACATCAGCATTATTAAGGCTTCTCTAGCTATTCAGGAAAAAAGCCAGATCCAGCAGTCACCCTCTTCTGGCAGAAGCATTAAAACCCGGAATTTGATTAAGTCTGAGGTTTATGACTTGGAGGAGGCCCTGGGGGAGGTTTGGCATGAAGCAGGCAGGTGTGCTCACCCTCAGCCCCACGGCCTGCACGTGCTGTGCCCGCCGGCTCCTGCGCGGGCTGACGCTGGTGGCTGGAAAGCCACAGTGTCCCTTGGGGCCCTGCCAGCCCCCTGGGGCTCCCCACCCTGCCCAGGGCCTCATTTCATTCTTCCCTGGGAGGGCCATCAGTCCCTTCCCCACTGTCACCACAGCAGGGTCGGTCATCAGTTCCCCACAGCCATGCCCTGGCCCAGCCTCATCCCGTCCATCAGAAGGTGCCTGATGCCTGGAGCCAGGGCTGCCCTGGCTGCCTGCTCCGGGCTGAGGCAGTGGGGCAGACCCCAGCTGCCAGGCCCAGCAGTGGTAAGCAGGACCACCATCAGCAGTATCCAAAAGGGGGGCTTTTGCCAGCAGCCCGTCAGGCAACAAAAGCATCCTGGCACCATTTTAGCTGAGGAAAACAGAAAGAGCTCTTGAAGCTGCTGTAAAGGAGCGACAGCTACCAGCACAGCTTTCATTTACTTCTGTGAATGTCCTTAAGTGCAGCAATTGCTATGCAAGTGGTACATTTCATTGCAGACAGCTCAGTTTTTGCTTTTAACTGGAAATCTGTGGGATGGTAAGGGTGACTGCAGAGCGGCTGCTCAACTATGGTTTGCTGGAAATGGTCATTCTATTGGTCACGGTCCACTGTGCCTGGGCCAGCATCCCTACATAAGATCAGCAGGTGTTGAACCCATACAAATCCTGCAGTAAAGAGTCAGTTTGGAATAACACTTCTTGGGATGATTGTCCCCTTGACAAATACCGAGACTGTGAGAGAACATCTGAGTCCCAAAAGCAGCGCAAAGCTGTCACACGTGCTCCTCTGGAAAGCCAGTCCCTCAGCAAGCACACAGGCGATTAAAGCAGGTGCAAGAGTGGGCTTAGATGATATTTACAGATGGCAGTGCACAGGGCAGGCAAGAGACACAGCACATGCTCCCAAGGAGTACTGCAGCTTCTGGCAGGGGTGTGCAGACTCTGCACAGTGCCTCAATGGGATGCTTGGGGAGAAGAAATGAAGCATGAGACAGAGGAAGCACGAGACACAACAGGGAGAGACTCTTAGTCATAAAGCTAGCAAGAGGTGAACGAAAGGTTGGAAATTCAGGATTGGGTGAAATTAGAAAATTGGATGAAATCAGGAAAGGGTGGAAATTATGGATTTTTGCCTTAACACGCAATCACAGGGATTTTTCCCTTTCACATGACAGTGAGAGCTCAGCCCTGCATGGTCAAATAGTGGCACAGAGTTTCATACCCCCAGATTCACCCTCTCATAGGAGCATGTTTTGTACCACAGATCTGTGTTGCTTTCTGGCACACTGGCTTTTCTGCACATGGCTGGCAGGTATCATGGTGCCATTTACCTTCACAATTTTGGTCCCCTGCCCCACTCTTCTGAGTGATAGTAAAGAATCATGGAGGGAAGAAAGGGCAAATACCATGAATCAGAGCTTTCTCCAGCAATTCTGCTTTGCATGCCAGCTCAGAAGGGTCAGAAGATTTCTTCTCCTGCGTGCTGCCATTTTATCCTCATCTGCATCTGAAGGTTTGTCTCAAATTGCAACCCTGTGGTCTCACAACCTGCAGTTTTACCTTCACTTGTGCCTTATTGTTCAGTGCTGAAAATGTGATCTTGTTCACTTGACCTGCATACATGACATCATTTAACTCTACTGGACTTCTGACTCAAACCTGTGCTACCTGTGGCAGAAACACATTACTTCCATGTACCACTTAACTGTATACTAATACTCCTCTGCCTAGGAAGCCACTACACCGACTCACTCAGGGCTTATTTACAAGGTACACTGCAGACAGATGTTTCGGCACTCAGGGCTGACTGGAAGCTATGTAGCCATGTTGGAGACGTGTTAAGCCACAGCTGCAAGTTTATGAGTTGGGCTCTGCACCTTGCTAACTACAGTCACAGCTCAGAGCACAAGCACAGGGAGCTCCCATCTGCTGGTGAGTGACCACATAGCTATAGATATACGTATAAGGAAGTGAGTAATAACAAGAAAAGCCACACAGAAAAATTTGCTGGAATGAAGACACCTGATATGTGTTACTTTGTTGAAGAGTATAAAGTTAAAAACCAGCAACTTTAACTTTTTGAAATCCAGCAGTAAGTAAACGTGTATCATAATATAAATAATGGTTTATTGATCATAGCCAAATTGAAAGTCCTGTTCAAAATGAACAGGATAAGGTTATAAAGAGTATCAGTGAAAGTGAAACATCACAAAGAAGCAATCAAATAGGTTATCAAAATAATTGACTTTTGGATGACGGCCTGATCTGCATGAGTGGGGGATAAAAGTGTTTTTTGACATTAGCACCTGTAGGTCCAAACAGTGTGAAGTTTCTCCTCTGTTTGACTTAGTCAAATTATGTGCAACAAGCCTCAGACATGGAGAAAAACCCAGTGTCAGAGGATACCAGGGCAGAGTATGCTCTGAGCCCCCAGAGTCTTCCTGGCTACTGCCACGCTCAGTCCTCAGAGCACCATTGGTGGTTCATCTTCCCCCATCCTTCTTCCCCCTGATGCTTCCCAGCATTTGGTGCTGTCATTACTGATTAAGGTATGTTTAATATTCAAGTGGCCTAAGTTACTCCTTCATGGCTGGTAGCCACCTCAGCTAAAAGGTAATACTTTGTAACAGATAAAAAGCATATATGCTATCATCCAGACTATGATATTTACTTATACCTCACCAGAAATGTTTCAAGGTGAATTATTGCGCTCTGAAATCGAACAGGAGCATGCATTTAGATACAGACTTGTCTCACTCTTAGTGAAAACAACA
The DNA here is from genome assembly GCF_963264785.1 of Psittacula echo. Taxonomy (NCBI): domain Eukaryota; kingdom Metazoa; phylum Chordata; class Aves; order Psittaciformes; family Psittacidae; genus Psittacula; species Psittacula echo. The sequence continues at coordinate 19,959,327 of NC_137735.1, read as the reverse complement.
GAGGGATAGGATAACAGAAAACCTAATGCATGCACTATCTTACCTGTGCTTGTCACTGCCATAAGATTTAATTAGTCCTAAACTTTTCAGGTCCCTTATCACCTGGAAGAGAAAGTTCAGTCTGCCTTCCTTCCATGTCCTGACTCTGCCTTGTAGCTTCAAGGCTGATGCTTTTAGATCTTAAAGTCCTTTTCTGTTAATTTTCTTCCCCAGGATCTCCTTCCCCTTGCAGGCTCACCTGTAATGCACATCAGGAAATGGTGGTAAGCCCACAAGTCTCAATATTTGAATTACGAGCCAGACATCAGCAAGTATCTGCCTACACATAACTACACATCTGCAGGAAGGAAGGGGTAAAAACATCTTAAGCTGAAATCACAACCTGCCCAGCTGTAGCTTGCAGTGTGGTATAAGTAAAAAAGCAAAAGGTACATATAACATGCCAAAAAAAGTCTCTGCCTTACCAGTTTATTGTACGTGGCAACTAAAGGAGCCCATACATGTTAAAAATCAGTTTAATGTAGGAAGTATCTTATGTTCGGCTGGAGACCGGTAACAAGTGGTGTCCCTCAGGGATAGGTGTTGGGACCGGTCTTGTTCAACATCTTTGTCAGTGACATGGACAGTGGGATTGAGTGCGCCCTCAGCAAGTTTGCCGATGACACCAAGCTGTGTGAAGGACAGGGACCTGCTGGAGAGAGTCCAGCGCAGGGCAACTAAGATGATTAAGGGGGTGGAGCATCTCCCTTATGAGGAAAGGCTGAGGGAGCTGGGTCTCTACAGTTTGGAGAAGAGGAGACTGCAGAGGGACCTTATTAGTGTATATAAATATATAAAGGGTGAGTGTCATGAGGATGGAGCCAGGCTCTTCTCAATGGCAAACAATGATAGGACAAGGGGTAATGGGTACAAACTGGAACACAAGAGGTTCCACTTAAACTTGAGAAGAAACTTCTTCTCAGTGAGGGTGACAGAACACTGGAACAGGCTGCCCAGGGGGGTTGTGGAGTCTCCTTCTCTGGAGACATTCAAAACCCGCCTGGACACATTCCTATGTAACCTTATCTAGGTGTTCCTGCTCCGGCAGGGGGATTGGACTAGATGATCTTTTGAGGTCCCTTCCAATCTCTAACATACTGTGATACTGTGATACTGTGTGTGGGTCGGTTGATACGCTGGAGGGAAGGGATGCCATCCAGAGGGACCTTGATACACTTGTGAGGTGGGCTGATGCCAACCTTATGAAGTTTAACCATGCCAACTGCAAGGTCCTACACCTGGGTGGGAGCAATCCCAGGCACAGCTACAGGTTGGGCAGAGAAGAGACTCAGAGCAGCCCTGCAGAGAAGGACTTGGGGGTGTTGGTCAATGAGAAAATGAGCATGAGCCGGCACTGTGCGCTCGCAGCTCAGAAAGCCAACTGTATCCTGGGCTGCATCAAAAGGAGCGTGACCAGCAGGTCGAAGGAGGTGATCCTGCCCCTCTACTCTGCTCTCGTGAGACCTCACTTGGAGTATTGTGTGCAGTTCTGGTGTCCTCAGCATAAAAAGGACATGGAATTGTTGGAACAAGTCCAGAGGAGGGCCACGAGGATGATCAGGGGACTGGAGCACCTCCCGTATGAAGACAGGCTGAGAAAGTTGGGGCTGTTCAGCCTGGAGAAGAGAAGGCTGCGTGGAGACCTCATAGCAGTCTTCCAGTATCTGAAGGGGGCCTACAAGGATGCTGGGGATGGACTCTTCATTAGGGACTGTAGTGACAGGACAAGGGGTAACGGGTTCAAACTTAAACAGGGGAAGTTTAGATTGGATATAAGGAAGGAATTCATTACTGAGAGGGTGGTGAGGTACTGGAATGTGTTGCCCAGGGAGGTTGTGAATGCTCCTTCCTTGGCGGTGTTCAAGGCCAGGTTGGATGAGGCCTTGGGTGGCATGGTTTAGTGTGAGGTGTCCCTGCCCATGGCATGGGGGTTGGAACTAGATGATCTTAAGGTCCTTTCCAACCCTAACTATTCTATGCATCTATGTATGTGATGAGGGAGGTATAATATAGTGTACTGTTTTTATGTTTTCATGTGTACTTGAAGCATATGCATCTGGAATGGCTCCACATTTGCAGTGTAAAAAATCTAATTTTATGTTTACAAGTCAACAGAAGTCAAATTAAGCGCCCTGCATCAACAGCATACTTTGATAATGAAACTAAATATTTACCACTAGCTCACAGAATATGAACTCTGACAGGTCCTGATGCAGCCTCCTCTCCCAACTCCCAGTGAAGTCAATAGTTCCATTCAGTCTTGGATTAGACCTGAAGAATTGCACAGAGCAAAATGGTGCATGCAGAAAGAAGGCAGGAGATTTGCAGCCTGCACACTGGACTGCATTGTGAGAGTAGCTGAAGACTTTCCAGGCACAATGTTGACATGCCCTGAAGGTGTTATAAAGTGATACCATGTTTAAGTAAGGCCACTAAATGGGTTTTATCTATTTTGACAGTCTCAGTTCTCCACAGCTAAAGGGAGAGAAACAAAGCATCACAGGCATGGAAAAGGTTTCTAGACACCATCCAATCTATTTTCCGACCTTATTACTTCTAGTTTCTAGCACAGGCTTGGAAATTTATAGACTTTTTTTTTTTTTTTTCTTTACTGCATTTGAAGATTTACATCCCATCTCAATTTGGTCATTTTTCATAGGTATATTTTGGGTTCCTATCCTCTTAAAAGCAAAATAAAACAACAAATCACATATCCTAAGCATTGTTCAGTCCCTCCTGGGGCCAAGCAGTCTCACAGAGCAAGCTATTGCACAGGGAGGACTGTGTGATGTGCAGACTCCATCTGCCCCTGAACTGTGTGTGCAGCACCGGGCCAGCAGCGTGCTGAGCCACAGCTCCATTCCACAAAGACACTTTCCACGTTTATTGTTCTTGATTAGAAAAACATTCCAAATTTTAGAATTGACATTTAAGACTGAATAAAATTCCAGTTTGGTTTTATCAGGACACACTTTAAAATAGATTGTCTATTAGGCTTTGTTACTATATTTCTTTTATGAGTGTGAGTGGGAAGAGCAATAAGGAAGGCCATAAATCAGATGCATACTTCTGGTGAGTGCAGAAAATCCTTTAACCTTTTTATTTCATGGAAATAGGAATAAATGTGGATTTATTCTTATTGTGTACATTTTCTGAAACATCACCCAAGGAGGCATTTCTAGAAGCAAAATGATCAGAAGAAGAAAACAAAGACAACAAAAAAGTGCCCCCCAAAACACAGTGGTGCCTAAAGCACCAATTAAAAGCCACTGCCTCCTACTCATATAAGGCAGAAGAAGAGAAGAAAAAAACCCTATTTTGTTTTGTTTTTTGCAGGTTGAAGGTGGAGCATAAAGGATCACCATGGCACTGAGACTTGAGACAATTCTCTTAACAGCGATAGCGTGCAAGCCTGTCCATTGGAAAATAATCTGCCGTTAGTGACTAACTCTCAGCAGAAAACGTGGCTACTTGCCAAAATGTAAATATCCTTCATGTATGCAGGAAATCGTTTTCAGCAACCCCAGAGCTGGTCTAGCAGGATGGGAGATTCTGAGCAGTGCACCATCCACATATTCTTATTGGAATAGGTTAAAAGCCACTCTCAGCAGCACACTATGGATGACACCAGGAAGAATTTAAGCATGCAGCATAATAGTAAGGTAATTAATAAGATAAGTTTCTAACAGCTGCACAATAGAGGAGTGTTTTAAAATTCCTGTGCTCTTTTACAATAATGTGGAGAGACGCTGTGAAGGGGGGGGGGGACAGGGGGGAGGCCTGGCATGGAAGGGACATTCCTTCAGTTCCTCTCAAAAGTTTGAAAAACCTCTGGATAGGAAAATACTACTGAGCAGCCAATTTTTTCCACATCTGGCTTAGCCCAATGCCCAAAATACACAGAACACTACTTCACTTTGAAAGGATTGCAATACTCCTATCTGAGTCATCTGAAAGCAAATAAAATGAGACCTAAACAAATAAACCTAATTGCGCATGGAAACAAATCCAGCTCTCCAGCTTGGCCATGGCTTTGTTTTTGTTAGTTTAAAGCCTGCATATGCAGTTTTAGTGGCATCAGGAGTTATACAAATATTGACAACAAATTGCCAAATGTTGGTTTTTTTCCCCTCAGTGCACAGTGTGAAGAAGCTGGGGGAATGCTTCTAGGAACCTTCCCTAGTGCACTGAACCAAATCACAGCTTGATGGGATCCACTCCAGCCTCTTCTCTGAAGAGTAGATGCTAATGAGATTGAGTTTGTTGTTTGTTATCGTCAAAGACTCTTATTTTTCACTCCTGAACTCTACTGAACACAAATCCAGGCTTTCGAAATGTCTGCACCACAGCCAGGGCATTGTCACATGCTCTGTCCTCCACCCCATGATTTGTTGCTCGTTTGTGTCATTCTTAACCTGCTTCTGGTGGTTTGGCCAGGAGAGAAACAAGTAACGATGACAAGTGAGAAAAGCAAGCTGCTCTCTGATATCCTTCCTTTAAAATGCTATTGCCACTTGCTGGTTCTGGAGAAAGGGCAGTTGCCTTGAGATAGAAATCATTCATGAAATCCTGCTGTCATCTGTCAAAGGTAGATTGCGCTCAAGTTGGTCTGTATCCTTTAACAGCTCACAAGGAAAAATGAGAATATGTCAAATCTTGATCTGTCACAAGCCAAAGTTGGCAAAAATATTTTTACATTTTACTTTTAAATGAAGCCCAGACTTTGCTCTCACACAGAGCCAATGAAATAACACATTTTCTTCGCCTCATGTTCACAAGACACCTACAACTTTTATTATTCTAGCTGGGTAAATAACAAGGTTTCTAATTTGCAAAAACTTAAACTTTTAATCCCAGAGTTTGTTTGGTTTTGTTTGGGTTTTTTTTTAACAAAAAAAAAGAAGAATTTTAGAATTGAACAAAGACTCAGAGAGTATTCACACAAAGAAACCACAGAAATGAGACTCTTGCATCCCCCTCTAAAGCTAACACACTCAAAAGTTAAGACAGTTATCTACAGTACTGGAGAGATTAATTCATACTCCTATTTTTTCTAATTCATTCTGAGAACTTAGAACTTGGTCTTGTACATCTCAGAGATCGCCAAACAACCAGGTTATTGGACACCCTGCAATGAACTTCTCTTCCCTTTTATCAGATATTGCATGCTACACATAAGAAGCTCTCCTCAGAGTTTCACCACAAGTACTGAATTTGCATGAGAAGTTTTAGGTTTTACTTTTAACATCTCCATAAAAAAGTTCTTGACTGATTGTATATCTCTAGGCTTTCACTATTGTAACATCCACTCCTCAGTTATTATAGCATTATATGCTCACTATATTAAGGAAGACCTCAGTATATTCAGTAAGACATACGCAGAAGCACCTACTTAGGCTTTCTATATTGCATTTCTTATCAGAAATCTAGTCCAAAATGGTGATCACTAAATTGGTGGGAGGAAGGCGTAGTGGCAAGGCATAAGAATTGAGGATTTGTGAGAAAGGGCAGGAAAAAAGATCCCCTCTATTTCACTAACTCTGGTCCTTCATAAAAAACCCAACACAATGCTTGGGACTGTTCATACTGTGAGCAAACACTGAAATATGACAAGGCATCAAGGCATGCTGTGTTACATGATATTCAGGCAGCTGCTGTGATGGCAGTTTCAATCCACCAACTGGTGCAACGAAACAAATCTGAAATGTAAAAGCTAGATTTCCACCAAAATATTTCATTAATATTACATGCATGTAAGCCAGGGAACTTAGACTACTAATCCCCACAGCTACCCCAAGTCAGCCCTGGAGGACAAAGCAACAACGCAGCTGCACAGACAGGTCTCAGAAGGTATTCCAGGTTTCAGTTTGCTAACAGGAGCGTGCAAAGTTTCACTAACAATGTTTTGTTAGTGCATTTTCTTTGAAATTTGTTGAAGGGGAAAATACTCATTGCTATTCTGTAAAATGCAAGTATGAAATGACTGCACACCAATATATGAAGATAGCCAGATATAGCTGAATTTGTACGAACACCTACTAGTGGAAAGTTCCACCTTGTGCAACAGACCTCAGCAACATGCTTTAGGGTAGAGGAGGAGAGAGATGATGTTCTTCCATCCTTGACTGGAAATCAGGCACCAACAAGCATATGCCATAGCATATGCCACTCTTGAAAACTGTCCTGCACTAAACACAGTCCCCTCTGAAGCCTCACCATCAGTCTGTTAGTAGAGGGGGTGAGTTGCCGTAAGTCCTTGCAAGAGGAACAGACCTGTGGTGCACAGCACCAGAGCTTTGCTCACCCCACCTCAACTAACATACCCTGCAGGTCCCACACCATGGGGTATGGAGAATAAGCCATCACCAAAAGTCTCCACCAAGGCAGGAGAATGGCACACTTCCAAGTGAAATAAGAAAGCAAGCAGGTGAGCAGGTTTTGTCTGATTGAGCAAAGCTCTCCATGAAGAGATCCATGCAAGCCACTTTCAAATGTCGAGAAATTAAAGCAACAGTGGAACGAGAAGTGGAAAGGAAAGTGGCTTCTGAAGTTGTCTGTAAAACAGGGTGATACATGTCTGGATAACAGATTACTGGATGCAAAGGGCACCTCACCAGCCTACTCTCTCCCCACCTCTTCTCTCTCTCTTTTTCTCTCACACACACTCACTCTTCCTTGGGCTAGGTGCCTTCTTGAGCACTGCGGAAATCAATTAAAGCCAAATAAAAACTATAAATATCACACATAGGAAGGAGACTTCCCTCCCAGTGCTGACAGCTGCTAACACCAACATGAACTCCACAGTCCTGCCTCCTGACCCTCCCTCCTGCCGGCTACTGCACCCGACAGCTCCCAAAACGTGGAGATGTCAGTCTCACACCACAGCATACAAACTGCTCCTGAGCAGGACAAGGCAAACTGTCATTTTCCACCCTCACTGCCATCATGGGTGGTCATGTTGGTGTCTGCTCACATTTGCATGGTACTGGACCCTGTGGAGTGTACAAACTGTTCCATATGGCACATGGAAAGAAACATCCCATGCAGGGAGAGCTATGCTAGCAGTATGTTACTGCATTTAGCAGTCACGTTACCATATAGAGCCCCTGGTCTGCATTTGACTTAGCAGTTGTGAATCATTATCAGGATAAATGAGAATAATCACACTTCTCAGTTCATGAAAGCACAGGAAGAGTGGCTACTAGCAAGTCTGTGTGCTGTATCTCAGGGTTTTCACCCTTCTGCTCAGTATCTGCCACACGTTTAACTGTTCCTTATGATCTTCATAGCTTTTACTCCTTCCTCTCAACTTTCTAGGCCACCTACTTGTTTAATATCTGATCTTCTTGTGCTCATTATTTGACTGCTATTTCTGTGACACTGTCTAGTTATTTACCTTGCAGAAGTGACATAAGCTCTTCCCCCCAACCACCCCCGGTCTGTCTGGTTTCCCCCCTCTAGTCTGACTGAAGTGACAAACTCTCTCCCCTAGCCAAACATTTGTTTTTACAAGGTATTTTTATATCATCACCTCTTCCCTGCATCTCCCCCGCCTACCCACCACAAACACATGCTGTGGTGGGAGGACATTCTGGTTTCACATCATTTGCGATGTTAAGGTGACAAATTTCCCCTCCTTCAAGTCTGTCATTTCCATCCCCTCTACTCCCCCCACCCCAAGATATGATTTGTACAATGAAAATGACAAAGGGTTAGTTTCTCTTAGCCTTTTTTACCCTGTGCATGGAGATGTCCTCCTTTGCTTAGAAGAAATCAGTAGAAAAGAAAGCAAAAAAAACCTCGGTTTAAGTTATGTGAAACCTACTTATGCCATAAAAAGATTCAAATGTACACAGTAAGAATACTGTCTAGGTTGATAGATTCCTTTTATTCATCCTAAGGAAGACAGGAATGATGAAGATTTCCAAGAAAGTAGGCAAATTTAACCACCCCATTGACTTCCTTAGGCTATTACAGTCTGGTTTTCCCTGTATTAAAATGCACATGCAGTCACATTCACACAGTAAAAACAACCTCAAGTGCTCTGCGCATCAGACTTGGAAACATGAAAAACATGACTGTGGCCTTCATCATACCCAATTAGGGGTACATGTACTCAGCAGTGATTCTGGTGTGGTGCAGAAATGCCTAAGCCAGCTTTAAATTAGGCAGAAACAATCTAGTTAAAACAGCACAGAGCCCAAACTGGGCTCAGCCACTCTAAATATTTACCCTACTCTGAGCTAGAGGTTGCAGGGCATGCATACTACCATGCCTGGAGAACTTCCAGCACCTACATTCACCACTGCAAAGCTAGGTCTGATGTGCTAAACATCCTGGTCATTCTAGCAGCATACACATATGGAGTGGCCCAAATTAAGACAGTTTATAAAAGGACTGAGTTTACATGGTAGGATGGCTGAATGCTTTTTATACAGAGACTGCATCTATTCAGCACACACCATTAGACTTCTTAAAGTGGGATAAAGTCCTACTCTCTGACCAAACTGAATATTGTTCCAGGATGTCAGCTGCATTTTAATTCCTGTTTCATGTAGAACTTTCAGTACAACACAAGACAACCAGAAAAAAGCATGCATCAATAATACAGCTTTGTTAATTCAAAGTTTGATTTTTGTCTCATATAGGAAGGGCAAAGACAGATAAATCTGAAAAACAAACCAGGGTGGGTCAACGCACTGCCAGCAGCGGGGGAACAAAAAGAGAAAGTGCTAAACAGTGAAATTTATTTATACTGCGCAGCAACAGGCTCAGAGAACAAATTATTAGCCAAAGGAGCCACTCGCAGGACATAGAAGGCTTTCCTCAAATCAAACAGATACAGCTGTCACTGTGGGCAGCCAAGGAGCAGAGAGAACAAAAGAGAGAGGAAAAAACCCTCTCCACAGACTGAAAACATTTTGTAGTTAAGGGACTCAAAGCAGAACGTGGGTAGTGCCTTTTGTTTCACTTTGGTTCAAGCAAGGTCATTTGGGGGAAATGGCTGCAGAAAACTACCAGGAGTAAGCTGAGCAAAGGGAACAATGTGAGTTTCTCAGTAAAAAAAGTACACCAGTTGGAAGGAAATGGGCTGTTTGTCCATTCCGAGACTTTTCGGATAGCTCCCTTTCGCATGTTGTGGAAAAGTGAGCAGAGGACCACCACCAGACCTTCGCAGAAGAGCCATCAACCACAATTAGCTGGGGATACATTTGGGAGGAAGAGCCACCCCCAATCATCCTGGAGCTATTGGTCTCCAGGGCTTTGCTGGAGTTGTTCGGGGCAGTTCTGATGGCTCCTCACTCACTGCCTAACTCCTGGCACATACCCAGAATCAGGTAATATTTATTTGGCAGAACATTCTTTACTAGAAAAACAATATGAAATCCCTATATTAACACCCTTCTGTTGGCTAAAGATACATCGTCTGTATGCCACTGAAGACTAACAAGTGACCTCTGGATCTCAAAATCAGCATCCAAACAGAAATCTGTTGGTCAATGAGGGAAATATCCATGCACATGAAGAGACCCTTCTGGGTCACTTGACATTCCCCTGTACTAGACATGAGCTGAACATTCACTCAGCGGGTAGACACGACACAGCCTAGGCCTGAACCTATTTTCACCAGTGATAATCTAGCCAGTATTTGACTTTTTCCATTTCCCTCCCCTCAGAAGAAGCTGCAGAAAGGAGAGATGCATCTTTGTGACTTTTCTTTTGTCTTCATTCTAGGTCTTAGACTTTTTTTTCCTCCTAAAAATAGGGCAAACATATCTTTATGCTAAAGTGACCGCAGCTCACAGGTACCCACCTGAGCTAGCCACACAGTGGCCTGCTCAGGTCCTGTTACCAATGTAGCTGCATCAACATGAGCTCAGCACCAGCTGCAGAAACCACCTATGCAGCTAAGGAAATACTTGGCCAAGTAGCCATAGCAGTACCAAAGTCAGTGCAGGCTATATCGATGGCAGTATCCAAAACAGGCAGTAAAACCCTGGCTCAAATATGTCTGCAAACACTGGCATTAGCCCACCTTTGTTAATGCTTCCAAAATGTTCAGATGCTGCATCAGCACAAAAGCATTCCTGCAGCAGTAAACACACTTGGCTGGATCACTGCCTTTTCTTGAGCTCTGATTTGCTTCAAGTAAATACAGTCATTTATTGCATGTTTCACCTTCTTGTGGAACATCTGCTGTCTGTGAGGAGCCAAACACCAGACAGACTCTCAATCCTCCTGAGATACCTCTGGCTAACAACACGCGCAGCTTTCCTCAGAGGCCAGCATGTCACTGACAGCTGGCTTAGTATAAACCACCGCATGCTGTAGGTGTTTCCAGCTGCCTCACGCTGCATTTGTGTCACAACCCATGTTCCTGAGGAGCCTGGGCAGTCTAAGCCATGCTTTATACCTACTCCAGGAGCAGCACATGTCTTATAAAGAAGTTTTTTCCATCCACAAAGCAGAAAACTAAGAGAAAAATCACTGGCTCTTGAGGGAAGGTCAGAAGTAGAGTATGAAAGTCACGGCATTGAGAGCTAGTAACACTGCTCAGCTTATTAGGATAACATCTTTTCAGGAACAGGGAAGGATATGAAGAAAACAAATAGGAAGACCATGAGGACAAGGGTGAACTCAGAGGATGCTGGATGGTGGACACGCAGAGTGAACAAAATGCAAATGCTGACTGAAAATGCACTGAGGAATTTAAATTTCATTCAAAACATAGTAAGCCGATGAAAACATTCAAAGGCAAAGGTAGATGTGGCAGAAGCCAAAGGAATTTTTGCTGTAGGACTGTCAATAGACTGAATGAAAAGTCATGAGAGCAGGATTGCAGCAGGCTGTAGGAATTTGGCTGTGAGAAGCTCAGTCTGAGTCAAACTGCTCACCTTGGAGGAGGTGGTGTTGCAGATGAGGTCCAAGGGCATTAACAAGGCTGCGAAAGAGGGAGAAACTGGGGCACTCTTTGAATGACATGAGGAAAAGGTAACACAAATTGCTCCTCCAAAGTATGGAATAGGTTAAGGTAGTGCCTATATTCTGTATACTGCACTTTAGGAGAAGGTGAGACAGAATCTAACCAGTTTAGACATCTGTGGAGTCTCGTTACTTTTGCTGTCTGCAAAGGACTTGCTGTCAGTTCACATCAGCTTAAACCTTGTCCCCCTCTACTCAGTATTACCCATCTTGGTTTTAACCACATAATGGCTTCAAGCAAAAGCACAAAGTCATGCTAATCCGGCAGGAATTCCTCCATGCTTCCTCCCACCCAGTGAAGTTTTGGATATCACAAACAGATAATGACAGATGGTGGCACATAAAGCCCTGTGCTAAACTAGTTAAAGCCCAGAAGCTGAGGCTCTCCCTATATATCTCAGAAGGTAGGATCACATTTCCACCTTTTGAAAGTTTGAGGAGGAAGAGTGGGGTTTGTTGGGTTGTTTTGTTGTTGCTTTGTTTTAATAATCTTTAGCCAAGCTGTTTTATTTTATATTAACAAGTGTTTGCCTCACCTATCCAATTTAATATAGACACAGTTTTCTTCATCCTTACACCCAACTATCTCGAAAAGCTTGCCCCACGCTAATATAATCAGGATAGATACATCATTACCTTTTCTTCAAGGCTGAACAGTGGGAGCTGCTTCAAAAAGGGCAAGACAGACCCAACTAGCCAATGATATTTCATCTACAGGACAAGCAGAAGGTCCCTACTGTCACTGGGGGCTGCAGCTGCAGAGGCTCCTACCTTACATAAGGACATCTTCACTGGTGTTTTTTGCTCAGTGTAAGGTGGCAAATGGCTCTTGTACCTGCACCATATTGCCTGCAAGAACACAACCAGCTCCAGGACTCACACTACCAAGCCGAGTTCCGAGGAATGAGGACAAAGCAGAGCACAGTCATGGAACATGTAGAAGAACATGCAGAGGTGTGATTGTGTCTAAAGGGTAACTACGTTCCTATGTGTTCAAGAAAAAGCTTTTACTCTTTATAACAGGCAGTATGCAGGGACTGACTTACTTTGAGAGTCAGCTTCTCTTTGAATAAGTATGTCACATAAAGTGTGAACAGGAAGCCTGAAACGTGGGCAGAAAGCAACTGTGGCCAGCAACTATGGTCACTCATGTGGTCTGTACAAGTCTGATGCATTGATAAATATATAAAAGTGACAACAGCTTTTGGAGGAGAGAACTGGAGAAGATGACCCAAAGGCAGGTAAGGTGATCTTGTTATTAGTACCCTCTACAGGCACATGGAAGACTACCAGAAACTAAAACTTGGATCATTTGCATCCCTTGAGTGTTGTAAACACCTAACTATTGGCTAGTTTTGGGGAGGGAACAGTCATTCCCACATCTTCACACAGCAAAACCTTCAAAAGATTTGTTTCCATTCCTGTGTAAAGAAAGGAACATAATTTTAAATCTCAGAATTTCAAGGAATAGAACAATTGTTTACGACACATGTTTGTAAAGAAAATAGTCCAATTGCGTCAAAGTACGGGATTTACCCTTACAGTACAAAGGTAAAGAGCCTTCAAACCAGACTGTTGAGCTGAGAGCCAACGAGGGCTACAGTTTAACCTTGCATTCAGAAAAATCTTGACCGTAACTATAAGGAGGCTCACTTTCCCCATCTACTGGTCAATGGGAAGATTGGACTACACTACAATTAAAAGCATTACCGCCGAAGCCCTGATTCAGTCGAATTCTCAAGTTTTCATTTCTAACTTTAAACAGATGTGTAAGTGCCATTGACAGTAGCATTTCAGTAAGCACATAAGTGCTTTGCCGAACTGGGGCCTGACGCTGATTGTTTAGCATGGCAGGAACAGGGTTATGACTTCTTTACGACCAAAGAGAAAAACACATTATTTTCAAGGACAATACTGGGACAGCCTGTTCAGCAACACTGTCTTGTTAACCATGAAAAATTAAATAAATATGCCTGCTTTTGTTCTGAAGTGGGCTAAGGTCATTAATACTATAAAATAGCAGCCTGCAGAACCCTTGCCACAAAGCAGCCATATGTACTGCAGCTCAGTAAGGTCATCATAAGGTTACCATGGCTTCTTAGGGATTTTTTTTAATAAGCATTTGTTTACTAAATAGAAAGTCAGATTCCCTATAGGCCTGTTGACCTTATATTTTCCATCACTGCATGCAGTGTATCCATCCTTCCAAAGTGGGTCTGTTCCTTAAAGGAGCAGGCTGAGTCTAGAGTAAAGATGTGAAGTTTGGGTTCACTTGAAGAGACATTTTACCCTACCCCAGGCAGGATGACTTGTTATATTTCTCACTTTGAGCACATGCCTCACTGTCATCCATTTTCATCAAGGGCAGCACCTGTGTTCGTACTGTAACATCTGTCTGCTCCACGGCCTCCCATGGTGGGTGCAGGTCTGATCAGATGTGCCTAGAGACAACCTGCAGCCAACAGAAAGGCCACAAAAAGCCTGGCAGCAAGCTGCCCACCGAGTAATCCAATATACCTGCAAGCTGATTCACCATGCAATCTGACACCTAGCCATGGTCTCTCCATGTGACCCCCAAGCCTATGACAGTTTGTGTAGGCACATACTCAATATGCAAGTAACTGCATTTCCCACAGGAGACACAAGTTTCCCGCTCAAAGGACTGCTGAGTCTTGAAAAGTCTAAGCAGAGACTGGACAGGTCTACCAAGGCCCAGGCATGAAAGTTCAGAGAGGAGTTGCTGTCACATCACAACAGAGATTGATGAATCATCACTCTCAACAAGGAGAACCCAACGCTGTCTTCAGGAAGCACAGGTGGCAAAGCACAAGTGTGATCATCTATCTTAATGAGCTACAACTCTAGTTACTCAGCAAAGTCTGTGAGAATAATCCAGCCACTGCAGAGAAGAGACTGCAGAGGAGAAACAACAGCATCACCGCTGAGGTTATTTCATCTCAGGTGATAAATCTGAGAAGCAACTGTAACTATGTTTAAACAGCAGGCAAGGAAAGAAATCATTGTCAGTAGGTCTAGACCTCCTGGTATACCAAGTGATGTGTTGTACATAAAGCACATCACTACTCTGAAGATCATCACAAAAGATTTGCTTAGCCTCCTCCCAGAAGTGTATTTTGGACCAAGCTATTTGTCCTGAGAGTATATTTAAATGTTTATGAAATCACTAGAGTCAAAGACTCCATAATGGACAAACAATGGACAGTAGCGTCTTGGAGCAAATGCTTGTGCAGCCTCATAACTACAGCGTAAACTAGGATCCAGCATTTCTAGCTGACACCCCTAGAGAGGTCACAAAACCAGCCAAGAGATTTCTCAGATGAAGCATGTGACAGCTAGTACCTCAGGTACCCCGCGACTGGGATAGAAGAAACACTGTCGGCGTCCTGAAGTGTCCGCAAGAAAAGACCCCAAGGGCCACCTCCCCAAGTTCTCCCAGCATCATAAGCCTGCTGGGAGATTCCCTGCAAGCACACCAGCACCTGGCATACACCACTAGGCAGCAGGGAAGCAAACAGCTGACAGCTAAGGTGTCACCCAGAACAGTGCAGAGATGTCAAAGCCAGGCTGTCCCCAGAACAGTTTGCAGTGTAAGCTGGATTCCTCAAGGGCAAGTATGCTGGGAGTCCTGTAGCTAAGCATAGGCTTCCTCAGTAATTCATCAGCTGCATGGGACCAGTAGCACAACCTAGGAGTATTTCAGTTCTCCAGCCTATAAAACACTGAGTGATGGAGGGGGGACAGCATTTACACCGAGAATACAGGTGCCAACTGTGCTGGGCTTGTGAATTCGTGCACAACAGCCCACACGTGAAGAGACACCTGGAGAAACACCCCTCACAACAGCTCAGGCTTCCTCCCTCCTGTGGGGATGCATGGTGCTTAGCCACCCAAGCAGCCACCCCCAGAACAAATGCTTCTAACCCATTGTGCTGGGGGGACCCACTGAGACCAGCTGATCAGGTGGAAGCTGCTGGAAAAGGAGCCATAACAGGTAGTTGTGAAAGAGGCGACCCTGCTGAAGACAGACGCTCAAAGGATGCCAGCCCTGTTTTACCAACCACTGAGTAGGACCGCTCTCAAAAGCGGCTTCCACAGACAGGAGTCAGACTTCATTAATCCTTTAGTCCCTCATGGCAGACACCTTTGACAGGCCAAGTTCCGGCTTGTCAGGATGGGAAAATTCACTCTTCCCTATACAAGGCCAAATTTAGGCATCTGACTTACACCACAGGCCCAAAACTTATTATATCAATCCGAGCTGATAAATAATCCAGAAACTGGCAAAAGCAAATGTTTGGCGAGAGCTCTGAATATAAACCAGACTTTAACTAAAAGCTATGACCATGACTGCAGATAAACCATTAGTCTTTGTTTCACTGTTGCCATCAGTGTACATGAGACAATCCTCCATATCCTCAGTCTCTGCTCCATTATCAGTGTTCAAAAACAATCTCCAATTGTTGGCACCCGACAGACTGAGGACCATTTTTCTTTCTGTGTAAAACAAGGTGAATCAAACATCCCTGTCCCCAGTTGTGAATAATTCTATAATTAACTATGTTAGTTATTTACAATACCTTTGAGGAGGAATATCTATCACTATTCCTCTCCAAAAGAATTTGTTTTCTTGGTTATATAACAGAACTGAATGCAATTTTTCTTCCCCTTAACCTTTTTCCTGGGAACAGTATGCATTCTTCAGCTGCAATCACTCAGGCTACTGTTTGAGATCTTCAGTTTTAAATAATAATGCATAAGAAGAATACAAAGACAGGGCTCCCCAGAGACCAAACCATGTATTTTATATCAAAAGGCAATTTGATTTCACTGGAAAATCAGCATCACAGAAAATACTAAACCAGAAGTTTCATTCTACATTCAGACACTTAGGAGTGGGCGATTATCCAGTTATTAGACTCTGATTTGCGGAGTGTTCTGGGATACAGGAGTAACTATTATCTTTAGTCACAGATATCCTAAAATTCAAAACAACAGAAATAGGCAAAGCAACTAGTATATCACTTCTTGCACCACCACATGCAGTAAGAATATTGTTAAACATGCCACTCACCAGGAAACAAACATCAGAAGGAGCTGGAAATCCCTGCTTTGCCACCACTCAGTTTTGACGCTGTCACTTTCCACCTCCTTGCAGAGTCCGGCAGTGCCTTTTCAAGCACCACCTGCGTCAGGGCACACTGTAGTGTCCCACAGGATCAGCCAGCTCACTCTGACAAAAGAACTAGGGTCAGGTGCTGGAATCGGCCCAAGGGCCAAGTCCCAGCTGGCAAATCTAAAATGACTTCCAGCCGGAGGGAAATGAGAGAGGAGTGTTTGGAAAGAGCTTGCGTAGAACACTTCCAAACAGTAGTAGCCCTCCTTTAGAGGAACACGAATACTGCCTAGGCTGAAGATCAGTAGATGATTGGACTGTTCGAGGTGTTTTGGAGGAATGGTCTTCTTGTTCTGGACTGGGGTAAGCTGCTGGGAAGCAGCCTCCATTCTTTTGCTGGTGAGCAAAAGGAGTTTGCACAAACATGACTGTGGCTCTTGCTTTGCTGGGTGAAGAGAGGTGTGATTATCACTCGTGCCCCACTGCATGCCTACCTCCCAGGTGCCAAAAACCTCTTGCCAGTGAGGCTTCAAAAGGGAGCATGGCTGGCCAGTTTGCCCAGAAATAGCTCCTCACCTTTCCTGGCATCTTTTCAAAATCCTGTTCTATCCATACTCTCACCAGGTAGTAACTGCTGGTTACCACTCCCTCATCTATGGTGGGAAAAGCAAATATAGCTTTTTAGCTTTTCTTTGCACTATGGACATATAATGAGAGTGTTCCTTGGACAGGTCCCTACTCAGGTAGACTGAGACTTCACCATGACCCTCTATTTCCCTAAAACTACTGTAGGCTGAATGGAGCCTCCTGGCCAGACAGACAGATCCAGTCAGCGGCACGTAGATCTCTGCATTTGTCTCCTCAAGACTGCACAGAATCTTATCTGGCATCCATTGATTATGCCATCTTACACACAGCAAAGGGACAAAGGTGAACTCTTTAATCACTGGAAAGATGTTTTTTCTCCAGAGCAGAGCTGTTAAGTCTGGAGACAATCAACATCATAGTCCCTGGTACAGTCTGACAAGCTTTGCACCAAAATGCACAATCATTTTGCAGTGTTCCCAGAGGTGATGATGTCCTGTGCTGACTTATCCTAGCTTGAGGGACTAGCTACAAGACAGCACATAATCCAAAAACAGAAATCCTTACCAACTTGATCAGATTCTGGAATTAGCCCCACTTTCAGAAGCGAATTGGACCAGATGACCTACAACAGTAATTTCCAGTCTAGAGTTTGTGATTTTGATACCACTGCTTTTGAGATAGCACATTTGTGAAGGAACAATACAAAGACTGCTTCTGCCTCACATCTGGGACTGGGGATTCAATTAGTTAACATTTTCCTGGCAAAGATTCTTTGTGACCCTTGTGATCAACAAAATACAAACACAGTGGAAACACACTGACGAGATCTCTAACATTCAGAGCAGACTTGAGGCATTAAGCTTTCACTTTCTTTAGAGCAACGGTATTCCTGCCCAAGGAATGTCTCAGGTCCTCTCCTACATGTAATTCCTCTTCAAAAACTCCCTGTCACTTACTACAATAGCAAATATATGGAGCACCATTGTACTAAATATAGTAATTCCACAGATGCCCAGCTTCTGCAAATTTAAGTGGATGTGGCTCTTCCTTCATGACTTTAAGAGTACCACTGTGAGGTATTCCAAGATGATACGAGAAGGTAAATCCATTAGAATTATAAGGAAGACTTGCAACATAACAGCTGGCATTCAACTCAGAAATACTCATATGAAGCTGACTATAAAGAATACACACTTAGAATACGCAGAAAATTTTTAAGGACTCTCCCCTGCCATGTTTCTGAGAGAGAAGTTTAACAGTAACAGGAGCCAACACATTAACTAACACAGCAGTACAGAGGGTACAACTTCCATTCCCATCCAGGTAACATCCACAAAGCAGATACAAATATTACCATATCGCTTGTATGCAGGAGATGTAACATTTCATAAGCTGTTTCATACACAAAGAAGGATATTCACCCACAACACAGTCTTGAAAATGTCAGAAGACATTTCCAGATAGTTAGGATCTGAAAATCCCGCTCAGGATCTGTTTCAGGACAGACAGACCATGAGTGACACAAGTCCCTATATCTTAAGGAGGAACTCAGTATTTCCCTTGATTTAGCTCAAAACCTGCAGAGGAGACAAAATTGCTGAATCCTGAGAGAATTAAGTGGTAAGAAGCCCCATACCTGTAGTAAATACTTGCTCCAAGAGCCAGGTTCCTAAGCAAGGTAATCCTAAATGCTTCCTCAAAATCAAACTCTATTTGTGACTAAGCATTTCTGTACTACCAGCACAACACCTAGTAGTTGGACACTTCAAGTATTGAAGCTGTCTGCCTGCAAATGTAGATAGGAAAAATAATCTAGAAGATAAGAAATCTTTCACAGATTTATGGCTAGAGCTAGAACCTTGTCTTGAAGATTCATGATAGTCTCAACAGAAAGGAGCATGCAAACTTATTTTATCTTGGAAGACAGAAAATACCAGGAACAAATTATGTTCTTCTCTTCAGAGACTTAGAGATGATACGAACTTTAGCCATCATGGGAAGACTTCTAGAAAAGGGTAGAACAAAGTGACTGGCTATACGTAGGGCATGAAATTGAATAAAGTGAGACATCTTTACAATTTCTAGGATCCAACACAGCATACAGATCCTAGTCCAGGTAGTTCCCAAAGGACGCAAGTTCTCAGATGAATCACAAAGGGCCATCAGTACATTTCCACTAAAACCATTGGTACAATTTAAACATCATATATTTACCTTTATCTGTATGTCTTCTATGATTCCAAAGGGAAACTTATCTTCTTCAAAGCAGTCATTGTCTGGACATTGCCTGCTTTGTCAGCAGCACCCAGTGACCTGTGGAAACCAGAACCAGGCATAAATTCCTTCACAACCTCCTGAATAAGTTTGCTAATGAATGCAGACGTGACAGTTCATTTCATCACATTTTGTCAATAAGGTTTGCTAACTGTCTTTCCTGTTCTGAGTTTCACGAGTGATGGTTTTTCTGACTAAATAAAACCAGGCTTGTGCTCTCAGACATAAGCCTGGTTACAGCAATTTTCTATTAGCTGGGCTTGATTCTCATAAGTCAATAATCAATGACACTGAAACAGGATGAATATAAACTTCTGGGCTTTTGAAAGTAACCAACAGCAGCAAACATCTCTCCTTTCTGCCTGAGCTGGAATGTCCTGGTTTTGGCTGGGATAGAGTTAATTTTCTTCCTAGTAGCTGGTACAGTGCTGTGTTTTGGCTTTAGTCTGAGAATAATGTTGAAGAGAGGCAGGTCACTCTCATGATGTTTAGGTACTTCTAACAGACCCAGTCTTTCATTTTATATGCATTCCAGTGCATCAGGAAAGAAAGACTGTGAGGATGTCTGGGTGCTTCTGGTACTTCTTTTGGAAAACATCTGCCTAGCTCTATTCTTTCCAGAGGAGCACACAAGAATCATGGCAAATTCTGCAGTAATGGAAAGTGGGGACACAAGTGAAAATTCCCAAAGTAGAACATGTCAGAGTATCAATCTTGCTACCTAATCGGACACACCAGATGTGTGTCAACACCACAGAAGTTCAGGGGATATATTCCATCTGTACTTCAGCAAAGCATTTGAAGGACGTCACGTAGGACACAATTAGTAGCTGTAGGAATTGTAAGCCAAGTATGGAAGTAGCTAAAGCGGAAATGACAAAAGGGAAGTCATTGGCCTGGAGGGATTTTACTGGTGGCTCTCCTCAAAGAACTGTCCTGGGACAAATGTAACAATTGTCTGGCACAAAAAATAGCAGTATACTAATGAAATATTCTGATTAAACTTGGGAGGCAATGTCAGTGCAAAAGAATATATGGAATGGTAGCTATAGGACAGCAGAGGCCACCAAATCACATAAACCATATTAAAAGCACATAGAAAATGCAGGGAGAAGTAATACCCCACAAATTTTTCATGTGGGACATGGGATTTTGGACTAAACTATGGGAAATTCTTTGTTATATGTGACATCCAGCATGCCTGTGTTACCCACTCACAGGATGACTTTAAAAAGGACAAGGGAATGGAGCTTATTTCAGAAGCTACAAGCAGACAGTGAAGATTCTGTTACTAGGATTACCTGCTTTCCAGGCTTCAGAGGACTCTTAAAGGTGCTGTTCAGCCAGTAATGGCACAAGAGTTCTTGTATGAACCTTCCTTGTATCTGTAGATGGGAGGAGATAAAGCTAGAGCTGCCCTGCCACAATCACTGGCACCCCAGAAGTCACAGGTAATAGACCAGGGAGCAAATGCTTCTGGTTAACATCCACAGTGGCTTCCTCTTCATCCAGGGTGGAAAAATAAATACATTCCTAAAATGTGCCTGAGCCATCCAGTTCTGGGAGTGAATGGGTGGCTGAAGAGGACTCCTCCTACAGGAGTTTCTGCTGAGGCAATGGGAGTACCTTCCTCCTCTACCCTGATTGGTATTGCTGATACTCACTGTACAAAATTACAGGAAGAAGTTGATAGCAAAGGAGGCACCTTTCCCTGTCACCTGAAAGACACTTTTCAGCATAAGGTCCCTTCCAACTCAAGGTATTCTCGTTTCTGATCTCTCAAGGTAGGCTAGAGTAACTACCACCTGACCTCCAAGGTATTCCTCCAGGGCTACAGGAGCAATACTCTCTTCCATGAAGTATCTTCAAATCTTCCTCATCTCTTTTAACTGCAACCCAGCTTCCCCTGCTCAGTACTTGCAGCAATCTTAGAAGACTTTTAGCTATTTTTCAGGCATCCAAAGGTCAGAAGGGGGGGACCCATTGTTACAGAACACAAGGGAAGTAGCAAGTCAAAACACTGAAAATTGCTGAATGTCAAAAAATTGCTGAGGCACCTGGGCCAGTAGCAGAAGCTGACCAATTTTCTGTGGTTTTGTGCAACTGTAATAACATTCATAGTGGGTTGCATTTCAACTTGCATGTAGAAGCTTATACTCCAACTTGGAGATCTTCTGAAAAACATCACTATTGTGAAAAGCAGGTGAGTTTTCTGTTTGACTCCCCAAAAAATAAAATTCCCATATTCACAGCATATATTTCAGCAGTGTAAAGTCCTGGGAAATTTCAGAAGTTGTTTCCTTTTAGGAAAGATTCTACAAAACATTTTAAATTATTGGAACGAAAATAAGATTCTCACACAAATCCAGGCCTATTTTTCCTAAACATGAAGAAAACTCCTCAGACAAGAACCAAATGTTTTCTGGAGCATAAACACTCCCCCACCCCACCCCCCAATATTTACCTTCATCATGCCTTGCAAGGAAGGGGAGTACTCTGATTGCCATTTTACATATGGAACTGAAGCTCAAAGGGTACATTACTTGCCTGCTGTCAGACAGAAGCATGGTGGAACAGGGAAGTGACTACAGTCCTATTCCCAAGACAGTCTTAAACACTGCACTATTTTTCTTGCAAGGCCCACAGAGTCTGTGATATTCACAAACATACCTCGGATCAGAGGCTAATATGTGAAAATGAGAGCTTTAATATGCTTTGACCTGTACTTTGGTTTTGCTCTCTCCCATTATACACTGTCCTCATAGAAACAGTGTCTATCTGCAGCACTTTCTCAGAAGCTAGAAAATAATTTCCTTCCACTATCAAACATACTATTTGGGATGTCTGGCATCACAGAAAAAGCCAGTACAGTGTTTCATTTACTGCTGTGTCTGCATGTTAACCTGAAGGTCAGTAGGACTGTACACAGTACTGAGAAAATGAGTAGTTAATGATTGCTAGACTGCAAGAGGGGAAAATACATTACTTATATTGGTTTAGAAGACTGCAAATCACGAGAACTGCTTCTTTTTCTTCACTGTATTTTGTGGAAGGCCATATGTACAATAACAATTATGAGGTTCATTGGAGTCTTTTCAATGTGCTTTGAGTAGGACAGAAAAAAATGTCCTCTCATCAGTGTGAACAATCTCAATAAAACATACACAACATTTAGTAGATGGGATTTTTCTTGCTATGTATAATCTGGCAGCTTGCAGTATCTTTTGCCATATTTACTCCTTCTGAAGAGTTTGTGCTTGAGGGTTTCATTGCATCATCAACAGTCTATAATGCTCTGAAACTAAGCTGTGTTTAGACCAAAATGCCAGACTTGCTCTTCATGGCACAAGTTTTAGTAATTTCATAACTTATCAGCATACAACTGCAGGCCTAAACTTAGTACAATGATGCCCTGTTGGGGCATCAAAGCACAGGTTAAAACTTTCCTCCAGTCCTCCAAAGGCTGAAGTTCTATTTGCTGTTCTTACTGCAACTAGCATAAATAAGCAAAAATGCATTTGTATTACAGAATAGTTACAAAAACTGTTTTAAAAAATCCTAAAAAGGCATTTTTATCAAATGTTTTGTCCCAACCTTTCTATCAGAACAATCAGGTGGACCCAGTGGGTTCCTCTGCAGAAGGCAGACTAGTCTCTCCCAAGTACTAATAATTATATAGATTTATGCATCATGGTAAACACATTTAACAACTTTGCATGATGGCATTGAAAAGGGACAGCTGTTGCAGGCTACAGAAGTAGCAAAACCTCTTACTTTCAGAGCAAGATAAGGAGAGTCCTGGGGGGCACAATTTGCTATACTTAACTTCATCTGTTACTGGGTAGCTAGGAGAAGGAGAGGCTTATCTCCAGTGTCCATGAGCAAAACAAAGCATTGTCACAGAAGCCCAGAAAGCCAGCTGCAGGATCAGGACTTCCCATCTGAGTCTTGTGCAAGTCTCCAGGCAGCTGGCAAACCCCAGAGCAATCACAGAAAATTTCAGTGTAAATAGTTCTGGAGAATTATTGCAGTATGTTCCTTGTTGACTTGACAGTTTTATCCAGACAGAATACCAAAGATCTGAAAAACACATTCACTGCTCTAACAGTTTAAAGACATGGGCAATCAGACCACTTTATTAGGTGGAACACAGCAAGTAAGAAATGATGATCATAAAAACCAATGCTTTCCAGAGTTCAGGTTCACTTCAGGATGTGATACACACTGTTGCAAATACTGTACAGGCAATCACAAAACTCAAAAAGATTTTTTGCCAATCAAGACCAACAAACACGTACAGTTCTATAAATGCTACACTACTGAGTTCACGTACTCAAATGTTTTGCAATGTTTAAGTAGTAAGAAGGCAGAAGGCTCAGCACCTGCCAGCAACAGCCAGTTCTGAAACCATCCAACATTTTTCTAGGCAAGATCCAGACTCGGCAAATTGCTCAACTTCACAAAGTAAATGACAGGCAGATTATCTTATCTCCTAACTCAGTAGTTTAATATCCTCTGTCACATCACTTATCCCGAAGAATAGTTTGTTTCACACTACCATGACGTATGTTTTTTAAGCATGCGTCACCAAGTGACAGAAGCAGCATTATTTAACAATTCCCAGTTTCTCCAGAAACTCCTTGTTTTGCAGCTAGTCAGTTATAGATGGAGAGCCCGAGTTTAAGCAATACTGTATGTCCACTGCAAA
The DNA here is from genome assembly GCF_963264785.1 of Psittacula echo. NCBI lineage: Eukaryota > Metazoa > Chordata > Aves > Psittaciformes > Psittacidae > Psittacula > Psittacula echo. The sequence continues at coordinate 19,935,601 of NC_137735.1, read as the reverse complement.
CATACTTTAGACAACTTTGCTGAAACTGATGCATCTCTATAATGTTTTGTCCAAGAAAACAGAACCCAAGGCTCCCTCATTTCCATAGTTTCATTGAAGAATTAAGTGATTAAAAAACCAGTTTGTTCCTCAATTTAATTGCTTCTTCATTTCCTAGCAAACACTGAATTAGCTTTGTGACAGTGTTAGCAGTTGTAACTGTGGTATATAGTGAAACATCTGTCATTATCCCTACAGTGAATGTGTACACTTTCTCCAGCTTCAGCCATCGTGTGAAATCACCCGAGAACTCAAAGAAATCAAGTTTCATCTAATTTTTCCAGCAAGCAAACAAAAAAAATTGTAATGCTTATAGTGGTAACAGGAGACTAGGGGGAAAAAAATCAACTCAAAGAGGAAATGTGTGTTTGAGTGGGAGGGGAGCAGTAATGACAGGTAGAAAAAGAATAGCAAGTAGCAGAACAGCGAGCAGTTTGGGAAAGAACACTGTGAACATCCAGTCTTTCATCTGTCACCTTAATAAACATGTGATGTTCAAAAAAATAACAAACTACTGACTTCGTAAGTAACACTCACAAGGCATACATTCTTCATAACATATATGATCTTGCAGTGGTCCTTAAAATGTTGTGTACCATGATGAAGCAACAAAAACATCAAACAACATATTCAAATTAAATGTACATGCTACATCTGTACTTGAGTACAACACTGGTTAGGTTATAGACTGTAACTATAGATTATAGACTGTTTATTTACATTGAAATCTGAAAACACATAGTTTATTCAGAACTGGTTATTTAGAGAGACATGGAATTTAGGTAAGGATTTTCAGTAGGGGCAACCCTTTAGCCTGTTCTAAGTATCATTATGCTCACCATGGAAAAGTGCTTTCAAAAAGAGATTCTTTAAAGTATCTGTTCTTTTGTCCAAACGTCTGGTGTTAACCTCCTGGATTAGGTGTACCAGTTAGGGTTTTGGCAGCAAGGAAGGCAGGCTGCAGGAGTTGCCCCATGCTGGCCACAAACAGTTCCAGCTGGCTCTGCAAAGAACCCACTGCAAGACACAGCTCAGCCCAGCAGCCAAGCAGGTGGCACCTTTGTGAGAACACCAGACAAGCAGAGGAGTGAGAGGAAAAATGTGAGAAACGGCCATATGAACACCAAAGTCAGGAAAGAAGGTGAGGAAGGAGGTGCTCTATGCATCAAAACAGGTATTCCCTGAAGCTTGTGGAGAAGACCATGTTGGAGCAGATACTCACACCATGGCCTGAGGAGGAGCCCACACTGGAGCAGCTATTTCCTGAAGGAATTGCAGCTCATGAAGATCCCATGCAGGAGCAGGGGAAAAACATGAGGAGGAAAAAGCAACAAACTGTTGTGAACTGACTTAACCCCCCATCAACTGCTCAGGGGACCAGGAAGGGAAGAAACAGAGGAGTTAGGAGCGAAGCTGATCCTGGAAAAAGAGAGGCAAGGGGAAGGTGCTATTTTAAATTTTGTTTCTCATTATCCAAATCTATTTTAATTGCTATTAAAACTACATTAATTTACCCCAAGTTGAGTCTGTTTTGTCTGCAACAGTAACTGGTAAGCAACCTCCATGTGTTTATCTGGACCCACAAGCTTTTTCCTCCAATTTTCTCCCCTGTTCTGTTGAGGAGCCAGAGAGTGGCTGGGCAGCACTTGGCCAAGGTTAACCTGCATGCCTACTTGCGAAACAAATTTAAAAAGTACACACTGGTTTAAAAGGAAGAAATTTTAATGTACAAATTTACACTCACCTTGTTATATTTTCTGCACTGATCTCTCTCAGTATATACTTTTAGCATGTTTTCATAATAAATCCACAAAAAATAATTCTCAAACTAGGGAGGAAACTGCAGTGTCTGCATGATTTATTCCGGTCATAATTTATTCTACAAGTGTCTACATATTAACAAAAAAATCCTCTTCCCTTTTCTCAAAGAAACAAATATTTTACTTCTAATCTCAAGAATCATTCAGCTCTCTACAGTCCGTGCACTATGTCCCAGTATCCTCTCTCAAAACTAGCACGAGTTTATCTCTTAGGACTTCACGCAGTAGCCGTTGTTGCTTCTCACGTGCCCACACAGCATATTCAGAATTCTTCTCCAGGGACACCCAAAGACAGAGTTCAGTGAAAGAAGAAATGGCTGAAGATGTCCATCTTCAGTTTTGCCTTGCAATACACCCAGCCGCCAACATTACTTTCTTCCAAATGGATCAGACCACACTTTTAACCCTACAAATCAAATATGAGAATACCAGCAGTTCATAACTAGGCTGTTGGAGGAAAAAATAGGAGAAAATTGGTCTGCTACTGCAGCCTGGTGTACAAAACAATAAGGAACCACACAGTTTCTGCCCTGAACTCACAGCTCTGCTTAAGCTTGCAAAAATATTTTAAAAGGCAACTTCCTCTTGATCTTAAGCTTCAGATAATGGAAAAATCTATTACACTCATAGGTAAGGTGTTCTAATATTGCTGGAACCATCTAGAATTGCACCTCGTACTTGAACTTGTCTAGATTTCACTTTCATCTAGTGGATCTCATAAGTTCTCATCAGCAGCTAAATTTAGATGGAAAAGTTATAATGAGGAGAACCGGTCCTCAGGTACCAGCATCTTGGATAAGTGAGCCAGTCCAGTCCTCTTTTATGTTTAATAAAAAAAAAAGGCAGGTTTACCTGACTTCTATTTCACAATACCCTTCCTACTCCTCTTCAGCATTTCACCACTTTCCTGGAAAATAAGTCCTGAACCAATGATTTAACTGATATGTGTAGTAATGACACGGCATTAACCCTGTTTGGTTTTCCCCTGATGCTGATGGCAGGCTTTTCTAAAAACAGGAATACATTACCCTTTAACATACTCAGATATGAGCTATTTCATCAAGACAAGCACTCTCATGTCTTTAAACAAGATGTGCTAACCTTACATAAGTTCCATTAGCCATGAAACAATGAACTGCCAAGGACAGTATGCCATACTTTAATTTTATTCCCCTCATATGCCCTTCTACGGGCAACAGGGATCAAAAAATCAATTCCAAATTTTCTTTGTATGTAGTGGATTTCTGCCTCATCCCTCCAACCCATGAGGTCTGAAAGGTACTTCAAAGTGCTCATAAATTGTTTTTCAGCCGAGTTGTAAAGCAGTACTCCACAAACCAGGGTACAATAGTGTATTCTTTACAACTACAGCTCAGCTCACCCCTGGTTCTTGGTTGCTCCGGTTCAGAAGTTAATTTCTAGTATGGAAACTGGCATCTATTGAAGAAAGTGTGAAATTAACAGAATTACTGCAACTCATTTGGCTGGTTAAGCCAATTTAAAACAAGTTTCATTAATCTGCAATTTCAACTCAAGAATTAGCCTAAAAAAAAATTCATGGTGAGTTTATTATATATATTCTTTGAATATATTCTTTACTGTATTATTTAAATCCATGTAAGTATTCCAGTCTTACTTCAAGAAGGTCTTTAAAACAATCAATGCAAACACATGAATCAAGTATACCTGCAGGCTGAATATCCTCTTGAACAACCCCAGTTCGGTTTATTGATTGTTCTTTCTCTGGAAAACAGAACAGAAAGGACACTACTAAGAAGAAAGAATACCAGACATCTTGAGTGCACCCATTTTATTCATTCTACATGCTACACAGTAAAATTCTGTTGAGTATCCACCTACATGATGGAATGTAGTCTTAATACACTGATAAACTAACAGCTTGTCTGTTTTGAGAGATTACAAACAATAAAATCTTAAAGTAATGACTACTGTTCAACAAAATATGCCGAAACATGTCATATAAGGACTAGTATTTTTAGGAGCTCACAGGCTCAGCATAACTCTTTAGAAGATTTATTCTTTCCAAGATCAGTAACCCTGATTTTCAGGCCCTGAAAGATTTTGCATCTTACCACATGCAGATTTCATGACAGCATCTACAAAATTACTGTGTGTAAAAATTTAAGTATTGGAGGGATATTTTTCCCTACGATGCGCCTGTCTCAGGCTTTTCTTTTTTGTTTGAAAGATTCAACCACTTGAAAGACAAGACATGGCAAAAACTATGTTATTTCCCTTTACTAAAGGCACCTCCTTTCCCCCCCCACCAGTTAAGCACTTCACCCCTGTGGTACTTTGAAGCAGGAAGTCAAAGCTCTGAATTAGCCTTCTGCCCAGACCACTGGACTTTAAACAATTGTAGGGTGCACATTCTCAGAGTAAACTCAGAACTAAGCTCAACTTAAAACTGAAACCTTTCAGCATCCTATCCCACTGAGAATGGTCAGGCACCATGTGTTATTAGGCTGTCTAGGTACAAGCCTAATGCTACTGGAAACTAGCAGGCATATCACAGTAACTGATTCTACTTGCAAGGGGGGTAGGCACTGGAGGCAAATCCAGCTGTTGCTCCAGAGAACTAAAAATCCATTCTTGCATTTTGCAAGATTACTGTGTGATGTTAATGATGATGTCCAGCTTCAGACCCAGCATTCTAAAATGCAGAAATACTGAATATCCACCACAGCTCAAGGCAATGGAAGGCGTAAGCTTCTACAGAAGTCACCATACAGCTTACTATACTGCACTCTGAAAAATCAAATCCTTTGTACCCTAGAGGTTAAAATACTTCTGCTCAAGGACCACAGCTGTGAAATTCCACTGTGAAATTCTGTCTCAAGTATTATGAGAACTAATGCTTGTGCTTCTCTCACATGCAGTGGTAAGCATCAAAAAAGCACATAAGAAAAAAGTAAAGGCCAGATCAAAGAAGAATTTGAGCAGCAAGCAGTAAGTTTAGAATTACATATTAAATAGAAAATTTAAGCACTTGCTAACTGTGCATCACTTATGTGCTAAACCAAGACTAAAAAAATCCCTAACCTGCAAGGGAACACATGCTCACATAATACACAACTACAAAAGAGGATGTTGTCTACTAGTTGTCTCCTTTCCTTAACGCACTCTCACTTCTGATATTATATTCTTGGAAAGTGCATCATAAGCAAAAATTAAGAATAAGGTTTTTAAATGGGAACACAGAGTAGAAAACCTGTCTTTGTGGGCAGTTTCCAACTTCACAAGCATAGCTTCCTTAAATAAAAATCTGCTTGCAAGTTAAATTTTACATCAGCTTTGATGCAAGGCTAAAGTCTCTCCAAGATCAATAAGTTTGTTACCCTTTTCCTTTTTTTTTCTTCTTCCTAGAAATCGCTTCAGTTGTCTCAGGAGATTAACCACATATATCTTCAGGTTGTCGTCAACAGCTTGCTGATTTTTGTACAAGCTGAAGCAAGGGGATGAGGCAGAACTTTTACCCAGAACCTTTACCCTTCCGCGGTACTTAACACAACCTCAGGAGCCACGCGTGCTCCACCTACAGCTCCCGCGGCGCAGAGGGAGCCATCGCCGGCAGCAGCGGGGCTTCGCACCCGAACCTACAGGCGCCTACGAGAGCTCCCTGGTCCCAGCGTCCAGGGACGGGCTTCGGCGGGTTTTGTGTGGTCCTGGCAGGAAAGTGGGCTCTCCTCAACAGCCAGTTTCAGACCGAGAGCAGCTCTAGCAAACTATCGCAACCGGCACAGAATCTGTTAGCACTGTTTAAGATAAACATTTAAATTGCAGCTGGCAAACATAACTCCACTTAAAGAGTCACAGAATGGTTTGTCTGGGTTGGAAGGGGTCTTTAAAGAACATCTAGTCCATTCCCCCCAAAATAAGCAGGAACATCTTCAACTCGCTCACGTTGCTCAAACTCTTGAGTTTGCCCAATTGAGTTGCCCAATCTGACCTTGATTGTTTCCAGGAATAGGGCATCTACAACCTGCTCCAATGCCTCACCATACTCATTGTAAAAAAATGTATTCCTTGTATCTAGCTTGAATCTACCATCTTTAAATTTAGAATCATCATTCCGTGTTCTATAGCCCTGTCCCCATCCTTTTTATAAGCCCCCCAGAGGCACTGGGAACTTTGGGTTCTAAGGTCTCCCCTGAGCAGCCTCTTCTCCAGGCTGAACGAACCCAACTCCCTCAGTTTTAGCTCCCAGGAGAGATGCTCCAGCCCCCTGATCGAAACTTTTAACTGCATTTCCGTCCTCTTAACAACTTCATGAAGGGTGTCCCTGATCACGTACTGGCCTGTAACTTGAAACAAGAGTACTACGAGTTTTATTTGGGGTTTTTAAGTATCTCCCAGGCGAGCAGAAGCCTTTCGGCCGCTCTCACCCACCGGCAGCCCCAGCGCACCCTCAGGCGGGCCGGCCCGCGCTCCCTTCCCCTCCTGCCCCGCAGCGGGGCACAAACCGCTCACGGGGCCCGGACCACTTCCCTCCCGCTGCGCAGGCACTCACTGTACTCCTCCGGCATTAGCAGCGGCCGGAAGTAGATGGGGTAAAAAGCTGCCGCCACCACGACCACGAAACCGCCGAAGATACCGACCGTGCGGTACAGCCCCGCCATCGCAAGCGGGCACAACCCGGAACAGATGTGGCTCCTACTTCCGGGACGCACCGGAAGTTCCGTCCCGCCGGCCTGGCGCCGCAACAGCGGCGGGCAGCGCCCCCGTGCGGACCGGCGGGGCACAGCCCGGTGTTCGCGGACCTCGGCGAGGCGGGGACAGCGCCGAGACACACCTGCCGCGGTTCGTTGTGTCACGACAGGCCAGGCGACCGGCACACCGCCCAGTGCCCGCTGTACCGGCGTGCTCAGGCCTGTGCGCTGCCTCACGGTGCGGCCGCGGCGCTCGGCACCCACAAGGAGCTCGGCCCCCGGGTGTCGCCCGGCCCGGCCTCTCCACACCCTCGGCACCTGGCGGCGGTGGCCCCTCCTCCAGGAAGCCGGACCTGCCGCGTCCTTGTCGGCGGGGCCAGGCGCGCACTCCTGGCCGGGCTGGGCAGCGCAGCCACCGCAGCGGTATGGACCCGCCGGCTGAGCGCCCCGCCGTGCCCCGCTGCCGCTCCCCTCTGCTCCTCCTGCTGTTCTTCATGGTGAGTGGCGGCCGGCCCCGTACCTGCCCTGGCACGGCACGTCACGTCGCGGCCGAAGACCGTGGCTGCGGCGAGTGGCCGGGTCGGGTGGCGGCTGGCAGTGAGCGCCCAGCCCCGCGGGCGGGTACGCGGGTACTCCGCGGCGGAGCTCCGCGCTCGGGGGGCCGGTGCGGGACTGCACGTTGTGGTCGGTCGGGGCCGGAGCCGGTGTCCAGGGGTGCGCGGGGGCCGAGGCCGCCGCTCGGAGCCAGCCTCGCGGTTGTCCGGCCTGGCCTGGCCAGGCCCGGCTAATCCCCTCCAGCCCCTTGGTTATGCCGCGTTGTGGAGCTGGGGGACATGCGGTCATTAAATCGAAGTGTTAAAAAGCTTTCCCGAAGTGACGTGATATTAGGGGTTTGAAAGAAGGGGAGTGCCTTTGACATCTACTTACAGATACACGTGTCACTATGGGGCTGCGCTGGCTTACAGAAACAGATGCATTTTAGAATCATCTACTAAACTGCTTTTTCCTCTTAAAGCTGTTGAACACGAACTCGGTTAAACTCCCTATGCCTGTAGGGTATTAATGCTGATAGGCAGTTTTTTGGCATGTTTCCTTTTCAAGCATCTTAAGATCTAGTGTGGCATGATGGGTGTTCACAGGAAAAGGACTCCGGTTACCTGCAGTCTGTGCAAACAGGTGCAGTTTCAAGGGGCTGTGTGGGATTTCTGCAGGGGTGAACTCCGGGAGGATCCTGCTGAGATCTTATTTCCAGCAAGCAAAGGAACAGTTTCTCATCATTTCTGTATGTATTGCACTGCTGAAAAATTTCACTTCCCTATTGGTTGTTGTGATTGCCTCACACAGTGATTCTCATCCCAGCGTCTGATGGGGTGACTTGTGCTAACTCCTTCAGATTCAGCAGCTTTTAAGAAAAAGATCAAGAAAAAAAAAGAACTTTTACATTTTTTGTGGCTAAGTTGCCCTTCACAATGAAGCCTTTCTTGTTGAGCTCTGCCAGTTTATGGTCACGGTTTGAATCCAGCATACGTGGCCTCTTTACTGTGCTGGGAAACTTTCATATTTAAATCTCATAATCATGCTTATTTTGTAATCCTTTCATCTGCGCTCTCATGGTTGGAGATGATGCACAATTAACTCTGCCTTGTCTGAGATAATGGGGGGGGAAGGTACTATGCACATTATGCGGTGCTCTGGGGACCCTGTGTAGAGGCAACTGAGTGGTAATAGAGACACAGCTGTGGTCTGGAAGAGGTTACGGTCTGTGGTCTCTGCTGCATGCGTGTGGGATGGCTCAAGGGTCTTTGCACCATGCTCCTTGCAGTATGAGCCTCCAGAAGGGTAGGTTAAATGTGGTGTAATGGCAGACCCAAACATGCTTCTTACATTTTTGTAGCATGTGTCTCAACTAATACCCAAGACACAAAAGAAAATATGAAGAAAAGTTTCTTGAGTAACTCTATGGGAGTCATTTAGCAGAACAGGCACTAAGGGAAAGGCAGTAAGGCTAGCACAGCTGACGCTCACCTTGTGCATCGGCAGTCATGGTACATCACGCTTAAGTGCTCTATGAGCATCATGGAGTTGGTTCTACAAGGAGCTGGCTTTGGATTGCAGAGCTTTCTACCATGGGATCCCCACCACAAATTATCTGCCACTCACTGGAAGTCAGATGGCCACATTCATACACTGCTGTATCTTTGTTAACTGTGCCAGACCCAAGCTGTCATTGCTGGAGGCCAGCTCCCATATTGCTGTATTGGATAAACCCCTGAGAAAATTGGGAGCTGCCTGTGTGTATTTTGACAGTAAATATGTGTATGTGGTAGGCACACAGTGGTACCACGGTGCTTTGTAGTGTCTATCTGCTAGACTGCTACATTTTGTGCTAACCACATGGCATTACTTTCATAACATATTACCACCTTCCTCATGACACAGCCCCATATCACAGGGATTAAGCTGTTTACAAGTACTCTTTATTGTAAGATTAAAAAAAAAAAGTTAGAAATATGAATGCTAACCACCAAGTAGAAGAGATTTACAAGAATTTGTCTTTACTGCTATGCACTTTTGATGTTTTTAGAGGTATCTATTACCAAAGAAGAATTATGTAGGAAGCATAAAAGAATAGTATCTTTGTCAAGTCAAGCTCTGAAAGATAGTCAAATTAATATTAAAATTAGGATTCTCTTGTCAACTTTTATATGGGTATTTGTGCATGTGTGTTGTTACAGGATATGGTGGTAACTTTTCCAATGGACACCAGCCTCCAATTGTGGTCACTTTTTTAGCCCCTTCAGTAGGCATTGTTTTTCAGTATCCATATTTATACCTTCACAGGTTTTGCTGACTTTATGTTTTTAGAGTGTAGCTCTCAAGCAGTGTTAACATACCTTAAGAAATTAAAAGCAAAATAGTTTATCATTAAGGACTTTTACTGATTCCTATATTGGATCATGGTGAAGGTCTTGTCCTCCAGGTGCATGACACATAATGCTGGTAATTAGAAATGTACTAACAGCTTGGCCAAAGCTTTTAAGAATCACAGTGAAAAAGCCATCAATCCAAGATAAATTTCAGTTCAATTTGTTTAAGCTTAGCAAAGTTAAAAGTTACCCAAAACATATCTTCTCATTTTAAGCAATCTTAATGACCAGCTTCCCTGGTAATTCTTAGAGGCAATTCTGAATGTTTTAGATGGATCAGGGGACCTGGAAGAAGTGCGGTCCTAGTGGCTGCCCTCTGAGCTGAATGATCCTCAGTATCCTTGGCAGTGCATCAAGCCGGATGCTGATTGCAGAGCAAGAAGAAAAGTTGTTTGAAGCCGTAGATACAGGAACTTCAGCATGGAGGATGATCGTGGTGTATGTCCAAACACTCACTCAAAACTTTTATTATAATGTACATAGCTGCGGAGATTAGAAGCTGAGCAAATGCTGCCTGCTGGTCTTGCTGCTCAGATTTGTAAGTCTGTCTCCAGGCTAAGAACATTTTAATAATAACCTCCTTAACACTTCATGAACATTAATTCGTTCTCAGGAAGCCTTAGTCTTACAATGTCCTACAGGTATCTACATGAGAGGTGACAAAATTAGCTAACTTTTACAAAAGATACAGAAACTTCATGTAGCGGAAGTACTAGTGGACAACAATACAATGAATAAATGCCAGTACTTTTTAGTATATACTCTTTAGGGCTGATTCTGGGAGCATGTGTCAATAGCATGACGTGTAATTCAGTATCTTAGACCGGATTCCATTTGCGGAAGGGCGAAAGGATACACCCTGTAAATACAGTTTGTTTGTAGAAGCATGTGTAACTATGAGAACTTGATGTAGGGGAGTTGCTACCATTAAAACCTTGATGATAGCTTTCCAGTAATGCACATCTGCTTGCTGTGTGAAAGAAACCCAGTATTCTGGAGCTCGTGCATGGTATGTAAACCTCCTGCTTGCGCAGTGTTCTGTTATTGCTGCAGGTATATTAGTAATCATGTAAACTTAGATTCTCTGGTTAGCATGTTTTGTGTTTGTTTTTCTTTACAGAATTTTGTGCCATCCTTTGGAAAGGAGACATTGCGAACAACGGCAGTTCAGTTTGAACCAAACATGGGTTATGTGGACTTTATTCATTTAAACATTTTAGAAAGGAAGGTTCTTAACAATTCGGAAGTTTCAGTTCAGTATTTATGTTCTAAGCCTTGTATTATCAGCTTGGAAGCAGTAGCTTCTTCCGAGTTCAGGACTGGTGTACCAGTGTATAGAAGGAGATGGAAAGATGAGAAGAACCTTTATGTTAGCAGAACTCGACAAGTACATTTGAAATTTCCGAGCATCATGGTTTACAGAGATGACTATATCATCAGAAACTCAATAATAGTGCACAGTGTGATATTATATGCATGGATTAGTCACAAATCAGTTACCAGCTATGATACTGAGCAGAATGAAGACTACCAGGATGCAATTGCCAAGAACTACACTTTTTTAGAAGCAGTTCCACCTTTTGAGCGCCCATTTAAGGACCACAAAGTTTGCCTTCAGTGGGGTGCTGACTATTTGTGGATGCTCCAGGCAAACAGGATACCTCAGTGCCCTCATGAAAGTGGTAGGTATAATGTCACTTTTTTCCCCCAGGAAACTAATGGGACCCAAATAACATCCTTGGTAAGCTGTTAAAAGCACATACCAGTAGTAAATAAAAAAAAAATTATTTACTTGGCAAGCATTGAATATGTAAGTTTCATAACTGAGGGGTGAGAGTTGCAAATGACTGAAGCTGTCATGTCCCTCAGGACTGACTTGTTTCATCACCGCCAGCTTGGAGATTTGTAGCAGCATGGCCTTCTGTTTTCCAATGTATTCAAACAGCATTATTTAAAACCCAGTGATTGTCAGTGGACATCATTCCTTTGTCTTCAGAGAGCATTGTTCAGTCCTTACTGCTTTAGGTCAGTTCTTGCATATATAATTCTCACACAGGTAGTCTACTGCTGCTTCAGATGATGGCCATGCACTTAGAAACATATTTTTAAGACTTTATAATGCAATAAAATAATTACAGCTCTCATTTTTTTCCCCAAAACATTATGTGCAAGCAGTTTTGATTTTAAAATTTATAGTTTAAAATAAAAAATGTGACTTACCAGCTATAAATTACTGAAATTCACAACTCTGCTTTCTAGATTTTCTCTGAGTTCTGATTATTTTTCTCTCTGCCTGTCTCTGGCTTTACACCTGCTGACAATTCTTTAATTTTTCTTAAATATATATTGAAAGCAGAATCTAAAAGGAATTGAGTAATTTGCTTCTAATGGTGTCTTTCCTAGGAAATCCCATGATGGTATTTGTGTAATTTGTTTTCGCTACCTTAACATGTAAAATGCTCTTAAGACAAATAGGGAAGCAATGATGTTGCTTCTTGTTGGAAACAGCATGTGATCTCTGACAGCAGTGTGAAACATCTTCTCTGTTATCAAATTGTATTATAAATGAAAACAGTATAACAAGAAACAGGAGGAAATAACATCATACTTGGATTTGGTTTTTAAAGTAAGATAGGAAAGCTGATTATGTGTCATGGCCTTGAAAATCTTTTTCCTGTTTCTTAGCAGGGGCAGCTTTATCAGATTTATTACAGGATTATGCATATCAGTTAAGAACAGAATTGGTATCTATACATACATACAGTATAAACTGGAGAGCTGAAAATGGAGATAAAGTCCAAGAGCTGTGGAGTAATGTCACGAAGACGTAACCAAAGATAGGATGAGATTTAGGTGAATAACATAAATGAAGATTTCTTCATTACTAACTGGTTCTTTAAGTGTCTTAGATTTAAATGAGTCTCTTCTTTCCCTGCTCCTAATACCAACTGGAAATTGACTTCACTTTCTGTGAGTTGTTCAGTCCAAGACTGTACTGTATTTAATAGCAGTGAGTGAAGTTTTGTTTAAGGACTTACTGAAGTTTTATGTTCATTTTAGTCTGTTACATGATTCAAATATTTGACTGTATGAGTATGAGCTAATTAATTAGTTATCAATGCTTGTTGTCTGGCATATTTAAGAAGGATTGTATTTTGCAGATGGTGTCCAGATTCTCAACTTTATATACGCTTCCAGTGGAGAGAAAACAGGAATTGTGAAGAAATTTGACCAGTTCGAAAACAGAGAACTTGAGACAGTCAGACAACATCAGATTGATTATCCCATGTAAGTATAGGCAAATAATTGAAGCAGGCTGTAATTGATTATTGAAGGCTATAAAACGTACTTAAACTCTTAGGCTATACCACAAATTAAAGGAATACTGCCTACCAGTTTGAGAAAAGGCAGAAAAGGAAACTAGCTGACAGTTCCTTCTGTTCTCTGGTTTTGGTTTTGGAGAGGATCAAGCTGAACCTCAGGAATATACTTAGAGTATGTGTTAGTGCAGTGCTGTGTAAGGGGTCCCAATAGTAGGTGAAACTGAGCTGATTAGATACACTTAGAAGGGTAAGTTAGCTGTTCTGTCATAGTCAGATTGCTGTCTCATGACTAGCTACCCTGCGGTTTTCTGCATTACAGAGAGATCTGCATTTCAAACGTCCTTTTGAGGCCAAGTACAGAGCGTGGTTTCTTGCAAGGGCAAGCAGTGTGAAGCAGCTTTTTCCCTATAATTTTACACTCCAGTTTATGTTGCAGCTGACAAGCCCTTAGTGATAGAATCTTTCAGCTTGAGCTTACACTCTTTCGTTCCACTATCAGTGTGTGTTGGACAGGGGTAAAACCCCTTAGCTCCTGCACACTATTCAGTTACAGAGGAATCATTCTGTGAAGATTATTTTTCTACTCTTCTTCGTCTTCCCAGAGCTGTCACAACTCTTCAGTTATATTTTGCAACTTTAGAGGAAAAAGTATATATAGAGATATATAAATATATCTCCCCTTCCACCAGATCCTGTTACCCCGGCAACATTATTACAGAAATAGGAAATGATCACAGGAACTGGAACTTGCCTGCTGGTTTGTGTTTGGCCTGTGAGCACAAGAAGAGTGCCAAAGAAGACTTGCCAGATAGTGCAGGTTGCATACAAATTACTAGCCCTCAAACTGTAGCTCTGAAGTCATAAGTACAGAGCAATTTTTAGCTCCTTGGCTTCTTCAGGATAGGTGACAGCCTGGTTTGCACAGCCTGCTGCCCTTTGCTCACCAGTGCAGTTGCATTCTGCTCCTGAGGTGCTCAAGCTGTGGTTGAGAATATATGGCATGAATTTATGAGTGCCTTGACCTGCTCCTCATGGTTCCACCCTCTCTTGCCTTCGGGTGGTGTCTCCAGTGTTAACATACAGTATTGCCTGTATGTTGTGGTTGCATGTGTTTGTGACAGCCTGGGGTAGCTCTGGTAAGAAGAGGAAGAGAGTTTTCCCTCAGCTTTCTGTATGTGAGCGGTTGTTCCCTGTTGCACCAGAAGGCCAACAGAAGCAGATGGATCTAACTGAAGCTACTTGTTTGACTTCAGTCAGGGATTTGTAAAGAAAGAGGACTGGAGATAGACAGCTGTCATTTGAGGTAGCTACCAGTGGACAGCCTGCAGCAAAGATGGACTGGGACTGTAAGGGACTACTCGCACTGTAGTGCATTCTGCAGCAGTGGAGATGTGAAATGAGTCAGCATTGTCCCAAACCTGTCCCAGGAAATGTCCAGAATAATTTCGTGCTCAGATTGGCAATCTAGCAATTGAGGCCTAAATGTAGACTGCAGCATTTAAGTTTGCTATATTGCCAGAGGTGAAAGATGAAAAGAGCGGTATATAAGCATAAGCAGTATTTCTGGATAAACAGTGTTTGTCTGAGGTCACAACAATCAATATACAAGTCTTTGTGATCATATCTCCTTCTAAAAGTCACTAAGAGAACTATTTTTATCAGAAATTGTAATAGTCATATTGCTTCACTGGCTGTACACTGGGGGTATGGGTTTTATAGATGTTCAGCACTGGCCTAAGTGCTATGGAAAGGTTATGGAAATAAGTAGTCAAGTTTCTGTTAAAAGCACTGAAGCAGATTTAGTCTGGCACAGAGAAATTCCTTAAAATTAGATACTGCAGTATAAGTTCTGCTTTTAGTGCCTCAGCCAGCTTTGCACAGAAATTTCTAACTAGATATCATTGTTGGGTCTTCAGGTTTTTATTTTGCACTTCTCCATAGTTTGCACAGGTTACACCTTTATTTATCCTGTGATAACTTTGTGACAGCTATTCATACCTATCTGTACCACCCGGCCGCTGGATTCGTTTTCAGCTACTTCTTCCAAGCACATTTTCACTGTTTGCATTTAGCATAGAAGACACAGCTTAGTTTTTACTGCCTTTGACAATCAAGATTACACGACCATGCATTTGGGGATTTTCTACTGTAGCCTGCATGCAGGAGGTTGGCTCCAAGTTGTCTCAGTAGTGTTTCCAGTTTTTTATTGATGTGGGATCTGGCAGTAGCTCTGAACCAACATTCTGGAATTGATGCAGATAACATTCCCGTACTCTTCTCTCATGTTGTTACCACAAAAGTGTGTGGTTAAAAGGAGATCACAGATCCAAGAGCCTTAAGTACTGTTGCTCTGAAGGTTTTCACTGCAGAGGATATGTTCTGTCCTGAAGATTATGTGTGTGAAACAGGTTTGCTAAATTAAAGTGAAATGCATGCTTTTCAAATTATATAGGGAGATTTCTCATTAGAAGTGGATTTTTTGTTTATTTTTGCTCATGCAGGTTCACCGTTTCTATCTGGCTGTATTTACTCCACCACTGTGAAAAGGATCTGTGTGGTATACTCTATTTTATTGATCCAAAAGAAATGTACAGTACTCCTGCTGTATTTCTAAATGAGGAAGGTAAGGGATATTATTAACAGCCTTCAGAAAGGGTGTAATATAATCTTCATAGATTGGTGGCTAGAAATGACATTCATAAATGTGTTATCAGACCTATTTTGTGAAACTGATCCCTTGCAAAGTTCTTTTTGACTATACTGTGTCAGTAGGAAAGCAGCTACCAAATTAATAGGGTAAAACTGAGAAATAGCTGCATAGCATCTGGTCTTGGCAAACTACAGAAAATGTTTGCTTTGTCAGGAGAATAGACTGAATCCTGAATCCTGACCTGCAGGTCAGGAACATACAGTGGGATTAAACAGTCTTATATCAATGAACAACCTTTGCTATTATTATTGAAGTATTATTTTAATATTGTTCTCAAGTCTTATAAACATACTACCTGAAAATTTTTAAAAATCTGAAATAGCATCAGAAAAAGGCTTTGCCTGTACGGCAGTGTTCAAGAAGCACAGTCTATTTCCCTGATCCAATAAAAGTTAAGAGGTAGCACTGTCTTAGTCTAGCAACTCTTGCAGTAGAGGAGCATTCCTACCAGAAGACGGCTCTTTAACCTCCGATGGTGAATGAAATTCAGCAGCTGTGGGCTGCTGGCAGGCTCAGAGAGTAAGGAAGTATGCAGAGTTTTCAAATTGCATACCTGGCTTTTTATAAGACATTACATTTATTTTTTTCCATTCTTTGCAATTAATTTTTTCCTCTCTGTTATTTTTGCTATTTCCATTTTCACTGTCTTGTAACCAATCTGTATAATTAATTTATCCATGATAAACTGGGTGCTTTGAAGAACAAACAAAAATGGCAGTTCAACTGGAAGCTGTCCACTTGATATGAGGTTTTGGGGCAGTTTTATTCTCAGTGTTGGAGTAGATTACCATAATAGCTTGTTCTGGTCTTAGGAGCTCAGACCATGTCTAGGTTCTGCAGGTCCAAGTAGTGGAGACTAGAGTCATCTTCTACGTGATCATTGCATTCTCACATCCTAGCAGTTGAGTGCTGAGCAGGTACTATTATCTACTGTTCGCTTCTTCTGTTTGCTGCAAGTCATGTCTGCTTTCTGGTGATTGAGATCAACTATGACACCCTTATGTTTAGTGTGTTTAGCCCTCAGACAGTTGTTTTTGAGTCTGTGGTTTCATGTGGGAGCCTGGGCGCTAGCATCCAAGATGTGTGTAACTGACTCGTGGAGCACTGGGATTCTGTGAGAGCTGATGTATGGCTCGGCAAGTGCCCAGATCTCTGTTGGTGATGAAGAGGATGAAGAAGACAGAATCATTGTAAATAATAAATTAGGAACCTCATTCTTAATCTTCATGTTTCTGTAGTGTTTGTTTACTTTTTCTTCCTCTGTTGCTCTGTCAGGTTATGTGCATATTCAGATGCACCTCATGAGAGGAGATGACCTTGCAGTGAAAACTAGCTTCAGCCTTCCTCTGAAGCAGTGGTTTCGACTGGATCTCTCTTTTAAGGGTGGACAGGTATGCATGCTAGTGAATTACAGGATTAAGGCCGAGATTTGTCTAATTTGATTATGCTTCTGACAAACCCCTTAATAGCTGAGGCTGAAATACTGTAATTTGTACGTGCTTACATAGCAAAAGAATGAAAATTTATAACTAAAAGTTGCTGGAGGATGTTGGTTGAGACCATTCAACTTCAGGAAATCATTCAGATGCGTAAGAGCCAAGCCTAGAAATACTGAGTGTTACAATAGCTATCTTGGCTCATGGCTGCTCTCCAGAGACACTGTTAACTGTGCATGCAGCCAGGACTCCTGTCATAGGTATCTTATCTAGCTACTTTAAGTTACATGGTATGAATAGCTCTGAGGGACTTTGCACTTGGAGGCTTAGGCATTTCTACTATTCTGATGTGAAAATACAGGAGTCTGGGCTTCTGTACCATAGCATGCCTCTTGCCTAGATGTGTTAGCTAGCAGGAGGCATATGCAGTTTTGCATATTTCACAAAGTGGCATTGGATTGACTATCATTAAAAGGCAAAAAATATTGCAGTATACCTCTGTAGTAGACAAAATACATCATTTGCATTTTAACGAATCACAGTTGTTTTTTCACAAAACCTTCCAAAAGCAGCTGTGAAAATGCAGGATCCCTGACCAAGATCCCTTCTTGTCTGAACCTTCAGCTACTATAAGACAGTAGGATGTGAAAATAAGCAACCCCTTTGTCTTCTCTTTCTCAAATTCATTTCCTTGAAAATGGTTGAATAGATGACATTCTAAATTGAAAAAAAATGCCAATTAATGGCAAGAACAGCTAAGCAAATTTAAAGTATGAGGTAAATGACTGATAAAGCTGAAACAATGTTGCAGTGAGAGAGCAAGGTACAGGCTAAGCAACTGCTGTTCCTTTGCACCCCACCTTTAAGTACCCTTAAGTATGTAAATGATGAGCAATTGATTGTCTTGCAGGAAAATCAGGTAGAAATATGTGTTTACTTTTAATATAATATGCTTTAAAATATACTGTTAAAGGGAAAAGTGGGGGAAAAATTGTTTTTTTTTTCAGAATCAGAACTGTCTTTTTCTGCTTGTTTAAATTGTAGTTATAATTTAAGTTCATGGGAAAGGGAAGACCCTATGGATTCAGGTGCAAATATAAAAGTTACTGTCAATATTGATAGAGAGTATATTAGTCTTGAATTGTTAGAAATTTGGGGATTGCTTGTATGATTAGATTAAGAAAAAATATTCTTCCATCAGACAGCAGAGTGAATTTATTCAGGTGTGAGATAAAACAGATGGTCAAAAAATTCCACTTCTGGACAAAATAAGGGAGCCATGAAGAGTTTAATGACACTTTTGTGGAAAAAAGAGGAAATAGGACTAAACTTGAGAACATTTCAGTACTTAGAGCCATTCCTTGGAAGAGGTAAAGCTGTGGTTCAGTTCCATCTTAATGGCACATCTTCCTGGAATAAGTTTTTAAATGCTACATCCTCAAAAGGTCCTGAAGAATCTCCTTATTTAGGCACTTTGGGTCCGAAAGAGCGAGGAACCTGATGAAGGGTCTGGAGCACAAGTCTTGTGAGGAGTTGCTGAGGGAACTGGGGTTGTTTAGCCTGAAGAAAAGGAGGCTCAGAGGAGTCCTTATTGCTCTCTACAACTACCTGAAAGGAGGTTGTAGTGACGTGAGTGTTGGTCTCTTCTCCCAGGTAACAACTGATGGGACAGGAGGAAACACACTCAAGTCGCCCTGGGGGAAGTTTAGATTGAATATTAGGATAAAATTCTTCACTTGAAGGATTATCAAGCATGAATGCAGGCTGCCCAATGAAGTTGTTCAATCACCATATCTGGAGGTATTTAAGACGTGGATGTGACGCGTAGGGATGTGCTTTAGTGGTGGACTTAGCAGTGTTAGGTTTACAGTTGGACTCAGTGATCTTAAAGGTCTTTTCCAACCTAAATTGTCAGAGCAATCGCAGGCACAGCTACAGGTTGGGCAGAGAAGAGATTCAGAGCAGCCCTGTGGAGAAGGACTTGAGGATCTTGGTTGATGAGAAAATGAACATGAGCCGGCTTCGGTGTGCGCTCGCAGCCCAGAAAGCCAACTGTATCCTGGGCTGCATCAAAAGGAGCGTGACCAGCAGGTCGAAGGAGGTGATCCTGCCCCTCTACTCTGCTCTCGTGAGACCTCACTTGGAGTATTGTGTGCAGTTCTGGTGTCCTCAACATAAAAAGGACATGGAACTGTTGGAACAAGTCCAGAAGAGGCCACGAGGATGATCAGGGTGCTGGAGCACCAGGCTGAGAAAGTTGGGGCTGTTCAGCCTGGAGAAGAGAAGGCTGCGTGGAGACCTCATAGCAGCCTTCCAGTATCTGAAGGGAGCCTATAAGGATGCTGGGGATGGACTATTCATCAGGGACTGTAGTGACAGGACGAGGGGTAACGGGTTCAAACTTAAACAGGGGAAGTTTAGATTGGATCTAAGGAAGAAATTCTTTACTGAGGGTGGTGAGGCACTGGAATGGGTTGCCCAGGGAGGTTGTGAATGCTCCATCCTTGGCGGTGTTCAAGGCCAGGTTGGATGAGGCCTTGGGTGACATGGTTTAGTGTGAGGTGTCCCTGCCCATGGCAGGGGGGTTGGAACTAGATGATCTGAAGGTCCTTTCCAACCCTTACTATTCTATGATTCTATGATTCTAAATTATTCCATGAGTTTTTCACTTCTGTTGATTTAGATACATTTAGTCCAGCATGAGCTGAGACAAAATAGGTAAATTAGGGAAGGTTGAGAAATTGAGGCATCGAGAAATTAATGAGATTTTAGGAGCATCTGGAGATACAGATGGATCCCTAAAAATACCTAGTCATGTGAGACAATTTGCAGGATTGTTTTGTGAGTCCTTAGGCAACTTTTTACAATTCCAACATGTATAAAAATCTTACCTTCCTTCTCAAGCATCTGAATTCCTTTGCCCAGTCTGGCACTGAAAGTCTACTGAAAGTACATTTGTGGAAGTAGGAGTTGAACCCAGATTTTTTTAAATCGTGGTCTCTTACATTAGCTTTATGGCCATTCTTCTCCTGTAAGCTACAAGTTCTTGAGGAGAGATTTAGCATCTCTGCTATATCAAAGCACAACAGCATATCACACTTTGGAAGAATAAAAGTTTCAGCAAAGTACAGATGTCTTGTAATTGAACACAGGAATAAAATAGCTGAAGTAGGCACCATCTGTGCTATTTTTGATATTTTTCATTGCTCGCAGTTGTCCAGGACAGACCAGTGCCCATGCTTTCCATTAAACTCTTATGACATATATTGGGTATGTGACACCATCCTCTTTGGTGCAGAGGAGATGCAACAAACTGCAGCTGTGACCTTCTGAATTATGAGTTGAAATGGCTTAATAAATCTTGTACTATCTTGTTTAATTAATATTTTGTGTTCTTTTAGATAGAAGTAAGCAGTGTTGCGAAGAATTTGAAAAGACATAATCATCAGTCTTTTATGTAAGCAGCATTTTCCCCTTTGTTGAGTAATAGATTTGTGTGTGTGTGTGTGTGTGTTCAGATACAGAAAATGGGAGAAGGAGAGCACAAGTTTGTAGCTGAGCTTCCAGATGCTTTTCAAAATGTCTGTGGGGTTTTTTTCCACTCTGTGCTTTCAAAACAGTTTGCATTTTACTGCGATTATATTGAGCGTGACCTAAAATATTTTGTTAATGCCGTGAGCTAGTTGAGTTAATGTGCTGCATGATCTAGTACTCTAGTGTCTAATAACTCTCACTAAAGTCTGCTTGGAAGGTGAGTGGCATTAGAATCTATCTTCAAATGAAGTTTTGGCCTTACTGAAGTTAAGGGAAGTTTTGCTGTTGCTGTGAGGGAGCTTGGGTTTCAATGGTGAAATTGTTGCCTAACTTGCAAAATTTCTACCAAAGTTTCTACCAAAAATGTTCTTGCTCTATCCTTCATTCTAAGCAACTGAATATTTTTTTAATGGATCTTTAATTGCTTTATTTCACTGTAATTTAAGATTCACTCCTTTTTGTGCAAATAATAATGATAAAAAAACCTTATAATATAGAAAGTCAGTTACAGTAAATTGCATGGCAGACTTCAGTGTTGCTCATTCTCTGCTGTGGTTTCAAATCAGAAATTGTAGATTTGTAAATAGTAACTCTAGGAGACAGATAATTTAAATTTTCATATGCCAGTTTTAGAAATGTGCAAAGGAGAGGTGATACTGAAATCTCTGCGGTTGTGTAATGATATATAAAACACCAGAAGATACCTACAGGTCAGAAAAATGAAGCACCTTGCTGGTTTAATATGTTTGTATACAAGGGATTTGTTAAATTTACTCCATACCTTGCCACACTAAATTGCAGAGTAGATTTTGAGAGTAAACAGATGAGAAAAGAAGATACTGGCAATGAGCTTAAGGCTATCAGTTATGGAAATTTTGAGATACATATTTCTTTTTATCTTTCATCGTATTTCTTGATTGCCAACTTCTCTTTAATGTTTTCAAGTTTTAGGGAAGATTTCTATTATGATGACACTGCTGGATACTTTGTTCTTGGAGGTAGTGGATATGTAAATGGTATTGAAGCATTCTTTGGACCTGTGAAGTACTATCGTCTCAATGTGTTGGAAACAGAACAGGTAAATGAAAGCAGTATTTGGAAATGTTTAAATGTTAGCAGCCAGCTATGGCTGTGCTTTTTATTCTATTTTTTTCTTAACTGAAGCTCTTACTGAGTGATAAACTTGCTATGAATCATAATAGCTCTTGGGAATATATAACTAAAATTTGATAATTTTCTGTTGAAATCACAGAATGTTAGTTACCTCTTCAAATGCTAAAAGATATATACACATTTCGTGAAGTGTATAAAACAATGTTCATATATCTATATTTAAATAAGCAGAATTGCTTTGTTTCCCAGAGTTTTTGATGATACAATATTGAACACACTTGATAAATTAATGGTTTTATTGAAATTGGTGGTGAAGGTCACATAAACTTAGTCAATTTTGGAAGTTCATCCATGGTTTCTTGGATTACAGTTAATGTTTAAAGTCATAGCCTATTGTGGCCAGCATCAGGTTGCCTGGCATATTAATATGATTTGCTAGGTAAGCTGATTGGAGTAAACAATGTTTCCTTTTAGTTTTTGTGTGTAACACTCCTTTCTAGTTAAGTGTTGACAACAATAGATACTGTGGATGCTATTTATCCATAATTTGCCTTTTTATAGATTTCTAACCCTCTTCATGACAAAGAAACAGTGGAACAAATTGAACTTTACTACAAGAGATGCATGGACATTCAAGAAATAGTTTATGAGTACAGACATATTGTAAAGCAGGGTGAAAAAGCGCAAAGAAATCGTAAGTGTTGATCTATGACATGAATTTTAAACTGTCATCTTTGGAGACCTGTTTTCTTTCCTTTTACCAGAATCTAGATAACAATCATCAAAAGTAAACTTAAATTCAGCCATAACAAGAAAAAAGGCAATTTGAAGAGATTAGGCCTGCTACTGGTAGCTAAAGCTAAAGCTGTGGTTTTGTTCCCACAAAGACTTTCGTGCCATGGAATACAAGCTTAAATCATGTTCTTGATATTTCTTGTCTAACAAGACAGTTGCATAAAGGGACAAAGAAACAGTTTCAAGCTTTCATGTAAGCTGTTTGATTGCCCTTCTCCAGTTTCCATCCTAAACGACCCTAAAGGCACATGTATTTTAAGTCTTTTCCCCAGAATGGCTGGGTTTTGCTAGAATGTCTCTGCCACAGGTGCCTGATGTGTAGTAATTGACAGGTTTATATCAAAGCAGCCACTTCAGTGAAAGAAAAATAACGTAGCTTAAATGTGTGCTGAAAACTAACTTACATTTCCAATTAGAATTTGATTGCATACATTGTGACCAGAGTATGGAAGAAAGTAGAAGAAATAACATATTTGTAAGTGGCATGTGCCAGCTATATGAGTTTTTATCACTACATTATCTTAGTTTACGCTAGAAATTTTTAGTTAAATTTTTAGTTTACCCTAGAAACATCTTTTTTTATCTGCCAGAAGTTTGTTTTAAAGGCCAGCCAAGTCAGCTTTCATGTCTTAAGTATGTTATTTTCTCTTTAGGTTACTGTGAAAACTATTATTTGAAGCTGATTCATAAATATGGTGAAAAATCCAAATGTGATGCCTTCATGTGGGGAAAAGAGCTCAGGGAAAAATACCACACTTTGTTCAAACTATTAAAAGAGACAGATTTCAGTGCTCCAGATGGTAATCATATTTTATTTTATTGCCTTTAAAAAACTCACAATATATGTCATGTAAGTTAGTATGCTTTGACTTCATTTCATGTTTTATGCATTTTTTTGGTAGCAGCTGAGTAATGGAGTGTAATATGGCTTATATGTTGTGCTGCAAATGAAGTATGGCATTTTATATAGAAGGAAATAGAGATATCCTTAGGTTTTTAGTGGTTGGTTACTTGAGATGATCTTTTAGACTTTTATTCGCTCTTACTATTCAATAGTACCTTGTATCTCTAGGAATTTTGACTGTCTGCGTTGAGAATACCATTCAGCATAAGAAATAACAGAATCTGCCTCAGTCCCAAGAAATTAAGAAGGGGAAGTCAGTACCTGATTTTAACTCTTGCAGTAACTGTATGTCCTATGTTTTATTTTTAGTGTTAGAAGATGGAAGTGATACAGTTCTAGAAGTTGGTCGAAGGATATTTGAGAAGATTTCAAAGGGTCTGTCCAGCACGGATGGCCTCAGCAATATGGGCTCCTCTGTTCCTCTCTTGGTGGAGTCCAGTTGTTGTGGATACCATAAGGCTTCCTATTTCCTTGCAGTTATATTTGAAATAGGGCTTGGTGTGTCTGTGGATCGCATAAAGGTAGTATATTTAATATGTCTGGTTATGTCTGTGAAATTAATTACCTCTAAAAGCAATTTAGAAATGGGATGAATTTATGATCAGTTGAATTAAAAGCTGTGTAATGGCTTCCAGATCCAGGCTGCGATTGAAGGGATTCCCCAATACCACTACTTCTAAATAGCCCAATGACAGTGAAGTCTTTATGATGTCCTGATGGTGAGAATCCTTATCCTGCTCATGCAGAACAAGGAAATCGATGTTTTAGTAAGACCTAAAAATGGTGATAAAGTGAACAGCATGGAACATCTCGCTTTTCCCAGTTACTAAAGAGGTAGGATGAGGTATAACACTTGAGTCAGCCATATCTGCAGATGAATATGAAAATAGTCTCATGTCAGGCAAATCTCCTAAAGTGGAAAGGTTGCATAGTAGAGTCAGGAAAGCAGTCCCATTTTACAGTGTGCAAAACTGTGGCACTGATGGTCAAATATATATATAATGGTCAAATATATATGTAATGGTCAAATGATTAAAGGTAACCAAAGTAAAACACTTTGGAGAAAAACTGATTGTGCTTCAGCTTACCGACTGCAGAGCATGTGAACTCCCGACCTTTTAGGCAGATTGGAAAAAACTAGAATGCTTCCATGTGATTCCATTGCAAGGTCAAATAAAGGGAAGGTGTTTATATATCACTGGAAGAGGGCTACACTGAAACTGCCAACAGATATTCAATTGTGATATAATGGTATCATATAAAATGCTCATGAAGGAATAGCAGAGCTGCCTAATGTGGTTACAGGATACTAAATCAGAAGTACCCCTGAGAGGCCAATCTGAGACCAAGCTCACTGTATTTTCTCAAACACAAGAAGCCTTAGACAGGAGCCTGGTTTATACCCTAATTATGGATTATATCTAGTGCTAGTTTTGGAGGCTAAGTAATTCCATTATTGGATCTGCTTCAGATATTGTGGGAAATAATTTAATATCCAGCATAGATGGGACACCACTGTTTTTATTACTGTGCAGGTGAAAAATAATAGTAGCACTGAAAATGATTTTGGCAAATGTGCAGGTACCTAGACAATGTCTAGCACTAATTAACAGGTATCTCAAGGAAGCTTTGTTCTGAAACCTTGTCAGCCATAAGCCCCATCCTTCTATTCCTGTCAGATCCTTAGGGTAAGATTTTCAAGTGTTTTTTGTTAACTTCCAGATGTTTCCACTGAATTCAGTGCAAAAACTCTGGTTGACATCAGTGAGACTAGTTAAGGTACTGCTGAGTATAGAAAGTGCTGGAGTATAATTAACACTATCATAAGGTGGCTTTAAAAATTGCTGCAGACTTAGCGGTGGCAGAATAAGTGCAATACTTGAGAAGTATTTAGAATCTAGTTTTGCTGTCAGATCTTTCTATAGGTGTAGAAGATGTTTTAGCTACTTTAGGATTGTGCTTGATTCTGTAACTGTGTGTCCTGGGTTCAGCAGTAGCAGTCATTTTTCTCTATCTTAGTAGCTGGTGCAGTGCTGTGCTTTTGACTTTCAGCCTGGGAACAATGCTGATAACACCAATGTTTTTAGTTGTTGCTAAGTAATGTTTACTCTGACCAAGGACTTTGTGAGTCTCATGCTCTGCCAGGGAGGAGGGGAAGCCAGGAAGAAGCAGAGACAGGACACCTGACCCAAACTAGCCAAAGGGGTATTCCATACAACAGCACGTCATGCCTACTATATAAACTGGGGGGAGTTACCCGGAAGGGCTAGATCACTGCTCGGTCGGGCTGGGTATCAGTCGGCCGGTGGTGAGTGGTTGTGTTCTCTTCCCTTGTTATTTCCCTTATCATTATTATTGGTGGTAGCCGTAGTGGTTTTGTGTTATACCTTAGTTGCTGGACTGTTCTTATCTCAACCTGTGGGAGTTACATTCTTTCAACTCTCCTCCGCATCTGTCCAGGAGCGGGAGGAGGAAGAAGGAAGGGAGGGAGTGAGTGGCTTAAATCACGACACAGTGTTTACGTTGTATAGCTAGTCTATCAGCTACAGGTATGAACACTGTTCACTGTAAATCTCCACCAAAGTGCTAAATTTGTGAGATGTGCACTGAATTCACTCTTGTTTATGTCTATTGATTTTTCCAGGGACTGCTGTATGGTTTGGTTGGTGCTCAGGGGAACGAGAGACTTGCTGTGATGAATCTTGGCTATAAACATTACCAAGGCATTAATAACTATCCACTTGATTTGGAGCTGTCATATGCTTATTACAGTAATATTGCAATAAAGACATCATTGGATCAACACACTATAAAAGGGGAACAGGTAAAAGAGTGAAAAGTGTGTCTGAACTCATTTTCTGTGCTAATGACTTTGTATATTAGTTACATGGCCAGAACGTTTTTGCCTTGATTTACAAATATTAGCTCATCTGATTGATGTCCCTGCCCATGGCAGGGGTGTTGGACTAAATGATCTTTAAAGGTCCCTTCCAATCCAAACCGTTCTATGATTCTATGAGTGTTACAAAGTCCTCCAAATTGTAAGTAGGTATCATTACTCTGTTTCTTAGTAAGGAGAAAACAAATAGAAGTTAGGCTCAAATCCTCAGAATTGCCCACATGCCTGTCTTTCAGTAAAGTCTAAGTCTTGTTCTTGGGCTCTTAATTCCTTGCTCAGATTTTTAATTATTAATATAATTGGATGTGTTTACTAAGCAACTGATCTGCTGTTTCATTAGCCAAACATCATAAAGTTTGTGGAAAAGATGAAATTATCCTCTCCATACTTACACTTTTCTATAATCTAATGGAAAGATTTAACTGTTAAATAGCTATCTGATGAGATAAAATTACAGTAAAATGATTTTAGAATGCTAAACAGGAGGCAACACAACTTTATCAAAACTGGAGATATTTTGCTTACTGAAGAACTAAAAATCAGCAGACAGCACCTAGGTAAGAGTGCTGCAGGGCAGGTCTTCATCAAGCTTTCCGCTAGCCTCCTTTTTTATCTTTAAAGAGAGATTTCTATAGAAACTAAAAAGTCTTAAAAGGCTTAAAAGCATTTCTTTGCCATTATTAAGTGCATTTGAAACTACAAAGGTGTGGAGAAAGGGGGCTCAGTTGTTGATGCCTTGGCATATCTTTCCACTGTTGAGTGGACTTGCAAGTTTTCTGCTGTAACGAAGCAGTAAATGGTTTTACACTGGATGAAAGGATGGGGTTTAATGCACTGGCCAGTAGAGGGGTGGAGAGAATTTTAAAACCCAGAACTGATCTCAAATTTTCAGGGATAAACAGGAATAGATAACCTTTTTTAGTGGCAGATGTATGAATTCATTGTGTAATCATTTTTTTTCCTGTTCACCTGCTCTTCAGGCATTTGTTGAAACAATAAGGCTGATGGATGATGAACTGCTAAAAGCTCAAACAAAAGAAAATGGTGATGTCTTTATGTGGTTAAAACATGAAGCAACAAGAGGAAATGCAGCTGCACAGGTATGAAATAATACATTTCCCTTTCTTCATTTTATACACACGTGATGTAAGTATATAGACTATGTAGGAAAGTTGTGGAGGTGAGCGGGCAGACGTTTTCTCCTTCCACCCCAAATTGCTTCTTTTTATGAGCTTAAACTATTTCCCATGTTTCTCTCTGATAATATCCAGTGACCATGCAAAAAGCTGTAACAATCATAGAATAGTTAGGGTTGGAAAGGACCTTAAGATCATCCAGTTCCAACTCCGCTGCCATGGGCAGAGACACCTCACCCTAGACCATGTCACCCAAGGCTCTGCCCAGCCTGGCCTTGAACAACACCAGAGATGGAGCATTCACCATGTCTTTGGGCAACCTGTTCAAGTGCCTCACCACCAATGATGCTAGGCAAAAGGGAATTGTTGTGTCAAGACTTAGCAACCTCCTTCTCTGATTGTTTTCCCTGGCTTTGTATTTGACATGGTGCAGTTATTGCTGCTTAATCTGAGACCAGCAGCAATATGTTGTAATACCGAGCCATTGCATACATCAAGTCTGCCTCTGTCACTTACCTCTCTGCTTAAATCAAGCCAGACTTTCATGGTACTGACAGCTGTAAAAAAATAACCTTGATGTAGATTTACTATCAGTACATTTCACCACTGGGAAGCCCTCTAAATATTCCTGATTATCAATTGTTTTCAAACTGTTGAGGATGTATATACCTACTTTCTTCACACATTTGCAGGCTTAAATGGATTTTACAAGTCTGATCCTACAATTCTATACTAGCATTTATAACATAAGAGTTTATGTTGTTTTCTTCTAGCAACGATTGGCTCAGATGCTTTTTTGGGGCCAACAAGGAGTGGCAAAGAATCCTGAAGCTGCAATAGAATGGTATGCAAAGGGTGCAATAGAAACAGAAGATCCAGTGTTAATATATGATTATGCCATTGTTTTATTTAAGGTAAGTCATGTTTCATAGTTTCACTTTAAAAAAATCATTCCTATGAGATGGATGTTTGTAAGTTATCTGCAGTGATTCATTGTGAGAGTGTATACAGATGCTTTTAGATTTGCTCTGAAAATCAATGGTTATGAAACTAGTATTGATTTTTATCCTGTATGCACAACATTTTTAGAAATGGCAAGTTTGAGGCAGTTTTGTCACTTTGTTCCTACCCAGATGCAGGATCAAAATACCACCTAAATTGTGTATCCTAAGTTTTCCTAATGGCTTGTCACCTCAAAATTCTAACCTGCTAGTCGGCATAGACCTTGGGGTAGAAATGTAGGTGAAAGTTTGATCCTTTCTCAGAATGGCCTTTATTAGACCTCTGGGACTTTTGGTTGTTTTGGGTTTGGTTTTTTTTTTTTGAGTAGGCATTAAACAGTCTCTTCATGCAGTTAGTTGTTCCCTGCTAGAAGCAGTAGGCAGCAGAGGCTGAACTCATTACCCAAAACACATTCAACAGTACTGGAGGTTAGAGATATTAGTGAAGAACTGTTAGGTCTTCGTCTCAATCTTTGGCTGTAGAGGGCTGTTCTCTACCAAATACTTGCTAAAGTTTTGCTTGTGTTAATTTTGAGCTCTCATAGCTATTAATTCCATGTCTGGAATTAATTTTTATGGGTATCATCAGCATGACATCTATGTATTTCCTCTGGAGACACTCTGTCATCCTTTTTCAGGAAAGATGAGAGCTCTTACTCATTGCCAAATTGTGAACAATCTATGTACCTTGGAATGCTAATTATTCTGACTTAGTTGCTGAAAGTGAAAGATCTGTGATGTTATTTACCATGAAAATCAATTGGATCAACTGGTGAAATATTTTTTCCTGGACTGAATCATTGAGATTCTGAATAACACATCGTAAATAACAGTACCAATTTTAAAATGCAGTTTCAATGTGTATATGTGACTTTTCACTAGCCGGTATTCTGTATTCATAAATTTCTGTAAATTTTCTGTATTAATAAATTGTTTCACATATTCATTTCGTAGGGCCAAGGTGTGAAAAAAAATACAAAACTTGCTTTGGAATTAATGAAGAAGGCAGCAGCCAAGGTAAAATGTAATAAATATTTTATTGTAAAAGTCCTATACCAGATGCTAATAATAATGAACTCTGATTTATGTAAAATGCCTATTGCCATAACTGTGTGTAAGTACTGGTTGTTTCTCCCAATGTCTTCACCATAAATGGTGAAAGCCTTTATTTCCCCAAACTGGCAGACTAGACCACTCAAAATCAGCCAAAATCTCCATGGAAGAAAAAAAAATCTCTCTACTTACATCTGTGGAATTTGATGATAGTTAAGTGACTTATAGAGTGAATAGTTGATCCAGGAGTATGTTTTTGCCTCATGTTCCTAAGCACTTTTTTCCAGACCGTACTGGGTATGTTTTTCACAGGGGTGCCTACCAGGACTTAAAATTTTGACATGGTGATCTCTCCACAGCCAGGTAGAGAGAACTGCTGTCTTTGAATATCCATGCCAGCAGGCTTTGCTATAATTACAGTGTCTTTAAGTTTTAAAGTGGATGAAAAGGAGTGAAGACTGAGGTCTGGATTGTACTTTCACAGTCTGCACTAAGTGATTATGCATTCCTTCAGCACAAGAGCTGAATGCAGAAGAATGGTGGCTTCCTGTCCAACCACCCTGGAGCTGTGGTGTTTTACAGCTATATGGCCAGTTCTCTCTGCTTAGAGTTAGAACCCCTCCAGGGAATGCTGGTGACTGGAAACAGACTGTATGTGCTGTCCCTGACTGGCTCTTCACTACTTCAGGGAGAAGACCTGGATGTCTCAAAGCATTCTGTTTTTTTCCATAGCAGGGGCATCATGGAGGAGAGGAGTCTCAATCTGTTTAATGATCTAGTACAGTCTGATTACACAAGCCGTGATCTAGTCCTTAGTATAAAAATAAAAGAGCACCTAGACCTTGAATACCTTCCTAGCTCTTAGAAGCAGGACTAGTGAAATTACTGGCAATGACAATAGGGCTTCATTGCTGACCATCATCAGAAAAGAATTGTGCCTGGTTCTATCATTCCTTTGAAACAGGAGAGACTGCCTGTTCTACTGCCCATTTGGAAAAAGCTTGAGTAAATTCATTGGCTTTCACAGTGTGATCAAAATTCCCTTGTCTCAGGATCTGAGGAACAGATTCCAGCAAGCATCCTAGAGACAACAATTTCATTACTCTCCTTGAACCCAGTAACTTATGTTTTTATGCTCTGGTGCAAATTTTCTATACAAAAATAACATCATAATTATTGAAAAGTTTAACTGGTTTTGCATTTTTTTAATGGGTAAGTTAGTAACACGGTTTAAACCTGAAAGGAATAATTTTCCAGAGGGCCTTTGTAAGTGCCAGTAGTATGCAGTTCTTTCTATAGAGATTACAGAAGGCAACTAGTGTAGAAGCCAGCAGTAGCAAGCAAGTAACTTGCATTTGGGCACTGAGATTTTTTATGTAGTTTTTGCCTTATGTCACTGTTCTGGTTCTTGGTTGTTATTAAACATACATTATAAAATAGGAGTAAATAGCATGTTTGTGTTTATTGGTAGAGAGTAATTTGATCTGCTGGCAGACTTACAGCCACCATGTGACCCACCAGTTTACGCAATGAGATGGTGACTCATTGCAACCAAAACAAAATCTGTCCCAGGAAGACTTTCTCGTCTTGATCCGTAGTTATTGATGCAAAGATGCAACTTAGTAATAGCATGTAGCATTCTCTTAAGCGGACCTGGATGGTGTTGTTCAAATACATTTTGGAAACAACATCACAAAGTTATGTGTTCATTGCTTCCTAGTCATTCTCATGGAAATAGTCTAGTTTAAAAGCAGGTTTTTTTGATTGCTAATCCTGTCAGCCAGGTTCTAGGAGTTCACAAGAACAGATGTCCTGGTTTGGTTTTGTAGGGAAAACAGATTAAAAGTTCACAATTTTTTCTTGTCAACAAGTACAAATCTGACTGCAGACACAGCTGAGACTCTGTAGAATGAGACAACACTGGAGCGCTGGAGTCGTATTCCTTGCTCTTAGTATGAGGCCACAAGGAAGAATAAAGTGAAGAAAAGCCAGTGAACCTTTGTATCTCTTAATCCCAGATCAGTGTAATTTTGGCTGGATCCTTGTGCATCCAGGCATCTAGAATTTAGGCAAGGTCACAAGAGCACCCAAAGTTGAACAGCAGGTTGGAATTGCAAAATGACCCAAAGCAGAATCAAATGTGTGACTGAGACCACTCCTCTCCTTCCCTAAGGGCTTGCCCCAGGCAGTGAATGGATTGGGATGGTATTACCACAATTTTAAAAGAGACTACAGAAAAGCAGCTGAACACTGGTTAGTTGCTGAAGAACTGGGAAATCCAGATGCATCATACAACCTTGGAGTCCTTTATTTGGATGGGATTTACCCTGGAGTACCTGTTAGAAATCAAGTGAGTAAATATTTAATAGTACCATTACCATGTTAGGACCCAGTTTAGAATTTTTTGCTTTGTTCTTGAGACTGCTGTGTTCGCTCTGAATTGGATTTTGATACCTTTTATCGCAAACAAGGATGTTACTGGGGAATTCAGTCAGATTGCTTAGAGAGAGATGTGACACAAATATCTTGGTCATACTTAGGTGTGTGTTTGTGTTCCTAAATTTAGAAACAAAGCAGGTATAGGTTTAACTTTGGAGACTGCCTCTGCTTTCCTTCTTCCAGGGATAGCACTAGGATAGTGCGTGCTCTCACATTGTGTGATGTTTTCGTGTTCTCTCAGTTTTAGATTGGAAAGTGTATAGGCTGAAGTTGCTTTCCACAACAGATGAAAGCAGCAGAACCTTGTTCCTGAACTTGTGAACAGCTATGCTACGTTTGTATTGCTTCTGTGAACCTCAGAACTGCAGTGAAAGTCCTTCAAGCCAGACTTGCCAGATATAACTATTTAATACTGTCCTGGAAGACTGCAGTATTTTGGTTTGTCATTCTGTGACACAGCCCATTTATTAAATTTTCTCACTCATGTGCAAAATTAATTTTCCTCTAATAAGAAGGATCTACTTAGGTTGTATTTCTTTTAACTAACTAGGTAGTTTACAGCCAACAGCACAAACATAATGAGGAAGGCTGTAATAGGTGCAAGTAGACCTTGTACTTGGAACTAAAAGATGTTTCCAGTATGGCCTGTGAGTTCTGAGATCTGGATATACTCCAGACTGAGCATTTCTGCTGCCTGCCAACAGCAGCAGTGCTTGCCAGTGTGTGCATTTGGCAAACACATTTTCCTTCCCCAAGGATAAAAATACCCATTTCAGAGTTGGCTGATTGTAAGTGTACACCTAAAAGTGCCCTGGTTTCTTTATTCACCAAAGCCATAAGCAAGGAGAAGTACATTGTTATGGCTGTGATGGATACTCTGAAGTCCATGCTTACTCACAAAAAAGCCACATATCAATTGTTAAAAGTTTCCTGAAATAAATTATTTAAGGCTGTATGCTGCTTTGGTTTATATTACAGATTACTGTTTGTGAGGGTAAAACATGGAGAGTCACACAGCCCACCTGCTTCTGCAGCTCTGGCCCTGCCTACTCAGCTTGTGTTACCTTCTATGAACCAGTTTCAGAGGCTTGAGCACTGTGTGCACTGCTGGTCATACTGAGCATTGCTGCTGCCCCCCAGCCTTCACTTCAGCATGAGGTCCTTTTCTCCAGGATCCCTTATTAACCTCCTCACTAGTGAATAGCTAATTTTACTTTTGTCAGTGCACACAAGACTTGTATGCTGCCAGGTGTTAGTTAACGCATTTAGACACTTTTCTATTTGATATTCCGTATATTACCAGAATTTACAATTATAAAAATGTTCTTGAGCCTCAGCTGTTAAAACGCTAGAAAAAAGGGGTTCATTTCATCTAAGTATGTTAAAAGTAGTTAAACTGGCTTGCCCTCATTAGCCAATTGACTCTTGTAATTAATTTCATTAAATGAGTTCCAGGAAATGAAACTCATAAACATTAATAATGCAGAGTTGCTAATTGTGTCTTGTTCCTTCTCAGACAATTGCTGCACACTATTTCTATAAAGCTGCCCAAGGAGGACATATAGAAGGGACTTTACGATGCTCTCTGTATTACATCACAGGAAATATGGAAGACTTTCCTAGAGACCCAGAAAAAGCTGTAATGTAAGTAATGAAGCCATTTGTTAAATAAGAATATATTTCTGGTGGGATTATTTTGGTTATTGATGACTTTTAAGTCCATAGTCTAA
This sequence comes from Psittacula echo, assembly GCF_963264785.1. NCBI lineage: Eukaryota > Metazoa > Chordata > Aves > Psittaciformes > Psittacidae > Psittacula > Psittacula echo. Next base: position 19,902,072 of record NC_137735.1, on the reverse strand, counting down.
ATATCTTGTACTCCATGATGCTTACCCCCTCAACAAAAGGCTCTTCGACAGTAAAGTTTGATCCACATGAATATGTGTATTACTTAAATCACCAGTAGATTTTGTGAAATGCTGGGTACTTCCAGTACTACTAGAACAACTCTGGGAGGTTTTATCTAACAAAGGTGTGCTTATTTGATTTTCAAGAAATACCACGCTAATGATGTGATAGAACTGGCATTTTACATCAAGAAAAAGGCAGATAATTAGTTATAGCACTTACTGACTTAGGTTTTTTTTCTTAAAAAAAAAATAAATTAATATTGCCAAGGACAAAACCCATCAGATGTCTCTGATATCCTCATGGAGATGAATGGACAAAATGTTCTCAATTCTGTCAGCAGTTACAAGATTGATGGAGCAATTATTGTGAAATCCCATAGTTTGTCTTATGGAAGAAGTCAGAAAGTGATCCTATGTCCTTTTGTGTTCATTGAGTCAGTGTGAGTTGAAATAACATTACTGGAGCACAGCTGTTCATTTTTTGTTGTTTGTTCTTTTCTACAGATGGGCAAAACACATTGCAGAGAAGAATGGCTACTTAGGTCATGTCATCAGAAAAGCTCTCAATGCTTATCTGGAACTTTCATGGTATGTTTGCTGTTCCCTTCAAGTTCATTTTCTATTTTCACTTTATAGCATGATAAAATAATTGACATTGGGCCATTACCTCAAAGAAAAGCACAAATAGCAGCACCACTGAACTCAGTAGCGAAACACTCATTAACATAAAAGGAAGGAGGAGTGACCCAAAGGATAATTCAACAGTTCTTTCAGAAGCAAGTGAAAGAGGGAGTTTGTAGAGGGAAATAGTGTATCTGCTGCCTGTGATTTTCATCCCATAGTACTGTAGCTTGTAATGTGCACTGGATTAGCCAGAGGAGCATCTTTTTCTTTTAACATTCCCTCTGTTCCAAAAAACATATTTTGCTTTCTCTCTTCTGTCTAATACCATGTCATGAATACTCAGGCTGCTGGATTGTGTTTGTTCTTTTTTTGTATATGGTTATACTATCTTCTCTGTAAAGTATAGTAGGAGGCTGCAATATCCAGTGAGCCAACAAAGAGGTTTTAAAGTAGCTTCCAGGTTAATGCTCCCTGTAGGCATGAGTATCGCATACTGTATATGCAGGCATCAGACTGTTATACGTGTTTAAGACAACGGCTTGTTTAGTCCTGCAGCCTTCCCCTGCTAGTATCACAGTATCATAAGTATGCTAGAGATTGGAAGGGACCTCAAAAGATCATCTAGTCCAATCCCCCTGCCGGAGCAGGAACACCTAGATGAGTTTACACAAGAATGTGTCCAGGCGGGTTTTGAATGTCTCCAGAGAAGGAGACTCCACAACCCCCCTGGGCAGCCTGTTCCAGTGTTCTGTCACCCTCACTGAGGAGAAGTTTCTTCTCAAGTTTAAGTGGAACCTCTTGTGTTTCAGTTTGTACCCATTACCCCTTGTCCTATCATTGTTTGCCACAGAGAAGAGCCTGGCTCCATCCTCGTGACACTCCCCCTTTATATATTTATATACACTAATAAAGTCACCCCTCAGTCTCCTCTTCTCCAAACTATAGAGACCCAGCTCCCTCAGCCTTCCTCATAAGGGAGATGCTCCACTCCCTTAATCATCTTAGTTGCCCTAGTACTTAGTGCTTCAAGCTTAGGAGGTCTACAAGAAACTGTCAGTGGATTGTTCTGGAGTAACTGAGACTTGACCTCACTTTTTAACAGTGAACAACTCTCTTTTAATACTTTTGTAGCATGTTCTGATGTACTGCATACAGTCCCATCAAAGTCCTGTGCATGTGACAGGGCATTAAGATCTCAGAACATCTGGTCCCTACAGTTAGGAGGAAAAATCTGCTGGAGTCTCACTTGAGATCCCAGTGATCAGGAGTGTATGGGTACTTACTTACAGATACTGGTCCTAGTCATCTCTAGTTATAGGAGTATGTTCATGTTGAAAACTTTGGTCCTGAATATTTCTTCATATATCTTGCATACATGTAAATTGTTACACTGCCAAGCAGACCAAACAATGTATTCCTGGGTTGTTGGTGTCAGCAGCCATGTGTTCTACACGCCTGTTAGTCATGGTGGTTTGATTCTCAGTGGCTGATTTAAAGGCCTTAAATGTAGAAGTTTTTCTGAATTGCCCTTTGAGACTTACAGATCAGAAGAACTGACTTCTCAGCTTAGATATCCTGAATTTGTTCTGTGGTGCCAAGGTACAGGGCAAGTACAAGGAATAATGTGTAATCTTTCAGAAGCAGCTGGGGAGCAGGAGTTTACACCTGCTAGTTCTGCAAGGGTAGCTGCTTTTGCCATTTCATTTGAAATTTCTTTGCTTAAGCACCTACTCTTGAAGTCAAGTGTGTATTTAACCATATTTGCTTCCAGTTTGTGGAGAGAATCACTCGAAGCGTAACCCTTTAATAGGAAGTTTTAGGGGGAAAAAAGTTCACCAAGTGGGTGGGTTTTTTTTTCATCTTGTAATCTTAAAGACTTCGTCTTAATTTTGGATGTTTAATCTTCGTAATACTGAGTAGATACAGGACAGAATGTTAAAGAGATGCTCTCCTCTGGAGCACACGCGAGCAGTGGTGTACCACTGTACTGCAATAATGAATTGCTATACTGCAAATGCAAAATTACCTTTTATTACTTGCTTGACAGTCTTAGAAAGAAAAGGGAAAAGAATATCAAAGTAGTTGGATGCGTGATTGACATATATATGCAACTAAGTTAATTATGTATTTTTTTAGTGGAGGAGGTAAGAATCTTTTATGAATATTTTATCTAAATATTTAAATAGGTAATTGGCCTTTAATATCAATTCAACTTTACCATCAATCTTGCACTTAGAGTAAATGCCCACTGGAGCCAATCTAGCGTCAATGCAAGAGGGAAACCTGCAAATCCTTGAGATCCAGCATGGCTTGTTATACCAAGCATTGCCAGTAGGTGTAGCTGTTGCATGGGCTTGCCAGCGTCTTGTTTTGAAACCTTGTACCAAAATTTTGCTCTTAGGTGATTTTTATCAATTTATTTAGTGGGGGTTATTTAACTTTAACTAAAATTATTTTTGTTAAGTTTTTCAATAATTTATTTTATCTAACGTTAGGCATGAAGCTTTGCTGCATTATATTTTAGCAGCTGAAACTGGGATTGAAGTGTCACAGTCCAATTTAGCGCACATCTGTGAAGAAAGACCAGTAAGTAAATGTCTTCACAATTAAAAGGAACACTTCTCAATGATAATGTGATTCTAATCTCTTACCTGTGATATGAATGGATCAATTACTTTCTTTCCAGGACCTAGCAAGGAAATACCTAGCAACTGATTGTGTTTGGAGATATTACAATTTCTCTGTTTCTCAAGTCAATGCACCATCATTTGGTATGTATAAGGAATTCTTTCTGAATTTTAATTTTACCTTTTTTTGTTTGTTTGCTTGTTATCATTTCTGTGAGTGAGCAAGTTAAGGGAAGAGTAATCTCTACTTATCATACATTTCCTTTTTAGTGTTTTGATAGGAATATCAGGGGAAAAAAAATATTCCAAGCGTTGGGTTTCCACACAGGTTTTCTGAGAGTTTCCTTTATATGGCATAAAATTGATAAAATATGAATAAAATGACATAATAAAAAGCCAAGCCCTGAGAATGGGCTGGATATTGAGGATATTGAGCAATTGACTCAAGGTTTAAGAAAAAAAAGGTAGACTTTACAAGCTCATGCTGTCTAGTTTATCAGGCAAAATCCAAAAGCAAATATACTTCCATATCATAATTGAGTCATGGGAAACTAATGAAGGCTAAAGTACCCCTTATCTAATTTATTATTAGTTTTTCTGTTAAGGTACAGAGTTTATCAGCATTGGCACAGCTTGTTTTGGGGAACTGAAGGATTCTCTGGTTTAAAAAAAAAAAAAAAAAAAAGAAGGTTTAAGTGTTTTGTAAGAAAGCACATGAAAAATAGAGTGTTAAAATAATTCAGGCTGCTAATTTAAGTACACAGCAGTGCAGAGACTAAATATCACATTGATACAGCCTGAAACCACAGAAGCTGGCAAATCCTGTTAGTTTTTGTGAGGAGTTTGTAGATGCCTTGGCAAGGTGCATTTTGGCTGACCCTTTGGCAAATCCAGTGGTACAATATTAGAGAAGCTTCTGAAGTTCAGACTCATGGGGTGAGACTGATTCGAAGACTTGCTGGGTTCAACAAGGGTAGAATTTTATTACTTTATGTCTTCCTCACATGAGTAACATAAGGGGAATTTTATCTGTGACTCCTCTCTGTGGTAGCAGAGGATCAAATCCCCAGTGCAGGGCCTGGGATAGTCTAACCCTGGCAGAATTGCTTTCCAGGCCTACTTTATCAGTGCAGCTCTCCAGGCCAGGTCTGAAATGATGCAGTTGTTGGTATGGTGGAGGAGAGATCTCTTCTTGATGATTCACTGCAGTGTTCATGGCCTTCCATTCTGCCTCTGCTGTTGGGTTGGTGACCAGCTTGCTTCCTGGAAGAGCTCTGCTGTAGTCCACTGTAAAAACAAGTGGGATTTCTAAATGCACAAGGCAAGGTGTAAAAATGTTTCAAACCATTTAGGGAATGCTTAGGTCAGATAAGCACCCTCATGATCATGGGAGTTTTTAAACCCTTTAGCCTAGATTAGTGAAATGTCATGCTTTCTCTTGTCTGGCTCAATGCCCACCCTGTTGGAGCTTTAATTACTGTGCAATATCACAGAAAGATGTTTGTAAAATATTTGCTGGGCGCTGCTTCCTTCTAGACCAGGATAATTCTATACCTACTGCTGTCCTGAGTTGGGTTGGGTTTGAAACTAACAAAATCGTCATTAGCGAAGTTCCATAACTTTGGGGATGGCTTCAGCCACCATAGTGACAGGTACAGAACAAACACTCAAGACAGCATGTTTTTAAGTCTCATCAAGTTAGTAGGGCTAACCTGAATAATAAGGCTACAGGTTGCCCAAAGACAGATTCAGCAAGTGAAGAAGAAATGTAGTATAAAGTCTCTAAGTCTCAGTTTTTGTGAAAATAGCAATATCATTCATTTATTAAAGAGATCGTGAGAAGTTTCATCCAGGAATAAATATTTTTAGTGGGCAGGCTGATGTGAAGTAGCCACAGAGACAACTAGAGAAAAAGACTAGAATTACTATTACCTTCTCCATCACATTAATAGTTGGTTAATCCTATTTTCACAACTACTCTCAATGATCTGCTACTGGTTTCTTCAACAGCTTATTTGAAGATGGGTGATTTCTACTACTACGGTTACCAGAACCAGTCTAAAGATCTCGAGCTCTCAATGCGGATGTATGCACAAGCTGCACTAGAGGGAGATTCACAGGTGGGTCTGCAGTCATAATGTGCTTATAATACATCAGAGCTTAGAACAGTACGAGGATTTATCTGAGACTGCTTATTCTGCCTGGCTACATCTGCACTGAAGAAGCCTGCTAGAATAAGTTATTACTATTTCAGAATACTACGTGAATCAGTAATTGCTGTTTCATGATAACAGAAGGTAAACCTACATAGAGGGACAGTCACAGAATTCGGCTGGTTTGAAAGCTAGAAGTTAATGGCTCAATTGAGTGCTGTCTTACCTTGGCACAATTGATTCTGTTGTCACCTTGGTATTTTTGCTGCTGCAAAAAGGAACAATTAGTAGACTGCTGAGTTATGTTCCAGTCCTATCCTCTGCTATTTTAGGATGCAAACAAGAAGACTGGCCTCTTTCCCTTGGTATACTGTGTGAATCCTGGAGTGAATTTTGTTCGCTCCAGCAAGAAAAGCTTCATCTTAAAATGTTTTATAATTCAAAGATACACCATAGCGTGTTGGCAAACACATCCAGTGTTTCAACTGAATTTCCTGCCCTCAGATCTTCCTGAAGTGTCCTGGGTGCTATATTCTGTTCTCATTGTCCCTATGAAGATGTCGTCAGACAGTATCTTGTATGTTAATTTATTAGAGGTAGCATAGTTGGGTTCTGTTTTGAGGATACTGGCACAAAACATTACTGTTAAACTAGCAAAGGAAAGAAGAGATGCCTGAACTTTTAAAGTATGAAAACTAAAGTGATGGAGAATTTTGTAATCCTTCTCATGTACTCACCTTCATGGTTCTAAAAGACATAGAGGTGCCTAAGACTTGTCCAAGCAAGCAAAACTGCAAGATTAAGGACTTCGATTGTCTGGAGAAAATTTCTGCTCTCAGTTTCACTATTCAGCTTGCTGTTGATCTGTAGAGCTAGGTGGACCGGAATGAAACAGGAATCCATTTCTACTTTCAGTCTGTATTCCCCTAGTAGATAAAAGATTACAGTTTGATATGGTGGCTGCATTTAAAGAATAATTAAAATAAGAAAGCTCAGATCTTTTTCCAGATGACTTCTAAGAAAACAGTGTCACAACAAATAGAATGCTAATTATTTTGCATTTTCAATATTTACCTGGGTTATGGCTAGGAGAGAAGGCTTTCATAATTACTCATTGAAGATCACATTAGACTAAATGAGTTTATGGAATCATATGGCCCCCTTCAGATACATATACATATACAGAGATATGAGGTCTCCACGCAGCCTTCTCTTCTCCAGGCTGAACAGCCCCAACTTTCTCAGCCTATCTTCATATGGGAGAAGACAGTTATAGTTATTTAGATACTTGATGCTTACAGTAGGCCTTAAATATATATATATGAAAATTTTATGGTTAAGAAGTGTGTATGATTTTTTTTATTGTTAGGGTTTCTTTAATTTGGCCCTGGTCATAGAAGAGGGCAACTCCATACCTTCCTACATTCTGGATCACTTGGAAATTGATCAGGCATTGCATTCTAGTAGTATGTCACTTCTTCAAGAACTTTATTACAGGTGAGTCTTTTTTCCCTTTAATCAGCATCTTCTGTTTTTCCATGTGAGTAGCATTTACTATGGAGAACAGCAACTCCTGTAATTGTTAACTTTGTTCACTTGTATGATTTAAGGCAGGTTAAGGTCAACATGCTTGAAATGTTTAAATTACCGAAATATTTCAGTTTATACCTGTTAAAGAGACTGGATTATATGTGATTACCAGAAATAGCAAGGACTGGATTTAATGATCCAGGAGGTTTTTTCCAATGTATTTAATATATAATGTTACATATATATTTAAGTTCCTTAGTTAAGCACTGACAATTTGTATACAGTCCAAAATAATCTTGTAATGCTAAATAGAGTATAATTTAATACAGATCTTACAAATACATAACTGGGATAACAGCAGTCCTTTGTATTTATTCTGCAAGGATTTTCCAGCCTGCACAGATGATGTGGCACAGAATATTAGATAGGGAAGAAAGTTCCCATTCTGCTGGCTAAACTGCACTTTGCCAGCACTGTTCATGCACAAATCACCTAGAGACCTCTGGTTCCAGTACAGAACTTAACTTAGGATTCATTTACCTGGGTAGAGCAACATGTGTTGGAAAGAAAAGTGGGAATGAGACACTTACACAATACTTGGTGGATTTGTTTAGTTGCCTCTCAGATATTTAAAGAAGGAAAAGCTAAAGGTGAGGCTGTGAACCAGACATAAGTGGTTATCTTCCGCTTTGCTACTGAGTGTTGTGTGATCTGAAAAAGAGTGGAGAGGATATCAACATCAGAATGTCATTTGTTGATTTTCCACCAACCCACTGAAATTGTTCTTCATTGCAGTTAGCCTGAACTTGTACCCTAAATGACCTCCACTCCACATGAAATTACTAGTCTGATAATTAGGGCTTCTGGACCAGCTGGCCCATCTGGGATTGTAAGCTTGAGCCTCAGTTCTGCCTTTACTTGGGCTAAATCCATCTGCTTTGCAGTGAGAGTAATTCCAGAGTGGACAATGCTGCGGGCTTTTCCCATCCTCATACCCTTTTGCCCAGAAGGGCACATACTTTTAAAAAAAATATATATATATATACAAAATACGTAACACAGAATTTTACATTAAAAATATATAAATTTGATATGTATTTTATATACAATTTTTTATATGAAAAAATTTATGTGTCTATATGGACACCTCACCCCTCCCTCCTCAGCTTGGTTGAAAAGATTCAGTTGTAGCTTAAAATAGGTGCCTGTGATTTAGCTGTCTGAACACCCTTAGTAGGCAAAGTCATAATTGATAGAACTGAGAAAGCTGCTCACTCAGCTCACCCCACAACAGACACCTTGTAGCTGGTCAGCTGAAGTGCTCCTTGAGCTCTGACTGCATTGTGTAGCACTCCATTGTCTCTAAAGGGGGTTTAGACACCACGATCCTGCATAGGTAACTAAATTTTGTACATCTAATCCTAAATTAAGTCCTACTGCTGTTGACTCATGTTAGTTAGAAGCAAGTGTCTTTGGTACAGCCTTGCACTGTGGCTGCTTGACAAGGGTAGCCTGGATGCTTAGACCCATTGTAGACTAACAAAAAAATAGAAAATACACTCCTAGGATAAGGTATTCTGTGCTCAATGACGTTCTGGTGTATCTATGAATTTTTACTTCACCATCTGTGAGATAGTGATGATAAGATCTGCTTGTTTTCCTGGGTTACTCAGGTTTGCTGCAAACCCACTGAGGATTCCCAGATGACTAGCGCCATTGTAAAGGACTAATTAGTTGTTTCAATCTTCTTCTTGTAGGTGCTGGAATAATAGTAACCAAGAATCAATTAGTCCATGCTCGTTAGCATTGCTTTATTTTTACATGAGAGTTTTCTGGAACAGTATTTTACAATCTACTCTGGTATGTATTGCTCCTTTGGTACATGCAGAGTTCAGTTGAAGCAGTACCTTGGCTTTGCACTGCTGTAATCATTTTTTTACTCTTGCTGGCACAGATCTACTTCATGGGAACCTTTCTTTTATCAATTCTGGTTGCATTTGCTGTGCAGTATTTTCAGTCTTTATCTGGTAAGTATTTGAAGTTTATGTCATAGTAAAACTGAAGAAAGAGGAGTTATCTTTGTATTGCAGTAAAATCTTTCAAATAAAAGGAGGTGTTCTAGATTTGGTAGAGGTACCTCTGAACAGCAACTTTTGACGCACAAATCATCTTTTGATTATTGAAAAGGGGTGGATGAAGCGAGACATAGGTTTAAAGCTGTTGCTTTCTGGAGAATGACCCTTGGTAAAGGAGACTTAATAAAAGCATTAACTGCAAGAGATTGTGACTGTAAATAAGAGATTATTTCCCATGTCCCAGGATGTGGTATCATTAGTGTAATTACATGACTGATTTCATGTATGGTCTCTGCAATATGCAATGAGACTGTGTGCCTTATTTCATATAAACTCTATCCATTCAGATACAAGGTGGGAGGAAAAAGTGAGGTACTGAGAGCTGATAAATTTGAATAACTTAGGAGGAGGCAGTTCAGCCTCTTCAGATCAGTAGCAGAATCAGTAAATACGTTCAGTCAGCTCTTGCAGACTCCTCCTGTCCTAAAACAGAAAGTTTTGCTGTATGCTGTTTCTTCTGATAGGACAAAGAATATTAAGGGACAGAAAGCCAAATGCCAGGCTTCAGTCTATTAAAACTCCAATTATTTTTTTTTACCATATTGAAGGAGATATCAGAAACAAAACTACATTGCTCAGGAAAGGGGAAAAAACCTCTACTATCCCATACAAAAATAACGAGTCATCATTTAAAAAGCACTACCAGTTTCAACCAGGTGTTTCACTTCAGATTGCAAGACAGGACCTTGACAGGGATGTCGTGAAAAGAGTACTTCCAGTTATGGAAGTAATTTCTTCCACTAAATGCATTTTCTTAGGTCCAGTAGGCAGTTTAAGGTTATTCAGAAAATACTACTTTCTGACATATTTCTGTAATACAATACAGAAAAAGTTACTTCCACGTTGACAACCTACACCTGTAGGGAATAGCATTTAAAATAACCCCCAAAACAAAAAAACATTAAATGTAAAAAGATTATTTGAATTCTGTAATTCCTAGATAGCACATAAGATATTTAGCTGTGAATAATACGTTGACTAATTATGAAACCCTGCTTTCTTTTCTTACCAGCTATAATTTATAGAAGTTGGGAATCATACTACATATATACAAAGTATACAGTTAAAGTTACAGTTAGTCTTCCTTCAATATTTCCTAACCATTGCGTATTATCCTTATATGTGATTTTTATATACACATAATATTTAAATATTTATAAGTATACTTCCTAGATGCAGTGGGGTCTTTTTTAATAATTTCTTTCGATGTTTTTCCAAAGCCCATAATTCTCCTGGAGCAAGAGCAGAACCATCGTCAGATGAACTTTCTTCCTCAGGGAGTAGCAGTGAGGATGCTACCAGACTCATACAGCAAGATGAATCCACATTTTCAAATGATTTAGCACAGCAGGAGTCAAACCCTCAGAATCCTCTTGTTACAAGCTGAAGTGTAGTTTTCTTAAGGTTGATGTCCCATTGGGAAGGTGGGATATGAACAACTACAAATCTAAAAACTGGCGACCAACTCTATTAGAGGCATTAATAATGCAGTCCAACAGCTAAAATTGTGAGGAAATTCACTGATATGATTTCTCCACTATAGAGGAAAACCATCCCTATAATTTAACACTCCAAACAGATAACGCAATTATTTCTGTCCCCAATACATGATCATATTGTGTTTCGTTGAAGGACTTGAAGAAAGCTTGCAACGTCTTTGTCTAATTGAAGAATGAGCAAACCTCCCACCAGTTTTGATGATGAAGCATTTTTACTCACATATCTAATGTCTTATGAAATTGGCTTTTTTAAGTGTATTATACTAGTGAAGTTAAAGATTTTTCTAAGTTGGAAGCATGAAAATCACATAAAAGTGAAACCTGGCCACCAACACTTTCAAAGTGCTGTGGCACACCAGCCAAGACTTCAGTACATGCAGTGATAACAATTCGGATTTTGGGATTTTATATTCCATCTCAACTCTTAGATGGGAAATAATGTTTTATTTTGAAAGAAAAACACCAGGGAGATTTGCAATATGATCATAACACTGGAGTTTTGCTGGCTGAACCTTAGGCAAAGTTTCACGAGTTTCAGCACTTCCCTGGTCAACAAAACACTTTCTGGCCCTGCCAAGAGCCCTGATCAGACAAAGTAACTTCCCTAATGAATAAACAGAAGAATATTTAAGTGTGAAAAGGTGACACCTCTCAAAATGAGTAAACAATTTATTTTTGGATTCTTCCATAGATAACATTGGCAACTATTTATTTCATGTTCTGCAGTAATTCTTAAAAACACCTATTTAAGTTGACAGTTTATTTGGTAAAGTTTAGATGGGATATATAGGTAACAAGTACAGAGTGCAAATGCCTTCTGTCTCATTTAAAATTGTCTATTAAGTGGCTGTAGGAAAGGCCTGACCTTTAAAGCAGGTATGCCTGCACCTCTGCAAAATTATGTAGATCACAGGTTATAAATTGCACCAATCTATGCATTATTGAGGGTTAAATCCACTCTTCTTGCACTACATTATTTACTCTTGTAAATAAAAATATTTTTCTAATTCAGCTTGTATGTGGAGGATTTTTTTGAAGCACCTCTCAGATGAGATAGCATGTTGCTGTTGCAGATTCTCAAGAACATCAACTCTTGCTTTTTTTGAAGAGTACAGCATTCTTACAGACCTGGAAGAGTTTTTGTTGGTTTTCAAGCAAAACATAGGAGTTTTCAATAAGAAAGGAACGGATTAAAAGGAAAAAACCTCCAAACAGCACAAGAGATTAATATATGCATATACACATACACACATCAAGGTATGTTTCATTTCCAGAAAAGTGGAAATGCAGGTGTGTGCTTTTCATGTATAACCGAGGAAGTGTTACAAAGGAGTTTCACATGTACATGCTTAACTGTTGTTCGCTTTCAGAGGTTATATGTTGTGCTTTTGATATCTACTGCAAATGGCTGACCATCATTTTTGAGTCTGAGTTGCAAAACCTGTGCAGCTAAACTTGATTCAAAATTCCTTAACACAAATGTATGGGTATTTCATACTTTTCTCACCTGATAAAGGACAACTGTGCATTTGTGTGAAAATACGCAGGTTTAGATGGTGGGCCCAGATGTTTTGAAGAAAGTCAGGTGTAGGCTTTGCAGGCAAATAGACAATTGTCACAGCATCAGCATGATGCTGGCAGTTAGATGGTCACAAAAGAACTATTTGGACATTCAAATTGCAAATATTGCTTGTAGTAAGCTACATGTACAAGCTGTATTTTACTACATGTGTTGTATGTAGGTAGCAAAATTGAAGCTTCTAGTGAAATATTAATCCCATGGGAGTTTATCAGTGGTGGTATGATCACAACCCATGTGTTGAAATCCTAAAGCAACAGTGGTTTAGGTTGAGCACATATGGGTCAGAATTAAGCGTTAACAGTCAGGCTGACTGCATTTTCCTCTCCAAAGTAAGCCCACATTCTCAACTTTGGTAATTAACTAATTTGAGGAGGTTTGCCAGAAATAAGATTTCACATCTGTATTCCAGAAGACAATTGCTGAAGCTGCAATGCATTTCTTGATGCCAGCAGTTAATAGTTAGGTCTTTGTTTATTGTTATCTATTGCATCAGAAGTTCTGCCAAAGTATACTTAAAGTATGTTAAGATAAGCAACTCTTCACAATAAAATGGCAATACTTAAGGCTGAAGTAATAATAGTTACATTATTATCCTTCACTTCTTACAAGATCTAGGGGGCTATTATTTGACAGCCTAGAGAATCAAACAGTTCCCAGAAAGAGGATGGTTAGTTAAGCAAAGCAGCTACATAATTCTACTACAAGGAAGGAGAAATAAGAAGGGGACAATATGGGGGGGGGGGGGGCAGGGAGAGGGGAAGTTTATCAATAATTATTTTTGTAAATTGAAACAAGGCCACTGAAGCTCATAGTTTCTGCAGCCCATGCTGAGGGGTCAGGACAGGAGTGAGGAAACAATAAATCACAAGTAGAAAGCTAAAATGCTGCTTGTTCATACACATTTCATAGAAGTTCAGCTGTCTGAACAACACAGGCAGTACTTAAAGTAATGTAAGTGATGGCCATTTTTCTCTTTCTCCCTTGTTTCAGCTCAGAATCATCTTCAGCAAATAAATTAGAGACAGCAAAGAATTTCTGAGTGGTTGTTTACACAATAGGCACCCAATTACCTAAAATTAGAATCATAGAATTATCAGGGTTGAAAGGACCTCAAGATCATCTACTTCCAACCTCCTGTCATGGGCAAGGACACCTCACACCAGACCATGTCGCCCAAGGCCCTGTCCAGCCTGGCCTTGAACACTGCGAGGGATGGAGCATTGACCATGTCTTTGGGCAACCCATTCCAGTGCCTCACCACCCTCACAGTAAAGAACTTATTCATTATATCTAACCTCAACTTCACCTGTTTAAGCCCATTACACCTTGTCCTATTGCTACAGTCCCTGATGAAGAGTCCCTCTCCAGCATCCTAGTTGTTAACTCCAACCCAGTAAGTGGATGTGTGTTACAGGAAGTGACGAGGGAGTGAAGTTATTACATACAGTGTAATGTATGCACTGAATGAGTGAGAATTAGATACCAACTACAGATTGGGAAGGGGAGGTAGGTGAAGGTAAGCTTAAAGAAAGGCAGTGTTGAGTAGTCCTGGGTGGTTAAAGACTTTACGGTTACGCAGTAGGAGATTCAAACCGGTTTCGCAGAATTTGCTGCTATGCCAAAAAGTTTGTTCAGCTTTGAATTATATAGCAGGGTGACAGCAGGACAGACCAGAACATGGCCATCCTTACATGGGTGACTTTGTGACCACTGTCCAGTGCTGCTTTCCAGTACATATAGTGATGAACATTACATCCCAATATACCAGCATGAGTGTGTCCTTAGAAATTGTATATTAATACCTTGAAATAGGAATTTTATTCAGTGATAAAGGGACAAATACATGGAAATTAGTCCTGGCATACTGATTATGTAAGTATACCCTCTGTTGGGACTTCTGTATTCCCATTTGAGCTACTAGGAAAGCATAGATGGTCTTCAAAAGCATGTGGGAAACACGGATTATCTGTGACGAGATTTGTTTTATAGCAGATTCTTGTCTGTGTAAGCTATCCCCATTGACTAATGGACTCTGACATTGAACACTGGTTGACTGTTGACCCTTATCCTAGATGAAATGAAGCACAAAGGTGCGAAACAGGTCGAATAAGCTTTGGCTGAGGAATTCCACCCACACACCCTCTCCTCCCTCCCATAGATGCACCAAGTGCTTTAAAAGACTGGGATGTACAAAGAGAACAGAGTTGAATGAAAGAGCTGGATTTTTTAAAAAAGAAGGCCAAGTGTAAGGAAGGACAAGGGGAGCCTGAGCATGGGGCAATTTCCTACGCTGTGTTCTGAGCTCTAGGTGACGGGAGCAATTCCTGAATAACCAACAGAACATTGTAAGTGAAGATAAAGCAACTGCTGGGATATAGATGTGCTGGAAACACATCACAGCTTGGGTGTTTATGGAAACACCTGATTCCAATGCCAGACAGCCAAATAATTTATTTACAGTAAAAGTAGACGGTGAGTCTATACTTAAATAGAAGGCACCTCTGTTACAGCTGTTGTGTACAGGTAAGTTAGCATCAAAACCAGAAAAGATAGGGAGTAATGAGTAACTAAAATGGAAATTAAAAGATCAGTTGCAAAATTGCAGTATATGCTTATGTTACAGCAAGCATTAGATGTGTGTGCACAAAAGAAAAGCACCAGCAAAACCCAAGCAAACAACTAAACAAAACCCACCAAAACACCCCAAACAAAAACCCCAACCACTTGCAGTAGATTATATATTGTGAAGCACTGAGGTTCCAAACGTAAATTGCACCAGTGCTATGTGCCCATTGGCTTAAGGGACTTGGGTTGTTTGGTAGGTGCTATGAGATATCCATCCACCTTTGGGCATCCTAATGACCCCTTAGAAGAAAACTGGTTGCAACAGGTTGGTTTATAACTCTGTGTTTGGTGACCTTTCCTCTCTGCTAACATATTCCTTAACCTTGCTTCCCTTCCTCGGTTCACATTTTCCAGTTCCTGTTGTTCTCCTTTGTTTGTCCACATTGACCTCTCCTTAATCACTCATTAGCCTTCTAGATAGCTCCTAACACTCAGCATTGCTATTTGCTCTTATCAGTTCTGTCAGGTGAACAGGAGAAAGCACAAATTCCATCAGCAGAGCCTAGCACTGTTTTATGACAGTCTGCCAAAGCAGGAACAGAGATACACGCACAGCATTTTCAATCTGTTCATTAATGGCTTGGCCTGGCTTACACAACCGGTATCTTTGTGCAAGTTAGAAGCAACTCTTCCTGGCTGGATTTGTATTAATAAACTAATGAAGGCCAGGCTCTGCTGTCTGTCTTGGAGTAGTTTTTTTCCTGGGAATCTGGTTGCCTCATGTACTACTTGTTTTGATCAGTGCTGGTGTGTAAAACGGTACTCCCAAATGGTGCCCAGCTGTTGTCTAAGAGGATTCTACTCAAGTTAGGACAGGAAGCACATCACCAGGAGCTGAGATAACAACCCAGTGCCCAAGCATATCCTTCAGACCTTGTTTAGATTAATTGTGCAGATGAGCTGAGACTACTGGCCTCTCTTACAGGCTCTGAGCCTCCATTCCACCTCCAAGCAGCTACTGTAAGATTAGTCTCTCTGATTTCACTGGCCAGTTTATCAGTGTGTGCCATCCAGCAGTGCAAACATGGTCAGAGCTGTTTCATGGCTTGCTTTCTTGAGAGCAGCGTGCTTAGCAGGTTTTTGCAGACCACAGGACAGCCTTTCCAGAACGTACCAGTACTGACTGACTGGAATGATAAATCGAGGTCTCCACTAATGCATCAGGAAGACTGAGGCACAATGTTCCCCTTCTGCTCTGCAGAGTTGCTTAGTGGAGGCTGCCCCTGTCTCCTTGTCCTCTACTAACTCCGTCTGCTGTCCTACACAGCTGACAAGGCTTAGAAGCTTACAGTTGTAGGTGAACAGCTCCTCTGGTTTCATTTGAATCAACCACACCATGCAAGTCGCAGAAAAAAGTTAACCATTTTAATTCAGTCAATTACAATACCAACTGGTAAAGCCCGGATACATCTACTCTAATGAAAGTAGCCTGGTTTTCTACCTTAAACAAATATGAGAAGTTGTGGAGGAACAGAAATCTTTCCTCTAATTATTTTTAAGTCTTACTGCTCAGCTGCAAAGGAGGCTCAAAGGGGACCTTATTCCTCTCTACACCTGCATGCAAGGAGGATGGAGCAAGGATGTGGCCAGTCTCTTCTCCCAGGTAAGTGATAGGACAAGAGATAACAGCCTGAAGCTGCAACAGAGGAGGTTTAGATTGGATATTAGGAAAAATTTCTTCACTGAAAGGGTGATCAGGCATTGGAACAGGCTGCCCAGCGCAGTGGTGAAATCACTGTCCCTGGAAGTGTTCAGAAACCATGTAGATGAGTCCCTCAGTGACACGGTTTAGTCCTGGACTTTGCAGCCCTGGGGCACTGGTTGTACTTGATCTTAAAGGTCTTTTCCAACCTCGTTGATTCTATGTAGATGTCGTTAGAGAGGCTGAAATCCACAACTGAAGTGACACCCATGCAGGGATAACCATGGTGAAGTCAATGTGTCCTTTTAGAGACAGGATGCAGAAGCAATTTGGCAGTGGTGTTGCTGCCCAGCCTGTTTCTTTGGCCCTCACAGGGCTAACTCTTGTCCTGCATGGCACCTCCTTAGTGCACTCTGCGAACACACCCTCTGTGCCTCTCCTGAAGAGAGATAAAATCTTCATTTTCATATCTTCCGTATCCGGTGAGAATACACAGGAGATCATTGGCACTTGGATACTATCAGCCCCACACAGGCTTGTGCAAAGGAACACTACATGACAGAGTCAGTTACGCTGATGCTGATATCAGGGATAAGCAACACCTTGTTCAGCATTTTGAGTAATAAAATACTTGTGCACCTTTCCAACAGAGCCTCATTACCCCATGTGCTAATTCAGGTAGCAAGAGGGAAGAAATAAATAAAAAACAGGCTACTGTCCAAACCCCTGCCTTATGCCTATTTGTACCTTGTGCCCCAATACCATATCCTGGGAGCATTTAAATTCCCTTGTGATGCATTACATGCTTATTAATGGTGTGTGCATAAAGTAAAATCTCTTTTTCAGTTGGAATTATTTTTATGGTCATAAGCCTGCCTGTAAAACCGTAACAGGAAAATTCCTCAGGCACCCACCTACCCCACCACCGCTTGCAGATGATCCCATTTTGTGTGCCTGCCTCATATAAATACAGAATTATTTCAAGGGCTGAAGATGGAAGTTTGGCTTTAATAAAGGCCCCTTCTGCAAATATGTAAAGATACACACAATCGATTCTTTCACTGAATCAAATAAAAGGATTTTCTTTGTAACATTTGAAAGATAGTGCTAGTGTTAAGAACTGCATACCTAGGACAAAGAGAAGTTCAGCCTGTAAAACATGACTTTTAAAGATACATTATATCAGTGCTACTTAACTGAAGAATAATTAATCTGAAAACTCTTAGATATTTGTCTCGCCCTTGATCTCCTTCACACTTGTGGTTTAACCCAGCCAGCAACTCAGCCCCACACAGCCACTCGCTCGCTGCCCCTCCCAGTGGGATAGGAGAGAGAATCAGAAGAGTCAGTGAGAAAACCCGTGGGTTGATATAAAGACAGTTTAACAGGTAAAGCAAAAGTCGTGGACACAAGCAAAACAACACAAGGAATTCATTCACCACTTCCCATCAGCAGCCAGGTGTTCAGCCATCCCCAGGGAAACAGGGCTTCATCACGTCTAATGGTTGCTTCTGAAGACAAACACCATCAAACCCTTCTTTCTTCCCCCAGCTTTCTATGCTGAGCATGACACCATATGCTCTGAGATATCCCTTGGGTCAGTTGGGGTCAGCTGTCCCAGCTGTGTCCCCTCCCAACTCCTTGTGCACCCACAGCCAACTCACTGGTGGGGTGGTGCGAGGAGCAGAAAATGCCTTGACTGTGTAGGTGCTGCTCAGCAACAACTAAAACATCCCTGGATTATACTGTTTCCAGCACAAATCCAAAACATGGCCCCATACCAGCAAATATGAAGAAAATTAACTCTACTCTTTACTGGCCAAAGCCAGCAAAACACACAAAACCATCATTCCAGAGTGTGCTGCTTTACTTAGAACCATAGAATAGTTAGGGTTGGAAAGGACCTTAAGATCATCTAGTTCCAACCCCCCTGCCATGGGCAGGGACACCTCACACTAAACCATGTCACCCAAGGCCTCATCCAACCTGGCCTTGAACACCGCCAAGGATGGAGCATTCACAACCTCCCTGGGCAACCCATTCCAGTGCCTCACCACCCTCTCAGTAAAGAATTTCTTCCTTAGATCCAATCTAAACTTCCCCTGTTTAAGTTTGAACCCGTTACCCCACTACAGTCCCTAATGAATAGTCCATCCCCAGCATCCTTGTAGGCCCCCTTCAGATACTGGAAGGCTGCTATGAGGTCTCCGCGCAGCCTTCTCTTCTCCAAATTTGCCCTTTAGCTCCTGAATACTCACACTTGCAAAGGCCTATGGGCTTTCTCCTGTGATCTTTGAACAGGAAATTTTCCTGTAAAGGCTTGTATTTACAGTCAGGTCTAGCAGAGTAATTCAGCCTTCTGTTATAAAACATAAGGACAGTTGTGATATTTATTCCTATGGTGAAGGGAACTGCTCTGGAGCAGTGTTTTATTTACACAGTGTACTTTACATAAAGTCCAGTCTTTCTGCAACAGTAACCCATTTCAATCAGAAACTGTCATGTTGAATGCATACAGTATCTCATCTGTAAGTCAAATGTCCAAGGGAACTGTTTAATTTATTACTTTTTTTTATTGGTAAGACACAGATCCTGAGGACATGCTCCTATATTTACTTCTAATGAGCAGAAGCCTTGATGGAAGACACTGTGAGAGTGACTCAATGTTTCTAATCTGATGGAAGTAAATTTGTCTTGTAATGTAGATTATGCACCTCATGAATATACTTCATGTTGGTGTGGACCAGCCTTGAGTGGCTGGGTTGTATGCTGGGGCTGGTGGAACATAAACTATTCCAAGGCCAACTTGCAGGGTTCAAGCTCCGGCTCACATTCCAGCCATGCCCTGAGCCAATTATGGGTGTTCAAACTCTGCGCTGCTCCCTGTTGCACTGTCACTCAACAGCAGCGATCCAGCATAGCTTAGAAACTCACGCAGGGTTCAAGTACGATCCTGTCTAGACCTTTGTCCAGTACTGCTGGCTGAAAAGGGAGAGTTATCACTACACTGAAGAGCAAGTATAGGTTAACTTGCTGATAGCCCATCCAAGGAACTACTGCAATGAGCCATCCTTGAACTACTGTCTTGACTTGTGCTATACATAGACTTCCAGGAAAATATTCTAAGCCCTTCTGGGCTGTTGCAAACAACATCACTGTATTTATCAGACAACTGCAGTAAAGATCCAGATAGCTGCTCTTTTTTTTTTTTTTTTTCCCCTAGATAAAAGGGTGATGGAGACTGTAAAAGACTTTGGAAGACTTTCAGGACCCCAGTGACTGTAGGTTTAGGGTTTTTTTGTGTGTGTTCTTCTCCCTTCTTTTTCTCTTACTTCAATTTATTCACAGCCGAACAAAAATGGCTTTCTTTTCCAGCTAGCCCATAAGACCTCACTTGGAGTATTGTGTGCAGTTTTGGTGTCCTCAACATAAAAAGGACATGGAACTGCTGGAACAAGTCCATAGGAGGGCCACGAGGATGATCAGGGGACTGGAGCACCTCCCGTATGAAGACAGGCTGAGAAAGTTGGGGCTGTTCAGCCTGGAGAAGAGAAGGCTGCGTGGAGACCTCATAGCAGCCTTCCAGTATCTGAAGGGGGCCTACAAGGATGCTGGGGAGGGACTCTTCATCAGGGACTGTAGTGACAGGACAAGGGGTAACGGGTTCAAACTTAAACAGGGGAAGTTTAGATTGGATCAAAGGAAGAAATTCTTTACTGAGAGGGTGGTGAGGCACTGGAATGGGTTGCCCAGGGAGGTTGTGAATGCTCCATCCTTGGCGGTGTTCAAGGCCAGGTTGGATGAGGCCTTGGGTGACATGGTTTAGTGTGAGGTGTCCCTGCCCATGGCAGGGGGGTTGGAACTAGATGATCTTAAGGTCCTTTCCAACCCTAACTATTCTATGGTTCTAAGTAAAGCAGCACACTCTGGAATGATGGTTTTGTGTGTTTTGCTGGCTTTGGCCAGTAAAGAGTAGAGTTAATTTTCTTCATATTTGCTGGTATGGGGCCATGTTTTGGATTTGTGCTGGAAACAGTATAATCCAGGGATGTTTTAGTTGTTGCTGAGCAGCACCTACACAGTCAAGGCATTTTCTGCTCCTCGCACCACCCCACCAGTGAGTTGGCTGTGGGTGCACAAGGAGTTGGGAGGGGACACAGCTGGGACAGCTGACCCCAACTGACCCAAGGGATATCTCAGAGCATATGGTGTCATGCTCAGCATAGAAAGCTGGGGGAAGAAAGAAGGGTTTGATGGTGTTTGTCTTCAGAAGCAACCATTAGACGTGATGAAGCCCTGTTTCCCTGGGGATGGCTGAACACCTGGCTGCTGATGGGAAGTGGTGAATGAATTCCTTGTGTTGTTTTGCTTGTGTCCACGACTTTTGCTTTACCTGTTAAACTGTCTTTATATCAACCCACGGGTTTTCTCACTGACTCTTCTGATTCTCTCTCCTATCCCACTGGGAGGGGCAGCGAGCGAGTGGCTGTGTGGGGCTGAGTTGCTGGCTGGGTTAAACCACAAGTGTGAAGGAGATCAAGGGCGAGACAAATATCTAAGAGTTTTCAGATTAATTATTCTTCAGTTAAGTAGCACTGATATAATGTATCTTTAAAAGTCATGTTTTACAGGCTGAACTTCTCTTTGTCCTAGGTATGCAGTTCTTAACACTAGCACTATCTTTCAAATGTTACAAAGAAAATCCTTTTATTTGATTCAGTGAAAGAATCGATTGTGTGTATCTTTACATATTTGCAGAAGGGGCCTTTATTAAAGCCAAACTTCCATCTTCAGCCCTTGAAATAATTCTGTATTTATATGAGGCAGGCACACAAAATGGGATCATCTGCAAGCGGTGGTGGGGTAGGTGGGTGCCTGAGGAATTTTCCTGTTACGGTTTTACAGGCAGGCTTATGACCATAAAAATAATTCCAACTGAAAAAGAGATTTTACTTTATGCACACACCATTAATAAGCATGTAATGCATCACAAGGGAATTTAAATGCTCCCAGGATATGGTATTGGGGCACAAGGTACAAATAGGCATAAGGCAGGGGTTTGGACAGTAGCCTGTTTTTTATTTATTTCTTCCCTCTTGCTACCTGAATTAGCACATGGGGTAATGAGGCTCTGTTGGAAAGGTGCACAAGTATTTTATTACTCAAAATGCTGAACAAGGTGTTGCTTATCCCTGATATCAGCATCAGCGTAACTGACTCTGTCATGTAGTGTTCCTTTGCACAAGCCTGTGTGGGGCTGATAGTATCCAAGTGCCAATGATCTCCTGTGTATTCTCACCGGATACGGAAGATATGAAAATGAAGATTTTATCTCTCTTCAGGAGAGGCACAGAGGGTGTGTTCGCAGAGTGCACTAAGGAGGTGCCATGCAGGACAAGAGTTAGCCCTGTGAGGGCCAAAGAAACAGGCTGGGCAGCAACACCACTGCCAAATTGCTTCTGCATCCTGTCTCTAAAAGGACACATTGACTTCACCATGGTTATCCCTGCATGGGTGTCACTTCAGTTGTGGATTTCAGCCTCTCTAACGACATCTACATAGAATCAACGAGGTTGGAAAAGACCTTTAAGATCAAGTACAACCAGTGCCCCAGGGCTGCAAAGTCCAGGACTAAACCGTGTCACTGAGGGACTCATCTACATGGTTTCTGAACACTTCCAGGGACAGTGATTTCACCACTGCGCTGGGCAGCCTGTTCCAATGCCTGATCACCCTTTCAGTGAAGAAATTTTTCCTAATATCCAATCTAAACCTCCTCTGTTGCAGCTTCAGGCTGTTATCTCTTGTCCTATCACTTACCTGGGAGAAGAGACTGGCCACATCCTTGCTCCATCCTCCTTGCATGCAGGTGTAGAGAGGAATAAGGTCCCCTTTGAGCCTCCTTTGCAGCTGAGCAGTAAGACTTAAAAATAATTAGAGGAAAGATTTCTGTTCCTCCACAACTTCTCATATTTGTTTAAGGTAGAAAACCAGGCTACTTTCATTAGAGTAGATGTATCCGGGCTTTACCAGTTGGTATTGTAATTGACTGAATTAAAATGGTTAACTTTTTTCTGCGACTTGCATGGTGTGGTTGATTCAAATGAAACCAGAGGAGCTGTTCACCTACAACTGTAAGCTTCTAAGCCTTGTCAGCTGTGTAGGACAGCAGACGGAGTTAGTAGAGGACAAGGAGACAGGGGCAGCCTCCACTAAGCAACTCTGCAGAGCAGAAGGGGAACATTGTGCCTCAGTCTTCCTGATGCATTAGTGGAGACCTCGATTTATCATTCCAGTCAGTCAGTACTGGTACGTTCTGGAAAGGCTGTCCTGTGGTCTGCAAAAACCTGCTAAGCACGCTGCTCTCAAGAAAGCAAGCCATGAAACAGCTCTGACCATGTTTGCACTGCTGGATGGCACACACTGATAAACTGGCCAGTGAAATCAGAGAGACTAATCTTACAGTAGCTGCTTGGAGGTGGAATGGAGGCTCAGAGCCTGTAAGAGAGGCCAGTAGTCTCAGCTCATCTGCACAATTAATCTAAACAAGGTCTGAAGGATATGCTTGGGCACTGGGTTGTTATCTCAGCTCCTGGTGATGTGCTTCCTGTCCTAACTTGAGTAGAATCCTCTTAGACAACAGCTGGGCACCATTTGGGAGTACCGTTTTACACACCAGCACTGATCAAAACAAGTAGTACATGAGGCAACCAGATTCCCAGGAAAAAAACTACTCCAAGACAGACAGCAGAGCCTGGCCTTCATTAGTTTATTAATACAAATCCAGCCAGGAAGAGTTGCTTCTAACTTGCACAAAGATACCGGTTGTGTAAGCCAGGCCAAGCCATTAATGAACAGATTGAAAATGCTGTGCGTGTATCTCTGTTCCTGCTTTGGCAGACTGTCATAAAACAGTGCTAGGCTCTGCTGATGGAATTTGTGCTTTCTCCTGTTCACCTGACAGAACTGATAAGAGCAAATAGCAATGCTGAGTGTTAGGAGCTATCTAGAAGGCTAATGAGTGATTAAGGAGAGGTCAATGTGGACAAACAAAGGAGAACAACAGGAACTGGAAAATGTGAACCGAGGAAGGGAAGCAAGGTTAAGGAATATGTTAGCAGAGAGGAAAGGTCACCAAACACAGAGTTATAAACCAACCTGTTGCAACCAGTTTTCTTCTAAGGGGTCATTAGGATGCCCAAAGGTGGATGGATATCTCATAGCACCTACCAAACAACCCAAGTTGTTTACCAAAAAACCCAAGAAATTCTTTACTGAGAGGGTGGTGAGGCACTGGAATGGGTTGCCCAGGGAGGTTGTGAATGCTCCATCCTTGGCGGTGTTCAAGGCCAGGTTGGATGAGGCCTTGGGTGACATGGTTTAGTGTGAGGTGTCCCTGCCCATGGCAGGGGGGTTGGAACTTGATGATCTTAAGGTCCTTTCCAACCCTAACTATTCTATGAATCTATGAAATTTGATATCAGGTAGCTAATTTCTTCAAACTCAGAATAGTTAGATTCTCAGTTGAAGCCTTTTTCCGCATTACAAGCTGGGATTTCAATACCCAATTTTTGTTAACATCTGCAGTAATAAGCCCCCAAATCCATTTGAAATACCTGTCCTTATTTTTGCTTGATTTGCTCCAGAACTCTTTCAGACCCAGAGAAATAGCAACAAGAAACTTGGAACTCTGATATTTGTGAACATCATTCTAACTATCTTTCGTTACAGCTTCTGGTTACTGTAAATGCCAAAAAACTGTGTGAAGGTGCCCCAGTGCCAAGCATGTCCAAGAACCTGCTACTCTGCCGCTGTCTTACATACAATACACTGATGGGGCTCTGCAATTATACTGTCTTTGTATAAAAAGTCAGCTTTTTTATCATTAAAGTCAGCTTTTTGACTCGAGAGCCTACCCGGGATGAAGCAGCACTCAACAGCCTCTTAGGAGGTTCATATCTATGTCTCTCACTCCACTGAAAATTGCCCTGCCCCTACAAATTATTGATACCCCAAAGATGACGGAAGTCCCATCAATACCACTTGTATTTGTGCCCCAGCAGATATGAATGGGAGCTTGGCTTCATACTGTGGCTAGTCCATAAGCATTCTCAGGAGTTGTTTTACACTCCAGCGCTATTCTAACCCAGAGTCAGCATTTCAGGTACTGCTGTTACTCGCGAGTGCTTTCCTGGTTGCTACGTGGTCCTGTGGAAACTAAGACAGGGCTAAGATTTCTACAATATATAGTATATGGATTACGCAATTTCTAGATAGCACCAGAGCTGCCTGTCACTAGGCTGGAGGATCTCAGTGTCACATTGCACTAACACTCACCTCATTCTCTTCCCCAATGGATGGCTTCCCAAGATACGTGGTGGTTCCTCTCGACTGCCTAACTTTCCTTCCTTTGCACAAAGGTATTCAAATGCCTGAAGCTAGGCAGCGCAATGCCAAAACTTGTGGTGCTTCAGCTTTCTTTCCAGGACAAGAATTCCGCTGCTTGACACAAAGCAAACCAGGTGGGATTTTTGCTATATTAAACACTGTATTGCCTCAAACTTGAGTTAACCCTAATGTAGCATTTGTTAACCCCATTTTGTTTCTGTAATGCCATATACCATATACATTTCTACTGAAAAGACTTTCGGGTAATAAATAACAGGTTATGATCCTCCAGCATGTTAAGACCTTTGCTATAGTAATATTTTCTGCACGTCTATCTTGATGTGCAATTTGTTTAGAACAGTAGTGTCACTAAGCAACTATCTGATCCTAAAATGTCTTGGTCAGGACCTGGCCTAACCTCCTGTCAACTGTTATTCAGCAGTGTTCCCAGTCTGCTTGTAGGCTCTCTTACCAGCTGTCAGCCTGAGTGGCACAATTCCAACACAATCCATAGAGGTCCTCCCAAGAAGAGAACATTTAAACTAGGTTTAAGATTGCATTGCAGCCTTAGTTAAGGGTCATAGTGATTTCAATCCATTGGAGAAACCAGCACTTCCTCTTAACCCCTTCACAGCTGAGAAAGCTGTATCCTATTTGAACGTTTTATCACACAATGAAACCACAAGGCTGGTCCAATTTCCATTGTTTTTTATGGATGTACAAAGGCCTAAATAACACTCATTTGATTCAGATCCTCTCTTCTGGCACAGCTTGAGCTAGGTCTTCTGGGAACAGGCTGGGCCAGCTCTAGTTGATTGTCTTGAGCAAAAACTACAGGCAGCTGAAGAACAGACATCGGCCTGTATCAGGGTAATTTTGGGTGGCATTTCGTCATGGCTTTTCTCGTTCAGGTCCCTCCCATGTTCCCCTGTCCTACAGGTACAAGAGCTGGTGGATGCTGGTGGAACAAGTGCAAACACACAAGGCCAAGCGCAGGACCTGACACTTCACCTTGCTGAATCTCATACAACTGGCTGCAGCCCATCAATCCCTCTGCAGAGCCTTCCTACCCTCAAGCAGATCAACACTGTCCCCCAACTTGGTGTCATCTGCAAACTTACTGAGGGTGAACTTGATCCCCTCCTTGGAGACATTCAACAAACATGTAGACATGGTGCTTAGGGATATGCTTTAGTGGTGGACTTGACAGTGTTAGGGTTACAGTTGGACATGATTATCTTAAAGGTCTTTTCTAACCTAAATGATTCTATGATTCTCTATCCATCTGCAGCAAAAAACTCCCAGTACCTCAGTTCCTCCAACATTATTTAAGTTGTCTGTGTCATGTACCAATGCTTAGCCACATTTTATCCATTTTTTTCCCCACAACAAGAAGTACAAGCTTTCTTCAGAAAGATAAGCATTCTGCTCTGTATTTAGTAGCACCCAAAGCACAAAAGCCTGATCCATCCTTCCTAAATCATTATACTGGTGATGAACAATAACTACATTCAGATATCTACTGCCCTACTTTTCCCTCCTACAGACAGAATCAAGTCTTAACTAATATATATCCATCATGCCCACTACACAAACTATCAGAGCAAGCTTTGATTGTACATAAAACATTCACAGAAGTTCTCTCACAACTAGGGAAGAGAAAGGGAAAAGAATATCATTTCTACGATAAAAATCGGTGAAAAGATCCTCAATGAACCCATGTTTATGAACATTGCTGCTGTGACCAAGGTAAAATATCCTCCTCTTCTCCCAGTTCCCTAGTTCAAGAGGATACTCACTCTGAATAAACACCTCATTCCCTTCTACTGTAATACAATGGATTCAGGCCAACCAACTGGTGCCAAATCATAAAAAAATTGGGCACTTACATCCTCATTAAACAGCCACAATCTTGGACTACATATCTTCATAACCACCCTTACCTACCACGAGCTTCAGACACTTAAATACATAGCAGCTTTTGGCTCATACACTTAAACCGGAAGCTGACCATCCATAGTGAGGGGTTTCCCTTTGATCAGTTTTTAGCTGTCTTCAATCACTTCCTCCTTTTGCTTTAAAGCATCACCAGCTCTGCCCCAGCAGCCCTGGTTTAGGTGTTTGAGGTACTTTATCTCTCTAGGGCAGTTTTTCCACATCCTTTCTAAGCTGAAAAATAACTTGAAGCTTTTAAGAGGGGAAAAATTTCCCCAGCCCATCTTGAATGGTATTCCCAATAGATATTAGGTGACATTCTGAGTGTTTGCTTATTCTTTTTCATTTCTTCTTCATTTGCATATGTGCAAATATATGGTTATTAAAGAAATAAATAAAACCCAAACAACAAAACAACAACTATGGCTGCTTCTGATGCCTCACACAACACCAGTTATCTTACAAGTCATTTGCAGACCTAAGACTAAGAAATGCCTATGGTACAATGTGCTTATTCAGGCATAGGCATGCTTTGAAAATTGTGCCTGACAGAAGCCAACATCAATGCCCGCTCCTGAGGGGAGAGAGGCACCTGGCCCAGGTGAAGCAATTTTAAACTCCACTGTGATTTGTATCTAGGAGAAATGCCAGGACATGTCATCAGATGGTGCTGAAGTGGCCATTTCTATGGTCAGAGGGGAAACTCATTCTCAGCACTGTGGTATTTTCCATTAACAGTAGTCTGCTTTGTTGAAGCTGCTGTATGTATGCTGAAGGAATGCTGCCATCCACTCTCCCTTGTCATCTTTAAAAATGTTGCTTTCTAGTGAGAAATAAGGTGTTTCACAAAACAGATCTATCTGATGTTCTGGCTTAAATCTGCTCCAGGGCAAAATAGTGGGGAGACCCCCTGATTCCCTTCAGCATGCTGCCCCATGCGTGAGCCAGCCCTGAGCCCCGGTGGCTGAGCCCCCAGGAATGGGGGTGTCCTTGGGACCCAACAGCTCCACCATGCTGCTAAAGGGAGTGTGGGGACTGCTCCAGGAGGACATACCTGGCTGTTGCATCCTGCCGAGTCCTCTCTGCCCTACAAATGCCGCAATGCACAACAGAGGGTTTTTGCCTTTGTGGATGCTTCAGCTGAGCGATACCTCCAGCTCTTACCAGATCAGACTTTTGACTCAGAACAGCTTCTGAGATCTTACCTGAAGTATCCCTGTAGTAAGATTTTTCATTGACTGAACCTCTCATTAATTACTCTTATTCAAAAATTAGCCTGTGGTATATCCTGAAACAGATTATTAATTAACATTGGCAATGGCTAAGTAAACATAGGTTCAAACATTCCTCCCAGCACGGTGCAACAGGTCTTCCCCTACAAGGCATGGCTGCCTGACAAACTGATACGATGTGAGAAAGCCCCAGAGCTTCACACCAAACTGTGGTGTGCTGTAATTCATCCCTGTCACCTGTTCACACGGCTGAGAGACATCCTAACAGCTTTAAAAGCTGTCTCTCAGGGCTTGACCTCTCTGACTCACATCTAAGAGGGGCAGCTGAATATGGCTTGGGAACTAGTTAGTTTTGCTATCAGAGGAGGGGTTCTCATGCTGCTCTCAGGCAATACTCATACTCATTACAGTCGCAACAGTAGAAGACCACTTGACAAGTGAAATCTCCAAATTCACCGGGAACCAGACTTCTCGTTCTCTGGAGGGACTAATGATGAATGACCCTCACACTTACTCTGTCTAACTATTTTTCAGCCACTGATTTCAGCAGTGTTGTTTTCCCAGCTGTATTTCTCAGCTTTATAGTCACTGGTGCCTGGCTACTTCTTCACATGGGTCATTCTGCCAGATGCAGATGTATGTCCTAAATATATCAACATGTGGTGCTTCCACCCAACACATCAGCACCTCTCCATGTGTGTGTATATCAGAGGAGATATGGCCTGGCTGCCATCCTGTGGTGGGAGAGAGGTCTTCTCCACTTCTTCCTAAGCAGTGCACAGGATGAAGCCCTGCCAGGGGGTGCTCCTGAACACTGGATTGCTTTCTCTCCTTAGCAACTTCAGTGAATACTTTGAGTCCACATTAATGAGGACTTTGCTGAGGATGTGAATGCATGGCTGGTGATCTCCTGTCTGACTAGGACGTGTGGACAGGAGGTGCTCTGTCACCAGACAGGAGGTGTCTCTGTTCATTCATGACCATGAGGTATCTAAAGGGCTGCCAGATCCATCAGTCAGGGCTTAGGATGCCTTGCTGGGCTCACCAGGCATTTTGTTTTAATCCAAAGGAAATAAAATGGATTTCTTTCCCTGTATTTCAAGCTCATGTTGAAATCGCTGATGATGAATCCAAAGTGATCTCTGCCTGCTGTGATGCACATGCAGTCATTTAACCACTGGGTCCAAGCTGTCACCCAAGCCCAATACCAATTTCACCTCATCCACCTCCAGAAGTCCTGCCCTATTTAGAAGCTCTGTCCCTCCAGCCCTTGTCCTGCTCTATGACTCCTCAAACCCCAGCCTCCCAAGCTTGCAATATGGTGTCGTGGTTTAAGCCCAGGCTGTAAATCAGAACCACGAAGTCCACTTCCCCCCCAACCTTTCTTCCCTCCGCTCCTGGAGGAACGGGGAGGAGAATCAAAAGAATGCAGCTCCCACGGGTTGAGATAAGAACAGTTTAATAACTAAGGTATAACACAAATCACTACTGCTACCACCAATAGTAATAATGATAAAGGAAATAACAAGGAAGAGAATACAACCGCTCACCAACCGGTACCTCACCCCCACCCTGCCATGATCCAGCCCTTCCGGGGACTCTCAGTTCTACATCCTGGGCATGACGTGCTGTGGTATGGAATACCTCTTTGGCTAGTTTGGGTCAGGTGTCCTGTCCCTGCTTCCTCCCGGCTTCTCCTCCTCCCTGGCAGAGCATGAGACTCTCAAAGTCCTTGGTCAGGGTAAACATTCTGACCAGCAACTGAAAACATCAGCTTTATCAGTATTATTCCCAAGGTCGAAAGTCAAAACACAGCACTGCACCCGTAGAAAAAATGACTGCTACTGCTGAACCCAGGACAGTATCCACCCCTTATTCCATACCATTCACGTCATGCTCAGATCCCACATTTTCAATATACCATCACTTGTAACAGTCTTTCAGAGCAGGAGAGGCCCATTGCAAAGTCCACCCCTCGATCATGAGACCATCTCTATGTTGCATCTCTGCCCTGATGGCCTGAAGTGCCATGGGCCCATCAGGCTCAAAATAATTCACCCTCCCCTGCAGCAGTTTCTGCAACTTGTCGTTGAGGACTCCATACAGCTGCCTTCCATCTCCGATGCTTCCAAAGGACTGGAGGGGCCCAGTGGATTAGATACTCGCCCATACTGTCCCACACACCGTGACACTCATGACTGTCCAGCCCTGGGGAAAACCTCTCGGTCCCCCTGTATTGTCTAAACCCAGACAAGACCCAAACCTGACTCTGCTTAACTCTCGGGATCAGACAAAATGGTCGTGGGTAGAACACACTCTGTGTGTGTGCCAACATGGTGATCCCCATCACAATCAGGAGGCAGGTCCCAAGGGTACCCAAAGGCCATTCAAAACCTTCAGAACTCTCAAATGCTGCTGCTGTACTTGTCACTGGGGCTGGTGTAGCTGTTGTGCTTGAAGGCTCTCTCACCACCAGCTTCTCTTTTTCCGAGTCCAGATCTTCCTCCTCTGCCTTGCTGGGAAATGCTGCGGGGTCTCCTGCATCCTCCTGCGGCTCGGGCTCACGGGGCTCGGCAGACGGCTGCTGGGGAATGCTCTCGGCCGCCGCGGGGCTGGGCTCGGCTGTGGGGCTCGGCTCCTCTGCCGCCTCCTCCCGCTGCTCGGCAGCCGCCTCCTTCCCTTCCTCGGCAGCCGCCTCCTTCCCGGCCTCCGGCCCCGCTCCCGCCGCTGCTTGGTCCCCGGGGCCGCTCTCCCGGGCCACTTCGGCCGCCGCCGGCTCCCGGGGCCGCTCCCCCTCAGCTCCCCGCAGCCTCACAAAGACGGAGGCGAGGACGAGGGCCAGGACAGTGAAGAGCAGTGGGACGGCCAGGTACAAGTCCACGGCCACGTCCATCCCGCCCTGCTGCCGGAGCCCGCCCGTATTACAAGTCATTACCATAAAGTACAATGAAACAAGAACCTTAGCCCAAGGCCCACACTTGATAAACACTAACACAGCAAATACCGGCTCCAAGCAAGCTACGACATACAGAAACTGTGGTATCAAAAAGAACAACTTTGAGAGCCCATAAATCAGCATTGTGCCTCAGTCAGATCTGTTGTTATCTCAACCCTTCCTGCCCCACGTTGGGCGCCAAAAAGAGCTGTCGTGGTTTAAGCCCAGGCTGTAAATCAGAACCACGAAGTCCACTTCCCCCCCCACCTTTCTTCCCTCCACTCCTGGAGGAACGGGGAGGAGAATCAAAAGAATGCAGCTCCCACAGGTTGAGATAAGAACAGTTTAATAACTAAGGTATAACACAAATCACTACTGCTACCACCAATAGTAATAATGATAAAGGAAATAACAAGGAAGAGAATACAACCGCTCACCAACCGGTACCTCACCCCCACCCTGCCATGATCCAGCCCTTCCGGGGACTCTCAGTTCTACATCCTGGGCATGACGTGCTGTGGTATGGAATACCTCTTTGACTAGTTTGGGTCAGGTGTCCTGTCCCTGCTTCCTCCCGGCTTCTCCTTCTCCCTGGCAGAGCATGAGACTCTCAAAGTCCTTGGTCAGGGTAAACATTCTGACCAGCAACTGAAAACATCAGCTTTATCAGTATTATTCCCAAGGTCGAAAGTCAAAACACAGCACTGCACCAGTAGAAAAAATGACTGCTACTGCTGAACCCAGGACATATGGGCAAGGGAAGATACAAATGAAATATCATTCCCTGCCCCTATTTTTCCCAAGCTGGGTGAGCATCAGCTTGAGGGTTCCTTGGTTCAGCAGCATTAGCATGTTTGAGAGGAGGATGCTCTGTACCTAGAGGTTAGGAGTAGCAAATGCTTCCCACTCTGCTGGGGAGTGTTTGAGACTGTGTTCTAGCACTGTCTTTGAAGAAGACAGAAATTACACTGATAGATACATGTAAGAATGTCTTTGCAGTCAATGTAACAGCTGAAAGCAACAAGCAAGAGTCAATACCATATATTTTTACTGTACAGTAAGACCAGAGCTGGCCTTCTGCTAGCAACCATTTGAGATCCAGTGCCTGAGGCCACTGCATTAGTCAGTTAAAACAGGGCTTAATGCTATCCTAGCTCACATGTGCACCCATTTTTCCAATGTCAATTACGGTTGCATGTTGCCTAACCAAGGGCAGACTTTGGTCCATAAACTTTTTGCATGTCCTGTAATTTATGCTTTTTGCATTGTGTAAAAGAAATCCCAATCTATCAGCTGCAGTGTTGGTTGCAAAATATCTCCTCCTGTAATTACTCAGATTGTTTATGCCATGGTAATGTGTCCTTAGACACTGAGCTGTGTAAAAGGATTGATACACCTCAAAAGTGTAAATGGCAATTAGGGAGTTTCATCAGGTGCTGAGTAAGACGGGATGTTTGTGACACGTTAATGCTAACCTTCGCTCTGTTTCTCTGTTTTGTTGAAACCCTCAGATCTCAGGTGTTAGGGGAAACCTGCTTAGAGACAGCTCAATGCAAATCAATATAATTACTATCCAATATGCAAAGTAAACTGCTCTCTTGTATGAGTCACGTGTTTCCTTTGTAGTAGAATTGTAATAAAGAGACTAAGATCTACAGAGTGCTCACTGTAAAGATATCATGAGTGAGTTTACACATACAGTGTCATGCCTTTGGCATGTGGCAGCAGCAGGATTGGCCATTAGCTACAGAGAAAAAACATCCGAATGCAGATGAAGCACTTACATGGAAGCACAGCCTATTGAAATGGTGCAATTGAAGTATGGCCTGGCGTTCCCTGGTACGTGTATGGAGTATATCCTCCCTTACGCAGCTCTTGAAAGAGTAGATTTTCTGCTCAGTACTACTCACTGCTTATTTTTCACTGACCAGATCAGGTCCTTTGCTAGTGTGTGATGGTTAAGCTCCTGCCAATGGCATCGCACCACTCTGCACCCCCCAAATAATTTGCTGTAAATCAGAGAACAAACAACCTTTCTCAATGGCATGGCCAGCAGCTGTCTTGGGGACCTGACTGAGTGCCTGTCACTACATGTTAAGGTGAAGAAAGAGATGATGAAGCCTTTACCCTGCATTTCTAACTGATGAGAACCCTACCATAGTGGTAGGCCTGGTGAAGTTAAATGCAGTGCTATCAAGAATCTGAAACTGGGGAAGTGAACATGAAACTTAAGCAGAGGGTAAAGCAGCACAGGAGCAGCAGAAGGAGCTGTGGACAACATGGTTCAGTTGCAAGAAGAGAGGAGGAAGGCTGAGATCAGTTGCAGGAGTATTATTCTGAATGTTTTGAAGGCTTCTGATAAGTGCAGCACTTCATGACACACACCTGCTGTTAGATACTTACAGACATTGCTGAACTTTGCCCTAGGTAGCTCTGCAAAGGATTTGAAAGTGGAGAGATGGATGGCACAACTTGTGTGTGTTTCCTGGATGTGCTTTGATTCCTGCTGGACAATGAGTCATGGAAGATGATGGCCCATAGAATTACAGTATTTCTGCATGGGTGAAAGAATCTCTAAGTTTTAAATCATGGGCCTGGGGTGCTTAATGCTTACTGCATTTTTAGAAGACAACAGTTTACACTGTAGTGCATAGGTATTTGTGTTATAAGAAATACTTCTGCTACCTTTGTTTCACTAAAATAATGTGCAGCTGGGAATGACAGTTGCTTTTGGAGTTGGTTCTTCAGCTACTGTTGAGCTCATAGTTAGGAGGTCTAATGACATTTTCAATAATTTCAAGGCATTTAAGAAGTACTTTTTAATTCTCTGTTTAAGCTTAAGCTCCAAAGGTCATGTGTGATTTAAAAAAGAATAAGATGGATATTTTTATACAGTTATAAAGCCAGACATCTCCCAGGTCATCGGATACAGGAGCATTTTGGAAACACTCTGCCATTGCTCATGTAGGAAGGAGGATCTTGGCCTAGCACAGTGATACAGATCATTCGCTAGAACTCACCACACATCCTGTTGTTACAACAGCCCTGGCTTTGCTCTCCCATGCTTACTTTCACAGAGCACAGTCTGCAGAACCCTGCCAGAAAGTATCTTGACCCACACAATTGCACTGAGCAATTCTTTCTTTTATCTCCATATGAAAATCTCTCATTCACATGAAATGTTGAACACACAGGACTCTGGTGGTTCTCTTTAATGCTTGATGCTAACCTCATTTCTTGTACCTTGCCTCAGCTCAGGCTAGAACTTGTCTGCACACTTTTTTTCTCCAAGCTACCATGGTATGTATATAAACAGATGATAGTGTGAAAAGAACTTATTTTTTTAAAACCTCTCTTTATTTTTACATTCAATGCACAAGGACAGACAAGATGAAGATTCATGACAAGGTACAAAGCTGTATGCTGTCCTCAAAACAGTTAAAAGATACAGTTTTTATGAGCTTAAAAAAGTATTTTAGAAACCTTGTATTTCCAAAATTCCTCATTACAGAAAATTCAAATCGTCTAGAAAAGGTGAGTTCAATATCCTTGCGCATTAAGCCGTGTTATGAAATTATGTAGGTGTTTTTCGCCTTTAAGAAATCTGTCTCTGCATTGCTAACAATCTTTATGTAACCTATTGATGGAGCCAACAGCCTCCATAATATGCAGTATACACAGTTACAAACAATTTGAAAAGTTATATTACAAAATATACAGTAGTTCCTTTTTACATTTTTATAGATAAACATTGCATAGTTTTCAAATATGTAATATACAACACAATCAAGAGCCTTTTCCTGCATAACTTATGAAAAGTTCTGTACATTCAAATAATTATAAATAAAGTGTAAGCATCTTTTGGTAAGAGCAGGGGGGAAAATATGCCAGGACATGTTGTGCTGTCAAGTGTTAAGCAGAAATCTTTGTCAGAATCTGCCTAAAACAATGGCACAATATGGCCTAGATCAAGGAAAGAGGAGTGTAAGAATAGATCGTAAGGGAAATGTTACAATGAGGAACCAGAAAGTACTGATGTGTCTAACAATTAACAATTTTTACCCTGATTCTTTTGTAAGAACTGCTTTCCCACGGCTATTATCACTGTGCTTGACAGCTTAACTTCAAGATGCGAAATAAGGTGCGCGTTGTTTAAGAAATGAGTAGAAGTAGATTAAAATGTTTCTCGTTTCAATGGGTGGTCAATGGAAACTTAAGATAACTTGGAAAGAATTCTGGATATTTTTATCATATTTTTCCCAAAGAAACAGAGCATGGGAAATGCACACCGGGATTTAAAGAAAACGTTCTGAGATCATCCAGAATTGTGAAAATAAAATGAAGAAGAATTATTGAAGATATTAAAATCCCAATTTAAAAATGAGATGCTGACAAAATTCTGTTTTGACACAAGGAGGGACAAAGAAAATAATTTCTAAAATAATACTTTGGCATAATTCTGCTCTCTGCTACTAAACCCCAACAGAGCAGAACTACACCGGAACTAGATGCTTTTGGAAACTCACTCTGATTCTAAGCATTTTGTCACTGGCCCACAATTACAGAAACAGTTGGAACCTCAGTATGAATGCAATTTGCAAACACCTTTTCAGCAACATAATTTGCCAATCTGGATGTCAGGTTAAAAAAAGGTCATTTAAAACAATTTTCTCTTCTAAAATATACGTATTTACCTGATGGCGGAATTCAACCTACCGAATCCCAGAGCTCTGCAGAAAAGAAACAACTACTCGAAAGTAGATGTGTTCTAGCAGCACTGAGTGTTAAACTAGGG
This sequence comes from Psittacula echo, assembly GCF_963264785.1. Lineage (NCBI taxonomy): Eukaryota > Metazoa > Chordata > Aves > Psittaciformes > Psittacidae > Psittacula > Psittacula echo. The sequence continues at coordinate 19,866,328 of NC_137735.1, read as the reverse complement.
GTCTTCTCAGCATTTCCATTACAAATTTAATCTACGACTCAGACACATAAACTGGTTTTAAAGGACTGTTGGCCTACACCCAGCCACCTTTTAACACCTTTTAACATTAGTGGTTGGACTTCAGCTATTATCCCATAGTCCCTGACATCTTGGCTACTGAAGGCCAGCAGAAGTACTCAGTGCATCTTTGAAATGCTCTTTTCTGGCATTGAAATTGTGCCTTTTGTCAGCCCATGGTTCAAACAGGCTCACAAGCATTTACTAAAACACCAATAACAGTACAATCTGAGCACAAGCAAGTTCCCACCAGGTGCTACACTACCTATGGATTGACTACACATAGTAGTGACTACACAACTTATGGATTTTACTTGGGATTTGGATTGCTACATACAATTGCCAGTGAAATTCACATTATTTCCAAGCAGGGTGGTTCAGACCACAAAGTGATGGTGCAGAGTGAACACTGCTTTCTCTCCAGTGAGGATTACCACATGTCCTGTGCCATAATCTGCTCTTCAGATTCCCTGTTTTGTAGCTCTAAAGCCAGTTTCCACCACTACTCTGAAATATCATTTTGTGGCTCAGCCAAAGGGAGCCACAGTTGCACACAGATCTCCCCATCTAAGATCAGGCTTGGGTGGCTGTCTCCTCCCCTACATAGGCCACTTGTCCTTCTTCCTACACCATTCCTTGGATTGTGGGGTTACATAGTAGGAGAGGACCATCTAGAAAGAGGAATGGCCACACAACCACATCCTGAGTCCATCAAGCCCTTTGGTAGCCACCTAGTGTCTCCAAACCCAGTGCTTAACCTTCGGCAGGCAGAGGGCTGAGCAATTACTTTTATGGCATTAAGTTTGAGATAACAAAAGATTATAACTCTTGCACACAGTGTTAAATGAGACAGAGAGGGCTCAAAGTGGGCTTATGCACATCCTCATGCCAGAGTAGGACTCCCAGAGCTTCTGAAGGATTTCCCAGCATTTAATTTTCCTTCACACATAGAATAAATTTTCTCCGTACTGGGAAAACAACTGTTTTCCTTTTTGACCGCTGCAAACAGGCCAATAAGAACATTAGAATTCTCCCTGTTTTCATTTACAGAGCTTTTAAATATTATAAAGCAACTTTTGCTGAATACGCTGGTAGGTCATAAAGGCTGTTCTACAAGTGCATTGTTTGTTTGTTCAATTAAGTTTGGATTGATCACGACTCTTTTCATCCCTCTTTTCATGGGACTACATCAGGATTTCTTTTGTTTGCTACTGATAGCACTGGATGAAGTTACCGCATAGTAGATCCTCTGTAAGCAAATCTGTCATTAGCTTTTCAACTGATCATAGATAGTCTAGGGACTCTGTCAAGCTTGTTTGACTCCATTCCTTGATGAGTGATGTATCATTGGCTGCAGGAACCTAACAAAATGTTCACTCTGTCCTCAGTGCATTGTCCAAGGTGGTTTTCAAGAGCCTGACTGTCCTACGCTGTATCTCTGCTAATACAGGTTGATATACTCCTATAACGCTGTGTTGTTTGTGCCTGTTTTTTCAACACAAGCTGTGGCTGGTGCCCTTCTTCCACCTCTTTCTTCATCAGCCATCACAATGGTGTTTTCATAAACTTCCATAGTTTTCAGTTGCTTGTCTTTGGCACCCTCCTGTTCTGCATTGACTTTACAACACTTGCAGAAGCCACAGCAGTGTTTCCCACAAAAGGCAAGAGAAGACATAATGATATTGTCCCAGGGCTCTAAGGAGTGCAGCCAGATGGGTAGGAAATCCCAGTTTTGGAGCTTTTCAGGCAATGAATGTGGTCGCCTTGTCTGCATAATATTAATTACAATCACAGCAATAAAAAGAGCACCCAGGGGAAGACAAACACCCAAAAGGACTGCCCAGCCTGCCAGTGACAGACCAAATACAAACAAAGGCAAAAGAAAGAAGCAGACGAGAAGATAAAATATAGCAAACCATCTGTACTTGGCTGTTATGTTTCCCAAGGTCTTGGACATGCGGATTGGCAATCGGGTGACAGGTAGCGGGTAAAACAGAATAATCCCAGAGACATTGAAGAAAAAGTGGCACAAGGCAATCTGAAAGCAAAAATGTTTGAGCAGTTCATTAGCTAAAATGCCTTTAAGTGCTCCTACACAAATTATTATAACTCCCAGTTGCACTAAGATTCTACAGTTTCTCTTCCCTTGCCCCCTACTGTTTTTCTTGTCCTTTACTGAAAGGCCTTTCCTAGCAGGAAGCAAGTACTCAGTAATACCTCACAGATTGTAAAGATCAATGCCTACAGAGGATAACATCTCAACACAAGACGGGCTTAGAGGGTACGGATTATCTCCCTGCAGATGGAGAAGTCTTAAAATGCAGCTTTCAACTACAAGAAATGAAGTCCATCAGAAATAAAGCTGACAAACCAAACAGCTATCAGGGAACAGTCCTGTTGTTATTAAGGTATGAGAACCACATGAGAACTGTTCATTATTGGGTTATGCATCCGTAAGTTATTAATGAAAAGATGGGAAGTGTGAATTAGGTATTGCATACAGGCTATTGAGAAAGTATTAATGGTGCAAACATGAATTTTACAGAAATTATCTAAAAGTTTATAAGAGATTCCTGGAATGTGACTCCATCTGGGCCTGTTACAATTGCTTGATTCACATACTTCAAAATTGTTTTTTTTAAAATAAGTGTGAAAAAACACCTACTTGCTAAAGCTTTCAGAAGTCACTTAGACAGAATAAGCATATATGGAACAAAACAGTGTATTCCCTGCTCACTATATCTTAGTTTCATTCTATAACTGTTATCAGACTAAAATGAATATGAAACTACAGGGGGTTATTTTTAAAGTACGTTATAAAACCAGCAAGTAATCATGAAATCTGAGCTTGGTCAAGATAGCATCATCTCACAATTATATCTGTTCTATCATGCCTGAGGACAATAAAATGACTTCTGTAATTTTCTTGATTTATTGTGGCTAGTAAAAAACATTCGTCCTATTCACAAAGGAAAACTTCATTATCTTTTCACTCTTTGATGTAGAGGGTTCATTCAAATATTATCGCTGGCTGGAATGTTCTTTACTGGGTGGTAAATGGGAGCCCAGATCCAGGCTGCCTACTTTTCAAACAGGCTGAGGTGCGGAGAGACAAGGAATTCAATAAAACCCACTCGGATTAGATTTACAATGAGAAAATAGATGCTATGATGCTCACTGCAACCTCAGGTAGGTAGATGGCTTGACATCTTAAGGGTTGTATGGTCCTCACCTAGCTTACAGAAATCTTTATACATTGTATGAGCAGACTTAGGATACTGAGGAGGGAACTAACAGAAATTGGTTGTCAGCGATGTGGGCACTGAATTCCAAGTCGCAGAGACTGCATGCTCAGGGGTCAAGTGACCCACACTCTGTCAGTTCTGAATTAATCAGATCAAACCCAATCTACAAAAGTAAGATTTTACTGTATATTGACATTCTGGGAAGGTTTAATACAAGCTTTTTGCTCTAAGCAGTTGAAAGGAATGAGCTGTCATAAATAGAAAGTACAAAATCAGGCATGACATTCATGGCGTATTTGCATCAGAGCCAATTTTGTCAGGTTTTTCTTCAGAAAAGTTACAACTTCTAAGTGAAGTCAAGCAAGGAAGCACAGGTTTATACTGACCTGTAATGAATATTTTAATGTACTTCCTGGACTTGCTAAAGCAGCAAGTATAGCTGTTGTGGTTGTGCCAATGTTAGCTCCTAAGGTGAGGGGATAAGAGCGCTCAATGCTTATAACACCAATGCCTAGGAGAAAAGAAACAGGCTTGAGTGGTTTCAGAATGGTGGAGAAGATAAACTGTGGAGATAAAGAATACAGTATTGACAACTTACCAACAAGGGGTGTAATAGCAGATGTGAAAACAGAACTACTTTGGACAACAAAGGTCATACCAGCCCCTGCAAGCATAGCCAGGTACCCAGCTAGCCAAGTAAAAGGAAACGGGAAATCTAAAAAGATAGAGGGAGAACATCATCTTCAGCATAACACAATGCTCCATGTAACGGTAATACAGCAGTGAAAGGACTGCTAAGCATTTCATATGTAAAGATATTGTTTGCACATTGCCTCTTAACTGACAATTTTACATTAGAGTCAGTCACTACTCTAATTCACTCTGTTCACTGTACTCCTTCTCTAGCCTTCCACAACTGAATACACTTTGAGACAGATACTAGACTAGGTAGACATTTGTCCTGACCCAGGGTAGCATTTATATTTAGGCACCAGAAATGTTTCCACAGATGTCAAAACAAAACCTTGGTGGCTTGAGTGCCTTCATTTCAGCAACCAGGCACCTGCTGCATGGATCAATCTTCAGAAAGCTCTGAAGACCATCCTGAGAAAATCAGGTTGTTTGTTCTAATCAGTTTCAAACACCTCCTAGAAATTCACTTGTTAACCCTTGCAAAGAAAAGCTTATTACACTGACTAGAGAAACCAGGCACAATAGTCCCCAGTGGGGGGGACTATGAGTAAGCCAAGAAGTGGGGCCTTATTCAGGAAGACACAAATGAACACAGAGTAGATCACAAATGAACAGTAACCAACAGCTGATTACTTTCTATCCCTCATTTTCGATTCAGGTCGTGCTTTTCGCCCAGGAGAACAGAAGAGAGCACTGGGACCACATTGTTGCCTTCCCTATGTCTGTGAACCCTCTTTTCGACCACTACCAGAGATGTGCCAGGACTGCTTTTCTCTTCTACGGGTTCTAACCTCTCCATTCAAGGGAAGCTGAAGAAAAAGTAGCCAAGTGAAAAAAACTCAGCGTTAGCACTCACTGGATCCAGGATGAAAAAACACCTGGAGAGCACAGGGAAAGATGGAATATATTTGGGGTTGCCTTATCCTACAGAAGAAAGGGTTAAGCAGTGGAACAGGGCAAGCAAAGGTAATTAGATCATTAATCACTATAAACTTTTTTTCAACTTACTTTAAAAGAAGCATGCAGGCTCTGTGCCAATGCAGGCAATCACCATTTCAGCACTTCAGTGCTATTTTTGAGGATGGGAACACTGCATTTCTAACAGCTAATGATTATACATCAAGAAACAGAGCCTGGACTTTGGCCTCTGTTGCTGTTAATCTGCTGCAGTTAATCTGTTTGCTAATAGTTTTTTTAAAGAAAGAAAATCACATGCTTGGGAGTTAAAAAAAAAAAAAAAAGGTGTGTGTATGATTTTAGTTTGATACTTTCTGTTTTATTTAAACTATTCTATAATAGCTTCCAGAACAAGAGATATCAATAAATGTGCTCAGTGTCCTTGTCATTCCTGAAAAAAATCTTCAGGAAAAGCAGATAATTACCAGTGTTGATTGTCTTCTTGATAACACTCGCCACTTGTCCTTTAAGCACAGAGTTTAATAGCTTAACGATCATCACCAAACAGGAACACAGAACAAGCAGGGACAAAGCCAGAAGGATGAGACCAATGGCGAGATCAGGCAGGTCTGCTTCTGCAAAGAGATGCCGGCCTGAAAAAGGAAAGGAAAATGAATTGGCCTGGCCACATTTTTGCTGCTGATCCCAAGCCCAGCTCTTTTTTCATATATGCCTCTAAGAAAAGAGGATCAAAGCACACAGAGCTTGAGGGGGTGATGCAAAGAGTGAAAATTCCACCCCTCTTGCTCCACAAAAGCCACTTCTGAGAGTGACAAGAGGGGCATTTATACAGGCATGCTTACAAAATACACAGCAGGCACCCTTGCAGGGCAGGCATGAGCTGGGTGACCATGTGCAAGGGGGAGGAATACCTCAGCATGAGGACATTTTAGTGTGCTCTGAGGTGAATGATGGGTTGGCTCTTCCCAGAGGTAGCTGCATGCCTGAGAAGGGCTGTTGAAACTCCTGAAGGGCATTGCATATGGATGGAGATATCCAACCAACCATCGCAGCAAAGTAACTGTAGCTCCAAGTCACCTGAACAGCTAGGGCGACATGATACTGGAGACCTCAATTTACTGATATCAGGGAGCATGGAAAGAGATCCATCAGCAGCCAGATACCATAATTGATGCTGGTAACTCCAGCTGTGTAGCTATAACAGCTCTGGCTACACATGCAGTAGTATCTTCTATCCATATACAGGTGATTGCTTCTTGATACACCTCTGAAGTGGTCTGTTAATGCCATTAGAAAGCTATATACATTTATAAAGATATTAGCAGAAGAGAACCAGTTCTACCACTTACATTTACTGATATATTCTGTTTCAGTTACATTCTTGATGGTCCATGTCATATTTCCTTCAGTCCAGCAAAAGTCGGGAGATGTGCAGTTTTCTGATGGTGGAATTGTGACATTCTGCAGTGTCTACAAATTGCCAGACAAAGCAGACAGTTCAGACACCCTTCATTAAGAGCTCATGCAAAGTTCTAGGGTTTTACTACACCAAGCATTCATCAATAAAGGTGAATTTGTTAGCTGGGGTGTAAGCTGGCACCACACTAATGACAAGGCAAAATTTTTTTCATTTTTAAAACAAAGAATTGGGCTGTTATCCAGGTCAGTCAATTCAACATTTAAAGATTAAAATATTCCCCAAACCTTCTACATTATATTAACCATAGCACCAAGTCATCAGTACCTTAACTACTGATGTCAGGGTCTGTACAGCCATGGCCCAGCTTACTTGCACCAAAGAAAGACTTCTTTATTGTCATTTTAACAGCAGTTAATGGTCTGGTGAGTAGTGCACAGGACTGCAATTCAGAATACTACAGTACTAGTACAGCTTTTATCCTGCATGAGCATAAGCTGCCCACACTCCTTTGCTGTGCCTCAGTTTCCCCATCTGCTACTACTTTCCTTTTAAAAAGCTCAAGTGCTATCTAAAAGCTGATTACTAGTGCTCTGATTAGCATTACTGTTACTGAGCTGAACCTGAATTTCTATATACTGCAATAAACCCTTCCTTATAAGAGCTCCTAGCCCAGACATATTGCAATCTGATGCTAGGTTCATAAGTCCTTATGCAAATTAAGTGTTCTCTAACTGAACTGTACTTCCCCACAAGAGCAGCTAAGAGCTAAATGGACTCTGAACCACACTGCAGAACAGGAGGTATCTCTATGACATGTTTCAGTGATTCTTTTTGCAGAAAGAGGGAAATCAAATTCATATTTTCTTGCTGGACCCTGCTGCAGACACCTGCATTCTCATCCCTCCTCCAGCTAATGTAGATGGGCAAAGCCTGTGGTGGGTCCAGCGCCCTCACACCTTCAGGGAGGTCTCCAGCATATCAGCTTTTACAAACACAATGCAGTGTTGCTTCTTGCCCTTTTTTTTTTCCAGACATCTGAGTTTCAAAGCAGCTGTTTTGTATCAAAATACTTATCCTTATATTTTGCTTTAAACATGTGGGATCTGTGTGCATGTATCCCTGCCATAAGTCTGTTTTATTATTTTTGCCAAAAGTGGGTTTAACCCACTAGGAATGTAAATCATTTAAATGATCTTTCTCTTCCATGACCAAGTTCAAGTCAAGCTTGTAAGGGTTTCGTGTGTTTCTGCAATTTGACTACATGCTTGGGCAGTAGTTACACAGCCAAAATACAGACAAATACAGAAGAAATTGTGTACATGCAAATGCAACTTTCAGCCTGTGCTTTCTGCGTACTTGCCTGTCTTCTAAGAGTGGGGGGTCTGCAGGACTCAGGGGCTCAGACCTCACCGGGAGGCAGGCTGTGCCTGCCCAGCCAGTGCGCCGAAGGGGTAGCCAAGTGTGAGCCAGGGGCCTGGAAGCTGTATGGCTGCCCGAGCATCATGCCTCCCCTGAGATGGATATACCCAGCTCCTTGGTCATGTAACCTGAGCGGAGTTTCACAGCTCTGTTGCTGGCACTATCTCCCTAGCTAGCATTTCACTGGCCATCCAGACTGTCATTCAATATGAGCTGGGCTCCTCTGAGAACCCAAGCACTTAATTTTAACCTCTGCTGTGTGTCTTTAAGTGTCTTCTGCCTCAGGAATTCAGAAATTACTTTTCTATACATATCAACAAATAGAAGAGTCTAATTAGAGATCCAAGGGATATTTAATGCTGCAATTGTGAGTTAGCTGAGCAACGCAAACCATACACTCAGCTTCACAGTTTACCAAAATACTCATTGATGTCAATCTGGGCAACAGATTCCTTCAATCTGCACTGTTGCTTGAGTGAAGAACAACAGGACGTAGCCCCACAGAGACTTTCTCCAAGGGCAGTTTTCCAAGAAAGCTGCAAATAACCAGCTGCCACCAGATCACCCTAACACATGTAAGACTAACACTGGTTAGATCAATAGATAAATGGTGGGGGAAAAGATATTTTCTTCAGCTTATAGTGCAGATTTTTTCCACTTTCAGGGAGTCAGTAGGAGTATCAGGATTTAAAGGCATTTGAATGTGAAAGGAGTAAAAGGTTTGGCTCCAAACCACCAGTTAGATAAGCAAGGGCCTGCATGGTACTGAAAGCAACCAGGTCAAGCTCACCACTGGTCTGACATCTTTGGTTTAAGTGGAGCAAAATCTACATTAAATTGTTTTCATTTTTTTTCTGCTGCTGAAAAAAAATACCTCATTTTAAAGCCTAATTTCACAACCCTGTGATAAGGAGTGTCAGTCATGTATTTCCTGAGGAATCTGACAATTAATTTAGCATGATACTCACCACATTGGTTTCAGTTACACACCAAGTCTTGACCAGGCTTTTGTTTTTTGCTGATTCATCATTTGTAGCAATTGCATTTATTACTGATTTATCAAGCTTAAAAAGAAGAAAAAAAAAGAATAAACCCCCCCAGCATTACACCAATTTACATCACACACTTCTGGTCAGCTCTACTCAAATAACTCCCTTTGGAAGCTCAACCACGTAACGCCTGCATGACCATCTCTAATGCTGGAGCTGCTGCCCAACAGGTAGGAGGGGCTTTACTCTCAGAAAAAGATACAGCTCTATGCACGTAAACACTGTGTCTCATTCCCCCCAAATCAGTCACTACCTCATCTCATTGCTTCTGTTTAAACAACTGTACTGACACAACTGCCTAGATGCATTTCCTGTCATTTTAGGACCTGTGTGCATATCCTCTGGCCTCCAGCAGTCCCTTTAGATATGTGCAAGTTTCCCTTAATTTCAGTGTCCTCTCTTCAGGTCCTGATTGAGCTAGGTTGTCTCGGTGAGTACTATCTGCCAATGTCTAGGCAACAGGCTGCCATCCCATCCATCCCACATGACTGTATTTGTGAATGTGGGGGAAATAGAAACAAGAAGTATAGAGCTGGGGCTCTATGAAATGTGGATAAAAAGAAGAATCCATCTGCTAATGAGTTTTACCCCAAGGACACACAGAAGTAAGTGGGAGCACCCCTCCCCCCTCCATATTCAAAGCATTTTGATTAGCTGTGACTGAATCAAGTAAGAAGCTCCCTTGAAGTGAGAAAGAGCTTACCTCAATGATGAGCTTTGTAAAGGGGTCTGTGATAACTTTTAGTAGTTCAGGGGCATCCTCACCACTTTCAAGATGAAAAGACTCAACTATAACATTGGTGAGATGGTAAAGATAGCCAGAAATAACTTCAATGGGCAACAGCGCAAACACAGCGAGCCAGTTAAAGAAATCATGGATTGTTGCCCCAGCAAAGGCCCTGAGAGAAGAAAGTAAAAACAGAGCTGCTTTTAGTTAAACAACATGTGCGCAACATCAATTAAATATGAAGTCATAGAAGTGAGAATGAAGGCCATTTCAATGGCAATCATTTAATTTCTGGGATCACAGGAGAAGGCTGCTTTGCTGTAGAGCACTAAGTTTTCTCCACACCATTGACCAAGTGAAAGAGCCAGCCAGGTGAGTGAAACGACACAAAGCAGAAGAGGTAAAAGTGGTCCTTAACATGAGGCTGCCAAGTGTACTTGTCTGCAGAAAGAAGTGCCTGTACAGTCTGCTTTTGTTTTGCCTCTCACCCATTTTTGGTACACTTTTAATCCTGAGCCATGTGTTGCTCTGGGACCTAATCTGCCTGACTCATGGGGGAAGGTGGCTCTTTGCACATGGTCATGCAAATGGCTGGTGAACAGCTCCCTTCCAGCTTCTCCTTCACAGCCTGAGGAGCCACAGCTCTTCTTTCAGAGGTTTTGGCTAAATGTATTTTATGACTGCTATGCCATAATTCACGAGGTATCAAAGTCTCATATCCTTCCCAAGTTTACTGCCCATCTCCAGTAAGCCATGAGCTCTATCAGTGATCAAGTCACCTGGCAGTCTGAAAATTGTCACTGTATATATCTGACAGCCAGAACATTTAATTTCTCTACAGTTACCAGCTCTTACTTACTGTAGACTTAAAAAAAACCTTCAATATTGGGTCTCTTTTAAGGACAGTAAACCAAAACACTGTAATATTAACTTCTTGCACAGCCATCCCATAAGTAAGAGAGAATCAAAGGTGGTTGGTACAGTGGGAGAAGTTGAAAATTCATCCTTGTGCAAGATCCAGTTAAAAACAGTGAATTCTCACAAACCCACCAATTTTTAAAGGAGCCCAATATGTTTTTCTTCAAGTATATGAAGTCATATATCTAGACAGCATTATACTTTAGCCATGGCCATCTTGTGACTTTCCTAACAAGACTTTTGAATAGTGGCCAATAGGTTGAATGGCTGTAGCAGTGATAGGGAATTCAGAAGAAAACTTACAAAGAAGGAAGAAAAGCAGCTTTTCAGATCTAGTGTTTAAGTACAATACCTTCTAAATTCATTCCTGTCCCCAGCTTGCATGAGTGCCACAATCGTATTTGTAACTGAGGTGCCAATGTTTGCCCCCATTATGATAGGTATAGCTGATTGAACAGTCAGCACTGGAAAGCAGAAAAGGAAGCACTGAATTAAAAAATGAAATCATCAGCAAGCTCTTTGCTCCAATGAGAATTAACCTTGATTAATGTCACTGGAACCCTGATTTCCTTTGGCGCCACTGGGATTAGGTGCTCCAACCCGAATATGTTTACTTTAATCAAGCCCCCCGGGAACATGGTACTTCCATAGTCCTGTGACCCCACTGAAACTGCAGCCCATGGTTATCCCTTTTCACCACATGTTAGAGGGCCAGATTAGATGATGTTTCTTCTTTCCCAGGCATTTTCCTACTTACTGTAGAATTTTGAAATGATGCCACAGAAGCAAATGAAGTTCAGTAACTGGCTAACAGAAGAAAAGTACACAGGGACTTCAGAATTAATGCATTCAGTGTCAGGGCTTCCAATGGTTTTTTCTGCAGTTGTGGGCTTACTACTACTACTACTACTACTAGTAACTATTTCAGACCAACAGCTGTGGCAACCTTTTCCTGCCATCTCTACTCTTACACCCGATAGCTTCTGTAATTTGAACACAGATGGGAATGTTTGCACACCAGTCCAAGATCTGTGAGTGATCTCTGGGAAGATACTGTAAACAGACTTACGTGTGGAGGACACCATGCTGACCACAATGGATGAAGAAGTGCTGGAGCTCTGGACCATGACAGTCACCAGAACACCAATCACCAACCCCGCAACAGGATTAGACAGCACTGAATCATCTTGAAAAATGTCCCCTGCTGCTTTACCTACAAAAACCATATTCTCAGTGTGAGGGAAGTGCGAGGTAAAATCCATAGGAATTATCAGAGCATTTAATTAAAGATCATCCAACCATTTAATTGAGATATATATATACAGACAAAAAATATGCAAGATGATGTAGCCCAGGGATCCAAATTCAGGTCCTGAACTTTCAGCTTCTCAGTTGTCAGATACTTTATATTTCCTCATTTCGGAGACTAAACAAGCTCTATTGAACTCTGAAGAGAACCATATAAAACCATATGAAACCACATAAAAACGCAGCCATCAGAGGAAAGACCATAGGACAAAAACCTACACATGCATAGATTTAAATGTTATTACTGCCTTAATATTTTTGGTTACTGCATAAAAAAACCCCGTATTTTAATAATTCTGAGTAATTCTGTTCCTACAGCTTTCTGTGTGGCCAAAAATAGAAAATACCTCGACAAAAACTCATGTATTTCTCTGATATTCACTGCTGAATCTATCAGCAGAATTAAACCTTTGGAGACAGGCAAAATACATTTCAATAGTCTCTGTCTTTGAAGGATTTGGGGGATTTTCCAGTGCTGGGTGCTTTGATCAAGAGTGCAATTTTTATATTTCACCTTGTTGAAATGTCTTTCACATGGGATAGTTTTATGCGCAGATGTATTCATGTAAACTGTCACTAAAGTAACAGGAACTTCCCAAGAAATCAAGGGCAATAATTCCTATATCAACAGCTCTCTGGAATTTGAGAAACAAAGGCCCTTTCAAACAAATGAAGGTCAGTCTTCAATGAAAGCTACTTCCTTCTGAATCTGTAACACAACACATAAATCTATGGATAATGTTCTTGAAAAGTGGTACTTGTAATTTATTCACTCAGATGAGATTTACTGCCTAATATATATTTTATTCTTGATATTTTAGACATTTTCATACCTCCTACTAGTTGAAAAGCAGAGCTCAGTACATCCAGAGAACATACGAACATGTAGAGCAATCCAAGTAGCATAATAAACTTCCCTATCCCATAGAGTACGCGAATGATTTTTCCTTTCCTATCCAGTTCTGCAAAACAAATACATTATGCATGAGACTTGCTTGATGTATCTGGTGTTCTCTCTGGAACTGTCTGCACACAAGCAGAGAATAGGAAGTCGAAAGACAGTGTTGTGACTCCAGTGTGTGATTAAACCTGAAAGAATGTTCTTCTTAATCAAATTTTAACTGCAGAAGCAGGTGGTTCTGCAGTTCTACCATGTAAAAACTTTTGGTATATGACAAAAGCCTTGTGAAGTCTGAGACTGACCCTTGGTTTTTACACAGTCATCCTACTGAATAAAGAAAAACCAGTGAGAGCCTGGATATAAAATCATACTAATTTTCGATCATTTTCCATATATTCCTTGTGTTTTAAGGAGAGTAAGCAGCATGATTTCCAAATTCTTACTCTGACTAACTATAATATCCCCATTCACTGTTGGGGAAGGTGAGAGAGAATGTAAAGCCTACATAGAATCATAGAATAGTTAGGGTTGGAAAGGACCTTAAGATCATCTAGTTCCAACCCCCCTGTTATGGGCAGGGACACCTCACACTAAACCCATGCCACCCAAGGCTCTCCTCAAATCTTAAATTCAATTCTGCAGCGAATATGATTTCAGAAAAATAAAGGAGATGAAGAGAACACAATTAGTGGAAAAAATAAATGCAGGTAACTTCTTTACTGAGAAATGGCTACCTGACCACTTGATCCCAGTATCCTGCAGTTCTGGCAGAGCCCATGGGTCTTCTTCTTCTTGCCTGGTCTCATCTATCAAGGCTATTGTGGAAAATGCAGGTTGAATTTCCACTTTATTTCCAAGTGAAGCCACGTTGCCTGATAAAATGGAATATTAAATAAAACAGTTAAATTTCTTTCTGTCTTCTCCAAAGATCCACAAAACACATATATCCCTGTCACAGGTGAGCACACATTACCTTTATGATTTTCTCCTTCTTTCCCAGCCATGTTCTGGTTTTGTTTGGAAGAGTCCCCAATATAGTTATTGGTTTCAGGCTTTTCCACCTCAGGCCAGGGAGCCATGATCTGTGACTAACAAAGTAGTGCTGATTTAAATGTGTGTGCAGTCAAAATATTCAACTTACAACAGCGTATATGAAAAATATTATTGAGTTAAGAGCAAAAGAGATGGAAATAGAACAGAAGCAGTATGTCCTTGAATAAAGCTTTTTAATAACCTTTATTTAATTCATTTTATCTCCTTTCAGCAAAAAGTCAGAGGACTATTTCTTCCACCTTCTGGATTTAACTGACTGCATTTACCAAACTGGTAAACCTTACCAAGACCTTAGCAAAGAAAGTTCTTCCTTAAAGCACTGTCTTGTTTAGGTCACATATGCTAAACACAGTCTTCTTGTTCCCTTTACTGGTTCATTCCCATGGAAGCATTGAGGTGAACATGACCCTGGACATGGTGAAGAAAGACCACAGAGTTTCAAGTTCCAGAATGATGCTTGCTGAACAAGGGGAGAAGAGCATAATTATTCAGCAGTGGCCATTTGCAGGTCTATATTTGCCTGTAACTCAGAGCTGATGCTGCAAGTGAAGTTGAGTTAGTGGCAGCAAGGTCAGATCACCCATCTTTTATACTGATCTCCCTGTATGAACCTGTTCCTTCCTGACCCCTTTGAGCACATTTGACATGGATAATTATTGTATTAATAATTAATAATTATTTATTAATATAATTAATATAATTAAATAACTAATTGTCTTAATAACCTAAAAAATAAGACATCAGATGGCCAAATCTGGCCAGCACAGGTACAAACGTGTGATAGACCTAGCCCAGGCACAGGAGGAGAAGGCAGCCATTCCTTCAACCGAAGCCTGGAAAAGTCCTACTGATTTACTTCACCAATATCAGAAGCCAGAGAGAGGGTAATGAAAGAGGGGAAGGTGACCATGTGGAGCAAAGGTAGCATATGATAATTCCTCTGCCTTTCCAAGCTTGTAAGGCTGTTGGTTAGCTCAGCCAGCATGATCAAACACTCAGTGGAAGAGGTGGGAGAAGTGAACCCTACCCAGAAATGCCTCACCTTTGGGTCTGTCTCTTCCACCCTCTCTGCCACACAAGTCAATCAGTGCTGGGGGCAAAGCTGCCCACATCCACCATGTCTGGCACTCATACAGCTGGAACATTTGAGGTGAGCAAATCTGCCTGCAACACTTCTCATAAACAAAGCACATGCACCCAGCCTCCAAAAGTCAATGCCAGGGTTGGTATCACACTCCCGTAAACAAGGTTCACCTGCATTTAGCAGCCACTCTAAATGAGTATAATTAATCATTCATTTAATCATAATCCCTTTTGTAGCTGATGCTGGAAATGTTTCATCCCTGCCTATGCCAATAAGCCACACATCCTCCTCCTTTAGCTGCGGAGGAAATGTCACAGACAAAATCACTCGTCTCTTACTGTAACAGAGGAGGGTATTATTTTTTGGTACTCTAAAAGAAAAGAGCATCTCCCCTTCAACATTAATAGGAAAAATTATTCTACAATCACATTAGTAAAAACTTTGATTTACACATTCTTTATCTGTGGCACAAGATCCAGAGCAGCTCCCAAGATACACAAAGAAAGATTGCAGAAGAGATGGAAGAAAATCACTCTTGCTTGTTTCAACAAGAGTTGCCATTTGCTTGGAGCAAATTCCCATATTTTCCCCCATGCCAGAACAACCTCCAAGCCCCACCCATGCCAGAACACCTCCATCTCGTTAAACAAGTTTCATTTATACATGTTCAGCATTTAAAGAGCTCTAAAGAAAATAACTGCTCAGCACAAGCGCTCCTGAAGTGAAATGCAATTGTGAAAATGCATTGCAAATTCAGATGGAAGTTGCATCAACAGCATATTCCCACCATGGAGAGACACGGAAAATGCTGGACACCACCATACCTAGAGATGCCATCAGTACTTCTACAGCTCTTCTGTTATGCTCAGTATGGAAATGAAGGACTCAGCCTACATGATTACTGTATGGAAACTGAGCTGATGCATTCACTGGAGAAACTGGAGCTTGAAAACTTCAGCAGACAAAGAGCCTCAATGTCTCCTAAATAAACTCTCCCCATTCAAGAATTCAGCAGGGCATTTTTTCATAATAAGCATCTCCTCTATTCCTGAGGTGCTCAGGATCCCACAGGTACGTCATGTATTATTATTGGTTTTGCTTTATGTGATTAAATACCATAGAATGAGAACTGACCACATCCGTGGAGGAAGATTTTTTTGTAGTTATGTTTATAAAATCATTAGAGCCCTAGTCAGCCTCTGATTTGGGAAGGTAGACTTGAATACTGGAGGTCTTTACAGTGTTTGCCTTGTGCATTTGGGTTTGCAGAGGTATAACTAGAACAGCCCATTCCGTGTGACTGGTATGAAGGACAGATGAAAGCAGAACCACCTAGATCATGAAAGCACCACCAAAGCTGTCAGTTTTCTCCAGATCCTGACTCTTGTTAAGAGGAACAGCTGAGAAGCTAGTTTAGAGCCACCTGATACTCTGCTCGAGCCCTGGCCACAGCTGCTTACTGTTAATTAATCACTGTGCTACAAGGATAATCTACATTCTACAGTTTTCCCTTCAAAGAATTCTTGTCTGGCCCAGGTACAGACATTAACATCTTCAGAAAATACTCAGAGGATAACCTGAGTGCTGTGGAGGAGCAGAGCAGTGGTGTGACAAAGCTAACTGCATCAGCCTCTGGCAGCTCACATGAGCCTTTGGAAAGCCTGATCTCACGGTATAAAAGACCAACAACATTGACGCAAGATATACGTGACAATGAAAACCCTAATAGTGGTTCTCTTTTGAACACCAAGGACATAACTACACTGTGAAGGAGCATGTTACAGAACAGGCAGAGAATGGGCTGGTGACAACGCACCCTGCATCAAGGAGCTACACTCAGCTGGACACACTGGTCCAGGTCCAAAGGCAGGATAGCCACAATTGCTGGATGACCTGCCAGGAGTGATGAGCTTTGCCCATCCCTGTGCCAGCCCGGGTGTCTCACTGTCATTCTTCTGGTTCTCACCTGAGATGGCAGGAAGCTGGCCAGGATGCCTACATCCAGGGCATAGTCATGGAGCTCATGTCTGGATAAGCACTGGTGCTTGGATATCCACCTGTTCAGAGCTGTGCTGAAATGGGAGATAATTTTCTCCTGGAAGTGGTAGGTCAAAATACACCATGCATATTGCAAAGGTCTGAAAACTAATGCCTGTGCAAACTGTAACCCAGTCTGTTTTGGTGCACCTCGTGGCAAATCCTCTCACACCATCATGTGTGCTCCTTTTTTTGTAAGTATTGTCTTTCTCGCCTTTGGAAAATGCTAACTACGTGTGACATCCTTTCTAACTCCAAAAGAAACTGAAACCTCCTGCTCCTACAAGGGAGATAGATGGAAATCAGTGGCATTCAACTTCTGAAATAAAACATGAGAGAAACTCAAAGTTGGCTCCTACGGTTTAGGATAGTATTTAGTTATGGATAATTTAGTTATGGATATAAATCCATACTGACTGTCTCACTGCAGCATTTCAAAGAGTTAAAAGTCTCTGGGGAATTATCTGAGCAACACTAGGTGTCATGCAGGTGCCCTATATTGCATTCCTCAGTGACTCATTTACTGTCACAGCATTGCCTTTGTAGCAGGGCTAGGCTCTCATCGCTTCTCAGCTTTAAATGAGAAACAGTAGTAAATGTATTTATTTTGCTGGACTTCACACAGATATTATGAACTACCACTTCCATGTGCCTGGATGGTATTGTTTGTACCTCTCCACCCGTGACAGCTCACTGAGAGGCCACATTGTGCCTGAAATAAGAACTACAAAGCAGTAAGCCTTAAAGAAATCTCACCTCCAGGGGAACAGCGCCAGTGAATTTCCAAGAGGAAATAAAAGTACTGGAAAAAATAGCAGTATTTTCAAAACCAACTGATAATCACTGCACCAACCACCAACATGACCATCCATGCAAGTTGCTTCAGCAGCTCCCAATCTAATTTTGGGTTCAGTCAGGCTTCCCCTTCTTTTGCTCTCTCTCCTTGTCTCGCAGCTTTTCTACAAACCCCTAACTTTCTTCTCATTCACCACTATGCTACAGTTTGTATGTTAAAAAGGGATTTATCAGCTAATTGGATATCCAATACACCACATACTTCATAGGAGTAAATACCAAGCCATGTAGCAATCATTCTTATACACAGCTTGAAAAAAAATACTCTTTTCCCCCTCAAAATGCATCATTTCCAACATAGAAGCACATTATGTAGAGACAGGAAAGATCCTCAGCCAGCGCAGACACATTCAGTAGCTTTACAGTAGCTGATAATTTTGCCCCAGAACCTGTTCCACGGCAGCCACAGAGCCCCAGGTGCAACAGAACAGGCAGAGACTTAAATAAACACCAGCAATGATTCAGACTGGCTAGCAGCAAGTCTTGCCTTTGCTCTGGCACCAGCTGCCTCCTTGGGGTTTTTCTCTGAATAACTTAGGAGGCTTAGCCAGGATGTAAACTTTCAGCTAATGTAGTAGTTAGGGGATAAAAAGATACATGAAAGCTAAGACAAAAACGAGCATTGTGCTCACTGTTCCTGCAGATCCCTGAGTCTTATTGTTCACAGGCTTGAATCTAACACATAGCAAAACTAACAAAAACCCAAAACAAAACCCACATAAAACAAACTAGTAAACAGAACTAATTTCTAAACAAGTGAAGAGAAAATGAATTCCAAATATTAATTTCTGCATTCACAACAAAGCAAAGCACCAGACACTGCCTCTGGGGACCCAGAGCCAGGAATCATCAGTGAACTACTTAAAATTATAGATACTTAAATAAAACAATTACTTTTTTAGAATAAAACAACATCAGCAACAAAATCTCACCCACAAGGAAATAAAACAGATCTATCCCATCCAAAACACAAAACACACAGTAAAGAATTGAGAGAGGAAAAAGTAATGGCATAAAAAAGACTTACTGGTCTAATGGAAGAGGTGCTAATAAAAGTTACTGAGAAACAGTTGATTTCTGCCTACTGCCACATGAGTTGAGCTAACTGCATCAGAGTAATGTATTCCTTTTACTGCTGTGTATCAAACCAAATTAGCATCAGAAAATGTTTCCATCAAGAATAGCCTGACACGGCCGTACTGCAGCACACAGACGTTACACACTATCTATGCTAACACACAAACTGACAGTATTTCCTTCCAATGTTTCATTAATCATACCCTAGACATTTTCCAGTATCCAATGCCACTGAATGCTATGACTTAAAAACCTCACTTCTTTTCAATCCAAATAATAGTTAAAACAATACTTTCTTATGCTATAGGCAGTTTTTTCCTGTGTGGGTTTTTGTTTGGGTTTTTTTGACAGCTGCAAATAAAATGCTTTTTTTCCTTTATCACATTCCATAAAAATAAATCTAGTTATTTGCAGGCAGAAAGTAGCACAGTTTGTTTTCAGAACTATGATTTTTTTCATCACTTCCTTAAAGTAGAAATGCAGTTGAAAGAACAGAAGGTGAAAATGCTAACAAGTGGATGACATTTCACATGCCACTCCGGTTCTCCCATGTCAGAGCTCTGTTGCCATTCCTTGGCAGAGCTTTAGATTTGTAAGCTAAACAAGTTTGAAAAAGAAGGAAAGAAAACTTGGTCTCAGTTTTCTTACTTACCACTTCTTTATTCCCAGACCACAGAGCAAAAGGATCAGCTGGGCAGCCACTGAAACCTGCAATATATATAGACAGGTGTTGAGCAAAGTTTGCTTTCATCACTGCGCACTAACATTCCTATTTTACAGTCCAGAGGCACTGCCTACCTGCAGCTTAATGATCACAATCAACCTTTTTTTAGCAGTAGTGGGCAGCAATCAAGACTGATAAAACTGTGGGCTATTTCACACTTATCACATTCTGAAAAATGTCCCATCAGCATTTAAGTGCAAGTTAGTAATGTGTTCATGTGAATGCTGGGGAACGGTTTGTTCCAGCCTGGAAAATTGCCTTCTGCCTGATCATTCAGTAATCTTTTTTCCAATAATAATTTTCCAAAAATATTTTGCAATCTCAAAAGTCCGTCAAAAGGGTGTAAAGAAGATGTACTACTGTTATTTGTCTATTCAGGTGCCTATTAATCTGCCTAAGAACAGAAGTGAAGGAGAATCTGATAAAAAGCCGTATAAGCAGGAAACACGTAAGAACTTCTTTGAGAACAGAGGATGGAGTTTCATTCTTATCAGTGCTCAGTGTTTACAATTAAGGCAAGCTCATTAGCATTTTGGCTGTGGCTCTCATTCTAAATGAGATTTAAAGATGTAAGGACACCTGTGATAATTGCATTCAGAATGCTAGCAGGGAAGAAGACTATATGATAAATAGGTGCATTATTCAATACAGTGCGGTATTACAGATTAGACAAAGCAGCCACTAGCACTGCTGTCTGTTCTACTGATGAGATCAATGAGGAGCAGGGAGAGGGGGGCTGCATTAGGCACTGTAGCTTTATTAACTCTGATTTTTTCTGTTTCAACAGACATCATACACTGAGAAAATAAGCCGTAAATCAGCAGCCTAATCAGCAGACCTGCTTTGTCTGCATGTATGGGGTCATATTTCCCAGCAGCTTAGTGACTTAGTAAATAAAACTCTTGCTTTTTGCACCTTTCAGCCCCGCAGAGACGTGCAGCCTTTGGAGCTGTGAGTCAGAACTTACTCCTCTCCTGCGCTGGCATCAGAAGTTTTTAATAAGTGGTGATCGTAAAAGCCTCCACAGCCCCATACACAGCATCACATCATGGCAGCGGAACCAACAAGCACCTCCCCTGGCTGTAGTGGCTCTGCTGGTGTAGACCCCACCACCCCCTGCTACCTGGGGCACAGCTGATGCTGGAGCTCAAGGACAAAAGCACCAGGCCTGCCTCCATCCTCCCAGCTGCAGTTTGCATGGAGATGGCTATGGAACAGAAACTGATTTTTATTTCCGTGCGAAGTGAAGAACTGTCCACAGTGTAAAGAAGTGATGGAAAATGGGCCCAAGGTCCACCTTGGTGGTTCACAGGCTCAGTTTTCTTAACAGCTAAACCCAGTAGTTTCTCATTGATACCCTACATGTAGGAAATGAAATGAAGCTTGTAACTGGGAATCCTTGAGTTTCTCTGAGCTGTGGCTTATTCCCCTCTGAGTCACTGTTTGTGAAACCCAGCTCTGACAGGGAGAAGGTGAGAGATGTGCACGTTTCAGGTACCAAGTCAAGGCTCACCCAGAGCATGGTGACATCTTCCACGGCATTCTTTTTCCAGCGCTGCTCATTCCATTTGCTAAGCACAATCCTATGTGCTGACCATGTTAAAGTTTTAGGAAGGGAACAATCCTAGATCATACCCATTGTGTTGCCAAAAAGAACTTTAGTAAAGAAAAAACAGTCACTCAAACCTACCAGTCACTCAGCAGCCCACACAACAGCAGACAATCTACAGTCTGCTTTGAAGGTCCAGGGTGGAACTTCTGCAGAGTCACTCTGGAAGAGCTAGCTACAAGGGATGAACGTGGGTGTTGTTTGTCCCAGAAGCCTTTCCCTCATTCAGAATTGGGGGAAAAAAGGCTGAAATTATTTCTGGGACAAGAGGGAGGTCAGAGCAGTAGTTCAGAGTGCTTTTCATGCATCCAGCACAGATTCAAAAGATGCTGCTGCTGAGAAAGAATAACCCAATGCTCCTTCTTCCCCATTCAGGGTTTACTTTGAAGCAACTGAACTAATTAAAAAAAAAGTACTTTTGGATAGGGAAATGCTAATTACGCAAAGCAAGCAAGTGAATTCCAAGGGTCCCGATTTCCTCTTAAAAAGGTGCTGGATTCCTCTGCAGCTACCTGGAACAGTATCTGTGATAGTCTACCATTTAGCAGGAGGTGCAATCACAGAAAAAGTCTCAAACACAGACTGAGAAAAAATTCCTGGCATGTGCAAATTCTGTGAGAGGTGAACTCTGTCCAGACACTCTTTCATGTTGCAAGAAGTTAGAACAATGTAGGCAAGAAACATATTTATACTACAGATCTGTGCTACAAGCTCCCCTACAGATCTCCCATTCAGGAGGAATACTTGCCGTGCAAGTGTCAATTCCATTCATCTTTAATACGGTGAACCAAGTACACCTAAGTCACAACTAAAATAAACGGAAGTAAGAGAAAGTCATCCATACTACAAAGGTATCACAGCAGCTCAAGATATTATTTACTAACAATATTATTCACAGGATGAGGTTTGCTTTTCTAGCAGACACAGCTTGAAAAGACAGAATGCACAAGCGAGACTCTCAGCTAATATCAGGAGTCTCTCTTACAGTTTAATTTTCAGTGTTCCACAAATCCAAAGGATGCACAGCTAAACACTTCTGTGTGTTCGAGTACGGCTACATAACTCTCTGCTGAAGAGAAGTGGCATTGTTCCCATCATTTGAAAACCTCAATGTCTATTTTAACTTGTGCAGAAACCTTGAATGGATCTAGTTGTCTGCATTTTGGAACAGCATTAACGTATATCAGCCTTCCCTCTTCCAGAGATGTAAAACACAAAGCCCTGATTATTAAAGAGAGAGACCAGTGCTGATTCCAATATGGATTACAGCCAGAAGAGTTATTTGGTTAAGGACTTATCCCTTTCAGTTGAACACCTTCCTTCTTTGTGCAGTTACTTGGAAGAATTGAAGCCCCAGCTTTCTCTATTGTCTGAAAAGTATTCTGCAGGTAAATAGTTGAGCAATGAAGTTTATTAATGAAAAAACACAGTCAAGATATGTTTTGTGAATACTAAATGCCATATTGATATGCACCTGGGTATTTACTAGGAATCAGTATTTGTAACAGGTTTGTTTTTGGAACAGAATGTAAATGCTACAATTTTGTTGTTAATTAATTTGTTTCCCATTAAGAAGTGTAAATTTGTCTTTGAAGCTTCAATGCATACAAGGAAATTTAGCTCCCCTGTACTCTTCTCCTCTGGGTGGGTGCAATGCATCGTCAGACAATTTTTTGCCCAATACTTCTGCTATAGTTTGGAGTAGTAAAGAAGAACAAAGACTATTTTGACAGTGATAAGAAAACACCTGATTTAGTGTATAAAGGACTTGAATCCTATTACAAGGTTCTGTATTACAATGCTGCATTTCATCTCACATACATGATACATAAAAAAAGTAATTGAGTTAGGGTAGTTAACATACTTCCAGAGCTGCATAATGAATAAAATCATAAAGAGTTAGCATTCAGCAGAGCCAATGTCAGGAATGGGAGGGGGAAATAAAGTATGAAGTGATGGTGTTACAAAGAGAAAAAAAAAAAAAAGGGGCGTTCAGACATAATAAGGAAAATAAATATTTCAGTACAGGAAAGGATGAAGGAATAACATGGCCAAAAATTTAGACAGGTAGATGTGTTTGGAAGGAAAAAGAGACTTTGGACTTACAATAATTTAGAAGCCCCTTCACAACAGAACCAGTTTAATCTCATTACAACCATGCTTCAAATGTTTTTGCCTGTACAAATGCATCCTTGGGATACAAGTTAGAGGGGTTATTCCCATCCTCCACAATAGTTATGTTTTCCATTGAAACATATTACAATGGTTTTTATTCATTCTTATCTTAACTTCCTATTTAGTGGCTATTTTGCTCAACATTTCCTAAAAGGTAAGGGATCCAGAGCCTGCAGCACCAGGCAGAGGGTGAGTAGTGAGAGCCTGCAGAGCCCTGCCATAGGACAGCAAGTGCTTCTGATTCTCTCCCAGGTGAGGCATGACCACGGGCAACAAGGCACTGATTAAACCATGGCACACGTGAAAAAATAACACCACCAGAAGCCTGAACTTGATTTCAGCCAGAAGGCTAAAAATATGAACAGTATATCATATTTAGACAACTAAAGCCCAGATAAATTGTTAAAACTTTTCTTCACATAGCTGCTCTAAAGTTGTATTTTTTGGCCGGAATGGTTAACTAAAAGGTTTAAGAAAGATCTGTTGAAAACCCCCAACCCCAAAACAAAGACTTGCTGATGCTTTAGGGTAAGAAATTTTTAATCACAAAAGAAACCCAATATTATTCCCCTCATGCTAACCTTTCCTTACTCTTCTTATAGTCTCTCCCCTTACCTTGCCCCCACCCTGCACCCCCTCTCCTCCCTGCTCCTGTTCACTCTCTCAACCAATCTTATATTCCACATCCTCCCGTTGCCTCCCACTTTGGACACATATTCATGAATGCAAATAGCATCTTCCCAACAAACAAGTGATGGGGAAAAGGAAGAAGAGAAGAAGTTAAGAGAAATGTGAGAGCTCTTAAATAAATAATAATATTTAGACTCTTGCGTAAACCTAAACGTTCAGACCTCAGAGTGCTTTGGGAAAGCAGGATTCTGGGCTCCTTTAGTATTCACAGACAGTTCAAAGATTTTTTTTAAGAAATCCATGTTTTTCTTCCTGCACAATAAGTTACCCCTTGGCTGACTCTGGACATGGTGCTGCCAGTAGCAGGATGAGCAAGTATAATTACTGGCAGCCAGCTGAGCATGTTTACACTGAAGAGAAGACTCATCTCACATTTCCAACCTGTCCACTTCTTCTGCACCTGTGTTGTGCAGCCTGCTGGCCTTTGTGCACTGCCTACAGTGCAGCTGCCAGGTGCAACAGCCATGTTTGTTTGTCTTCAACCCAAATGATTTATGCCTAAACTAAGGATTTGAGAGTGACTTAAACTTTTTACCAAAATAAATAATCTCACACAAAACTGCTACTTTTTCAAAGGCCATATATGCACTAATTTTGTGTAGATTTGCACATTCCAAATAAAGCATTAAATACTTCAAGCTCTAGCTTAAAAATTACAAATTATTTCATCAATGACCCTGTTACTTACTCCTGCAAAATGCTTGGCAGTATCTCCTTTCTGAGCCTTCATCCCTGAAACAGCTTTTGGACAACTCTAGGCAATTTACCTAAAGGCAAGCTGTTACCGTAAGGTGAGAGAATAGATCTCTTTTCTCTGAGCTTATTTTCCATACAACTAATTATCTAACATGCTAATTCTGTACAGATCTTTAAACTAGATCTGCAAAATCAACAGCAAAATCAAAACATCTGGTCTTGAATAAATCTCAGATACAGTAACTTAACGTATAGTCCATGAGAGATTGCCCATGATTAATATCTAATACGAAGGTCCTTGAATGCATCTAGAGGTGGTCAACAAAGCTGGTGAAAGGGCTGGAAGGAATGCCCTATGAGGAGCAGGTAAGGACTCTGGGTTTGTCTAGTTTGGAGAGGAGGCTCAGGGGCGACCTCTGCTCTATACAGCTTCCTGAGGAGGGAATGTGGAGGGGATGGTTCTGAGCTCTTCTCCCTGTTATCCATGGATAGAACATACGGGAATGGTTCAAAGCTGGACCATGGAAGGTTCAGACTGGACTTTAGGAAACACTTCTTTACCAAAAGGTTGATCAAACACTGAAACAGGCTTCCTAGAGAGGTGGTCGATGCCCTAAGCATCAGTGTTTCAGAGGCATTTGGACAATGCCCTCAACAACATGGTGTAAATTCTGGTCAGCCCTGAAGTGGTCAGGCAGTTGGATTGTTGTAGGTCCCTTCCCACTGAAAGTATTCTTTTCCATTCCGTTCCATTCCATTCCTCCCAGAATAATCAGTAAAGGATCTCAAGTCAAGTTGGGTGCAAGAACGGCCTTCTCCAGAGTGAGCACCACAGTAATTTTCTTGCTGTATTAGGCAAACTAGTTTTGCTGCATAGTTGTGAGATCTTGCAATTAGGAGACCTCTTCGTGCCACACATCAGAAAAATTTTCTCCTTCCATCACAGCAGCTCCTTCCAGTGACTCTTGTGCCACATAAACTGTTTTGACCCAATCCTACGGTCAAATGTAAGAACTGTGGATGGCTTTGGAGGATTTTATTCCCAGAAACATGACACTGTATGCAATACAGGAACCATTCCCACTCTCCTTGCAGTGTAAATTGGATGTTTAAGGTCCTCAGCCTTAAATTACACATGGAGAAATTCAGTGTTTTTTCTTTAACAAACATAATTCTATCCCCATGGACTTTCTATTGACTTAAAATGCCCATTTTTAAGATTCAGGTAAAGAGTGACTTCAGATGCCCGTAATGAATGACTTCACTAGAACAAGAAGACAGTCCCATCTGTTAACAGCATAGCTTTTTGGGAACTTTGGAAAATTAAAATCTACCACAGACACATAATTACAGTTCCTATTGACTTAGAAGAACTTACATGTATGTAGTTAAGACATCATATGGACCAAGGCACGCAGGCAGTAGCTGCTTTTTAATTGTTTACAGTTCAACCTTTTAAACAAATAACTTTGGCTTTATAAGGGGTAATTAAGGGAGTAATGAGACCGGTATTGCTTTTCCAAAGGAGGACTGTAATGGACACAATGTAAACCTGAAGAGGAATCCAAGACAGAAAACATTGCCTCACGGCCCACAGCCTTAGCCAATATGCAGGGATTTTCCTGCCTATTTCCCTTAAAAAAACAGAAGCCGACATGAGTGCTTTTATTGTAGCTGTGTCCCTTTACAGGGAAAATATGTAATAGCCTTTCATATGGGGCACACAGAGCAGAACTCAAAGCTATTGAATAAATCTGTGAACTTTTGGGCTCAGTGCTGGCAGGAAGATGCTTCAAGCAGTGAGGCAGGGAAAAGTAACAAAGGGACTTAGAAATCAAATCACAGCAAAATATTCTCTGTCCTGTTCTTAAGCTGGTCATGGAACATGAATTTGAGCATTTCTTAGAAAGACAGAGGTATACTTCAAGGGTACCTAATTCCATCATTCACTTTTTTTCCTGAAGCAAACAGATCCAAACTTTGGCTGATTGCTCACGTCCGAAAAGGTAATACTACATCAGAGACCATCTTCTTGCTGTAAAAGGTGGATGTCATTAACTATTAAAATGATTATGAACAATTCCTCTGCATAAGAAAATAGAATTTTACCTCTCTGAAAAGACTGATTGATAAACCTCTGGGTATATAGTTTGGCTGTTCTTTAAAGCCTCTTCCAATTTATGCTCAAATATTATGTTTGTTGATGAACATAAATTTCCTGGCATAGTTTGACCTAATTAAAATGTTGCATTTGATTCTTGCCAAGTATCTCTGTCAGTCTGTGAGAACAGAATCTTAATAATCACTTAGTGCACTTTCATTAAAATTGTTGCAGTATCAGTAAAAATGACAATATTGCAAATCCAAGACTTCCACTATGCCAAAACGAGGCGTTTCTTTGTTTCAGTAACAAGCATACATTAGTGCAGCAAGAAGACAAGAATTGCTTCTCAACTGTAGCGGAAGGACTTCTTTTTTTTTTAAACCAGAAGGTAACAAGTGTCATTTTGCATATATTAAGATTTAAAGAGGTATCTCTGTTACAGCCAATGAGTAACTCAAGACTTACAGAGTTGTAAAACTGTAACTTTATGCTAATTTCGATAAATTATGTATAGCCCATTTACAAATATGTTACGTGCTGTCCTTGATCCCCACATCGTGCTCGGATTGGTCTGCTGTTTATTTATCAGCTTCATTTCCATAGGCCTCATAAACTGCTAGTAGTTACAGGAAATGAGATTTGACTTATCAGCCTCATCCCCAGTTAGTCACAGCAAGGGTTTTTACATGCCATGTACCACAGAGTACTTTGTTTCATCATTATGTGAGTTTGAAAAAAGTCCGTGGAACTCCTTGATTTGAAAATGTTATTGAATAAAAAAAGGATGCAGTATAGAGCTTGTGATAATCAGAGATATTCAAAACAGACCTATCAGAATAACTATGATACATGACTTTCCCACAGACTGAAGCCCTGGATCAGATTTAATGTTTCCATGCTTGTGGCTACTCTTCTCACTGGAACTTAGTGTCAGCAGTAATAACCAGGACATTTTTCAGCCCGTGTGCATTAAGGACAACAGGGCACACTGTGCCTGGGGAGAAAGCCTGTCCAAGGCACTCCCTGGGAACTGCAGCGTGCCAGGACAAAGGGTACTGAGGAGGCAGGTCCTGTGAGGATGCTTAGTGCACACTCTGACAGCTACACCAAGGCCTGGGGACAAGGGAGCATCAGTTTCTAGATGTGGTGCCTTGGGAAACACATGGCTATTTCTTGTGAATGAATAAGTAATGTGAGGAGGTATGAGCCCTGGAAAATAGGAAAACAGGGACACAATGAACTCTCAAGGTTTCCACTGGAGTTTACAGTGTAATTGCACACACCAAACAAATGCACAAGACTCGATCCCTTCCCTTCTACTCATAGAAGTAGTCCAAATAAATGTTGTTATCACTTGCAGTTTGCCTTTCAGGTCTGTGATACATCGAGCACTTGCCTGCAAAGATGAAGTGCTCTTGCATAGCAGGTTATCACAGAGATGAAGACATCACAGCAAAGGGTAGCATGAGGAAGGAGAAATAGCTCGTACAACCCATTTATTTGAAATATTGAGCATGTTATTGTGCCTTTTTTACAGACTTACTGATATTTCCTCTGGCAAGTCACTGTTCTCGTTGGGTTTAGTCCCACAGCATTCTGAAAGGTGTAATATTTACTATTACTTTGAAGATTAAAGCAGACCATAAATGGTATTAATGGAAAGCCAACACAATCTGTTCAGGAGAAATACATAACAGTTTCCAGAACCTTTGGTGTATTTTGTAAACAAAATGCATAAAGCTAATTATGTCTGACATTAGTATAATGACACCTGATGTTTGTATAGCGCGTTTCACATTAAAGGGAATTAATCTGTTACAGCATGTTGAAGATGTAAGATTAAGAGAGATATAAATGGTTAAGAGCAATTCCTAGTAAAAGACAAGTTAATGTTGCCCAGGATAAATACCACACCATACAAGACATACAGACACATCTCTATTCTGCAAACTTTGTTTTAAACTTCCCAGACTTCAGGTGGTCCTCAGCTAAAATTGATCTTTGAAGGGAAGGGCAGGGAGATGCCCATTTGAACAACTATTTCTGAGAACTTTCTCCTTTTGAAAGCATTTTCTTGCAGGAAGTGGTTTAGTGGCAGTTTTATCCATACTGATAAGCACAGGAACAGTGGGGTAGCCAGTGTTAGAAAGCTGAAAAACTTTCTGCTAGGTTGTTCAAAATGTGCCACCTTTCAGTCATGCCGTAGCATCATATTATCCCTACCCATGGAGCAGTTCCCTCAGACTCCATACAGCCCCTTGCTCATCCACTCAGGCTGCCCACAGCACCCCAGCTCGTGCTGCCACCACTTGAAACATCTGGGCTTACACAAGCTGTAAGAAAATAGTGGAAACCTTCCTACCCTAGCCGCAGCCCTT
The DNA here is from genome assembly GCF_963264785.1 of Psittacula echo. Classification (NCBI taxonomy): domain Eukaryota; kingdom Metazoa; phylum Chordata; class Aves; order Psittaciformes; family Psittacidae; genus Psittacula; species Psittacula echo. The sequence goes on along the minus strand of NC_137735.1, from coordinate 19,837,191 downwards.
GCTGGGGTGCTCTGTTTTGAGCTGTACTCCCCAGACCACCATCAGTGTAGAGCATCTCCCCAGCGAGCACCTTCCTCCTGCTCATCCCAGGAAGGCAGCATGCTGCAGCATGCCACAGCAGCCCGCAGCTCCCTGACACTGGCAGAAGAGGTGAATTGGTTGCAGGTAGGAGCAGACATGGAGCTCACAGCACTTCAGGTGCAGAGGTTGGCTGCAGCTCCATGGGATGCAGGAGCAACCCAGCACATCAGGGCTGCTCACCTCACACAGCTGTCCTGCTGTAACGTGTCAGTGCCTGCAAAGGTGGGCCATCCCATGGGAACAAACAGGAGCTTCACAGCTAGGTGATGAGGAAGAGCTGGCAGAGACAGGGAATGGCACAGCACTGCCATCAAGCCCCATAAAGCACACATCTGACAGCTTGGTTGTGGTGTGCAAGGACAGGGATGCACACAGGGAGGGCAAGGGGACGAGGGCTGAGGTGTTCTCTGCACTCCACAGTTGTCAGGGTATGAGCTGGTCCTTGCTCTTGGCAGCCAGCAAATCCATCTGTGCTTCAATTCGCTGCCACACAGAAACGTCCACCAATGAACAGGGTGAGATGTGCAGATCTCATCCTCCCCAGAGAGTTTACAACCAGCCAGAAGGAAAGAAAGTTCACAGGTCCAGGGCATAACTTGCTTATACTTTAGTCTGCAGATCCCAGTGATACAGTAAAACTGTTCACAGATAACACATTTTTGGTGTGTGTGGGGGCTTTGGATTGCAGGAATCACAAGAAATGTTTGCAAGACAGCTCTATCTTTATTTTTTCCATTGAATTAGGACAATCTGGATGCTAAGGCCATTTCTGTGCAGTGTTAACTCTAGCAGGTGGAACAAGCCTCACTAAAGGAATTTCAACCTTGGCTTGAGATTTAAGAAGTTAAAATGTGGCATTAGAGCTATAATGGAATTTCTAGTATTGGAAGATAACTCCTTCAGTGCTACAGAAGCACAAGGAGACAGAACTGGCTAGATGAACTACTCTCCCTAGGCTTACTTCTCCAGCTAATACAAACAACAGTTGATTGCTCATATTCTTGTCATCCAGCCACTTCATATTTTATATGTATTTAGCCTGGTTTTTAGTATGAAAATTTTTTGGTATGAAACTCTGAACCTTGTCAATAACAACTGATGGACACACATCTGTCAGATAACTCTTCACCAACGTCACACTTCTCACACTAATACTTCTCCTCCAGATTTAGATATTACTTCCTTTCTGAGACTATACTCACAGTTTCACAGGAATAGACATAAGGAATTTGGGAGGCCTAGAAAATAAATGGTTTTATTCAAAGTAGGAAGAGTAGTCTTTTCTTCATTTCCCCTCAAAGATGCACCATTAACCTGCTGATCAACAGGAGACACAGATACCCACAATGCCAGATTTTGCTTAGTGGTAAAGAAAGAAAGAGACCATTTGAGCAATGTTTAACAAATCTACTTACCTAAAGCCCATCATGGAGTAGATCCTCCATGTGCTAGGGGCATAAGCAAAGACAAATCATGTTATTTAAAGCCAAACCACACACCTCTTATTTCCACAGCCAGAAAAGGGCTGTACAGAGGATTTGTTCTAATTTACACTCCTGAGCCTTCTGAGCCTCTAGGCTTTTGAACCTAGTATCACTTAAAAAAATCTTTTCTTAAATTCTCTTTGTTTATAGATCTTGGAGGGAAGAACTGACTTATAGAGCATGTCATCACCTTAGCTGCTGTTAGAATAAACAACATCATTTAAGAGCACACTGTATCTGCTGCACGTGCAGCATGGGAGGTCGTTGTAAACCTTTATTCACTAAATGCAGTTGCATACAAAGCAGTGTGTCAAAAATGCCTGAGAAACAAAATGGGGGACGCTTCCAGTCATTACAGTAAATAATGCTTTCCTACCTGACAGCAGAGAAATTTTACTCAGTGTGTCATGCACAGCAGCTGGCACAGCCTTCATCTGGTGCCAAGTCACACAGCTTGCACCTCAGAAGGGTGTCCACCTCAGTTCAGGACTACTATTCACAGCCAAAGACACAAGCACAGAGCCAGCTAGGGCTGGCTGTGAATTGTGCAGCGGCACATCTCCTATGCTTACCAGTGGAAGCCTCTGAGAAGGAGGAAGCCCACTCCATGGCCCTTGAACACAAACCGAAAAGCTGAAACAGCTCACAGGAAAGTCCCTCCACCTTTCCTGGGAACTTGGTCAGGTTTGCTGCACAGCTTAATCCTTGCCCAGTACAGAAACACTGGGTAGGAGAACCAGCATGGCAGATCTCAGGGACCCTGGAGAAGAAGGAAGATACACCAACACCTTCCACCTCTAAGCGTCTCCAATTAACTTTGATTCAAAATGGCTTGTACAATTTATTACTTATATTTTGTCAAAGGCCAGCACAGTAAACACGAACGTGTATTCAACACTATTGTACACAAAGGTAACCAGGAACTTGGAACAGAAATTCAACATGTAAGCCACTCATCGCAGCTTGATGGAACAACATAATACCCCAGTGCCTCACCGGCCATATATCCAGGGTCTTGTCATTTGAGCGCTTCAAGAGAAATGAGAGCAGATCACTCAAGCTGCCTTTCTGAAGCATTGCCTAAAACCCCAAGGAATCAGGAAAGGAGGTTAGAGCTGGAGGCAGCTGTTTGGACCTTCCACTTCTTAGAGAATGCTAATTTGTCAAAACTCTTCATGATTCACATGTTTTATAGCGATAAAACTTCTGAAGGAAATGTTTCTTGGACTGTTGTTCAAAAAGAGGAAAGGTTTGTGGGATGTGAGCCCAGGAAGTTTAGTTTGTGAGTAACTTCCAGTCAGGCCTGACTGTACACCCTTTTCTAACCGCAGCTATTCCATGCAAACACCTGTGAACAAGGTCATTTGAACAGCAGTTGCTTGGGCCAGGAGCTACTTGGGCTCATTTTCACTCAAAAAAATATTAGAAGTTGATAACATGAGCAATTCAGCAGTGCAGCTGGCTCTGGAGCAGGGGCATCCATCTGGCAGCAGCCTGAAGACACACCTCATTTAGATAATGCCATTGCCCTTCACACAGTGAGAAGTGACCAAAATTTCCAGCAGCAATCAACATATCAAATTTTGTATGCTTAACACCAAGTACCGGCTGTCTGGTGAGTAAGAATACGAGCAAACATGATAAGGTTAGAAATGTTTAGCTTACATTCACTTAATGGTCAGAAAATGGAGAAAGCAATAGCCCTTTTACTGTTGCCCATATTGGATGTATATCACTCCTGGATGCAAAAAGAATTGAGGGCCCATGTGTGAATGAAATTTTGCATCCTAATAACAGCAAGTCAGAGCAAAGCTCAGGAAATAAACAAATAAATGAAAATCATTTATAGGCAAACAAAACATAAAGGTCATAATAAATAGAAGTTTAAAAGTTAGAAGTTCAAAGAAAAGGAGTAGATAAAAAAGATGATGGGTGTAGACAATAATTATAGTGCCACGTGAAGAATGTAGTTAAATACAAAGCTTAACATGCTTTAAAACAAAACAAATCAAAACCCAACAGCAACAAAAACACACACAAAACCCAGATAATCCCCACAAAAAACCCCAAAACAGATGTACAAATCATTTCACAGTATCACAGTATCACAGTATGTTAGAGATTGGAAGGGACCTCAAAAGATCATCTAGTCCAATCCCCCTGTCGGAGCAGGAATACCTAGATGAGGTTACAAATTCCTTAAATTTGTCTCTCCCACCGTCTCTTCTACAGACTAATTTAAGGACAACACTTTTAGGAGATGGTCCCATGAAAACATCTCTCTCGTGCTGTGCTTGCCATGTATTCCAGATATATAAGCAATCTATAAAATAATTCCACCTTTCTTTGAGGATTAATTCACATTAAAATTCCCTTTTACCTACATTACTGCTTTTACATTCATGTGATTCAGATGTTTAAACTGATTAGATCTAACAGTGTCTGTAAGAATAACAAGCAATTGCTAAGAAAAGGTAAAAAGTACTTATGGATGTGATGAATATCGTCAAAGAACTCAGAGGTCTGTAAAGTTTAACAGCATTTTTAAAAGCTGCATTTATAGTGATACAGACCAAAAGAAAGTACATGACCTTACTAATGCTTAACTTCCTCTGTTTAGAAGAGGGCAAGCTTACAGCTAGTCATAGAATTATAGAATGGTTTGGACTGGAAAGTATCTTAAAGCTCATCTGGTTCCAACCCTCTGCAATGGACAGGGACACTTCCACTAGACCAGGTTGCTCCAAGCCCCTTCCAGCCTGGCCTTGAACACTGCCAGGGATGGGGCAGCCACAGCTTCTCTGGGTAACCTGTGCCAGTGCCTCACCACCCACAAAGTAAAGAACTTCTTCCTAATACTTAATCCAGTTCTACCCTCTTTGAGTTTAAAGCCATCATTTAAGTACTGGAAATTGCCACCTAGAAACTTCCACTCCATAGAGCAGAAATAAAGGACACTGTTGTTATATAGTCACACATAATGAATATCCAGTTTAAAAGCAGGGTTTTAATTGTAAGATACAGCTACTGATCTGTAACTACTTTCCATAATACGAGCTTGCAGTCCTTATTTGAAGAGGACCTAACTACAGAGGTGCTTAGTTATGTTATCATAGTTTTCTTGAGCTGGCTCCTTGTTATCCTTTCTCTCATCCCAGGTGTAAAGACCCTGTGGCCACTGGAGCAACAGAAACAATGAGCTTCCTTTCTGGTCACTAAAAAAACAAGCTGTTTCATTCCCCTTCATAAAATGTTTTACCCAAAGTAGATTTATCTGCTTTCTGTTAACAGTAGACAGCCTGGACTACCACTGGTGTCTTCAGAGGCTAAGCTCAGTGAAATGAATGCTAGCATAATAGTCACTGTCTTGTTCTAGTCTTGAAAGAAAGAAAAAATAAATCCTTACAAATTCCTGACATCTGTATTTCACTTATCTTCACATGAGTACTCTTCTCAACCTATGGATAAGAAAGTTGTAAAAGCACTAAGCAATACACGAAGGTGCTGGAATCAGTCCATCTGCATCAGTCTGGCATCAGCCTGGGTCAGTCTACTGTCAGGTGTTGGTATTTGGCCATTTCTTCACAAAACTTCACATTCAATGTGCTCAGACCAAAAGAATTCTGGGTTTCTTATCAAGTAGGGTTTATTCTGACAATATTTACCTTCACTGCAGAAAGTCTTGGAGATACTTTGGAAGATGCAGCGATAGAAAGGCACAGCAAGAATATTTGTCATCCAGAAAGAAGAGAGAAACAATTGGGAACTGCAGAAGAGCACACGGCTGCATTGTGTGTTAAAACCACAGCACTCCTGCAAAACCAGCTTTTTTCTCTGCTAACTAAGGAGGCAGCCTACAAACATTTGTGCATTTGAATTCTTTCCCTAAAATGATTTTCTGAGCTACATCAGCACATTGTGACCCCTGCTTACTGGCAGGTTACGGCAGGGGAATAACCCTGGTGTCTTGTGCTCCCAGGAGGCAGTAATAAGCATCTTTTTTTTCCACTGGACTAGGCTGATGGGCTTGATGACGTTAGGCATAGCAGCGGTGAGTCTTCTCCTTGGGAAGATGGAGCTTCCTAAGCAAAGGCAGCAGGATAAGGCCAGAACAAAAGAGAAACAAGCCACTATGAATACAAAGGGATGATCCCTCCAGAAGAAGAAAATAGGGAGGAACAAATCCATCGTGTTTCCAGTCATGATGTAGGCTGGACTGCAGTGTGACCTTGTTGTCTACAAATGGCATTTACAGAGGTCTGAGGTATATTCATGTGCCCAGGGAAGTCAGCATTTAGATTTGTTGACCTATTGACCTATTGGTATGACCAGCTCCAGAACTGAAAGAGTGTAATAGCATCACCTAAGCAGTGTTGCAGGTAGGATATCATAATTCGGCTGGACATAGTGCCATCCTACAGCAGCAATACACTTCAGGTGCCCATACACTGTGGCCACATTAGTGTGTTGTACCACACTGACCTGTCTTAGAGAGTTCAGCTAGAATGATACACAGTGCTTTGCAAACATCAGCAGTTACCACCCGGTGAAGAAAGATTGGGTGTTGACTTCTGAGTTACACAGCTCAGGAAAGAAATGTCATGGGGTATTTAAACATACTAAATACTCAGGAATTCTAATTTATGTCCAAGTCACAAGAAGGAAGCAAGTAACAGTGCCCCAAACCTAATGGTATGCAAAGCATGACAAAGGAAAGATTCCCTGTTGCTCAACTGTTGATTGTGCATGTTACAGAAACCGCAGCCTTGCCTCTGGTGACAAACAGCATGCAAGGTATGAGGAGATTACCAGCCAACACTCTGATTGCAAGCCAAAAAAGAAAAAACAAAAAAAAAAACCAAGGGATAAATCAGATGTTTCCATTCTCAGAAAAATGGACTCCTGGACTTCCACAGAACTAGTCTTATATCTAAAGCAAGTGAGACTGTAAGAAAAATTGCTTCATGAGATTACAGTGAAAGCGCAGAGGAGCACATCTTGTCAAACATCACTGTGTGTGTCTCAGGCTCCTTGTTTGCTGACCTTGGTCTCCATGATCTGCTGAAACAGAGCGCAGACACCTCTGAGGGAGCAGAATTCAGAGGGATTAAGTGATGCTGTCACATCACTGCTAAGCAGTGGCTGAACTAGCAGGTCATATGTGATCAGGTGCAGCTTTTATCTAATGCAACTACCTTGATTTTGGATCCAAGAACACAGTTCTGCACAAAGGCACTGTATAAGAATGGATAAGCTTGGGTTGACACTACTTCAAGTCTTTCTTGTGCCATGTTCCAGTGGCTGGTGTAGACCTACCCTCTGTGAATTAGAAGCCCAAATTCCACAGATATCTAATGAGACTGGTTTTGACATTACCAAAGGCTTCATTTTACTGTGATGAACACTCCTCTTCTTGCTAAAACAGCCAAGTTACAAGCACAGATGAGGAACCCAACATCCCACATTTCAGAGTACTTCTTCAGTGTCACTTATTCTCATAGGTGGTCATGTGGTTGATCACCAACAGTTTTCATGTCTCTGAGTATAATTAAAAATATATAATAAAACAGTATAATAAGAATAACATACATATAGCATAATAAAAATAGTTCAATTTTCAAAAAAGAATAAAAATAGCAGCTAGCCTTGTAGGAAGAGAGGCATAGATGGGACTGCAGGCTGCAGGGTACAGCTCTCCACACCTCTGTTACATCGGCAATAGGATTCCAGAGTCACACTTTGCAGCTGTGCAGTTCCCATAGCAAAAGAGAGGATGCTCATAATTAGCTGACAAAAGGCTTAAACTTTGAGGTATTGGTGGTCTTAAATACTAATGTCTAGGTTCTACATATCTGCTTGCCCTTCAGCACAAAAGCCCTGCAGAATCTCCTTCTCCTTTTCCATGGGCCTATAGCCCTCCTATTCACTTGTTAAGCTTTTCACCAAATTCAGATAATAAATTTTCTCCATCATTTACAATAGTCAGGTTTGGATGGTTTTGCTAAGATCTACCTGTTTTGCTTTTGTATGTTATCCTCTGTGCTAATAGCCTTATAGCCAACAAAGCATATGGAGCTGAGCTACAGGTGAAAATAAGTAGAAGAGTGATGTTAAAGGATTACTCATTTCACAGAACAGGAGAAGAACATGAAAAAGGTCTGCCAGAATACAATTTTTACATCAGTTCTACTTTTCTTCTGTTTTGCATTATGTGAATGACCAAATGGAGGTGGCAGCGAACCACAGACAAAGCCGGAAAAAGAATCTGAGAAGTCTAGATTTTTTCCCAGCCTCTGGAAATGTCGAATTCTGCCCGCTAAGCCTCTCTTGAACATTTAACATTGCTTTGTTCCCATGAAGTATCACAGAAGACAGCTCTATGATCCAATAAAAAAATTGAGTGTTTTGTTTGAAAAGCATGTTAGCCTTTCAGATAAAGCCAGTTTAGCTGTAAACCCTCCTGTCAAAGTTTCATTTGATTATAAATTAAAAAAATCCAAACAAAAAGGTCAAGCGAACACCAGCAAACCTGAAGACTTCACTTCAGGGTTCCCAGATTCTCTCTTTGTTTCCTTTGGCTTTGTACTCATGAGTATTTGTTACTGTTTTTAGCACCAACTTCTCTGAACGTTAACAAAATAAGCAGAGTCGAATTCCTACAATGAAAGGAAAGTCAAACAGACAATACAGCACTCCAACCTAGGTCTGGGAAGACTATGGAAAGAGTAAGCCCGAGTACATGAATAACATCCCTTGTGAAGTTTGCAAGTATTATGCCTTGACCAGGCGTGTGCAGGCACAAGCTGGCACATAACAGGACCCAACTATCTTGATTCCTGCACCAGTGACCAAGAGGCTTGTTTTCTGTCAGCAGAGCAGGCTCACCACCCACTGACTTCTCAGGAAAGTGCTGAAGCTTTCTCCTTTGCAACCAAAAAGGAAACAATATCCAGAGAGATGGCTCTAGATAAAACAGCCCTTGCAAGAAACAACTTAGTGAACAATACCAAAATGAACACCAAGTTTTAAAGCTGCGTAACACCCAGAACTGCAGGTACCCACAACACTGGCCAAAGTAGCACTGCGTGCTTGGGCTGTCTAAAGAATAGGTCTTATTTTCAGATTGAGTAAGTTGAGACAGTACAAACCAGTGAGCAGTGGTTTGCATAACATGGATTGCAGGGAAAAGCAGCAAGGAAAGGGCTGCGTTTTTGTGTTCTCACGGTAGCAGCACCTTTCTCACTACAGTAGGCCTATTTAAATCACCTGGTCTATAGAAAAGCTTTCTCAATGCAAATATCAGAATCTAATGGATGTATTTTCCATTTACAGACCTGGACCTGCTCCAGAAAAACAAGAGAAAAGACTTCCCTAATAACTCAGGTAGGGAGAAGAAGCAAAGCATATTTAGGTGATTTGTCCCTTGTAGAGAAAGAAGCAACAGCACTGGCATTGGTTTATTAGTAGGTTGGAGACCGCTATCTGCTCTGCTTTCTACTCCACACCAGAGACTGCAGCTGTCATACCTTGTTGTTTAATTGTGATATTTTGTGTCAGTACCTGAGAACATGCACTATATCCTTGAAATGCTTTCTGGAAAGTGTAGAGTTCTATAAAAGAAACAACTGAGAAAAAAAATTGTATAGATATAAGAGGGAACGATTATTTATTAACCCCTTTGGTTTGCACAACTACAGCTTCTGAATTTGTCAAAATGACTTTGCACCAAACCCACAATTTTAGATTTAAGAATCAAGCTTACAGAAAATACTTACTCATGGTTTAAAGAGACCAGATGATGAGAAAGCCAATATGTCCCTGAATTAACTGTTTCCAGGGTAAATGATTGTCACAATTAAAAATGTGAACTGTATCCCAAGCTATTATCTGTCCATACTATGGATCTTGAATATTTTTCTTGATGCAGTGAAATTAAATGTCTGGTACTATTCAAGCTCTAGTTTCAGCATACTTAAAATTGTGTCTGCCAACCTGCCAGCCTGAAAACTTCACACAGGAGTTTAAATAAAGTATTTTCAGAGCAGAGCAAGTGATTTTTCCAAGATCATTTGTTACTTCAGAATCAAATGCTATGGTCAAATCCATCACAAATCCATTTTCTATTTCGTGTATTCATCCCAGTATGTTTATAATTAGAAGACAAATTTAAATGGGTTTAAATTTGCAAATAGACATTCACAGATAAGAAATATAAATTACATTATCATGTGGAAGAAAAACTGTGACCAAAATTAAAGAATCATTTATATGTCTACTTGGTTTGTTCTATGGTTTCTCCTCCTTTATTTACCTTGCACACTCCTACTACCAGACCTTTCTCAGGTCAAGTTGATTAATCCTGTCATGTACTTACACTGAAGATTACTGCAACAGGCTGAAAAGCAGTACCTGTAATAATACACCTCTTCCATAGCTGGTAAAATTGGAATTCATTCCACCATGTACACATTTGAAACTGCATCACCTGTGATGACTGACACCAGCTATGCTGCCTGTCGGTCAACAGGCTTATTTCCCAGGCAGGAAACAGCCAAATCACACAAATCTTGTTCATACTCAGCTCTGTTCATCATCCCTCAGTTATAATATCACCAGAGATGCACCAAAAGACTACATTGCTCCTACCAGAGAGACTGCAGTCCCCCTACCTGACAATTGTGTAAATCCACAGATGACAACCAAGCATCTGGATTTGTTACTATATTTGCTTTTTTATTCCTTGTTCTTTTCAGAAAGTATTTATGAAAAGGAGTTTAGCAATAACAAGCACCAGGTTATGCACACAAGAGACAAAGGGTGCAGAAGGTCCCTCTCATGCCCCTGTGCAGGAGGGTGATGTGGCTGCAGACCCATGGATGCTGCAGCTCTGCACCTACCAGCACAGCCTGAGGTGGGTACCCTAGCTGCTCTGCACAGCACCAACCAAGGACCATGCACCTCCAGATGCTGCAGTGGAAGAAACCAACAAATCCTCGGCACACACAGCAGAGCAGTCATGCCCTTTAGCCCCTGTGATGGGTGAGCATGCAAAGGGTTTGTAAAGGAGATGCCACATTGTTGGTGCTGCAGCTCCAGGCTTGTGAAAGTCTGGCTGCTCCAGAAGCAGGATTTCTCAAACTTGTTATGTCTATACTCACCAAACAAAAGGTACTGGGCCACACCTACCTCATGCGAGGTGACATTCGAATATAATGCAATACTTAATTTTGTGAAACCTGTCTAGCCAAAGTTTGCAATGACCTCAGCCTAGCTGCTGCTTCCCCACCTTCCTTTGGCACTGGTGCCTGCTTACTGTGTTGCCTGCTTTTTGCGTCACTGCCAGCCTTCTGCTTCTTCTTTTAACTCTTTTACAGTTCTGATAAAAGGTGTTTGCCTTTCTGAGTCCTCTGCCACTCTGCACCACTTTCTATTAGCAGGTCCTTGACCCTGGTTTCTTTCTCTTTACCTTCAAAATTCCTCCTAGAATCTCCAGTGCAAATCATAGTTACAGTTTCCATGCCTCTGAAGTGCTAAGGGTAGAGAAGGTCTTGAGATTATATATTTTTAAGGCAGACTTATTCACAAATAAAAATAGTGTCTTGTATTAGAGAGCTTCTCCAATGTTTTGATGACTGACTTTGGATGTGATTTCCCTAAAACTTTATATACATCAGAGCTACTACAGAGCTGAATTCATTCATGTTCAGTCTTACAAGATATACTTCAATTTTGCAGAATCATAGAATATCTCGAGTTGGAAGGAACCCCTAAAGGTCAAGTCCAATTACTCCCCAAAAACTGGGGGAGAAACATGACCTGATTGTATATGATTTGAGAAATGATATATAGCAAAGACAATTAAACAAGAAGCAGCACAAATTTTACATGTGCCAGCTTACATAGCTGTATTTTGACTTCTGAGTACTTGCTGCAGGCTTTGTATGTCTCCAGTTAATTCACTGAGAAGGGCGCTCACAAGTAACCTACAGAAACAACTGCAGCACGCTGCACTTTAAGCGTTATGAGCATGCGAATAAAAACCTATGACTGTTCCAAGACAAAACTTGGCCCTCCTGAAACAGGTGTCAAAATCTCTACTGACAACTCCACTTACCCTTCCATTGTCACGTTTAAAACCAATGCCTCAGGTGGCCTCGGTGTCATTGCCCACCACCACCACCAGGCAAGGAGTGCCATTTCACCTAACAAAGGTGTGTAGAAAGAACAGACTGGGAGAGGAAACAGATTAGAGTCTGACAAGAATTGATTATCTAATAGTGAGGAAATGCAGTCAGAGCTGGTCATCAGGGTTGGCTAGATAAGGAGATTAGGGTTTAGAAACTAATGAATTGTCTAGGATGAGCAAGAAGGGAGACAGATCAGAGGAGTACTGGTAAAGCTGGCAAAGAGGGTGAGGTAGAGCCAGGAAAGAGGGCAGCTTTGAATGGAGGGGGACATCGGAGAAAGAAATTATGCTTGAGAGGGAGGGAAATATTGGGGAAAAGGGCAGTTAGAGTGTAATAAAGAACCAGCTAAACAAGTAAAATGGGAAAGAGATATTGAAGCACTGATGGGGGACACGCCAAGGACAGCTCTAAAAGGAGAGTGGTGTTTAGGGAGGAGGAGAGGTTTGCAGGTAGGAAGCTCAAAGAACTTGGGTAACCATTTCCATAGTGAACTCAGAGGGACATCTGGGCCCGGATGGAGAAGGATACTCTAGAAGATACCCAAAGAGAGAACATGAGATGAAAAAGCAATGAGGGCACACAAGGGACAGAGCACAAGGGAAAGACATCACTAGCCCGGGGAGAGAGATGAGAAGAAGGAGCAATTAAGTTTGTGCCACCAAATACACGCTTTCCTCCAAGCCCTCGGATGCAATCCAGCACTTCGAAGCCTTTCCAGCCTCTCCCTGTGCCCAACCTACAGCACTACTTTCTATTTTAAACAGCAGCACATTTGCTGTGGATGGGAGTACCTGCAGGAATAAGGAGTGAATATCATAACATCAGGAATAAGGAGTGAATATCATGAACTCAGCAAGTTTGCCGATGACACCAAGCTGTGTGGTTCGGTTGATACGCTGGAGGGAAGGGATGCCATCCAGAGGGACCTTGACACACTTGTGAGGTGGGCTGATGCCAACCTTATGAAGTTTAACCATGCCCAGTGCAAGGTCCTACACCTGGGTCGGAGCAATCCCAGGCACGGCTACAGGTTGGGCAAAGAAGAGATTCAGAGCAGCCCTGCAGAGAAGGACTTGGGGGTATTGGTTGATGAGAAAATGAACATGAGCCAGCAGTGTGTGCTTGCAGCCCAGAAAGCCAACCGTATCCTAGGCTGCATCAAAAGGAGCGTGACCAGCAGGTCGAAGGAGGTGATCCTGCCCCTCTACTCTGCTCTCGTGAGACCTCACTTGGAGTATTGTGTGCAGTTCTGGTGTCCTCAACATAAAAAGGACATGGAACTGTTGGAACAAGTCCAGAGGAGGGCCACAAGGATGATCAGGGGACTGGAGCACCTCTCATATGAAGACAGGCTGAGAAAGTTGGGGCTGTTCAGCCTGGAGAAGAGAAGGCTGCGTGGAGACCTCATAGCAGCCTTTCAGTACCTGAAGGGGGCCTACAAGGATGCTGGGGAGGGACTCTTCATTAGGGACTGTAGTGACACGACAAGGGGTAACGGGTTCAAACTTAAACAGGGGAAGTTTAGATTGGATCAAAGGAAGAAATTCGTTACTGAGAGGGTGGTGAGGTACTGGAATGGGTTGCCCAGTGAGGTTGTGAATGCTCCATCTCTGGTGGTGTTCAAGGCCAGGTTGGATGAGGCCTTGGGTGGCATGGTTTAGTGTGGGGTGTCCCTGCCCATGGCAGGGGGGTTGGAACTAGATGATCTTAAGGTCCTTTCCAACCCTAACTATTCTATGATTCTATGTTATTAACCACCACCTAGCCCAGAAGCAGCTACTGATCTGTTACAAGAAACTTAAGGGTCTTTTTGTACAATCCTTTCTGATCTTTGAGTTCAAGTGCTGGTTGTTAACTTAAGTATAATGCTGCTTATTACACTAACACTTCTTGTAACAAGCAAGAACTTGGAAAGTCGTAAACAAGAGCCACCAACATCATCTAATGATTCATCTAGCCTTGTTAAAGAAGCTGTATAACTCATTAAGCATATTTTGGGAGTTGGTTTGTCATGAGTGATAATGCCAGAGAGTTGGCTTCCGCAATGAACATTTTTCTCGTTATTTTAATCTTACAAAAATATTAGAATTACAGAAAAGTATCATTAATCAAATCTGTTCATTAATTTCATTAGTGAATACTGCTACCAGAGTAGGAAAGCACCTCTGAATCACTGTTTATCAACAAAGATGAAGTTGGGCTCAGAAGAGATCATCCGAAACTGGACAATAAGAGATAAGGTCAATGAATTTGCTGATTGTCTTTCTGGTCTGGCCACCAGCAGTGATCGATACCTAGCTCCAGGATAATAACATACAGCAATGCAGGGGGAGGAGGATGGGGTCAACCCATTCTCAGATCAGTTTACACCAGCAGTGAAGACTGACCCCTCTGAATACATCAACCGAGTGTAGACCTATATTTCAGTAACTCTTACTTGTGCTTCAGAAAGCATGTATTGCAGGAAACTCTTTCACTTGGAGAAGAAACCATTTCACTTGCATTTGGGGGGTGGGCAAGCCTTTTTTAAGACCACACATTTTGAGGACGCTATTGTCTTGATAACGCTTGGGATATATGACTCACATCTGGCAGGTAAATAGGAACTGTGTTGACAAAGTGATTTATTTTTTTGGATGTGAATCAAGTTCTTTTTGCTATTCATATACTTACATACACATGTGCAAGTTTTCTTTGCAAAAGACAAATTGATAGCTGCACATCCAGATTATTATCTTTCAGGAAGGACAAAACCAAACTGAACTTACAGCAACCGTGAAAAAGGTGTTTACTCACTAAACTGAACTGATAGGTTTATGCCAAAATCAGATGAGGATCATGCATTCCCCTCAAAGAAGGCATTTATTATTTCAGGATGCCCTTTAAAATCGCAAGTTGCATTTCCTAACTTATCCTCATGGACTTTCCTGTACCTCCCCTATCTTCCCCAATATTTAGAATGCCTTTCCTTGTGCAAAGCCCCTCAGATGGTGGTTTAATGTTTCCCCCAGAGCAATGGGGAATCACTCTTCTATCTATTCCCTGCAGAAGAGACACTCGGTTTTGGTCTACCTCAGTTTTGTCCCTTGTGCTACGCTCTAAAACCATCTCAGGTCTTGCGTTCCCCACGCTCACTGACCATGGCCTTCTCACAGTGGGGTATGAATATGAATACATCCTTTTTTCTTTCTTTTCTCTCCAGATCTGCACCCTCCAAAGTTTGTTGGTATCACCCTGAGAGTTCTTGTCCCCTACAGCGCCAAGTGATCTTAAAGACAAAACAAACAAAGCCTTATTTAGGAAGATTTTCAGTGAGGAGACTGAAAACAGAAGTATCACAAGTGTAGAATGCAACCGGGCTGATATTTAGCCAGCTATCTTCTGAGATGGTTTTGCCTCCCTTGCCCAAGAGTTCCCAGACATATCCCACTAGCTGGAGCCGGGAACAAAAGTTTTACAGCACCTATGTATCAGCCAGGTGTGGGCCAAGTTCTGAAATTTTCTGAAGTCAGAGGGGGGAAGATTGGGTCCCAGCTTCCACTCCCTCCATCACTTTGACAATTATCATTACAGTCATGATTTTCATTTAGCACCTTCAGTGCCCTTAATACTTAAAACGCTCTTGACAATCAATTCTATGTTAGTTTTCAGTGTTCCTTTACTGTGTTTGGGGTTAACATCTTAAAAATAAGATAAACACGTTGCTAGTTTTGCTCTGTGAGCAGGAAGAAACTCCCTAGGTGACACCCTATCTCTACTTTATGACTGTTAAGTAATGCCTACACCTTATTATCACACTGAATTATCTGAAGACTGAACCCTGACCTCATCTAGAAGATATTACTGGACTTACTTAGCCTCTGTTCTGGGGTCTGATTGTCTCATTTAATGGCAAAACCCCTGATATCTTAGATACATGGCTTCACCTTACACCATTTGTACATCTCACAGCAGTTACAGATTCAAAACACCAGTAAAATTATCTGTGAATTTTTCCATGTTTAACTATCCTCTTCCAGTGGTTAAGTTTTCAAGCTTTATTTATTAAATTACAGCAATATTGTGAAAGTTGTCATAAGAAACAATTAAATAATTATTTTCCTTCAAGGGAAACTGATGGGTTAGAATGTGTATTTCCAGCAACAGATGCTTGTAACATCAAATAAAATAAATAGAAGTTAGTAGCAGAAAATTCCTAATTCTAATTCAGTTTTCTTCCTGTGACATCCCTCACTCCGGTCAAGTTCCTTCAAAGTGTGACCCAAAACTCTCATTTATTCATTCTCCTTCTATTTTGCAGTACCCTCTTCTTTGGAAACAAAGATCTTCTATGTTGTAAGCAGGACTTTGCCACCATCCCTCCTACACACTTGAAGCCCTTACTCATACTCTGGTACCAGAACTGCTGAAACCAAATCAGGTGTAAGAGGATGACCACGGAGCATTAGCCCAGACACAGGAATCTGAACAAAGTTTTGTGCTTGGGCTGTCTGACATTGACCAGAAAGTTGTTAAAACATCCTAAGAAAGGTTAGCCACTTCTAGAAGCTATTACAGAATCTAGAGAACCACAGACATGACTTTGTATTTTGTGACTGATTTATAACTAATAGCAATTTCTCTTCAGCATGCACTTGCACCTACATGTGGATGGATTAAAAAAAAATCAGTGCTAAAGAATGTTGTTAGCATCAATTTTGAATTCAACACTAGATCAACAGTGCTTAGTGACTCTGGAAAATAATCCCTATAGGGTGATTCATAAAGACTGTGGTGCTTTGGGCTCCATATTCAAAAGGGCACTGATTATTTTTGTTGGTTACAGGAGGGACTAAGTGTATAAGATTGCTGAAACACACAGAGTAAACTATACAAAACAGGCAAAGGGAGTCAAGTCTTGTGCTGACTGGCATACTAAGGATTTTAGTTTTGACTTTTATAAACTGAACTAATTTTGGTCTACCTCCCCAACTCATCTGCATGACCTTCATGCAAATACTGTGTTTCTGCTCACTCTCCTACCTTTTACTTAGCAGTGTTTGCCTCATTCATGTCTGCACTTCAGGAATGTTGCAAAGCTCAAGAACTTAAATATCTGCAGTTACATAGAAGTCTCAGGAACTGAGGATACTCACTCAAGAATGCTTATGCATCTCACTGTCTGCAGCCTCCTCTGGAGAACAGTTGTTCTCCACCTCTTCCTCTGGGACCACTTAAAGATGAATCAACTTATAACTTGACACACCTAATTATTACATGCTTCTAGCATTCAAGGTTCAGTCAGATAAAGAAGAGGGTGTAGTCTCCATGCAAACATGCTTTTCTGCTCTCAAATCAAAGGCCTTCCTTTAATTAGAGTAATCTAATTAATTTAGATCCAAATGAAGCTTCACAGGTAAAGGCAAATCCAGATGAGGCATCATAAATAAGCAATACAAATCCCCCATTCATCCTATAATGACTAGATGTTTTCAAAACAAGCCTTATAATGAGGCTGAGGTCCCCTATTGTTTCTATCAAGGAAGGAAGAAAAAGCTTCTTTAATCACCTTAGTTTGAAATATGTTTATATAGAAGATGACTAAATGAATACATATAGTAACCTAAAAAAGTTTAGAAAGCAATTAAGAGAGATTTAAAAACTAAAGAGTTAAAGCTATTAGAATGATGGGCAATCAAATCCTTCCCCTTGAAACACTTCTGGCTTTTAGCCTTCATTTCCTGGTTATGGAAAGGATGCTCATGTTTTTAATTTAGGAACTTCTAACAGAGGGAATCATTAATCCACCCCACATTTCATCACAGTCAGAAATCTATACTGTATGAGTTTACATATTAAATCCAAAATTCAGTGATACTCTGGTACTGAGTGATGGGTCAGCTGTCTAACCAAATAATTTCCCATTTGCTTTGGTTCAAACTATCTTTCAGTATGTGCTATCAATTAATCCTGGCAGGAAGAGATGGCAGAATGAGCCCAGCATTATTTTTCCAATCTTTCTTCTTTTATTCTTCCAGCTACAGTGGCAACGTAAGATGAATTACATGAAAAGAAAGCAAGCTGTAGCATAGCTGCATTTCTGCAACAAGAAAACTGGTTTGTCTCTCTTTGCAACTGACTAGTGCTTATCTCCAAGGTAGCACTGCTCAGACAGACTATGGAAACATAGAAATTGCTCTGGAAAAAAAGAGCAGACCTTGTGCCATGGCTTAGAATGCAAAGCCCTCTGGAACTGACAAAAGAAAGGAGTTGTCTGTTCTCATCTCTGAACTCTCACAGCCCACCAACTCTAGTTTATCTGTGTTAGCACATAATACACTGCTTTTTTTCAAGTTCTTTCATGAATCTTCTGAAAAGCATCTTGAGACAGTGGCCAAACAACTGAATCAAATAGAAATTTAGTGAACGTGATGCTAAGAAACGTGCACAACAATGCTGCCATTTCATCTGAATGCAGGTAAAATTATTCTTCCCTCTTGACCTGGTTAATGCAGACAAACCCCACTTTCAGTTGAAGCAATTATATGATCAGAATAGAAGGTTATAATGACCTTGGAGGAAAGTCATTAAACTTTTTCAAAAGCAAGCCAAACAGGTTTTTAGAGAGAAGTCATATTTTGGGTTTTTTTCAGCCAACCAGTTAGTGCAACAAACTTTCAGAGACTGAAGAAGCACTTTTCTTCCTTAAAGCAACTCCACTTTTTTCCAGCTGTATCTGTTGGCCTGATAA
This sequence comes from Psittacula echo, assembly GCF_963264785.1. Taxonomy (NCBI): domain Eukaryota; kingdom Metazoa; phylum Chordata; class Aves; order Psittaciformes; family Psittacidae; genus Psittacula; species Psittacula echo. Next base: position 19,818,709 of record NC_137735.1, on the reverse strand, counting down.
AATATATAAATTACTGCCTATAAATATTGTTTTTCAGAACATTACAGATGTATCAAAACTACAACTGACCAAGATATGTTTCTGCATTAAAGAGTCATTTTAGGACAAACTCGGAAAGAAGATTAAACCTGTATTTCTGAAGTGCCAATAACACAGCCACAACATTTCACACTGCACAAATGAAGACAGTACAGATTTAAACAGGCCAAATCAAGTTAGCAGTAAGCAAAGTACACTTCCCCAAAGCACTTCCAGGATAAACTCCAAATGGACGAAGCATGACAAGATTACTGACACCAGCTGACCTAGACACCTTTGTACCAGAAGATTCCCAAACGTCAGGATTAGGGCAACAGAGAAAGCATAAGGAGGCCTCCGGCAGGTCATTAAGCAGAAGGCACTGGAATTTGAAGCATGCATCTAATATAAAGAAAAACATTGCTTGAAGGCTCCCAAAAATAAATGTTAAAGATGAAGGCAAACAGGTATTCAATAGCAGCTTTTAAAGAACAATGAATCCTGCACATATTTTCCACTCATTTAAAACCAAATCCACCTAATCTGTATTCTCACTTTCTGCATTTGCTCTCTCTTCTTATTATTGCAAACAATTGGAATATTCTTACAAACTGGCTACAATTACTACAAAGAGATCACTTTGAACTTAGCACAGTAAATATACACACTGAAGGCAGAGTGAACCAGTGTACCCTAAACAAGCACAGGGGAAAAAGAAAAAGCAACTCTGTGTAGCCGAAGTACATATGTATAATATAAGTAATGGGCAGAGCTGGATTCTTAAGGCTTATATACACTCCAGCCACATGCTCCCCCAGATCCTAGTCTCCCCAGTAAATCTACAGAGGGTTTCTGAAATTAAACTTCACAATATAATTCCTCTTTTGCTCTCCCCATTTCACATAAAATAACAGATCTCATGGCTGCTTTTTAAACAGCTTTGTCTGCTCAAGGAGAATAATGCTTCTGTCTTTTTTTCTCCACTTGGGCTCCCCACTCTAAACCATACCTATCTATTCCCATCTGGGTCTAACAGCTGAAGGATCAGCCAAGAAGGCATGATAATATTCCTTCAGCATGACATTACAAATAATCAGACACAGGAAAGTACAGGTTTTCATCAGAAATCTTAAGTCACAAGTATGGTCTTCAGCTGAAAAGAAATGACACAAAGGTTGCATTCTCAGGAAATCTTTCCTGATCAAAGCCCAAGTTTTCAGAGGCACCTACCTGGTCTGCAGAACCTCTCGCAATCTAGTTAGTCCTGGTGAACCCAGGAATGACTAGAACCAATGTAGATTTACATCATCTAACAAAACACGAGCATTTTTTCTGCACATACTCTGTGTGCTCATTATAATGACATCAAAATGAAGGTTCGTGTTGCTCTGTTACCAAAAATAATTCCACTTGATAGAAAGATATGAAGACATGACGGCCCAAGTGAGTTGCTGTAAGATATGGTAGGGTGTGGATTTACAGCACACTAGGCATTTCATAAAGACTGGCCTTGAGCATGCGCTTATTACATGGTGCCAGTGGGCTGCCTCCACTATCACTGCACAGTAGCTAACCTCACATGTGCTACCAAAGGAGAGCTGTGTTGCTTTCACCAGCCAGTGGCTTATTTTTATAAATGCAGACACTTCCACCAGTATACTGTTTGGCACTTAATGGATTGGCACAAAGCAAGACTACATTAAGTCACTGTATATACTACAACAAGGACAACAGTCTAGATTTTCTTTTTTAATCAAGCGATCTTTTTTAATCAAGGTGTGAACCTTTTTGAGTTACCCAGAACTAAGCTAACAACAAATACCCTTGTGGGCATTCAGGAACAGTACTGGGCAGGTACTGCAAGACACCAAAAAGATGTGCTCTATTTTAATCCACATTTTTTCAGATAGGTAAGAAGCTTAAGTTAGATTTTTAAAAGAGGTGTTACATATTTGGCATTGCATTACTATTATAAACATTTGCCTACAACACTCTGAAAATAAACCTTTCATTATGCCCAGACATGATTTATAGATACACTCCTTCAAATAGAAACACCGTGTGAGTTTTAAGACAAATCCTTTCTTATGTCCAGATCTGATTTACAGTTAATTTCCTTAAAATGAAAATGCATGACGCACATTTCCATTTGCTTTCTGCCAGAAACTTCTATTTTTAGATGCAGGGCAACTTTATACTCCTTTAATACACCAACCACTCCTGTATAGCAAATCGTGTACTTTACTAACGGCTGACACGTTCCACTAGATAAATAAATTCTGCAGAATTGCTGACAATATTGTATCAACATTGGTAAGAACAGCAATGTGTCTGGACCTCCTGCTTGATGGAAGTCTGCTAAAGAAAATTTCCTCTCCTTTCCTTTCCCTTTCCTCTCCTCTCCTTTCCCTTTCCTCTCCTCTCCTTTCCCTTTCCTCTCCTCTTCCTTTCCTCTGCTTTCCTCTCCTCTCCTTTCCTTTGCTTTCCTCTCCTCTCCTTTCCTCTGCTTTCCTCTCCTCTCCTTTCCCTTTCCTCTCCTCTGCTTTCCCTTTCCTCTCCTCTTCCTTTCCTCTGCTTTCCTCTCCTCTTCCTTTCCTCTGCTTTCCTCTCCTCTTCCTTTCCTCTCCTCTCCTCTTCCTTTCCTCTCCTCTTCCTTTCCTCTGCTTTCCTCTCCTCTCCTTTCCTCTCCTCTCCTTTCCTCTCCTCTCCTTTCCTCTCCTCTCCTTTCCTCTCCTCTTTCTTTCCTCTCCTCTTTCTTTCTCTTTGTTTTTCTTTTTAAATGCCATCTTTATATGTGGAAATGAAACAGAAAAAGAAAGAGCTCTCTAGGTATAATCCATACTGGAATCAAATTGCTCTGATACAAAATGGCCTTCTGCTTCTGTCAAGTTGGGGCTGCTCTAGTCTTCACAGGCTCCCATTTTCAAGGCACAAGGTCTCATGTCACCAGCTTTGCCCAATGTTGTCTCCACCTGTGTCTCTCCCATTTCCTCACACACCTTCCACTCTCCATGCTCTGCCCAAATGACTGATGACTGACGGTTTTGGATTCTTTATCCACTCCCAACTGTGGAACTTCTTATAGTCCACCCATGCTGGTAGAAACAACCTCTCAGCCAGTATCTACCAAATATTTTCCCTCCATTAAGAGAACCCAGAAAGCTCCTGTTCCAAAAAACCCCAAATCGCTCCACTGTTAAAGATTATGGGGATATGTAGAAAACATGAAATGTTATGTACTGTGTCTTGTGTCCAATGCTTTGTCTGGCATATGTTTAGTAACATACAGACAAGACAGATAAATATTTGCTAGAGGAAAGTACTGAAATTGCTTTCTTGTTTTGCTCTTCTTTTTTTTCCCCAAATGACAAAGCTGGGTCTAGGTTTTTAATAAAAGTGGAAACACGGGGCACACATCTGATATACACATACAGGTTTTTACTTTTCTCTTCCCTATCTTAATATCAAGTCAAATGGAATTTTCCTGATTAGAAAAACAGTTTTTCTATCTATCTTGACTTTGTGATGGCCTGTCTTTTACATTTTATGAAATTATGACAACTCCAAAACCATGCATTTACCGCTCTCTTTCTGAAACTAAACAGCTTATTATCTACACAAAGTGTGGAAACACAAAGAAATAAGACTTCATTTAGTAATTTCATTCTCCAGAGTCCTCTGCAGCACAAGTAACGCAGAGTGCAGTGAAGATCATATACCTCCAGTACTGTGTTTCAGGGATCTGTAACATTCCTTGCTGCAAGCTTGGGAAAGAATCAACTTCTGGTAAGACATTTTTCTCCTATTAGCTAAATTATTTTGAGTTATTTGAAACTATGAATATTTGTCCAAATGTTTACATTACTGAGCAAATGTTAGGTAAATTCCATCCAAACAATGAAGCAACTTCCAGCAATGTGTAACAGAAATAGCACCTCCCTTACATATTTACTTTAGTAAATGTCTAAAAGCTATCCTATAATCAGTTACTGCAATGAGAAAAGAAAGACATGGAGAGGATTGCAACTCTTGGAACAAAAACTCTTTCACCATATGGTAGATAATATCTGCGTAGGAAGAGAGACTTTGTACTCACTTTCATTTCTCATGGATGTTCTCACTTATCTATTCCCTTCAACGTTTCCAAATTATTTCCTGCTTTGACAAAACAAAACTATTTTTAGAGAATTTCTCAACTCTAGAAAAAATGCTTTAAAATAACACTTGGAAAGCCTATTAGAATGAAAAAGACTTCTGCCTCCACCCCCAGTGAGTCCAACCGGCACCATGAAATATTTCCCATTCCATTTAAAAACCAAGATCCTGAAAATAATTACACTTAAAATAATGTACAATTCTGATCATTTAGGAAGTTTGTGAAAACACAAATGCAGTCTCCCTACTTCAAAATCATTATAGAACTACAAATGTTTAAAATTAAGAGTTTTATCAAGGATACAGCTGTATAAGCACATCCTTATGATTCCATGGATTAAAATTGGACAACATGAGTATGGAATATGCAGAAAAAAAATCAGAACTGTTTTATCTGTAACCAAAAGTTAACTTTAACTGAAGAACTTATTAGATTACAAAATTACTGTTATTTTTGCCATATGACATTTTCTCCATTTTCTACAGAACTAGTGCAAAAAGTGTCACCTGTGCAGCTCACAGAGCTGTTCGCAACACTGTGAATGTTTTTCCAGAACCAGTGCCTGAAATTCTTCAGACTACCTGAAAATACCTATGACTAATAATACATTCCTTCACATTTCAGAACAGACCTCCAAGTGTCATGGAGCTACAGCACCTTGTGTCAGCCACACGTTTTCAGAGAGCTTCTAGATATGTAGGAGTACCACCAAGATTTTAAATGAATGAAAGGTCTTCCTTCTCTAAATCAAATCACAAAAATATCACAGGCCTTGAACTAAAGCGTTAACAGTAACTATGGGTGGTATTTAGGAATATTACTGTAAATAACTGTGAAGTCTGCATTAGGATTAAATAATATAATGATAGACAGTGGAAGCAGCATACAAAAACTAGACCAGAAAACAGCAACCCAGCATCTTGATTGCAGAAACCAGTAGAGGATTTCCATCACTGTTCTTTCTCTGTAGGCAAACCCCAGGTCCTTGGAGAAGGCAAATCCCCACCTCTTATTAAGAGCTGTCTTGAGAAGCAGACTTTCGCTGTAGAAGTCTGTTATATTAGAGCAGCGTTTTGAAGGATAAAAGACAAGGCAGATAATGTATGGCATGATGCATATCCTGCCTCAGTTATTTCTCATCTTGCAAAACAGATAATAATACTTCCCAAATTCAGTGTGTCACAAAGTGATGGTATTTTCAGTTATTGCTGACACATAACGCTAGTAACTCAAACTAAATTTGGCAAAGCGACTGAATTTAAAACAGAAGTCTCTCTTGGGAGAGGGAGCTTCAGGAAACAATCTCACGTCCCAGTGCTGACACCTTAGTGACATAATACCATGATGAAGCTTTATTTTACTGCCAAGTCTGGTATCCTCTTGTAAATCTAATTCAAGCAAAGAGGTTGTTTTTCCTGCATGTTTACTATTGCTCTTCAAGCACAGGCAGCAGCAAAGTTCTTGCGAGCAAAGACACCTGGATCAGCTTATGCTTGAGAGAAAGTGGTGTTCTGTGTAGCACTTCGAAGCGTCTTGTTCAAGTCCCACCTCAGTCCAGTCATATTTAATTTCTCACAGTCACAGCAGTTTGCTATAAATTGAACCCCTCCAAATCTCTTTTAAAGATTGTTAAAGCTTTAAACTCTATATTAGGTTTGAAAATTAAGTCATGAAATTACCTGACAAAACACCATGCTATAAATCCAGACCTAGATCACAAATGAAAAAAACCCCACAACATTCACAGAACAGCTCCATGAAGTTGCTCTTGTAATGTACTTCAAGCATCTTCAGAAATCCAAAATCATATGACATCCAAAAATAAGAAAAAAACATTGTTGTAACTGGTAATACTCAAATCCGGGCATGCGTCTGGACATTGCAGAGCACCCATGCAGTGCTAATGGTGCAAAAGTCAAGCTGATTCAGTCTGAATGCGAATGTTCTCCTTGAAACCCCGTGGGAAGGGAGGCAAGTTCAGTTTCCACATTTAAACCTTTCTCTGATGTCAACTCAATGGCTTGTTTTAAAATATCAACATCTGAATGCAAACTTGGGCTATCTCCCCAAGGCACAAACAGGTCCCTGTTAGAAGCATTTAGAGACGCATGCAAGTGGGCTACTTTATTCGCTAAGACTGCCCTGCAGCTTCTCACATGATCAAAATATTACACTCTGGAATAGTCTGAGGATACAAGAGCTCCCTTGTGAGTTCAGGCTGCTGCCAGCATAACTCTGGAACCGCAGGGCAAAGGACAGCAGCTACAGCAAAGTTTCACCCATGAACCAGAGCTTAAGACCACACCATGTATGGTGAACAACAGGTAAACAAGAGAAATGCTAACTGAAAGATACAAGATGTTCATTTAAAATAGACTTCATCTTGCACAGCTTGGAACAGAGTATGATTTAGCAAGCAAGCAGGGCCACTTCCAGCCAGATGACTGCATTGAGAACTATTCTTCCTACATAAAATACTCCTTGCATATACTTTGTGTAGTATAAAGGGGACGCAATCACAGCAAACTGAATTAACCTGTGTTATAAATTGACACCACAATGGATCGTAATTCCAATTACAATTTTATTAATTGTAGCAAGTAGAATATGAGCAAAGACAGCGCTGGACGGCAGGGGAGTCTGCGCTCCGCCAACTACCGTACCGAGTAAATCAGACTGTCCCTTTTTATACATCCTGACTTCCGTGTTCATAGAGTGGTGGAGATACTCTGCGCATGTTCCAGCTATTACTAGGGGTTCGGAAGTCTTCCTCCTTTGTCCTATGGTTGACCCCGTCGGTTATACTTGCTTAAGAGATAAGCGGCGTCCGTTGATCTTGCTTAAGAGATAAGCGGCGTCTGTCGGCCATACCTGCTTAAGAGATAAGCGGCGTCCGTTGTTCTTGCTTAAGAGATAAGCGGCGTCGGTTGTGCTTGCTTAAGAGATTTCACATCAGTTGTTATCCGACCTTTACATTGGGTTTAGTATAAGTCTTAATAAACAATATCCTAGTCCATAGTTTCTCACAGTCCCCCCTTTTTCTTTTTATTCTATTATTGTTTATTAAAGGCTACTTTCATTCTTGGTACTGTAAGCAATTCTTCTTCCACACTCCCAACATTTATCATAACATTCACAGGGTAATATCTCACAATTACAATCATAGTTCTTCCGCGGCATAACGCATTCACAACAATCTTTTTCATCTTCATTTTCATTAATAGATACACTTTTATATTCTACCTCAGACTTCAGAATAAGTAATTTAGCTATGTCAAGCCGTTCTCTAATAAAGTTTAAGATATAGCGTATTATACAAGGTCCAAATGTAAGTCCCAGAATCAACAGAATAAGCGGTCCTGCTAAAGCAGATAATAAAGTGGTTAGCCAAGGTGAGACATTAAACCAGTTTTCATACCATGATCTGCCTACCTCACGATCTTTTTTTACGTTGATCTAACCTTTTTCGGAGTTCAGACATGGTGTCCTGGACTATTCCCGTATGGTCAGCAAAAGAACAACATTCTTCATTGAGAGCTACACATAATCCTCCTTCCTTTAAGAACAATAGATCTAATCCTCTTCTATTTTGCAGCACTACTTCTGATAAAGACTTTACTGAAGTGGCTAAATTTTGGATAGATTGTTCTATTCTTGCTAAATCCTCATCTACAGCCATCTGTAAATTTTGTAATTCCTGACCTTTTACTAGGGAGGCTATGCCTGTACCTGCTCCAACTCCGCCCGTTATCAACAGTGTAGCTAGGGTTACCACTGTAATTGGCTCTCCTTTTTGTCTATTCAGGTCTCCTTCAAAGTGGCGTAACACCTCCTCAGAGGTGTGATAGATCAGGCGAGGAACAATAATCACCTGTATGCAAAACTGAGATTGATTAAATACGTTTAAGGATAGGCAAGGCGTTATTCCGATGTCTGAACAAACCCATTTAGCTCCTGGTGTCGGAATAGCCCATTTGTCATTTTGATTCTTGTGTCTTTTTATATTGGTTAATGATTTCAATTCTGTTACAAGACAGGCTGCCACAAGGTCTTGTAGGGTGTCCATCAAAATCATGTTTTGGGGGAGTGCAGCCCGGTGGTCCCCAAGTTACATCTATATATTTATCTCCCCACGTTTTCTAATCTGAAGCAATAGTTTCACAACCCCAATAGCCACAGTAAAAATGACCTGGATAATTACAATAACTTCTGCCAGGGTTACTTGATGGACATATATAAAATGCCTTGCATTGGGCCTGAAGCTTTGCTAGATCTGGAGTAAAAACAGGGGAGTCTTGTTCTATAGGTATCAGGGAATATAGATTCACAGAGAAATTCCACTTCCCTGGTCCGATCTGAGTTTGAATTAATTTTGACTCTGGTAAATTATATAATTTCCAGGCCATAGGTTCATGAGGGTTTCCATTTGCTTGGGTTATTATCAATAACAAAACTAACGGTATACCAGGAAAAAGGGTGTCTGTCAATTTTGCCAATTTAAGTATATTTTTACCAGTCCTGGGGAAGTTAGGCCATTGCTGCTTTTGTGTCCCATTGTTCTGGTTCTTTTCTCCACAGTTTGTTCCTCCTCTGCCTCGCCCGTCGACTTGGTTGCTTCGAGCCACGGGGTGTACCATCTTCTCGGCAGCAAGGGAATTCTTCAGGAGAACAGCTGCTTCGGGCTTTCTGCCTGTTTATATAGGCTTCCCACTTTGCAGCTTTAACTAATGGGGCAAAGCAAGACAGTTAGTACTTCCCTTCTGCACTTTATAGCCAAAATTTCAGCTATAAAGGGGACTGGTTCGTTGGGGTGGTAACAATAATATTGAGGATCTATTCCTTTAGCAAAAATTTCCCACCACTTATAGGATTCCCGAATAATTTCTTGTCTAGACTCTAATTGTTTTTAATTTCCACTCAGTGAGAGTTCTTTGGATTTTCCAACACTGTATGCAAATTCCTATTGGAGGATATCCACATTCACAGTGTGTCCACCATTTATCCTGACATACCTTACACCTGAAACAAGCAAATGGATAACAGTTGCAGTTTGAATTATTACATCTAATTCGTATGTCTAAAATACATATATATTATTTGTATCAGCATATCTTCTATATTCAATATTGTGTGGTTGCATAGGTTTAACAATTTCCTTTAGCACATTTTGTACACTTCCACATATAATATACAAAGAGAGAGATAATGATTGCAACTATAAACAACAATACACACTTTATACCAAAGGGTAATGTGGCAAAATAATCAAATAAAGTTTCTATCATTGCATTATCTTTTCAGGGTTACTGCTTATCGTTTTAACACAAGCTTGGTGTCTCCAGATGAGCTGACAATCTTCCACTGTGGAGGATTTACTGGTCCCTTAACGCGACTGGCATGTATCCATCCACGCTCAGCAGTCCGGACAGCTGTTTCATCTTGTTCCTTAGCTCCCATTTGTTTTAGTTTTCCTTTTTCTGCAGATTCAAAACTCAAATTTTTATTAACAGGTACTTGTTGCATAGTCAAAATCATACTATAATTGCCTGCCACTTGTTTTGCTTCTGTATCAGCTGCGTTATTTCCCCTAATTTGATAACTTGTACCTCGTTGGTGTCCCTTTATATGTACAACTGCTATTTTATTCGGCATTTTCAATGCCCCCAGAACTCGCCGAATTAATTCCGGGTGTATCAGTTCTTTTCCCTGTGAGTTAACAAATCCTCTTTCCTCCCATATTTTCCAAAAGTGTGTACTACTCCAAACGCATAGCGTGAGTCTGTATATATAGTTCCATCCTTTCCCTTCAGTGATACTAATGCTTTCCACAATGCATACAGTTTACAGGCTTGAGCCGACCAGCTGGCACTCAGGGGGCCTGGTTCTATTGTCTTAAATTCTAAAATAATCACAGCATTCTTCTGCCAGTGGACAGGCCCAAAAGGCATCCTTTAAATCAGTCACACTATACCAGGAATTATGGGGTCCTAGCTTGCTTAGCAGTGTGTATGGATTTGCCACTACAGGGAACCGGGTGATAGTTCTTTTGTTTATTTCCCTTAAGTCATGCACGAGCTGATATTTCCCATTTGGTTTCGTTACAGGCAAAATGGGGGTGTTAAAGAGTGACATACAAGGCTCTAAGATTCCTTGTGCTAATAATCGATCAATTTCTGGTTTTAATCCTCTCTGTCCTTCTAGGGATATGGTGTATTGCTTTACCCTCACTGGTATGTGGGGTTCAGAAATTTGGATTTTAATCGGTGGGATTTCCAGTCTACTAATTGTGTCCGGAGAATACCAGACATCGGGGTTAATTTGTTTTTGATCATCCACGGTCAAAGGATAAGCAGACACTGTTAGCTCTTGATTTTTTACTTTAATTTCTAATTGCAATTCAACAATTAAATCTTGCCCCAGCAGATTAAATTCTGCTTTAGGGACGAGCAAGAGTTCACCCATTCCAAATTTATTTTCAGTTTCGAATATTACATTTTTTATTTTGCTTACTTTAAAGGGTTCTCCTTTTGCCCCAATTACTTGTACTTTTTCAGGGGAAATTTTATATCCCTCGGGTATTTTTCTAATAGTCGATTTTTCAGCCCCAGTGTCTACTAAAAAGGTGAACTCTTGTTTATGGGGACCTATTTTTAATTTTATCAAGGGCTCATGATGACTCCGGTCCCCTAAGATATAAAGCCCCTGACTTTCCTATTCCGTTTTTGATATTTCCTCATCCTTTCTCTGCAATTCTTCTTTATATGTCCCTTCTTTCCACAATTAAAACAAAATCTCTGTTCCTTCCTTACTACTATGTTCCCCTGTTTCGTTTCAGCAGATCTGTGTTTATTTGTCTGCCCTTTACGATCCTCTCTGACCGCTGCTACCATCATTTTTATCTGTCGCTTGCTGCTCTCTTCCTCTCTCCTTACATATACTTTCTGAGCTTCCCTCAATAATTCATCTAACCCTCTATTCTGCCAGTCTTCTAACTTTTCAATCTTCTTTCTGATATCCTCCCACGATTTTGCCACAAACTGAGTTTTGAGGAGCGCTTGCCCTAAAGGGTCGTCTGGATTTACCCCGGAGTACAGCTGAAGGGCTTTCCCCAGTCGTTCCAGCCACTCAGTAGGGCTTTCATCTTTCTTCTGCATTTCATTAAATGCTTTATTGATATTCTGGCCACGGGTTACTGCTTCTCTAATCCCCTGAATTACTATAGTTCTTAGGTCCTGCATATGAGTTCTATGCACCGGATCCTGATTATCCCAATTAGGTCTTTGGAGTGGCCATTTAATATCTGCTTGAGGTCCCTGAGCATGTTGAGCATCCCACAATCTCATTCCTGCTCCTCTAATCATGCCTCTTTCCTCGGTAGTAAATAATTGACCAAGGATAGATTGCATTTCATCCCAAGTATAAAGGTTTGGTCCTAAAAATTGATCTAATCTTTCTGCCACTCCGAGTGGGTCCTCAATTAGGTTTCCCATCTCGGTTCTTTTAAAATCTCGTAGGTCTGCCGAGCTTAGGGGTACAGAAATATATCCAATCACAGGTTGAGGTCCCCCCATGGGCATTTCCCTTACAGGATACATCTGAGCTGCCCCTTTTTGACTTCTAGTCACACGTCTAGGGGGAGGGGGAGACCCTTGTTCTGATTCTGGTGGGGAAGTGGGTGCTCTGGGGACCTCTAGAGGGGCTGTGGGAGCAGGAGGAGGAATATAAGGAGGGGGGGGGTTAGAAAGATTTCATCTAACTCTTCCTTCTTTTTCTTTTGTTTAGTTTTTACTTCATTCAGTGGATAAAGTCTAGCTCCTGGTCTTTTAGCCACACTTCTGCATACTGACTTTCCTCCGGGTTAAGGGGTTTTTTATTATTAACCCAGAGGTTTAATTGTTGTCTTACCCAATCCTCTTCTGACCCACAGACCGGCCAAAAGACATTTTTAGAAATCTTCTTCCCTCCCCATATCTTAGTACAATATTCTATCATTTTCTGCTTATCTTTCCCTAGGGTTCCAGGAAAATATCTCCAATTGCCTAAGATATATGCCAGAGGGGTATTCTTAGGTACAGTGGGTACCCTTCCCATGGGAGTCGAAGGCTTGCTGCCCTTCGCCCCCATCTTCTGAATTATCCACAAACACACACTCACTCTCTCCCCTTGTTCCTGGCCCAGTCCCTCGCGGGAGATGGGAAACGCAGTACTTAAGGGTCCGCACTCGCTTGGTTCAGTATGTCGAACCTCTCATTCGTTATAATTCAGGAAACCCAATCCCGCCCGAACGGTAAACCCGCGAAAAAATTCGCAATATACTTACGCGTCCTGCGTCTTCGTCCGGACTCCCGTGCACAGAATTTTTATGGGATTTTTACCGGTTTCTCCTTTGCTCATTATTCTAGAATTTAGGTTCGTCGGTAAAGGCGAGGTAGGCTGTCGGTCACGGGGCCGCGGATTGCCGTGGGGCGCCTCCCCGGAGGACAGAAGCCCACCGTTCTTTATCCGAGTCACGGCACCAGAAATTGTTATAAATTGAGACCACAATGGATCGTAATTCCAATTACAATTTTATTAATTGTAGCAAGTAGAATATGAGCAAAGACAGCGCTGGACGGCAGGGGAGTCTGCGCTCCGCCAACTACCGTACCGAGTAAATCAGACTGTCCCTTTTTATACATCCTGACTTCCGTGTTCATAGAGTGGTGGAGATACTCTGCGCATGTTCCAGCTATTACTAGGGGTTCGGAAGTCTTCCTCCTTTGTCCTATGGTTGACCCCGTCGGTTATACTTGCTTAAGAGATAAGCGGCGTCCGTTGTTCTTGCTTAAGAGATAAGCGGCGTCTGTCGGCCATACCTGCTTAAGAGATAAGCGGCGTCCGTTGTTCTTGCTTAAGAGATAAGCGGCGTCGGTTGTGCTTGCTTAAGAGATTTCACATCAGTTGTTATCCGACCTTTACATTGGGTTTAGTATAAGTCTTAATAAACAATATCCTAGTCCATAGTTTCTCACACCTGCTAGCGCTTTACAGGAAATGTCTCACTACAGATTGGACAACCCCACTCTAGGAAGTCAGGTTCAACTCAGATTACAAATCAAACACACCAGTAACTGAGCCCACGTGCTGTTGTCATGAGTACATGCATGTTAGCATGTCTGAGGGATATTATGGAATAAAAGTTAGATATAATCTCTAATGCAGACAGAAAACCTAAAAGGGAAGTCTGGATCTGTTACACAATCTTAAATCTAAAAGTCTCTAGTTGTAATACAGAAAAAGTCATAAACATTGTGGGAAAGTAGAAAGTATAAATTTCATCTACAGTTGTTCAAAACCACTCCCCCATCTCTCCCCAAATTACAATCAGCAGGGATGCACCTGTTTTGAAGTTCTGCCTTGAGACAACTCAGTTCCAACATGCCTACAGGGACTTTGTCACAGCTTCATTTGGGTAAGAGATAACTTTTGCAATCAGAGTTCTTGGTGGATTTTGTTCTGCAAAATATGTAATTGATGCTTTTGTTAATGCACTTTAACAAGTTATCTTGTATTTATTTACTGCTCCTCTTAGACTTTTCCTGACTGTAAAGACTTGTGGATTTCTGCTGATGCTAATGTTATGAAGTGAATCGGATGAGGATGTTTATTGACATCTTCTAAGCTTTACTTTTGTTGCTGTAGTATTAAGCTAGGAGGGAGGAGAAGGGAGGAGAAGAGAGGAGGGAGCACTCTCCCCTTCTTGGGAGATCTCCTTCAGCCGTGACTTTAGAATCTGACCCTGGATCAGTTTTGCTGGGGTAAGGACAGGGTGGCACAGGACTTTGGCTAGAGCTGAGATTGTGCCAGTAAAATGTCGATATACTAGAACCATGGCAGATTAGGTTGTGTCTTCACTCACTACTGAGCCATCAAGCTTCAGGTCAAGGAAGTACCAGTAATCTAGAAAGACAAAATATACTAGGGAGACAGGAAAGCAGGGACAGAGTATCTCTTCACTCTCCTCCAATTGCAATTTGCTTAAAATCCCTTACCCTTTGGTCATCTCTATTTCAGGCCTGCCTGAAAACCAACTGAAGCCAACTCAGTGTCATTCTTCCTGAACAAGCCAGTCAGGTCCCACTTTCTCTCAAACTTCAGTAACTTCAAAACTTCTCCAAAATACAGACTGCATCCTTTATAAGAGGATATCACATCTGTTATTTGGCATATGATCATTTCAATACTCCTGCCAACTACAGCAATTCTTCACATCAAAAAAAAAAAATCATCATTCTATTTTTGGAAGTATTTTAAAGTTTAATGACTAGGAAAAGGGAGAGAAATAAGACACATTGTAATTAACCACATATTTATGGATCACTAGCAGAAGTCCTCCAATGTGAACCTCCCATGTACAAACCATGTTGTCTTATTCGGGAGCACAGTATATCTATTACTGTAGATACCCCTGTAGTTGAAATAATACTCAAAATGTGTATGTCATCTGGGTGGGAAGTAATTGACAAGTGAAAGCCCAGTCACAGAGTCACTTCTGACTTCACATCAGTGTCTGCTTTTATTAGAAGGCACAGATCAATCCTGAGACTTACCTACTAAGCGAAGAGTTTCAACTCAGAACACTGGTAGAAGTGAAATGCATAGTTGGGAAAATGAAAGCCTTGTTCACATGTTACTTGTAGGCAGCATTTTAGTAACATCAGTGTCTTTTTATACAAACCAACAGAGCTGAGTGCTTCATATCTTTTTGTTACTGTAGTCTGGACATTGATACCGAGTACAAGGAACTCTTTTTATCCATGAATTGTAAGCCATATCACTGAACATGCATGAGCACAGTATGTCCCATCTCTATCATAAGTTCTGATGAGAAGCCAGACCAACAAGTAGGTCTGATTTAACTGTTCCCATAAACATAGCAGGAATGTAACGAAAAATTCCACTTTTAATTGTGTCCAGCAGCCTCCAGTGATCTTTTACAGGGATAATCAAAGATGGAATTTGGCCCACAGCAATTTGCTTTTAAGTTGCATTCAAACATCAAGATTAATAGGTACCACAGAAAAATAATCATAACCATAAACTCTGGACTGGTATTTTATGTCTTCCAAAATTATCTTGGATACATTGCTAAAAATCTTCGCATTCAGTTCTTGCTCTCCACTTTCCCCCCTTTAGACTGGCTCCATTCTTTCACTCTTTTTAAAGGACACCCGGCTACATCCACTCATCCATCCTCTTTGCTGGTATTTCCTATGTAAGCAGCACTGCAGCAGCAAAACAGGAAACGATAAACACAGGCTGTGTAAGAAGGGAAGCTGATTTCATTTTAAAACAAAACTGATTTCATTCACTCACACCCTCATATCCACATACTCACAGGCACCTAGATATGCGTGTCCAAGTTAGCCTGTGCAAAATTCAGGTGCCAGACTCCTGAATCCAGGAGATCTGTATGAAACTCCTTGTGACAACACAGAGAAAAAGTGACACCAGCCTTTGAGTTCTTACCATGTTGGGCTCCTCTGAGGTTGGCAACTGCGTACTGGTTTTGGCCAGGCCCTTTTGTACCTTTTAAGAACTGTCAATAATCAGTCTGTCCATCTTGTCCTGCCTCCAAGAGCCATCAGGATTTGCCCATTTGCTCAGGTCCTTTGCCTCCTGACCACCTGCACGTAGACACATTAGGATTTTGACGAGCTGCTAATCTAAGTGACTTCAAACGCATGCCATTCTTATAGCCCTACTGCTGCTTTTGTTCCTTCTGGTATGTCCAATCTCCAGACATTCCCATTTATGCAGGCCTTAACATATCTATTACAATTCTCCAAAATTTCAGTGATCACCAACCATGGAAGAGAACTACATAAATCCTAACCCTCCACAGAGCAAAGCAGAGAAACTGTTTCAGTGCACAGCAGAACTGCACAGTATTTTAAGAAAAGAAGTGAACTAATCAAAATTTGGCTAAGGTTATAGGCAGGTTGTCATCCACAGAACCATAAAATCAACTAGGTTGGAAAAGATCTTTAAGATCACCAGGTCCAAACATGTCATCCCTCTCAAGGGATTACTATACATTGAAAAATGTTATAGAAAATAAACTAATTTAGAAGAGACTTATTTCTAGGTATCACAAAAAAAAAAAAAAATCCATAATTCTCATCTGCTTTACTCACTAGTTCATCTTCCTGCCTTAACAAAGCTTTTCAGAAAAATAAAATAACTAAAAATTTGGGCTAGTAGTACATTGCATTTCATGCAACTGATCAAAACTGATCAAAAACTGACCAATTAAAAAATAATATACACTATCTGGAAACCACGGTTGCCCACTGATGCCTTCCTTCCTCCTCCTGCATTTCAATATTCTGAACATTAGCCAAGTACCTGAAGCATTGAGCCTAGTACAGATTAGCTGCAAGAAAGGGGACATCACAAATACCACATTTCTAAAAGAGAAAACAAAAGGCATTGTCCATTTGCTTCTAGTCTAGTAGAATTCCACCACAAAGGGGATAGGTTAATTCAACATATGGAAAGATAAAGTTTCTTGTTCTGCAGATAATTGCAACATATGAAAGCTCAGGTCTTCGTGCTATCCTCAGGAAACCGCAGGTTACTTCAACAGTCTAAAATAAATAAGTGACCAGACGAACAAATTCCTTACCTTTGCCCTTGTGGGTCTTAACTGTAGTAGCTGTTTAAGAGAATGATTTTCAGGCACCTCAGGGCAAGTCTTCATTTTCATAATGGAATTTATATATGAATTCTCTTGAGAATTACAAGATGCAAAATCAATATCTGAAGATTTCAATTTAATAATAATTAAACAAAAAAAAAATGTACTGCTAAAAATGACTGCATCTCTAAATCAGTAAAAGAATTGCTATGGTAAGAAAAGAGGGGTTTTTTTTTCAAGTTCTATTTTGAAACTTACGTCACTTTTGAAACTTAGGCCACTTTGGAAGAAGGCCTTGAGCCTTACTTTCTCAGGTGGCTAACACGCACCCTCATCTCCAGATTAGAATCAAACATTTTTCAGTTAAGCAAACAAATAATTGGTTTGTTCAAAGCAAAGTATGTTCAATGACATATTTAGAAAACAACATCAGATCCACCATGCAACAGCTTTACTGCCATGAGGCTGAATTCCTTTTGTACGACAGTAAAAGTACGGGTTTGTAAAGAGGGTCTTATTTCCTATACTAGGTCCTAAGTTGTTATTTTCTTTTTCTCATTAACAATAGGCTCACTCTAAGAGATAGGACTCCTGATGATAACTGTAAGAACTAAACCTGACAAGATTCTTTACTTTATCCTCTAGGTCAAGTACAAGAACTTCAAAAAAACATCCCAGGTCTTCTGATTCACAGGAACAGGCTGTGATTGTCCAATTAGAGCTGTAAAACTGCCAGCTAAGAGCAGTAGCCATATAATACCCCCTGGGGGAAGAATGTCAGAACTCCCACACTACATTTATATCCCATTACAACTTACTGCAGCCCTGAACTTTGCTGGCACCAATGGTCTCCAGAACGATTTGTTAGTAGCTCTATTACTTACCCTAAAGGTATAGTTGAATTTATTTTGTTTGCTTACAAGTGGGATTTCTTCTCTTCCGCTTCCAGAGATGGTGCTGTGTGGTTTTGTGGTTGTTTTGTTTGTTTGTTTGTTTGTTTTTGGTTTTTTTTTGTCTCGGTTTTGTTTTTTTTTTTTGTCTTGTTTTTTTTTCTTAGAATTCCTCCACAGTGGAATCTCCATAGAGATCCCTATGTCATTTTGCATCTGCCTCCTTGAAACTCACCCTGTGAGTTCCTTTCATCCCCTCTCCTCATTCATATGCATTCTCCTTATTGGCTATTATGAAGTGATCTCTAGTGAAGTCTTCCCCTCTCCCAAATGTTCTTCTTACTGCTACCATTGCTCCATGGCACAAGCTAAACCAGCTCTTCCCCTAAACCAGTTTGTGAAGCAAGAAATTAGTCACAACTCCAAAAGCAACAGCCAGCTTAGTGTAGTGAGAGAGATCTTCTTAGATAATACCGTAGTATATAACAAGACACAAAGACAACTCTACAGATATTAAATACAGGCCACAGAAACTTACTAAGCAATTTAAGTACTTTATATAGACGGCTTCCCCATTATGTCAAGGCTTATGTATGGGCTTAAAGCTTTTTTAAGTAGGTTTTTCAAAGCCAAGCAGCATCAGGACCAACTGCAGGTATTGTTACAAAAATATACACCCCTTCTCCCTCCTGCAAAGCAAAACAGCTAACTAAAACAAGCTTTTGTTCACTATTTCTCTCCATCTGTCCTTTTGCTCAGCTGAAGTGGTCATTTATGAAGGCAGGTGCAAGCGTGCAATGAAATACATCCATGTAAGTGGAAGACAAAAGTACCATGGCATTCTCAGGCTGTGAAGTAAAACAGCACCAAGTGTTGAGAGACCAAAGCAAAAACTCAGCAATGTGGCAAGTTTTGAAATCCTAGAGATCAGTCAGAAAAGGCATTGACAAGAGGTCTGGAAAAGGGATTATACATGGTGAACAGCAGAAAATAAAAGCAAAGCTGACCAAGATCTTTTAAAAAACTAGAAATGCCACATACAAAACAGTTAGACATTAAAAAAGAGGCATCAGCAAATGACTCTTAGAAGACCTAAAGATTAGTATGACAAACACTATATTGTGTACATACTTGATGAGAACATACAAGTTCTTTTGACTACAAAATTATCAAGGAAGAATGAGTACTCCCAGCAGAAAAAGGCTTACTAAGCCTCCAGTTAGCATTAAAAAAAAAGATGACAAAGAGATCAAAGTGGCAAGTGAAATCACTGCATCCAGACACCACCAAAATCCTGAAAAACTTCTAGATCAAGTATTTCTCACCACCCTTTTGAAAACAGATCCATAAGCACACTATAGACATATTTATTATTAGAGAAATCTGGAAGAAAATAAAAATAATTTTGACAGAAGGATCAGCAATGCAATCAGAAGCACTGACCTAAACTAGTGCATTCATATCGTGTCACTGTGAAATGTACAAAGTGCATATGCACTTATTCCAGCCAGAAACAAAACTTCCATTGATTCAAGTATATCCAAGACTGGACTAGAAAGATGCATGACCACCTTAACAAGATTTCTGAAGGGCATGCCCCTGTGGCATGGACACGCCTGCTATCAACACAAATTCAGAAACAATAGTGGGCAGGACAGATCTGATTTCTATATGCCCATGGGCTAAAACTGCTCAGCAGAAAGCACACCAGAACAATTGTTTCCAAGCACTGTAGCATGACAATTTTCAAAGTTAGGTAAGAAGCAATATTTTCCTGGAAGGACACAAGGCCAGGCTTAAGCTGAGTGCGTTTTGTTGTAGCTGCAATTTCTCATCAAAAGTAACTGCTCTACGCAGAAAGCCCACAGCACTTTTGAATGGGCATTTCTGCTCCTTCTGTCCTACAGCTTTTCATTGTGCCTTCAACCATTAGCATCTGTTAGATGAGAACACTGAACAGCAAGCAGCTGAAAAGTGAAAAAATAAGAAGCCTCTCTCAGAACTGAACAGCTTTGTTTACAAGGATCTTCCTCAAACAGTCCAAAACCTTCAGAAGTCCACTTTAAAAAGCAGTAACTTAAAAATGGCGTATTTCAAAACAAGACAAAGATGGCAAGCCTGGTATATGATCTCTCCAATGACAAATAGCAATTTCAGAAGATTTCTTTATTCATGAAGTACAGAATGGAGCATATGCATAAGACCTGGTCCTCTTCACAGATAGAAAGTTCACTTACTGTTTTGAAGGAAGATCATGCATTTAGCGACAATATTAATTTCAAGAGATGAGTTTTGAGTGAGCTAAGACTGATAGCTAATAGGGAAGAAAACATTTTAGATTACTAAACACTGTTTCTAGCCGCTACCACCTAACACTGCATCATTCCTAGAGAAATATATAAATTAGCAAGCAACATGATAATGCTGAAGCCTACGCATGACAAATAATGCTACATCAGAATAAAAAAAATATACTCTGTTGTAATTTTAAATTTTGTTGTCTAACTAGTCTTATGCTGATCTGCAAGCTTGTTGTTGGCCATACTCCTAAATTTCAGCTCTACAGGAAGCTTCTGTACCCATTACTAGAACATGAACTCTGAAAGAAAAGAATTCACTTCTGAGTTTTGTTGCTTTCACATACAAGTTCATTTTATCTTAACAGTATTCAGGACTGAACAGGTTTAACTATGAAAAACATCATTTGCTATTTCTTTTTCTCCTCATCTATAAAAAATTGTAAATGGAAAAACCTCTCAAGGAAATTTAGTTCATACCAAACATTGTGCCAGACAAAAAAGGGTCAGATAAGTGTACTCTAGAACACAGTCTTAGCCGAGAATCAACACAGAGCTCTGACGCACAACATCCTACTACAGCTACTTGAGTAGGTACAGCGTACCTCATCTCAACAGCCTGAAGTTAGGTTACTGTCCTGTCCCTTTACCAACATAAAAGCCTATGTCAAGGATCCAGACTTGATTCATGTTCTTCAGTTTCATCAGGTAGTTCTTCAGCAGATGCACCACACACATTGTCCTGGTTATTTGCAGACTGATTTAGCTCATCAGGTTCCCCAACTGCAGTCTGAGTTGCTTCTTCTTCCTCTTCTTCCTCAGCTTCTCCATCATCTTCCACATCCATCTCAAACACCCTCACATGACGGAGATTTGAACTTAGCTATGGATACATTAAGAAGTTTCCATTAATAAATATTGTTTTTTAAAAAAAGCACCAATATTATCTTAAATGTCAGCCATGAAAATGGCCTTTCTTTGAAATGGAGGTATTGAGGAAATAAGCAACTTTTTAATTGCTCTGCAGGGTGAAAAGTAAAGCAAATAGATATATCAACTTCTGTTAGTCTTCCATGCTGTGTTACAAGAGACATATGACTGTATCCCAATACACTTACAACAGATCATAAGAGAATAATCTATTTATAAATATTTTAGTACTCATTTATTATTTTATTAATTATAAAATATTATTGGTTATTTACTATACATATATGTTTTCTTTTTCTTTGCTAATTCTTACTAAATTAGTAGACACAGGTTATCACTCTGTCCAGTCATAGCATCTTTTCTTTAGCAGTTTACAAGCTGTTTCTCAGATACTGTACTTACCACACAGGAAACTTTCCTAATGCCATTTACAGAAACATACTGAGCTTTCATATTCTCAAGCACTCTCCACTGATTCTCCAAGACGACAGTACATGTGGGTATCTCACCACTTTGCTCATCCAGCCTGCACACAGTAAGAAGAAAAGCACAAAGTTAGTACATAAGAAACTATTCCAGTACTAAGACAAACCTCAGTCAGTCCAGGTTTTTTTTTTTATGTCTAAGTTTCATTATATCATATGCAACAAGCAGATTAGCATTTGAAACCATTGTAATGCTGCTATGGATATTCTAAAGAGGGGGATCCAACTGCAAAGACACAACACATTTCATCTAAGGTAAAAGATTACAGCAGGTGAGAAGGGAGTTGTAAAAGCCTGATCTTCCCACAAGTAACAGCTACAGCAGGAGGATGAGGATGGCATCCTTCAAACGTTTCCTTTGCAAGAGAAGGGGTTTCTGAACAAAGTCCTGTAGGCAATGCCTTCACTTACACAAAAGTTTAGCCTCCATGACCTTTCAAAGATGTTTTACTCCAGTTTCTTCCCACTCACAGAGCCTGTGTGAAGGGCCCCCTGCCTACTACAGTGGCCAGGATTAGTCTGAACTTACTTTTAGTATTTTCTGTTAATTTTTCAATACACAACTTCTTTGTGGCATAAAAAGAAATATTTACAGTTCAGTATGGCTCTTTGTTTTGAGGTAAAAATGTCTTTTAAGCAATCCACCAGAGAGGCATAGAGAGAAAAAAGAAAAAGCAAGTGAGGCTCAACAACTAAAAGACTGGATTCACCACTTGAACTACACTGGACTTTTTTTGGGTGTGTGTCAGTTCACTTCCCCCAGATGTTCTTCTCTCCCTAAGCCAACATAGGCAGCAGTTTCGATCTTTCAGGGCTAAGGTGACAATAGCTGTATGTGTGACTACCAGGGAAAGGATGAAGAAATATTTGTGTATCCTTATTACAAGGCAGAAGTACATGAGCAAATAGGCTGAAAACATCCTAAATTCAAGTATTCTAACCAGCAAAGTTAGCATCCTCTAAAGAAAATATTATCTCTGAATCTACAGGATGTCTTCAGTTGGTTCTCCCATTTCACAAAAGCCATATGCACACGTAGTATTCAGTTTCTAAAAGAAGCAAAACCAATCCCAACCCCCAAATACCACAAGCCAAATTTTTAGGAAGCTTCCATCTCTGCACCCCACTCCCCTGGCACAAAGCTTTTGTCTTTAAAATATTTACACACACACAAGGTATGAGCAATTGTACACAATCAGAATATTTGCTTAATCTGCTTTTCAGTTCTACATTTTCAGACTTGCTCAAAGTTTTTCAGTACCTTCTAGTAGAATCCCAGATTAATTCCCTATATTGGTCCTCATCTGTGTATACTGAAGATAAAGGCAACTGAGCCAAAACTCTCTCTTTCCCTTCTTGTTCCATGCTCTCCTTCAGAACTACAGTTACAGTTTCATCATCATAGAAGTGTGCATCTAAACAACTGTAGCATCTATAGGAAAATAATTTAGAAAGGAATAAAGTCAGAACTAAAATATTTTTAAGTTGCATAGCATTCATGTTAAAAATTATTCAGTAGCTAACAGGGAGCTTTACTGTAAATGGTAGAAAGGTCAGTCATGCAGCTAAGACACACAAACACCTCCAAAATAGAAGAATTACTAGCAATCTTATTTTGTCTCTGTTCAGGTGAAGTGTAAGGAACAGTAAACACAAAGAAAATTTAGAAACACATCTGAAGGTATTGAGGGCAATCACATCTGAACTTTCTACATGAAAAGGATGAACTTAGTTTGCCATGCCTTTTAGGATGCCTTCATTTGGGCATATCAAGTGTGTCTCCATCTTACTTAAAGAACACCACAGACAGAAGCAAAATCTGTTTCCAGCTAGCTTGCTTTCTTGTATGTGTGCTAAAAGCTCTAGTTTTCAGATAGAAAACTAAAATATACTTGATCTTGTGATGATATGCAATTTCACAAATGACTCACAATCCTGCAGCTTCATGCACCTGTGCCATCTCCTACAGCCCAACGCACCCAAGGACTACAAGGTGGTCCAGCAACTGAAGTAGTAATTGCAGGATAAAAGCCAAACGATAATGTCTCAGAAGTTAACTTAATGTGAAACAACCGAACAACAGAAAACATGGTTCTGCAAGAAAAATCAATATACTGACCTGGAGTCTGAGCTCTCATTTATACTGTTGTTCAAGAAGTTTCCAAACTCTACTGCAAGAATTCCATTACTGACAGACCTAAAACAAGAGTGTACATTATCTCAGTTGATAATTTCTTTTCCATTCATAGAGAATCAAAAATCTCTAAAGGCAACTGTCATAAGAGATGGTGTAAGCCTAGCTAAGGTGAGCACAATACAAGTCTACAACCCAAAATGATGCAACTGGTGGATGAGAACCTTTTGATTTCCTCTGCCCTCACCAAAATATGATTAATGGAGTCAAACAGGAAACTAAGTCTGGCTTGTGTGATACAGTTCTTCTCTGCTGAACTCGTTTCAACTGTCCTAGTCTCAGGACTGTTGAGTTACTTGATATTCAAATCTACAGAAAAAGAATTTAGACTGTTTTAGGTATCAATGAGGGAGGAAACAGGATAGGAACTACATCACAAAACTGTAATTTTGTCACCAGCAGCTCTCAACTGGAAACACAGAAGATAACTTCACCATGTATTTTCTTCAGCAGTAAATTCGCTTTTAGAATTCCCACCCCATTACAGTTCATTATCTCCTCAAATTAAATGGCATGGATTATAAAAATCAGTATTTCATGGAGGAGAAATTTCTGTTGTTTTCTAAACCCAGATCATTTCAGTGATCCCAATGGCAGAATGCATCTTAAACAGGTGTATCAGTACAACTAAGCAGTGACAACTGCATCTTGGACACAGAAGCTCTTGAAGGTTCACAGAACTACACCCCAAAGATGTATTTTATTTGCTGCACTACCTCCCATTTTCCCTAGAGTACTGAAAGGTGTTAGTCAAAGGTTGCAAGTGATTAATAGAAAAAAAAACAAACAAACAACATTGACAGTAAGACAAAACAACCCTGAAAGCACGATTCCCTGTAATTTTCCACAAGTTTGCATAAGTAATTCTGTGAGGAGCAAAACTAAGGGAGCTCGATTTTTTTCCTAAGCCTAAAACCATCTTGGGTCTTCTGATTAGATTTTCTGTGTCTAACACACTACAAACTCCTACTGCGGATTCCTACTGCACTTCCTAATGTCTTCCTCATTTTCTCTAGTATCCAAGAAAAATTGTATTCACGCTGCTTATTCCCTCTTTTTACAAATAAATTTGAGTAGTGATTGCCTGTGTACATAGGTACCAAACCTCACAAACCACTTTTGCTCTCTTACCTAGAAGTATCAGTATGTCTTCTCAAAATGTATATTTTAGAAATAGAATCTTCTAACATGGTGAAGAGAACGTAATGTATATTGGATGTTTTGTCATTCCACCTGTAATGTGAGGGAACGAAATGAAAATGCAGGTTAAGTTTTAATAACTGGTAAATGACACAGAACAAGGAACAGCAGCATACTTACAGAAATGGCAATTTAAATAACTGAGGTGTGGAATCTTCACTGAAAAGAAAAAAACAAACTAGTTTATTAAAAGCTGCTGTAATTTTGTGCAACTGAGCTTTAGAAACAATGCAAATAAATACCTTTGAGAAGTTTTGTAAAGAGACATGCAGAATGCTTGATGCACTGACTTTCCAATTACATCCTAACAAAAACAATGAAAATAGGCCAAAAAATGCAGTCAGTTATTCATAATTGTACACAATTTTAAAGACAAGGAAAAAAACCAAACCCAACCAAACAAAAACCAACTAATCAAAACCACCTGAGTACAACTGAAAAAATCCACCAATATTTATGCTGGAATAAACATCTCTATTGCAAACACTACTGTCACTTGATACACTAGGCATTGATTAACATCTTTGTTGGTGACATGGACTGTAGGATTGACTGTGCCCTCAGCAAGTTTGCCAACCACACCAAGCTTTGTGGTTCGGTTGATAGGCCAGAGGGAAAGGATGCCATCCAGGGGGACCTTGATACACTTGAGAGGTGGGCCAACGCAAACCTTATGAAGTTCAACAAGGCCAAGTGCAAGGTTTATGCGTGACGGTTGGAGCAATCCCAAACACAAGTCTGGGCAGAGAACAGACTGAGAGCAGGCCTGAGGAGAAAAACTTGGGGGTGTTGGTTGATGACAAGCTCAACACTGACCTGTTGTCAAGTGCTGACCTGTTGTCAGTGTTGACAAGCTCAACACTGACCTCAACAACACTAACACTTGCTCACAGCCCAGAAAACCAAATTGTATCTTGGCCTGCATCAAAAAAAGCGTGACCAGCAGGTCAAAGGAGGCAATCCTGCCCCTCTATTCTGCTCTTGTGAGACCTCACTTGAAGTACTGTATGCAGTTCTGGTGTTCTCAACATATGAAGGATGTGGACATGTTGGAGGGGGCTTTGAGCAACCTGGCCTAGTGGAAGGTGCCCCCACCCATGACAGGGGATTGAAACTAGATGATATTTAAGGTCCCTTCCAACCCAACCCATTCTATGACTCTATGATTCTTCATAATGTACAAATAAATGTATTAGTTGGCAATACATTAATCTTGTACACAGCGCATACACCAAGTTGATTAACATTCAAAACAGACCCCAACAATGTGAGAGCATAAGACATGAAACAAAAAGTCCCCTATTATGCTCTCTCTGGCCAAAGGCTTGAGACATCCTGGCAGCGATGAAGCCGAGCTGCATACTACCACCTAAGTTGCAGGCACTCAAAGGCAAAGATTAAAACTTCAGGCCTTACTAAGCATGACTACTACCTTCAGTTGACTGCTAGCCTTAGAATAAAGTTCTAATTCATATAAATTGAACTTACCGCTGGCTTTAGTAAACACTGATCAATGACCCCTTCCATTTGCCTTTTGACAAAATGCAGTGATTTCTCAGGATAGTAGGGAAACAGAAGTGGACTTTCTGTAAACAGATAAAGTTCATGTGAAAAACGCCTGTATCTCTATAAAAACCATCATACACTATTATCAAAGTGACAAACTGGAATGACCCCAGTGGAGGGTCAAAGATGGTCACAGGGCTAGAGCACATGCTTTATAAGAAGTTGAGGGAGCTGGGTTCATTCAGCCTAGAAAAGCAAGGGCTATCAAGGAGGAACCCACTGTCTCTTCAGCAGCCTAAAGGAGGTGTTACAAAAGGCATCATCTTCAAACTTGTGCAGGGAGAGGTGAACATGCAACAGCCATAAGCTCCAGCAAGGGATATTCCAATCAGACATAAGGAAAAGAGTTTTCACAATGACTGGTTAGTGCTCATGAAAGGGCAGCGTGCCCAGAGAGGTTACAGAGTCTACCCCTGCAGATGCAGAGGACCTGATTGCATAAAGCCTTGAGCAATCCACTATAGCTTCGAAATTAGCCCTTCTTTGGTTGGATTAGGTGACTGTCTAAAGTATTGCTGATTGTAAATTCTAACTCAAGTAACCAACTGGATTAGAAAACAAATTTGCAAAAAGAAGGAACTGCATTTACTCGAAAGCTAGAAACAGAGTTGTCATAAAGTATCTTGTTTAAGCAAAACTATTTCCATACTTTTTACCGTAGCCCTGATTTGGCTTCTATAGGACTGATTCATTCTTACAAAATTAACAACTTTGTAAGAAGACATTTAGCTTTGGAGATAATCTCACTATTTATTTTAGGTACATAACTTGTTTCTTTTCCAGTGTTTAGCTGGAAAAATGACACAAATTACATCAACCAATAAAATTATACAAAACATCAAAGAAAGGTAGAAGGTGTCAACAACAGAAGCATTACTTGTCCTATAAACATCTCAACACTTGCCAAATTAATACCAAGAAAACCACTTAGAATTAAATAGGCAGAAAAAGGCAGCTCTAGCAAATTCTATTACAAGACAGCTTATGCTGTATAAGTTTTACAGTCTATGGTTTCTAAAGTTAAACAAGAAATATTTTGCCATCAGCTTGTTACAGTCTCTTACTTCTTTTTCACCACTAATGAACAAAATAGCCTCAGACTCCAGTGAAAAGAGAACATGTAAGGACACTTCCTCTAGGTATGACCTAAGTATAATTATTACTTCCTTGAATGGAATTAAGATCTCCTAAACCAGGCTTCTGCTGGGATACCTTCCAAGCAACATTTCTGAGATTGGTACATAAGAAGGTAGGAAACTCCTCATACCCAGAAAATGGCTAATTGACTGGATAAGCCACTACATAAAAACTGTAAAATAACAAGGACCATATATTTTATTCTGCTCAGACGAAGACCGATGATTAACACTATAGAAATAACTCATAAGCATGAAAAAACAGATAATTCTTCTACATTGGTTACATTCTACATGTATCTTTGTTAAACTTATTCCTAAAGCACAGGTTACCTTTAAGATGAGTAGTGTTTTTAAGGAAGTTAAACCACTGGTTTCCCTCTGTATTAGGTGGTGATACAAGGTCATCATCTTCATCTTTCAAGTACTAGAAAAGAAGCATTTATATGATTGCATTTTAAGAATAAGGGACATAAGATTTCAACTCCAACATCACCCCTCACAAGTCTGTTAAACATTTCATCTTAATTTAACATTAAGTCTTTACTTAGTCTTAAGTTTAGTCTTTAAACTAAATACTCCACCCCTTCTAGAAACAGTGAGAAAAATCAACTATTGTCTGAGATCACACAGTGATAGTTCCATAGGAAACTGATTTTTGAATCAAGTTTGAGCACAAGTGTTTTGAAATACAGTGATTAATGGCATAAAGACAAATAAACACATTTAATTTTTATGTTACTATTGCTGGCTGTGAAGAAGCTTCACTTTCCCTAAAAATACAGCATGTGTAAGGTAAAACTATAGGATATGGTTTTAAACACTACTTTTCCCCTTAATAGGGGAAAATAATTAAAATACTCTCCATTACCATTACTGGAATATGCAATACAGAGCAAAAGGGACAAAGATGAAAAGTGGGCACAGCTTTAAATCTTCTTTATCTAAGGATTTTCTCATTTATTCTTCTGCCATTTACCTGGCCGACTCTCTCCACATTGAAATATTTTCCTTTACGATTGTAAAGTTCTGGTGCCTGAAAAAATAATGCAAACAAACCGATTATTTAAACCCAAAGTTAATGAGAAGTAATGTACAAAAAGATGATTGTGTAGTTTTATTAGAAGATTTTTCAGCTGGAAAAAAAACACAGTCAGATGCTGTACCTGGCAAACCAGTAACTTACCTCATTGAAGTGTTCAGTAAGAAAATCAGCAACAAACGTGATATCTTTTTGAGTCATCTAAAAGTAAAAAAAAAAAACAGTGAGAAAAGCAAAGGATAAGAAATACATTTCAATGAGCACAGAACACGCAAGGTCCCCCAGCCTGTCGTCAAAGAACACATGCTCCATGCTCCAACCTGCTTGGGAGCCCTCTGCTGAACTCACTCTAGTTTATTCATGTCTGTCTTATATAGGAGGGCCTCAAACCAGAGAAAGTATTCTAGATGCAAACTGAGGAGTGCTAAGTACGTAGGGTCCTGTCCATGCTCGTTAGTAAAGTCCTGGTTACCTGGCCACCTTTGCTGCCAGGGCACACTGCTGGCTCATGCCCCGGGTCCATCCCAGCAGAGCTGGCCCTCAGCCAGTTGAGGCTCTGCTGTGCAATTGGAGGTGGTCACTCTTACCCAGGACAGAACCTTGCATTTGTGCATTCTGTCCTTGCTTGTCCCCACCTGTGTATTCCTCCAGCCTATCCATTTCCCTCTGGAAGGCACCTCTGCCTTTGAGTGTATTAACTGGTTCACCTACTGTGATGGTGTCTGCAAACCTGATGCAGATGTATTCCACCTCCCCTGCTAGGGCACTGGCAAAGATGTTAAAATCATATTCTGATTATGTTAGTCATTCAGAGCATATAAAGAGCTGCTATACACAGAGGTCTCGAATTCATACAGCGTACTAAAAAAAGAGTAGTATTTACAATGAAAACAGAAAAAGTAATCCATGTGAGACAGCGTATTAGTGTGAATCTGCAGGCATCAACTTTCTCAAAGAAATGACAGACACTATCCTTTAAGTTTAGGAACAAAAATAAACCTTTAGCCTTGCACTCAAGGCAAGCAGAATACAGAATATGCCACCATTTATTAGAAAAAATTACTACTACCTTGTTCAGCTCTGGAAGCACATGATCTTCTGACATCCTCAACATGGCTGAGGGAAAAATTATATTCTTACTGCATTAATATTAATATGTTTTCCTAATATTCTTAATTTTCCATGGCTACGTAATAAACCACTGTTAATAAAATAGGAAAGATTAGTATGTCAGAAGCAAAAGAGTCTGGAAAAAAGAATTTGTAAAATTGAGACTGAAATTAAGCCTCACTTGCTTCACTAGCTTACAATACAAGTCTTGGCAAATATTTATCTTTAATATTTTCCAACTGCACTGTAGCCTGTACAAGACTGAGAAAATTAGAAAAGGGATTCATAAGAATGTACTCATGTACATAGAGTAGTAAAAAAGATATAAAACACATGAATAGTGTCACACCCAGAATGTGTTTTAAAATTTTAAATCAGTGAGGCTTAGATAAACAGTTCTCTGTTCAGTTTCAACACAAACAAACACTGAACATTTAAATAATGAAAGTTCTAACATTATGACAGAGAACTCTGATAGTTCTACTTTCTGAATTTTAAAAATTATAATTATTATATTCTTGCTATTAAGGGCATCCCTGGTGCTATTACATTATCTGGTAAGACTGCTTAAGTTTTTTGTAAAGTAGTTCTAAAAAGATCAATTAAACATTACAAACCTATTCATAACCACTTGACAAGAATAGGCTGGCTAACATACAGCAATTCCTGCTGACATCTTACCTACAACTACCCAGCTACAACTGGAGGTGACTACTAAGTGTATCCCGACATTCAGAGACTGTTTACATGTATGCATAACCTTACGGCTAACTAGGTCTCCACAGGAGAAAACAGCAAGTGACAGAGTAAGAAGTGTTAGACTATACTTTAAATATGGTGTAATCTATATACTAGTTTAATTTCTCCAAGTCAAGAGAAGCAAATTGCTCACAAAGCAGACAACAGTCGGGAGCATCATTACAGCATAAGTATATATTTAATACCCACTGTTCACACAGTAATTTTAATTAAGAATCATCAAATCTGTGATCTACGTATTATGCAATATTATAATTATTTGATTTAAACTTTTAGATATTCAGAAGTTTTCTATGACAGAAATAAACAGATGATCATAACTAAGGCTGGTTTAATTACTTGCCAACATTTCAATGCTTACAATACAAAACAGATACTGGATGCTTACTGTGTCATCAAGCTTACCAACATACAGCCATCTAAAAAATGCTTTGAAGTTTTTCATACTACTGTCGATAACCCTGAGTAAGAAACGAGAAAAGAAATGTCATAAGCTGCTCCAGGCTTAAGCCCCATCTTTACTACAGAAAGGTCTGCAAGCACTATCAGGGTTTTCTTTAAGTGCCCAGTGCAACCTTCTAAGTAAGACTGTTCTTGGGGTGTGAATCTTTGAAATGCAGTAAGACAAGACATAAACCCACCACCAACAGAGAAGCCTTGCTCTCCCAACCTCCTCTATTCCCAGCCGCATGCTTTTCCTTAGATACAAGACTCAATAAGCGTATTTTATAAACTCTCCAGACATTATACTTACTGAAGTAGCTCATTTGCTTTCAGAATGAAAGAACCAACAGCGGTGATAGCCTCTGCAAAAAGAGCTAACCATTATTATTAAGCTTTCAAAAGTGAAATCAGGGTTGGTAAGTAGCACACACATTACTCTACCTTCAATTCCAGATGCATCCAATCCCAGAGACTCGTATTTTTGTTTCCATAAAGCCATTCCTTTCAATTCACTCAAGTGGTATAACAGTGCCTCAGAGCCACTAGGAATGCAGAAGAAAGAATAATCATCTTTTAGCACCCTTTGGAAATTCACTGCTTCACTACATGCTATGTTTTCATCATTTACTGTGCAAAGAGGAGAGCTCTGCAGAGAGTGGTGGTCTGGAACATAAAAGTATCACTTCACAGAAAAGCAAATACTGTCCTAATGATTTCAGCCATCATGCAAAGTTGGTGTGAATATTCTGCACATGTCCTATAAGCACACCAGGCAGTGATATACAGGAGATGTGTCATGAAGATTGTTCAAAATACTTCAGTAGCTCTCCATTACCCAAAAGTAAAATAGTACATTTTGTCACAATCATGGCCTCTGCACCAGCACACCTACTTACAAAGAACACCAATATGCATACTGTTTTTCAGCAAAGCAGATAATATGCCATTTTGTCTATAATTCATTGGATATTCTGTGACTTACCTCTGCAAATGACTTATGACCAACTTTTGTATACTGGAATAGGAAGACTCTATGGACTGACCAAGTTTTTTTAAGCCCTGTTAGAAAAAGAAACACAAACACATAGTAACGTTCTGTTAGCTTAACAGAATAGTGATTAAAATATACTGAAATAATTATTGGAATATGTTAAATATTAACATACCTTTACTGTCAGTTGGTTCATTAGTAACGCCTGAAGCTCCAGACTGTACGGGGTGGGAGAGAGAACCAAATATGCATTCATTTTGTATTTCAATATCAAATGCAAATGCATACTCAGATAAAACAACAGTAACTACCTTGCTTTGCCCCATAACAACAGCTGCATAAACTCATCCTGAACAGAAGTGGTTGTATTCTTTTCCTGTCAGTCAAAATGATTGAAATAGATTGGTGAAGAGATTACATCCAGGCTACCAAATAATCTCACAAACACTTGAACTAAAGTATATTGGAAAACCCAGCCCACATCCTTGAATGCCGAAATCAAACTACTGATCTCTGGAGATTTTCTAGTATTTTAAGTTATTTTCAATTGTATTACCCAGTAAAAATTCTAAGCAGTTTGTCACCACCAATAATCTGCTCTTAAGAAAATAAAGAAATTATTTGATTCTATTATTTGATAGCCACAGTACCTGGACGAACTTTGTTAGTCGTGAGTCCATCTGCATCAGTATTTCTTCCCATGCTTCACACATGCATGTCAATGACAACTTTATATACTGTAATACAGATACAGACATCAGTGTTATTCCCTTTTTCCTCCCTTCAAAACACATGCAAGAACTGGATGTTATTATACCAAGTGAAGCTATACTGTAGATATTATATAACATTTATTATCAAATTCCAAGCTAGAGCTCTACATTTACTTAAAACCAACTTAAGCTTCCTACTAGAAAACATTTTACTAGCATTAAGAATATTGAGGCTGGTAGGAACTGTGATATTAAGAGGATGTTGTGACAACTGTACCTGTAACAAAGTTGAAATGTGAGTAAATTTCCGGGCCATTCGAGTTACCTCAGGTAAGTAACTTGATAACAGACTAGTGTCCAGCTATAACAAATGAAACAAACAACAGTTTACAGATGATTTGTCTTTCAAGAAATTTTAGATTACAGAAATTAAAAGACAGATTGCGAGAACCAGCAGAAAAACTGATATTTCTCATTTCTTAAAGTTCATTTTAAGAGAGAAATAAATTTAATTCAAAGGGGCAATATATAAAAAAACTCCTGATAAGGTTCATCATTTTGGAGTTGTAAGAGTAATAGTTTCAAGGATGATTGTTCTGGGTAGACTAGATAATCAAAAGAACTACTGATATGCCTTTGCATGCAGAATGAAGAAAATCTGAGTAACTGCAATTGAATAAATGAATGTCTAATTTAAACTAATATTTTAAAAGAATGCCTCAGATCATCAGCATCGGGCTCACTGGTGAAGCTGCAGGTTTACATGATAAATACAAAAGCTAAATTGTGAATTTCAGAAAGACTGGAACTAGTAGTTAGGGGGTTTTTTTCCCCGCAAATAATGAGAAAGCAATAAAGATACCAGAAAGTAATCAGAAAAGCAGTTTCACTTATAAAGAACGTTTTAAAGTTATTTTACTTGCCTGAAAATACGTTATCTCAGCTTCACTGTCTGAAGAGTCTCGTATCTCTGTAATAACCGACAGTGATTTCAAATCACTAGACAAACATAGTCCACGACAAGAACCTGCCACCTGAAGGATTCCAGTTTAAAAGTTAATGAAATATTGCATTTCCTCTAAGATGTATTTTTTACTGCTCTCACGCATACAAAGACAACTGTGGTCAACAACATGTAAAAACAAAGCAGAATTTTCAGCTACTGTTCAGGAGCAAAAACACTCATTACTGTGGGTTAACGCTGAACTTTGTTTCATTTGAAATAAGATGTTAAAACCACCAGGGATCTTTCCAACAACAGCCACACAACCCAATCAAGAGAAACAGCTATTCTTTTCTTTAAAACTCAGCAACCTGCTTTCATTTATATGTAAGCATACATATGTATTCTTTTTCATTCAGTTCAGTTGTAGTTTGGTGTATTATGAAACACAGATACAGAAAGGAAGGGAATGTACCCCAGTTACTGTAGCAATCTTGAACATTCCATAAGCATAAATCTCAATAAATCCACAGCTGCCACCAAGGACAAGAGCATTAAGCCTATAAAAATAGAAGAATGTGTTGATGAGCACAGTGAAACAAATTATAATGCATACAAACATAATTCTTTACACTTAAATTCCATCCCTTTACTAAAGATTCTCTAAAGAATCTCTGAACAAAAACAAACACTGTGCTAATGTCAAGAAGTTTAAAAACAAAACAAGTTTCAATGCCATTGATAAGACCTCCTCTAACATTTACAGAATGAGTAGCAACTACTAAATTCACTGACAGAATAGGGAAAAAAAAAACCAAAACAAAACACACAATATAGGCACAAGTCCTTCTTCACTGTTGTTATATTTTCCTAAAGAAAAAAAGTAGCAGTTTCTAGCAGCAGCCCACCTATCAATACAGTCTTAAGGAATAACTGGTGATAGACAAATGCCACTATTTTTCTATTTTTTTTTTAATAAGGAAGATGCTTCCCAGTGGTGAGACTGTAAAGAACAGCAAAAAAAGCAAATGGGAAAACAAGGTACTCCTCAAAAATGCACCGCAAGCATGCCACAAAACCAGTCTCAGTCTGCTAAACTACACTTTCTCCAGCTTCTCCTGTTTCCCAGTAACAGACATTTACCTTAAAGTAACCCTAATATAGCTGATTTCAGAGCTAATTTTAACTTTGTCACACTCATGCAAACTCATAGGAATTTCCCATCTGTAACAAGATTTTACCAATGTCTTTGAGACCAGCTTAAGTAACACAACACAGTCTGTAAACACAGCCCAAGAAACTTCTCCCAAGGAAAAGAATATACGGCACCAACAGCAACTGCTGATAAAGTGCCTTATAATCCCTCTAAATTGAAGAGGGAAAGTATAAACTGATAGAGGCTTTAATACATTTTTGAACTATACCTTTGTACATGGAAAAAAAGAGACATTACATATCCTTTCTCCACGACCCTTAAATACAGATTATGAATAACATAAAAGTAACCCCACTAGTATCCATTATTTTATAGCTTCAAATAAAAAACCCCAACAACAAAACAACCCTACAACCCACATACAGAATTCACCTTACATCACCCAGAAGCTTCATAATCTCATCTGACTTTTCTTCACTGAAAATACAAAATGTATGATTAGGGTTTATGTAGCTTGTCTCAATACCAGAAAACAAAATAAAACAAAAAATAGAGACATAAAATGCCAATTACTTACCTGAAAATTTTTGCAGTAGTACTGTAACTGAAAATAAAATAAATATTCTCAATAACAGTGAGCAAACCTCTAATCCAAAGTACCCATACTCAATAGAGATGAATAACCAAAACAAAGACAATAAACAACAAATTGTATCTTCCCAGACTTATTAGTATAATGCTTACTTTTTTGGTAGTGCTGGTAATTTAGGCAAAAGGAGATTTGATTCATCCTCAGCATTGTAAAAGGAAGTGAGAACACTGAAAAAGAAGTTAAGACTGTCTTTACCACCCAAGCTGTAAAAATGGGGGGCAAGAGAATTTCTAACTTCAGCATCACACTATATAGTCATTACGTCATATATATTAGTTACAAATATCAGAGGATGATTCCTTATGGAACCTTTAGTAATTTATCAAATGATCAAATTAATAAAAGAAGTCTGAAAGTCTCTTTTTTATTTCCACCAAAGAAGAATATAAAGTTTGTATCTGCTCACTCAGTAGCTTGCCATCAAATCCCTCTCTCCTGTAATACAGTTACTAAGGCTTTCTGTTTAAACCCTGTACAACTGTGCAGTATAACCCACCTATACTTTACAAAAGCTATAGGCATATTACAGTGAGAGGAAGACTACATTGCAATACTAAATACCATACCTCAGACATGCCAGAAGGATGAGATTCTGCATAAGGAGATAAGTCTATTCCCATCAGGAGAACGATTTGAGATGAAGTTATTTCCCTGACATTTTAAGACTGGCGTTTTCTGGAGGACGGTGGGATCTAACACTACCTCCCTTTTTAAAATCAATGTTTTACTTAATTACTGTCTAGTACTGCAACAAGGTGCATACCAGAGGTTTTTGTAAGACCACAGAAACAGGGACCATGAATGCCACAGAGCTCATGGTCACTAATGTCAGCCTGACTTCCTGAAGCAAGTAAACCCACAACAGAATTGCCAGTGGGGTTGAATGTAACACCAAAGGCACACTGGGAAAGATACAGCACCAAACTAAAGATCTTGAAAACACAAGTGAAGAAAGTTTTCAGTATAATACTTATTCTAACAAAATAGATTAACATTATTATTATTAGCTTAATAAATTAATTGGTATTGAAGCAAAATGGATGTACAAGCTAACACTAGATTGAGGTGGACACTCAAGATCATACTGCAATTTCTGTGTATAACTTAATGAACCATAAGACTAAGATATCAATACTAAAAATAAGTGTATGAAAAGTTTCAAGTCTAACAAAAAGGAAAATTTTAGCCACATGGTAAAAAAAAGCCAGAGCTATGTAATATAATATTATTTTATATGACTGGGACAGCTCACATGGTGGGACATGCTCACATGACTGGAACGTGGTCATAGATGGCTATGTCCTTTTCAGGAAAGACAGGCCAGCCAGGCGAGGTGGCGGAGTTGCTCTTTACGTGACAGAGCAACTACAATGTACTGAGTACTGTCCTGGCACAGATGAGGAGCAGGTTGAGAGTCTATGGGTGAGAATTAAGGGGCAGGCTGGCAGGGGTGATACTGTTGTAGGTGTCTATTACAGGCCACCAGATCAGGGTGACGAAGTTGATGAGGCCTTCTACAGGCAGCTGAGAGTGGCCTCAGAGTCACAGGCCCTGGTCGTCGTGGGGGATTTTAACTTCCCTGATGTTTGCTGGAAGGACTACTCAGCCTGCTATCCACAGTCCAGGAGGTTACTCCAGCACATTGATGATAACTTTCTGATGCAAATGGTGGAGGAACCGACTAGGAGAGGAGCACTGCTGGATCTCATCCTCATTAACAAGGAGGGTCTAGTTGAAGCAGTAAAGGTTGAGGGCTGCCTCGGTTGTAGCGACCATGAAATGGTGGAGTTTAGGATCTCGTGCGGCAGGAACAGAACAGCAAGCAGAATTGCAACCCTGGACTTCAGCAGGGCAAACTTTGGCCTTTTCAAACAATTGCTGGGGGAAATTCCATGGGCAAGGCTGCTCGAAGGTAAAGGGGCCCAAGATAGTTGGCTAGCATTCAAGGGCTGCTTCTACCAAGCTCAAGATCAAAGCATCCCGACACGTAGGAAGTCAAGGAAGGGAGCCAGGAGACCTGTGTGGTTAGACAAGGAACTGATGGGTAAGCTCAAATGGAAGAGGAGTTTACAGATCATGGAAGGAGGGGCTGGCCACTTGGGAAGAATATAAGGCTGTTGTCAGAGGATATAGGGAGGCAACTAGGAAAGCTAAGGCCTCCTTAGAATTAAACCTGGCGAGAGGGGTCAAGGACAACAGAAAGAGCTTTTTCAAATATATGGCAGATAAAACCAACACCAGAGGTAATGTAGGCCCACTGATGAATGGGGTGGGTGCCCTGGTGACAGAAGATACAGAGAAGGCAGAGTTGCTGAATGCCTTCTTTGTCTCTGTCTACTCTGCCGGAGGCAGTCCTGAGGAGCCCTGTACCCCTGAGGACCCAGACGAAGTCAAGAAATTGGAGGAGTTTGCCTTAGTTGATGAGGACTGGGTTAGGGAGCAATTAAGCAATCTGGACATCCATAAATCCATGGGTCCAGATGGGATGCACCCCCGGGTACTGAGGGAGCTGGCTGAAGTCATTGCTAGACCACTCTCCATCATCTTTGCCAAGTCTTGGGAAACGGGAGAGGTGCCTGAGGACTGGAGGAAAGCAAATGTCACTCCAGTCTTCAAAAAGGGCAAGAAGGAGGACCCGGGTAACTATAGACCGGTCAGCCTCACCTCCATCCCTGGGAAAGTGATGGAACACCTTATCCTTGGTGCCATCTCAAGGCATATGAAGGATAAGAGGATCATAAGGGGCAGTCAACATGGCTTCACCAAGGGGAAGTCATGCTTGACCAACCTCATAGCCTTTTATGAAGACATAACAAGGTGGTTGGATTATGGCAGAGCAGTAGATGTGGTCTACCTTGACTTCAGTAAAGCATTTGACACAGTCTCGGACAGCATCCTCACAGCTAAACTGAGGAAGTGTGGACTGGATGGTCGGGTGGTGAGGTGGACTGCAAACTGGCTGAAGGAAAGAAGCCAGAGAGTTGTGGTCAATGGGACGGAGTCTAGTTGGAGGCCTGTATCTGGTGGAGTGCCTCAAGGGTCAGTATTATTCAATATAGATTCATAGAATAGTTAGGGTTGGAAAGGACCTTAAGTCCTGTTCCAACCCCCCTGCCATGGACAGGGACACCCCACACTAAACCACGTCACCCAAGGTCTCATCCAACCTGGCCTTGAACACTGCCAAGGATGGAGCATTCACAACCTCCCTGGGAAACCCATTCCAGTACCTCACCACCCTCTCAGTAAAGAATTTCTTCCTTTGATCCAATCTAAACTTCTCCTGTTTAAGTTTGAACCCATTATCCCTTGTCCTGTCACTACAGTTCCTAATGAATAGTCCATCCCCAGCATCCTTGTAGGCCCCCTTCAGATACTGGAAGGCTGCTATGAGGTCTCCACGCAGCCTTCTCCTCTCCAGGCTGAACAGCCCCGACCCTCTCAGCCTGTCTTCATACGGGAGGTGCTCCAGTCCTCTGATCATCCTCGTGGCCCTCCTCTGGACTTGTTCCAACAGTTCCATGTCCTTTTTATGTTGAGGACACCAGAACTGCACACAATACTCCAAGTGAGGTCTCACGAGAGCAGAGTAGAGGGGCAGGATCACCTCCTTCGACCTGCTGGTCACGCTCCTTTTGATGCAGCCCAGGATACAGTTGGCTTTCTGGGCTGCGAGTGCACACCGAAGCCGGCTCATGTTCATTTTCTCATCGACCAACACCCCCAAGTCCTTCTCTGCAGGGCTGCTCTGAATCTCTTCTTTGCCCAACCTGTAGCTGTGCCTGGGATTGCTCCGACCCAGGTGTAGGACCTTGCACTTGGCATGGTTAAACTTCATCAGGTTGGCTTCAGCCCACCTCACAAGCGTATCGAGGTCCCTCTGGATGGCATCCCTTCCCTCCGGCGTATCAACCGAACCACACAGCTTGGTGTCATCGGCAAACTTGCTGAGGGCGCACTCAATCCCACTGTCCATGTCACCGACAAAGATGTTGAACAAGACCAGTCCCAACACCGATTCCTGAGGGACACCACTCGTTACTGGTCTCCAGCCGGACATTGAGCCATTGACCACAACTCTTTGTGTGCGGCCATCCAGCCAGTTCTTTATTCATCAAGTGGTCCACCCATCAAATTGATTTCTCTCCAATTTAGAGACAAGGATGTCATGTGGGACAGTGTCAAACACTTTGCACAAGTCCAGGTAGATGATGTCAACTGCTCTACCCCATCTCCATCAGTTTCGTAGCCCCATCATAGAAGGCCTCCCAGTTGGTCAGGCAGGATTTCCCTAGTGCAGCCATGCTGGCTGTCACCAACCACCTCCTTGTTTTTCATATGCCTTAGCATGCCTTCCAGGAGAATCTGCTCCAAGAGTTTGCCAGGCACAGAGGTGACACTGACTGGTCTGTAATTCCCCGGGTCATCCATTTTCCCCTTCTTGAAAATGGGGGTTATATTTCTCTTTTTCCAGTCGTCGGGAACTTCACCTGACTGCCATGATTTTTCAAATATGATGGCCAGTGGCTTAGCAACTTCATCCGCCAGCTCTTTCAGGACCCGCGGATGGATTTCGTCAGGTCCCATGGACTTGTGTACGTTTAGGTTTTTAAGATGGTCTCAAACCAGATCCTCTCCTACAGTGGGTTGTCAATGACCTGGATGAGGGAATTGAGTGTACTATCTGCAAGTTTGCTGATGACACTAAGCTGGGAGGAGTGGCTGACACGCTCAAAGTGGCTGTGCTGCCATCCAGCGAGACCTGGACTGGCTGGAGAGTTGGACTGTGAAAAATGGGATGAAATATAACAAGGGGAAGTGTAGAGTGTTACATCTGGGTAGGAACAACCCCAGGTTCCAGTACAGGTTGGGGAATAACCTATTAGAGAGCAGTGAAGGGGAAAGGGACCTGGGGGTCCTGGGGGATAGGAGGATGACCATGAGCCAACACTGTGCCCTTGTGGCCAGGAAGGCCAATGGCATCCTGGGGTGTATTAGAAGGGGAGTGGTCAATAGGTCGAGAGAGGTCCTCCTTCCCCTCTACTCTGCCCTGGTGAGACCGCATCTGGAATATTGTGTCCAGTTCTGGGCCCCTCAGTTCAAGAAGGACAGGGAACTGCTGAGAGTTGGAGAGTCCAACGCAGGGCAACTAAGATGATTAAGGGAGTGGAGCATCTCCCTTATGAGGAAAGGCTGAGGGAGCTGGGTCTCTATAGTTTGGAAAAGAGGAGACTGAGGGGTGACCTCATTAACGTTTATAAATATATAAAGGGGGAGTGTCACGAGGATGGAGCCAGGCTCTTCTCGGTGACAACCAATGGTAAGACAAGGGGTAGTGGGCTCAAACTGGAACACAAGAGGTTCCACTTAAATTTGAGAAGAAACTTCTTCTCAGTGAGGGTGACGGAATACTGGAACAGGCTGCCCAGGGGGTTGTGGAGCCTCCTTCTCTGGAGACATTCAAAACCCACCTGGACACCTTCCTGTGTAAACTCACCTAGGTGTTCCTGCTCCAGCAGGGGGACTGGACTAGATGATCTTTTGAGGTCCCTTCCAATTCCTAATATTATGTAACTTTCTGTAACTGACTGCTTGTAATGTTCCAAGCATAAACTATTAGCAAGATGGCACTACATAGCCCATAATCTACTTCCAGGGTTTTTCAGACTCACCTGCTTTCCTCAGTTACTTCCATCCAATGCATGTATGTAATAGATGAGTCCACAGAGAAAGAGTGCAAGCTTTCAGGTTTTTCTACATCACACAGAATAATCCGCTTGGTATCAGTAAGGCCAAAAGCCAGAACTAGAGAAAGACAAGTAAAATGTATAAATTACCAATGTGCAAAATTTAGTACTTTATACTGAACTAGAAAATGAAGCGTCTTCAAAGCCAACTTATGGGCAGAATTTTGTCTATGTACAGTCCTTCCAAACTCTCATTTGAAATCTACTTACTAGAATGGAAGTTTGAACTCCTATCATATTTTAGGTGATAAATTTAAGTCAAAGGCCCGATTTCACAATTATCTATCTACATGTTGAACTGAACATGCTTGTAACACTTCTAACAGCAGTTCTGACACAGCAGAGGCTTCAGTTTTTTGCAAATTTGAGGCCATAATTACATATAAAGACTGTCCACCAAGAAGGTCTGGGTTTTATTACAACAGAATAAAATTTTAAGACTTGCTAAGCAACTTGTGCATCACTTCTTCTTAACATTATTCATTCATAAAGCATATGGCAGGCATAAGTTTCTGTGCTTGCTTCCTTGTTATCACAGACAACCAGCTTAAAAAGAAGTTTCTTAAACTCCACATACTCCGTCATAAAATAATATGAGTAGTTTTCACCCACATGTCACAGAAGATTGTTCCCATTCTCCCACCAATAATGTGTCAAAAAAAACCCCAAGATTTCCTCCTAACAATTTTAACATTATTTCTGTTGATAAGGAAAGGGCTTTTTTATTTTTTCTTCTTCTGGTTTATTTTTAGAGCAATTTTAGCCTCAGCAGCTCAGCCTATGTTAAATAAGCTGAGCTCTCCAGTCAATCCTGACCAGCCTCTTGGTTTCCCAATAAATTTTGTACTACATACAAAAATAATCTGCTTAGCTAGGAATTTGAAGTTTTCCTCCTCCTTGAAAGCAGTATTTTGGACATAAATCCACCTTACAAATCTGTTTTGCAATTGATTTCAACAGTGTAAACCTGTTACTTTGAATAAACGGACATAAAATTAAGCCACCATTCTCTTCAAACACAAGTTTACTTAGAAATTTCCTTCACAGATAGGAGGCATCATCACCACAACTTTCACTGATTTCCAAAGGGATTTTTATTGCACCATATCACCTCATATACTTGACATTACTTTTGCCATCTGGTCTCCAAGCAAGAGCAGTCACTTCTTTTCCTGTATTTTCATTTGGAGGCAAACTCCACACTCGTTGAAAGTTTGCAAGCCGATGGAGTAAAACCTACAAAGTAAACACATTCAAGACAAGACTAGTCCACATTCTCCCATTAATATCAGTCTGT
Source organism: Psittacula echo (assembly GCF_963264785.1). Classification (NCBI taxonomy): domain Eukaryota; kingdom Metazoa; phylum Chordata; class Aves; order Psittaciformes; family Psittacidae; genus Psittacula; species Psittacula echo. The sequence goes on along the minus strand of NC_137735.1, from coordinate 19,776,304 downwards.
AAATCAGTTCAAGCTGCACTTCTTTTACCACTTTTAATACCTGTGGCTTAAATATTGTGTGCTCCTCTAGTAGATTCACTCGTATGTGGTGTTGGAGGGCAGTATACTGTTTACAGCAACAGAGAGAAACAAGCTGTACCTTGTATAAGCCTGTAGCCAACAGGGGTTATCCATACCTCCCTAGCCGAGCACAATTGAAAGCACACCCTCGTCTTTATGCATGAACAGCAGTTCCAGGGGGGAAAAAGAATAAATATAACTGAAAATAGATTTAATCTAAATAGGAAATTTCGTGTGCCTTAAAACCCCAATGCTGCAGACAATGAGAGCATCCGCGAATTTGTTTGGAAATAAGGAAGCAAAAAAGGAAGGTGCAGTAAGTATCAAGAAGCTTGATAAAAAATCTGCTATTCCCAGGCACCTGGCTTATCCCCCAGCACTATGCCACAGCAAACCACAAAGGCACAGCAGAGGCAGCTCTTTCCTCCTCATCCCCCCCTTCAGTGCCTCCCTTCAGCCCGGTTGCTCCGCACTCACCTCACCCGCTTTATTGGCCAAGGCGATGAGGTCCCTTTTGGGGGACCAGGCCATGAAGACCACCTCCTGCGGCAGCTGTTTCTCCCCGACCTGCCGGAAGGCGGGCATTGCGGCGGGGCGCTCCGGCTGGCCACCAGCCGTGCTCCAACCGCCTACCGAGTCCTTTCCACTCCACCAGGAGCCTCTGACCCCGCAAAGCCGCCGGCCTCCCGGCTTCCGGAGGCGGTACTTCCCGCCACGGCGCGGATTGGGCCTGGTTACCCTCAGCAGCGCAGGGCGGTGCTTCCCGTCCAGCCCTCACGGCCGAGGCACCCGCCTGCCGCATGCTCCTCGCCGTTCCCTCGCTTATCGGGGCCGAGGGTAGGGCCCGCGGTGGTGAGGGCCCCATGGAAGGGCGACGGAGGGGTTCCAGGCGGGCCCGGGCCCAGCCAGGTTTGGCTGTGTGGTGGAAGCCCAGCCTGTCCTCCCTACAGTGCAAAGCAACACTGCTCTGACTTCAACTAACAGCACAGGAGGTTCATCCCCTCCTACTGCAACACAAAACCTCGTTTTTCTTATGCTTACACCCAAAATAGGCTGCACTGACACCCAGTCCAATAATTTTTACAACATCCCCTACCTTTGCCAGCAGTGACACCCCCCAACACCTCACCACTCAGCGAACCCCTCCCCTTAACTTCAGATTCCCGCTCAATCATTCAGCTAACCCACAACATACAAATTTATTACACAAACACAGGGTAAGTGTACAGGTTACTTAGCGCTTTTTTTTTTTTTTTTTTTTTGATGCCAGTAATGACATACAATGAAAGAGTTGTCACTTTTAATTGAATCAGGTTTTATTTTGGATGTTAATATTAACATTATTTGAAAATGGAATCAAAGGCTGGCCATAATAAAAAATAACTATGTATCAGCAAGCAAAGTCAGGCTTTTTTTTTTTTTTTTTTAATTTTATTTTTTACTTTTTTCCTGGAGAATATGGCATGCTTCACAGCGTATTTACCCTCTCCAGAGTTCTCTGCTTTTGCTTTTTTGTCAGCTCTGCAAAGCAAAAAAAGAACATACAGATTAAAACGGAGAACATACGTCTACATTTGCTAGCATTTTAAATAATCTGTCCATGGACGTATATGACCCCAGAAGTTCATAAACTCACAAAAAGTACAAGGCACATTACATCTCACAATGTTATGACATCTAATCCTCCTAAAACTGTCCATTTTACTGCCATTCATTATTTTTCATTTATGTATTTAATCAGCATTTTACCTCTAAGCCAATGTAAAAACAGTAAGAAATGCCACTCACCAATATAAAAAAGCAGATACAGACTTTCATACTCAATATGTAATGCACAGATACATAACAGAAAGGCTTAGAAAAAAGTACAGAGTGCTTAACAACTTTATGAAGACATCTGCAAATAATACAGGACCTAAATCTAAGTAGCAAGTGGATTGTTTTCAGCCTCTGAGCTTCCTTTCCCCTTTTGAGTTAGTTCCATCTGAAGACCATCACACACTATTTTTTTTTGGTCTTTTGATACATACAAGTGTGTGCTTGTGTATGTTACAGAGGCACAATCATGGCAGAATAAAAGCATTTAATGTGACCCTCATTAATATAGATTTTATATGGTGGAGATTTAGACTGTACAACAGAGAGCACCTGAAATATCAGAAAAAAAAAAAAAAAACCCAAAAAGATGCCACAACAAAGCAAAGAGACAGGAAGCAATAAAAAGAGCACAGTAGCGACTCTTTTCTCTGCCCTTTCATGAGGAATCTAATGAAGGGGATAAAAGTGTTTCATTACTCTAATTTTGAATCTTCTTGACAGAGTTATCCCATGCACCATACACCAAATTTGGGATCCGTATACATCAGCTTTGGAAGAAAAGCCACAGTTAAGGAATTGGGAGACACAGTAAGTGACTTGCCTTTTATCATATCCTCCTTTCAGTATATACACCTCAGAGATACGGCAAATGGGTAATGGTGAAAGCTGCCATCAGCACCCAAAGGCGAAAGTCATCTCTCTCTTGATCATTTCCATGAAACAGGATCTAATCTCATTTGAATGCTATCTTTTATTATATTAATGCAGTACCACACTTACTGGCAAGCTCTTCTGGTGCGGGGAAGACTGGGACAGGTACTGCGTTTGTGACCTGCCTTGCCACAAACAAAACAACCAGCATCAGTCTTCTCACAAGTGTGGCTTTGAAGAGCACAGTAGTTGCAATTGTTGCAGTGAAACCAAGCTGCAAAGTAAAGTAACATGATTTTCAGAATAATCATTCTGAAACTAAGCTTTAGACATAGGCTATGTTGCCAGGTTTTTAATTCTATTTTAGTTTTACAGAGATGGATGCAGTCAGTTTCTGGTCCCTTATCACATTTTGTAAGGCAGCCAGGTAGACAGATACACTGTATGACTATTTCAATATAACTGAGTTATTTTGCCATTAGAACTATTACCCTGTATGCAATCTTAACTGAAAAAAAAAAAAAAAAATCCAGATGTTAAAATGGACTTACATGTTGCAATTTCTGTATCAGTAACAAAAATGATTGCTTCAGCTACTTAAACACAGCTATAAATACAACTGTATGTAATTTGATCATGCCCTCTCAAACTTTTTAATAGTTGCCTATTTGTTTATGAAATTCTAATGGAAAAGTGGACAACATCAGGAAACAAAAAAAAATCAAAATATTTAAGTTTTCCCATAACAAGTATGAATGGGATTTAGTACAGCTTGACAAAAAATTTATCACATTCCCACATGGTACAAGTATACCTTAGTTACCAAGTGGCAGCTTGTGTGAAATTGAGATTTTTCCTTTACTCTGTGTCTTCTGAGAAATTACATCTTATTTCTTTTACAGACTATTTTCTGGTTTGCAATCTCAGTTTCTTTGGTCTATAGCTTAAACAAGAAGTGTACTTTTATTAAGAAAAGTATTTTTCTATACTTACAGGGTTTTACACATTTTTTGCAAAGAGCACAATGTTTCCATCGTCTACCATCCTACAAAAGATTAATAAATGCATTATTTCTTTGTTTGTTTGTTTAAAAAAACCCCACTGACTGTAGCTTAAAACTGAACTACTGATCTGATTTACAGAAACAGGTCCTCTGCAGGAAGGACTGTAACTTGGAAACAACAGTCCTGAGAAGCTGTGACAACTGCAGCACTTTGAAATTAACAAGTTCCACAACTTCCAAAACATAAGAAATGTATGTGTCAACAGACCACTGATGAATAAGGTATGGTGTAAGTCCCAAACTTTTCCTGTTCTCTTTCCAACACAAAGGAACTGGGGAAAGAGAAATTAATTCCCAGTGGACTATGAATGATGTCCTGTGAAGTCAGTAAGTCTAGGAAACTGAACTGTTTGGGGTTTCCCAAGGAAGTCAGAATCAGAGTAAGTTTTTACCAGAGCAAATATAACAGAAGTTATTATTTGACTACTGCTAAAACAGCCATACAGAAAGAAGTCAAAATACCTACCTTTGATGTACATGAATTGCATACCTCACAGTGCTGGTTACCAGAACTAACATAGCGCTGACATATAGCGCAAAACCTGAAAAAACAAAATTTAAATGTACTGGTCCACTAATTGCTAACAAAGCAATAAAAATTAATTTTATACAAGCTCAACAATAAATATAAAGACTACAGAATCATTTTGCTAAATTAAAGATGATGTTTTTGATGCATAAAATCACCACTTCGGCCATTTAAACGCAGTACATCCAAATAATAAAATTCAGGTGTTTGAATCCACATTAGCCACACTATTAGCAGTAAATCAAACCAAATCTATTCCTTTGTCCTTGACGCTTCTCTAAATGTTCATTTTATTAACTTCTGTCTCAACTAAGCTGATAATCAGGCACGGCTCTAATACCTCTTGTAGGTGTACACAAAATTTCCTACAGACAAGCTGAGGAATCTCATCATTCCACACTTGAAAATGTAAACTTCTTTTTAGGTTCCCAGCTCTCCTACATGCTGTTTACAGAAAATGCAACCTTAAAAATGAGAGACAGAAATGTGCTGTTCAGCCTGACATCCAAAAGTCAGGCAAGAAAATACTGAACAGTACTATGTCACTTGAGTGTTAATACAGCTTACCTATAACCCTCTTCCACAGGAAGTACAATCTTACTTGGGGCGAGGTTTGTGAAGATACGGACAGGAGACTGTCTACGACCTGTCTTGCCATGTTTATAAAGTGCATGATTATCATAGTCTACCTAGAAATAGAAAACCACAGAGTCTTAAAGTGAATGCTAAGCACAGGCAGAACTATTTACATATTTATTATATGTGCCTAATGAAATTTTCATTTTTATATAAAATACTCTAACCCCAAATTAATTACAAGTATTTTGTCTCATTTACTTTTAAATTTGTGCAAACATAGTATCAGGCCAGATTCAAGAAACTAAGTTCCCAGTACTACAATAATCCTGTTCTACCTTTTTACTCTTTTGCATGGAGTATCTAAGATAACACTGGAGATGTTCTATGAAAGAGCAACCCATTTAAGAACATGGAACTATACTGTTTGGTCACTCTGTCAATACCAGCTGACCTGCATCTCACCGGATCTAAGAATAATAACAAAGTTGCAAATTCAATCAGCACTGCTTTTTCCAGCACAAAAATTCTCACCTCTTAACATCAGGCAAGAATGTGGAGTCTAGCCTAGCAGGAGTTTCCAATTTTTTTCCACAAATTTCCATTCTACAAGATACAGTATGTTGTTCGGAACACCCATATCAGATTTTACATAGCGTTGTTATATGAGAAAACAAAACTCTAACATCATGAATACCCATGGCTGAGCTCTCAGAAGTCACCGATGTGCACACTCTTATACAGCTAACGGACACAATACTGGAGAAGCTGATGCCAGATTACTGCTTTAGCACCGACAACTTGATTTATTATGTAATTCCAAAAATTTCCATTGTTGTGTTTCTACTCTGGTCCTGGCAGTTTTGGAGACCTTATTTATTTATTTACTTTATTTATTATTTATTTATTTATTTATTTATTTATTTATTTATTTATTTATCTTTTTTTACCAGGGATGGGCATTAACCACCAAGCTACTGACGTTTCAACAGCTGGGAAAAATGAAACACTCCTCTTCAAGCTACCACTCACTTCTGAAATATGCACCTGTCAAAATTAGTGCAAATTCTGTCACACTGAAAACACTGCAGAAGAAATGAGTTAATGGACAGATGACAGGTAAGTTAAAGGTACCTAATAAACTGTAGGAGGGGAACAAAAATTATCAGATGTATGACTAATAAAAATACAGAATCTGGACTTCACATGATGAGAACCACAGGGTTTGCAGTGCCTCCAACGCTGTCAAAACTAAAGTCCAAGAAGGTGGCCCATCTACAGACAAGTGCTACCACTTGTATCTGCTTTCATCTCCTGTTCACAATGCACATGTCTGAAATCTGGCAGATTCACTGAGTTCAGTCATACCTGGTAATCCATCATACTAAAGCTTGGGAAGAACTCCAGGATACGAGACTCAAAGAAGTATGGAAATATCCAGAACACGGGCATCTCTTGGTTGTTATGACCTAGTAATGAAAAGACTTAGATGTACATTAAAGAAAAATGAGGTACATGAAGCATTTTTCATGCTTCATGTATATTCTGAATATGCATAAAAAAATATTCTGAATACATGTATGTCATGCTGGGCATAAGAACTAGTTCCTTCAGGCCACAGACAGTTTTGGCATGTTTTATGTATGTGGAGCTGCAAGCTCCACTTCACCAATTCCAACCCCCCTAGGTTGGTAAGAAATGGTATTGGTTTGATAGCAGCTTCTTCTCTACCTTTAAAGTCCATTTTAATTGCTAAGTAGATTTATAAAAAAAAGTTGGTTTTTAAGACAGACTTAAAAAATTTGGTATTATTAAACTGTAAGTATCAGGAGAGTAAGTTAGATTTATAGTAGTTCATCTTTAGAAACTATAACATGAGTGTGTTCACATTCATCTGAGCAGCAAGAATCAGAGACTTTTAAATAGGCACTTTTTCTTACAGCGATGTTACAGCTCAAGCCACCTATCTGGCTGTAATACCTACCTCCTTTTTCTGTCTCCTTCCACATTGCCATCAGTTTTTTAAAACTAGAAGCCAGTGCTTCCACTAACCCCCCAAATGGGGGATCAGTCACCATAATGACTCTTTCACCATTGTCTTGATACAAGAATTTCCTACAAGTTTCACATGCAGCCTGTAAGAAATAGAGGTTAATTTCCAGAAATATAGATTCAAGAACTGTAACAGTATTGTCTTTAGCAATAAAATGATTATTTTAGAAAGGTCAACTTTAACGACAGAAGTTATTTCCTCTTGTAGTATGAAAAAAATAACCCAAACAAAAAACTATACTTGAAGCACTGAAAACAAGCGCCCTGTTCAGCTAGAGATAATGTAACATGGGCAGATGCAATTCAAGCTTCCTAAGGTAGTCTTCCTCCTAAGGGTATTAAATTTAACTTGGAAAAAAGATGCTATAGCAAAAAAGCAACTTTCAGGCTTAAAACATATTTTATTCATACCCTTTAAGTTGTTTTATTTGGTAAAGCATTATCAATGCAATGGGAACAATTCAGTTCACTGAAAACCGATTCAATCCATACTGCTTATGAAAACTGTTCAAATTTTAGCAATCCAGCCTGGACTCTTATTATGCAAGTAAAAGTAAAAAGCTATGTCTTTGCTGCCATTTCACAGTGTGAAATAGATATTCTCTCATCTATTCCAAACCCAGACTTCTAACATCAATATGCATTCAAGAGGGCTGCAGTTCGGTCTCTGAATACACTGCAATAAAGTGTCATTACAGGTGTCACCTTTTCACACCTCGAAAAGAACAGCAGTGTTTATGATGCAGAGGAGCAGAGCCTTTTGCTTTAATGGAAAAGCATAAAACTTGAGTATAGTAACGGATTAAAAACCATCAAAAGTAAGGCTTTCAGACCAAATTCCCATTTAAACCTAGGTGATTATTTTTCTTCTCACGATCCCATTCAAAATTAGCTTCTGGAATGGAAAAGATCTTAAAATTATCTACGTAGTATGAAAAGTATTGCAATAAATAAGTTTATGCAAATCAGTGGTGGCTTACTAATAATGGCAGAGGAAGAACAAAGAGTGACTATACTATAGGGATAAATGTTTGAAATTAACATTTGGCATTGAATTACACTGTGACTGTACAAAGCTACAATAAATGTCTACTACAACTGCAGGTTTTCTAATAAAGTCAAAATTAAGCACATAATGAAACATTCAAATAGCATCAAGAAGCACAGCATTTTCTTTAACCATTATACTAATTCAATTTCATTTTATGACAACAAGGTTAACCTTTTGACCTTGCTTGCCTTGAATAAAGCAGAAAAACCTCCTTTTTCCTCCCACTTCAATTACCAGTGAACAAGACTTATGGTATCCATTGGGCTTATAAGGGCTGTTGCAGCAACAGAAGAACAGTACTAATGAATACAACTCACACCAAACTGTCATGTTAATAAAAGCAGCAGTTATAATGTGTAAGTAACATTAGTTAGCATAAATTCAACAGGTAACTTTATCTTTGCATCAAGTCAGAAAGAATTACTGAAGAGGCACTGTTATTCTTCGATTTCCAGTACTGTTGACCATTTTTATCTCACAATAACTGTTTTCCTTTAGTCTAGCCATGACTTTATTACAAAATTCCGCATCAACAACACGTACTTGTTTACAAAGCACTCAAGAAATACCTGGCCTTACCTCTCCACCAAAAAAATAATGATTGAACATGTTGTAGTGGCAGAATTCATCCTCTGTGTAAAACTGTGAATACCTGTAAAACAAGTTTTAATGGCAGTAGCAAAATATAACCAACTTCTTGTCTGCACTTAGGGGCATTTACATTGAAAACAAGACCTTAAGAAAAACAACAACTGGGCTCTGATTACTGATAACACATACCAATACTGGGAATTATTATGTATTATTACTTTTCTCATAAACTGGATGTTATTTGTGTATGTGTGTAAGAACGGACATGCAGAGACAGGAAAGGGAAACCAAGCACCAATTTATCTTTTAAAGCAGCAGGAACACAAACCTTGCACATACTCTTCAGACAGACAGACATTTGTCAAAACCTACCTGAAATCAATATCTAGCAGAAGGCTTCTAACTCTGAAACCTTCTTCTCGTGATGCTTTTGACTGGATCATTTCATGAAGCCTGAAGTACAATTGGAGCAAAGAAATTTAACACATAATCAGTGGCTTCAAAAATTATCTTGCAAGGCAAGAATGTCTGGTATTTTACTAAGCCTAAAACCAAACAGATAAGAGAGAATGGAGTAATCTGAATTTGGATGATTCTGTGTGGCTAATATTCAAAGTTAGAAAAATTAGTCTTAAAAGATGAAAAGTCAGTGAAGCCTACGGGATCACCATGAACAAACAAACAAAACCCCCAAACATAATCAAAGAAATTCACTGTCACTTCTGTAAGAAACAACACAGAACATTTAAAGTGTGTGTGTTATTTGCAGAGTAGCTATAGTCTTCTGTATCTTATGAGCTCAAAGCAAGATCCCACTAGACGCTTAGATAATTACAACCAATTTAAGCACAGAGACCTCTCATGATGGCACAATCCTGGATGATTTAAATGTTAATAACCTGCACGGCTTTGAGGGAAATATATTATTTGAAAGCGTAACAATTCTCACTAGCGTAACAATTCTCACTGACGTACCTGGGTGTTCCAACAGAGAGCACTCGTCTGAATCCTAAATCAGTAATAAGATCCAGTAGGAACTGACAACTTCTGTCTGCAAATAAGTACTGTGCATTTGTTTTTTTATTCTCAAGCGGATATAGAAGTTGACTGGGGCTTTTTAACTGGGCAGTGGAGATATCACACAGGAACTGGTGAGCTGAATGTTTTTCCCATTCAGCTGGCAATAGCAATTGCTGGCATTCCTGGCAAAACCTCCTCTTTGATAACGGCAACACAACAAAATCCTTGTACCTTTAAGACAATAGGCAACAAACACATGAACGGGGCTATGAAAGAGGGTTCATTTTTTGAGTTCAGACATTTAAAGAGGCAATGTAGCATAAGCCACTCTTTCAAAAAACTCCACTACCTACATGTGAATGAAGTCGTATTTATGAAAAGATAGTCAAAGGACACTTTAAAAAGCTTATAATATGTGAGCCAAATATATTGAGAGTGCCCACAAAATAACTGGATTAGAAAGTAAAGACTCCATATCAACTGCCAGCAAGCTGTCCTGTATGTTTATACACAGAACTAGGATGTCATTTGTCACTGTATTACCTTTGCTTCTTTTCACAATGTTAAGCCTGTTACTTTTGCACCCTAAAGTCAGGAATAATTTTTTGAACTGAAGCTGCTACCAACCTGTTGTTAGCACATTATGAGCACTAATGTAAAAAGAGCTACATATGCAAAAAAAAAAAAAAAAAGAAAAAAAGACACATACAGTTCCTGGATTGAAAATACCATGCTCTAATTACAGATTTCATGCTATTTCCCTCTTGCAAGTCAACTAATTCTTATTTTTCCAAATCCCTCTGGCATGTTTTCATATTTTAAAGATTCCTGAAATACTATCTCTGCATTCAAAGTACCTAAACCTGTATTACTTGATTTTTACTGAAGAAAATAGCCATTAACAATACCTTTCCACATTCTGTCTGTGTGTAAAAAAAGGCTGGCGATTTCTATTGTATTCTTCACGTGCTGCAAGCCTAGTTTCTGACACCTGTAAAATTTATGTTTATAAAACATTACAAAACAAACAGATATTGCTCTGTATTAAATCTCAGTTATTAAACAAAAAGGGTGCATCAAAGGTCTCATGTTTTAGTTACTCTGCATAGCAAAATTATCACATTGTTCGGGTTGTTGCAGAAGAACAAGCATGACTGCAGCACAGAGGAATGCTGCAAAACACTACGAGTCTCTCATTGTGAATTTAAACCGTAAAAAAATAGAAACATTCAATTCTTCTACCACATGTGATACTCGGGGGGAAAACTCCAAACTTGGTTATGATGAAGACAGAAAGAGGTATACTCTTCATTAATGCATGCCAGCAGTTGCACTGTCTATGAAGAGCTATGATCTGATCCTGAACAACTGATGACAACAGAAATATTGCTCAAGTCTTTCATGTGTGATTATTTTAAGAGCATAACAGCTCTTGAGTCTTCTACTTTGTTCCCACAAAACATACTTAATAGTTTCACAGTTAACAGTGTTTCAAGACATCTATGCAAAACTTAAGGAACTGATTTCTTTAATGGGGGAGGGCATGAAAATTCAATAGAATGAAAGACACCATTATACCAGTAACATTCAAAATACTATTTAAATCTACACAAGCAAGTGATTAACTACCTCATTTTCTCTTTATATAACTTTTCAGTAGCAATCAGCACAGCAATGAGCTGCTAATGAACACAATTAAAACTCCAGCCTGACAAGCTGCTGAGAATAACCGCAACACAAGAAACATTTAGGAAACAGAAAAAGTAACACAAAATGCAGCAGACAAAAACCACAGCAAGCTCTCCGTGAATACATATCAATCCCTGTTTTGTTAACGTACAATTATCTGCTCAAAGTGTTGTAGATAAATTGCTGCAGATGTTCTACTGAGCATCATGCTAATCCCCACCATCTATTTTACATATCCCATTGCTTGCCTGTATCCACCAGATTTCCTGTCTTAATTGTGGAAGATGAGGACATTTTGAGATCAAAACTACCCTATTTTGTTCAACACTGGATGGCATTTACAAACATCATAACTTGAATACACAAGTGTTTTGGCAATACAGCAACAAATGCCAGATTTGCTCACAAATTATTTAAATTTTCTTTTAAATAGAAAGATCATCCCCAATATTTACCATAGTCTTAAAGAGCGCTCTCTTACCTTCTCATCTTCCCACTGGAAAAAGTTACAATCTTTTCTATCCCTACAGGCTGAACAAGCATAAAACCTTCTTCCTTCCTCTCCTCCTTGGTTGGTCTTTACAAACAGAAGAGCAGGACCTGAAGGACAAACATCATCATACATGACACACCGGACACCAACAGATGTGTTTTAATACTTCCCTGTAAGTGTCAAGCTTCCAGAACACGTTAACACAACTCCTGGCGGGGGGCCGGGAAAGCGGGGATGAACAGAGACGCTGTGGGAGGTGTCAACCTCCCGCCGGGAACCGCGGCCACCCCAAGCCCGGCTTGTCAGAGATCCCCCCTGCCGCTCACCGTGCGGGCAGCGGGGCGCCCCGGGCACCAGCCCAAGCAGGGCTAACCCGCCGGAACCCAGCCCGCGCACAGCCTCCGCACCGCCTGCTTCGCCAGCCGCCATGGCACCGCCTGCTTCCCGGCAGCCCTCGCCACCGACAAACTAAGGGAGGACAAGGCAGTCAAAGCTGCGGCTCCCCCCAGCGGCGCGGCGGCCCCAGCACCGAGGGAGAACACGCTTCTTAACATGGAACCCCAAAACAGGGTCTACTGATAGACCACCACCGACAGCCGAGCCCAAACCCCGTGCGGTTTAGACCGTGACATTTATTTTCTTCAGTGGGTATGTCTGGTACATAAACACCATCTTAAATTTTTTGAATAAACTGTTTGGATAAAAACAATCATGGAATGTTTATAAAGGTGATCATTTCAACCCAATTTTGAACTCCACCATACAGTGAGCTTTACATTTAAGGCTTAAACATTTCAGTTAGTCATGCAAAGTGCTGACATGCTACATTAACATTTACATCCACTCAAAAATTATATAAAATACAAGCATTTTATTATTTTTGTCCACCGTATTGCTTAGAATTACAAAATACAGCAATGACTGAAATACTGAAGGTTCCATAAAAGCAGCATTTTTTATTCTTTTCTTTTCCTGGTCTTAACTGTCCAGAAAATTACTAAAATAAAAACACTTTCCATGTTACATAAGCCACAGATCTTGAAACATGACAATCAAGTTTTAAACCACATAACTTATGCATAAAAGCATATGGCAAATGGCAGATGTGCATGACATTGCTAAGGGCACAATAAGAACTCTCTGTGCTCTATGTATCACAGTTTTTGTCCTTTTGTTTTCTCCAGTAAAAAACAAAAACAACTGTGTGTTTACATATAAATCTAGAAGGCAGACTGGCTTCGTGCTGAACACATCAGTGCTCCCATCATTCATAGTGCAGAACCACTTTGGTGACTACTGATGAACACAGTTATAGGCATATGGCAAAGCAAACCTGCAACAACATGCTGCAATTCCTTTGCTGTGAGTGATCTATAAAGAAATATCACAGTTTTCCCTAATGTGCTTAAATACACTAGTTCTAAAAGCTACAGGTGAAATTTCAACCTCTGAAACGTACACTCAGTTTATTCCATCACTCGGAGCTGTGTGTACATAACTCAGGCTGAACTTTGCTGTAATTCAACTGTTTAGCTATTTTTGGTCCCAACGTGCAGAAAACCTACTTGAAGCATTTTTTTCCCCCTTCTCCCTCCCCCTTTTTTTTATTTAAAGTGCATGACTTCTCAAGTAACTAGCCTACAAAAATCTAACAGCTTAAAATACCAGCAAGAAATTCCAGGGAAAAGCATTTGCACAATCAAAGATTGCACAATCAAACATTCTGCAATTTTTAAAGACCATATAAAAGAAGTCAATAGTGTATAGATTCTCACATTTATATGAAACAAAAAGAATTCCTGTTGTATTCAAAAGTAGTTTCTCAGCATATGCAAACTGTGTATCTTCCCTTATTCAGAATACATTAATTTAGCCTATAAAAATACAGTATGGACAAGTTCTTCTCATCCCCGACATAAGAATTCACAATTTTGACACAAAAATTGTAAACTTTTATTACATTCAAAATACATTTCTTAAGTCTTCAAAATTTAAGTTCTGAGGTGGTAGCAGTCAGAGCTCTTGGCATACAGCAGAAGTATATTATTGCAGAGCTTTTATACACAGAAGTAGCTTTCTGAACTTGAGAAACTTACTCTTCCCACATGTTTCTGTTGCTACCAGGAGGAAAAGAAAGGCTTCCTGCTATGAAAGGTCTGTGTGAATGCATTACTCAGCTGAACAATTCGGCCCTGACCTCCAGTGCTACTTCGCTCCACAATCACGCGTGGCATCTGAACAAGCTGAATGGGACTCTTTTCATCCTTTAATGCCTGAGTAAGATTTAATATCTAAAAGAGCAAAAGCATACAAATAAAACTGTGGTTAATGGGTTTATGAATTTTAGATGTAACTGAAATAAATTCTGTCCCTACAGATGTGATGTCAAATTATTTTTTAAAGATACTCTACTGCAAGAAGAAATAAGTTATTTGTTTGGTAACATTATAGCACCCCACCACTAACCACTCTTCTGGTCTTTTCTTGACTATTTCATGCAATGTCCTCTGAAATGCTGTAAAATGTTAAGAGACAAAAATCTGAGAGCATTTTCAATTTAGCACATCTTAGGCGCACTGCATACTTAATTAAAAAAAAAAAAAAGCTACAAGAAAGCAATCAACACGTATTTAACATAGGATCTACCAGGAGTTGTAGTGACAAGTTATTTTCGTATCAGAAGATATGAACCAATATCATTAACCCACACCAGAACCAGTGCTAAGACCTTAGCTCCCAGAGGATGTTATCTCCTTCCAAAACCTCAGTGCTCATGAACTGCCCTGGTAATTTACGCCACATTCAATGTTAACCTGTTGAAAACTGAGGCAAGCGTTCAATTTGCAGCAATTCAATTTCCAGCAATTCCCTACACAAAAGTACAATTTCCAACAATTCAAACCTGGCTGCATGTAAACAAGTGTGACCAGCAGGAAGTGATTCTCCTGCTCTGCTCTCCTGAGACCCCCACCTTAAGTACTGTGTGCAGCTCTGGAGCCCCAACACAAGAGGTTTGTGGACCCTGTTGGAGTGAGTCCAAAGGAGGGCCATGAAGATGCTCAGAGGGCTGGAGCACCAGTCATATGAAGACAGGCTGAGAGTTCGGCTTGTTCAGCCTGGAGAAGAGAAGCCTCTGGGGAGACCTTACAGGAGCCTCCAGTGTGTAAAGGGGGCCTACAAGAAATCTGGAGAGCGACTTTTCACAAGGGCATGTAGCAATAGGACGAGGGAAAAGGGATTAAGCTGAAAGAGAGAAGATTTAGACTGGATATGAGGAAGAAGTTCTATATCGCAAGGGTGGTGAGACACTGGAACAGGTTGCCCAGGGAAGCTGTGGATGCTCCATCCCTGGAAGCATCCAAGGCAAGGTTGGATAGGGCTTTGAGCAATCTCTGCCCATGGAGATGGAGATTGGAACTGGCTGATCTTTAAGGTCCCTTCCAACCCAAACCATTCTATCATTCTATGAATTTAGTTCTGGTGACACACTTCAATTACCCGTAATATCATATTTTTTTCCTGCACAATGCCCTTTTCTTCCTTGTGAACTTACTGATCCCCTGCTCATCCTGCACTTCCATGGCTGAAGAACCCTGATAGTCTTTTGCATGGTTTACTGCAGCTCAGCTCTTCCAGCAATTCCACTGGACATTTACATTTTCTAAGTTTTAAGGCAATCCCCTTTGTAGATCTGCATTACCTGGCTTCTTAGTCTTTATATTCTTGAGGGAACTGCTTATCCTGGGTTTGAAACCCTTCCCAGTATTTCACACACACACACACTTCACAAAAATATGCTAACTACTTTTGGTATCTTAAAGCTCTCACCCCTAACATGCAAGATGCGTTTCTCTTCAGCCTCTATCCACTAGACTCTTAATTTTCAAATTCTCAAAGTTTTTATTTTAAAGGATGCATGTACAGATGTTTTGGCTACCCTGCAAATTCATCTTAACTCTTCTATAAGGCCCTTGTAGCACGCTTTGGCTTTACACCAAAAGCAAGTCTAAAAATCAGTGCTAAAACGCACAATTTGCTGATGTATTTCCAGACACATCCAAGAATAAGTCATTATCCTTATTTCTTCCCTAAACCCATGCCTGAAAACCTGATATCTCCCACAGTGAAACCCATTCTCATACAGCTAGAGAAACATTTAAAATAAATTAAAATTTCTGCTGAAATTCACTTCAGGGAAAGGGTGTGAAGAAAATGTCCAGTTGCAGCCTTTATAATAGGAAATTTATTTAGACAACCTTAGCTAGATCTCTCTCAGTTACATAGATGAGTCTTTTCCTTAAGCTTCTCATTAACTAACAGATTACCTGTAGCCAATTGCCTCATCACAAAAAAGCTACTTAACACAGATTAAGATGGATGAATCCTTCAGAAGTAACCTTTCAGCGACTGCAGAAACTTCTCAGAAATGTTTTCAGAAATAATTCCTGTAAATTAATTCAGGTAAGGATTGCTGGCTTTTAGCCAGCACACCTAATAAGCTGCTCTAGGAAGTATGAATATTGGGGTTTAAACTATTCATCTTGAATTTATGAACACAGAAATCAGTTTCAATAAAATCAGTGCAAATGGGACTATTAATTTATCTAGCCCAATTCCCTTGCGTGTTCATAAATCACTATTTTAAGCCTATAATGAGCAAAATAACCTGTTCTTAGCTAAAGCTTGTTTTTCATTATCTCACACCAGTCTTAAATTTTAAAACAGCAAAGAAGATGGTAAAACTCTTGCTTCACTGTGGGGAAAAAAAAAACCCAAACAAACCAACCCAAAACAACAAACCAAAGCTTAATCATCATCAACTTTCAAATCTGAAAATGGCTGGATTGGTTCCAAGTCTGGCTCTGATATTTGCTAGGATGAAGAAATTTTATTACCTAATATTGCTTTCTTGTGAGAAGCATTTCACTAATCAAGTTAAGTCTCCAAAATAAAGTCAGTAACATAATGAAATTACCCACCAAACCTTCTATTCGAGTTTATGACTCTTCTCCAGTGTTTCATTTTTTAAATACCTTCTATGAACATACAAGTATTATGTGAACAAACTCTAACAAGAAATTTAGTATTCTCAGATGAAAATACCTTTAAGTGTCTTCCAATTCAATAGGAGTCAGTTTTTGTAGCTCTAAAAGAAACAGCTGACAAACACTGGCAAATTAAATACATACATGAAAATGTAAAAAAGCAGTCTTACCTGCCCCCTCATAACAGACATTTGGTTTTCAAAAGTAGCCTTGTCAAATCCTTTATCAGTCTTTAATAAAGAAAATAGTTATTATAAGAAATGACCCATTTATTTCTAGCTATATATTCAGTATGCAAATTCGGCAACTTAATGCATGCATAGTCATGCTTACCGATATCATCATAAATTTTGGAAGCTTTAAATAGTCATAGTATGACACACAAAAAGGTCTATTTACTGCAGCAAGTTTACATATGTGGAAATGAAGGATGTTCCATATCATAAAGTACATCCGTAGATATATTTTATCAGTAGATACTACTTTAGAACATTGATAGGTATGCCTAATACCATCACATCATGTTATACTGCTCTTTCTCTCACCTTTACTGACAAAAGAATACTTCCTCCTTCAGATTTATTAAATAATCAACTTCCACTGGGTTTAACAGACAACTCAAAGTCACTTTGAATATAACTGAGTCAAAGACCAAACAATGCAAGCGTGTTTCAGGATCTAGTTTTAACACTACAGCTGCATTTTCATTAGAAGTTTAAGATTTCCATTTCTTTCCATCCTGATCATTTGGATTATTTCACCTGAACATCCAACAGAATTGTTTACAGAATGTTTCAGAGAAGGACACTTCTTTACATCTCAATATTGTAGCACAGTTTCAGTATCTTTAAGGTAAGTTCAACTTACTTTAAACAGGGTCAAGATTTCAGCACCAATTTCACACACACTATATATATCTCTATCTAAAATTAAGTCTATGAAAGGTATGCAGGTCTTCAAGGTAAATACATGATTTCCTCAGGTTGCTACAGTTTATCTTCAGTTATACACACCACACAGGTATGTTAAATTGAGTTTTTACACAGGCCTGCACTATAAAAGTTAACTAGCTTTAACTGATCATGTGAAACTTAGGTATTTAAAAGGAAATTATGTTTTCAAATGAGCTACTATCAATTAGCCACGTTAGTGATAGTATCCTCTTTATCATATATTCCCTTTCTACCCTGCCAGTGTTAAAGCTAAAAGAGAACAGTATCATGACATACAGAAGTTAAACTCATCTAACTGTTCCATTAAATGTATTAGCTATTGCAGTAATGCTTAATTCAAAGAAGCATCCAATTCACCTTAAATAGTTCATAAAGATCTTCACAAAGATCCTGTACAAAGTTCATATCAGAAATGCGAGGAAGAACTAGGTCTCTGGTCTCCTGGGAGAAAGGAACTTTTGCCTGAGAAAGCCAAGCCCAGTGAAAGGGATCTAATGCAGAAAAACAGTACACAAGGATTAACAACAGGCAAAAGACATTCTCAAGTGCTTATCACTGACACAGTAATACTCTGCTGCCTACTAATTTCTCAGTAACACATCATTTTTCTCAGCACTGTTACCCCATATACCTCTTTTGGCTACAGTTACAAAAACAGCTTTACAGCTACTGAGTCTTTTACCTAAAAAGTGAAAATAATATTTTAAGTAACAAATATTTAGTTGAAGCAGTAAGTAAAATATGTATATAAATACTGTAAGCACCAGTAGGGGCCTTCTCCTAGTTTAGTAATGCAGTTTCCTTTGGAGTAAAATAATGGCTGCAATCAAATAGAAATCTTTCAGATGTTTGACTCTATTGAAGAATTAACAAAAAAGTAGCTACTATTTTTTAACTTTTTTTTTTTCTTAAAATGCCTTCTAAGCATGCTGAGAGAAAACACTCTTAACGTCTCCCGTAATTGCTATTAAACAGTTTTTTCAAGAGATATTGTAAGATTATTACCAGATGCTATACAAGACACCAAACAGTATCAGTTACAGGAACTCAGGGACATCACCAGCAGCAGGCCACCCACTGAAGTTTCCTAACAGTGTTCACAGCCCTTTGCATCTGACAGTCCAGACAATTTTCCACTCAGCACAGTCTGTTTGTGTAGTTCGTCTCTCACATTTCTCTACAACACTATGAGAGACTACACAGGTGGCCTCACAGAAGTCAAGGAAAATCAGTATTCACTGCCTCATCCACTGAGCTAGTCAGCATTAAAAGCTGTCTCATCAGTTAAGCACAGTTTGTCCTTGCTCGTTTCCCAATCACCTCCTTGTTCTTCATGTGCTTATACATGGCTTCCAGGAGGATTCATTCTACAGTCTTCATGGGGACTGTGGTTAGGCTGGCTACCCTATGATTCCTTGTATTCTACATCTTGCCCTTCTTGAAGATGCATGTGATACATTTTTCTACTCATCAACAACCTCCCACATTAACCACAGTCTTTCCTGAGTGCTGAGAGAACAGCCCCACATCACACAGCTCCCACTGTGTTTTCAATGCACCCTATCTACTCCTATAGACTTCTTTCTGTATGCCTGTTTTGCTTAAGTGCTCCCTTTCTTCCGCTTTGCATAACTGTCATTCCCAGAGGCTCTGCTTATGAGCTCTGAGACCCAAGAGCCAAAAGATCAAATCCTATAGGTGAGAAATGAGAAAAAGTAAACAGTAACTTGTTCCTTCTTATGCCTTTTGCCTTTAAGTCTTTGCTGCACTTCAGTCCCGCTCTCACTTTTAACTTACTTAGCCCTTCTGCTCTTTATTTCCTCTGCTAGCTTTATACAGCTGAGCTCTGACTTTCCAGATTCCATCCTTGCACTACAACAACCCAAGCAAAAAAGAAATAACTTAATTTGGAAGTTACTCTCCCAATAGGAAGATGACTGAAGAATGCAATACTTACATGCCCTCCACTCATCAGGATGCTTAAAAGGAAATGCTAAACCATTGTCAATTGCAGCAATTTTAATAGTAGATTCCTTAGTTACAGTCCATTGGCTATCCTATAGAAGGAATATTTCAAAAACAAGTGATACCTATGTGCTTACGAAAATAGTGAAATACATTAAAAACACTAAATAATATACTATTCCCACACTTAAAGTCAACTAAAACAACATACAGGAGTACCCAAATCAACTCCAGCATGTGTAATTCTTACTTTATCACCATTAAAAAGGAGCCCTTCCCCCAAATACAAGACAAGCATATAAACAGCCAAAGAAATGTGCTTGAGCAACAGTGGGCAGTTTCATTATTACTATAGCCCAAGCTGGCGAAGACAAAATATAGAACAATAAAAATACCTTCTAGCACTCTTTTATCCAGACTGATCCAAATACCTTTTCCATTTACTTCACCTAGAATAATTTGCAATTATATTTCTTGAGGCCATACACCAGAATTAAAGCCATGCACTTAATCCCCTGCAAGACCAAGCTACGAAACTAAACAATTTAAGCAATATAACTTTCAGAGTACAATTTTCTTACCTTATCTGACAGATCAAGTCCATCATGTTGTTTTTCATACCTGACTAACCAGTTATCGTTACCTCTGTCTTTAAACAGGAAAATGCATGTCACAACATGTCATCTATAAAGAAATCATCATCTAAAGTGATATAAAATGACTAATATTGTAAATTTACCAAGAATTTACCAAAAGAGTCAGGCAAAACTGTTCAAAGAATTTTCTCCATCGCAGTATGTTTAGGTTTACTGAAATGTATGAGGCAACTGAATTACTGGAAAGACCAAAAATCTACCAAGTGTTCTTAGGTATTTATTACTGCTTTAATCTCCCCAGCTGGCTGAATATACAGCAAAACACCAGGTAAGCTAAAAGAAACTATTTTCAACCATTTTATGCAGAAAAGACTGGCTGTAGTTTGCACTTCTCCTGGGGAAAAACTGTCAGCAGCAGTACCACTATGACTTAATTTCAAAGCTTATTTTACTGCTGACAGGGGAAAAGAGAGGCCCTGCAAAATCATATACAGTGTGATGTTTAATTACATGGAGAAAACAGATTCTTCAAAGATTGGGAGCAGGGAAAGGAGGGGAACGAAGAGCTTTTCAGAAGCTGAAAATGGCTGCACCATTTACACAAAATTGAGACACAGGAGGCTTTGACAAGGTGTTTCAGATAGAAAATGACTGCATGGATTTGTAGGTCATCTTGAGGCACTCCCCTAACTTTAGTTAAACATCAGAAGTTTTTCATGTTCTATCATCATTAAATATAGTAGATAAAGGTAAAACCATTCACATAGTGATATTCTGCATTTTGAGTATTTTCCTTACAATTTTAAGAACATCACAGGACACAGTAATTGTTTGGGAACATTGGGTTCTATTTGATAAAGCTGACAGACCATAGCTGTGGCTAGAAAGTATTAAGTACTTATGAAACTTTTGTTTGTTTCTAAAAAGTCACAGGTTAAGTGACTTATTTTCAGCTGGATTCCTTTATAAGTGAATTTAAGAAAAATTAACTAGAGCCAATATATGTCTGAAGAAGAGTAAAGATGCCCACCTCAGACAAAGCAGCAAAGGAGTATATTTTAAATATGCCTTTGAAACCCCTACGTAGGCAACAAACAAATCCTAGCTTCTGAGTGAAAGAAACAACAATGCAGGAGAACCAAGATTCACACACCACAGTTGTACTTCAATGCTTAGTCACAATGAATATGAACTATTTTGTACTGATGCAAAACTGTGCTGTTCTCAACTCCAGCTTAGCATAAAAGGAATGGTAGTCATGGCTTGTCCTATGGTTCCTGAAACCTCACCATCCCTTACCCTAATCAGGGGAAACAGACAGTTAGTTAATAGCCCACTTACAGAATTAAAGCATAATGGAAGTATTTGTTCTTGAATTCTTTCATTGCTTAAAAATATCAAATAACAGCCAAAAAGGGTTATTTGGATTTTGCAATATTTAATGCTTGAATCTGAAGTAATTTGTTTTTAAGTTTTAAATGCAACATTCTGGCCTTCAATCGTGAGAAAAACACCTGAAATACATTAAAAGCATTCAGCAGCAGCTTGCAGCCAGCACTGCTTACCATTTCTGCCTCACAGAAGTAGATTAAGTATCAAGACATTAACAAATACCTGTATTTCTGATGACATAATCCAAAATAACCAATCTTTCAAACTGTGACTGAAATTCTTTCCTTGTATTCTCAGGTAAAGGATCAGTTTCAAACTTCCTGAGCCAGTAGTCAGCTTCCTTATATCCTTCAACAAACAGCTGGAAGGAGCCAACCTGAAACATTAAGTAACTGTATTTGGAAAATGCACTTGGCTAGGTCACATAACTAATTTTAACAGAAAAACTTATTATGTACTTTCAAAGTACACAGGAAATATGGCATAAAAAAGATTACTAAGTGGTTTTTCTTTCATTCCCAAATTCTAAAAAAAGGAAGGGTCAAATCATGAACACTTTTCTGTTTAGTTTTGGGGGAGAGGGAATCTTTGGTTGCGATTGTTTCGGGTTTTTTTAGTATTTGTTTAAGCATTCTCTGAGTTTACCAGAAATCAAACGTAGCCAAGCGGCTCAGCATAAGTGAACACTTAGTATTATGAGTAATATTTGAAACAGAGAAAAAGAAGTAACATAGAATCACAGAATGGTTTGGGTTGGAAAGGACCTTAGGATCATCTAGTTCCTACCCCCCTGCCATGGACAGGGATGCCTCGCACCATATCATGTTGTCCAAGGCTCTTCTGTCCAACCTGGCCTTGAACACTGCCAGGGATGGAGCATTTGCCACTTCTCTGGGCAACCCACTCCAGTGCCTCACCACCCTCACAGTAAAGAACTTCTTTGTATCTAACCTGAACTTCCCCTGTTGAAGTTTAAACCCATTCCCCCTTGTCTTATCACTACAGTCCCTGATGAAAAGTCCCTCTCCAGAATCTTTGTAGGCCCCCTTCAAATATTGGAAGGCTGCTATGAGGTCTCCAGGTAGCCTTCTCATCTATTTTTTTAATTCGTTCAACAGCCTATAGGAAACTCACACACACACAAAAAAAAAAAATATATAGCACCTCTCATATGAAGACAGGCTGAGAAAGTTGGGGCTGTTCAGCCTGGAGAAGAAAAGGCTGTGTGGAGACCTCATAGCAGCCTTCCAGTATCTGAAAGGGGCTTATAAGGATGCTGGGGAGGGACTATTCATTAGGGACTGTAGTGACAGGACGAGGGGTAACGGGTTAAAACTTAAACAGGGGAAGTTTAGATTGGATATAAGGAAGAAATTCTTTACTGTGAGGGTGGTGAGGCACTGGAATGGGTTGCCCAGGGAGGTTGTGAATGCTCCATCCTTGGCGGTGTTCAAGGCCAGGCTGGATGAGGCCTTGGGTGGCATGGTTTAGTGTGGGGTGTCCCTGCCCATGGCAGGGGGGTTGGAACTAGATGATCTTAAGGTCCTTTCCAACCCTAACTATTCTATGATCCTATGCAAAGTTCCTGTTTCCTTGATGAGAAAAGCAGCATTAACCATTTTTGCAAAACAAACACTTCTTGCATGAAAATGGCTGAAATACATTTCTCAGAAGAGTCCAAGGAAGAAAACTACAGATGGCATCGGCTCTGTATGTGTGGGCAACAGGTAAGATCCTCAAGATTAAAATCCAAACGAAGACTTATATTCAAGAAGTAAAATGCAAATAGATGCACATGTGCAGAGACATAGATAAACACAGAACATGTGGAATAGCCATGCTGATACAAGCTTGCATAACATATGTCACATAGATCAAAACTGCTGAGAACTGATACAGTGAATTACCCAAGCTGTATATAACCTGTGTTTTTCAAGTTTAGGAGAACACCATTGTGGTGGTATTTGGGGGATAAAATAAGGCTTGTTAGCCAAGAAAGAGGTGGGGTTTTAGTCACTGGAGTACCGCACATAAGATGAAAGCAAGGCAGGATGAACAGTAAGACACCTAAAATAATAAAACAAATAGAAAGTAAAAAAAAAAACCCACAAGTGTTTAAGAAAAATTATATAACTAGATAAATTACAGGGGAGAAAATGTGACAATATTAAAAAAAAATGACACTGAAATGAACTAAACAGTTAAGAAAAGGAAAAGGCCAAAACAGTGAGAGATGCACAACACTAACATGTTACTCCTCCAGCAGAAAGCTAGGCTACAAACTGAAACAAAAAGTGGCAGGATTATTAAAGTAGTTCAAATGAAGGAACAATGAGTGGACAGATTCTGCATATGAACAGTCATATTTATCAAACTTCAGTCATCCAGAGATAGTTTCAACAAGCAACAAGGTTTTTCTTCTACAGTTGAAGTTTACAAATATTTTTTTTTTTTTTTTAATTGAGAGGTTTGTGTAAGAATCAGCAAATGCACAAATTACTTTTTCCCATCTTACCTTAGGAGGTAGTCCAATTCGATTAAATTTTTTAGCAACTTTTGGCACTTTCTCTAAAGCGTATTTTTTTCCTCTTGACTTCGCACGATCTATTGCACTGTAATTAAAGGTCTCACTGACAAGCCAGACAACCTTAAAATATGAAAGTTAAAAACACAGCTCAGAATTCCTTATTATTTCAATTATAAATTTACAATTAAATTTATGCTTAGGTATCAAAACAGCAAAAAGGAAGCATCAGGCATTTTCAACAGGAAGTTTATGTAAAGTAGTAAATATTCACCTCTTCACGTACCTCAAAAGAAAAATGGGAATCTTTATATGCCAATTTTGGCAATTTTGTCTCTCACCAAAAGACAAGGAAATGAAAGTGTCAGGAAATGGTAGAAACTGAAGTGGTTCCAAAGAAGAAATTCAATTCAGATCTAAAACTTAAACTTTAAACCAAAAATCACAGTCACTATGTCTATAACAAACAACTGTGCCTTCAGGTTTGTAACAGTTTATGCATGACTTGGGGATAATGATATACAAGGATGTCTCCACAAGTACAGTCCAGAGACTGACAAATCTGCCACTATTATTTTTCATTTAATAATTTATGCATTTTAACTTTTACCTTGGTTTTAGGTACAACTCCTAGTCCCAGCTTGTCATCCACAAGATAGGCACCAGCTTCAGAGAGGTATCCCTGATTTGGAACGAGGCAGCCTCTGCCAAAGCAGCAAGGACAACAAACTTTGTGAAAATATTTGGTCCATTTTGGATTTAGATGTCCATAAGGCTCTTCAGATTTTGGTTTGAACACTCCAATAATTTTCTACAATAAGTAATATAAAATGAAAACATGAATACTTTGAGTTGCAAAAGATTAAAATCATTTTGAAAATTAGTTATTTGAAAGTATTGGTTAGATACTATACATTGCATTTTACAGCTGATCTTTTTGGATGATGAAATACTAAAACTAACAAACTGATATTCCAAATAAATTTACTGTAGAATGCTTGTCTAGAAGAAATTCAAAATAAGCTATTCATAAGAGAAAAATCAAACCCAGCTAACATTTACTAGCTTTTCAAAATTAATGAGGACTGCATTTTAGAATCACTTGGTTTCTATTCTAAGTTTTCTAATAAGGAGGTTTTAAAAGTAGCTTTAAAATTCATTTTCAGCCCACCATTATACTTCAGACAAGAGATATAATGGTTCCAGAAAAGTGATAAACATACAGAATGCTAATAATCCAACATTACCCTTTTTCTATCTAGTTTATTTATTGCTTTAAGTTTGAATGGATCAAAATGCATCAAAATGAAAAACTGCATTCTGCAATTCCAAGAAGTGGTGCCGTTTACCACTGCTACAGAATCCTCAACTGAGAGCTGACAACGGTTCACACTGTCAGCCACCATTTACATTGGAGACATGTAGCAAAGCTTAAAAGTACTCAGAATACTATCTCCAATTTGGGGCACTATGCTTCAAGAAGTCTGTTAATGAACTGGAGAAAGTTGAAAAAAAAAAAAAGAGAATAAACACAAGAAAAAGTGAATAATGAAAGACTGTATGAACAGGGATTGTTTAGCCTCAGAGAAAATGGGGCAAAAGGAACTACACAATTGGTTACTATAGAGAAAAAAGGAACAGCAGTTACTGTTAATGAGCCGAGAAACGATAGGCTTGAATCACAGCAGATGAATTACAAAGAAAAAATCCTTTGGAACCTTAAAAGCAGCTCAAGACCAGAACAGACTGCCAGGTTCAAGAGTCTCCAAAACAGGATGCCACTAACAACTGGTTAGACAGCTATTCATCAGGAATCATGTTAGAACAATCCTGCTTCTCATCACAGGCACTAAATAGATGATTTCTCAAGATGCCTTTCTTACACGTGATTCCATATTTGTTAACCTCAAAACACAGATTGTTACCACAATAAAATATATAACTTTCCATTGTCTGTGATAAACTTCAGCCTACTGCATAAAGTCCATGTAATGAGTCTTCCCTAGCTCAAGTGAAGTGCTGTATTTTTCATTCCTTCTCACAGAATCATAGCAAGTAAATAAAATTCTAATAAATATCTAAGAACAACTATTTAAGAAGCACTTTCACACATTAGTACTTTCCTGAATCCTTATCAAAATAGGGAATATCTCAATAAGCTAAAAATTGCCTGCCGTGCACCAACACTCATACCTAATTTACACTCAAGTCATGAACGATTTTGCTGGCAGTCAGAAACTAGCATTCTGCTTCAGTAACTGCCAATTCAGCCAGATTAGGGAGAGGACGCAAGTAGGTGACCTTCAAGCTTCCAAGTAGGTGACCTTCAAGCTTCTGGAGAACTTTCACCCACTGTCCAAGACAATCCAACTATTCCAAGATTGTCCAGGAGAAACCAAATACAGATAACTTACTTCACGCAGTTTGTAAAGAGATTATACAAGACACCAGGCATTAGTAGCATCACCTGTCTTGTCCCATCAACTACCAGGAAAAAAAAGTTACAATCCATTACTATTTCATTCATCCTAGAAAATAAATTTCCTATCAGCAGGAGAAAAACAAATTGACAAAAATTCTCTTGTTTTTGGTATGCTGTTAGCTGTGATTCTAAAGTTACATTCAAAATCATAAGCAAGTTCTATGCAACTGCACATACACAATTCAATTCAGACCTACACGAAAAGTACAATGGATATCTTATGCAACATGAAAGCCAGGATGTTCTCTTGCCCTACTTTTTTTTCTTTTTTACATCACACCACTTTGGAAGCGGCACTCACTTTGTACATTGGTTAGCCCAAAATTCTCACATTAGGTTTAGAGTTCTTAAAAAGTTACTTATTTTTTTCCTATTGGAATCACAGGTATCTGACTGCTCAGAACAAATCCAGCAGCTTTTCATTTCCCAGAAATGTCATGGTGTATTAGTATTATATTTTAATATCACTGTATTATTAATGCCAAGCCATTAACTGTTTCTTTTCTTTGGATAATACTTCCTACAAACTGTCCATTTGAGAAAAGAGCTTATCTCCTTACATTGCTTGCCCAGGCTATACTGTACTATAGTATCAAATCTAGATATGGTTTTTAAGTTTTCACTGAAATTAGAACCTTGCTAAATTTTGCAGCACCACTGCTGTCGAGGACCAGAGTAGAACTAGAAAGCTCAATTTGCAGACAAGGCCAGTCTTAATTTCGCAGGACTCCATTAGCATTACCAATCAGCCAATAGCTAAACTGTCAAAAACATGTCGCAGAACAGTTTGTAACAGACACAATGTCTTTTGCTTTCCTGGTTACACAATGAAGAGAAAATGCAGAAATATTCAACACTTCAGCAATAGTACTGCTTAAGTACTGAACTGCTTTTTATCAGTATACAACTATGGCAATAAGCACAAAAAGTTAATTTTTATTGGGCAATTTTAATCTTTCTGATAGATCCAAATCAGCAAATAAGATGACCTGGCAGTAGCAGGCTGTTTTACCTATAACTTGGCATTAGTGTGGGTAAACACTTCAGAAGTTAACCAGCAAAAAGGCTTAGCATGTCTCTAATAATCTCCTCCTCATGCCGGGAAAGAGCTTACGCAAGAAATTCAGGAGAAAGCAAGCCACAAAACTGGTCTTAAGTAGAATGATGCAATACTCTGTCCAACAGGCTGTGAAATCCATCCTACACATGGGAGCTGCACTATTGACAAAATAAGTTTTATCAGACCTTTAATGTGGAAAACAAATTTAGATAAGCTCTAAATTTAGTAACAGAACAAAAGCAAAATTCAGAGTCAGCTAAGAACTCAGTATCATTATTCTCAGTCCCATGATGGCAAACACCTTCATGTATTTTGCAATGAATTTTTTCTTGAACCCACAAAAAAAAAGGAGTTTCAATCTTCCTTTCTCCTAAACCCTTACATTCAAATCAATGATCTGCATAAAGGCGGAGTGCAAGTCACTATCAGAAACTTAACTACGAACAAAAACACCACCTCACGCAAAACAGAAGTAAAACCAACAAAAAATTCACCACATAAGAAACAAGCAAATAAGGTGCTCCATCCAAAATACTGTAGTTGCAAAAATGGTGTGCAAGTAACTTTTCATTAGTCCCAGGGTGCAATGAGTCTCCCAGGCATTTGCTTGTTGCCAAAAAAATCTGCAAAATCAGTCTGGAAAGGCTTCAGACAAAATAGATTTGCACATATTGAAATCAAGAACAAGTATGGCTTTTTTTGTAGTAACTAACTTTCTAAGAATAAGAGACCCTGATTGCACAGCATTAAGAAAAACTCCTTCCAAAAAAACCACTTGACTACTTTTAAAGCATTTGAGCATAACATTGTAGAGTACCCTTTAGACGTTTCATGCCTTAGATTTTTGAAAAAGTATTCATTTAAACCAGTACTCTGTTACTCAGATTTTTTTCTACTGCATATTAAATATCCTAATTTAAAGTACATCTTTAAAAACACTATAAAGTTTGAACATCTATACATAAGCATAAACCCTGAAAACCTACAAAGAACTAAACTACTGGAGTAGGGAAGTGACTTTAAGTTTAAAAAGTCTGCGGACACTCTGAACAGGTTTTCACATTAACAGCCTTAGATGTGACAGCAAGAATCTCAAAAAGCAATCAGAGAAAGATTATTTTCTATTACCAGTTTGAAAGAGATACACCTTCCTTCCCAACCTACTTTGGCTCTCCTCCACTAGAATGAAGTGGGTAATTACTAACAAATATTCCTGGAACACCACAGGATGAACTGTGATGTGCAGCTCTTAGAAGATTCTGAAGGGATAGCTCTGCCTCTTTCCATTTTAGAAATAAATTAATAAATTAATATATTTATTTGTATTGAGTCAGGCAGCTATTCTAAAAATCACTCATTCAATAAAGTATAAAAAATATCAACAGAAAAGCAGCATTAAAACAAAATAAGCACCCATGAAAATTAACTGACAAAACAGTAATACATTCTGTAATGATCGGTAATAAAAATAAAAGCTAAACAAAACCCATAATACTTGCTAAACAAATGGGAAATTACCATTTTGAGGATGTTGGGAGGAACAACAGTCTTGAATATGTTCCAAAAACCTAGGCGCTCGAAGTGTTAAGACTTCTATGTCAAATATAACTAGGGTCTTCAGGATTAACAAACACCTACAACTACCTAAGACCAGAAAACTGCTGACTGACTTTAAATATCAGGTATGACAAATTAACAAAGGTGTGGAAGTTTGCAGTCTTCTGGAATAGGTTGCTGAACAGACAAAGAACTTCTAATTTAAAGAAAACAATGTGCAAGTATGTCTTTAACTAAACAATGCTAACCAAATTTTACTTTCCAAGCAAGATATTCAGGTAACTGCTTCTCCTCTGTCTCAGGGTAACCTTAGGGTTACTTCTTTGAGGATCACAATTCAAGGTAGCATTTACCACTAAAGAAGGGGAAAACAAAGCTTCCAGTTATGATTCAGCAGACAAGTACAAAGGTAGATTTGTTTATATTGCTTTTCTTGCCCATCAACCAATTATACTGCAGGAAGAAGACATGACCTAAATAAAAGACTATCAAAACAACAAGAGAGATAAAAATATAGAAGGCTTGGCTAAAGAAACCTAAACAGTACCCAAATCAGAAGCTCTGTTGGGTGAAAAATGAATTAAACATAGAAGGCACAAAATGTTAGATTCTGCAGAAGGGAATTCCTGAATTGTTTTCAGATGTTAAGGAGGCCCTTTTATTTTCTCCATATTCCTTTGGTGCAGATAATTCAAAACATGGTAAACAGCAACAGAGATACAGCTCTTGCATTTTTGGCTTAGCTTATGCTGCAAGACATAATTCGAAATTTAAGTATTACTTGCATGGATTTTTCACAACATAGATTTTGGCATACCATAAATTATTAAACAACAAAATGAATTTCCATTTAAATAGAACTTTAAAATTTCCATTTTAAACTCACTGCTGATAGAGTCTCTGACTTTGCAATAACATGCTCACCCCTTTTGGATCCTTGGCAAAGTAACTCCCGCTGGATCCTTGAGAGATTCTTTCTGGAAAAACTCCACACTCTATAGCTTGTTCTGCTCTCAGAATAATCTCTGCAAATTCTGGATCATCTAAAAATATATTCATATCAGCACTATGTCCTGTATGCCCTGAAAAAAAAAAAAAAAGCAATCTTAAATGTAATTTGAATTAACAGCCTAAGTACATACACTGAAAAGCTCACAGCCTTGCCTGCTAAGCTGGTCATTTGTATAGATCACAGCCCACTGGATCAGAATCTGTTAGACTACTTTGCCAATACTTCTGCAATAAACTACAGTTTAATTTTAAGACTTTTACTGGGTCTGTCAGGGAGAATCAGTAAATTGCATTTCATAGAGTAAGAGGGAAAGGGTTCTAGGACTTCCCTGACAGTACTTAAGTGAGCTAGGGAAATAAAGCAATAAAGAAAAACAAAACAAAACAACAAAACCCAACCCACAATAACTCTTATTTTTATGGACTTTTACCTCTTGAATCAGTGGCTCTTATTCTATAATAAAGCCTCAACTACCTCTACAGAAGAAACATTGCACCACACAGCTGAGCTGCAACTATTACATCTTTTTGTCAGTGAAAGCAAAATCAGAGTTATGCATTATATTGTTACCAAACAAAATGCAACACTCATATTAAATTGCTCTGCACATTAATCTACCAGATGAAGAGGATCTACACGTGAACTTCCTATCACAGGGACTGAAGCTGTCCATGCAGAAGACAAATGAGAGGTCAGGTTTTAATTTCTAGGCATTCATTCCATAATCTAAACCCGTAAGAAGTCTCACTGCCTTGAGGAAATTCTTCAGCTGTGTCTTCTCTAATGTAAGAGATGACTGCAAGAAAAACATATTTCATTAAAAAATTAAATTCAAATCAAAGAAACCACGTTATGCTGTATGCTCAAGGGAAGGAAAAATAATTTGGGAAACTTATTTCAGTATTGCTACTGTGCTGCTAGAAAGCCTTCTGTTGCTACAGTGACGTGACCGTATGAAAACACACAGGCTTAAAACAAGAAACTTTTTCAAACTGCCCGGTTCCCTTTCAGTTTATCAACACTAGCCAGAGGAAAATGAGCCATTTTCATTGAAGCTAGTATTTGCTGAATGTGACAGGGTTTTCTACGTTGGTTTCTTCTTCAAAAATTACTTTAATCAAGTTTTTCACTATGAAACCATATTATGGTCACAACTCATTCCCCATAGAGACTCTAAAAACAGTTAGAACTAACCAAACTTTTTCTTGCAACCACTCTTGCGAGCTACTTTTCTCCTTAAACTCTCACCCAGGAAATCAGAGCTCACACACACAGAGTCTAACTACCAAGCTCAGTGACTTTCTCAGATTCATTTGAACAAGGACTAAGGTTGTGAAGCTGCTATACATAGA
Organism: Psittacula echo; assembly: GCF_963264785.1. Classification (NCBI taxonomy): domain Eukaryota; kingdom Metazoa; phylum Chordata; class Aves; order Psittaciformes; family Psittacidae; genus Psittacula; species Psittacula echo. The sequence continues at coordinate 19,744,773 of NC_137735.1, read as the reverse complement.
TGTATAAGGAATGTATACAGGAATGATGAGATTGTGCGAACAAAGATACAAATACTACCATCCATGTATACACCTCAACCTGTTCTTCTGTCAGGTTAACATGACATCAGCTAAACAAATACACTCTGCAAGAGTAACATGTATGAACTCTTCCACTACTAAACTAGCTTTATACTATTTAACATTAACATGATTAAAGGTAGTCATTTCAACCAGTTCCATCTCTTTCTATACAGAGTCTCATACTCTGACCACAATTCCATTAGGAAAACCCTCTCTGTGTTGCAATAAAATGCATTAATATCTGTTGCATGCTTGTTCCACCTGACACACGAAACAATCCTTCAAGTGCTAGACACACAGAAAAGGTAACGACAAGGAAACAAGAGCAGGATGAGATGCTGCAATCAATCACAATTCTGAGATTTTCTTACGGTCCTGGGGCAGATCCCAAGTGTTACTGTGTTCACGACCCTCAATGCCCCAGTGGGGCAAGACCCAGGCCTCTAGTCTCCATTCTGAAGCATTAACTACTGTTTTGCCAGAAGCACTGTCTCATTAACACATCTTGCATCTTGTGGGAACAAGACAAGAACTCCAAAATTATAACAGCACGTTTGCATTACAGGTCTGGTCTACACTTGGAATCACTGGGGTTTTTTCTTATGGTTAATCACAGTACATTAGCAAAAGCTTTCTGTGGCTACACATAAAAGTTACTAACATAGCTTTTGTTGCTCAAATTGATGGGTGTTGTGTTCACATTTTTTTTTTTTAGTATCTTATTGCAAAAGTAACGATTTTTACCAGTCTCTGACAAGAAATCCTACAGTATAATTGCAACAGCAAACACTATTATGTGATAGAAGTCCATAGATTTCCATTACTGAACCTTTCCCAGATGAACATCTCTTTACAAAGTTGCACAGGATCAGAAAGCTTGTAAGTCTAAAGAAAAAAGGTAAGCAATAAATATTGCATAGTTTACCATATATGTATCTAGTTATACAGTTATATATATGTTTATAATGAATACTATATAGTTTATATTTAGAATCAGACAATAGCCACACTTACGCTTCTTTTCAAATTGATAACTGAATTTTTGCATTTCTAATTTTTCAAATCATATTTTTCTCTAAGACTGGATTTCAAAACATAGAAAGCAGATCTTTGTCTATGAACACCAAAAATATGACAGAAGAGTCCACATGTAAAACTCTTAATACATGTGAAAAAATGGCTGGAGCAAGAAATGGCTGGAGAGAAGTAAAATTTTCTCACAGGATAAGAAGATGAGGGTCACAAGCAAGTAATTGCTAGGACAGTTGAGACAAACAGAAAAGCTGGCAGAGTTTGCCAAGCGTTCAGAAAGCAACAGCTGGAGTCATCACAGAACACAGTCTGTAAAACATGCAAAGCCGTAAGATTCAAAAACTGTGACAGAAACAAAGCAAAACCCAACGAAACAGAAGACAGAGAACAAGGAAAGTAACATCGGAGACACTCATGAATATGTAAATGATTTCGTGCAGCCCTGCGCATAAAACATTAGAATTTCGAGCCCTTCACAGGACTTTTTCTCTTCGAAGGCTGTTAGTCTGCGAGCCCGTGAGCTGAGCAAGGTACCTCGCACCTTGCCGAGCCTCTGGGCTGCAGACAAAAGCTAGCAACAAGCTTTCTGTGAGGCAGGGACACCTCAAGCAGGCATCGGGAGCGGCACTTCAGGCGTACTTTAGTCCTACAGGTAGTTTCCCAGTCTGGCCAGCAGGACAGCGCACAGGCACTCTCCTACTGGCGCACCTCTGTAGCTCTCTCCCCGCGCTCAGCCCGGCCCGGCCCGGCGGGGCGGCGGCGGCCCTGGGCCGTACCTGCGGCGGCGCGAGACTCCTTATCCCAGGCGGCACCCGCTCGGCGACCGCGGCCAGCGCCCGACGCCCGCAGGAGAGGCTCGTCCTCTCCATCGCCCTCGGGCCCCGAGTCCTCCTCACCCTCCTCCTCGAGCCCGAGCTCCCCACACAGCCTCACAGCCGCGCCGGGGGCAGCTTTCACCACCTGCGGCCCCCGCCATGGTGGCCCTGCCTGAGGCAGCGGCTCTGCGAGGAGCAACAGCCGCTCATCAGGCTCTCCGGCACCCAACTCCGCCATGGGCCGAGTGCGGTGGGAAGCGCCACCGGGCAAACTCAGGCCCCTCCACCGCAGCCCATGGCGCGCCCAGGCAGCACAGCTTGCTCCACGCCTCTCCTCGGCGCCCTGCGCATGCGCGGAGAGCAGCTGCCCGCCCCTGGCGCCGCTACCTGCCTTAAAGGGGCCGCGGCCCCAGAGCGCCCGCTGGGCGTCATAGCGCCCCGGCGCCGTTCAGGGGAGCTCGTCTGTACAGGCAGCGCTTTACAGCGTGCTGTGGAGCGACCAGAGAGGGTTCCAGAGCCTCCTCCAGGCTAGCTGCGGGGCATGTCAGTTTGTAAAGTGGAGGTCCCGTTGCCGGCCCCGGCCGGCTGCACCAGTTGTACCAGTCTGCGGATAGCTGAAGGCAGCCTGAGTGACCTGCTCAGTGGTATTCCGGGAATAAGCACAGCTACAGGCCTCCATGCTTGCACTGTTGTCATTGCTAGTCATTTAACAGAACCCTCCACCCCCTCCGCCCCGCGAAGCTTGGGTTACTTCCGCAGCCGAAACATGCTTATCCCCTGGCCGCCACTTCCACTAGCCAGCTGCAATCCCTTCCCGTGCTTTAAAGGGCATTGTTCTACACCATCACGGTAACTCCCACAATGAACCAACATAAGTAAAACCAACAGGAACACACTGCCATTATGTCCCATGTTCCCACAACCATCCTTTTGTTTTTAACGGGAAGAAAGAGAATACAACTACAACCCCAACACACTGCACCAGACTTTGGCAGGGATGCCTTCTTTCCACCCCTCTCTACAGGATAGGGTGTTTCTTTAGTGTGGTACTCAGAGATTCTGGTGAAATATGGGAGAAAGACACACGTATGAAGCACTTGCGTAGAATTGGGATTCTGGATTATACTAGGAACAAATCAGTTCCCAGCTAAAATAGCAATTGCACATATTTATTATTCATTATTCTCATAATTATTCATGATATAAGGATTCATTCTGTACATAACTTGGATCACAGGAGGAAAATTGCTTTGCTTGGTTACTGACAAAATAAAACCTTACTGAAATGCTTGACTTGTGTTTGTTTTGCCTTGGGTTACCTGTCTGCCAGTGGACTTTGGAACTAAGTTGAGTGTCATTTATTTATGTAACTATGAATATCTGTAACATTTGATAAAAATCTGTTCACACTCACATTTCTGTTTCCTTTCTATTAAAAGCAAACATATTCAGTCAACTGTGACTCCAGATGAATAGTCATTTAATGCCTAGTGAGAAGTGTATAGAGGTTATAGCAACGGGATGTCATTTTTCTCTACAGAAGATTGTATGGATATTAATTCCTGTGTGAAGCAAACAAAAAGATCAGACTAAGATAGGAGAAGCCTGACGTTCTTCCCAGCAGAGCATTAAGGAAGGCTGCTTCTCCCTTTAGCTACATTAGTTACAGTGAGTCGTGGCTGTTTCAGTTAACGTTCTGTTCATGAGTTTAGAAACAACCCATGGGTTTCTGGAAAGTCTGAAAGCTCTTTCTTTTGAAAAAGCTAAGCAAGAGATAATTCATTAGTTATTTCTTCTGGTTTAGGGATCATCTACACATGCTAGTGCATGTCTAAACACAGTCAACTTAGTTTTCATCTTCTACTGCAATGAAAATTCTGTAACAGGCTCACAGGTCTTGATCTAACAAATTCTTAATGCTGTCTCAGTCTTCAGTAGTACAGAGTTCAAACACTACGACAACACATAATTAAACACAATACACATCACCATCACAGTTATTAACAAACTATCAACTGTAATTCTGAGTAGCTAATACTCTCAATTAGCCACCTGGATTAAAATTACTTACAATAAAATCATGCAAATAAGTTAGATCGTTTTCCTCATGGTAACACATCTGTCTCTATTTTTCTAATCCACACAGCATACTTTGTCATCTGATTATAATATATACCTGAGCACTATGGCAAAACTGGAGTGAGAAAACAGGGAGGAAATAAAAGGAACACATCCATGCTCAACCCCGCACTTTCAGCTTTAGGTGAGTGCCCTCTTGTGATAGTTAAAGAACAAGTTGAATAGCTGCTCGGTATTTCTAAAGGGGCAGCAACACAGCACTTCCTAACAATCCGGAGGCAGCAGGACTACAGGGACTAAGAACGAGGAGAACTGGACTTGCAAAACTCTTCTCCATTCAAAAGGACTAAGAAACCGTGTTAATTATAATCTGAACCAACAGTTCTAACAGGTGTGTAAGATTACTCTGTCAGAACGCTGGAAAGATCCTAATCAGGCTAATTAAATTTACAAAAGCAGGACCATCACTATGTACTTTTCTCATGCTAATTAGCCACCTGAGCTTGAAACTGTAAAACAGAAGAATCAGATAAGCCTTCATAAACAAATTCAGTTGACCAGCTGCAGGCTGGTTGAAACCAAACATTGGAACAAGCATATTGTGTACTTAACGCACCTTTTTACACGCTTGCTACTGGTTATTTTAGGAAGGCAAACGGCAACCTGCTAGCCCCCACTACTGCCTGAGTGCAAAGAACAGGGGAGGCAACCACTCCAGCGCCCCAGGTGAGCTTCCACCTGATGAGGCTTCACTGGGAATTCCTTATAAAGGTGCAATGCCTATCCCTGATGTCCTGATGGCATAAGTGCCTTTTCCCAAGAAAAGACAAGGGGGGGAGATGGGCCTAAAAAAGTAAGCAAATTAATCCACCCACAGTACCATGCTTTTCTCCCTGTAATGCAGTTTTCAGCCCCGGCAGTCAGGCTTGGCTGCAGATTGCCATTGTTTGACGAAGACAATCCCACAAAACCACCTTTGCCGTCAGAAACGTTGTGAGGAGCAGAAAAGGCTCTTATCCTGACAGGAACTTTCAAGGGACGAATGTGGCTGTCCTCAACAGCCTAATACTGAACAGAGGGGTGGAGAGAAAACCCACCCACGAGCAGGCTCTTCACAACCAAGAACTCCGGTTTCTGGTGGCTGCCCCCTCTCGTGCCCCCTCACGGACACAGGAGCCTTCGCTGCCTGTGGAGGACCAGCCTCGAAAGCTGAAAATGGAAGCACCCAGCTGCGGCTCCTGGCAAAGACCACCGCGTCCCGCGCAGCCCCTGCCCCGGCAGGAGGGGGGCGGCCCGGCGCTCCACCTAGCGGCCGAGGCTGCTGTTGACCGCGCTGGGCGGAGACGGCCCCGGCAGGAACTGCCCCCAGCGTTGCTGGGCGGGCGCGGCCCAGCCCGGCCCCCGTGAGGAAAGGCGCTTCTTGCCCTTCTCGGCCGCGCATGCGCAACACCCAAACGGCCCTTATCCGGCGGGAACTGAGGGACCGGCAGCCCTGCAGACAGCGCCGCGTCGTGCCGGCGCTGAGCGGGAGAGGTGGCAGGAGCCGGTGCCGCCGGGAGCCGCGCTGCCCCCCGCCCCTCCCTCTCTCAGCCATGAACGCGGAGAACTTCCTCGCCAGCGAGCGGCTGGTGACGGCGGCCTATGTGCGCCAGGGGGCGCAGGGCCGCCGCGCGCACGAGCTGCGACTGCGGGCCCTGCTGGAGCAGGTAACGGGGTCGGGCAGTCCCCCGTCGGGCGGCGGGGCGCTGAGTCAGGGAGGGCAGCACCCGCCTGACACGGGGCTCCGTGGGGGAGCTGATCCTGCTTCTTCTCCGCCCGGTTCAGGCATGCCCAGAGCGTCCTGCACAGCCCCGTGAGCTCGGAGGGGTGCCGGTCCCCGCGGGCACACGTCAGGCTGTTCTGTCCCTGCTGCCCCCACGCTGGTGTGACGGGCCTCTGACCCGCCGTGCCGGTGGGCAGGGACATGGCCCAGGCGAGGAGTGTCGGGAGAGCTGGGCGCCCTTTACTCGGTGGCAGAGACCTGGCGGAGCCCCCGGGTCAAAGTCCGCGACTGGGACAAAAAATGCGGCCTCAGAGCGTGCGTGTGCGAAAGGCAAAGAGCTACAAACGGTTTTTAAAACGGTGAGGTACAAACATACTGATACATGATATGCATAATTATACTTGTGCCAAAACAGTCTAATTTTTGGTCTCCAATGTTTAGAAATAATCAGTGAATTCTTAAATGTTTAAGCTCTTGAACGATAAGTCACATCATCCGCTGCATCACACCACACTTAACTTTAAAACACACTTTAGAAACTAGGAAGTTTTACTGAATTCATATTAGTGTTATTAGAGCATGTAAGAAAAGCCTGTGAACTATTTAACTGCTATAGTAATGCATCATGGGTATATGGGTAACTTTTCTCTGAGGGTCTTTTCTGCAGTTTGCAAAGATGAGATTGCAGTTCTTAACACAGTAAAGAGCATGTGTCTGGTTGCAGGTTTTGATGTATTATGTTAAGTGCTTTCCTTGCCTATTAGATGGTAAGGGTTTGTTCAACCTGGAGAAGAGAAGGCTCCAGGAAGACCTTAGAGCAGCTTCCAGTGCCCAAAGGAGGCCTACAAGAAATCTGGAGAGGGACTTTTTACAAGGGCATGTAGTGACAATTCAAGGAGGAATCGTGTTAAATTGAAATAGAGATTTAGATTAGACATTAGGAAGAAGTTTTTTACTGTGAGGGTGGCGAGCCACTGAACAGGTTGCCCAGAGAAGCTGTGGCTGCCTGAGAAGTGTTCAAGGCCAAATTGTGGATAGGGCTTTGAGCAACATGGTCTAGTGGAAGGCATCCATGCCTGCGGCAGAGGAGTTGGAACTGGATGATCAAGGTCCCTTCCAACCCAAACAGTTCTATGATTCTGTAACTACAAAGGAGAATATGCAGATAGGAAGATGTGTTGGAAGTGAAGCTGTATTTCCCATCTGCTCATAATACTTTTGGTTCTATAATACCCAGTTACCTCCCTTTCATCCATTTTTCTCTGTTGAATTCCTGTAGTAGTAGATTCTTATCTCAAGAATACATCAAATAATGTATAGTCTTCTAGGAGTGATTAACGTGTATGTGCTGCAGTGGTTTTATGTGTACCTTAAAGAACACTTGAAAGTGAAAAATATCCTGACTGTTTTAAATATCAGGATATGCTAGTGTAATTGCACTTAATATATGGAAAAATCATTGCTAACTTTTCTTTGAATACAGGTTTGTAACATTAGATAATATAAAACAGCGTAACAAAAATACAAACTGCTGTTCAGCGTGGGAAAAAAGGGTAATGTTAATCAAACAAGTTGCATAAAGCTTTGTTCATGTTTAATTTCCATGTTTCCAAGTTACCTGTATGTTGTTGTTATTAAGGGAAAATGCCCTGAAGATGGATGGGATGAAAGCACCATTGAACTGTTTCTTCATGAACTTGCTATAATGGACAGCAATAACTTCCTGGGCAATTGTGGTGTGGGTGAGAGGGAAGGAAGAGTGGCGTCAGGACTCGTTGCCCGAAGGCATTACAGGTACAAGTTTTTCTCAATTTGAATTATTCAGATTTATTATTAATGCTTTCAAATGGCATATTTTATTGTGTCTTGTAATCTGAGACCTTGGTAGCATTTTAGAAAAACAGTTCAATGCAGTACTGAATTGATACAACCTTCTGTATTAAATTTTCATTAATAACTCACTGGGAAGTCTTGAATAAAATGAAAATGTTTTGTCAGGGTTATGTCCTGTATGCTGCACTGGTGGAAGTTTCAGACATTGAGTTGACTGTGTGTAGGAAAGCAGTTTTAAAACAATCTATGCATTACTTGCTGTTTATTAATGCTGTGCAGTTTTCATGTGTATATTATCCAAAACTACTGTCCACTGTAGTTGTAAAGTATCAGACATTCCTAGTGAACAGCTATTTGTATTTGGTTTATTCATTAATGTCTTTATAGTATGATTAACTGATAATGCACATGAAAACCCAGTCCAATCTATAATAGATTTTATATGAAGTAAGGAGATCTATACAGACAAGAAATGCTTTTAATAGCTTGTAGCCCTTCTGATACTTGATGGGTAAGGTGCTGTAATTCTAGAGGCTCTGCCTTAGTTTATTTATTAATATACTTTTGTGTGTGTGTGTGTAGAGTGTGCTGAGTACCTTGCTGTGGTGTTTTATATAACAGGAATAAAACAAAGTGAAATTTCCTGCAGTGTTTCTTCTTGAAAGATTGACACAAATGGATATTAAGAGACCAGAAATTTTAGTAAGCTTTTACCCAAGGAAGGGCATAGAGCCGTCCTCCCCTCCACTTATTTCTGAAATAAGTTTTACAGGTAATTTTGAAAGTGATGGAGGTAGGAGGAGATGGTTCTCAGGCTTTCTTTTCAGCTTAATTTTAAGTGCTAGTCTTAGGGAGGATTGCTTCTTAGGAAAGATTATGCATGTGCAGGAAAGAAAAAGTGGTAGTATGGGAAAGCTATTAAGAACAAAACAGCAGAAATGAAAAAATATTTTTGATTGAGGATTATGAGCAAGTTTCAATTTATTATCAAGCTATTGATTTCAACCTATAGCTTGAAATGGGGAAAAAAAAAAAAGTCTAATCTTTAAAACTGCTCCAAGTTCTAAGTTCCATACACTCATCATACTGCATTTTAGTCTATTCCCAAGACAAAAACAGAATTAAAGCAATAAATAGATGTGTATTGTTACTAGCTTACTTGAGCAGCTGCTCTGTTTTAGCCATAGGTAAAGTTAGTTCTGTAAGTGTAGATTTTGTAAACAATTTCAGGATGCTCCACTCTGGAAGGTGCTAAATAATATCCAGCATTTCTAAACACAGTTTACACACATAATTTGTAAACAAACTGCAGAGAGAGAGGTGGTATTGCATGATACATAATGTTGACTAGTAGAATGAAATAGAGGAAGTTGAAGATGGAGAAGAAGATGGGCAAAGTGATACATTAACCTTTCTTTCAGGACATTTTGTTGCAGCATATGTTATTTCTTTGCCCTATGGAGATGGAGCAGTTGTCAGGGGAGTATCTGTATAATACCACTATGCCTGTGGTATGCTACACTAGAGGCAACTGATTTTTGTTTTCCTTGGAGTTGTGTGTCTGAACATGTCAACATTTATAATGCTTATTCAGCAGATATCGAAGAACTGCTGAGGTGTACTTAAAAGGAAGCCTGCCAGATGCTAAAGGTGTTGCTGCTATGGGTCTTCTTACAGTTTTTACTTGCATATTGGAACAGTGGTAATCTACTGTTAACAAAAACAAAACCAAAAAACCAAACCCCAAAAAACACACCTAAAAAGATTTCATACAAATATATATTGTTCGTTATAGTTGAACTCATTATGGCAGATACAGATGCTGCATTGGATACAACATTTTCCACAATTGCTTATCAAATTAAATTATTTTCAATCAGCAAGAATTGCTGCTTTGGGATGTGAAAAAAACTTGATGTATGTTTTCAGTCTTTTTTTTTTTTTTTTTTTTTGTAGGTTGATCCATGGAATTGGAAGGTCAGGTGATATTTCTGCAGTGCAGCCTAAAGCTGCAGGGTCCAGCCTTTTGAACAAACTTACCAATTCGTTAGTTCTGGATATTATAAAACTGGCTGGTAGGTGTAAATCTGAAAATCTCTCTCATTTGGTCGGGCATGTCGTGAGTTCTTCGTATTAATTGCCAACTTGCTTTTTTACGTGCAGGTGTCCGGACAGTGACCAGTTGCTTTGTGGTTCCTATGGCAACTGGCATGAGTCTAACTCTGTGTTTTTTAACGTTGCGGCACAAGAGACCAAAGGCAAAGTACATTATCTGGCCACGTATAGACCAAAAATCTTGCTTTAAATCAATGATAACTGCAGGTAAGAAGGACCTGACTGATTACGCAGTGTGTTCCTTCGTCTAGCAGAGGTATCAATTCATATGCTTGCACTAAGATCCAGGGCATACCTAATGCGTAGTAGTTCTACGTGCTTTATTTCTACATTCCTGATTTCTAACATGTGATCACATGTATGGGTTGTCTTCCTAATGCCTTGAAAAATGTAGGTATACAGAGGTGTATGACGTAGTCAATAGAGAGCACAGAACTAAGGAATTTCCAGATCACTCTCAGACTTAGATGCCTAATTTGCTGTTCTGAGAATTATGTCAAACAAAGGCTTATGGCTCAAATCTCTTAAATTTATGCAAAAAATCTTTGTGTCCTAGTAGTTGTGATCAGAAGGTGACAAGCTGTCTGATTAGCACATTATTTTCTTTCAGAACATAGGAAGTATTAGCTGCTCCATTTGGTTTTAATATTTCAGCATCATTCAGCTTACTTAGTACATGGGCTTGTTGCCTTTCTTAGCTCAAACTTTAATTTCTCTCGAATGGAGTTCCTTATTTACTAGTCTGTAAGTAAACTAAGGGTTGAAGTGTGTTCCTCCACTGGAGCAGTCCTCTTCTGCAGACAGATGCTTGGGATCAAGGAAAGGGCAGTAAGAGAGACTATAATTTTCCATCTCAGTGCACATACCTGCAAGTGGTGGCATAGATTCTGGTCCTAATTCCTAGGACACTTTTATTCTTTGCAAGAAAGAATAATTACATAAAAATGACTAAACAGTTGGAAGCAGAGCCTGGATTCTGTCCAGGTAATATGCAGAGGTGTGTAAAAGGAATTGGATCAGAACAAATAGAACATGTCTATAAGAAAAACGGGAGTGTTGTTGGAGTATTATGCTCAATTTAGAACATCAAGCTAAGGAAATTGCATTTATAATGAAGAAGGTTCTGAAGAAATAAAATCGATCTGTGATTTTTCTGAAGAATAAAGACAGCTATCGCAGAATTAATTAAAAGAATTATCAACCAAAAATAAGAGAGAAGCAGGTCTCAGAAATCTAACAACTAAGTATTAAATGGTATCTCTGTCTTCCACATCACTAAATGAAAACCAGACTAGGGCTAACAATGTCAGTAAATCATTCTAGTCTAAGTTCTTCTATAGGGTTTGAGCCTTACCTGTCAGCTTTAAAGCGTAGTGTCAAGCCATGAAGGAAAAATTGACACAGCTGCTGCTATGTTACAGTACTTTGAAAATCACTCTTTACCCCCACCTCCTTCTCCTTGACTTTCATCAGTAAACTGAATATCTGTCTGATTTTTAAGAAAGTAATAGTAATAGTGACTTCATGTTCTGGTATGCCATGCCCATGCCACACCTGTTTGGGGAAGAGAATCTATGGTTTCCAGTGTTTTATTCTGTAAACAAAACCTTTGTGATTTATTTATTTGTAAGCTAGAAATTTGAGCAACTACCATGACAGGCTTCTCTCTTTAAGAAAGAAAACTCTGTAAGCGGTAGGTTAGGTCAGCCATGTGTTTGCCTAGCTGGATCTTGAAAATCTTTGAAAATGGAGGTTCCCTAACCTCTCTGGATAGCAGTTCCAGTGCTGTGCTATTCTCTGAATGCAAAGTGGTTTTTCTTGCTGTTTATTCTGAACATCTGAAGCCAAAGTTTGTTGCTACTGCATCTTACTATATCCTACCAAAGAGAGTTTGGCTGTCTTGTCTTAGTAATTCCATTTTAGATTGTTGGGGGCTGCTATGAGATAATTATCCTTAGCCTCTTCAGCCTTGAAAAGTCTAGCTCTTACAGCCTTTCTTGTTGTGTGCACTATACTGCACCTTGGTAGCCCTTTGATGCACCCTGTCTGGTTTTTCAACATCTTTCCTGAGCAGCTCTTCCAAACCTGTAAACACTCCAGTATTCAGAAGAAGCGGGTAACTTCCTTTTTTCAACTGTTTCTCCTTGTGTCCTTGAGAAACAACCTCACAAGGTTCTGCTGTTGTACATCTTAAATACAAACTTAGACCAGAAACTGAAAAAATATGAAAGACCTGGGAAATAGCTTGGATTTTGAAATGAAAAAGTTCTCTTTTGAAACGAGGTCACATGGAACTTTCTATCTTTTAAGAAGTAATTTGGAAGTTTATCAGTTGTGTAAGGCAGAGGCATATGATGAAAGCCAATTCGGAATGACTATTGCATTGCTACATCTAATGGCATCCTATTTCGTTATGCTGATGTTTGAAAAGAATGCCACTCAACCACTTTCTTTGTAATTGGGAGGGAAGAAGTTAATGTCTTTAAAAGAATCTTCAAACCTGTTGCTGTTGCATGCAACAGGTTCTGTATCTATGTAATACAGGTTCTGTATCTATATTCTTAATCCAAGTCTGAAAGAATTTGTTAAAACAACAGAAGCAAGAAGATTTATCAGATTTATACTGAAACTAAAACCCCACAGTTAGTCAGATTTCATGATCCACATTCAGATCTTGGTTTTTTTGCTCAGGTTTTGAGCCTGTGGTTATAGAAAATGTATTAGAAGGCGATGAGCTACGGACAGACATTGAAGCAGTGGAGGCTAAAATCAAGGCTCTTGGTGCTGAAAATATTCTTTGTGTGCATTCTACGACATCTTGCTTTGCTCCAAGGGTACCTGATAGGTAAGTAGTCTTCGAAAGAAGTTATTTTCTCCAGTTACAAAAAAAACCCCAAACAAACAAACAAAAAAACCCACAACCAACCAAGCCCAACAAAACCTCCATGTTTTGAATGTCCATTTTCCTAACATCGGTCAATTACCACCAGCAATTAGTTGAAGATACTTTACTCCCCTTGATTAAGGAAAGTGGCAGGTTGAAACAATGTTCCACTTTCAGAAAAGTGTATTAAGAGAGTGAGAATAATGCAGAAGGTTTCCTTCTGTCATATAACTGAGGTTAATGGTGATCTGTTGTGGTGAAATGAATATCATTTTGACAGTAGTTTTCTTGTCATTTCATGGAAGTAGTAAAAGTAGACTTCCATAGAAACATAGCCCAGGAAATGTAGTTCCAAACTAATGCCATGTTTTAATACTACTGTTGCCTTTTTTACTCATCTCCTTTAGCCAGTTGTGAATTTTCAGAGGCTGTTAAACCAATTGAAAAGAAAAAAAAGCTATAGCTAAATTTTGAATCTTTGCCTGCGTTATTCTGTCTTCTATTACACTGATGTTTATAGGGCTTATTAACTGATACAATGAAAAACTTGGAAGTATCTAGGGCAGATATGCTGTGTGAGTGTAACATGATTTACCCTGCTGTAACTTGCCATGTTTTGAACGTTTGCTGCCTGATTGCATGATGCTACTTCTTATAATTTCCAGCTGTTAAATCGCCATTAAAAGAAGCTTAAAATACATTACATTCTTTACTAATACAATCATACAATCATAGAATGGTTTGGGTTGGAAAGGACCTTCAAGATCATTAGTTCCAACCCTCCTACCATGCCTGGGGCCACCTTCCACTAGACCAGGTTGCTCAAAGGCTTGTCCAATTTGGCTTTAAACACTGCCAAGGATGGCGCAGCCACAGCTTCTGTGAGCAACCTGTTCTAGCGTCTCACCACCCTCATAGTAAAGAACTTCTATATCTAAACTAAATCTACACCCTTTCAGTTTAATGCCATGCTCCCTTGTCCTGTCACTACATGCCCTTGTAGAAAGTCCCTCGCCAGCATTCTTGTTGGCCCCTGTTAGGTACCGACAGACTGCTGTCAGATCTCCCCAGATGCTTCTCTTCTCCAGGATGAGCAAGCCCAACTCTCTCAGCCTGTATTTATAGGAGAGGTGCACCAGCCCTCTGAGCATCTCCATAGCCCTCCTCTGGAATCGCTTCAGCAGCTCCACATCCTTCTTATGTTGGGGGCCTCAGAGCTGAAAACAGTGCTCCAGGTCAGGTTTTACAAGAGCAGAGTAGAGGGGCAGAATCACCTCCCTCGACCTGCTGGTCACGCTTTGGTGCAGCCCAGCATATGGTTGGCTTTCTGAGCTGCAAGCTCACATTGCTAGGTCATGTTGGGCTTCTCATCCACTAACGCCCCGAAGTCCTCCTCCTCAGGGCTACTCTCAATCTATTCTCCTTCCAGCCTGTATCTGTGCTTGAGATTTCCCCAACCTCCATGCAGGACCTTGCACTTCACTTTGTTGAACTTCATGAGGTTGGCATTGACCCATGTTTCCAGCCTGTCAAGGTCCCTCTGGATGGAATCTCTTCCCTCCTGAGCACCACGCAGCTTGATGTCTTTGGCAAACTTGCTGAGGGTGCACTCAATCCCACTGTCCATGTTGCTGACAAAAACCTTGAACAGCACCAGTCCCAATACTGATCCCTGAGGAACACCACTCATCACTGGTCTCTGGAGACACATTGAGCCATTGCCTGCAACTCAGATGTGTCCAGTATGTGTCCATATATGTAACTTCCGTAGTTGCTATGAAGTTGTCATTCGAGCACTTGCTGAAGCCGAGATGAACATATGGTTATGAATGAGAAATAGAGTATCTGAGACATTATTTCAGCTTGTAGTTTGATTACGTTGTAGTTTGGTTATGAAATACTTGAAAAACTTCTCAATCTGAAAATGATGTGTTGGAGTAGGGATGTCTGAAGTACTTGGTATATTGAGTCATTTATCCAAAAAGGAGCACCATTGTTGCTCACAAAACCTCCTTTCTCCATGTAATGAAGAAGTATAAAGAAGCAAAGTCCTTAAGTTTTACAATTAATAGGCATATTTTTATGGGCCTGTATGTAGTACACTGAAATATGAGGTATTAGTAAAAAGTCTTTCTTTTTACATGATTTTAAATATGGTGTCTCAGTAGTTCAGCTGGTTTGAATTTATCACAAAATTGAAAAGACTCAGAGTTCCTCTGCAGTGCATGCTTTTTGTTAATTGCTTTGTTATCTGGAAAATTTAGTTGAACATTTGCAAGTGTAAGAAAGAAGCATTATTGACTCTGAAACATGGCAAGTAAAGGTATGTTTCACTCTGTTTTCCTACCTTTAAAAAAGCTCAGTATTTATCATAGGCTAACCCAGTTTCTGGAGGCAAGTTAAAACCATATAATTCTGTCAGAATACTATGAACATTGCTTGAGGCTGACTTGCAGATTTATTGGCTAACTTAAATCACAGCTATCAAAATTGAATGGTCTATTTTATAGCTTGGGTAAATGAGTGTTTTCGTTATCTGCTTCCCTTTTTTTGACATGCAGTTGTTTTGTCCTCTGCAACTAAGAGATGAATTATTAGGTACAGGCCCTATGTTATGATATACCACAGATATAGGAGGATTTGAATGCACTTTCTGTTTAAAGGATACTGTCAACTATTGAAGGCCATAATATTCATCTTCCTTAAGGAAGGAAAATCCCATACAGCACTTCTGGAGGCTACAATTTTAAACATCTGATTTTAGATATCTTGCATTTGTAAGGCTTTGTTTAGTTGTGGTGGTGTTTTAAAATTTTAAGTGGTTTAGGATTGTTTAAAGGTCAGGGTAAGAGTTTAATGCCTGTATACCTATACCTTTCCTTTCAAGTATTGTTTAACTTTATGGAAATTATTCACCAGTGCATAAACCCCATTTGAGAGGCATCAGTTCTCACAGTCTTTTACCAGCTGCTGCTGTAGAGTTGTTTCTAAAACTACTGTATTTGTCTTTTTCAGTTAGTTTATGTGCTTAGCAGTACCTGTATCTTGTTGCTTTCATTAATATTAGAAGAAAAAGCAAAGATTTCATAAACAGGAGAGAAAGAAAGAACAAATTGGAAAATATTTGTGTAAGTCCTATTAGTGACTTTTAAGAGCTTGAGTGGTAGCCAAATTTACATTAATGCTTTGTTTTTCTGCTATGATTAGCAGCTCTTTTAATGGTTCATTTTAAGCCTTGGAAGCAGACAAGTGCTGTGCATGATCGTTTGGTTCCCTTACATAATCCATATTTGTTTGAAACTAGCACACTCATCCCGTGCTGTAACATGGATCTAATTGTTCAGTATAATATCTTTAGGAAAAAGAAAGAGACTTTTCTGCTAGCAGTACTTGAAGAAGCTAGTTTAGCTTACTGCTCCTGTAAGTCTCAGAAAGTGAGAAAGACAAACACCTATAGCAGGACACCCTCTGTGTTTCCAGTTTGGTGAAATGCTCCTCTTGCACTTGAAAAGAAGTCTGTAAGAGGGGAGCTGTTTTCCTTTGAGTCTGTGGAAGATGAGCAATGAGTCTGATTAAAATCAGCAGATCAGAAGGCAAAAACTTTGCCCTCTTTAGTGTTAGCGTTTCCTGAAGTATTCTGGTAACATTACATCGTTCAGGATGTTGATAAATGTGAAAAATTATTTGACGTACAGCTGTTGACAAATATCTCTCTCAACTATAGAAGATCAATGCATACATTATACTACGTGTGTTTCCTAATCATTAAATACTTGTGATTTCTTTAGGGATAATACAGTGGTGGTGATTTTTTCCTAAGGATTGAGGTTCAGAAAATTTAATCTAAAGTTTGCAGCTGAATTTTGCATTACAAGATGACACTAGGCAGTGTAATAGAAATAGAATGCAAAGGAATGTTACCTCCTGGAAAATGTTTTCATACACTGTCACTTTTTTTTATGAATGTTAGTAAATTACAGTGAAAGGCTGTACAGAAGGAGATAGAGTAAAAATGCATAGGAAGTTCAGAGTTTCCTGATTATTTTTTTTAATATTACCTTTATCATCACTTTAAATTTTTATATATTACCTTATTTTTTTCAAATAGATTTAATTTCTAAAATAGATTCACAAATTTGAGGAATATCAGGAGGGGTTGTTGGGTTTTTATTTTTTTGGTGTTATTTTTTTCTAATAGAGCGTGATGGGACTGCTTCAAAAAAGTGTACAAAGTATATGTATGTTTAAAATGCTGACGGCTCTTACCCAAAATTACCTATGCACCCACATAAATCCCAGTTTGACTGAAAAATCAATCTAGGCTGAGTTTACTGTTATTTCAGGGATTTCTAAAGGCAAGTGAAGAGTAAACAGAATAAAGTTTTAGTTTGTTGATCTCCACATTCAGACATTTTAGGGCTTTCCATTCCTTTCAAGAATATCTATTAATCAGTTTATCTGAAATGTGCAAGCGAAGTTTCAGCCAAAGGTTGAAATATTAGTTCTTTGAAATAAACAGAAACAGGTAAAACTTCCTGTTATGTGATGATTTTGATTCCCAAGACACATCTTGAAATTTCCCTTAGGTCATTTTCAAGTAGAGTATTAGAAGAAAATTAGACAAAAAAGTGTGAATAGCTAAAGTTCTATTAGTTATCATTAAAGTAGTATAAAAAATGCTTATACCTGAAACACTGATTTGGGATCTATTTCTTGGTTTCCAGACAAAACTTTCAGTGAAGCATGGAAAATTTCAGGTCTGGTCAACAGTTTGTAGTACATGTAAAAGCTAACAGAATTTTCTTCAGAACATTTATAGCTTAAAGTATGTGCTAATGTTAAAAATGTTAAAAAAAATGTTAAAGCACTATCAAGTGCTGCCTTGAGGTACTAATAAAGAAAGTTTCTTTTCTCATTCTGACCTCTTTGTAGACCTTTCTGTTTTTTAATGGTCTGATCTGTAACGTGAGTTACAATTATCAATGCTTCTCTAAAGTACAATTTTATGCTCATAGACTGGAGGAACTGGCTGTGATTTGTGCTAATTATGACATTCCTCATATTGTCAACAATGCGTATGGAGTTCAGTCTTCAAAATGTATGCATCTTATCCAGCAGGTAGGAGCTGTGTATTTCCAATAGCGGGGGTTTTTTTGGGTGTGTTTTTTTTTTTTTTTTTTTTATGACAAGTATAAGTAAATTTGGCTGTAGACAACACTAGCAAATTTTATCGGATGTTTCACAGCTTTGAGACTAATCACATGTGTGTGGTATTTGGACAACTTTTTAGGAGAGCAGAGCAGAGGGAAATGGAACTTTAAAATAGCATTTGTTATTTCTGTTATGTGCATTTATGCAATAAATGCAAATTTATTTAGGTTTTGTTTATGTTCGTCTTTCATAGTTTCTTAAAATACTTCCTAAACTTAATTACAAAATAAAGTAAGAGATCATACTTGAATAGGGATTAAGCCTTCAGCAGAATGTGAGGCACAGTTTCTATTGAAAATACAAGATTCTACAGCAACACTTTATAGATGACGTCATTTCAAATGTTGGCACAGAGAACAGCTGAGGAAACTGGGTTAAGCTCAGTGTTATGCTCGAAAACATTTAATTTCTGCTGCTCTTCATTTTGAAGATGAGGTCACTTAATATCTGACATCAGCCATGAAACAGAATTTTTGCATTTTTCTTCATTGCAGTGTACATGCACTGTTTTTTCAGTATTTCTCTTTTCTCTTGGTGCCCATAACAAAAGAATAGGGGGTAATTTTTTAACAGAATACAGGATTGTATTTAGCTTGCACAGGTTTAGTGAAGTTTTAACATAAAGGGGGCTGTGGAATTGCTGAGGTTTACTGCATGAAATGTACCTAGTGATAATTTTACAGACTATGAAGCTACAAATGGAACCATTACCGTGTGGTTTTCTGGGGTTTGGGGTTTGTTTTCTTGGCTTCTTAATCGGTTATTTAGGGGTTTTTTGTTTGTTCTTTGGTTATGCAAATGTATACATTTGAGCTTTGATTTGGTTTACATTTATTTACAAAATTGTATTTCTTGCCATGGAAAATGTACTGTCTATGAGGAAGTAGTTATTAATGAATATGTAAGGATATGTACATGCTGAGCACAGTGTCAACAGAACATGCAAGAATATCACAGGGAAGAGCTTTTGAGACAATTTCATCTGTCATGCTTTTCTTCTGGTAGTCTCCTGTCAATTAAATCAAATGATAGCTGCTGGCATTCTTCTTCCCAGCAAAAAGCCGACAAACTCAGAATGCTTCTTCATATCTCCCAAGCACTAAAAAAAAACAGAGAAATAATAAGAGGTTTAGATGGATTTGCTTTTATCACTCTTTTTGCCATAGGTATGAATTCTGTTTTATTTCTTGGGTTTAGTTTGTAGTACTTTAATATGTATCTATTTGCATATACTTTAATATGTATGTTCTTTAATATGCTTTTCAGGTTCTGTTATGCTGCATACTTTTTAATTGTAGATTCTGCAGTACATCTTCAATTTGAGTAATATGCTACTGTGAACTGTGCGTTTTTTCCTTTAAGAATATGTGAGGGGCTAGGTATAAAGAAGTTTTCTTTTCTGGGAAGTGGGAAAACCTGCTGTAGGAAGTTATCTGGATCTTGATTTTGCAAGCAGCCTTATTAGGAGTGCTGTCACAGCCCGCTTGGTTTAATGTAAATTTATACACATATCAAGAAAAATCTCCTTCCTTGTTAATGAAGCATTAACCTGTATCCCTTTACTGTGAGAATCTGTGAAATATTTTGAGTTGTACAGTTTTAACTGTACAAGTCCCATTAAATTCCAAGGGTTTTCTTTTTGGTTGCTGAAAATAAACTACACTTAGACTTGCAGGAAGTAAAATCAATATTTTAAATCACAGCAGAATAACAATTTATAAGGTACTATGTATATGAAGACAATGGTAATAATAGTGAGCAATGCTAAGAAAAGGTAATATTAAGATTCTTAATTTTTCATCACAAATACAGTATGTGAGAGTGTTTTGGGACTTGTGTTTACTTTAGTTACATTGCTGCTGTGTAGTTATGATGCTGTTGCTTTTCCTGTTTCCTAATGTATGCTGTGGATTTTATTTTTCTCTTTCTCCTTTTTGATGAAGGGTGCTCGAGTAGGCAGAATAGATGCTTTTGTTCAGAGCTTGGACAAAAATTTTATGGTTCCAGTAGGTGGTGCTATCATTGCTGGCTTCAATGAATCCTTCATTCAGGAGATCAGCAAAATGTATCCAGGTAACTAGTTCATGAGTTGATTTCATCCATACAAAATAACTGTTGAAAACTTGATTATCAGCTTGCTTTCACGTCAAATTTATTTCTGCTAATTTAATCTGTTTATTGTTTCGGTTTGGTTGGTTTGTTTTTTTTCCAGGAAGAGCATCTGCAACTCCTTCTTTAGATGTCCTCATTACACTTCTGTCTCTAGGTGCCAGTGGCTACAAACAGTTACTGAAAGAGAGAAAGGTAAGGTTTTTGGCAAGTAGCACATTCTTGGAGTCAGCTGTTAACAAAGTCTTGCTGCAGAACTGCTTTGTGTAGTAAATTCAGTTTCTGTCTCAACAGACATTGAACTTCTGAGCTCACAGCTCTGAATCTGGAAAGGCAGTATGATAAAATGACTTCTTGTGTAAATAGTGCTCATGAGTATGCATAATTTCCGTGTTGTTTTCCAAACCAGAAAGCGAAACTGAGGTTCTGCACTATCTTGTACAGTATTCATACTTGTTGTTTTAAAGTGTGATTAATACAGTAGAATTTCGCCCACAAAAACTTTATCTGAGAAGTACTGTGGTGTGTTATCATGATCACACTGCTTCCACAACTAAAGCATGAGATTAGACACTCAGAAGTAAACCAGGGGTCTCTGCTCTTCTTCATTTGGCCCTATTGTGCCTTTGTGCTACAATAGTGTTTAATTAAATGCTTGTGTACTACATTCTCTGGAGAGTCACAGCTTCTGGCTAGGTTATAAACACTGTGCATGCCACAAAAAGACAAAAATACTGTCATTTAGAGTGTTCATCTAGGTACAGAGTTAGGTTTCTTCTTTGCCTGTCACAGGCTTGTGTTTTATATTGGGTCTAACTGCATTGCACAAACAGGTGGTGGTCTAAGCTTGGAAACTACATCTTCAGTTGTCCTTAATTCCGGACAGATACACCTGATTTTGCTATCTTTATGTACTATTACAGAATATGTGATATTATATAAATAGAATACATTCTGTAGAGAGAAATGCTGAGAGTTAAGTACTGTTAATAGTAAAATCATGCATTATCTGTTCAATTATTTTATTTAGAAACTAAGTTTCAATTGTTTCCTACTGACTGCTTGCTGATGTGTCTGATTACCTGGCAAGGCAGTAGTACTGGATGCTCTGACTTGTTTCTAGCTACTTGTAGATGGATCCAGAAATTCTGTGCTGGAACTGAAATCCCATGGGAATAACTAGACTATAGCAAAAACAAACCTGCTTTAATGGCCTTACAACAACTAAGAAGCTATCTGTACAACTAAATGCCTTATGAAACACTAAAAGCAGTTGCCACTTTTGCCACTATAGCAATACAGTTTCTAACATTTTATTCCCTACTATTGTATATATTGCCATGTATGGTTTGTGTCTTCATTAAAATCGAATTGTATTTTTCCCCCCTTCACTCTCATCTACAAAAGAATCCCAAGTGAATTGACCATGTTTTCTGCAAAGCTGATTTTGCTGTTAGATTTATGCTGGTAGCAGAGATATAATGGACAGTATACATACTCTCTAAGTCATAAATCATAATTATTTTGTAAATAAAATGTCCTAATAAATAGCTGCATATATTGAATCATGTAATTTTCTTGGAAGTAGAAGTCTTAAGTGAATAAAGCATTATATTTTTACAACTCCAGGTCTTTTTATTTCAAATGTGAGTATACTCTATAAACACAGCCTTATTTGTGACATAAATATGTTTCTTTTATTTGATTTGCTGTAGAAATAGAAACCTTTTTTTTTTTTTTTTTTTTTTTTTTTTTGCTTAAATCTGTTTGTTCCCGAGTTATAAAAACGTAATAGTGGTAGTTTATTGCCTGTGCTGTGTGAAAGCAATGGCAGAGCTATTAGGCTCCCAGCAGGAGCTATTTATAGCTTGACATTGAGTACTCCTTTCTATATCGGTGCAGCTGCACCTACTCACACAAAAAGCTATAAAAAAACTTCAAGGTCTTGCTTTTTTCTTTTTACCATATCCTTGCTGACATGGGTGTTACTTCAGGTTATTTGAGCTTAAGCTAGAGAGAGCAGAATATTGCTGAGAAGAGTTTAATCTTGCACAACGAAGAAAAGAGAGAGCCTGCACAGTTTTTCTTTTACACAGATGAATGGTTTAATACAGGCAGGGAAGATATCATACAAGGGAGAGGAGCATGTACATGGAATAGGATTTTCTGACAAGCTGGCTGTTGTGGGGTGTGCAGTTGTCCAAGAGCATGAGATTGTATGTTGCGATATGAAGGAGTAAAATGGTGCAATGGATCTGAGGAACCAGAGCAGGAAAGTAACACACATACTGTCCAGGTGTCTGAATAAAGGTGGCCATATATAAAAGCATAATAAGGAATGTTTTCAACAGTTGTATTTAGCCTTGCTGTTTCCAGAGAAAGGATGGAAAGCAACCACCAACAGTAATATTTTCTCACTTACTCTAAATTTTCAGCATTCCTTTTTATAGAACAATGTTTTTCTGATCTCAGTAGGAAATTCTAGGTCCTTCGGTAATGCAGATAATGACCGCTGATTCATAGTCAAATATGTTAATATCTTTGCTTTTAAAGAACTCATAATATTATGGAAATGTTACGGTTTTGTAGCAACAACTTTGATTTCCTCCGTACAAGGCATGTCGTGTCCCATATTCTGCATGCCTGAGTCTTAAAACTCTGTTTTTGAGCATGTATGTGTGTGACAGAACCAGGCCACACGTAGCAGATACAGTGGTTACACTGCACTGCATAAACACTAGACTTCAATTGCTACATCAGAATTGCTGGAGAGCAAGGACAAGGACAGGGTTTATGTTCAGGACCCTACGTATCAGGTTTGATACCTGTAATTATTTTCCAATGTGGTTTATCATTGTTGTAATTATTCTGATAGGAATAAATTACTTGTACAGTTCAGTGTGAGTTTATATTGCTGCTCTATTTATGATTGAAGAATAAGAGAAAAGCTATTTAATGCTGGATATTAAAAATGTAAGATTTTAAATATTTTTACAAGATGGACATTTGTTACTCCTCTTTGTCTAGTCAGTTTGCTATGCTGTAGTTTGTCAGATGTGGGAATATTGCAGGATTCTCCTTGTGTGAAATACGTGGAACCATATTCAAATTTTAAAGTGGCTGAAGGCAAGGTAGTTTAACTGAATGTAACCATTATCTTAAATGGTGTTGTGTAGTTAAACAAGTGCCAAGTGTGAATGGAAGCTTCAAGGAGGCCTGCATACCTGAGGTGTGCATTGGAGAGGTATGACCCCTAAGGAGCCTGATCTCAAGGTCTTGCAGGTGCTGACGAAAAAATATGTTGATTGGTGTTCTTAAAGACCTTTAGGAGGAAAAAAATGTGTGGTGATTGTCAGCATTAGTGTTACCATATCAGGTTGCCAAGACTTACTGAGCAGTTTCTGTTAGATTACTTATATAAGATACAAAGATTTAAAGGTTCCATAATTAATTTTGTATTTTAAAAACTTTCCAGTATGTTATAAATTCAGAACAAAATCATTGATCTTGCAATGCAAAAGAATCTCAGTATGAGGGTATGTGGTATTTGTAGGTTTCACACACGTGCACGTATGGTGTGTATCATATGTTTGGCTGCATTTAAAGAAGGTAAGCCTTCTACGGGGGCTTTCTGGGGCATGTACTAACAGGTCTCCATGCTCAGCACTGCAGCCTCTCTTTGCATGAGGTGGTGTGGTCTGATCAGCTCACAGGTCAGATGCAGCTGGCCAGTCTGGTACGCAAAGCAGAAGAAAGGTTATGATGGCTGCATTATAAACAGCTGCTGAAGTAAACTAATTTAAGATGGGACCAGATCAGTCTCAGGTACAGCATATGTGAGTTGACAGTCTGCATCTATTGTGCAGAGGTAGTTAAATTGCTCTTCTGCAGTGTTGTCCTCAGCACCATATGCAGCTGTATGGCTGTTCTTGGAGGACAACTGTTTTCAGGTGAGAGTGAACAGGAGGGAAGGTGGAATGTTACAGGCTCACAGTGTAAGCAAGCAGGGTGCTTAGAACCAGGTAGGATAGTTTCAACCATGCACAGAAAGCTTTCTGGCCTTCACCAGTTCTCTGTCACCTGATATGGGACTAATGGCGTATTTAGTATCCCTGTGTCCTACTTTATCTCTGGAGTTACTGGCTTTTTCTGTAGTGATTTCCCTCTAGTTATTTTCGTTTGGAAGAACAATGCCTATCCATGAACGAATGAATAATGAATACTCACCCATAGCTAATGTATGTTCTATTAAAAAATAGCTTTATAATGTAAATGCATTATGATACAAATATTTTTAGTAATTGGTATAAAAGTTCTTGAAAATATTTTTGTAATTATATAATTTTGTAGATTCTTATAACTTTATGTATTATTATATATTATGTGGAAGTAAGCCATTTTGTCCCAATAATTGAGTCATTTGGTATGTCTGATGAACACACCGTTGTTGACTTGTTCTTTGTATTTTTTGAGGTCATTTATTGGTTTAAGTGCTAGAAGGGCCAGAAAAAGTGCAAGACATTTTCATATAGTTCAGCATTCATTTCACTAGCCTGGTGAGGTTGCTTTGCGATAAGTTTTTTAGGGGAAAGAGTGAATTAAATCATGAAACTTAACTGACATTTAGTGCTTGGGTTGTTCAATGCAAGTTTAGCACGATAGTTAGCTTCATTGGAGAAAACTTGAGTGCCTACCACAGAAAATCAATTATGTAGGAGTTCATTTGTATGTAATTGCTGAGGGTGCTTTTACATTTTCCACGTAACAGAAATACTTTGTAATAGAGGTTGGTTATGGATTTGACCTCACAAAAATATATTGCTTTTTTTCCTTTTTTTATTTAAAGGCCATTAATCTATTTTGCAACAAACTGCTTAACTTCTGAAACTATGAAATATCTAGAGGGCTTCCAATCCAAAGGTGCAAAATAATATCTTTCATAAAAACAAGAAGTTTTGAATTTGTGTTCAGGTAGTTTCAATCAAACCAATTAGAATACATAGTTGGATGTTTTGGGGGTTTTTTTGGTCATCATTCCATTTTCCCTTGTTTTAACAAATTTCTGTGTTTGTAAAGGCTTATCTACTAACTTAGATATTTAATCTTAATACATTTATACCGTGGGTAACTGGTTGTAGAGACTTGCAGTTCTTTTGGTAATAAATACTGTAAGAAATGCAACTGAGAATTCCCTAGGTACAACACACAAAAATTAATTATTTGGGATTTTTTTTTCTGGTACAGATTTTTCTCAGTACTAATTTCACAAATAATATCTCCATAGTAGACACATTTTATGTATATTTCCATAATGCTTTGCTTCAGTTGTAGAATAGCCAGCAGAGGGAGCACAAATTAATGTATGATTTGGATTTTTAAAAAATACTAATAAAATGGATAATAAATTGGTGATGCTTATTGTGGAAAGCAAATAACAGGAGAGTAATGTGTTTATATTCAGTGGGGGACCAGAAGGGAGGCAAAAGTGTGAACATGTAAAACAAATATTTTTCAACTTCTGCTAGTGAACTGTAAATAAACTCTGATGAATTGAAGCCTCAAAAATCACTTGATCTACAAACACCTCTGAAAAATGATCTTCGTAAATTTCAAATTCTGAAAATTAACCATAGATGCCTCTCAAAATTTTTGTTGCTGCTCCAAGTATTACAGAAGCGTTACACTCATGTTGATAGTGGAATCAACAGCCTGATTCAGTTAGGCTGTAAGATGGTACTTTTACCTCTCTGGCTGGATTCATCCTATGGTGTTAGGAAGAACAAGGCAGGAGCTGTGTTCATTTGATCACACATGAAGTGAGACTGGGTTCACTGCAGTGGATGAAGAAGAGCAGCTGTAACATTCTTCTAACTTACCTACCGCAAAACTCATTTGGTTTCGTAAGACCTTTGGGAGGTTCTGCTCAGAAATATACTTTTGATCACAAGCTCTAATTTGTATCTGTCAGAGTCCACAGGTCAGAACAGGATAATGGTCTACAAACAGAATAGGCAAGTCTATTTATATAATGACAGATCACTTGTCCAGAAATTGATGAGAATGCTTAAATGGTCAGTCATATTGAAGCAGATGAGCAGCACAATCTTTATGGCCAGAAAGAGGAAAAAATCTTGTGTTCAGTATCTTTTAAAAAGACTACCCAGTATCTGCATCGTTTTTGCTAGCTTTTATGAGAGTCTAAGTATTAAGAAGGATAGAAAAGAAGCCAAAGAATGCAATAAGAAGAATAGTGCTTATTCTCACTCTGTCCGTAAGTGTTTTGAGCTGATATGTGAAAAGGAAGATACTAAACTGAGAAAGACCATCAGCAATTATCATAGATTACCACTGGGGAACAGGGAGGAAATAAAAGGCTGCTTCTCTTACTTCATCTGTATTTTATGTGCAGCATGACTTGTATCTGAGCCAAAACGTTTATGAATCTCAGCTTTATGACACTTTCACAACAAAGGCGCAGTCTAATCAAGTGATAGCAGAAATTCAGGTATCTCCATTCTTTTAGTAGGCCTGAGCAGAAGGGGCTGGTTCCAGAAAGGACTGGCTAGACAACAGAACTGACTATTCAGGAGAGTACATATTGTGTGAAACGAAATACCTTCAAATGTGTTCTCATAGCCTTCCCCGTAAGAGACTGTATTGCCATTCTCATACAGAAAAAGAAATCCATGCACTAGTGGCAATTGTGATTGTGTGATACGTGGTAACAACGTGCACTGTTTTTAGTCTGGAATGTATTAGTAGAGAGAAAAGTATGGCAATTTGCCATAATGTGGTCATCTGTTCATTCTCTATGGCTCAAGGGGCTGGGGTGGGGGAAGCCCTTGCAAGGGTGTGGAGGCTAAGACCTGCTGTGCAGTGGCAGTCTCTTGAAGATTTTACCTGCGTGGGTTTCAGGGCTG
Organism: Psittacula echo; assembly: GCF_963264785.1. NCBI lineage: Eukaryota > Metazoa > Chordata > Aves > Psittaciformes > Psittacidae > Psittacula > Psittacula echo. The sequence goes on along the minus strand of NC_137735.1, from coordinate 19,717,950 downwards.
CAGAGAGAATGACTGATATCTCAAGCACATAGATTAGACCAGATACAGAGCTTTGGAAGCAGCTTGAGGGGGAAAAACAGTGTTAAGAAAATGGAGCTGTTCCTTTATAGAATGATTTCAGAGAATTGTCTGGCCCACTTGGTACACATGAAAAGAGCATCAGCTGTACACCTGTAGGATATAATGGAGACTTAACAGTTTTGTGAAATAGGAACTATTTTCTCTGTTTGATATCTAATAATGAAAATACTGCATCTTTTTTTTCAGGAGATGTTTTCCTATCTTTCAAGCGAGCTGAAGAAGCTGGCAGATAACCACAATGAGAGACTGTTAGATACACCACGTAATCCCATTTCCTTAGGTAATTGCTGGGTTTTATCTTTTACAAAAATTCCAATATGCTGTGCATTCATAATGCATTTTTGCATACAGTTTATATATATTAAGCATAGTTCACTGCACTCCATTGAATTGTTCTTAGACTGATACGAAATCATTGAACCCAATAAGGTAACCTACTATAAAAGTAGAGTAGTGACTTGGGCCCTGTATTATTTTACTCCTGTCCAACATACTTATTTATTGTAATCAAGGCAGGCAGAAGATGTTAGTATGTAGTAATACTTTATGGAAAAGTAGATTTAAAAATAAATTAGGGTATAATTATTTTACCAATCATCTTATAGTGCTGTAAAACAGATTATGGAATTCCTACTCAAGGTATTTGTTCTAATCAAAAATTCTGCTGAACACCAAAGTAATATTGCCTACCTGTGCAGCATCTGCCTTACATACAGGCAGTGTAACCAAAGAAGTAATCTATGACAGCTTGTGGGAAAATTAAAAATGATGAAATGTAGCATTTGTATTTCTTTTTGTATCTGAACACAGATATTTGGCTAGATTTTTATTGTTGGAAAACAGCTTGTCCTCTGTGGTTCTTTGGAGAAAATAAGCTTTGTAGTAGTTTTAACCTGACCTTTTGTTATTTTAGCCATGTCACTGAAAAATCTAGATGAAAATAATGATGCTGCTGTTACCCAGCTTGGATCTATGCTTTTCACAAGACAAGTTTCTGGAGCAAGGTGAGGATGCTATGAATTTGAAAAAATTGAGGGGTTGAATTAGCATATATTTCCTGAAATCCTATAATACTTGTTTTGTACCAATTCTGTCATGATTACTGATTACTGTTTGACAATAACCAGTCACAGAGTAATAACACTCTTCTTCGTCACTGTTACCTACTAGTAATGTCTACCTGCCTGAGTTAGCAGCAAGGGCTCCTTTGTTAGCTTTGGTAGGCTAAATAGGTAATCTATGCCCATTTAATTTAGTGTCATTATTCCCTAGTACCCCTTGGTTTCGTTTAGTTTCCAGCTGTTGTCTGATCTTACAGTTAAGTTGTAAGCTACTTAGGGAAGATCTTTGTTTTGTTTATTGCAGCACAAATTCGGTTGTGCTGGAAGCTGGGGAATAAGCTTTTAATACCCTACATAGCTTTTTGTCATAAGGGAGAAAATCCTGCTTTCTGTAACTAACTGTGTTTAAAAAGAAAAATAAATAAAAAAAGTCTACAACCTGAGCCAATCTGAGATGAAATTATTCTTAGAGACCCTGGTACATGGAAATGCAAGCCAAATAATTTTTAATGGTTTTAGTTTAAGCCTTTTAGAAGAAGAGAATGATTTAAAATTTGTTTTGGCAGGATTCCTTAATCTGAGTATTACTGCTGCCATGCTAACTTCTGCCATAGACTTAATGTCATTTTTCTGTAGCAGAGCTGTTTCCACATCAGAAGGTATGCTTCATTAGCTTGGATTATTCCACTTCCTGCACAAATGAATGACAGTAAATCTATATGTACTGTAGTTAGATGCTCTTTTTAATTTGCCTGTCTTAACTGTGCCTTGTTCTGCAATTTAAGCCATCTTTGGCTGAAATGATTCAAGAAATTCAATTTTGGAAGTTAAAACTCTCCAATTCTTGGTTAATATAAATAAGAGTTTCAGGTTGTTCCTTTTTTGATGTAAACCAAATAATTCTTTTGTAGTATATACAGTTTGACCTGGCATTTCAACAGATTTTAAATGTTGTGCTGAATGTCAGTGGTAGGAATATCCACTCCCTGCTTTGGTAGCACACAGGTTTTTGTGTAACCTGTGGGCAGAGCACTTGGACAGAGGAAGGATCTGCTAATCCTAGGGGTATTTGTCTGAATGCAGTTTCTTTTATGAACTGCAGGGAATGTCTCTGTAGAGGTAGTAAATTCTTATCAATTGATTGTTGTTAACTTCTTGTGTAAGCTTTAACTATAGCCACAAGGCAAGTTGTTCCTTTAACAAGTAAGGATGTGGAATAGTGTCTTGATTTATCAGGAAATGGATATATAATGGAAGTGCTGAGAAACAGGCTGTAATAGGTAGAGGCTCTTAGTATGAGGATGGTAAAAGCAGTGGCAAAAAGTATCTGCTACAAGGGAAGGAATGAATATGAGGTTAACATCATAGGCTGGGGAAAAAGATCCAATAGAGAGGAAGGAGTGGATGAAGTTGGGATCCTGAGCGCTCTGAATCACTTGAACTCAGACATTTTGGACTGCCAAGCAGATGTCTGCACTAAAGCTGCTGTCAGTATGGTGATCTCAAGGAGCTCAAAGTCACCAGGTTGCCTAAGGAGCAGTGAACTGATGCAAGTGAGAGACAAGAGTGGGTCAGATGGTTAGAGCTTGTTATGGAATAGGAAAGTTTGCTGCAGGTGTGTCTTACCCGTCTACACTGGGAAGTTCATAAATACCAGTACCAAAAGACCTTAATTTAACTGAAAAGGGGAAGATGCATGCACATATGCATACAGACTTGAGCTAAGTCAGGATCTACTACTACTGTCAATTCACAGTGATGCTTGTGCACTAATTTGTAGAATGCCTGATGTAAGCCTGCTTACATTGATATGTTTAGAGTTAACAGATATTACACTGTATAGGAACTTGTGAAAATGTGTCCATCATAGTGTATCACATAAGCTATCCAAGGCATCTTCAACTGAATCACATTTTTGTTTGTTTCAGGGTTGTTCCCTGTGGGTCTGTACAAACAGTGAACAACTACACTTTTAAAGGCTTTATGTCACATGCAAATGACTATCCCTGTGCTTACCTCAATGCTGCCTCAGCAATTGGAATAAAAAAGCAAGATGTAGATGTATTCCTAAAAAGACTCGACAAGTGTTTGAAGACTTCTAGAAAAGAAGGAAAGAAAGAAAACACTGTAAATGAAACAAGTAATTCTGATACAGGCACAGAACAACTTGAAGAGTAGAAGATACTGATTTAGTAACACAGGAAAATGTGCTCTTGTTTGAAGCATGTCAGGTTTGTAATGGGTGAGCATTGTGAATCTGCAGTGCAGAAAATTTATTCCTGATCTGAAAACAGCAACAACAAAAAGTTGGGTGAATCTCAGCTTTAAAAAAAAGGAGGTGATTCTCTAAGACAGAGGGTCAGACGCAAGTGTTTTGCAGCATATGAATGCGCTTAGTATCTGCCAAAGTAAAGCATTACATTCATAAAGACCTTGAGCTGACCCTTCAGTCTGTGAGTGACTGGACCAGTGTTCAGCAAATCACAGAATGCTTATTTACATGTTTTTGATTAACAAGATTTTCTGTAGCAATTGTTGAATTCCTTCCTAGGTGTGGACCATCCAGCAAGAAACATTTCATTGCTCTCAAAATATCTTAGTTTTGCATCAGCACATTTACTAAGTTTCATTTTTCAGACTTACTCAAGTGTTGGGATAGTCCTTAATGAATACCGTGTTACAACTGCTTGAGGAAGTGATGGAGTTGGAATAGTAGTGTTTTTCAGGTGTTCTCACCTCATGAACTACCTAGAACAAAACAGCCTTCAGTGGCAAAGAAAAACCTAGAATGCCTCATATCCTGTCAGCACTCAGCTCTTGGAAGCATTTGCATAGTTCAACAACCCACAGGAATTCTGATAATGAAAGCAAGGTGGTGTGGAGTGGAGAGGTGCAGGTTTGGGGTTTTTTTATCTCTTTATTTTTTTCTATTTCATCTTTTCTTTGGTAGGGTGATCAGGTCAGAGACCCACTGAAAAGCAGGAATGCCTTGTGGGATTAATACAGCTGTTTCAAGAGCCAGTGATATCTGAGGGTATTTCGGCATTTTCAGTCCATCGTTGTTAAAATTTATAGACTTCACTTCTGAAGTGCCTCATGCCATTTGGCACTGTTGCGCCTGTGTCTGTGTGCGGTTGCTGATTTCAATTAATTAAGCAAACAATAGATTCAGAGACTGTTCCTGAAACAAAGGTTCCATATCACTGGGGTGACAGTGCTGTAGCTTGCAAAACTAGTAAAACTAGTTATTCTTAAATGCAGTTACTACGTTGTATGTAATTTTTGTCATTTTCTGTTCAAAGTGACCCTCATGTTCAAAAACATTTCCTTTGTCTGTAATATAGTGATACTTGGGATACCACAGTTAATAAGTTCTAAATGTCAGGAAGTACTCACATTACTTTGTTTGGTGGGATCTGAGACATGTATCCTTCAGAGCCCTCTCTGTAAATTGCTTGATCAAAATCTTGGTGCTCTTAAAAGGATTGTATGTCCAGCATGTTCAAAGGAATTGACACAGGAGGTGATGTTAATATGCAGAAGTTAATGGTATGCTAATTGTCATGAAGGTGCTCTCACTTAGTGAGGTCCATTGTATCTTAAGCTTAAATTGAGCTGCTGGTTCTACGTGGTTATTGCTACAGTTACACATTAGATTGCTTAAGCTTGTGAAGGTATGGCTCCCCGGACTACAGTCACAGTTGTTATTTGCTGTGCAAACACATCCTAGGAGAAATGTAATATAACTTGGCCACCGAGTCCTTGTGGCTATAAGGAGGTGTAAATAAATGTATTTTTCTTTTCTTTCTCCCTTTCACTCTTCCTCCCACCCTTTTTCTGTTCAATTTGAGATCATGTTATACCTCAGCTTTTCCAGTCAGTAAAACTCTTGCACAAGCTTGAGAGCCAAAACTGTGCAGCTCACTGCCTCAGTATTCAGTACACTGGAGTAGCCAGTGAAAACCACAAAGCCTTAGTGATACCTTTCTTCCTGGTTTTTGATATTGCTGTTCTGTGCTTAAATGAGTAGAAATTACTGATCTAGATGACTAGTCCCAGAAAGCAAACATTAGAACTGTTGTTACAAGAGTTTAGGGAGGTGCACAGTAGCAGCTAAAATAAGCATTTGATTAATGATATCCAGAAAACAAATAAAGAAAAACAGCAGTTACCTTCTCTGAGAGGAACAAACCTCTCCCTTTTGCGGTCTCGTTATAAGCTGTCTGCTGCAAATAATCCACTCACTTCTACTATAGATTGAACTGCTTTCTCAGGTAGTGATTTCTGGTCTTTGAAATGTTTCTCATTTAAAATCAAAGCTGAAAATTTCAACAAATCTCTATAAACAAGTATCCAGAAAAAGAATTAAGTGGTTTGTTTTGATTTTGACCTTTTAAACCTTTTTGTTATTTAAATAATCTAAGATGATTATTTTAATGTAAGTCAATTTGTGTGTCATTAAATTTCTTCACAAATCTTAGTCACCTGAAGTCAGGAAATTGAAAGTATTTTTGGAAATGTGCCCCACCATAGTGTATAAACTCTTGAACTAAATATTTGTGTTTATATTACTTTGGTAAGCTGTTGTACCGGTTTGCAGTTTTGTTTGCTTGCTTTGTCCCTGTAAATGACTTCAGTTTTAATTAATACTCATTTTTTAGAGACAGAAGCAGTATATAATGTCACTATAAATATAATGAAATTTTAATTCAAATGGCAATATACTTTTAAATAAATGGAGAAGACCTGGTTATTTATGGCATATTTGAAACAGGAGATTCAGTACATGCTAAAAATATTTTTCAAGGAAAAGCATATATCACTTACTCTCAATTCACCAGTAGCTGTAATAAAGTAGTGAAATAACACTGGAACATGCAGCCATGAGCAGAGTTTTTGTTTCCTTTGTGTAACATATACAGGGAGATTTCATGACTCTGCCAGGTCTCTCTCACTAAAAGTAATACTGTGAAAGATGGTAGTAACATGGGGATAGGTTTGCCAAACTATGTAGAGTAAAACAAATATATTAACAGTATTTGCCTTCTATGAAGATCCTTCAAAGGTTGTGCAGTGAAGTAAGAAACCTGTTAATTAACTGTGCAGCCGTTTTCCTGATCTCTACACAGGCATGTGTCAATAAAGGCTTCCATGTACTTCAATGTCCATGAGCCAACTTGCTGTCTCCAGCTTCCATATTACTAGTGAGACACCTAGGAAAGCTCCCTGGGCTTCAGAACATGGTTGGGGTTCACACAGCAAGAATCTCTAGTGTTAACACCAAGAACAGATGCCCATTCAGTAGAGCTATCTCACAGCTACAATTCATATAGCTACCTATCTGTCATCTTCTAGGTCACAGCATGTGCTTACCAGCTATGAAATAGGAATGGGCAGGCACTTGAAATACTCCAGAAGAGCTGAGGATTCAGAAAGATAAGTTTAGGGGGTTACCATTCTTGCTACCTAGTCTGCTGTTCCAAGTTACTGCCCTGTAGCAGAGGTGGCAAAGTTAATAGATACTGAAATGGGGGTGTCTGAGCATTGCAAGCATGAGAAGTAATGGCTGAAGAGCTAGCACATCTCCCATTCTGCTTCTGCAGAACATACATTCTACAGCTACTTGCTTACTGAAGACAGTAACCTTTGACAGTGGGGCAGGGTGTGAATAGGCAAGGACCCCTCAAACTGCTGTAGTCTGCATCATCAAAGTGACTTTCCCCTCTCATGGTGCCTGTAACTGTTCTGTGAGATGCTTTCCTTTCCCTTGATATTGCATCTTATGCTGTCTGGATCTATATAGGTGGAAGAAATGAAGGAGCAGATGGATGTGCCTTATAAAAATAGCACTGGAATAATATAGTGCAGGCAAACTGACACAGAATGACCCATCTCACAGGCCAACTCTTGGTTTACTTCTTTCGTAGTATCTAAGATAATGAACAAAATGCAGGGCTGTTTGAGCAATAATACTGCCTATCACACTTTGTGCGTAACGATTGCCTAAGATACAAAGCAAATAAAATCTACCAGATGCAGCAAATTCTCTGGAGCCTAAGAAAGCAAAAATCAAATGTTGCAAATGTAAATGCTGGCATTGCAGCTTAATACACATATAAACTGAGCAATCTATATTGTGCGATCATCATTTTTTCAGAAAGGCTGGAGCCCAGAGACTAGCAAATGTTCCCATCTGCAGTGTATCAGCAGTTCTCAGTCTTCAGCTGCTGTATAGATAATAATTCTAATTGAAGAATCATTACATGAATCCATATGTGAATGATAGATAGGCTATAGCCTTTTGTTCATGATGCTTTAAAAATTGAGTTGCTGTTTTCACTTTTATAAGGGGTGATTAGGTTGCTTTTTTTTGTTTCCTTTTTCTAAGTGCAACATTTTAATCAACCTGGCCTGATAGGGTTTGGAATCTGAAGAAAAACCTATTTCTGTAGCTGGCGGTTTTCTTAAACAATAGCTATTTAAAGGCTTGAATTGGTTACGAAGTGACTCTCCACAGAGAGAACCTTTGTTCAAATGTTTTTAATTCTGAAACCAGCTTGGAAAAATGTGCTCTCTGTGCTCTGTAATAAATTTTTTAATGTATACTTTTTTCCCTCAAAGATAACAGCGTACACTTTACTGCAGCCTAATAATTCTTTTTAAAAATAATAGTTAAAAAGGCATTTGCTCTGTTACTCATCAAGCATCTGTCGCATCAAAGAGCTACTAATATATTTATCTTGGTGGATAAGCTTCAGTGTTCTGGACCAAGTTCAGTGTAAGTGGACCAAGCTTTCAATACTCCTCTGAGGATCCTAAAGTCAAGTTCAGGATCTAATTAAGATCGGTGTGATAATTATATCTGCTGCTGAACAGGAGTCTTTCATCATAGCAATAAAGAATTTCAATGAAATTCTTTGCCGTGGCATCGAAGCTGATCCAGTTCAGAAGCTGAATTGCTTCCTTAGTGTGGATGGTGAAATTTAATTTGCCTTTAGATGCTGGATTCAAATCCGATCTGAGTGAGCTATAGCAAAATTGTAACTGCTTGGGGTTTGACCTAGTGTGAATAGAAAGAACGCGCTATTTTCAGCTGAATGAGACCGTTCCTATTAGCTGTTCTCAAATTGCCACAAACATTAGGCCACTTACTACTGCCTGGGGGGGAGGTTGGTCTTGTACAAATAACATGGCAGCAACAGAGATGTGTGTGTTATTAATCTTCTAGCCATCCCAAGCAGGAACATACCACTTCATTGGGAATTACTCATGAACACGTAGTGGTTTTACTGATCACTCCAAAAGCTGCTTCTTGGGTGCACTGGAGCATGTGGCCAAAAGACAGGGGAAAGGAACAAGGCCTCCAACATTTTGGAAGGTTTCTAGATCGGTTATGTGTGTTTGGCTTTTGCTATGTATAAAGCTCATATTGCTGTGTAAACTCTAGAACAAAATCTTTGCAGCCATTCTCATCACTTACCTAAAATGTTTCTGAACTGAATTTATGCAGTGGCACCTCTGCAGCCCCTGGGACAGAGTGTGCTGCTCATGCACTGCAGCTAATGGACCATGAATGCATTCGTGAGCTCTGGCTGCAGGAGGAGAATTTGGTGCCCAAGCAGGGGAAGTGTTCCCTCTTTGCTGTGGTAGTCAGCTGCCAAGCAGATGTGACAAGTAGAACTAGTTTGCAGACACAAATGCTGCTGAGCTGTTAATCCTGTAACTAGGATTCTCAAGTCTGAGAAACTGCAGAACTAAGAGTGCTTAATTTGGTCTGTAATATGTCAAACGAGGAATGTAGCTATTGAGGAAAGAAGAATCCGTCAAACATAACTAAATAGAAGCGTCTTCTAAAATATCTGCAACATATTCTGTAGACTCTTGATTAAAGAGTCTATACAATAAGTAAGATTACTACTAGTCTTATTGTCATCTTCTGGATCCCTCTGTAATGAAGCTACAATGCATATTCTGGCTTCACATTCTACACAGCATCTATTTCAATAGCAGGGGAATTGCAAATGGCTTAGTGGGTGGAGGAGCATGGGGTACAGTTAAAAATATGTCTTTAAATGGAAGGTGAGGAAAGTGTCTAGGAAGTTTACAAACATAGAAATCGCCTGAAATGCTTGCCATGCAGCTGAGGTGGTCCTGAGTCTCCAGCAGGCACATAGTAAAAAATCTTGACCTTCTGTACAGTGCAGGCACCAGAGAATACTGTCAAAATACAGCTCTCATTTTATGCAGTAGTAGCCTGCCCTCTAATAGTATTCATTTCCAGTATTCTGTTCTCCCCTCACCCCACTGAGTAATTTTGGGTGGTTCTTTCAGCAGCCTCTGCTGTACTAGTGCATCTGAAGAAGGGTGAGTAGGGGGAAGGATGCTACCAGTGTATTGCTGTACCAGCAATGCAGAACTGCACATGCAAGAAGTCATCTGGAGCACAGAAAGGCAGCAGGTGCAAGTGCACATGCCACAGGTGGTTTTTATTGAAGGGTTTATCATCAGTAAATGGATTTGAATATAAAACCATTTTTCAATTATGATGTAACCGATGCTGTTAAAACTCAAGCGTATATTCCATGCACAAACAGTTACACTCTGGTTTTCTCTTTGGTTTTGTTTCTAAAAATTCCAGCTGAATGTTAAGTCTCCGCAGAGCAGCCCTTCAGGTTTCAGAAAAGACTCACCATGTTGGTCTTCCAGCAGTAGGTGGTTTTGTCAGGCCCCTCTCTGAAGGCATGCTTGGGCATTTCAGCCTCACTGGCTCCAAGGCCTTTTGAAATGAGATATTTCTCAGTGACTGTATCTTCAGAAACAATCTGTTGTGGCTGCTGGAGGTCTTTGCAGGCTACATGCACTCTTCACGGTGCCTCGTGGTGACTTCAAGCAATGACTTCTGGATTCACGCGCTCATTTTCAGGTAAATAGTTTTTGCCCTCTGCTTTGCACTGAGATGGGCAGCACTAGCACTTTATTGCTCGCACACTTTTATCGCTATTAAAAGTTGTGGTAAGTGAAACACTGCTTCTGCCTTCAGCAAGGCTGTAAGGCATGTGTGGGTTTGCTGACGGAGTGGAGTGGGGCTGCGGGTTTCAGCTCCAGTGGTGCTGTGCCCTGTGCTCCCAATAATGAAATGCTGTTGCTTGGCCAAGTGAGACGGGCTGTGTGGCCGTCCTGCAGGTGTAAGCTAGGCAGAAGTGACCTGTGCAGCTGGCCAGGGGTGATTCAGTCTGCTGATCCAGGAGGATGTTGTGTTTTCCTTTGCTAGATGCAATGGCTCTGCAGCAAGCTTGGGAAGAGGCAATAACAATGTGTTTCTGTCACAGAAGCAAGTAGCTGTGACTCACAAGGCTCCTGGGGCACCACTTAGCGCAGTTAAAAGATGCTATTTTCACTTAGTCTCTATATAACTGCATTCTGAGTCTCCCTGTTCACTTTGTTCATGCATAAGCCACTCTTCCTGCATTTCCAGGCCCTGATTTTCCCCTACCTTGCAATTTGTGTAGATTTTTGCATCTGTGCAAGTGGTGGTAAAACTCAGCTCTTTCCGTGCGAGAGTATTTAGCATATATGCTGCATTTACTTGGCACAAGCATAGGAGGCCATAGCAGGAGCAAGGCAGTGGGGAATCAAGCCAGTTGTTTACATCTTCCTTCAAAGTACTGGTAGGTCAAACATCCTTCTCGTGTCCACAATGCTCTGCCATTAACAGCTATTCGTGTTAGCGCATCATATTTTCTCCCTTTGAGGCTGAGCACGTTATCTCTACAACACTCCAGCACTTTGCTGGGAACATGCCACAGTTGTGTTTTCAGAGTATTTTGTTAATGCCAGTGACCTTGGTGGTGTGACCACAACACCTGCTTTACCTGATAACATCATTAATTTTTTTCTCTGCAGCCTTTGTGTTGAGCATAAGCAAATCTTCATTTGTACCTGGAAAACATTACCCCAGCATCAGCTTATGGAGCACTGACCTGTATCTCCTGGTATTTTTTAAGGTGTTAAGTAGGCAATTAGAAGAAATCACTTCAATAAAAGCAGAATGAACACAAGCCTCTCATTAGCTGCAATGGAGCAAGACCTATTGGAATCAATTGCGTGGCTTTTCAGCTGTTACTCTGCTGCAGCAGCAGCTGTCTCTCAGTCGAGGTGACAGCAGAGCTGATCTATACTTTTCTCTGAGCTGCAGAGATAAGCTGTACATGCACAATGACTGTGTTCCCAAAATAAACACGTTGGGAAAAGCAGGGTATTTTTTTAATGATAAATCTTTTCACCCTTCTAACAGTTCCTTCTTCCTTCTTTGTTAGCTTACCAAATTTTTTATTTGGAGGGGCTGTGTGTTTTCCTGCTTTTTACCTTACAGCTTCGGTTTTCTGCATGCTGCTTCTTCATATTTCTGCAGCTGCATCCCACCTTCTGCATCCCACCTTCTGCATCCCACCTTTGGTGAGGTAGGCCCATCGCAGAGAAGGCTCGGGTGCTGCTGCCTCCTAAGCCAGTGTGACCATGGCTGGCAGTGCCACAGGTGCAGTTGGGAGCTGCAAAGTGCTCATTGGAATTGTTTGGAGAAGGTTTAAATGGGTCTGAAACCCGTGTGGAGTAGAGGAGTTGTAGCTCCAGAGCCTGTGAAGGGGCTAGCCTGACTTCAGGCCTTACCCCAGTCCTGTGTGCAGGAAGGACTCCACAGGTTTTGTATTTGGTTTTGCTCCTTTATTGCTCAGGTGTGAGGTTTTTTAAATGATAAGGTGGCTTCAACTTTGCCCTCCTCACTGTTTGCTCCAGTTTTGTTGTTCCTCTGCAGCAGTGTTGACATTTGCGTGTACAGGGTGGTCCTGCAGCTCTTGTCTCTCTTCCTTACCCCTATGCTGGATGCAGACAACAGAATTCCTTGGCAGAAATCCTGTGCTATGGGTCTTGCTACATGGTCGTGTGCACAACTACATCCTGGCTGTGTGTCCTGCGTGACAAATCTGTTCAGGCTGCTTTGCTCTCCAGTCACACTGGGGTTGAGGTTGTTGCTGGTTTTCTGCCTTACTCTACAGTAACAGGCATTTGCATTTAGGACTCTGTGAGTCTTGGATGACCTCATTTCCTCAGTAAAATATAGCAGTGTAAGCACTGTGTTGTGAAAGTGCAGGGGCTGATGGAGGCTCAGACAATTGATCATGTCACTGGTCCAGACTAAAAGCATATACGTCATGAGGGACTTGATCCAAGGCCTTCCAAAAAGACCAGCAGAAACTAGCAGCTGGCATAAAAAGGGGAAAAGATGATCCCAGAGAAACCTTTACATGTATAAAAAAAACCCCAAAAAAACGCAAAACCCTAAATATTTTAATTAAAAATTCAATTTCAGTCTTTATTTTATGGTCTTGGTTGTACAACACTTATGTGTATTTTTCAGTTTTGCCTGAGTTCTACAAAGCCTGAAATGGAAAGCATGGATTTCTCCATCATTCTGCAAGGTGGAAGTTAAGTAAGTAGCCTTCCCATTTCATGGGTAAGAAAGTAAAGATGGATCACTGCCGAGAGCCAATTGCCTTTCATGTAGCTGTGCTGGTGAAAGCTGGTTCTACCCTTTGGTTCTGTCTCAGAAAGCTCAAAGTAGCAGGTCACAGTCTGATGCCCAGTACAGATAGCTCAGGACACATGCTGTCCCTGTCCTTGCATCTCCTTCTTTAAGGTGAAGATTACTTCAACTATTCCATTTTTAACTGTTCTCTGCTTAAACAAGGAGAAATACATTTTTGCCTGAATAAGGTTTCCTGAAGGATTCACGAGACCAAACACCACATCATGGCATATAGAGGGGGAAAATCAGCAGCTCCCACTTTCCAGGCTAGTGGTTTTGACTAGCTAGTTCCTTCAATAATTTCAAAGGGCCTAAGATAACAGGAGCTTAGAAAATACAAAGATCTCTGATTTCCTTCCAGAAGTACAGTGGTGGAGCAGAGATGTAACACTGAGCTGTCACTGTCTCTATAGCTCTCAGGTCACTGAATATGCACTGCCAGAAAATGGCAGTTTTCAGGCTTGTCAACAGATATTTTTCTTAAGTATTTGAAGTATCCCAGCATTAGCAGTTGCACACACTTGTGCTCTGCCAATCCTACCTTTGAAGTGTATGGTTTTAGGAAAGTTTAATACCACCTGCTTAAAGTTAAGCAAACAAATTATCCACATGCAATGGAAGTCTGGTCATATTATAAAACATTTTTTTCTAAGGTGTTATTTACAGCTTTCCAGAAAACAATGTGTCTAAAATAAGGTTTTGACAGCAAAAAATTCAGCACTGTCAGTTAGTTGGAAACATTAATTCTCTTTCTGGTTCTATCTCAGATCTTCCTTGAATTTTAAGGCATAGTGAATGCAGAACAATGGCAGCATACGCTGCATCTATGCACAGAGATCTGGTTTGTTTTCCGATGAGGTTATAATTTCTGTCCAAACTTAGGGGATTGCTGAGCTCTGCTTTCAATTTTACTGCAAAGTCTCAACAATAAAATAAATAGAAAGCATGCAAAAAAACCTTAAAAATAAAGGCAAAGCAGAACAAAACCAGTCATTTCTAAAGCATGTTTAAAAACCCACACCAAACTAATAATTTAATTTAAACTGTTCTCGTATTAAAAAAGGTGCCATAAATCCTGGTCACCTAAGCCTCACTTAACCCATACCTACTCAAAGCTTCCCTTATGATTTCACTTTACGTGGATGCTTTCAGTACCTTTCCAAGATTTTTGTGGAATCAAGATCATTTCAATAGTTAACAGAAATAACAGCTGCAGTCAGAAATTAAGTTGCATTTCCTTCTCAGTACCATGCACGTGCTGTAGGCAGAGTGTCGTGGTTTAAACCCAGGCCGTAAATTAGAACCACGCAGTCTACTTCCCCCCCCACCTTTCTTCCCCCCACTCCTGGAGGGACAGGGAGGAGAATCGAAAGAATGCAGCTCCCACGGGTTGAGATAAGAACAGTTTAATAACTAAGGTATAACACAAACCACTACTGCTACCACCAATAATAATAATGATAAAGGAAATAACAAGGGAAGAGAATACAACCGCTCACCAACCGGTACCTCACCCCCACCCCGCAGCGTTCCAGCCCTTCCGGGCGACTCTCAGTTCTACATCCTGGGCATGACGTGCTGTGGTATGGAATACCTCTTTGGCTAGTTTGGGTCAGGTGTCCTGTCCCTGCTTCCTCCCGGCTTCTCCTCCTCCCTGGCAGAGCATGAGACTCACGAAGTCCTTGGTCAGTCTAAACATCGGTGTTATCAGCTCTGTTCCCAGGCTGAAAGTCAAAAACACAGTGCTGCAACAGCTACTAAGAAGGAGAAAAACTGACTGCTGCTACTGAACCCAGGACAGCAGAGACATGAGCCCACTCATGTGTTTCAGGCTAACTCATGTTTGTGTGAGGGCTGGACCATCAGTTGGTTATGGATTGGTAACACAAAGGTGGGGCAAGCACAGGAAGAGCCCAGCAGAATTGTTCCCTCTTCCCATGCCCTTCATTTAAGCAATTGTTAAGTGCAATAAAGATAACCAAGGCATGAGGTAAAACAGTGCTGTTCAGGAACACCTTTTAACAAATCCAATTAGATGTTAATAGAGCTTGCAGGATCAGGGCCTAATTCAACCAGCAAATGAACTTCAGGGAATGCTAAGGCTCTCACTGGTACTTGGCATCAGCCTGCACAATGACCACAGGTCCTGATGGACCTTAATCAAGTGCCCCCACATAGGGTTTTCCCACTAATGCCTGAACTGCAGACAAGTCTGGTTGCTCTGAGTGCAGGTCTCTAGCTAACAGGCTAGTCATAAAAGAAAAATTTAAAAAAACCCAAAACCCAACAACAAACCCAAACAAAAAAATAAAATAAAAGAAGATGGGTGTAGGGCAACAACCATATTGTTCCACGTCAAAGTCTTATGTGCCATTATAGAAATCCCTTGGCTGTTGGTAACCATTCAGTAACCATTCCTGTATCAATGACAAGTGCTAACTAAAAGCCCCCAGACCAACCCAAGAAGTCCTAGCTTGTTTCTAAGCAGCTCTGAAGAGTGCCGATGCTATGATGGATGGCCCCTAACTTTGAAATATTCTTTCCCGAAAAGCACGAGACTGCCAGTATATGTCAGCTTTACTTGCACAGGTCAGCAAATATAATAGGCAAATACACAGAGCAAAATACATTTTGATTGATTAGACGGGCTTTCGAGAGGAGGCACCAAGTTCTTTATTACAGATATTTATCTTGCAGTCTTTTCCACTCTGCTGCTTGTTACTGCATATGGAGTTTTTTCCATGTATTTTTAAATACTGGTAAGTGTGAGAGACAAGGGAAAGGCTTTTCAGTGGATTTTCTCTTATTTTAAGTGAAATGAGGTCAGATATAATGCTGGCCTGATCATACCTTGTCAAGCTCAAACTTGTGTATTTCCCAAGTACTTAGGGCATTATTGAGAATCAACCTAAATTATGTCACAACAAGTACAACTAAGAATCCTGTCTTTATAAATATTTCAAGTGTCCGTTATGAAAACAAACATCATAGTAGCAATAATGGCTTTTCTCTTTCATGTGCAGAAGCATACTTTGGAATACGCCAGCATTTTCCCATCTAAAATGGCCATCGATAGGTGGTGCTATTTCCAAATTCAATGCCAGGTTCTTCCCATTTGCTCCTCAAATTCTCCTGCCTGCCTCATCTTCCTGGCAGATCTTCCTCAAAGCCTATTCGTGATAAATATGCAGTTCCCAACAGACTAATCTCATCTTTTCATATTCCTTCTTTGCTGCTATGACCTTTAGTTGCTCTTGCATGCTAGTCTTTGGGTTTTCCCCATGCTCCAGTTGGTTGCAGCCAACTGTCAAGCAGGAACTTCTGGGAACATGATTCCCACACCTGGAGCTTTGGCTGCACTCCCGAAGAGCTTACCTTTGTCTTTGTTTAAAGTTCTTTCATCCTGACTGTATTTTTCCATTCTTTCTTGAAAAGGGTCTTAGCATTGCTGTGAAACACATGAATCATTTTCACTCAAATTCATCTTTAATACAGGTTGGTTTTTTTAATTCTGCTTTTGAAAGTAAAAGGGAAAATGTAAAGAAATTAAAAGGTCATATCAATATAAAGCAAAGTCAGTCGAATGGTATAGCATAACTCTGGTGACTTCAGTCTTCTGTGTTAATCAAGAGTATTCTCTTAGCTCATTGATACAGAATTCAAACTGTTTTCTGTTTTCAGTGACTGTCTAGTTCAGAGCAATACCCTGTTACTCCAGCTAGTAGATACTGTAGTGCTAATTCTCCTGGTGCAGGTCAGAACATTGGATTTGCACTCATGGGAGAACCAAGCTCACTGCTGTTCAGCTGTCACCATTGCAGGTTACATTGTCCTGAGCCCTGTGCCAGAGCCAAGACGTGCTGGGTCAGAGACGGACTGCGTGAACAAAGCCTCCACACCGGAGATCAACGTGCCTCCTTTTGTAGCTGTGATACTCAGGGCATATATTTGCATTTGTAATGGATTTCTTAAGCCCCTTTCATCCAGTGCTGCCTATAAAAACCAATAGGCTTGACACTGAGGATACGCTAACTGGGGTACTTCTGGGTTGTGTCTGGAGTGTGGCATAACCTGTACGAGGAGGAAAGCTGCCATCTCCAGCACCTCTGTGGTACAGTATGGCTAATCCACATCCCTCAGCTCCCTCTTCATTCGTGCTAGAGGGTATGTCTAGGCCAGAACACTTTTAGTAAGAGACTGCCTCCTTGGAGTCTAATTTCCTAATAGTCAGAAACAAAAGAAAACATGAGTATCTCCAACATGATGCTGTGCAATCTAACCCCTTAAAATGGCATCCTCAGCCCCCAGAGTGTTTGTAAGGAAGCTGTTGGAAGTCCATTTGACCTAAAGAGTATAGAAGCTCTGAGCCCTGTACCACGGACCTGAGTGTTTCACTTGGAGGTACGGACTGGACCTTGGCTGGGGCAGCTAGACCACTCACTTGATGAGCACTGGCATCCTCAGAGCACTGACCCTTCCCTCCTGGGCTATGAGGCCATAGGCTGTCAACCTATTTGTTCCTTCTGCTCAGTTTAATGAACAATGAGTGGATTTTTTTTTGTTTGTTTTTCTCCTTGGCACACCTGGAAGGATGAAGTACATCCCTCTTCCTCCTCCTCCAGAGGAAGACGCTGTAAGCCTCTGGGTATGACTCTTTCCCCAAGGCTTAGAGAATCCCCTTGGGGAAAGACTGAAAATAGATTTGTCATTTCCTAGACAAATGATGATCAGAAATCTGTTGTGGGAAGGTAGAAGGTGGTGCTTGTAATGATATTTTAAAATTGTTACTAGCTGTAACTGCATTTCATTGAAGGCCTTGGTCCTATGGTATAAGATGATCTAAGAAAGAACAGTGGTTCAAGGTTTTCATAGGGACAGAGACAAATAAACAACAATTTAAGTATGCCTGATCTTGAGCCCTAAGTCTGGGCAGTTTTGGCCATGGGCAACTTTTGAACTTAGGACCTACCAGGGTTAGTGAATGACCAAGCTGTTCGAGAGAAGGCCACCTTGCTACTGATGCAGGTGATGCTCAGATTCCCAAGCTATGCAGCCAGTGTTTGACTTCAGGCGAGGCACAAGAAGGGATGCCTCAATCATTTAATCTCACTCCTCTACATCAGGTTTTCTTCTTTTATTTCCCTCCAGTCCACCCTGAATTAGCTGTTGTTACCGATCCCTCCTCCTGCCTGTGGGAGGAAATAGTCTTGTGCCCCCTGCATGTGGCCTTCCAGGTCCATCTGATACTTTACTGAAGTTTCAGTGTTCTGCACCTAGACCTTGTTCAGAGAGCTATTAGATTACTTTCCCAGCCTGCCTTTTCTTCTTGAACTGAAAGGTACAACTCCTAAACTGCAGCTTCCAACTTGTGTGCATTGCTCCAGATAAGATCTTGCTGACCCTGTAAGAGACTTCATAATAAAAGAAATTATTTTGTTACATGAGTATGATTTATGAGTATTGAAATGTAAACAAGGATCCTAGCAAGGGAAATTGAAATCTGATATGAGGAATAGAAATGTTTGGGTACACAAATTGGAAGCACTGACGTCTGTGTTACAGCTCTGGAGAAACCGGATCAGGTTAACCATACGATCTAAAACATAATGGAGCATGTGCATTAATTTTAAAGACCTCAGTGAATTAGTAAGTGTCTTGAAGGGTGAAACAGATATCCTGGGCTTGACTATTAATCTGTGTCCAATAGGTTTTGCACTAATCTAGCTGTGCTATAGACGTTGGTGAAGCAGCCATCTTTCACTTAGTATCAGCGCCAGCCACAATATATGGCATATCTAAATTCACTGAAGAAACTGAATCATCTGGGAAAAGGAACTTCTCTGATCCTTGACTACAGATGTAAGGGAAGAGAAAAACAGAACTCAGCAGAAAGTCAGATCTACTCTAAATAAGTGTGATCCTGAGAAAAAGCCCGGAGAGGCAGGTTTGGAAATACATTGCCGGGACAGACGTGGTAGAAGCACAGAAACTGTCTTTGTTTTCTTAATCCCTTCAATGCCCGAAGGATCAGGGCTCTGAATTTTTGTAAGAAACAGCATTGCACTGATTTCTCCTAAGCAGAGTAACTTGCAAGACCTCCACATTTTTGGCCAGAGTCTTGGATTTGCTGGTTTTCAGCTGCTTCAGTTTTTTAAACATTTTATAACTGCATCCTTTTTCCCCAGTTTATTCCAGAAAACAGATTCAAGAAAATACCTCATCAAACTACATGCAGCCAACAGCACCTCATGGCTCCTGCTGCACAGCTTCCAGTGCTGTTCCAGCCTTCTGTTTGCTGTTTGTAAATCACTGGCATGGACGGACCACTACATGTTTAGTTACTTATTTAGCCTTGGTAGAGGTTGGAGAGAACGAAGCTTAAAATAGAGATGTGCAAAAGATTGCTGAGTACCATTAAATTTAATATCTTTTCTACTAATAGATAAGACAATTTCTGTCAAAAATATTTTTGCTCGGTGGTAGGTGATGACAACAAAAAGATGTTTTTATGTCTTGTTTCCCAGTTCAGATGCTTTCTTAGTCATTGGTCTATTTCTTTGTATTGGATGGTTCCAATATTTTCTCCTTTTTTGTGTTTCTGAATGTTCCTGATAAAAAATCCACCAATAAAAGATCAATAAAAAAGATAAATTCACACTTCCTCTGTGATTTTATCATGTATTTTTCTTGCATTCCCAAATCCCTACCGCCAAAATCCACAAATAGGAAATAATTATTTAAGCCAAGGGTTCACAGCAGAAGGTGCAGCTGATGGTATCTCCCAACCTCCATTCACATCCCTGCCAAATGGGAATAAGCCAAATTTGGAATCAGCTACATAGGTGATTATTTTCTAAGCTTCTTGCAAAAATTGAGATATATTTTGTTACTTTACTGTGGAATGACTAAACAACCATATTTTTGCTCCCGTCCATAAGTGTTATTGCACAGCCTTAATGTTACTCATAAAACTATATGAGCCACACACACAAGGAGGGCTGAGTATACATAACAAAATCAGAGCCTTAAAATGTCACTTTAAAAATAGTTCTCTGTTCCTACCTATTCTTTCAAAGACAGAGGGCAGGCTGCTCTGTGAGGTGGATGGCAGAGGCAGTGGCATGGGTGCTGTGTTTGGTGTCTTGGGGAGGGAATGGATGAGCAAGTGCCAGCAGCAACACCAGACACTGACAGGCAATGTGGGCTTGGCTTGACCTGCTTCTTCCTCTGCCAGTGTAGCTGATTTGACAAGAGCGTGGTGCACAAGAGTGCTTTAAGAGGCCATCACAGTCACCTCCTTGATTCGCTTGAACACAGCTGAAGCATTTTGGCCAAACTGTGCCAGTATGCACTGTGGGGCAGGGAGCTTGTCCCCCATGCCGATGGGCATTGCGCCTGAGGGCACCAAGGCTGCACCATCACGAACGGAGCCTGCAGCTGTTACACGCGTACAAAGGGAGATGTGGTGAGCTGCTGTTCTGATCGGCAAGCCTCTGTCCTGCACTGAACAGACTTCAGCCAATCAATCCAGAGGTCCTAGGAGTTAAATGCAGATATAATTCTTTCTCTCATAGCAGGCTGGGGATCTGTGGGCAGGGTTCAGCCAAGATGCTAAAATCCCATTCAAGCCAAAATGTCACGTTATTTACTTACTAAAACAATGCTCTTATTACAAAGACATGTAAGGATGAAAATATGACAGCCTCTATTTTAGGTTGTCATTGATCTTTAATTTGCTGTGACCTGAAGGTTTTCTATGTAGTCAGTGCTTTCTGGCCAAAATATATGACTGCAGGGAAATGAGTAAATGAGTGCCAGAGATGTCCTTTTTTTCCTATGAAAAGACTGAAATTGCTTTGTGTAAATGTGTGGAAAATGCTGATATTTTGTTTCTATAAATACTTTGCCTCCTGCGTGCTGTATTTCATTTGTGCTGTTTCCTAGGAGTATTTGGCTTCTTATCACTTTTACACAGGGTGCTGAATACAAATGAGCCACAGTTTACCCAGCAACCAAGCTGTGGAGCATTTGTGACTGTTGTGCATTTCCTGAGCAAGAGTAACTACTGAATGAAGCAGATTACCCTGCAGCCTTGCAAAACACTAAGGATTATAAAACATGCATTTACTGGATAAATACACAGAGGAAAATGCACAGACGCTCTCTGTTTCTATATATACTGACGTGCATGTATATGAATATATCTCGGTGATGCAAAAAATCCCCTGAAATAATCCATCATCTTTAATGAGAATTTAAATATAGGGAAGGCAAAGAATCTCAGAGTTGCATTTCTTATTCTCAGTGGCACCACCTACAACCGGGCTCCTTGTTTATGGAGCCTATAAACAAGGCTTCATTACCACAGACTCCTGTGATCGCAAGATGATTCAGGTTGGAAGAAACCTCATGAGGCCCCTAGTCCAACCTCTTCTCAGAGCAGGGCCAGCTGTGAGGTCAGACCAGGTTCCTCAGGGCTTTATACCTTGAAACTCCCGAGGATGGAGGCTGCACAGCTCCTCAGGGCAGCTATCCCACCCTCTGACTGTCCTCCTCGGGAAAACCTTTGTCCATATGCCATGTCCCAGTCTGAACCCCTCTTGTAGCCATCTGTTGTCGCTCATTCTCCTACCATGCAGCTCTGTGAGTGAAGACCCTGGCCCTGCCTCTTCTGTGACCTCCTTGTAGATGCTGGGGTGCTGCTGTTAGGTGCCTCCAAAGCCATCTCTTCTCCAGGCTGGTCAAGCCCAGTTTCCTCAGCCTGTCCTCACAGGGAAGTGCTCCAGACTCCGTCCCAGCCGGAGGCCCTCTACTGAGGCCACCCCAGTTGATCATCCTTGTTCTTTTACTTGAGAGGGGCAAAACCGGGCACAGGACTGCAGACGTGGTCTCATTACTGCTGAGTAAAGGAGTTTAGTTACTCTCTTGCACCTCCTGTCCATGCTCCTGTTAGTACAGCCCTGGTTACTTGGCCACCTTTGCTTACAGGGCACGCTGCTGGCTCATGCCCCAGCACCATCCCAGCAGAGCTGCTCCCCAGCCAGTTGGGCCCCATTTGTGTTGTTGCAGGGGACTCTTCCTTCAAGTTCATGTTGTCACTGATGAAGATGTTAAACTGAACAGGTCCCAGGACATATGCCTGCCATACTCCACTTGTTAGTGGTATACCTCCAGGTATAGTACAGTCCATTTACTAGTACCCTCTGAGCTCGACCATCCAAGCAGCTTTTACACACTAGGTGTCCACCCATCATACCATAATGTTCTCACTTGGATGCAATAAGAACATGTCAAAAGCCTTGATGAAGTTGATGTAAATATCCACTGAAGAAGAGTGTTCCTGGAGGACTTGCTCCATGATTTTCCCAAGAACCAAAGTCACACTAACTGGTTTGTGTTCCCCAGCTTATGTTTTCGGCCTTTTCTGAAGACAGGTACAAGATTTGCTTTCCTCCAGTTCTAGGGACCTCTCCTGCTCACCAAACCCTTTCAAAGGTGACAAAGAATGCTCTTACGAGAGCAGCAGCCAGTGCTGTGAGCAGCCAATTAGGTCCCACTGACAGCTATAGGCCAAGTTCTCTTGGGATCCCTGACTCAGTATGCATCCACTGCTGGTCATCTCCTCCTCCCACCCTGCTGAGGCCTGCCATGATGGTGGCAGCTGGCAAGCACCAGGACTGGCCTGGACGCGCTTTGTTGGAGCAAAAGGAGGAGTAGGCACATTGAGGTCACTCCTGGTGCATACTGGCAGTATGTGAACCAAGAGGGCAGGCTCCCTTTGTTGTCAGGGGAACAGCCTCATAGAGCTAAGAGGAAAACCCCAAGTTTTGTCATGCACATCGGGGGTAAAAAACCAGGAGAGCTTTTAGAAGACTTTTAGAACAATGGAAGGAAGCTTTCCCGAGTTGGGTGATTAGCCATGGGCAGAGGAGGGGTGGGAGAAGTGCACTTGGAGTTACACACCTGAAGTCATCATCTAGCTTTTGAGTAAAGCCTGAGCAAGGGCTTTGCCTTGCCTTCAGAGTAGAAAAGCAGTGCAAGCACGGAGGTCCTCACCCCTGCCCGTGAGTGTGCCACTTCTTCAATTGCTAAAATGCACACATGGATATGCCAGATCTTTTTACATGGAATGTTTGTACTGTCTCAAATCAATTTAAATGAGGTTTGTTCAACTGGTTGGCAAATGTAATATAGATTACTTGGCAATTTTATCCTTTGCTTAAATTAAACTGTAGTCTGAGATATAGTTTGCCAAGTTAGGCAAAATGATGTTATGATCATTGTAAGCTCTATATCATGATATCCACCTGTTTAATACTTGCAGTTTTAAACCTGCCTCCTTTGCTGTCGTACAATGGGATAAGCTTTTCAGTGAACTGGGTTAGGTTGTACATGGTAGTAAAATATAAACATATTTTATAAAGGATATTTTAACATAATGTAACATCATTAAACACAGAACATAGTGAAAATACTACTTACACCCTGTGCACAGTGATTACCACACATGATTTTCATAGGGCTGGGATAAGAGAAAATGAAGGGAGGGACTCTAGCATGGAAATGAGTATGAACAGCAATGGAGGAGCCTCCTTCTATCTTGATGCTCTCCACATGGGCTAGACAGGTGGGACAGCATCCAGCAATGAGCAACTCACCTCCACAAGCTGCTTTATGAAGAAAGAGCTGTCAAGTAACGAAAAACATCTACAAGTATTTCAGTGCGTACTTCATGACAAGGCCCCCTTCCCTTTGGTCATCACTGCACCTTCACATTTAGCATGCCTGGGCTGCACAATGGACAAAACCCACACAGAAATTAAGAGGAAGATGAGAAAAATCTAGCCAAATGCTATGCTGCCAATACAGCCAAGGTGCTCCCCATCTCTTCGGGTAATCTTGGACTGTTCTGCCTGTCCCTCCTCGCTGAAAAAATGGTGTTTGACTTTCCTGAAATTCAGAAAATATCATAGTACTTTCTAGCATAAATAAAGCTGTGTCAGATTAAGTCTAACTGGCATTCACAACCTCACAGCTGAGCAGTGCCTGTTGTGTGATGGACATTAGCTTCATCTCAAATGTGCAGAAGGCAATTTGGGATAATTTTCAGGGAAATTGGGACTGCAGAGAATTGGTGCTCTTCTACAATGTAGTGATGGTTTGTTCCATAAGGGTGCTGTACCCAGCAATCCTGGCTTGAATGGCAAGTTTGAAGTAGTTCAGTGAGCAGAAAATCAGTAAGTGGAATTAGGGTGAAATGGTCAGGGAACTGCAGTTGATCAAGCAGCATTTAAATTCATTAGCTGATTGTACAATTTGTCAGTAAACAGGTATATACAAGGCAAAATTTAGCCTTCAATATCTCAATAGTCCCCTGCCATGATACCCACAAAGTCTGCTTTCGTCCTCCCACAGCCTCCCTGTCTCTTTTTGTGGGTTATCTGAAATTACGGGTTATCTAAGGATTTATTTTCAAATGCCTATGCTTTTGAGGGACTGCAGGTTATCTGAGCTTTGGCCATACATATTAAAAAATGCAGTAATTCTGTTTAATTGGTTTCAAAGGACATAAACCACCCAGAAGTGGACCACTTTTTCTGCAGCCAGTACTATAGATATTCTGTCTTTAAGAACACAAAGGATGAATTTTACTTTCATTTACAAGTCTAATTTAGAAATAGTTTTTCCAAGTTTAAGGTGGAAAGAGAAAAATTGAAACTCATTATTGATTTTTAGGAGGCACACCAAATTGCACATAGTGAAATGCATTCATCCTGCAAACATGAAAATCTCTTTTTCTTGTAGGATTGTCATGCTGTCTATAGGGTTTTTCTTTTGCCTGGTGTCCTAAGGAAATGAGAGTTCTGTTATTGCACTCTGTTTGCATTTGTGCCTGTTTGCCAGAACCCTTTGATAACTTTGAGCTCATTCAGTTTGAACTAGTTTGAAGAGCAGGATGGAGGACACAGAGATCCTGAGTTCCCACTGACAAGAGGAGGGAAGAAGAGATGAGGGACACACAAGAAGAGTGACCATTGCACGAGGTTGCTGAAACTGGGTAGTGGGGAAGTGCAGATCCCAGGTGGGTGAGGATGCTGCAGGGAGGGGAGGTGTGAAGGGATGTGGACACACAGCCTTAGGTAAGACTCCATTCATTTTGTTCTTCAATTAATAACTAGCAGCTCCTTCGGTGTCTTAGGCATTCACAAGTGAAGAAAGAGAAAGGTATGTGGATTGTTATATCTATTAAGTTTTTATTGCATACATGCTGCTAATATGCCACTAATACCTTTTCTCAAGAAGATTTATTGCAGGGTAGGACCGTAGGTGAAACTACATGTGAAAATCTCTGGGGCACCCGAACTTGTTCTGCCTGTTCCTCTTTCCACAGTGAGTCCTTTCCAGATCCAGGGGTTCACAGCCATCGTAAACTTGTGTTTAGGGGCCTTTTGGAAAACAAGGACAGTATGTGTGACCAAGTCCTCTTTTTCTGGTGTCATGTGAATAACCACCTCCACCACACACGGCACACAGCAGGGTGCCACTGCAGAAGACTTGCCAGCATTTCCAAAGAAGGATTTGGCAAGCTGTACTTTGTTTGATTTCTGACAATATGGATCTTTTTAAATGGGTTTCATAAAAGCTTACCTTGTAGAGCTGCATTTCAGCAGAGAAAACTGCTTTTGTGCTTCTTTAAAGGGAAACTGCAGCAACATACCAGGTGTGCAATCTCCACCAGAAATGTTCAGAAGTCAAGAGCAGAGGACGTTTAATCCTGACCAAGCAGACTAAACATTTGGTATGAAAGCTGCAGAATGTTCAAGATAATAATAATGTACTCTGCATGTTGCAGTACATCTCCTCTAGCAGTTGGAGTCCAAAAAGGTCACATCAACCATGACTGAAGAAAGAAAGGAAAACACTCAGCAAGATGAATATTGCTCAGAGCATTAATTTTCCCATACCTTCTTCCACAGCAGGGTCACAAGCAATTAAGAATCCTCATAGTGGGAACACTTCCACTGACAGACTTGCCTCTCACTCACAGTTTTTTCCAGATTTCTTCCTTTGGGCAGGTGGTCGGTCGTGATCCAACAAAAATCATTTTTATTTGCAAATTAACTTGGAAATTAAGTTTTCTCAGACAAAAGGTTGAAGTGTTCTTCCCTTCTATACTTTGCACGTTGTATGGGGTGAGCTGATCAGCAGCTTTCTGTCCACTCCTGTCCACTTCTGGCAAGCTACAGGAAAAAAGAACAGTTAAAGCATTTATGTTAATATTTACTCAATAAGGCAGGAGTTTATGAGAAATGGATTGAGAAGCAAAAATGAGAATGCATGGGAAATACCTTCCTGATCGTAAAAGAAACAGAGCTGACAACTTTCACCTCAGGGTGTTTATTTTTATATTTATGTGGTCCTAAATGTTTGTCTGATTCCATTTCTTTTTTCAATTCCAGATAAATATCTGAGATTCTGGAAAAGAGAAAGAGTCATCGTGTTGGCAGAAGTGACAGTGATAACATAATGCATCACAGTGACAAAATGTCTGAGCCATACTTACCTGGGAATTGGGATATTTTCCATTTAACTTAAAGATCCACTTAAAGGATCACGTACACCACTGTAGATGTCTGATTGGGGGTACAAGCAGTGTCCCAGGGGACATGCATGTTCCTCTGCATGCGCAGTTGCAGTGACTGAAGATATGGCATGTGCTTTCCACCTCACGTATCTGTTCAGGTTTTTATATCATGCCCATTGACATGCTGTCTGAATGCTTCTTTGCTTGTGTTACCCATTTTATCTATGGGTATCTGATAGCACAATCATTTATATGCAGTTGACTGCATTTATTTGTAGCATGACTTAAATGGATGCACCTGCAAGTCTACATAAAAAATCACCTGAGCCTATGAACTGGAATGTGAAGGAAAGCAACAGAACACACATTTCAGTGTTATTTCTCATTCTTCTGGCTTTCTTTCAATGCATTTTTTTCTTCTCAAAGAAGAAAGAGATTTCGTTTTTATGCAGGGCTACTGCATAAATCATATGCGTATCATGTGGATACCATAGACATCACTTTTTAAGACAAGCAGATTTTTAACGTTCTTCTAAGGAAATTTACATGTGTGTATGTATATGCATATTTATCTTCCTACCCAGCCCCCGCACCTGTTTTCTGCCATGTGAATGTTCCAAAGCAATCATTCACTTTTAATTTCAGCAAGACAGGGCCGTCTGCTGTGTCCTGCTGGCACTCCAGGCTCTCCTCAGCCTCCAGCGAAGCCCTCACTCTCCACGCTGGCTCCCTCCTGCACAGTACCCCAGCCCTGATGCACCTGCAATTCTTCCACCTTATCTTCCTCTGACTTGCAAGGAAGGCTCCTCAGCACCTCCAAGACCCCCAGAGAGGGTGGTCTGTGCCTGGCAGCCCCTCAGTGAGTGAAGCAGGGCTGCTGCAAGTGAAGCTGCACAAAACACCCCAGGTGGGAAGAGCAGAGGAAAATCCAAAATCCTCCTTCCTCTTCCCAGTGAGGGGGAGATGATTGCCAAATAAATTGCTTTTGAATCAGTTAAATCAGAAAACGCCTTGTATGCAAAATTAATTGTGAGCAGTGACAGCAGGTTTCCTGTTTGAAGTGTTCTGGGATTTTTAGAGGTTGCCATGAAACAGCTTAGCATGAGTGAAAGTGGTGGAATTGGGGTCCTAAACTCTTTGGGGTGAAAGAGGTGTGTATCTTTTAGAAAAGGTGCTTTCCATACCAATACCGCATTTGCCATATTTGCCATATTTTGGTTTAAAACCTTGTAGCAATACCAGACCCTGAAACCCTGTTTTCTGGCAGTGTGTTGAGTGCCACTTGGAAAGGGTGGATACATCAAAGGCTTCCCAAAGCGGCATCCCTTGATGGCCACAGCAGCTGTATTTTATGGAGAAATGTCTTGGCTGGTTCAAGGGAACATCACAACTTTGCTGCCGCTTTGGGAAGTTCCTGTTGTGCCTTTATTTCATAGAATTATAGAATATCTCAAGTTGGAAGGCACACAAGGATCACTGAGTCCAACTCTTTTGGAAGGCACACAAGGATCACTGAGTCCAACTCTCTGCTCCTTGCAGGACCACCTAAAACTAAAGTATATGACTAAGATCATCGTCCAGATGCATCTGGAACTCTGACAGTCTTGGTGCCATGACCCTGAGGAGGCCCTGAGGAGCCTGTTCCAGTGACTGACCATGCTCTCAGTGAAGAACCTTTTCCAATGGCCAAGCTGAACTTCCCCTGACACAGCTTCATTCCATTTCCTCGTGTCCTATCGCTGGTCACCAGTGAGTGGAGATCAGCACCTCCCCCTTTGGCTGCCCCTCTTGAGGAAGCTGTAGACTGCAATGAGGCCACCCCTTGGCCTTCTGCTCTCCAAGCTGAACAAACCAAGTAACATCAGCCTTTTAGCTGTCAGGGCACACTGCTGACTCTTATTCAACTTGCCACCAACCCAAACCCCCAGATCTCTTTCTGAGGGGCTGCTCTCCAGCCTCTCATCTCCCATTTTCTATGTGTAACCAGGATTACCCTGTCCCAGCTGAAGAATCCTGCACTTGCTCTTGTTAACTTTCATACAGTTGGTGATTGCTCAACTCTAGCCTATCCAGATCTCTCTGTAAGGCCTCTCTATCCTCGAGGGACTCCACAGTCCCTCCTAGTTCAGTATTATCTGCAAACTTACTTAAGGTACATTTGATTCATTTGTCCAGGTCACTTATAAAAACATTAAAGAGCATTGGCCGTAAACTGAACCCTGGGGAACCCCACTGGTGACTGGCTGCCAGACTGATGTAACTCCATGTACTATAACCCTTTGAGCCAGTTGCTCACTCAACATATTATGGACTTCTGTAGCTGTGTGCAGGACATTTTGTCCAGCAGGATTCCATGAAAGACAGCATCAAAAGCTTTTGATTTCTGGTAGTGTTCTTGTATTTATTTCTGGGGGGCTGACAGTGACCTCAGGATAAAGCACCCATGACTCAGCTGGAAAAGAATCACAGGAAAATCTGACAGGGCTCACAGATCACAACAATTTCTGTCTGCTTATCAAGGAAATAAGCATCCTGAGACTACTGTGGTTGTTGAATTAAGATGCTGTATGTAATAGCTCCTGCAAAGAGGTGTACTACATGAATCATTAAAATCACTGAATAGATAAAACCAAGGAAAGAAAACTGGGGATAACACTGACCTCAAATCATTTCTCTGTCTTGTTTCCACCTAATGAAATGACAAAGGAATTGACCTGATAACTCAGGTGCTGCTCATACATTCTGATTTTTTGCCTGCTGGAGGGATTATGTATGGGTGGAGGTGATGAGACCTGGGTCAGCTCAGCACACACAAGAGGAGTCTCACTGCTGTTTTCAACAACCTGGCGGGAGGCTGTCCTGGAGCAGTGTAGTCAATGGTGAGAGGCAGCAAACATAAGCTGAGCAACGGAAATTGTCACAAAATCCTTGCAACTGGCCCATGTGGATGAAGGGAAGAGGCTTGGACACTAAGGATAGTGTTAAAAGAGTAATTATTTCATTCATGTGCACAAGGTGTCCCATTCAAATTGGGGCACCAGAATGTGGTTTCAGAACACACAGCTCTGATACCTTTCAAGCATTCAGATACATCATGATTTGATCAATCACTACTTAACACATATGTTACTACTGCAAAGCAACTATAATTCTATGGTGTTATCATCCATCTGCTTCTTTCTTGACTAGACATCCCTGCAGTTGGTCTTGCTACAGTTAGAATCATACAATCAATCAGGTTGGAAAAGGCCTTTAAAATCACAAAGTCCATTAGCTCAGGACTGCCAAGACCACCACTAAACCATATCACTGAGGGCCTCATCTACACGGTTTCTGAACACTTCCAGGGACAGTGATTCCACCACTGCCCTGGGCAGCCTGTTCCAATGCATGAGCACCCTTTTGGTGAAGAATTTTTTTCTCATATCCGATCTAAACCTCCCCTGATGCAGCTTGAGGCCGTTACCTCTATTCTTATTAGTCCTATATAAATAGTCCTATTGCTTGTTACTTGGGGGAAAGGACCGACCCCCATCTCACTGCACCCTCCAGCCTGGCCTTGAGCACTCAACCAACAGCAAGGGCCGGGGGACAGCGACGCCCTCTGCCGTCCGGCGGGGCAGGGTCGCGCATCCACCCCGCCTGCAGGCAGCGGGTGACGCTGTTCGCCGCCTCGCACCGCCCCTCGCACCACCCGGCCCGGGACCCCCCTTTCCCCGCCCGCCCCGGGGCGGTGCCGCGCTGATGTCAGGGCGCGGGAGGCGGCGGCGGTGCCGGTGGTGCGGGCATGGCGGTGCCGCTGCGGCTGCTGCCGCTCTGCGCGGTGCTCCTGCTGCCGCTGCCCGGGGCTCCGCGGAGGCCGCCGCGCTGCGGGCCGCCCTGCAGCTGCTGGCGGGAGTCGGCGCTGTGCGTCGGGGCAGCGGGGGCCCCCCGCGGGCTGCCCGCCGGCCTGGGGTCCTTGTGAGTGCGGGGCAAGGAGCGGGGAGGGAGGTGAGGTGGTGTTGGATGCGGGGCAGTCCCGCTTCATGAGTGGTTTCTCTCCTGACAGGAGCCTGGTAAACGGGACGTTCGCCGAAGTCAAGGACAGGATGTTTTCCCACCTGCCCTCCCTGCAGCTGCTGTAAGTATGGCACTGGAAAGGGCAGCGGCCAGCTAGCACTTTGTCTGCGCCTCCTAAACTGAGTTACGGGTGCCCTTGTAGGAATGGGGGGTAACGGGGACGTTCCCAGCTTGTGCAGCATCCCGTGATGTAGCTGCTGCTTCATAACAGAGGGATGCATTTTCCGTTCATAAACCACTTCATAAAATGTGTGCTTAGTTACTGAAGGAGGACAAAATGTTTTATGATGCCCTACGTTCCCTGTTATATAAACCCTCCCACGCCACCAGCTTTAGTAAGTTTATAGTGCTGAGTTTTCATGTGGTACCTCACTCCGGCTCACTTTGTGCCCAGGAGTCTCACGGCTTTGGAACGTTGCGGGAGCGACAGGAGTGAGCAGAGGCTGCTGGGACACTCTGGAGGAAAGCAAGCCTTTGTGCAAAGCCTCTGTGCATGAAGTGCTGGTGGTGTCTGCAGCATGACTCTGGGCTTCGGTGTCCAACTTGGAGGGTGGCCCCTCTGATGGATGCCTTCTGACCTGGTGGGCCTCTGCCCCGGGGGACAGCAGTCCAGCTCTGGCACTCCGCAGCGCTGCCTCCTTCCTGACCTTGGGCACCTCGCATGGTCATGACCATCTCAGTTAGGTGTGTGCCTGCAGCTCAGGCACCTTACCCAAACTTGCCTTAATTTACCTGTCCTGGAAGGCAGTAGTGGAAGGGCACAAAGACACAGAGTGCGGTACAATCCCCTGAGGAGCCTGCATGCCTGTTTCTCTGATAGTCGCTTCGTCTGTGCCCTGCGTAGACCAGTTCAGCCTGCCTGTGATGCCAGATACCAGGCAGACCCTCCATGCCTCCCCCAGCAAGGACCAGCTTCCTCCCTAAGAAAAGACACACTGCAAAGAAAATTGAAGCAGAAAGATGCGAAGCACCCAGGCTAAGCTCTCACCACAGAGCTAGGTGTTAAAATTGGTCTGAGCAAGAGGTAGTCCCTGAAGGCTTCTGCTAGTGTTATGGTCTGTCTTCGGGCACCCCTCCTCGTTTGACTCAAAGGCCTGTCTCACTATCTGGAGGAGCAGCATCCCATGGAAAACACTGGGGAGAAGTGGGCAGAGCAAGGAGTGGAGGCTTGCACCTTCTTTAGCATGGCACCAGTCCCAAACCCAAGTGCCTGTGGGCCTTGGGGCCCAGCACAGAGCCTCAGGAAGAGGGCAGAGGGACTTTGCTGACTGGGGAATGGGGCAGCCAGCTGACCTGTGCCAGCTGGGAAGGGATGAACCCAAGGGTGGGCTGAGAGAAACCATGGGTGGAAAACTCAAGATGAGGAGAATCTGGCTTGTTTTGGGTAGCGGTACTGGGAAGAGAGAGGAAGAGCACATGAAGGTTATCCCTATTCCTTAGCTGTAGCAGATTTTCAGGAGGAGACATTGGGGTGTGTGGGGTGGTGGGGCAGAGGTTGAGAAAATCAGAAGTTGCCAATGTCACTTTATGTGGTAGATCAGGCATGGGAGCCAGAAGGGTTTGGCACCACCGCCACCACCTTGGGCCCTGACAGATTTTGTTGGTGTAATTTGTGACTTTCCTTCAAGCACGAGAAAAAAGAATGATTAAATGGCGAAAGAGATACATGCATAATTGATCACTTGGGTACTTCCTGTGTCCTCTGTGGCACTAGCCATGGTAAAAGAGTAATGTATGGATTTATTTTTAATGGCAGCCTGCATCTTTGTCAGATTTCTTTGGGATAATTTAGTGAGTATTTGTCTAGCATTAGCATAATAACCAAGGATCACAGGGAAAGTGTGCATTTCATGTTCATTAGTCTTCTAAATTATTTTTAATAAAATGCCTAAAACCAGACAAAAAGAGGATTAATAAGTTTCTCTAATAAAGTGATTAATGTAGACATATTCACTTGGAAAATTCAGAGATTTTTCCAAAGATGACTTCTTTTGATTAGCATTTGAGTTTTAGACCAAATAAGAAGTTTTACTATTTCTTGTCCTGGTCAGGGGATCAGATTGTCGAGGGTCAGGTTGCATTTAACCGTGGTGGATGGCACAGTGATCATTTTTCCTGGGGAGCAGTGGACATTAACTAGCATCACATTATGCCTTTGTTTTGTTTTTTTTCTTTTAATAGGCCATTCCACAGAGGTTTATATGTGCTACACTGGTGGGGCAATATGTGCTTGAGTCAGTAAGATTAGTTTGGTCACGGGCAATAAACACAATGGGCATAATCCAGCGTGTCAAGTTTTAATGTGCTTTCCTAATGCCTGTTCTCCATTTTCAGCTTGCTAAACTCCAATTCCTTCACTGTTATACGAGATGACGCCTTTGCTGGTCTCTTCCATCTAGAATACCTGTAAGTCTGGTATTTTATGTCTCCCCTGTCCTTTATAAATCAAGATGTTTTGATAAGTGTCTAAGATTCCCGCTGTGGAGTCTTAGTCTTTAGTGTAATTCCCAGGAGTGGGGGGGATGGAGGATTTACGTTCCATTTCTGTGCAAGTGTTCTTTACAGTGGCTCACCCTTTCTCAGAGGTTGCAAGTGGATTTTTAAAGTAAGCCATGAATGCAAGGTGGCAATCACAGTACACTGAAAGGCATTGGCTTGGCTTTCCAGAACAGTGCCACTTCTGTCGAGGGGCTTTGAACCTCAAGAAAGAGGTGGGAAAGCCTCTCCTGGCCTGCTGGCAGCCTGAAGAGGAGTCACAGGATATCCGTGTACTGCCCAAAGCAACCCTGATTGCCTGGCTCGTTCTCTTCTCCCAACTTTCTTTCTTTTCCAACTTCACCTTTTTTCTGCTATCCCATTTAATGCCCGTGGCATTTATCTTTATGTTATAAATAATTATAAATATATGAATATATAAATATATATTTCATATAATATACATTATTGCAATTATTTAAGTTATTATTTATATTCATTTAACTCTCCTTTACTTTGTTCACTTACTTGATTTTTACAGTATCTTCATTTCCCAATTTTTTTTTTATTTTTTTTTTTTAGGTCACCCTTTTTAATTTTTAAAAAAGTATTATCCCTGGTACCAGGTTGTCCTCACTTCATACTCCAAAGGACTGCCATTTCTCTGTGTTACCGGACACGAGCTGGTATGTTTGAAACTTGGAATATGATCTGAAAGAAATTCCTCTTTCCACCCACCTTTTCATGCTGAAAGGTAGCTGTGGAAAACATCTCTCTATTTTTCCAGAGGAAGACCAATGCTCATAAAAGTGAGTGCAGACAAATAGGTGTTAAGGTGGGGTGTATTCAAGTTTACTAGTCTGATACGTGTGGAGCAGCCGACACTGGAATTTGCAGACCAAGAAAGAGGATAATAGTAAATGGTATACTCTAAAATCCATGATTCGGACTTTTTAGAGGATTTTTCAGAGACAGTGAAATCCCTAATCATTCTCTTTTCCATGTGTCTACAGGGAAAAAAAGTAATTTTCGATATGTTTGTAAAAAAGAAGAAAACCATTTTAGTGTCATTTCATGAATTAGTTGCTTTCAAGTGCTGATGAGCTTGTCCCAGCAGCATACTTGGCTGTCCTGGTTGCATTGGTGAGTGTGGAGAGACCCCAGTCTGAAAGAAGAAAGTCCTGCCCCTCCTCAGCTGGTCAAAGCCAAGGAACAGCATGAAGACTGCTAAAGCCTTACAGTTTGAGTTTCCTTTAGCAGCAGCTGAACAAGTGGCCTCAGTCAATGGCTGTGGTCACCCTCCCTGCTAAGTCCACAAAGTGCCCCCTATTCCCAGAAAATCACACCTCCACCTTTTGGGAATTGGGTGCGAGTGGCCTTTCTCAGGGTTTTTGTGGCCGTGTGGCCAGTAACAGCATTACAGCTTCTGTAACTCGTGTCTCTCGGTTACCAGTGATCAGACCTCACAGAGAATAAGAAAACCTCTCTGACAAACAAGAATAACAAGTTTCTTTATGTACAAAGCTAACTCTCCAAACAAAGAGCTGCTGGGGAGTGCCCGCAGCAGGTACTTATATATATATAGATAATATACGTCCAGCTGTGTCCTGCTGAGCTTGCAGCACTGACAATGGCATTCAATGCACCCTTAAACTATCTGGCTTCATGTACAGTCTGGATAAAACAGATCTGATAAAGACGGGAGTTTTGCTGGTGAACAGAGTGGCATGTCCAGAGTAGCATCCTTTTGAGGACAGGTTTGTTGACTCAGGAATCCGGCAAATTACTGATTCCCAACCCAAATTTGCATCATCTTGCTGCAGTGTGTGCAATGAAGCTGTGTTTATTTGCACGGACTGGTGAGCTGGCACTGTGCAGGGATGCCAGGTGCTGATGAGAGAGAGTATCAGGAGGCAGTTTGGCTCTCTGCTTTGCGATTTGAATTCATGTCCCCAGGCAGCCTTGGAACAGTTGAACCTCTTCTGACACCTGTGTAGATACAACACTTTCTTATCTGCACCTTTTGCGTGCAGTCAGGGTCCCAGTCACTTCATGAAGGATTTTGGCTACATCTAAACAGCAGAACCAAGAGCACTTGGCATCTCCCACATCTCCATCTTGACTCTCTTTTGAAGAGACCTTGGCTCACAGCATTTTTCCTCTATTTCCCTGGAAGGCAAACAAGGATGTATAGAAGAAGTGAGACATCTATACCTCATGAAACCTTTTATAAAGTCAGCATGCAATTGTCTTCATCCAGGTACTGCTGTACCATGCAATATCTTGAAGGCCACCTGGCTGCAATTGCTTTGCAGGGCTGATGATGTATTTAGGGATGTGTCCTCAAGTGCTCACGGGTCAAAATGCTCGAATATCAATGCTTTCTTTAAATGCTGACATGCAGTCAGGAGGAGCAGCATGCTCCTGGAATCGATACGTGCCTGTCATTATTCCCCCAGTGCATGGGGCTGTGACTTATGTGCAGGTGGGCACCCTGCAGAGGTGGTGTCCTGTCCGGAGGGAGCTGAACTGCAACAGCAAGAACAAGACACTGGTCTTGCCATTTACGCAGGCTTTGTACGTGTACAGTTCATATCAGCTCTGCAGGTGCCGAGGTGGGACAGTGCGTGCAGCCACAGGAGCTGCCCATCAGGGTGTGTCTGCAGCCCAGGCAGCCCTGGCACTCCTGTGCTGTCCTGTGGTGTTACAGTGCAGGTGATTTGTGAGAGGAATGTAGGACCTCAGCTTTCAAAGGCCACCTCAGAAACCTCTCCTACACAGGTCTCTTGCCTCACACAACACACCCTGAGAGTATTAATCAACAGAGGAGTAATGTTTTTTGCTATGTCTGTTTTGATCCTCTTCTGCTGGATGTTTGTGTCACATGCGGCTGCCCCTTTTGCTGCCTGGTACTTTCCTCATTCCTTGCAGTCCACCCAAGGAAAGTGGTAAAGGGAAAATGAGCTCCACTGAGACTTCCCCACCTTTAAGTCTGAAGGGGCTGCCACTGCTGAATTTGGAGGCCATAGTTTAAAGCACTGGTGATGCTAATAATAAAGTCTTTTAAAAGACTTTTTTTTTTTTCTTTTCCTAGATTCATTGAAGGAAATAAAATTGAAACCATTTCAAGAAACGCTTTTCGTGGCCTGCGAGACCTGACTCACCTGTAAGTTATTTAACACTTGGTAATTTCTGCTTGAACAAAACTCTTCAGGGGGACCACTGGTTTTTCTGCTACAGAGAAAACCTCTCTTCCCCTCCATGCATCAGCTTCCTCCTGCTGTCGGCAGCATGCCTCCCTCAAGTTAAAAACTGGCCTTAAAAGAACTCCTGCTGGGGCAGCCCTGTGGCGTGTTGGGCTGCCTATGCACACTCACAGCTTGCACTGGGATGCAGCTGCTGCCCGCAAATGCTGAACTGCTACCACCGTCACACTGTGTACTAGTGATTATCAGTCCTGGTTCTTCAGCATGCTCTGTGATTGCTCTGTGTGTTGCATTTGCACCTGGGCAATAAAAAAGTTCTATGTATTTTACTTTTACATGATCTTCAAGCAATCTCCATTCTTGAATAAGAATAATTAATATGTACCTACTCCTTATAACTATTAACAATGCCAGTGGCTGGACAGTTCTAACAACTGTAGATGAGCTCAGACTTAATGAGTCAGCCAGACAAGAGACAGCAATGGTACTAAGCTCTAACTTTCTCTTCTAGTTCTTTGGCCAATAACCATCTCAAAGCTCTGCCGAGGGATGTCTTCAGTGGTTTAGATTCTTTAATTGAACTGTAAGTAATGAGAATCTTTCTACTGGCTGCCTAATTCTGTCACTCTGTTACTCTTGAGTTTTACATTCTGGGTTTATGTGGTGCTGTACCTGATAGCTGCACAGGAAAGAAATGTGCCTTTTGTTGTGCTAGCTTTCCTAATTTTAAAATTGTTTACTTGCTAGACTCCTTTAAAATAACTGCTGTTTCTCAAATCACTGTTGTTTCTCATGCTGCTGTATATAGCTTGCGTTATTGTACTTCTTTTTGATGTTTCATATAAATTGTTTTTTAGGGAAAGGGAGACAAGAAATTTTAAAACTACAATTTCTCTGAACATTTTTCTCTGTTACTGTGCATGCATCCCCTGAGATTACATTAGTGAAAGGCATTCATTTAAAAAAGCCACCTTTTTTCTTGTTTTTATGTAGTTGTAGCACATTGTTGACTGTCAGTGTTGTCTTGTATAACTGAGCTGATAGTCAGCTCCCCCTATTTTTGGCTTAGCTCTCCCAGACAGCAAAGTATAATTGTAAACAACAAAAATTGCCAGGAGATTGAAGAACAAGTACAGTGTTGAAATTGCACATACATTAGTAGGGGAAGGTTAAATTGACCACACATCAGCAGCGACTCAAAAAATACAAGCCTTACATCTGTATTTTAGTGTAACACAGAAGTGGTGCCAGCAAGGCCAGTCTGTCAACCAGCCATACTGGAATAGTTTAGTGAAGGAATGGCATTTATCAGTGTCAGCAGTAGATGGAGGGAAGGATGCTTGCAACAGACAACCAGGCTGTCAGGATTTATAACATTACAGTTCTAATCCTATGAAAATTTATAAACGTGAGTGACTTTACATGTGCATCACAGAGCTCCATTACTATGATTATATGTGAGCATATTTCCTAGATTGAAACAGTTTTTCCAAGGACAACACTTAGTGGAGGAAAGTTCATAGTAAGAGAGTCCAAATAAAACTGAAACAACTTCCCTGTTCTCAGTTCAGAAACAATTCAAGGCTACTCAGGTATTTTTAAACTCAGCATGTCAAGGTGATAACAGTTCTGTAGTATTCATATTGCTATCAACCTTTTCAAATATGTTTATTTCTGTGTGTTTTTTTAGAGATTTAAGGGGAAATAAATTTGAGTGTGACTGCAAAGCCAAGTGGTTGTTTTTGTGGTTAAAGATGACAAATTCCACTGTTTCTGATGTCCTGTGTATTGGTCCAGCAGAATATCAGGATAAGAAGTTAAATGATGTGACAAGTTTTGATTATGAATGCACCACTACAGGTATTCAGAATGTATATTTCTAAGCACACTACAAATGGTTAAATATCAGAAGTTTAGACTATACCTTTTTGCTTCTGTGAGCATGACCTGGGGGGAGGAAAGGGTTACATACAAAGCACTACCAAGTACAAGAACAAGCATAAAATGGGAAAATTACATTTCGAAGTCAAAGTAAGTAATGAGTTTTTATTTGGATTAAATGATAATGGAAGAAGAGCTCTGACTATTCATATTCCAAAAGACTTGATTATGACTCCCTTTGCGACTTACTTTTCATCACAGAGTGCTTTTGGAATAAGGCCATATAGTTATGGCATATGAGCTTCCCAAAATCTCTGTAATTCACAGAAAGCAATGAAAAGAAGTTAAAATAATGTGGCTATATCTGTTATCTTTATTCAATAGGCCACAATTTAATAGCATCAAAAGTGGTGGCAATACTGCCAGCTGTTCTTCATGGAACTCCATTAAGTTGTGGGAAATGTCCAGTAATATTCTCACTACTGTCTTGTTTAGGATCTTGATTTTTATTTTAGGTAATGTAAAGCATGCTAAAGGAAGTGAAGAGAAACTTGCATGTGGTTATGCTCATGTTTTATGGCTGAACAGCCACAGTTACCTATCTTTAAATGTCGTCACATCATATAACTGAGTACATCAGCTGCGAATATTGTTTTTCATCTTTCATGTATATGATGTCAGCACTCTGCCTTTTTTCTGTACAGTAATACCAGAGGCGTTCAAGTTCTCATGTGTCATCAAGTCATCGCTATTAAAAGACAATAGGAAAGTAGATTACTAGTAATGTAAAATGAAGTTTCATGACAGGGAATGGTTATCCAAGGGCAGTATGTAAGGGAAAAGAGAATTAACTCGAAATTCAGAAATACTTCAGAAGAGTAGCAGGTGTAAAGCACGGTAATCTGCTACATAAAGGATGTCAAAACCAGGAGAGCAGTGTAGCTTAGAATGGTACCTAAGTTACATTCCTGTGTCTGCCAGGTCACTGGGATGCAAAGTAAAAAGCTGCTTTATTTCATTGCAGTCTGGTTTAAGCAATTGTACAGCACTAATGGTGCGGACAAGCAAGCCTTATCTGCCCAGTCCTCACACCTATACTAACCTACCTGCCCTCTGTCATCTCTTTGTACCTAGGAACTCAACTATGAGGTTGCAACAGGCAAAATTCACCCTTAATGTTAGTTCCTTGATCTGCTGTAGGTGAAATTACTCCAAGCATGAATGTAATTTCGCATGCTGTAGTTTGCTGGGGAGCTAAGACGTTAATGTGGTGCAAGGATTGCCCAGCTGAGTATTTGTTCAAATGCCATCAGAAGAGTGCTCTCGCAGTACAGGATGTAGCTGTAATACACTCTTCAGATAGCAGAGGGCATTTTCAGACCAGTTGTTCTCTGGGAAGGCTGTGTGCTGAACCCCTCTGGCCTGGAGGTGGGCAGCAGCAGGCTTCCCAGAGCTCCAGTGCATAGCGAAGGTGGAGGGTGTGGAAAACATGGATCTCTGGCGTCCTTACAAAGTGCCAAGAGGTACACGCAGGAATTACCTGTAAAAGACAAAACAGATCAGAAGGGCACAAATGAAGATCTTCAGGAATGTGTCATGTTTGAGCCAGCATCATGTCTCCTGCACTGAACTAGAAGTTACCTTGCTTGGACTATAACCCTCTGGTGTCCTTGGTGGTCTGCAGTGTCAGGCCACGCCTGCTTTTTCCTTCTTTGCCTTTGCTTTCCCCAGATCCAAAGGGATCATAAATATGTCTGTATTCATTCCTTGAGGACTGATTAGTCACAGGCTCAGGCTTTTACCATACTCTGTGTGTAGTCTCCTTTTCCAGTCGATGATGAGCAGTGCTCTGCAAACCTCTTTCATTCATGTTAGTTTTCGGTATTGTATTCCCTCCTTTGCCAGATGTCATGAGACTTTCCATTATTTCTGGTCTGTAGTACCCTGTGTTGAGCATGACTGGTTGTAGGATGTGGTAACAAAGCTGTTTGCTTGGTAAAACATGTATCTCATTGGCTTCATTGGTTCATTGCATCCACTGAACTGGTACAATGGTAATAGGAGGAGAAATGGAAAGAGGTGCTGCCAAATAAAACACAAATCAAAACAAGACAAAGAACAAAATGCTCCTATTGCTTCTTCACAGAGAAAGCAATTCACAGTGTTGGTGATCTGCCCTTGTAACTCTTTTTGTGATAGCATCCTTCTTTCCCATGTCTTACGGCTTACATCATGGAAGCAGGTCAAGCTGTTTCATTTTGTTTCTTGTTGTTGTCCCATAGCAGTGTGTGAGGGGGCTGTGCTGTGGCTGTAAGCACAGTGGGGGACATGTAACTTATGTTCAGGAGGCTGGGAAGTGGGCCTTACGCTCCCACAATCACTGAGAACAGGTTGTGTGTGTGCCTTGGACCTGCTTTGCCCAGGCCTGCAGGCAGGGATCATCTCACTGAGCTTTGAAAGCTTGGTTTCCCCTTTCTTTACCTAGCTGGGATTGTCTTCTCTCTTTCCTCACGGGCTGGAAGGAAGGTAGTTTGCAAATTAAGAGTTACCTGCTCTGTACTCACACCTGTGCTGCTGTGGTGGGAGATGGGAATGGATGGCTAATGCTCCCTAACAGCACACCCAGGTCCTGGTAGAAGTCTCTACTGTGGGGAACAAAGGATGTGAGGAGAGGGTGACCAAGTCACAGGGTGCAGTTCAGGAGCTGCTGCCCAAAGAGGTCATTGCTCCCCTTTCTCTTTAGTGTCCTCCAGCGTTCTCTGTGCGTTCCACCTGTGCTCTGCCAGCATCAGCACTCCTGTGTGCTGGGATCAGCCAGAGCAGTGGAAGGGAAGTCAGCCCAGCAACAAGAGAGCTGGGTCCCCCATCCATGATGGCTAATGCCAGTTTGGCAGCAAGAGCAGAGGCAGAGTGGGTGGCTGGAGGATGGAGGGACACACCACCCCAGCTCCCAGCCAGCAGAAAGCAGTGTTAAAACCATGACAGGGGGAGTAAAATCGTGCATCAGGGTGAGAAGGAGAGAGCAACAGGCCGGGCAGCCAGCAGCACAAGGGAAGTGAAGGCTGCATCCTCTTTCCTCTCCCGTGCAGGCTGTTCTAGCCTTGAAGAGAACAGTGTTGGGGCACGCCCTCCATGCACACACACCATATTTACTGTACAAGCTCTTTCTAGAATTAAAGCAAGGTATGTGGACCTGCCTGTAAAACTAAGTCAAGCCTCCAAGACCTGAATTGCTGGCAATCCTGATGTGGCAGCATCTCTTTACTGTGTAACCCTGTTGTACATTAGAGTCTCATATTTCCAACTGGTGCTAAAACCAACATTTATTGCTTTTACCTATTATGACTGATTTTGTTACCCATTTTGACTCATCCAGTGATATAAAGAGCCAAATGACAGGTGCAAGTAAAAATAGCTGTGTTAACACTGAATCATTTCTGAATGAGCAGTGGATATCAACACACAGACTGGTTTGTTTTAATTCACAGATTGCCTCAGAGTGTTTCACAACTGTTCAGATTTCAAGAGATGTCTTTTTCAGGATTGGGGGTTTGGGTTTGTGTTTTGTTTTGTTTTGGCTTGGGTTTTTTTTTTCCAGATTTAAAAAATATTTTGATTCTGAGTGACTGTATCTGCTGTTGTTCCATCCTTAGCTGCCTTCCCTGATTTATCACTTACTTTTACCTTCTGTATACTTCATTGTCAGCTTTCTCCAGTTCTTTTATTTTTCCCAGTGAGTATGAAGACAACTTTCTTGTTTTCCTACCAACATTTATGAATCAAGCCCAAACTCTATTTATGATAGTCCCTCAAAGAATGGAGACTCTCATTTCTTTCGCAGCTGTAGAATCTGCTCTGTTTGTTTAATGGCAGTCATCTATCTTTATTCTCCAGAAGTGTAACTCCTCAAGGGCAAGGCTTTCAAGCATGCAGAGACAGAGGGTTCTTCATTCAAAAGCAATTATTTCATAATGCACCAAAATGAGGGACTCGAGTGAGGACTTAATTACCATTTCACCAAAATCC
Organism: Psittacula echo; assembly: GCF_963264785.1. Taxonomy (NCBI): domain Eukaryota; kingdom Metazoa; phylum Chordata; class Aves; order Psittaciformes; family Psittacidae; genus Psittacula; species Psittacula echo. Next base: position 19,675,995 of record NC_137735.1, on the reverse strand, counting down.
CTGGATGCTCACGCCCTTCCAGCATAGGACTGCATGGTGAAAACATGTAGCAAATGTAGCTTGAAACAGCGGTGTGTTGCTCTGCAGAGAAACGCCATTGTAGCGGAAGATGCATTTCCTTTTCTACGTATCTGTATCCATACATCACTTCTGCCACGTTCTAGACCCAAGTGCTGGCTTTTCTTTGTCAGCTCTGCTATACCGCTTTCTTTTTCTGATAATAATGACCTTCCCCAGCTGTCAGGCCAAAGATCAGACCCAAGTCTCCTCACTTTGCCTCAGACTGGCTCTGTGCTGACTGCTGACTTAGCCCTGGGTGAAGTTTAGAGTTAAATCTACAAATGCACTTAGATTTTGAGAAAAAAATCTTGAGTTTTTGAGTTACACTCTTAGTTTTTACAAGTTACTCCAACTCCTCAGTCTTAGTGTCTAGGGTAAGTTTGCTACGGGATGGTAATTTGCAGGTTAGTTGTATTTTATGCCTAAACTACTTTACAATGCCCCATAAAACGTTATGTTAACTGAGTTTTTGATTACTCCATTTTGTCTGTGGTCTAGCCAAAATGGGGTTATCCCCAGGCAAACTTCAGATCCATTTCACTTTCTGCCTGGTTTAGCATAACACAAATTGCTAGTGATTAAATTTACATGACTTAAGAAGTTATTGGACTTCAGCTGGAAGTTGCTGTCTCTCAGCTTGACAGTGATTCTAGCAAGGCCATTTCACTTGACGGGAAAGCACCTTCCAGCTGTGGGGAAAGAGACTTCTCTCTCAATACCCTAATTTCATTAATACTGGCCAGCTTAGATGGAAAATCTGATTTCTGCCACTATTTACCTATTCAATCTTCTTTGCAACTATATTTCCAGAGAGGACAGTTTATGATGCCTAAAGCAGGAGACACTTTCCCCTGTTGCTGCATGCCTCATGTGAGCACTGACACTTCCATGCTAGTGTTACACAAAATCCAAACTGTTTTGCTGATTTTTTTAGTGTAAATTGTTATAATCAGTGACCACTTCGTGTGGTAAAGATGTATCCTAACTTTCAAAAATGTATGTTTCTAGATTTTGTTGTTCACCAGATTTTGCCCTACCAGTCAGTTTCAGTGGATACATTCAACTCAAAGAATGATGTGTTCGTAGCCATTGCACAGCCCAGCATGGAGAACTGCATGGTGCTGGAGTGGGATCACATTGAAATGAATTTCAGGAGTTACGACAACATCACAGGTATATGAACATCTGGATTCCCGTTGTTAATGAACTGTTGACATTTCACAAGGACAAGATTCATAGATGGTACCAGTTGATGGTTTTTGTTTTGAATCTGTGTTGAATTTAGCAGATCAAAGCATGTAATGTTTGGACATTAGTGACCTCATGGAGTAGTGCATCTTGTTAATACAGGCATGTTTAACTTCGCTGTGGCACACAAACTAGGTGTTTTTTGTCTGATCTTGTAAATGGTTCTGAAGGCACAAACACTTGCTGTGAATGTCATGCTGTGGCCCAGCTTAGCACTCACTGCCTGAATCACACTGCGGGTTACAGTGCAAGCTGAGGGAGCCCTTGCTCTTGTTAAAGTGCCTACAAAGTAGAATATAAAAATAGTCAACTGCATGTAGAAGGAAATAGGTCCGAAGGATGCTTTTAGGATGGGCTGGCCAGGAAAGCATGTTTTACAGCTGAAGATGACATAGAAATACTTAAACTGTGTTTGTTCCCTAGAGAGATGTGTTGTAAAGCTTTCATGTTTACTTTCCATTTACAAACATGCTGAATTAGCATCGTGGCCAAAAGTCCATGTGGATGCCAGGTGATTTTCTAATGCTAACATCCGTTCTGTCCCTAACCGACACTCACGGTGCTCAGTCACACCATGACAGCAGGGACAGAGTCTTTAGAGCTGTTACACACTGCCCGATTTCCCAGCTACTTCAGGCTATTGGTGCTGGAGACTCAGGAGCTAAATTTCTCCATGGACTCTCCTTCCCACATGTTCCTTGTTAATGTGTAATTATTTTTTACCTTGCATTTTGGGAAACAAAGAGTAAGCTGCGTCCCTATCTGGTCTACAAAGGCAGCTAGCACCTACCTCCTCAGGTCAGCTGCATGTCACTAGGGAAAGTTTACAAGATGCTACCCCTCCTTCAGGAAATATTGGAAATCAAAATTTTGCCTGTTTTATGTTTCATTGTGTTTGGTAGATTAGGGGGAAATACATACCAGTGAATGAAAACTGAGAAGTTGATGGCCCAGAGAGAGCTAACAGAGCTCTAGAAAAGCTCTGGAAATGAAATTGAGAGTTTGGGTCATTTCCAAGTTGTATTCCAGTCACTTTCCTGTGAATAATGTGCTTAGGAGACACTTCCTGTGTTCCTAGAAGGTCTGAGCTTGAGCTCTGAACTATGAAATGCGAGTGAGAGACTTTTGCCGGGGGACACAGACATGTAGAGAGACTCTTGCAGAGCCTAAAGAGTGTTTTGTAGAGCTCAAGAGCCAGATATGTGCTGTAAATTGGCTGCTTGGCATTTGGATATCTGAATTTAGCCTTTTACAACATGGGCTTATAGTTGAGCTAGTTCTCAAGATTGCCTTCATAGTCAACATGCAGATAATAGGTGTTGCTGTCCTCTGCAAAAGGGGACATATACAGGCCAGGTGAAATCTCCTCTAGAGTGCTTTTTGATTGTTAGACCAGAAAGAGCCTTGATGACCAGCTCAGCCATTCAAGTCTATGCTGCAGATACCTTACAGTACTTGAGATATTTCTTAATAAATATTTCTAATTTAACATAATCTCCAGAATACTTAATAGAAACAACAGAGTCAGATTTATCTTTTTCATCCCGCTGTCAGGTGATATATCCATGAGGTGCATCAATATTTCTATTTATAGTAGAAAAAAGCTGACTCTGGCCCTCTTAGGGCAAGAAAAATAGACTATATTTCATTCTTCTGGTTAAGTTGGAAAGCCAGACATTCCAAGAATAAGAGAATTTCAGATTCCTGCTGAGTCATGAGATAACAACTCTTGTTATTTTGGAATAACAAAATTCAGGCTCAGTAATTGTTTGGGATATTAGGGTGCATGTGTTTGAACAAACGGAGAAAGAAAAGGTATTCTGGGTAAAAATGAATTAGCATTTTAGGGTGCACCATACTTGCACACCTTGAGGGCTGTGACATTTTCAATATTTGAAGTCACCTTTCCTGTTCCTAGGGAGAAAAAAACCATGAAAAGAAGCTCTGGTGGCATGTAGCAGAAGACAAAATTATCAGATAGTGCAGATATAAAAAGGCAGAGGGGTGATGTGGTAATCTCTCTGTGGTTTAAAGGGTGCTTTGTACTGTGCTAACGTATGTGCTTTCTTTTTTCTTTGGGCAATAGGTCAGTCCATAGTGGGATGTAAAGCCATTCTTGTTGGTGACCAAGTGTTTGTGGTGGTGGCACAGCTCTTTGGTGGCTCACACATTTACAAGTACGATGAAAGCTGGACAAAGTTTGTCAAATTCCAGGATATTGAAGTATCTCGCATTTCCAAGCCCAATGATATAGAGCTTTTTGAGATAGACAGTGAAATGTTTTTTGTCATAGCAGATAGCTCTAAAGCAGGTTTGTCAACAGTGTACAAGTGGAATAACAAAGGATTTTACTCGTATCAGTCCCTTCACGAGTGGTTCAGGGACACTGATGCTGAGTTTCTCGATATAGATGGGAAATCACATTTAATCCTCTCTAGCCGTTCTCAGGTTCCCATTATACTCCAGTGGAACAAAGCTTCCAAAAAGTTTGTTCCACACAGTGAAATCCCCAACATGGAAGATGTCTTGGCTGTGAAGAGTTTCAGGATGCAGGATAATCTGTACATCACTCTCACGAGATTCATTGGTGACTCCAGAGTTATGAAATGGAATAGCAAGCAGTTTGTGGAGATACAGGCTCTTCCATCCCGAGGAGCCATGACGCTGCAGCCTTTCTCTTTCAAGAACAATTACTACCTAGCTTTGGGAAGTGACTATACCTTCTCCCAGATTTACCAGTGGGATGGTGAAAAGAAGATTTTCAGGTTATTTAAGGAAATCTATGTGCAAGCGCCACGGTCTTTCACAGCCGTGTCAACGGATCGAAGAGATTTTTTCTTTGCCTCTAGTTTTAAAGGAAACACTCAAATATTTGAACACATCATCATTGACTTGAGTTTATGAAAAGCTGCTGGAGTGAATTTCATGTGCAATGACATTTATACACAGACAAACAACAGAGACATTTCCAAAACCAGGGTGCACCTATGGAGTGTGATGACATTTTCTGAACTTTTCAAACTTGAGTATTAATCAGGGATTGCATTTACTTGGTTACTGCATGACATGTCCGTTTTATCCTTTTTCAAAGACACTTTGCAATCTGCAGTCATTCAGAGGAGAGTGCAGTGCATCAGGATTAGTGTTGACATCTAAGAGGATGGTCTCCATTTTACCCAGAAAACTACCTTGAACTGAACATCTCATAAAGAAAGTGAAGACTGACTCATACAAAGCATAGAAATTATCTTGACTCTTAAACAAGCATGTTAGTAATGATTTTAAGACTAGAGCCAGTTCTTCATAATTAATGATGAATTGCAGAAGCAAACAGTAACATTCCAGAATATACTTTATTTTGGTTTCTTGAGGCCTATCTTCAAAATCTGGTTTTGTGGTTATAGTAAGTCTGAGGCATTATTTTAAATAGGATCATGGAATCATATAATTGTAGATTAAAGGGCAAGTCAAAATCTATTGCCATTTTTCTTCCATTATTCACTATTTCACCAACAAATGTATAATAAGTATCTCAGCCCACAGTAACTGGGTAGCTAGGAAAGGAAGAGTTTGTCACTTCTGGACTGTAAAATCTTAACATAGATAGAAAATAACAGGTCTGCATGGTGCCATGAATGAATCAACTACAAATTCCATCCACTTTTTGTTTTAATGGGTATTCCAGAAATCTGTGTCATTTTTCCCTAATTCATGCTTTTTCTGATGATCCCGGTAGATTCTGGGGTGTTTTAACAAGTATGTTGTGATCTCTGTCTAGAAAGCGCAGCTGAAGCTTAGCCTGTAGCACACATCTACATTCATGCAGTCGATGCTGTAGCTCGCCTGCATGCAGTGAAATGATTTACTGTCCAGTGCTCCCCCAGAACAACTCGCAAGCAATAAATTGAGGTTTGGGTCATCACAAGCTGTATCTGGGGAATCCTCCTGGCTGAGGTCTAGATACGACTTCAGTATCGCTGAGTCTTTTGAAACCAAGGCAGCAGGAACTGTTTCAGGCTAGAGCTATCCTTGCCTCCAAGAAAGAATTTCCTCTTGGTGGCTCCAGGCTTTTTCCAGGTTGCCAACCCACTGAAAGTTAAAACTGGAGGATGTAAACACACTGTGCCCTATTGGTGTTTTGGGTGGATACAGAATAAGGCATTTGGTCATCCTAAACAGGGCAGTCCTGGCATGCAGAGCCTCTGTCAGGATAACAGCAAGGGACTGTTTTCCTGGAAGGGCTCGCTAGCATTCTCACCCAACAAAACTGTGTATCAGAGCCCTTGTTTGTTCACTTACACAGTGAGTTTCTTTGAGTTTTCATACCACTTAGCATACTAGGTTGTTTTACTGTGTCTTGCTGCTGAATTGCTGCCTTGGATAAATAGAGAGGCTTTGCATAAAGCAGGCAGAGCAAAAGAAATTGTCCTTTATTCCTTCATACTCAGGACTATCTCTGTGCTGAGTGAGCTTTACATTTTTGCCTTGGACATGTGAAACATGGCTTATTATTACAAATAGAGATGTTCTTATAGGCTCTCCAACATCCAACATGCCTTCCCCAACTTTTGCCTCATTCCTATGAAATAAAATTATTACTGGTCTGTCAGACCGAACTCATTTTGTTCTGTTTTTAAATTACATATTTGGATTTTCCCTACAGAGATGCTTATGCTGGTTTTATTTTTTATTACATTGGCAATTTAGCCCCTCCAGCCATCTGAAGTATTGAGTACTGGCCTCTGAATCCCAATGTGGTTTCAGCCCTGGTGATTTGGTCAGACCAGTATATGCAAACTAAGCCTCTGCAGTAGGTTTTAGCAATACCTCTCCTAGGATTAAGCTAACAAATCCGACAAAACAGGGATGATTCATATGCTTGCCAGTGAATGAGATTTCTTACCCTGTTCCCAGTTTACTTTTTGAAGTGGGTATGCCTGGCAACCGGTGTTTCTTCAACCTGTATTGTGGGAAGAATTTGTTATTGCTTTTCTGTTGAGTGTGCATGTTTAATAGAGTCAGATGTTCTGATGAGGAGGGGCATTTCTCAGTGTGCCAGCACTTTCTTTTAGGGCTCACTGTGAGTAGCATTCCCTCAGCAAGGGGCATCAGGCAGAGCTAAAAAGCTAGTTTAGAGAAACTGGATCTTGGCAATTTTTACTTGAAGGGAAGCAAGAGGATGGTGGAAAAAGGCTTGTGTATCAAATACCAGAGATTGTACTGTTTCAAGAGCCAAGGGGATTTTGAGACTTGGCTATCAACTTGAATTAAATTAAAATGGTCTCTGCAGAGACAGGCTTAATAAAGAGGATAGAGTGATCCGCATGAGTCCAGCTCATTCACATGGGACCAGAAAAAGAAAGTGAGGGAAATGAATTCTGTGGGAGGCTGCCACTTCTGCTGAGTAGCTGAGTTGGTTGGCCAGAAAGGCCAGCTCAGCATCCCTCCTGGCCTCAGGAGGAGTCTGGAGCCAGGCACTGTCCCTCCTGTTCTGCTGAGTTAGTGCAGGAGGTCAAAGCAGCCAAGAGGGAGGGTAAAAAGCACCAGCTGGTGTAGAAAAGGTTATGGTATGTTTCACAGGATTAAAGAAAGGCAGGGGCTCAGAAAACATGTTCGGCTCCCAAGGAAAGGTGCAGGATGCAACCATAACAGCAGAAATCACTAAGCATCAAGAATACTTTCTGTCTTTCCAAATGCAACAATGGTTTTGTCTCCATGCCCTATATTCTATAATAGAAATTGGTTTGAATAGTAAATTAACTATGCATATACATAATTTATTGAAACTGCTAGACCATAAGGACAGTGAGAAAGGATAAAAGAACATGCCACCTGGTAATTTTTAATGTATTCTAAAATACATGCAACTATGTAAAGAACAGTAGTTTATATAAGCATAGATTTAATACAGTGTGATAGCTACAGTGGGAGCTTTTTAAGGCTGTATATACATTGAGCTTTTTTTAGTAAAGAGGAGCTGATGCAGTCAATGCTACTGACACATGTATGTACTCTTTCAATATATGAATAAAATGTAGTTAATGAGACTAATAGTGGTGTGCTGTGAGTGTTAAAATACCCATGCGGTGAAGATCCACACTTCCAGAGGGTTGGACAAGGTGGGTGAATGGGTCCTTGTCTATTTACGATTGGTTTTGGCTGTTGAGAACGTGGACGAAGCTCTGCTAAGCTTAGTTAAATTCAGTTTCAGTGGCTGAGGTAGGTCGGACCTCCAAGGTTTGCTGTTCCCTGGCTTTCCCCTTCACTCTTTCCTTGCACCCCATCTAGTGTTAGCAGGTATGTAATGCAGCTATTACTACGATTTTCGGTTCGTATTAAACTCAGTTGTTTCTTTCTCGCCACAAAACCAAGAGATCTTAACTTTCAAAATAAATTTCAAAAGATACTTAAAATGCTCCAGCGGGTTTATTTACATGCAGAGTGGGCAGGAGCCAGGCCCTAAAATCAATTCCTAGATTTTCAGATCTTTGCAGTGGGACCTCTTAAGATTTGTTAAATTTTACTGAATCATTGGCATTTACTCTGAAACTGCAAAAATAAACATCAACTGTGAATACATTTTATTTAAAGCAACCCTTAAGCATTATCCATTGATCCTGCTAGTCACTAACGCAGGGAATAATTCTTTTTGCTTCCTCTTCTTTCTTCAGAAATAGCACAAATTTCTGTAACTAATTATAAGCTGGTGCAATCAAAGACATGTCTGACATACCATAATGGGATGCAATTGCTCAGGGATCATTGCTTTCCTTTTAGGTATTCCACCTTTTTATGAGTCAGCAGCCCTTGTGGTGTGGTTCACTGAAACTCCATCACAGCTTCCAATCAGCACCATTTCCCCCACCTGCCCTCTCCTGGTTCTTTGCCCTTGCTAGGTGAACATGCTTTTCCACCTGTTATCACCTTCATCCTCAGAAAGTTTCTGTTCCTCCTTGAAAGTCACAGCAAGAGACAAAGAGAAAAGCATCCCAAAGAGCAATGTGGGGATGGTCACTGCTCTGCAAATTTCAAGGGGAAGACTGAGTAAGGTCTTTTTGAAAGGTGAAGCTGAAGGCACATGTGTAAGAAACAGCTGTAAGAGTCCCACTCCTCCCCTCTAATTCCCATTCACTCCTGAGCTGCTCCCACTGCTCCCTCTTGGCAGCAATGCTCAGAGACAGGAATTACTGAGACTTATTTTTTCACACCCTAACCCAGAAGAAATGGAGCTGAAGTGCTAACACTGGGGCTTTCCTAGGATCTGGAATCCAGCCCCTTAACCCTTCTTGCATTCCCCATACAGTTCAGCCTCCTTTTTAACAAACTGCTGGCTAGGTGATCTAATGGGCTTCTAAACTGATCTTCACTGGCACTTCATCTCTCAGGTGGGTCAACCATACCACTCGGCTTGGTGTCATCTGCAGAGTTGCTGAAGGTGTACTTGATCCCACTGTCTATGTCACTGGTGAAGATACTAAATTGTACTGGTCCTAATATGGACCCCTGAAAGACACCACTTGTCTCCATCCGGACACTGAGCCATTGACCACTACCCTCTGGAGGGGACCATCTATCCCATTCCTTATCCACCAGACAGTCCATCCATCAAATCCACATCTCTCCAATTTAGAGGGAAGGATGTTGCGAGGGACTGTGTCAAAGGCTGTACAGAAGTCCAGAAAGATGACATCTGTAGCTCTTACCTTGTGTGCTGATGTAGTCACTCCATCACAGAAGGCCACTAGGTTGGTCTTGGGAAGACTGAGTGAGAAATATTTGTAGGCATCTCCTTATTCCAGTTTTGCCATGTCAGTGAGGTAGCCTCGATGGAGTTTGATGGAAAACAAGGAAAGTAGGTGCCAGAAGTTTAATATAAGTAATATTGAAGTAGAGATTAGAAAACTAGAGATGGTGAGGCTGTAGGCAAATGGTTAGTTACCCTGAGGGGAACAAATCACATTTTCTAAGCACAGAGATAAATCAATGTGAGATCAGGGAATCAGGGAGAACAAAAAATATGTTTCTAAATAAAGGAAAGGAATAGGAGTGTCAGCATATGAAGTGTGAGTTTACTTAATTGCTGTGTAGAGAAAGTATCTAAGTGCCTTTCCAAGGTCACTCAGAGAATGCAATCCACATAATTTTCCTTTCCAGAGTCACCCTAGTTTATGCTTAATTAAACTATGCAAGCTCTGCACACTCTAGAAAATGCCCTTTTTATTACATTGTACGCAATTTGCATTTCTGAAGGGCATTTGGGAACCATGACATCACCAGAATGAAGGGCTCTGGTAGCATTGCTCCCATTTTTATTCATTTGCAATTGTTGACTTTTATTCCAAAGTTCATTTCTATTTCCTGCTTGGACATTAGCGCTGGATTGTACAAGAATGCTCATTTTCCAACTTGAATGGCTGTTTGAGCTCTTCTGACTCAGCAGCCCCTTGGGGCTGACGCATGCTCCAGCTGCAGGTGTGCCCTGACAATTAATCCTCCATTTCAGTCCTGTGAATGACAGGCCAGCGGGTCAAGAAAGTACTCACCACTCACAACTGGTGAGGTCAGTGTGGATGGAGCCTGGGCCGGCACAAGGAAAGAGGGAGCAGCACTGCTTTCTGCATGTTGATTACTCTCTGTCTTCCATTTCTTTCCATCTCTTTCCGTTTTCTTTTCTTCTGGTAAATGGTTTTGCCAGTTTTACAGAAAGCAAAGAACTGATGAGGCCAGGATGGTGCAGATTTACTTGGGATGCTTCGAGAGCAAACTAGAAATAGAAAGGGGAAACAGAAGTTAAATCAGTAGCTGTGTTTAATGGCATCTGCCTACTCTTTGTTTGCAAACTCTGTAGCCCAGGGGTCTCCTTGGATCCCCAGCTTCTCCCGGTTCCTGCTGACAGCATTTTCTAAGTCTGCTTTGTATCATTAGCATCTGGGGAGAAAACTGCAGGCCTTTCATTTCGGAGGAAGGCTCATTACAATTATCTGTGCCTCTGTCACCTCGGGATCTGATTACGGTGCTGGGATTGCACCTTGAAATCGTTACAATTAAGACTTAATGAAGTGAGTAACTACAGAGTCCAGCAGTTACTCCCCACCAACCTATTGCATCTATCATAGGAATAGCTACCACTTGATTTTTATGATTTTTAAAAATTGAAACCTCATATTTGGAGTTTGTTCTGTAAAATCCCACACAATTTGGACTGTGAGAGCCTGGATGGCTCTCCTGCCCCATCACAGCACAGGCTGGATGAGCTTGGAGCTTGGATGAGCCGTTGGCAAAATGGGTGCAGGTAAGAGAAAAAAAAACCAACAAACCAAACCAAAAAACATCCACTTCTTTTTGGGCTGGAAAATGATATGGAATTCCTGGGTGACACCTGTGTGGACAGCGTTGTGCTCATGTCTGTGTTGAGTCCCAGTCCCACTGCACACAGCAGTGCAGGTGCAGAGGTGCAAACAGGAGTCAGAACGATGCAACTCCACCACTGCTCCCATGTGGTTTTTCCCAAGGTGCATTAAGGATATACCTGTCCTAAGCCAGGATAATAAAATGAAATACAGAACTAACTGGCACTTTAATGACTTCTTGCCTCCTTTGGCTCAAAATGGAATGCACGTGGATGCAGACGCACTTCCCAATCCCATGCTGCCCCACTAAATACCCCACACAAATAGTGATTGGTTCCTTAGCTTTTCTCAGATATGGATCAAGACAGATTTGGCAGTAAAATGGAAGGTAATTGAGTTTGTCTCCTTTTGATTTTCTTTCTTTCCACTTTGCCCCCAATTTATTTGCCTTTGTCTTCCTAATCGCTGGGAGATTATTATGTCTGAATCATCAGACTTGAAGAACTGTATGCCATTTGCCCTTAAATGACAGCTGAAATGTTTATTGTCGTAGGGAGACTGATATCAACATCTGCAGGTCAGTTTAGGAAAATTTGCCTTCTGATGTTTCTGATGGACCGTCAATGAGAGCCAGCTGGTGCAAACCCTGGTCCTTTGGTGTGGTGGGCAAAGAAGAACAAAGAGGTTCTCGTAGCTTGCCATCAGGCAGCTCCAGGACCCTTTTTCTCAGTAAAGACACCAGCTTCCCCTTGGAAGGTGTGGAGGGAAATAACCTATCCATAGAATCATAGAATCATAGAATAGTTGGGGTTGGAAAGGACCTTAGGATCATCTAGTTCCAACCCCCCTGCCATGGGCAGGGATGCCTCCCCCTAGACCATGTCGCCCAAGGCTCTGTCCAACCTGGCCTTGAACACCGTCAAGGATGGAGCATCCACAACCTCCCTGGGCAACCCATTCCAGTACCTCACCACCCTCACAGTAAAGAATTTCTTCCTTATATCCAATCCAAACTTCCCCTGTTTAAGTTTGAACCCGTTACCCCTTGTCCTGTCACTACAGTCCCGGATGAAGAGTCCCTCCCCAGCATCCTTGTAGGCCCCCTTCAGATACTGGAAGGCTGCTATGAGGTCTTCATGCAGCCTTCTCTTCTCCAGGCTGAACAGCCCCAACTTTCTCAGCCTATCTTCATACATGAACGTAACGAACTAAATAAACTCTTTTAGAAAGACTTCAGTGTCCTGCTCTGCTCTGGAACATCTTGGCAAATGTGACCATGGTACAGGGTTCCAGGAAGTATTTCTAAAATGCCTGGAGCTTTAGGATAGGCAGAGATTTAGTAGCAACAGGCAGGAGAAGGATGCAGTTGGGAATAGCTTACTTGCTGATGTGAAAACAGCTGTAGGAGAAGGGGATGAGAATTACCCTTTGAATCTAGGAGTTCACAAAGATGCTGAAAGGTCCAGCTGGCCAGGTGGAGCGGTACATGTTTTTGTCATCTGGCCATAGACACTGTGCCTTTTGTAGAGATCCTCTTCAGTGAGCACATGGAGGGAAGAATCCATTTGCAATACATGGACTATAAAGAGAGCTGTGCAAGTCAAGTTGAGCTCTCTGCAGCGAGAAATGCTGCATGTCTGCTGCAGTCATCAGTACAGGCATACTAGATTCCTCAGGAAAAAATGCAGGAATGCTCACTTTCTCAGCTGTTATTCGATTCCTTATTCGTATTGTCTTTAGTATTTGCTTTCCTGAGAGTCCTTCTCCAGGTTTTATTCAGCGAGATGAATATAAATTGTGTTTTCTACCTTCTTTGTCCATGTTGGGCAGGCTTGTGTTAGGAGGGATCAGTAGAGACAAGGCATTCCGGTATCAGAAAGACTGTCACATCATGCCCTAAGCCAAAACAGACAAAGTCACAAAATCACAGAATGGCTGAAGTGGGAGGTCATCTGGTCCAACCACCCCTGCTCAACCAGGGTCATCTAGACTCAGTTGCTCAGGACTATATCCAGAAGGCTTTCGATCTCCAAGGACGGAGACTCCACAAGCTCTCTGGGCAACCTGTGTCAGTGCTAGGTCTCTCTCACAGTAAAGAAGTTTTTCCTTTTGTTCATTTGATTCCTTATGTTCAAGTCCTCCCTAAGGAAGGAGAGTAGAGAAGAAACACACTGCTTATATCCACTTGAATATAAAATCCAGCCGTTCTCTGTTCCTCTTATCCTTGTCAAAATGTGCATAGATGAAATCAATTCTGTGTCACTTGCAGCACAAAAGTGTTCCTAAGTATAGACTTAGCTTAGTGACCTTGTAATGAATGTCAGCAGTCAGTTAAGTCACCACTTAGCACTGACACTGAAGCTATTTAGGAATTAATGAGTTGGCACAGTATACTAACTTCTGGAATAACTGGGATCCTGCTAATGTCTGATGCATGCCCTACGCAGTGGTATAATTTAGGGAAGAGAGTGAGTCACTCCTACTGCTCCCGACTGCAGCCCAAGGCATTAAGTTTGTCTTCACCAAAATCGTCTCAGGCTCATCGTGGGTTTCTTCCCTGCTGTACTTCACCTTCATTTGCCTCACTAACAGATAGCTCAGGACCTACGCTTTCAACCCAAGACCGGTTATCTGTAGTTATCCATGAATACAGTGAGACTGAGGTAAACACTATAAAAATTATGTACAGTCATAATAATGATGACAAAATGGTTTTCCACAAACCCTCTGATCTGAAATAGGTCATGAGTTGCTGCCAGGGCTAAGGAGAACACTTAGTGTGCCTTCTCTTACTTGTAAGGGCTTGGGTAGTGGGAAGCCCAACTCGCCCCTACCCTGAGAGGAGATGGTCTGGTATCCAAATCCTAGGGCTCCCAGAGCCTACACTTGATAATAAGAATAGATAAGCAACCACCTTCCTTCCTTGGGAATGATGGATGGTTGTTGGGCACAGGCAGCATTTGAGGATATGTGGGTCTTTGGGCAAAAGACAGAGTATTAGAAGGAGTGGATTTGAACTCTGAGCCAGAGAAAATGGGGATGGGAGCTCCTCCCACCTGGAAAGGGCACAGTGTGTGGCAACTGCTCCTGCAGATCATTTTGTACAAAGTCGATTTCAGTCAGAAGCACCTGATTTACATGAAACCACCAAGAGAAACAGTGGAAGTTTGCTCCAATTCATAGGGATGGGGTTTGGGCCTTCCCTTCCGTTGTTTGATAAAACCTGGCTATTACCACCAAGAAAGCAAGGCACAAAACGTTTCCTGTGGGAGAGGACGGATGCCTGGATGCTCCCAGCACCTTTCAGCACTCCCTTCTTTTTGCAGCATGACCTTGAGTAGGTACTCAAATGTGCCATCTCAGTGTGCTGGCAGGTAACCCTCCAGTTATGGGCACTGCCTCCAGGAGGTATCACACCTGCATTGTTCTGTATTTTTGTTTCCTACTCTTAAACCAAGACGAGTCCTCAAACTGCTTCCCCTATGAAGATACAAATATACTCCTGTGAGGAGTACACAGCTTCAGTCTGAGGCAGTTTCTGAGCAAGACAGACTACTTCTTCCTCTGAGTTTGTTCCCTACTGTCAACAAATCAAAACTGAATTTGCTCAGCTTAGGTATATTTTCAGAAAAACCCACTGCTGGGTACATCCTATTACACAAACGCGTGAAAATCAAAGGGAAACTCTTTAGGAAAGGTTCTTATTTTCTATGGGTTTTTACTGTTTTTTCCCTCTTGGATCTTTCACCGGCAGATGTTGATCGTTTGTCAAGCACATGGAAAAACAGCTCAGTTTCTGCAGATGCAAGGAAATAGAATATCTAAGGAAATTGCAAAAAGTAGAAGTAAATGTAAGATCTTTTTCCCTAACATGCAAGGTTACGAAAAACAAGGATATTCATGAACCCTCAAAAATGGAATGCAAAGCAATGAGATTGTATTTACTTCAACAAGAGAGCTTTCTTTTGTCTCTTTGTATTTAATCCCAAGTCATTTGCATTGCCTCCCATGGCAACAAATTCAATCCTTTGGAAATTTATTTGCCTTTTGCAAGTAATATCTATTACAATAAAACCTAAAACATTTATTGTCAAGAGCTGCATGGGAGCTACAGATGGAAATTCAAGAAAGGTAAAAAGGAGCTATTATACCATGTGTTCAGCAACCAAACTACTTAACCTCTTGTCTCTAGTCTTTCACTCTTCAGGTCAGCAGACATTTGAAGTGCTGCCAAGATAACATACTCCTTTTGCATGGACTAGAGATTGCCCAGGAGTGACCTCTCTGTCCAAAGGCTGGACTGAAAAAGGACTGCGTGTCTCTAGGGATTTCTGCCTTGCCCTGCTTGGCTGCTTACCGAGAAAGACCGTGCAGGGAGTGATTACCAGCAGGTCATTAGGTGCCTTTCAAGAAGTAGCATGAAAGAACGGCTTCAGCTGGTGCATGTTGTGTTTGGTTTACATCTCAGCAGATGACTAGGTAGGTATATAAACACCAAGAACACCACGTTTGATCTGTGTGATTGCAGCACTGCTGAATACCAGGAGGAATGAGAGGGCAGGGAGATTTGCCCATACAACATATGTGGATGGCTGAGGCAAAGTACTGCACCAACACAGCACTTCTGGGCTGGTAGATCCCCAGGTCCCTGAACTGCGCATGGGTTTATTAGGCTGGGCATCTTTGCACTGTGCACTGCTGGAGGTGTGCTGCTGTGCTTCAGTGGCTATAAATCCAGTGTCCTTGCCAGAAGCTTCAGAGCTTTCATCACTTAGTGATGAAAGGGAAAAGGTTATTTCAAAGATCTTTCCCCGAATAATCTATCCTCAATTCCTCTGTTGACACCTGAGATTTATGATGAGCAACATGGGGTCATGAGCAGCTCAGGGAGTGGAAAGAGCCCTGTTCTGGAGAGAGAGGTGGTTCTGACCTGGAAGACCACACATTGAACTAAGCCCTCTCAGCAACTCTCCTTGGTGCAATCCATGGTCAGAGGCAGGATGAAGCAATGATGCAGACTTGTACTTCTGCAGTGAGAGGTGGTGTTGGCTGGCGATGGGAGCAGAGCTGGACTTCAGTGAGTTCTTGTCTAACTTCCTAATAAATTATATTGTTACAGTAGGCCAAGCAGTGACTTGGAGCCCTTGAGATGGGAAACAGACCTGCAAATAGCAAAGGGCTGCTGCTGCAAATAGCGAGGAGGGAAGAGTGGTCAAAGAGCTATTATCTACTTGTATGAGATGGAATCTAAACCAACTATCAAAGAAGGGGAAAGGATGCTTTTCTTTTTGTTTGTTGTACATGCTTTTCTGATGTGTTCTGTGCTTCTGACTGTGTTCAGTTCTCTCAGGCAAAATATCCCTCTTCATAAACAGCTTCAGGGAATGTAGTCAGATGTTCTGGACAGCCACAGTGGGTGCATTCAATCTTCTGTGGTTTCAAGATCCAAGTTAAGCCCATTCTATTACTTGTTAGGTTGCTTTAAGTACCCTGAACTGTAACCATCTGACAGCATGGTGATGTAGTCAAATATTCCCAAGACAGTAGTGGAATACACAATGGATTCAGTGGAAACATCTGCAGAGTTCAGGCACCTAATATTGCCACCTGAGACTTGCATCTTAACCCGTTGTGCGGTTGAGGCTAATGGAAATCTGAGATAATATTTTTGGGCAGTTTCTTTTCTCGTACTTCTGTGCAGTCCTGCAAGGGCTTTTCACTCTGAAACCTGCATAATCTATGCCCTCAGAATTGCAAGAAAAATATGCTTAAGAAAAACACAGAACAGTGAACACTGGAGATCTTCCCGTATGATTTTTCTGACTATTGGTCTAGTTTATGCTTCCAAAGGGCACCTACTTCACTCCTCCTGGCTGTTAAAGCTCCTTTTCTCTCTTGTTCCTTTTTCCTGCTGCTCTTTCACCCTACAGCCCATGTGGACAGCTGAGATGAAAGAAATTAAAAACAGATGGGAAAGAAAAAGATGAAAGAACTTCACCAGGAATATCCCACTGATGGGAATTTGAGGTACTTCTGTGGTAAGAGGGTAAAAACGTGTTTCCAGAGGTCTCCCTGTCTTTTTGTTTATTGTCTGTCATGGGTATTACTTGCAGGTGAGAGAAGCAGAACTAAAGTGCTAGTCTGAAATCACTGTTGGGACTAAATCCCTCAAACCATCATGGGGTGGTAGCATTCAAATAGGGCTGACTGCCCAGTTCTGCCAGCTCCACCTCTAGTCCCAGCAGTGCTTTGAGCCACATGAGCA
This sequence comes from Psittacula echo, assembly GCF_963264785.1. Lineage (NCBI taxonomy): Eukaryota > Metazoa > Chordata > Aves > Psittaciformes > Psittacidae > Psittacula > Psittacula echo. The sequence goes on along the minus strand of NC_137735.1, from coordinate 19,659,072 downwards.
TTTCTCAGCAAAGAACCCCCACAGGCACTTCTTGCCCCTTCACTGTTAATTGGATTAATGAGCAGCATCTTCTCAGAGCAACCTCACATCACTGGGAGGGTGCAGTGGCTAGTTTCCAAACCACGCAGCGTGGAGCACTAGGGCTTAAGGGACGGCTTACAGAATTGTCCTTATAAGCAATGGCGAAGGAAGCAGGGACATTAGTCACAAGGAGAGCAGGGCTTTGACAGTGACAGCTGATGATGTACAGCAGCTGCATTTGGTTTGCAGTCAGTCTAGGTGTCTCTTCGTTTGTGGGGTTTTGGTTTGGTTTGGTTTGGTTTTTTTTAGCATATCCACAGAATTATGCACATTGCTCCACTTGCCATGTATGCAACACACTAAAAAAGTGTTCTCTTTCAAATCCCCAATGGCCTGCTAAAGCCCCAAAACAAGCAGCAAGGATTAATTCCTCCCCAGATAAGATTTTCCTAAATCCTAACAGATAATTTGTTTGAAGTTTAATTTTAGCCTGTTGTTACACACATGGGCCTTATCTCCATTCAGAGTCGTTAGCAAAATTAAACAAGCCTCTTCAAACAAGAAAGGGAACCATAACAAGAGCCTGAGCAAATGATTGAAGCACAGGGCTAATGGCACTAATGGTAGGCTTATGCAGTGCTGGCATGCCCAAGACCTCAGAGAACCTCCAATTTGTCATGTTTGACCCATGCAGTAGGGGTACATCCTGCTCTCTGGGATGCCATGATGCTCAAGCCACCTCTGCTGTTATCCATGTTAGGGTACCTACACCCTGCCCCTCCTTCTACTTAACAGGATGCTTCACTTCATGGTTACCTAACTCTTGCTCATCTCTCTGTGTTGCAGCAGCTCTGGATTTGTTTCCACAGGCACCAGAAGTTACAGCAGCAGTGCACAGTGGAACAAAGAAGAGAAGAAAATCAAGGCCACATCACATCCTGTGTAACCCTTTGAAATGTGCACTGTGTCAGTGGTACCGATGGCTGAAGTCCTAATTGCTCTGCATGGTGAATCTGTATCTCCACCAGCGTGCTGAACTTTCCCCCTCTAGCTGCTGTGACACAGGAGCTTAGGGAGGAGGTTGTCTCCTCATTGCACCTTCTGTAAATTGGATTTGGGCCCTCAGCCTCAAGGTGTGGAAGAGTGTCTGAACATGTTACCGGTGCAGTGTGCTCCTGGTCACAGTGATGTTTAAGGGAATATCTAGACACCTGCCATTTTTATGCTATTTGACCTCAGTCAACAATGTTTAAACCAGAGCTTCACTGACCATGTTAGTATTTCATATATAGTCTTGTCTTTATAAAATGCAAGTTTCTCCTCAGTGTTCTGAAAGTCTCCCTTCCCCAGCTACAGTTTTTATAAAAATCCCAGACCTAGGAAAGAGAAAATGAACTAAGATTACTTGTGACCAATCAACGCTGCTGGTTTCTGCCTTCAAATCAGTTTCTTTCTTCTTCAGCACTTCAAGGACCGCATGGGCTCCCTCTAGTGAGTACCAGACAGATGCTTCTGCACTGGAGGTGTGAAGGTCACCTGGAGCTCATCAACTTTGGCATATGAAACTGTAGGTGATGAGGTAGTTAGGACATCTGTAAGATTAGGTATCAGGACAGGATGCTGAAGACTTAAATTGCATTTTCTGCTCTGTCCCCAGTCCATATGTTCATGATCAAGTCAATAAGGGCTAGACCAATGGGAATGTCAGGGTGATGCCAATGTGTTTGGGAATCCAGGCAAACAGCATGGAGGCTGCCCCCGACCCCCTAAACAGCTCAAAGGTAGAGGCAGGCATCTCAGAAGAGATTAGAAATTGTGGTGGCCATCCACAAACCACTCTGTGGGGTTTTCTCCTCTCAGAATTAAAGTATTTAAACCCTGGCCTCCCTTCAATATGCATATCCCTATCATCAGGAGGTAGATTTTCACATCCTGAGCCTCTCCTGGAGCTCGATTGCTAATGAACCCTATGGGCAAGTTTCTGTGGGATCAGGTGGATGAGTGCCATCACTGCTCCAGAGCACTTTTGTGGGTGTTTGCTCATACCCTGCACTGGATGCAGGATTATGCAGGGTAGTTTTCTCTTCCGTGAAAGTGAAGAAGTGTATGCATCTATGGACTTATCAAAGGGCAAATGCACCCTGCCTCAGCCCCTGAGAAATGCATGTGATTGCTCACCAGCATTTGGGGATTTTTAAATGGAGAAGAGGTCACCCTGATCTTTAGTAGCCTCTTGTCCAGTCCTGTTTCTAAATTAAAGTAGTTGTGATCACTGTATGTGCATTAACTGTGCTCTGAGACACAGTGGAGCAAATCTGGAGATATAAGTAGAGGAAAGCCATTCTGGAGGTTTTCAGCCAGATTTGATTGTCATGTGGGTATGGAGTTGTTCAGTCCAAACTGACATGTGGTTCTGACCACATGCACAGCCATAACTGCAAGTGCCAGGTGAACTTCACCTGCAAAACCTATGGTGTTAGGGCATAGGGGATTGCAGCCTTAGGCAGAACATAGGTGTTCAACCCCAAGGTCCAGTGCAAGCACTAAATGTAGATTTCAGCATTAGTTTCACTCTACCTCAGTTCCCAACTTTAACCTTAATGTTAACCTTTGATAATCATATTTCCTAATCATCCATGTATTATCAAAGTAGTCATCTAATTTATTATTTACCTATGGGTATAAAAATAATTATGATTAATAGAATTCTTAGTTTTTTAAAAGAAATATTATAATTCAGACTCTCTTTGTAACTCAGTTAAACAAAAATTAAGCAAGCTGGTCTAGATTAAGGATGTACAGTAATCTCCCTTCCACACAGTCTACGTATATGTTCACTGGTAAAAATACATTTAGAACTGCTATCTAGCTACTTCAGTGGTTACAGGTCTGCCATATGTTTTAAGGACAAAGCAGAAGAGTGAGTGAATATCATTAGTTCCTCATATTCCTCATAAACATGAAAAATCTACTGCATTTTTACCACAGAAATGAAGACTTGTTAATTCTTGTAAAGGCAGCCTGGAGGCATGGGAAATCCTGTATCTGAACACCAATGTGATGCATCAATAAAAAAACATTGAATTTTACTTTCTGATAATGGAGAATTGACTATATAATTTAATTTAGGGCAGCCTGCAAAAAGAAACTGTAATAGCTAGAAAATATCTTCATTGTCACTGCCTTGTAATTTGGTCTGTCTAGAGTTAAATGGAACACAGAACAATTTTCCTTGTACACAAAAGGACAAGAGGCAACAGACACAAGTTGCTGTAATGGACATTCTGGTTAGGTAGAAGAAAAGAAATTAATGAGTGCAATCAAACACTGCACCGTGTTGCCCAGGGAGGCCATGGGATCTCCATCCTTGGAGACACTCAGAACTGTACTGCACAAAGCCTCAGTAACCTGACCTAACTTCAACATTTGCCCTGCTTTGAGCAATGTGTTGGACCAAATGACCTCCAGAGGTCCCTTTAGCCTCAATTCTTCTATCATTTTATGATGGGTAGCAGATTCCTTTTGAGGCATTAATTGACAAGGTTTTTTATATTACCAAGAGGGGGCAACCTGCTTTAACTCATGAACACATACACACATATACTGGAAATCGACCGGGCAACCAAGCAACCAAGCAGGACAAAACCCACTATATAGGCTTCAAATATCTACATGTAATTTCATGACTTCAGAGAGCAGCCTCCTGCTCTGGGTCTCGATGATGGATATTGAAGTCTGCAAGTCTGGCTGTTCCTTAGAGGATCACATCTTTATGAAGTGGTTCACAGGCTGAATTGTATAGGTACAAGTGAAATGGAAGTAATTTGTCCAGAATGCCATTTTCAGGCTTTCTACTTGCACTGATCTGGAGCTTCTAATCCCCTCCCCCTTCCCCTTGGAAAGAATGTACTACCTCCAAATAAAGTAAGTAGTATTATGTTCCTCTAAGAGGTCACTAAAATTAGGCAAGTTCTTAAGTTATTAACAGCAGGGCACATTTTCAAGTTACTTCTTTCGTGACGTTTTCCACAAACTCATTTTGAGTTTTTTCCTTTAAAAAATTACCCATTTTGATGGCAAACTATTTAAATTTGTATATATTCAAGTTTTGGTGAAAATAATACAGCAAATACACCAGCGTATGCATATTCTTCCCTAGCTTGTGTATTCATGCTAGCTTATTTGCTGTAAACAGTAACAGCATGTTGTACCTTCATACTGAGAAGAGGAAAAAAACCATTTTCAACAGCAGTCTGAGAAGGATTGTAAACAACACAACAAGCTGTAGAAACACTAAAGTGACTCTCTCTTGCTGAACAAAGACCTCTAAAGACAGATAAGCAAGGTACCAATATGGCTAATGCAGATGGAGGCTGAATCTGAATTCCTCTACTATGTATCTATGCATGTATTTTGAGATGGAAAGCATGCTTCTCATAGACTGATCAGACTAAACATGGTAACTCGCTCCCATTAGAAGTGACTTAAGAAATTTATATTAGTGCTGGTTAACTTAGGTCTCCAATCTAAGGTTCAAGTGACCAAGCAAAATTCTTCCTTCTTTTCATCACCTTGCTTTCCTGTTACCTCTGAATAGCTTGAAAGTGCGAGCTAGTGGAAACTCAGCGTTCAGAGACAAGGAGACAAAAAAAAGCCCCAGCCTTGTGGCTCTGGTGAGCACATGACAAGGCAGCAGGTAAATTCCAGATGTTTGGGGGTTTGGGGGTTTTTTTTGGTATTCAGAGATTCCCACATATTCAGGAATGGAATTATGGGGAGTATTCCCTCTTACAGTTCAACTTTACACATTGTTTAGTGTCATAGCTAAGCAGAAGTGCTCTTAGGTTTTGTGGGGAATGATGCTAGCCCTCATGGTGGTAGCATTGAACAGTCAACTATGTTTTCCTGAAAGCACACTCCAGTAAGTCTCTATGCCAATACAGCTCTGTGATCAATCAAACCCTTTACATGCTCTCCAAATAAACTCTGTCTGCAGACCTTTCAGCTCTATGTGGTGACAGGCACAACCCAAAAGAAAAACCATGCTCCAAACACCTCAAACGTTTTGGGAGACAAGTTCAAACCTCTCACCCTAATATGGGGTCACCTTTAACAACCTTATTTACAGAAGAAAAAGTCTCTCTGATCAAAAGCATGGTCCTGAAATCTATAATGGGATTGGATTTGTGTGATTTGATTTCATCTGGGTTTTTAAGATTGTTAGTTCTTATTATTATCTTGGTGTCCCTGCCCATGGCAGGGGGGTTGTAACTAGATGATCTTAAGGTCCTTTCCAACCCTAACTATTCTATGATTCTATGATTTCTTGATGTGCTACTAATTTGTGTTCCCTGACAGAATAAGCACAAGATCCATTTGCATGAATAACCCCTGAGGGTTGAAATGCCTCAATACTGTAATGGAACACCTCATTTCTGTGTATTTTGTGTGGCAGTGTGTTTTTCCCCACTGGTTACTAACTGCTTTCATCCTGACGTGATGCCAGTGGAACTGGTTTAAATTCTTCCCTTAACAGAAAAGAAAAATGGTAGCTGTGGTGCACGCATGACTTCAACAGGCAGTGCAGCGGGGGGGTCACTCCCACATTACATCTTGCTGGTGTGCACACGTGGTCCAGCTCACACAAGCACTGACACAGCCCTACTGCCAACACCATGGCTGTGGGGGAACATCTCAGGTGTAGCCTGCACAGGACAGCTCTTTGGTCTCCCTCACTCTCCTGAGAGTCTGCCTCACCACAGCTTTCCTGTACCTCTTTCTCCTGCTGCTTGGGAAGGTGTTTCATGCCTTCACCCAGACTTACTTGCTGGCTGGGAGGTAGTGGCCTAGTGCTTTGACTCTGCTGTGGGAACACACTTGCGGCCCGCCTTGGTGCTGTCCAAATTGCTCCTGAGCCCTTTATAAGTTATTCAAGAGCTGGTTTTTCTGCCTGTCAGCCTCTGGCTGCCCTTTAGTCTTTGAAAGGACTACAGTGGCAATCCACCATCTAGCCCTCTTCCTCTGTTCTGAGGCTGTCCTTCATGCCTCGTGCTGCTTAGTGAGGAGGCATTTCTCATTGTGCCGTTCTGCATCCTGCACACCCTCAGCACTAACTGACTCACCCTGTGCACTCAGACGTGCCACAGTTTGCATTACCTGCTCGGACACACCTCTTGCTGCTGTGAACAGAGGGTAGCCCAGCTCCCAGAACCAGAATATAACACACCACCTCTATGTACATCCTGCTGTATGAAGGCAAGAACCAGTTCTCTGGCTTTTTACTAAGTAAGAGCCAACTTTTTTTTTTCCCTTCTTTTTTGGCTGTGTAAATGGAAACACTATTGCCTTCATATGTTAAACTGCTCCCATTATGCTCTCAGCTGGATATTCAATACACTTGGCTTAGCTCAAACCTATACCTTTTACATCCCTAGCTTTATATGGTAGGTATTCATCTGGTTTGGTCAATTCTTGTGCTTTCCGTCATTAACTGGCATTTTTCAGAGTCTCAGCCTGCCTTGCAGGGAGTGAACTCTCTGTGAGAACTGTGAACTGATCTGCTGGACTCAGCTCTTGTGTATCACTCGTGAGCCCTCCTGGGAAGGGTGATGGTCCAATAGCACACTGACAGATCCACGTTCGTCACACACAGCATGCAAAAACTTTTGTAACTCCTGTCTCAAAAGGAAGGACTGAAAATTGGCCTTTTGTGCTGGTTTTGTCTGCAATAGCATTAACTTACTGCAATGCTTTCAGAGAGTCAAGGGCTTTTCTGCTCCTCACACCACCAAATAGGCTGGGTCTGCACAAGGAGTTAGGAGGGGACGCAGCCAAGACAGCTGACCCCAACTGACCCAGAATTTGTCTGGATATCCCGTACCATATGGTATCGTGCTCAGCATAGTAAAATGGGGGAAGAAGAAGAAAGAGGGGGATGCTGGGAGTGATGGCATTGTCTTCTCAAGTAACCATTACATGTGGTGCAGCCCTGCTTGTCTGGAGATGGCTGAACACCTGCCTGCTGATGGGAAGTGGTGAATGAATTCCTTGTGTTGTTTTGCTTGTGTCCAAGGCTTTTGCTTTACCTGTTAAACTGTCTTTAACTCAACCCATGAGTTTTCTTACTTTTACAAATCTCTCCTCCATCCCACTAGGGGACAGTGAGCGAGCAGCTGTGTGGTGTTTAGCTGCTGGCTGGGGTTAAATCACAACAGCCCTTTTCTGTGCCCAACGTGGGGCTCAAAGGGTTTGAAATAATTAAAGATTTGCTTGGAATGTACCAGATCAAATTTATAGCTGTTATTGCTGCTTAGCTATTAATTGGCAGGCTTGTGTACTTGCCATGGGGCTTGCTTGCCTTACTGCATGTCAGAGACTAGTGCTTGTTAGTGACTACTATTTGCTTTCTCTCCTTGCTGTACTGCTCATCATCGTACTCTGCTGTGCCTGGGAACATTCTGATAACAGCAATGGCCATGCGCCTGGGCTGGCAGATAGTCAAGGCGTCACTGCTGTTTCTGTGCTGCTGTACTGGACAGGTTGGAAGTCCAGTGTGAACTCGAGTTGAAGGGACTGTGACCTGTGGATGAGTCCATGTGGCAGCAGGACATCCTGAAGCATCTGTGACCAGGGATAAGTCCACACCAGAGTAAGTCCATCTTGAAGAGTCTGTGGCTGTGGTTATATCTGTGCCACAGCAGGTGCACCTCTGAAGGGACTGTGGACCAAGGATAAGTCCACACTGGAGAAGGTACAACCCAAAGCATCTGTGGCTGTGGGTAAGTTCATGCTGCAGCAGGTACACCCTGAAGCATCAGTGGTTATGCATGAGGTCATGCTGGAGCACCTCAAAGCATGTGGCCATGGTTAAGCTGTCAGTGAAAAATCTCTGTTTCACTTCAGTGTGAACTCAGGATTTCATATCAAAGAGTTTGTTAATACTGAGAGCTCTGTGAGCTTCAGGTCATCACCACAGCCAAATCTTGTGAGTTCAGGTGGTTTTCCCTACAAACTAATGTAAGTTGGCAGGAGTTTCTTCCATTCCTCGTAAGTGGAGATGTTGTCTCAGGGTTAGTATAAAATAAGCTGCAATTTTTCTTACTTTGAAGAGGAATTGCTCTGTGTGATGTAGCAGGGGCAGGTTTCACAAAGACGATTAGAAAACAAGAATTTGCACACAGGACTTTCAATGACGATATTATCTCCTCTAATCTAAGAATTCTCTTTTTTCTTGGCTAGGGATGCGCAGAGCTTTACAGGCAAACACAAAGGCAAACCAGCCATGTGCTCTGAATAACTTACATTCAAATTAGATTGACAACATAACGAAAGCTGAATAATATTATATTTGGAAGTTGTTGATAGAAATCATCCCCAGCTCCTATCTTGAGAGGATAGTAGGATGAGTGGTTATCTATCCTCTGCTACTCTGCTTCTTCTTTCACAGTCATTTTCTTTTCTCATCTTGCCCAGCACTCTTCAAAAATAGCCTCTTTAAGATATGAAACTTATCTTTATTCTTCTAAAAATAAAAAATCCTCTTAACTTTCTGGATGGACTCTTATAACGCTCCGATTATGTTTTAGAGTTGGGGTACTCAAATCCTCACTGATTGCCAGGATGGGTCTTAAATCACATGCTATATACCCTTATCCCACAATATCCTGCTTCAGATTTACAGTTCCAGTTAAAGTTACATCTGTGAAGGAAGATGACATCTTGCTGCTCCCTATCCTTTTAAAATACCAAACCGATTTAAGGGCTTAACTTATTGTTATAGTTTATCCCGAACCTTCTGAATCAGTTCGTTGAATTTTAGCTGTAGCTATATAAAATTCTATACAGTAAAATTGTTTGGCCATACTTAGAACAACTGCACCATGATCCATCAATGTCAGTAACCACCAGCAATAAAGAAATCCTCCTTTATTCTTCATTCATATAAGTGATTTTCTAAAACTACTATTGAACAACAGGAGTATATTTTACTAGATTTTAATTTTTTTCTTTTTCTTTTAAGGAGCACATCAGTGATACTTGCCTGAAAAGCACTTTGCTATTGGGTGGCTTCAGTAGCTGTCAAAAAGAGACACTGGGAAGATCCAATGAAACACAGACTTGTAAGACTGACTGTAGTAGTGAGCAAGGTAATGGAAACATTTATAATGGAGAAGATTACAGTTCAGTTAGAGATGTGATTTAGTAAAGGGAAAGCTGCATGGTTCTGTTAAAATAAGATCATGTATGACAAATGTATTAGGGTCATTTCAATGCATTGCTGAATTGATAAAAATGAAATCGCTGATGTAATTCATACAGATTTCAGGAAAGTATTTTTTACAGACTGTACAGGATATCGATTTACAAGGTCAGAAAGCTGAGCATAGGGGACAACTCCTGAAATGGCATACAAATTGGTTTAGGCACAAGAAGCAGATGGTGCCAGTAAAATGAAACAATTCAGGGTGTGATGAGGTACGGATATGCCTGAATGCGAATACCGAGTACCACATGATTCAAGTCCCAAATCATTTGTTGTGCTAGGAATGTGAACAGGGGCAGGTCTCCTCTGCTTTGGAAAGAGAAGATTTGCAAACCTCTCTGGGGTGATTGATTGAAAACAATCATGAAAATGCAAATAATCATGGAGAAACCCATGCGGTAAGTGCACTTCTAAAGTCCTCTATGGACAGCAGAAAAATGCCTAAAATTCACAGGTGATTAACCACTTTACCTGCTTTTTAACACCATCTGTGCACCTTGTTAAATACCAAATTGAAATAGATACATTTTCCTTGTGTGTCAGAATCTGCCCATCCACTAAAGTTGAGAAAAATGACATTGTGCTGTTAGTGAAACACATGAACAGTGGAGAACTGGAGAGCTGGAGAGTGAAGAGTGCACTCTCCATCAGCAAAATGTCCAAGGAAGTGCCTTAACCAGGCTCTGACTTCTTTTTTCTTACTGTGTGGATTTTTTTTCTCTTTATTTCAGGAATAGTCTGAGAAACGGTCTAGAACTGAGCACAACTACAACTGAGCACAGCAAGCTCCTGGGAGGGTCCTAAACACTAGCAATGTTCCACCAAAGTCTCAATCTTGGCTGCCATCCTATTCAAACACAGAAACAAAGGCCACATGACTCGCTGCACTCTGTTAGATGATAATGTTATTGTTTGTTTTAAAGCAGAAAGAACAGACTTCTTAAAGTCTGGATAGGAATTAGGCTTCTCATTGCATTAAAAGGTCCACCACGAATCTTTCCACATCTTCTAGCCCTAAGCAGAGCAATCTTTTTGGACCTCACCTCCCGTGGTGAAAACACCAGTTAATTTTATTTATTCCAGCATTTAACCGTATGCATTTTTATAAAGCAAAGATGCTTCTACTTAACAGGAATCTTGATACAAAACTTTTAAGTCCATGATGAAGAAAACCCTTAATAGAGGATATATTTCTAGCAAAACCATGTAGTCTCATCTATACATTTGAGGTGAGTGTCTTTGGCTCCTTATCGCTGGATACAACTAATCACGCCAAATTGCTAGCACACACCCTCAAAATGGGCACTTGAGCTCTGTTGGCAGTTTTCAGGAATCTCACTTGCGAAAGAAGGTGGATGTAAACCAGATGGCTAAAGAAGTACCATAAGCACATACGGCATACACAAATTAATTGAAATTAATTTTCATTCATTTCAAGTAAGCTTGGCTTAAAATTGTGATTCAGAAGCTGTTTCATAATTTTCATTTATCCTTACAAAGCTGCCTCTGGAGGACAAGGCAAAGGCCAGAGAGAGCACCCACTTCAGCCTGTGATTTCTGCCTCCTGATGTATATAAGTCAGAATACTCAGCTCTTATCTTACCTTATATAGTTTTATGGGGTTCTGTTTGGTGCCTCCACCGTTTGTCAGAGTGAATAAATAAACATAACGTCCACATATGACCTCTCACTAGGACCAGGAGATAATACTTTAATTTGATTCAGTGATCAACAAGCATGAAGACTAAAAGCCCTTTCTTGGTGAAAGAGTTTACTTTAAAAACAAACAGTTAGGAACAAAGAATAAAAAGGTATGAAATTCAAAGGTAAGACAAGCAGCAATAAATAAATTAAAGGTATAAATCTACTTTCATAGGAATAATAATTTAATAGGATCATGTCCTGGTTTGGGCTGGGATAGAGTTAATTTTCTTCTTGCTAGGTGGTACAGTGCTGTGTTTTAGATTTAGTATGGGAATAATGTTGATAACACACTGTTTAGTTGTTAGTTTAGTTGTTGCTGAGTAGTGTTTATCCAAAGTCAAGGGCTTTTCAGTCTATGATGCTCTGCCAGTAAGGAAGGGCACAAGAAGCTGGGAAGGAGCAGGGACAGGGCACCTGACCCAAAGAGGTATTCCATACCACAGCACATCATGGCCGGTATATAAACTGGGGAGAGTTACCCGAAAGGGACTGATCTCTGCTCGGGTCAGTCTGGGTGCTGGTCAGCAATTGTATTGTGCATCACTTTTTCTTGGGTTTTATTCCTCTCTCTTTCCCATTCTTTTTCATTATTACAACACTATGATTATTATTATTATTATTATTATTATTAAGTATTGTTATTGAATTAGGCTCCTCATAACATCTATAATAATGGTAATAATAATATAAATATAATTTCAAACTGTTCTCATCTCAAGTCATGGTTCTACCTTTTTGTGATTCTCCTCCCCAACCGCCCCCAGGAGGGGGGGGTGGTGAGCAAGTGGCTGTGTGATACTTAGCTGCTGGTTGGGGTTAAACCACAACAGATCATAATCTCATTAGTTACATGCATAAGACAAGTGAAATTCTGGAATAACCTTACAAGTTTTACATAATATCTATGTCTTGTTCAGAGTAGGTCTGAAGGGGAGGCATATACTTGAAAAAAGCTCCTAAGCACCCTGGTAGTTTGAGATACAAGATCAAGTCATGTAACATTGAGCAACCAGAAGTCACTCAGGAAAAGAAGCAGGCACTGTCACAAGTACAAGAAAGCATCAGGGGCAAAGAAAAGAGAGAGTCACTCTCTAGCACGTCATCTACTCCAATGGCTCCTGTGATAATTACAGGATCCAATCTCTTTCCATCTGTTTTAAACCTGGAGCACAGAAACAGGTCTCTGAATTTCTTCTGTTAAACCTGCTGTGCTTTTATAGCTACGTATTTCTGTGAAGAGGGAGGTTATATTCTTCCAGTTATCATCATATCTGGGATGTAGAAACCCAAGGTTCAGTTCCTTGATCCAACTGCTTTTACCAACAGGAGAAGCTTCTAGGGGGATAAAATAATGCTCAGCAGACTTCATTTAGAAAAGACTGACATTGAAGCCCCAGAAGGCTGCACAATTCGAACATAAAACAGGCAAACTTCAGCTCAGTGTCTCTGTATGGTGCCATTGCCCATTTTAAGGCACGCAGTCAGGGTTTGATGAGAAATTTCATCATAAACCCATAAAAATTGTGCACCAAAGCCGATATATTTTGGGTTGGTTTTGTTTGGTTGGTTGGTTCTTGTTTTTTTTTTTCCCAGATGGACATTTTCAAATGGAAAACTGTTTTACTGTGATATTCTCAATGAGTTCTGTTTCAATTTAATTTTTGTGCTCTTCATCAGTGGGCTTTATTTTTTCATTCCTTCTAAATTGACTAGAAAGAACAGTATCAGGCTGGCTGTCCTTTATGTTTCCCACCTTGTTCTTTACTTACAATCTGATGAGTATTGACCACACATGTAAAGTGTGGTCTTCATGCTGAAGTCTGGTGTGGTCAGTCAGAGCAATAAATGTCTCTGCAATAGTCCGACAGCTTTCAGGGATTTGATATACTCCACCAGATGAAAAATGAACTTACAAGCCTGAAAAGCCACTCATGTCAGATCTGATGACAGTACTAGGTCACTCTTCAATTTCATAGCACCAGAAAGTAGTCTGAATTTCCCACCTGGATTTCTTTGTAAAATGAATTATTTCTTATATTTTTCTAGCACACTCAGAGGATCATAAAATGCAGTACACGTTTCCTTAGTACCCATCAGTTGTGCCTGTCTGAGTCACTTGACAAAATATTTTCTCTGATCTTATACTGCATTTTTAGTTACATCAGTAGCAAGACATTTTAAGGGAAATAATAATAATAATGCAGCAGAAGGGCAGTGAGAGACTTTCCAGTCTCTCTTGAGAGACTGTCTTGACAGGAGGAATTTGATGCCTCTGGGAAACCAGAATTCATTTACGTTAACTCTATATTCAATTGTAATGACAAGGCCTTAAAACGGGCTCTGAGATTTTGTACTTTTTTGCTTTAATGCTATCTTCTAGTTCCTACTGAGTTGTCTTTATTTTTGGGGTGAGGAGAAGAAGAACCATGAATTCTGCCTGTGAATTAACTTACTCACAATCCCTATAGAGTTATTTACTATCACTAACAGAGACAATACTGCCCAACTTTTCCAATATGTCTATATTAAACCAGTGAATTTCACAGATGCTTTTAAAAAGCTTAGAGCCTTGTTGTCCAAGTTGGATTTGAACTGCCCCCAGCATCTTCCAGAGCCTTGTCTGAAGCTTGGTGTTCCTGGGAGACTTTGATGAAGTCCATGCTTGGTGTCAGGCAAAGTATGTGCACGGAAGAGAGTGTCTAAACTGTTCTGTACAATGGGTGATTATTAGCAATATCTAAGGGTTCATGACCCACTCAAACACTCCTGCCCACCATCCAACCCATTTTTTGAGCACTTCAGCCATAGCAAGCTAGGAAGCACCCAACCAGCTGTTTTCCAAATAAACCTTCTATATTGTCCAAGGCTGAAGATATCTCTGGACAGAAGTATGCCTAAGAGTTAGACACTACAATGTCACATGGCCTTGGAGAAACCAGCCTTTAAAACAAAGTTGTTCAAAGCACTTCCATATGAATTTGTGCATAATATATTACTCTAGAAAATTCATACAACAGAACACTCTTGACTTTTTTCTTAGATTTTCAATCACTCAGAAAATAAAAAACTCAGATAGTTCTCTTGTTTATATATATATATGTGTTTGCTCATTTTCAAAATCAGTTTGTTTTCAAACTTGCAGCCCCTTCTCTGCCCCATGACCTTACAGCTTTCTCCTCAATTCTTTCCATGAGCATCCCACCCACTACCTGCACTCTTCCCTCTTGGCAGCGGCCTTGTGACATTTTTAGCTTCCCCCCTTCAGCCAGACCTCACCACATAGCTCCTTCCCGAGCTGGCCTGTACAGATCACAGTTTGTTCTTCTCTCTTCCCCCACATTACCCTTTTTCCACTTCCTCTCTAGAGGAGACAGCTGCTCTACTCTGAACTCCAGTATCCAGTCACACCAGCTAACAATAGCTTAATACATAAATAAATAAAATAAAGACTGTCACCACTTTTAATGTTACAAGTAGCATCTAATACAGAAAGGAAGACAATATATTGAAGCTCCAAAACTGCTGAAAAGGAAGAAGAAACGCCATCATTTTAAAGATCTTTGTTGTTTGCCTAAGATGTATCCTTCATGGACTTGACTGGGCAAAAAAGGATTCAACATAAATGAGTAACTGCTAAACTGCTTCTGATCTAGAGATCATGTTGTCCTGCTGACAGATCATGCATGTGAAGTAGAAAAGCTGATACAGGACAGTGAAACCAGCAATGAACCTGAGAAAATTGAGAAGGCACAGCTGGATTATAAATGGACAAAAACAGCCTCTAAAAAGGAAAGGCAAAAGTAAAGGAAAGAAAACAAATAGGGGAACAGGTAAATCCTAAAATTAATACTATCCCCCAAAAGGATAATAGGATGCTTCCTTCAAAATGTGTGCATGAGGATTTGAGTGTGCATTTATTTATCATCACATTAGCAAGACCATGAAATAGAACAATGCCAACATAAATTACCAAAAGTACTAAAATGAATGTTTTATCTATGATAGGCTATATCCTCTTTCAGAAGCATTTAAATCCTGGTGAAATGGAACCCTGAAACATATGTGGAGACTCAGATTGAATCATCCTTCAGGGGACAAGCGCTACATGTTTTCAGTACATTTCAATTATGTAGCCTGTCCAGATCTTAAGGATTTACACTGGTTTTCTAATTCTATATTTCTTTAGAGTTGGACATGGATGTAATTATTATGTTAGCACAGTAGATAAATGTTGACAAAAACAAGCAGCCAAATTTGAAGCAATCCATTCATTGGCTTACCTATGGGTAAATTAACCTGGGTTGTTTTCTTTCTTAAGATCTGACAAAGACACTGGTGTCTGAAAACTGCACTTTAAAACTGTTGATTAAATCTCCTACAAGTGAAAACTGTTGGTTAAATCTCCTACATGTGTTTACCTGAGTAGTTGCATCAAAGAGGCACAAAGAAGCTCGGATCTGATTCTGAATGTGTCATTTGTCCAGGAAAAAGAAAAAAATGGATTTTTAGCAAGTCTGGAGCCGTTCTAATGAAACGTAGAAAATGCTTACAGAAGTGGAGTGTAATCTGGTGAAAAGATGGATGAACTCAAGATAGTGAGGGAAAGACTGATCACAAAGCAGAACTGCAGAGAAGGGAGATGAAACACTAGAAGCAGATAAGTTTATCTAGTGAATGTACAGAGGAAGAAAGTGAAGAAGATAACAGATCTAGAGATAAAGACGATGGGATGGTAGCTGAAGAGGAAGGTTGAAAGATGATTTTTTTTCTTAGACATTCAGTAACAATACTGTATTCTTCTGATGTTGGCAAGGTGATGGTGCAAAAGCAGTTACTGCAGGAGGCAGGAGACACCTTGTTAGTTTTGCAGTTAAAACAGCAGCCTGGTACTCCTGAAACCTGCAATTTCACTTCCTGGTTATGTTCGAAACTTTGCTTTTCTTGGGCCAGGTAATTATTTCTCTCTTCAGTTTCCTATTTATAAACTAGGGTGACAGTACTTCTTTTCTATTATCATCTCCTTGACTTGTTTGTCAGAGTTAAGACAGCAACTGTATCTCAATATGCATCAGCCTAGAGGCTAGCAGAGTAACCTGGTCCCAGCAGGGATCATTACACAGGAGTACCACAGTAACCACTGGTAAGTAAGGCAGAAAGGATCAGGAAAGCTGAAGAAGCTGCCAAAAGCTTGATATCAGGCACTAAAAGTGATTACTTTAAAAATATATATTTGGGTTCTTTTATTTCCCTTCTGATCCTACCAAGCGTACTCAAGGCACATTTCAGCTTATTTTTTATTTATTCCCTTCAATCCTTCTTTTACTTCAAAAGAAAGTGGTTATTCTCACCCAAGAGCTTGGGCTTTCTGAATAACACCAGCTCTCATCAGACATCTGATAAAATCGTAAGAGCTGGAAACACTGAGAGTTCATTTTGTTTTAATAACCTCTCTTTCATGAATATTTACTTCTCATTTGAATAATTATCATCAATAAAAATTAAAACCTTATATTAGTGAGGAGTGTGAACAGCTTTGGGATTAAAATGAGTGACATCCCTCAAAAATGAGGACTATTAGAGAGTTATCTTTCTTACAAGTAGAGCTCTTTCTTTAACAGCATTCTGAGTCTGAAATACTACAAGATGAAGAAAACAGAGGAGAGAAATTCTGCAAATGAGAAGCAGAACTGGAAAAAAGATTCTGTTTGGTTCATCTGTGCTAGCAGTTTTATAGCTTTAACTATTAACAGTAGTATTAAAGTGATGGAGTTTCTAATATCATTAATGATTCTTTTAATCAGTGGGTTTAAATTATAGTTCTTGTTCATTTCATTTTCATTACTTGCTATTTGCCTGTGCAAACAAGATGCTGTTTTCAGCAATGGTTTGCTGAGAAGCATGTGAGGACATGCAGAATTGTGATCTATCACACACATGACATGTAAACAGCAGAAAAATATGAACAAAGAGGAAAGACAAACATTCCCTGTGGAGCACTAAAGTTACAGAATGCCTAGAGATGAGGAACAGCTAATTTAGGAGAAAATGGGCTATAATTTGCAGAAAATGTCTGATTTATAATTTGTAGGTAAAATGTATGAACCCTGTATTTATCAAACTGAAATTCCATATAAAGCTACTTGTTCTGGACTTTTACATACATATATGGAGATAACCACAAGCATTTATTAATCTTCATAAGCTTACACTCAAAGAGACCTCCTGCTGGGTTTAGACGTGGCCTGTTTCTCCCATACAAGCTGTTAATTAAGCACCTGGAACAGAAATGGTATCAGTGGTGAGGCCGCGGCATCACCTGCTCAAAGGGATGCAAAGCTGTCAAAGAAGAATCCCTTGGCCATTTTAGAGAACAGAAGGACACTGTGCCCAGATGACAAACCACAAAAAATCTTAACAGTGGGGAAACTGTGGTGAGGAATGAGGCATGCACATTTTATTGTGTTGCCTTGCGCTGTTTGCTGTGTTATTAAAAACAAAGAGTAACTGTGGGTTACTGCTCAAATACTCCATGCAATTACACTTGGACCCTGCCTGGAAAACTTCAGTTGTAGGAGCACTCGTCATGTTAGGAGTGCAACAAAGATCACGTGATGTGCTTAAAGGTAGACCTGGCCCATGGGACTGTACCATGCAGGGGCTCTGGCTGCGGGGCTGTGGAGCACACAGCTGGAGGAGAGGTACCTGGAAGGGTGGGTGTGGAGCACTGTGTGGGTAGTGTCTGGGGTTTCAGTGCTGATGGAGGAGCATCTGCTCTCATGAGAAAAAGAAGCCAGATCAAGTCCTCCGTTATTTACACCTCTGTGAACTAGGTAACAGCACAGATCTGTGCCCGAAGTGGGCAGTGTGCCTGTACCATGTTTTGAGAATATGGTTTTCTGCCTTTTTGTCTTCCTTCTATGTCTTACTTTATACAGACAATGTGAGTGCGTACATAATTTGCAAGAGGTTTATTAAAGTCTCTGCTGTAGCACAGCCCCAGTGCCTGTCCCATCATGAAGCGGTCCATGGCTATGCCTGGCTGTTCAGACCCTGGGACTGCAGCAGAGCCCTGCTGTTATTTAGGAAAAGCACCAGAGAGAGATGGTCCCTTCTCTGGGGGACGCACCTCGGACACTTATGCACAGCCCGAGGCCGGTGCCGCTGGCAGCGAGAAGCTGCACCGCGCTGCCGTGTTGTGACCCATGCCGTCCCCTGCGCACCGGCCCACTTGCCCAGGCACCAGGGCCCGGCCCTGCTCTGCCAGGGAACGCCGCCGTGTGGAGGCGGCCCGGGCAGCGGCAGCCCCCGGACGCTGAAGCGCCTCCACGGGCCCACCTCCAGCAGAGCCGTGCCCGAGACGCCCCTAGGCGGCCCCGGCCGGCCGGCCGGTAAGAGGCGGCCGCAGGCCCCGCCTCTCCCCGCAGGCTCCTCGGTGGAAGGCCGGGGCGGGCGCAGCCGGTCGCCGCCGCATGCCGCCGTGGCCCGCTGGAGCCATGGGCTCCCACCGCAGCGAGAGCGACTGGCAGGGGCTGGTGAGCGAGGTGAGGTGGCGGGGTCCCGGCAGCCGCCGGCCGGGGTGCCATGCCTCCAGCAGCGCGGCCTGGGCACCGGCCCTTTCGGGGCCGCTAGGGTAGAGGCGCGGGCGGGCCCTGCTGCTGGCCCGCTCCTTGGGGGAACTCTAATGGGGCGAGGGGCATAGCCATCGGGAGGGGACCCCAGACCAGAGCCCACAGGGGTCTCGACCCCCGCGGCTGGGCCGGCGGCAGGTAAAGCAGGCGGCGCCGTGGCGTTGAGCTGTAGGCTGGCAGGGCTGAGGTGTATGGCCACGTCTGCCTTGCGGGCGCTGCCCTCCCACGAACCGGCCTCAGGCTGCTGGGTCAGATCCCGCACGGCGGCAGGTACTGGGAGACAAGTATCTGCGAACCTCTCGTGTGTATTAACTAGTGTGTGGCTACCAGACATCGCGTTTAGGCTCCGAGCCTGCTGTTGGCTGGCGGTCGCCAGGGGATCGCCTGTGGCGATGAGGTGAGGCCTCTGCCTGGCCCTGGTGGCAGCGGGGAGCGGGGTCCAGCAGCAGCGCGGCCCTGCTGCAGCCGGCAGCGACAGTGACAGGTCTGATCCCAAGAGTTCGCTCCTGCGGCATGTGCTTTGTTTTCTTACTTCATTTGAATCAGAAATGAAAGGGGTTTGAGACCCGTGGTGTCATTTGTATAATGTGAGAAAAATCCATAATAGCTGTGGCCCTGAGCTTCAATAAGGGGATTTTCAAAATATGAGTAGAAAATTATACTATCTACTGTGTCCACATTAAAAGATCAACAGTGTCTGCAGGTACACGTTTTCATGTAGGACAAGTTACCTAACTAACAACTTGAGGTCAGTGTTGTTTAAAGGGGTATCGTCAAGTCTGTTTGATAGGCAAACCCATATTGTTCGAAGTAGGTTGGCATGCCGATTTTTACATTGCGTTTTGTATTGCGTTAATTTTGCGTAAGTATAAAAATAGTATTTTTCTATTTACAGCTAGCAGAACTTCTGTGCAGATGGCATAAGCCTAAATGAACCAGACTGAGTCTACTGTCCTTAAGTATGATGTTCATAGATTAATTCCTCTGGTTTCAGGAGAGCTTTGCTTTTGCTATATTATGTCAGCATGGCTTAAGGTCCAGACCTGTCAAAAAGAAGCATGAATTTAGGGTCCTGAACCTGTCACTTGTCTAGGCAAGTTCAGTGGGAGTTTGTACAAGCCTAGATCTGTGCTAGAATGGGATCCTACCTGTGCACACAGTGCTTGCAAACACACAGACCAATCCACAATAAAATGAAAAGTGTACTTGCAGTAGTATCCTGATTGTGCAGTGTTGCATCTGACATCTCATTTACCAAATGGAGTTTTATTTTGGGTTGGGGTGGTGTCACATGGCAGGGAAAAGTAAGAGGCAGAGACAATTCATGAGATGTGTTCAAAGGAAACGTCCTTATTCTTGTCTTTAAAAAGTAATCTAGAATTAATTTGGAACTTTTTTACTTTTGATATGATTTAACCTAAAAAGTTAATCCTGAAATTGAGTACTCATTTCTCGTTTAGGGGCTTCTTGATAGTTGTGAAGTTTAATGACTGCACTGAGCTACATTATTGCAAATAGTTAAGCATACATATAATTCCTTATTTTTTCCCCAGGAACAATTGGAGGCCTGGTGATTAGCATTCCATTTTTCCTTCCTTTCTCTGTTCCCACAGCAGGCTTACAGCCTGTTTTTCTGCATGAAGTCTGTAGCATGTGCTGTAAGGGTATAGGCTTTCCTCTTTTGCCTTCCTCTTCCTTTGGCTGTTGTGATTAACTTTGTGTGATTTACCCATTAACTGCAACATCCTAATGGGTCTGTGAGGAAGTGGCTCTAACTTCTGAAGTAACTTGTGATAAGTTTTTCCAGTTTCCTGTATGCTCAGTAGTACAGAGCTTCTCCAGGTCTCTTAGCTTCAGTGTCTGCCATGATAATTAAAGCTTTGTTCAAAAAGCATTTTGTAAACATTTCAAAGTGCTTTCAAATATAACACAGGCAAGAAAAGACATGGTAGCTCTAAACAAACACTCTTACATTGCTGATGCTGGACAGTTAAAACATAGAATGCAGTTCAGAATCTCCGGAAGCTGGTGAGTTCAGAATCTCCAGAAGCTGGTGAGTTCAGATCTGTGGTCATGTTCTTTTTCATTTCCACAAGCTCAGTCCTCAAGTTTGAAATCTAGGAGTAATTGAAGTATTTGCCAAAACGACTGTAGTATTTTTTTTTAAGTGTGGTATTGCAGGTGTTAAGTGGTAGGATGTATTTTTGGTCCTTATATATATGCACACAAACACTTGTACACACAGCTTTATATTTTTGTAGTTTGGCTTTTTATTCTTCATTGGATAAAAAGAATGCTTGGGGTTTTTTGGCACATTCCAGTCTTTTTCTGTGTTTACTCTTTTTTTTTTTTTTTTTTTTTTTTTTATTTCCTTTTGACTTTGTTCCATTTCAGTGCCTTCTGCTCTGTGCCCTTTCATAGAATCATAGAACCATAGAATAGTTAGGGTTGGAAAGGACCTTAAGATCATCAAGTTCCAATCCCCCTGCCATGGACAGGGACACCTCACACTAAACCATGTTACCCAAGGCTCTGTTTAACCTGGCCTTGAACACCGCCAGGGATGGAGCATTCACAACTTCCCTGGGCAACCCATTCCAGTGCCTCACCACTCTTACAGTAAAAAACTCTAAACTTCCCATATTTAAGTTTGAACCCACTACCACTTGCCCTATCACTACAGTCCCTGATGAAGAGTCCCTCCACAGCATCCTTATAGGCCCCCTTCAGATTCTGGAAGACTGCTCTGAGGTCTCCATGCAGTCTTCTCTTCTCCAGGCTGAACAATTCACATTTCTTTCTCTTCTTTAATTATGGTCATCACTAACTTCTTGCTTGTTCTTTTGCCTCCATGTTTATGTATTTTTCCACTTATTCTACAGCAACATCCATTTCAGGTCTAGTGTTTACTCAGAACTCTGAACAATCTTTGCAGCACATGTACTTGAACATTCTTTAAACCAAATGAAATAGGATGATGTAGGAAGGGACAAAGCCTACTTAGCGAATATTGAAGGAGGTCAGAGAATCATTATTTCCATGGAATGCAAAAGAACAAACTTCAGGAGTGAGAATCCACATAAATTTTGCCCATTATTCAGATGAGTTCAAATATTGGTGGTAGATGAATATATATAAAAGGTACTCTGTTGGGCTACCACGTAATTTTTGCTTGGGTTTTTATCTAAGATTTACCTCCCATAATGACTCATGTTTAGGATATTTGAAAGCCTGTGTAAAACTGTAGGATGAAGACCTGGTCAATAACGGCCTGTTTGACACAAAAATGAGCCATTGCAAGAACTTTCTTGCTGGCTAGACTGCAGTGAACTGGCTGTTTCCTCCAGAAACAAGTGATCATCGTAAATCTCAAAATACAATCCAAATTAGAGCCCATTCCTTTGAACAGGCCTTTGAATGTCTCTTATTTACCAAAAAAAAAAAAAAAGGATAAATCCTTGATGCAAACAAAATACCTCTCCCACCTGGAAGAGGATGAAAAGAGGAAAGTGTGACTGTTTGCTGAGTGCACTGCTAGAAAGCAATTGCAGGAAGGTGCTTGTACTGTACTCTTTACTGAAGAGAATGGAATTCTTGAAAATAACATTGGTTGCCAAAATCTTGGTTGCAGAGTTTTGATTGGTTTTAAATGTTTTTAAATGCCCATACTTCTCAGCCTGACAGCGAAGCTGTGATTTACAGACTCATATGAGTCAGCTCCTTAGTGGCTCAGTTTTCTTGTCTTCATGAGGGAAATGAAACATAACTAAATCCCATGAATACTAGTGGAAAGCACAATATATGAGATTTATTCAAGGAGAAGAATGTGATTTCAGGTTTTGCATGAATTCCATGTAATCTGTCTTGGAATCATATGATCTAAGGATGGTGACAGAATCAGTGATGGAGAAAGGAGTAAGTGGTAGCATGATCTTAGAGTGGTACATTGAGCTGAACAATATTGGGAGATCATGTGTGGTAGGGGAAAAATGCTTTTATATACTCACAGAATGGTTTAGGTTGCAGTGGACCTTAAAGATCACCTAGTTCCAATCCTCCTGCCATGGGCAGGGACACCCTCCTCTAGACGAGGTTGCTCAAAGCCCCGTCCAGCCTGGCCTTGAACACTTCCAGGGATGGGGCAGCCACAGCTTCTCTGGGCAACTGGTTCTAGTGTCTCACTACCTGCATAGTAAAGAATTTTCTCCTAATGTCTAATATAAATCTCCCCTCTGTTAACTTAAAACCATTCCCCCTTGTCCTGTCACTACATGTCCTTGTATATATAATCTGCAAGACTACCTCTGTCCTTGCGGTAGAGAGCTCACTTCTACAAGTTTGGTCTCCTTTCTGCTGAAGTCAGTGAGTGTGCTTCCATTCACTTCATTGAGAGTTGGCACTAGTCCTAATTTAATACTGCTTGGAGAACGTGCACTTTTGGCGGTGATTTCCACTGGAAGTAAGAAAGGTTTCCTAGGAAACCCATAAGACTAGAGTGGTTATCCTCTGTCCGTTACGCTAGCTTCTCCCTCTCAGTTTTGCCAACTTCTAGAATTAAATCCAATGTCAAAATGCTTCTTTTTCCTTGTCACCTCCCACACATTAGAACATTTACTGTATGCTATTTACTGCTACTCATATGTGACTGTGCCTCCTAAGAAAAGCTTGAGGAAATTCAGTCTCCATTTAATTTGTCATTCTCAAGAGGATATTTCTTTATTATTAACTATGTCTGGTCTTCAGCACTGCAGAGGGAAGGAGCACGCTTGTGCTCTTGAGTTCCCTTACCTAATAATTGCCAACTTAAAACTTGGAGAAAGGATTTTGGGGAATTATTTATCCAACACTCAACTGCTGAGCAGTAGTTCTAGTTGGAATAGGTGAATGTTCCAAACGTGAATTCTGAGTGAGAAAACTAACCTGCTTGTAATTGGCAGAGCATGCCTTTCCTATAGGTTGCACAATTTTATGTGGACAAGAGAGAAGAGGAAAAACAAATAGTGAGATTTTTGTATTTGTAATATCTCTCTAACTTTCTGTCATGTTGCCTTTTCAAACAGAGGATGAAATATAATTCACCAAACCTATATGAGGCGACCTGACAGGCTTTGGAGCCACTAATTTCAGAGCTTTTCTAAATGCAGGCAAATGTCAGTGGCTGTAGGGAAGAACAAAGGAGAGTGAGTGCTCTAAGGCCCCTATGTGATTGGGTTGGCATTGTAACACCTTTGTGGTTTGGAAAAGGAAGTGGAAACACTAAAAGAACTGCCACTGCCCTCCAGAGTTCTCAGGAGCTGTGGGAGAGGGTCTGCAGAGACCTGCATGGTGGGCTTTCACACAAAACAAGTGTTTGCTTCTCATGTTTCCATGTTGGACTAAGATACCCACAGGGTGTTGAGGAACAAACACGAATGAATTAATAATGTAATCCAGTGCGCAGCATACAAAACTGTAAAGGGTTGGGCCATATAGCAAAATATTGTTGTTTTGACTAATCAAATGATGGTAATTCCTAAATACCTAGTGAAGATAATGTGGTGTTCTGGGGAGCTGCTTGTATCACTTATATCATCAGTGAATGATGCCAGCCTGCTTTGTGCTTCAGAATCAGGAGGTAGCTAGTGAAGCCAATCCCTGGGCAGCGTGAAAAGCAGAGCTGATATTGTGGGATAAAACCAAGGACACTGCATTGTCTCAGGCTTTATCAGAGATGAGGACATGAGATGAGATGGCAGGCAAAAGGCCAGTAATTGTGTGTTTCTCTGGATTTCAGTGCTTGATTCTTTCAGATAAATTGAAGTTTAATCTGAAGTCAAGGGGAGCAACATTACTGAAACACAGTCGAAAAACACCCCGAATAGTAATGTTGCAGTGCATTTTGGGACTCTTCAGTTTGTCATTTCCACAACAGAATTGCCTCCGAGAGTACAGTGAGGAGAAATTTGATACAACTTCAGACAGTTCAATAGCAGTTGGATCTCTTATTGAAAAGATGGTGAGTAGAATTCATGGTCTCTGTGAGAGCATGGTGGATAATAGGTTTCCAGGCCTATGTACAATGTGGTGGCCCATTGGCATTTGGGAGGACACTAGGTCCTGGAGTGTTGAGAGAATAGAGTGGTTCCAAAGCACAGTTTGGAGATAGTATCTCACTTTTACCCTCAGAAAATTAGATATTTTCCTTCTAATTGCTTTAAATACTCAGGTATAGGCCAGTAATTTGTACTAATTTTAAGAGAAATTATTTTGTGATAGAAATCCAGTGTGTTTGTTGGTTAAAAAAAACCCCAAGTCTAAAACTGTGACTGTCCCAGCTTCATCAGATTATTAGACCATGTCTGCAGCGTCATTAATGAGATCTATGCAGATTTGTCACTAAAAATAGCAATGGACAAATAGTAAGAGTTTGATGTAGAGGGTCACCTTGGAGCAGTTACACTCTCCTGTAATGTCAGTCTCTTTTTACTCAATTTCACTAAAGTAGTCATCTGGCTGTAAAGCAGTTCAGGCAGTAATGTAGAATGTCACATATATTCCTTTAATTATCGTGTTCTTCCTTGTAGCAATTATAATTTGCTTTATTGCAGATAACAGCAAGTTGGTAGATAAAAGTCACTAGACAGATATGAGAAGTTGTACACTATAGCTTTTAGATTGAAAGTATAGCAGCTGGTTCTTGGTTAACTTTGTTTTTTAAACTCAAAGATTATTTTGGAACATCAATTGAAAGGAAACAAAAGACAATAGGAATATTTTTTTAAATAACTATAGTGCATAACAATATTCACTTGCTTGTCTCGCTGATAGGCAATACATGAGACATAGGCTTTCCCTCAGTTTCAGAGGAAGAAATTTCTATGTGAATGCCAGAAGCATCTAGTAAATATTTTTTTGTCAGACTGTGTGAGTTAATTTTCCTTATTGTGTGCATCGATCCAAAAAGGCTGTTAAAGTCCTATGTACATTTTGACAGCATAGCAATTTTGCTGCACTTACTTGTCCATATATGAGAAATTGGTGGGACTCAAACAGAATCCATTTCCGGTGAAACAGTTGTTAGGTGACCTTATGCACATTATTCATGCTTTTATGTATTTATGTATTTTAACATTCAGAAGCATATATATTGAAAAAACTCTTTGAGACCTGTCTTTGTAAAATTTGGTTTTCCTTCGAAAATGATAATGGAAATTGGAAACAGTTCTGTCGAATAATCAAATTCCACAGAAATGCTGTGGCTTTATTGTTTCTTGTACCCCAAGCCTATGGAAACAGATTACATTATCACTACTTTTATCCCATTTATTTGGGAAAGTCAATATATGCAAAAGACAAAATGGCTTCTAAAAGTTTTCTAGGTGGTCATTTTTGTAGTAAAATCCAAACAGAACATTGATGAGAAATGCCAAGCCCGTTCCTTCTATATGGCACATCATCAGTTTATAATTGATCAAGTTAAAATATACGTTAAACAAGGAGGAGATCATTATTCCTTTTCATTTAGACCCTGAACACAACTGTCTGTTTATGGTTCATTATCCTCAACCTAACAGATAATGAAAAATTCCCTTGCTCTCGCCAGTGCTGTGGTGAAAGGTGAAGCCTTCTTTTATGCTTTGAGTGTGTCTTTTGCGGAGGGCTGTGACTCATGGCAGAAGCAAGATTTGTTTAGCACTTGTTTAGCATTTGTTTTTCTGCTTGCCAAATATTATTTTTTATAGTCTTATCCACATGCTCCAGTTGGCTTCTATTTCTCTTGTGTGCTGTTTCGTGTACCAACGCTCGTGGCAAGGCTTGGAGCTGGTGGTGTGGGTGTCTGAAGGTGAGATGTTTAGCTTTGCTCCCCTCCATTGTGTACGTTGTATAGTCTGTTCTGTTCTGCTCCACGTAGGTGTTGGCTGGATGGGCCAGCTTCATTCTTCCTGGTAGTTAAGGGAACAGAACAGGCTACTTGATTCAGGGGTTTGAGCTGTCGTTTTCTGTTGTTGTTTGTAGGGGTTTGTAAGTGATTATGAGGTTTCTTTCTACTCCTTTTTATTTGCAATTACTGTATCAGATTGTTAGTATTTAAAAACAATTTTGTGAAGGCAAGATTTAGAATTGACTAAGACATGAGATGAAACTGGAAAAAGAGAAGTCAGAGGCAAATATTTAACTGTAGGAGAAGGAATTATTTTATCAAAGTTGAAGCAGTTTGTAGTGACACAGTTGTGTGTCACTGTAATCGCTTGCTGACAATATTAAAGTTTAGCATCTGATACCGTTCAGTGCTTTATCAAAGGACTTGACATTTGTATAAGGTATCAGTAAGGACATAAGTACATAGGTACAGTTGCCTTTGTTGATGCCAAGGCATCATAATCCAGAAAATTTGTGGCAGGATTTCAACTTCAGTATTGCCAGAAATAAAATTAATCCAAGGTGGAAGTGTCCTTTTTGAGAGTTCAGATCCTTCTTGGAATGGCTTTTCTCATTCCCTTCCTGCTTTTTTGCAACTAAGCATTTACCATTTTTGGAAAATGTTGGCTGTACTAATATACCCAACTCGCTTTTCCCTTTCTCATTGACTTGAAATTGCTGTTAACAAAGTCAGTTCTAAGGAAGTGGTACATGCAAGTAGCGGTTTTTGTCCCAAAGAACAGCACTGACTTGAACACTATGGAAGTGCTGATGCTCTTGCTTTGTGCAAGAGCCTATAATGACAAAGTATTCTTGTCAGAGAATATAATGGAACTATAAATTGTTTTCATGACTGCTGTGATATTTGGTCTCTTGCAGTGCACGTTCAGAAAGTATTTAGCTCCATGTCTTATGTGAGTAACATCGGAAATAGAAATATATGCTTTAGCATGAGAGTCAAGTGATGGGTAAGAAGAATCTGCTGATTGAACATCACATTAAGTGAAAAAAAGTTGCCTGAAACTTCTGATAGGTAGCATTCAGCCACTGCAGGAAAGGATGATACACGTTACTCTCTCCTTCTCTCAGTGCGGAAAGGCAATGAAGCAGGTCAGACTACTGCAGAACAGCTAAGATTTGCAAGTTCAGCTTTACTTGGTGCGTGAGCCCTCTGCATAAGAGGTGGTGGCTGGTGGGGGAGGCTCACCTCTGCCTTCCCTCTCCATTCAGGTTTTTGCAATATTCCTGCATTATTTCCCATCCTTTTGACTCAACAAGCACATGCATATAGTATCACAGCTGAATAAGTTTCTTTTACCTGTGCCAATAAGGTACCACACTGTAACTGTTTCAGACTCAAGGTAAACTTTGGTTGTCACTTGCGCTACCCCTTCTGCTATAACATGGTCCTGTTTCACTGTCCAGCTGGGAGTCTGAGCCCAGAGGACATTGCTTGTAGCAGGGAGGAGAAGGAGGGAAATGAGAAGGAGGAAGTGCTGGTTGCTAACTAACATCTGGGTATTGTGGACACAACTAGGAAAGGGAGTTTGCAAGAGAATCTTTCTTCTAGCAGCCTTCCCAGGACTACAGGTCAAATTGTGAAGTTTCATACGTTCCTCATGCTTATGAAAGTAAAGAGGAGAAACTTGAATTGCTGATTTTTTCTAACTCATGGTAGTTGGATGAGCAATCCTTACAAATGGATTTCAGTCTTCTGATACAACAGCTTCTGATACAACAAGCCCATGATTGTTATCAATAAGCTAAGATGACTTGTGGCAGACTTCGATCTCATGCAGAGGGGCTTCCATCTTTTTGGACAAATACTTGAGCCTGTCAAATCCAGTACTGGCTGGAGCTGAAATAGCTTGTTACAATTACGTGGGGTTTTTTTTCTCTTCTGCAGTATCTGGTGTGCAAAAGGAAGCTTGAAAGCAAAAAGGAGGCATTGCTAATCCTATCCAAAGAGCTGGATACCTGTCAACAAGAAAGAGACCAGTACAAGCTTATGGCCAACCAGTTGCGGGAAAGACATCAGTCTCTGAAAAAGAAGTATCGGGAGCTGATTGTAGGTTGTTCTTTATGAATACTGTATAACTGGGGGACATAGGTTAACCTCACAAAATTGGAAAGAAGTCCATAATGACTGCTGTAAAAATGTGAAGGTGCTTGTTTACAGTAGTCCTGCAGTTGTGCAGTTGTGCAGTTGTGATCATATTATTACTCATTTGTTCCACACTGATGAGGTAGTGCCTGTTACATAAGACACAGAAAGACAGTGCGTAATCTGAGGAAATTAGTTTCAGTCATAATTCTATTTAAAAACTGACTGCAGTATTATTATTCCACAGCAACTTAATGTACTGTTATGAAAAATAATGCAACATAAATTTGTAATGACCTGCTGTTCTAGAAATATAAACAAATCTTCAGCCTTAGAGGGTTTTTTGAGTTGAAATTAATACTACTAGTATTAATCAAAATGCAGTATTTTAGAAATAATTTTAAACCTTTTAGTCTAAGTATGTTTTAAAATTTAATCCAGAAAGTTAATACAGTTGCTGGCTTCAAAAATAAGTTGCTAATAAAATATGTCCATTTATTTGTAGGATGGGGATCCATCCCTTCCACCTGAGAAGAGGAAACAGGTAGGATTTATTTTTCAGTTGACGTTATTTATCTGCTACAGAAGTTCTTGGCAAAAGTGTGAAAATGTTAACTAAGAATTCTGGTGAAGATCAAGCATTTCTGTCTGAAAGCCTCAGTTTCTAAACTGTGGCTTCTTGTGCTTTTGTCTAAACATGTTTTACTGTGAAATATCTGAACTATCATTAATTTGAATATATGGCTGTTGCTTTTATGTTCACCTGAGACTGAAATTGGTCAGAGTACAGCCACTTGAGATTGCTGTCCTCATTGTTTATCCTTGTATTGAGTCCTAGAATGGGTTCATGACAGGACTTTTCATACTTAAAAGCAGTCTGGGAATGCACTGTCTGCATTCCATAATTGTTAATTTATTGCTGTGAGTACTGTTTTCCATTAGGTACTCCCCCAGGTCGGTTGGGCTCTATGAGTTATAAATAGTAAGAACAATGGTAATTACATTTTATGCTTTCACTGAAAAACCTTTTTGCCTGCTCACTTGTGGTTTTTTTTGTTCCCAGAGACCCAGGTAGTGTCCCCTTGTTGTGGAGTATTGGTTGTCACATCTTAAAATTATCTTCCATTTTTAGAGAAAAATGGCACCCAAAACACAGTGTGTGAGCAGGGAGAGGGGAACAGCCCAAACCAACAAAAATTGTTACTGTAATTGCTAGTCCTGAAAGTCTTTTAGTCATATTTAAAACACGGTTATTGCATTCTCTTATGGATCAGAAGTTTTACTCATCATCCTTTCCCCTGGGAGTTTGCATGTAGTTCTTACTATTTTTAACATATTAGGGGCTGAGCATTTTTCTTGTTTTAAGCTTAACTTTCAAAGGCAATATAATTACTCCTTCAGGCACTTAAACAAATAGCTGCCAAGAAGTCAGTGGCTCAGTGTAGAATCATTTAACTTTCTCATTATTTAGCATAATTTATTTGAAAGCCTGTTATTTCAACAACCAATAAAAATTTATGACCAGATACAGGTTTATGCATTCTGACTAATAAAACTGGAGCTGTATACAATTAAAACGAAAAAAACCTCAACAATTGCAGTACATGGGTCATTACAGAAATAAGTAGGAAGGGAGATTTTCCATCCTATGGATGTTGTTCTAATTCATCTTCTGTCTTTCAAAACAAATAAATCTGACACTTGTTTCTATAATACTAGCAAAATTTAGTCTAAATTCAGTAGCTGTGGTTATATTAAGTTTTGGCAAATCTTACCATGGTAAGTGAGGCGTCCCTGTCCATGGCAGGGGGGTTGGAACTAGATGGTCTTAAGGTCCTTTCCAACCCAAACCATTCTATGATTCTATGATAAGTACTGGGAAACCCATTTAATGATCTAACTCAGAGGGAGGATTTTTGGTTTCTTTTTTTTTTTTTTTTTCCTGAGGAGCTTATGTATTCGTGCTAGGTAACAGTGAAAGAAAGAAAATCTTATTCTCAAATGGGGTCATTTATGGGTCTCCCCCAAGGACAATATATACTTTAGGCAGTTATTGCACTTCCTAAGTTTTCATTTTTCTGACAAGTGTGTCTGCAGCATCAAGGTGGATAATCTGGCATAGTTGGGGCAACATTTCTGAAGAAGAGTATAGTTTTGCTTTGAGAAATGCATCAAAGAATAGTGAAATCAAGTTATTAATGTTTTCCCATTATTACTGTATGTATGTTTCTTAGCATTTTATCATCTAAGAAAGAGTGAAGTTGTCTGTGCGCCTCTGCATTTTTTTCCATTTCCTTTTTGCCCGGAAGCCTTGTTGCCTGCTGGGGGAAATTTATGACCTCAGTCACTTCATAAAAAGAGTGACCCTAATCCTATAATGAATTTTGTGTGACACAAAAGGACACGCTATTTTCACAGTCAGAAATGAGCTGAAAAGGTGGTGAACAATTTGCTATCTTTTATGTTTCTTTACCAAAACTGAGAAATTATTGGTGAAATTGTAATCTAGAACCTTAGAGGTAACAGGCGGGTTTGAATTGCTACTTTCTTCTCCTTTATGTCTTCATTTTTCACCTGCATAATTATCCATTATGCTTTGTGACTTCTTAAAAGATCTTGTTTCCCACACCGTGCCTTCTCTCCCTGTTTTGCAACAGAGAATTTTCATATCCTGTATCAGCAAGAAGTTAACTCAGAATCTGTTTTTACAAAATTGATGTTACTTACAGGTATCTCAACATGCAGTGCTCTGCAGTGTTATCCTTCTCAAAGCTGTCTGCACAGTGGTACCCATTTCTGACATAATCTGTTTGGACTCAATGATCTTGAAGGTCTTTTCCAACCTAAGCAATTCTCTGATGATTCTATCCAAAGATTGCTCCATGCGTATCACCATCTGCCAACTGACTAGAACAGGAAATGAGAAACTGTGCTACTGAAATATCTTTTCCTGCAGTAGGTGTTTTACCATTAGTGTTGTTATCACAGCCTGTGAGCTGTCAGGTGCTTTCCTTGCCCCTCTTACCAAACATTGGCAATTAAATGCTGCAGTTGAAGGTAGTTTCAGAATGTGTTGTGGTGTCAGGTATAGGGTAATTTTTGGATAGGTGATGAAGGGGTGAAATGTTTCAGGAGGATGGGAATAATGAAGAGTTGATTTTGATGTTAAAATTCACCGGGAGTGGTGAACAATAGGCACTCCCCTTTCTGAGTTGCTCTGTCTACAGAATCTCTGTTGTGCATCCTATATAAACAGACATTTTACCATTCTGCAGTGGTATGCATTTACATGCATTTGCTGTGGTACAGAATATTTTAATGACATTGGCAGACAGATAGTGGATGTCTGTTGGACAGTGTTGACATGCTGGGAAACTTAAAGAAAATCATAGGTGGGATTTCTAGCTTGATTTATACTATTATGTTCATCTACATTGCTTAAATTTTCAGTATAACTTCAGTTTGGGAGAAGCTGTTGTTGAAATAACGGATTGATAAATCGTTTGACCTTCTATATGAAATGGAAGTTCTTTTAATACAAATGAGATATTTTGAATAAACAAAAGTGAAGTAAAATGCATGCTTAGGAAAATGACTGTGCTGGGCCACAGTCCTAAATATGTTTTGCTTAATTTGATCTCAGTGAGACCATTCAGTTGAAGGTAATGGGTTTGCAGGGGGGCTGACTGTCAAAAATAAAGCTGCAATGCATATGTTAACTGGTGAAGGCTTATAGTTGTATTTCAAATGTATGAGGAATTAAACTAAATGGAACTAAACATCACAAGATCACAGAATGGTTGAGGTGGGAAGGCAGCTTTTGAGATTTGCTTGTCCAGTCCTTCTGTCCAAACTGTGCAGGTTGCCCAGAACCATTTCCAGTCAGGTGTTGAGTATCTGCAAGGATGGAGACTCCACAGCCTCTCTGGGCAACCTGTTCCAGCATTTGATCGCTCTCACAGTAGAAAAGGGGGAGGGGATGGTTTTCAGATACCTGCAGAATTGGGTAGCTAAAGTCCCTCATGAGGACCAGGGCCTGTGAACATGAAGCTTCGTCCAGTTGTATGAAGAAAGCCTGGCCTACTACTTCTTCCTGATCAGGAGATCTATAGCAGATAACCAGTGCAACAGCATGCATGCTGACCTGCCCAGTAATCTTGACCCAGAAACTTTCAGTCGACTCCTGACCTGTCCCAAGGCAGGGCTTCATGCATTCTAGCTACTCTTTCACACAAAGGGCAACACCCCTCCTCTCCTTCCTGCTGTCCTTCCTAAAAATCCTTTGTCCCTCCATCACAGCACTCCAGTTGTGTAAGCTATCCCATAGTTTCTGCATGATCCCAATGATATTGTAACCTTGTAAATGCATCAGTCTTCAAACTCCTGTTTGTTCCTCATGCTGCATGTGTTAGAAGAGAGGCCTGTGAGGGGCATCCAAGCGTGCTGGTTCCACAGTAGAAGCTTGAGATCTTTCCGTACAATGCTGTTCTACAGGCACTTCTTTCTTTACATACTTGTGCTGAGAGGAATTGCACTTCAGCTCGGTTGCTTTGTGAATTGCTATGTTGCTTCTCTTCCTATCATCCCAGGCTCTTGGCTTGCCTACTCTATCCCAAGCCTTCTTGTTCCCTCATCCTTATTTTCTAATATAAAGCTCTCCTTATGAAGTTGGCTGGTCTATTGGCAAAGATACTTTAACCTCATGTAGTCAAATGGATCTTGTATCTTCCAAGCAGCTGTTGAGCCTTAGAGAGGGTCCCATGGTCATAGAACCCTCATTGAGGGTCTTAATAATGAGCCTTATAACATAATGATGATATAGTCCTAGTATAGACCACAGCTTGATAGCTACTCTTTTAGCCAGGCAAAAAGTCTTACCAGAAAACTTGTGTTCATCTTTGCTGAAGATTGTGGTCCTTAACAGTTACAGTTCTCCGTAGGTGTCCCAAAGTGCTCCATTCAGACGAAGACGCTGACTGCTTCAGTGATCATTGGCTTCACACGGGCATGTTACACACTTAACCGAGACTCTGGTCTCGACTACTTCTAGTAAGTTCATGAGTGTGGCATTCTGGGGCAAGCAAAGCATCAGAAGGACCAGAGGTTCCAGGCAGGAGAATGTTGTGACATACCGCAAATGGATGCGTTTTGATCCTTTCAGTTCCACTTCAAGCTTGTAGCTTAATGTACTCGACTATCACAACTCACTTGTGAAACAAACTCCAGGGATTACCTTATGACTGTTTTTGACAGCATCAGAAAAAAATGGCTAGTGTGAGTATTTCTTGTTAATTAATGAATTTGGGAAGTTTTGCTAGTCTTGTGCTAAGGCATAAAAGCTGCATTCAGAGTCCTGTGAGATAAGATCTGCAGATAAAATACACTACAGGGTAAGCAATCATTTTGTGTTTATCTCACAGGAGTGCTGTGAAGATTAATGTGATTTCCTTCTCTCTTCAGAGGGTTTGAAGATGAAAAATATTATGCATGTGCCAAACTTAGACCTGTGTGCTTTGCTCTGGTTTGTAGGTGCATGTGTTTGACTCCCATAATATGAGGTAACAGGTGGAAAACAGTGAGATCATTTGCTCTTGGAGCACATCAGAGAGCAATATTCACATGGACTTTAAGCTGTGCCTGCTCTGAGAGCATAGCTAGTGGAGAGATGGGTTGCTGCACACTGAAATTGGCTGTTCCATTGGTAGGAGCAGGTAGCAGTATACAGAACTTCTTAGCAACTAGGAGTCATACTTTGAGAGTGACACTTGTTTCTTCAGCACATAGGTTCTTCAGTAAACGTGGTTAGGAGAGCAGAAATGCTGATTCTACTAGATGTGATAGTCCCTCTTTAAATTCAGAGTGCTGTTCAGACCTGATGTGTACAACAGCCTCTTCTGTGCTTGCTATATCTTACCTTAATGGAATAGCGACACTTGTACACACCCCTTCACCTAAACACTGTAGAAAAATACACTGTTAGTCGTAACACTCTAAACGTTTAAGAGATTTTGGTTGGTTTTGTGCATTATCTCAAATTTTTAAGTTGTCCTTAAGATCTCTAAGGAGCTAAAATATTTCTGATAAAACAAGCCAATGATACAGTCTTTTCTTCAATTGTAGTATAGTAGTCTTTGTGTAAGTACAAATAAATAGTTTCTCTTTGATTACATTCTTCTGCTGTCAACAAAACTTGACACCTATAGGAAGTATGGGGGGACTGAAGTACCTTACTGAACATTCACAGGAAAGGAATTTCTGCCAAGTAATTCTTCTCATGGTATGGGTAGTTCATACTGACACCTCGGTAGCTGCTTATAATGTATGTTAACAGGTTGTGTTGCAAAATCTGGCCTTGTAAAGAAGTCTGTAGTTGATGTTAACCTTATTTTGTTTGTCAGCCTTCGGCAAATGCCATAAGTCCCGCTGGGAGATGTTTGGTCCTGTACAACACTGCTAATCTAACGCACAGAAGACACATTGAAAGGGAGAGAAAAGTACCCATTTTACATGTCTGCTGCTAGAATGGCTTTTTGGTTCTATTAATCAGCTCTATGAAAATTCTGATTCCTGAGTGCCTTGAAGGTATGTGAGTGCAAGTGAGTCTGTCTCGTTTTGCAGGGCCTTGTCAGGTTTTGGCTGGTGTACTTCTGTGAAGGGATTCTTGCCTGGTTCTCAGCGTGGCAGATACTTGGAGGAGAGGGTTTTCTTCTTCCTCTAATGTTTTATGTCAAGTGACTGCTTGGCAAAGCTTTGATTTTTGCTGTTGTTTTTCTGTGGGGAAATACGCCCCAGCTTAAGTGTATTTTGTTTAGTATGCCCAGGACCTATAATTTCAGAAGTCTTCTCTACATGGTTCTTCAACTTAAAGGGAAAAATAAAATTATTTTTGCTTTTTATCGTAAAGAAGCTATTGCTGTGGGAGGTTGTCAGATCTTACACCTTGAAGTGAACAGTGGTAGTTGGTAAGCAAAGCAGGTTTTTCCATATTAATTCAGCCATTGCAATCATATGAATTCATTGGAGGAGAAACTGCAATTAAATTTGCTATCAGTCACACCCATCAAGTGTGCTTAATGTTTCATCCAACTTTTTTTCTGTCAGCCCTATAATTCGGTGTTCTTCGTTTGAAGGTGTGGCTGAAAGAAACTTAAATAAATGACTGTAAACTGCAGTATAGAAATGCTTGTTTGTATTTAAAAATATTTTTAAACTGGAAAGGTATGTTGGAAGTTTCCTTCTCTTCCTCCGTTAACCAAATTACTTTTTCAGGCAGTATCTAAAGGCAGAAAGTCCTGGTTTTTTAACTTTCTCTATTTTTTTTTTTTAACGTCGGATAAGATTTATGTGCAAGAGAATTGAGAGCTATATTAAAGTCTGTGTTACTATCCATCATTTCTAAAGTGGTGTGAAGAAAAATAACACTGTGTGTATGTGTAGCTAGATTTGCAAAATTGTTAAAGGAGCCAAATTCAAGTGTAGTGCATGATGCCAGGGATGACTATTTGGAGTTACTTTTTATTTTCCCTGTCTTCTTGGGTCATTGGTCAATAGTAAGCAAAGAACTGTTGCTGTCTGACAGGTATTCACTGGCTAATGCTAATAAATACTTATATTTTCATCTGTAGTTTCAGATGCTCATCTGTAGCTGGAAGTAAAGTTCTCTTTCACCTTCTATCCCAAACACATTCTTGCAAATGTCTAAGTAGAAGACTAACTAGACTAACAAAGTCTAAGTGAAAGAGGGTGAGATCTGTGCTTCCATCCCACTGAATCTTTCACTCTCTGGTCTATTCTGATTTATGGTGTTCTTTTCTCCCTTATTTAATAAAGGTAGGCCCTTCCCACTTCCTCACATCAATCTTTTCCTCCTTTCTTCTTAGCTTCTGGTGGGATCATTGGCTATGGTCGTGCTTGATTTTGGTCAGAGGTAAAAACAATATGGGTGCAGTTTCTTATGTGTAGTACTGCAATGGAGGTTTGGACTGTGCCAAGTCATACTTCACTGAGGGGATGGTCGATCACTGGAACAGGCTGCCCAGGAAAATGGTCACGGCACCAAGCCTGTCAGAGTTCAAGAAGCATCTATAGGCAACTCTCCTTGTCATATGGTTTAGTTTTAGCTGGTCATGCAGGAGGCAGGACTCCCTGATCCTTATGGGTCCCTTGCAGCACGAGATACTCTGTGATTCTATGATACATGCAAGCTTCCATGACGGATGTAAAAAAAATAACTTTTCATGCTGCAGATGCGCAAGAATATCTGCTGGAAATTGAACGTTGCCAGAGGTGGACAGAACTCTAGAAAGGTTGTGATACCATGTAGTTAATCAGACTCTGATGAAGCACTGCTATTTAGTATTACAAACAGCTGCATTGAGAGAGGGTAGGAGAAACAGTTTCCACTGCTTTGGGTTTTTGCACAGGCAAATTAAAGCAGCAGAAATGTATAGACCTCTGAGTCTTTCCCTCCCACTACCCATGACTCAGAAATCTCTCTTCATCAGTACTTCGGAGTTAGTTTTGAATACTGTGAGTGAAAGAAGTAAAGTCTGTGACAGTTACAGGAATCTTTTTAAGGCTTCAACTAGAATAAAAAGAAACTGTTGAAGAAATAGAGTCTAGAGAAGATGAATTTGGCTGATCTTCAGACAGTTGGTCTCTGTTGCACAGGTAAATGATACAGGCTTTATTGTCTGCTGAAATAACTTGTCTTGAATTGCTAAGTGAATTCTGTGTTTGTTCTATGCATATTGAAAAGAAGTTGCCAGGTGGAAAAATGAATTGCCATTCTCCTTGCGTAGATTGCTCCCCTCTCCTCAAAAATATATATGCTTACAGATTCACGAAGCCAGTCCTCCATTGTTAGTTTTATCATCTTTCAACCATATGGTATGTTTTCTTAGATATGCCAAAGAAATGGTACCAAGTCCAGGTGTCATCCACCATATCTTCTTGGCTGGTTCCCTTTAAGCCCGCTAGAGCACTTTTGAAAATCCAGTATTTCTCCTTCTACCCGTATTCAGACAAGGGCTTTAATGAGGTCTTGCCAAAACCTTTAAAACTTGGAACAATCTAAATTATATGTTGTATGGAACCTCTAAACCAGGGAAATGAATAATTACTGGAGACTACTTCTGTGACATAGCTTGGTTGTTTTAGTTTAACAGAAGTATAATGGAAGCTTTGCAGTAAGGAGTTATTCTGTTCTTAGCTCATTGTAATGCTCTTAGAATGCTTAAATGAGGCTGGTTTTTTGGGGTTTGTTTTTTTTTTTTGGTATCTAAAATTCTTCATTTAAAGTTTCCTCCAAAATCCGTATCTCGAGTATAAAGGTTTTTGTCACATTAAGTCATTTATATGACTGACAAATAAAATTCAGCATAGAATTGCAATCCCAGAGAAGTGGTTTCAAAGGAAATAAATCTGAGCAGGAAGATTTAGTATAGGCATGGTAATGCCTTTTCTGCGGTTGCTGAGAGCTGGGTTTTGACTATAGACTGCTAGAGTCCTGGTGGTATGGCTGTAAACACTGATTAGTGGGTTTGAGTTCTTCCCAGGTGCTGAAATTACATGTGCTATTGCATTAAGAGTTGTTCAAATTCATCATAAAAAGGGACTTTATAAACTGAATTGTTTCAGAAAGGTTTGTGCAAATCATGTTCCTTTTAACTGAGTTTCTTTCAGTAAAGTCACCTTCTTTTTTTAACAAAAAGGCATCTGATCAGTAGCCACAGATACTTCAGTTTAAATACAATTTACTGCAAACAGGTTACTTGTTTTCTTTCTTTTAAACAGCCATTAAGAAGTACCTCTCAAAACCGCTGATTGACTGTGTTCTAAAACTCCTTGATTGATTCAATATATGAATATTACACTTTTGTTGAACATGTACTAAAAAATGAACTCAGTCCACCAAAGCACACTTGAAGAACCTTTTGCACTGCTTGAATGGTTGCTGTCTTGAAAACAAAACTGGAGGCAGCTTAATTTTGGCCCTATAATTGGCTATTTACATTTTTTGCTATTACACTGTTTTCCCAAATTATTTATTTGCAGTCTTTAGGTTTATCAGTAGTTTAAAATCTCTTCCAAAACTGTGGGAAACTTCCCTTATTTTTTTCTGAACCTTTGAACTCGAAGCACCAGAAGTACAGAAGCTGTAGCAGTGAATTAGGCTTGTTGTTCATCAGATAGGATTACAGTTTCTCAAGTTATTTTTCCTGTTTAAAGTTTGAAGCTATTGTTAGTTTAGACCAGTGGGAATTTGAAGCCAGTGTCATCATATAGTAGCATACCAAAGTTCCAGTTGATGCTAGTCTAATAGTTTAGTAGTCTGATCTTGCAAATGCCCAGACACACGCATAGATATATGCATGTTAATATTCATGTTAATATATTCATGTTAATGGTTCTCTTAATTATAAAACAGGACTTGTTGAAATAGCAGCTGTTAGTAAATAAGGGGAAAACATCCTATGAGGCTGTCAAGTGGTACTGAGAATGACTGAGTATAAGAGCAGGACTGAAAAAGGAAGAGAGAGATCAAAATAGAGAAAGGGGGCAGTTGAAAGAGAAGCACAGCAAGTAGGGAATCTAAAACTGAACCTAAAATATCAAGAGAGGGCTAGGAACAATCAGTTGATGCATTGGCCTCAAACCCAGGGAGTACGTAGCTTAGAAATACTCACTTGTGTGGCTTTACAAAGTCATGCTTAGAAGATCTGAAAATTCTTTTTTCATTTGTTTTTATATTCTTCAGATTTATGGCAATGGATGACACACGTAGCTGTCCATAGGCAATGTCTTGAAAGACTGCACATTAGCCACTGTGATTATCTCCCTGAAGAGATACCAGTGGTAGGCTCTTCCTGTACTAGGTCAATGTTTGTGTATTCGTGAGAATTTTAAGATAAAATACAATCAATTTATCTGCAGTATTTACTATGATATTTTCAGATATCACAGATAGGAAAGGAGGAGATTGCATTTGGGGTTTTTTTGTTAGTGATCAAGCTGTTGGAATTTAATTGTAAAATTATAGTCTAGACCCCTTGCCATCCTAACTCAGTAGGTTGATGTGTATGATAACTTTTGACCTGGATTATTTGGGGTTGGGGTGGGAGGTGTTTTGTTTATTAATCTCTAGCTTTCACCTTTATTTTTCTGGATGTCTACACAGTAGCTGACATCACAAATCAGGTCACATTTGAAGCATTGTGCTACTAGATATCCATGTTACAGCACCATATAGGAGTAGGGACTCTGGCTGGCATCCTCTTTACTGGCTGTGAATCTGCTCTAAGCACTGTAAGGGAGTTTAATTATATAATAATTATTCCTCAGCTGTAGCTTTTGTCTAATGATATGTAAGTTTAAAACTGTTATTTTGGCAACTTTGTATAAATATTATCAAAGTACTCTGTATTTTGCTTTTCCCACCAGCCAAGATACCAAGATACCGGAACTTGCATGGATGTTTCCCCTTTGTCTTGTTTGGGGTTTGTGTGCTGTTCTGGGAGTGTGCATGCACACATGCTGTATGTCTTTCCTACTATTAAAGGAACCCTGGTGACTTCTGTTGTTATTTCTGTCATGAAGCATGAAGTCTAGGTACCAACAACAATAAAAGTAAAGATTGTTGGCAGATAAGAAGTAAGCCTAGGGTTTCTTTTCAATCACCACTTAACACTTCTCTCCATAGGCACTAACTTCTGACTGATATTTACTATTTTCTAGGCAAATCTTGCTCAACTACTGAGTGAGGCTCAAGATCGAAACAAACATCTTGGAGAAGAGATTAGAGAGCTTCAGCAGAGACTAGGAGAAGTACAAGGGGACAATAAGGTATTATAACTTTTGTTATCAGTAAATGGCATGGAATCTGCAAACTGGGTTGGAGTTTTGTATCCGCTTCTTAGGAAAACAAATGAAACAATGGATAACAGAACTTCTAGAATACTTTGATTACAGTAAATTCTCAAAACAATAGAACAAAAGAAGCTTGTACAGGATACAAATAAGTGCAGTTTATTATTTTTGTATGCTGCTTTTGCTTCATTGTCTTTAACTATGTATTTTGTACCTAGCCTTCCTTTAATGCTGTCAGACGTTCTTTCTCTTTTTGATACAATTTATTAGTGGTATTTCCTCTTACAAATAAGTACAGATAAACATGTTGTCTTCATCATGCGATAATTATTTTTTTTCCAATGAAAATGCAAGATTTTAGATTATAAAACCAGGGGAGGCATAATTCTTCCCTTCAAAAATATGGAGGAGTTGATCACATATACAGTGAGCTTTGTATTAAGCCCTCATCCTATTACCCTTACATAACCAATATATTTTATTGTTAAATTTAGCGAGTTATATGGAACATTGCTCAAAATCTGCCATTTGGTATTAATCAAACTCCTGTTGTCTCTGTTAATTGAAATATTTAAACTCAAGCCAAATGTGTGTAACATTCACAGCTGGAGCTGTATGCAAAAGTACATTCAGAGATCAAACTAGTGAGAGATTGAATTTGAGAGTCGGGGTGGTTAACGAAGTAAAAAATGACACAAATAATGAATAATAACTTTCCTCCCTCAACTACAGTTTAAAGTTCCTGAATTTAAAAATGTGAATAAAAATGATGCAGCTTTTAATTATTCAGATGTTTGGTTTGGTTTTCGGGTTGTTTTTTTTCCATTTAAGTAAATTTTATTTTATTTATTTTATTTTAAACTCAAGTATATTGTGGTAATGAAGTTTTATTCATTATCACAAAAGACTACCTCGAAGGTGTGTAGGGAGCTGGAAAAGGGTCAAGGAAGACCTGAATTTGTAGCATGCACAGCATTCACTGTCACTTGCTCAAGTCTTCAAAGACCAGCTTTCTCAGTGTTTCTTTTCATTTGCATGTTATTGTTTGAACTATATTACAGTGTAGAAGACAGTGCCTTGCAGTTCTTCACTACCAATATTATGCCATACAGCCTTTCCCAACCCAGTCCTGAACAGATAACAATGGTTTGTAAGTACAAACAGAACACAAGGTAGTAAAACTAAGGCATATTTAAATATCAAGGTTATGTACCTATTCCAATTGCTGGGTGACACAGCGCCTACTTTTCTGTGCTTGAACTGGCTTTGTTTAGATTTGCCTCTGTGGGTTCACTTGATATTAGCTGGTCATCTTTGTAACATCTGTATTCTCAGCATGAATTTAAATTCACAATCCTTACAACGAATGGAAAAATACAGAAAGAGGTATTCTGCCCACCATGCCTCTTTCCCAAAGGTGCAGAATAGTGCATCACTAAATAAAGAAGGGGAGGAAAGGACTGCATCAGACAGGGATTAATTTAGACTAGGATTTTCATTTTTGGAACACGTTCTTCCCTTTCCTAGTAAATGAGAAATAGAGCTTATTTTAGTCAGGTTGCTGGGTTTTGAAGTGCCTAAAAAAGCATTGCTATCTCTCTGAGGGATTTAACATGCTCCTCCTGTGTCAGATTTTGCTCCCTCTGAGCTTCCGTGATAAAATTCTAGGCTTGTTCCCGAAGCCATTCTGTTCTGCTCATCAGTTCTCCTGTACTGGCAGCTGGGTTACTTCAGGCACTGGAGTCCAGATAATGCATGGTATATACAAAAACAAAGAACTGTAATAATTTGCTTGTTCTTACATTTCCCCCCCTGCATTCTTCTCTCTGCTTTTTCCAGAGTGAGGGAGGGCATCGTGCCCAGCTGGTCTACGTCAACCTTACTTCTGGTGAGAGATGAACAAACAGCTGCTTTTGCAGCCAGTGAAGCTGCTTATGGATGAACAATTCTGCCAGTGTCTGAGCAGGGGTGACTCATACAGGCTTTGTCACTGGGTGGCAAGAGCTTTGTAGGACCAAAAAAGAAAAAAACCTCTTTAAATATCACATATTAGCTCTATCAATAAGGGAATGTTTTGATACCTTGACTTGTTTTTCACCACTTTAGTGTTTGCTGCTAGTAGGATACAGTCACTTGGATTAGCAAGAAGACCTTAAACTAGTGACATTTTACTTGTTGGAATCACATGAAGTATGCCATTAGTTAGCAATAACAAATTACTTGCATTTGGCTTAACTGGATTGTTTTTTTCTTTTAATTTCAACTAGAATTCTGTTGGCACAGATAATAAAACTTTTTCAGGCAGTTTCTGGAAGGATTTGTTGCTGCAGTTTGAGAAATACAGCAATAGACTGCGGCGCTCCACCAGCAGATACCTAAGACTATTTATTTTTTATGATTGATCACAGTCTTTTATCAGCTCTGACACATGAAGACTATTCTGTGTTTATGATAGTTATTTGTAAACCTTTTTTTCTTCCTAATGTTCTGGCAGCCATGCTTGGAGAACAATTACTGAAACTTAGGAGAAGATAGTTAGGAAATCTAATTCTCTCTTGTAAAAGGGTAAAAATAGAAAGCGTAAGAGAAACAGAGGCTTCTGGAAGACCAGATGACTCAGTTGTCTGCAGCTGAATGCCTACCCACACAAAGAAATGGTTTTGAAGCTGTCGAGGGCAGTGCTAAGAAAGAGGAAGATGCATGGAAAACAATGGCTGCCGTGTTACTGGCAGTTTGTTATTATAAGGCAGACAATGATTCATGCAGCAGCAGTGTGAAATGTGAAATGTGGTGCATATGTCTTGGCAGAACTGGGACTTAAAGTAGCAAATTTGCATAGTTCTGGTCCACTTTTTAAGATTTTGTAGACACCGTGGTGAAGACAGTTGCTGTCAGTGACTGGCTAAGCACAATGGTTTCTGCCTTCCACAAAGAATTTACTGGTTGTGCTTGTTTCCCTTCCCCTTCTGCATGTTTTATTGTGAGTCAGGAACATACAGCTTGGGCACAGGCATTGTTTGTGGACTCCTAGCCTGCACAACAGCTATTGCAGTGCAGCCCCTTTGGGGCATTGTTGGGCTGTTACAGAATTGCTGTTTTATCAATTATTATTTTAGTGGACACTGATTAAGAAAAAGCTGTGGTATTAAAGTAATAAAGACTAGTGGCTTGCAGCACTGGATTGTTTTGGTTAACAATCCATAGGTTCTTGACAAACAGGAGCTATCTCTGATAAGGTGCCATTAATTTAAATCCACTTTGCTGTGGCTGCTGTTCACAGAATCCCAAGGGGTAGCGTTTACCTGGTCTCTAGCTGCAGAATAAACTTGAACGTTCTTTTCCTCAGTGATTTCTGAATGACTGAAATAAAAATACAGCAGCCAGAGGGCAGGTGTATAAAGTTTATAACAAAGCACTAATATGTGAAATAAACCCTTAACGCTCTGGCATAACACTTAGTGTCTCTTTGGGTCACAGCATTTTCAGGGGAGAATTTTATGGCAGGTGATGCTTCCTCATGAAACATTCGCAATGCCGAATTAAAGGACTTGGCCTGTTCTGCCCTGTCAACTCCCTGATTGGCCAACTGTCTGCAAGAAACGCTCTGTTGTTTTATGGATTGGTATTTTACTTTATGTATGTTTAGAATGCTACATTTACTGGCTGAATTTGGATTCCTGAAGCATTCTTTTCATAAGACTTCATACCTTTTTTTTTCCTTATTGTTCTTTTTATTTCAAAATCAGTAGTAAATAGAGAGTTCTCCTTTCATTGGCAGACTCTTTGACCTTGCAAATAATAATTGCTTGAAGTTATAATTGCATTTTCTGCGTCACCCCCTCCCGGGCTGGA
Source organism: Psittacula echo (assembly GCF_963264785.1). Taxonomy (NCBI): domain Eukaryota; kingdom Metazoa; phylum Chordata; class Aves; order Psittaciformes; family Psittacidae; genus Psittacula; species Psittacula echo. The sequence goes on along the minus strand of NC_137735.1, from coordinate 19,614,734 downwards.
GGAGAGTTGGTCATAGTGCATGAGTCACAGCTCTGATCCAGTTCCCAGCCTGGTGCCGAGCGTATGCAGAAGTTATGCTCTGCTGCAGGCATTGGAGGCATTAGTAAAGTGTGATTTCCCCATCCCATTTCCAGTTTTTCTGAACAAGATTGAGTCCTCAAAATGTTATTTACATTTGTTTCTTACTGCCTCTGTCACTAGCAAGAGATTCTAGAAATTGAATTAATCTAGCTGAATTTGTTCAACATCTTTGTCGGTGACATGGACAGTGGGATTGAGTGTGCCCTCAGCAAGTTTGCCTATGACACCAAGCTGTGTGGTTCGGTTGATACGCTGGAGGGAAGGGATGCCATCCAGAGGGACCTCGACACGCTTGTGAGGTGGGCTGATGCCAACCTCATGAAGTTTAACCATGCCAAGTGCAAGGTCCTACACCTGGGTCAGAGCAATCCCAGGCACAGCTACAGGTTGGGCAGAGAAGAGATTCAGAGCAGCCCTGCAGAGAAGGACTTGGGGGTGTTGGTTGATGAGAAACTGAACATGAGCCGGCTCCAGTGTGCGCTCGCAGCCTAGAAAGCCAACCATATCCTGGGCTGCATCAAAAGGAGTGTGACCAGCAGGTCGAAGGAGGTGATCCTGCCCCTCTACTCTGCTCTCGGGAGACCTCACTTGGAGTATTGTGTGCAGTTCTGGTGTCCTCAACATAAAAAGGACATGGAACTGTTGGAACAAGTCCAGAGGAGGGCCACAAGGATGATGAGGGGACTGGAGCACCTCCCGTATGAAGACAGGCTGAGAAAGTTGGGGCTGCTCAGCCTGGAGAAGAGAAGGCTGCGTGGAGACCTCATAGCAGTCTTCCAGTATCTGAAGGGGGGCTACAAGGATGCTGGGGATGGACTCTTCATTAGGGACTGTAGTGATAGGACAAGGGGTAATGGGTTCAAACTTAAACAGGGGAAGTTTTCATTGGATATAAGGAAGAAATTCTTTCCTGTGAGGGTGGTGAGGCACTGGAATGGGTTGCCCAGGGAAGTTGTGAATGCTCCATCCCTGGCGGTGTTCAAGGCCAGGTTGGACAGAGCCTTGAGTGACATGGTTTAGTGTGAGGTGTCCCTGCCCATGGCAGGGGGATTGGAACTAGATGATCTTGAGGTCCTTTCCAACCCCAACTATTCTATGATTTTATGATTCTATGAATTAAAGCACATTACTATACCTTTTGTTCATCAGCCTTTTAGCGTTAAAAAAAAGCTAAAGTCCCATAGCTATGAAGCCATTCCAGGATTTGCTAGTTGCCTTTTTGATTGACTAGTTTTGATAAAGAAATTAATAGGAATTACATCTCCTTGGATCCATTCAGCCTTACTAACTGTGCAGTGGTCTGTACTTTCCCTGCGGGGACAGGGAAATGTAGTTTGCCAAAACCAGTTACTTTTGGGAGCACAGCTTTCCCTGAACAAGTGAAGTGATTATCAGAACAAGTTGTACTAGCTTCATTGACTTGCACTGAACTGGAGCTGAAATAAGTGGGAAGGATGATTTTGGTAGTCTGTCTTGCATCAGCAGGATTTTAATTGGCACATTGCAGCTATGGTGACTGGCATCCCATAAATACCAAAGATAGATTTTAATGTACAATCTTCTACTTCAGAAGATTGATTTTTTTTCTAACTCTGCAATATAATGATGTACATTAATTCCTTGGTGCAGTCAAAGATACGGGGAAGGTCAGGCTGGTTATTGTGGTGAGTTTCTCTAGTCTCTGTGAAGCTCCTACAAATGAGGCCATGGGGAGGCAACACTTTTGCCTTGTTTTGCTCAGCATAAACAACTGTAAATGCTGAATGCCTTATACAGTGTTATTTTAATGCTCCATGATTCTTAAAAGGTAGTTGCTTTTTGCTTTGGATATCAAATATAACTGTGTATTAATTCAAATCAGGCTGTTCTCAGCAGTCACAAAGCTCATGAGTTCATCAGTTGTTTAGCATTTGGCCAGGTCTTTCTGTTGTTGGCCTATTTTTTTCCTAATTCATGTTAAAATGAATTAACTTTTGTGAGTAGATGAAAAATATAACACACAAGAAAAGTATTAGCAGCTGTTACTGCAGTGATGTGGCACAGTGGGGTTTTGAGTGGTATCAGAAGATGTAGCTGAGCAAGCCACTTTGTGCCTTTTTATTCTTAACTAGGAGGTCTCTGCTGCAGAGAGTTTTAAGATTTACATCTTAAAATGGCTTTCTGAGGATTCTCTAGTTTTAGTCTGACCGGGATTAGATCCTGTCACTCCTTAAAAAACATTGATCAGGTGTCAATGTTTATTTTATTTGGTTTTTCATCTTTGTGTACTCTGGTGACTGTTGTTGCAGGGGCTAATTCAGCTCCCGCTGATGATTTGCATGTTTGGAAGTTTTCACTGAGAACAAGATTGAACCCTCAGCTCAGAAAATTCCCTCTGGTTTAAATAATACCAGCTGTTTGGCCCAAAGAGATGAATTCCGTAACAGCTTTGCTCTTCCTATTGCAAATGTACTGTGATGCTATAGCCTGTGTTCTCTTGCTTACCAAATGTGTTTTTGTAATGTCAGCTCCTTCGAATGACAATAGCAAAGCAAAGACTTGGAGACGATGAAGTTGGGGCTCGCCACTTTGCAGCACATGAACGGGAAGACCTTGTTCAACAACTGGAGAAGGCTCGAGAACAGGTAATAACTAAATGGGCATATATTGTTGTGTTTTAAAGAGCTAGTGCAGTCACAAGTAAATGACTGCTTCTGTTGTGTTTGAAGGGCTGGTAGCTGATTAACATTGCCAATAGTGGTGAGGATGTCGGGATTTTTGCTGAAATAGTTGTTACTGAGCACTAACTTAAGCATGCATACATGGTTAGAGTGAGTTTCCTATTCCCAGGAATTTCTTCTTTAGATTATTGGATCTCCTCTTTTTATAATGTGCAGCAACAACTTGTGACAATTGAATATTGTCGATGCATGTTGATGAAAGAGACTTATTAGTGAAAGCTGTTACAAGTATTTAACACAATATGTGGTGGGTGATGCAACTCCTAAAGATATCTCTGAATCAAATTGTCTGTAATAGTGCTGTTAGTCTCCTCTTCCTCCAGCCTCTTAGCTATTTCTTTGTCTTTTGAAAATTTCTTGCACCATGCCTCTTTTCCCTACCTGTATTAACACTGTACCATGCAGCATCCAGTTCGTCAGACTGCTTCCCTAATCCTGATAGATAGCTTTCTGTAAAATTTTGGGGGGTTGTGTTCCTGCATTCATTCCTACCAGTTCCACCCTGAATAAGCCATTCTGTGATCCAGGAGAAGGTATATTTCTTGTTTTTCAGTGTTCGCTCAAGTGCAGTGCTACTTTAGCTTGTCAGAAGGACTGTTGGGTGCACTTGGTCTTCTTCCAATGTGATTCTCTCTGGTATCTCTGTTCCCAAGCTCATGTTCTCCCTGTTCATTGTCTGCCTCTTTTCACATGGTCTTCTGTTTTCCTTCCTGACTCACCAGTGTTTCCTTAGGTGCCAGTGGAGACTTCTCAACTCATTGCAGACTTTTCTCACACTCTCTGTTTCTTCCTCTTGGAAGTTTGAAGCTCTTTATTCTTGAAGGAGTTGCACTCCTTCACCTTTTTGCTATAGCAAAGCTTACTCTGTCAACTCCATGCCGGCTTACTTTATACTTTTTGTAGTTCTTTTTCCTGTTCTATGGAACTTCATTGCTGAAATTAGTACATTAATATATATTCCCCCTTACAGACTTTTTTATCATCCTCCAAATTTGTCAGATTCTTACTCAGTTGAGTTCATTCCACAATTCCTAGAAATTACATGCTAAAACCAGCTTCATATGTTTGTAGCAGAAGCATAGTATGGATTAAGGTTTCTTTTGCTGTTACATTTTAATTGTTTTCTAGAAATTTTATAAAACAAGTTTAACTGCTAAAGTTACTTAGCTTCAAATTAATCAAATAATACTAAAATAGAGTAAAAGTACCAGGGTTTATGAGCTTTGGAAAGACTTTTAACTGTCCAGTATCAATCCTGTTCAGACATGCAGTGCAGTGCTGTTGTTGTTTTCAGTTTGGGTGCTATGTAGCTGTTTGTTTAAATGTCAAAATGGTCATACAGCTCTCCTTTTTTTTCTCAGATTGAGACTCTGAGATACGATCTTCAGGCTGCACTGGATGAGTTACAAGATGTGAAAGAGGAACGCTCTTTTTACCAGGATAAGTCTGACAGACTAAACCAAGAACTTAATCATGTCTTAGGAGGGCATGAAAACCGTATCATCGACGTAGATGCTTTGTGTATGGAGAACAGGTGAGTGCACTGCAAACCTTAGTGTTACCCTAGAACAAGCAGTGTATTGCTTTAATAGGAGCATCAGGAAGTCAGTCGCAACAAAACTTGAGATCAGGTAGATCCAAAGATAAAAGTTATCAGATATTTTTGCCACTTGCTTGGGGAAAAAAATGTTGTTTATGGTCTCTGCTAAGAGTCAGTGACAGAGCCATAGCAGACACCTCCCTTAATGTCAACAATTGCCTTAAAGTGAAATAGATCTTGTAAGACACTTTCCATTTATAGAGACTTATACTTCAGGTAGGAAAGTGTAATACCAAAGGCATTGCTTCCTCCCAGCAACTCCAGGGCTTTTTTTTCTGTTTTGATGGCCTGCAGAGTTCTGTATCAATTTAAGCCTCCTGCTTCCCTGGCAGTGAGATGATTTTTTTTTTTTTTTTCCCTTTGAAATACTTAAATATTCACAAACCCTAATTCAGTTGCAGTTGCACTACATGAAAGAGGGTATTTCATAAACCCTTTATACATGAAAAAGCTATTTTCCTATGTGGAAATAGCCATCTAATCCAAGTGCATAAACTCTATTAGGAAGAACTGTACTGTTTCAGTTACACCGTTTTTCAACTATACTGTTAAATTTTCTACTTTGTGATTGCTAATGAGAAGTGCCATGTAAGTGATGGATATTGCAATGCAAATGTTCTGCATAGTTGAGTCTTGTGTTGACATATATACAAATCTTCATGTGTCCATCTCACAAACCTTCAAGTACAGAGGACACGACTAAATGCTTCCTATTTCATGTAGCCATAAATACATCCTTTTAGCTTCCCTCCCCCAAAACCTAAGGACTGATATAAAATGGTTGTGCATCATGCTTGACAAATCGAACCAAAGAGCAGCCTCCTTTCCTGATGCCATTTGTTTCCCTACTTAAAGTTTTATGGGGTCAAGAGCAGTAAGATTTTGTTATTTTATCCCTCACAGAACTGCAGAGGGAAAAAACCTCTCAGTAGTTCAAAGACAGGACATGCCAAATAGTAAAGGGGAGTGCTTGAGGCAGTACTTGAAGGTAACATGAAGTAAAGGGTTATGTTTCTTTTTCAGGTATCTTCAAGAAAGATTAAAACAACTTCAAGAGGAAGTCAACCTTCTGAAGTCTAATATTGCCAAATATAAGGTAAGATCCTCTCAGTCTATCATCTAAACTGTGCTTCATTGTTCACGGAGGTTATTGTTCATTCTCATGTTCATATACATTTAAAGAACAAAACTGTGTCTTCGAAGAAAAATCCATCATTAACATTCTGACCATATTAGTATGTATACATATTACATGCTCAGTCATCCTTGTAGGCTTCTTAGCTGATGTAGTACAAAAAGCTACACACTGAGTATTTAGAGAAATGAATTAAATATTTTTAAGTTTGGTGTTGAAGCTCTCCTGCTGCTGGGAGGGTGATCAGCCTTCCAGCCTGATGGTAGGTAAAAAGTAGCATGTCATGCAGTGTGTGGTGAATGACTGCAGCTGTGTTGCTGTCACAAGCAGGCATCATTTCCGTGTTCCCTAACGGCCATACATTTCTTCAGATGTCTTAATGATTGCTAAGTCTTCATTATTCTTCCATTCCTGGCTTAAGATACATGCTGTTTGGCATGAAACCTTCAGGACTGAATCCTGAGGGGAAAATACTGTTGCTCTTCCTGAAGTCAAGCACCCTATTTCCTTCTGCAAGTGATTCTGGGGTGTGGGAAGGGAGGGCTGCTTGTCAGGGCATGAGAAGGGTTGTCTTAGGACTGTCAATAAGACTTCTTAACCATTTAGGTCACTATGAAACAGTCACAGCACTAATTGCTTTTGTGCGTGAACAAAGCTCCTCAAAGTACCAATTTCAGTGTCTGTTCACACTTATGACTTGGGTGTCTCAGAGTGTGAGTTAGTTTATTGGTGAGAAATGAGCATGTTGGTGGGCTCAGTTTCACAGAACTTCAGTTGTTTGGAAGAGCTGGACTTCTGTAGCAGGATCATTCTGCTGCTAATTCCTGAAAGTCAGTATTTGCTACTAAAAGGGCTTCTAGAAACTGATAGAGGAGCCTGAGCTTTCGCTTTGAAGCCTATCCAAAGAAATGCTGGGAAAAGTCTTGATTTTGTTCCCAACTGATATTCTCTGCAGGATACTTCAGTATATTCACTGGCACTCAGACGATTAAACAGTAGGCAAGTCTTAAAAATGTACTGGGGTTGTGGGTGGGGGAGACTATAGTAAAGAGCAGTGAGACAGAGTAAGTCTTTGTAACATTGCAAGAGCTGTTCTGGCTGGACAATAGTACTCCAGGGATCACACTCCCATGAGTTACTATGGGTGTAAGCTCTAGGGCCTGCAGAGTTGTTCTGAGACCAAAATACAAAGTTCCAGTTTCTTTACTCTTAACAAAAGGGTTTGTTGGCTACTGTTTTTCTAAGCAAGATGTTTGTTGTTTCCTTAGACTGCACTAGAGAGACGAAAGAATTCAAAGACTCATGGTAGATCCAGTAGCAGTGCTCTGACTGGAGTCCTGTCTGCAAAGCAAGGTATTACATCAGTGCAGCATGGTGTTGCTTATCCCACTGAATTCCTTCCTCCTTCTGTCTTACCTCTTAATTTCAGTAACCCTTTCCTTATCGGCCAAACCAAAATCTTTCTTCTCTTTCCTATTTATTATTGTGTGTTAACTTTTTGTCCTTTTCTCAGTTGAGTATGAAATTTGCCTCTTCAGTACTGCTGCTCCTTTTGTTACTCTTTCGTCATTTGTTCTCTCCCCTGTCAGTCTTACCTTTTTTTAAATCTGTAAACGTTTCTGCAGCTTTACCCTGACAAATCACTTGTTTATTCATCTCTTTGCTCTGCTAAGAATGGTAATCACAATTCATATTCCTAGTCAATTCATAGACTAGGTGGCAGAGGAGGAGCCCTAAGTCAAGTTTTCTGATACTATTTTTAGAAGCTTTTACATTCTGATGTTTTGCAAGAAAGCCTTTTGTCCCATGTTTCTTCATGGGTAGCAAAATGGAGTAATCTCTTTTTCCACCCTTCAAAGAAAATACCAAGGTTAGGAAAGAAAAGGGAAGAAAAAATTCTTTGAGCAAAACTGTACGCCTGGCACCCTACTGTTAGGTGTTGGTGTATTCATACACACAAGATCAGTAGCATTTGTCATGGTAGGTTGAAACTTGCTGTTCTGTTTTTGACTTCTCTTCTGCCCTCTTCTCCATGTACTTTCATACATACAGATAAATTATATTATATATGTAAAGAGGCACAGCCAGATTCTAGTTACAGAAGTTAGAGATACTAGCAAACTGTCTGATATAGTTGAGAGATACAGGCTGTAAAAGCTGCAGAGGAAAAGTTCATGGTTGACTATATTTTAGCATTAGTTTTAAATAACCTGAAGGATGTAATTATTCTTAAAAGTAATATAAAAGCTTCTTTGTGGGCTTATGTTCTAATGTAAGTGGGAGAGAAATGACTGACTTTTACTGATCTGTCGGCCTGTAGAAGAATGAGCTTGTTTCCTTCTGAACAAAAATAATTTTCCAAAAGCAGTGTTAAGTTAACATAAGGTATGTCTGCCTATATTTGTTCTGGCAATTGCTGTGGAATAATGATCAGCTTAGAAAGCCACCTTCTTTATGCCAGCTAGAGATTACATTTCTCGGCTTTTGGTTTTAATTGTAAGCGAAAGGAACAATATCTATATTAATTTCAGTAATGAGAAAGTTCTTTAGTGCTAAGTAAATGCTTGTGTCATGTCTCTCTACATGAGAAGCCAAAACTCATTTGTGTTTTTAATATTACAGTCCAAGAGTTGTTGTCAGAGGATCATGGATGTAGCCTACCAGCCACACCACAGTCCATATCAGATCTCAAATCACTGGCCACTGCATTGCTGGAAACTATCCATGAGAAAAACATGGTCATACAACACCAAAGGCAAACCAACAAGTAGGTTGCATGAATTCTAAGTAAAATAGAGAAAAATAGAGAAAAATTATATTTTCAAAGTAAAGTCTGGAATTGACAAGAGACCTGTCTGCCTCTACTGGGCAAGGTTTGCTGCTCAGGTTTAAGACAAACCACAATAACACAGGAGGGCTTGCAGCAGGTAGTCATAGGGAGGGCTAAAGAAAAGCCGCTGGGAAGAGGGACAGCCTTTAACTGGAGAAGGTATGTGGTAATTGGTTGTTACCAGTTTGTAGGAATTTGCTAATGAACACTGCAGGCATAGTAAATGTTGCACCTAGAAAAGGATCTGAAAGGTTTTATCGTAACATTTGTCACAGGCTACCAGCCTGTGTGTCATACAAATGATAGCTGTTGCTCCTGTAGTTACTTTGCCAAAATTTGGAGAAGATAAACATGGTTGGATTGCTACTGTGTGATTTGTTTTTTTAAATGTGAACTGAACTTTCAGGGAGAGTTTGTTTACTCTCAGCTGTTCTACTCATCAGTAGAATTCTTTGTGTCTTGCACAGCTCCTATCATGGCAGAATGTAATCATTTTTGACACATTTTCTAACATTCTGGTATTACTGTCCTTATGCAGTGTATGAAAATCAGAGCTAGGGAAGGGTTCATGATTCTGTGCTCAGGGGTATTTTATTTATTTATTTATTTATTTATTCTATTTTATTTCTTTACCCCTGAGTCAGTACTGATAATCAGAGGTTATTCAGGCTTCTCAAAAGCACATCAGGACCAGATGCCAGAAATGAGCAGACATCTTTCATGAAAGGAAGGAGTAGTACCAAAGTAAAATGTATTGCACTAGAATAGATGATTCATTTTGAGAATTGGTAACTCTGATACTAGGCAGACTCTATTGCCTAATCCTTAGTGATGTGGCAATAGAAGTAGAGGAGCAGTTTATAGCCACTCTTAATACTCTTGAGAAAGCAAATGCCTAAAGGGAGACTAAAGCGGTGAAAATATAGCCCATATCTAACTGATGGCAGCTCAGTCAGTTCATGTCTGTTAGTGTGTCAGGTAATGCAAGAGGTGTTCCTGCACTGAGCGGTGCTAATGAAGAGCTAACACCTGCTTACTCCCTTCTCACTGCTAGTATAACATTCAGAAGGAAAACATTCAGAGAACAACTTTTGCTTGTTTTTTGTTATTCCAGGTATAACCATTCTTTTACATCCAGATATTGTATCATTACTCAGTGTTCTAGTTTGCATACTCTTGCCTATAACTATAGCAACCTTCTTTCTTAATTTTGTATCTCTCAACTGTATCACTGCAATGATGGCTTCACTTTCTCATACCACTGTCTGGCTTGCAACTATTGAGTATGGGTCTCCTTTCACAAGGAGATATGATTCTTTTATCTGCATACCCAAATGGCCATACATAGCCATGGGAGTAGAGATTGGATGTGTGCACAAACTGTTATTCTGTGCCTAATAGAAGTTCAGGTCTTAGAGGGAGGTGACTGTCCATATCTCTCCCAGGTCAGGACTGTGCTCAGAGCTGTAGTGTTGTATGCATTCAAGATGCTTCGGAGGGTGGCGAAAAGGAAAGGATAAATCCTGGACAAGTTGAGTGAAGAGCCTCAGCAGCACTCCTGTATGGTATACTCATTCTTTTTGTCACCTTTGGCTTTAGTTGGATTAAAGAAGCTTTTAAGAAGCTAGAAGGAATTAGAACTATTCCAAGTAGAAACACTTAAGGCATAAAAACATTAAAGTGAAAAAAAGAAATGCAAGATAGGACATCAGGGAAAAACATCCCTTTTTTGAGGTGCATTAGCTGGTTATTGAGAGCACTTATCTGCCATGCAAGAAGTTACAAGACAAGACTGCTGATTCCTGAAAAGAAACTGCCCATCTGTCAGAGTGCACAAGTAAAACATCCATAAACTGGTACTAGTAGAAGATGCATTCTTTTGTTGAAGATATTTCTCCATTCTCCAAAGCAGGAAGTTGAGAAAGATATGGGGCTAGGGAGTGTAGTGACAAAAGGTTTTACATAAATTGGAAGGTAGAAAAAGTCTTCTCCTTCACCCCTCTGTCCTGTTTGCCTGGCTTTGCCTGCGCAAAGAGCAAGTTTGGAGGACACAGTTACTCTTTGAGTTTGTTGTTCGAAGAAAGTGAGATTTATTGGATAAAGAATGTGAGGTTTTGGGGTAGTTGTTTCATTCAGAGTAATTCTGAGTTTGATGTTTGATGGATGATTGACCTGTTAGTGATTCTGTTATCAGTAAATGAGACTTCAGACTGTATGAACTTAACTCTCCGAACAGTTAACCTACTGTAAAACCAAAACCTCTTTTGTTGCTTGCAGATTGAGAGATGGCTGTGTAAATTTACAATAGCAGAATGGTAGATTTGGTTTCTGATTAACTGAAGCAATAACAAGATAGTGGATTTTTAAAATGTAGATTAGAATTTGGATGTGCTGTTGAAGTTGACTTTCTGACATTATGCTGTTGTTAAAAACATCCGTTGCCACTTGCTCTTGGAACAGACACACTATTATTATTGTCGCTTTTCTAAATATGTGACGTGATAGAAGGAGCTGTGGGAGTATGTGCCTAGGAACAATCAGGCTAAATCCAGCCTTTATTTTTCTAGCGCCACTTTTAAGAAAAAAAAAGTTGTTTGGGAAGAAAACAGGTCATTTTCCCCAGGTGATTTCTAGCCAGTACTGCTAAGTTTAAGTAACATCCTATGTTTTTCCTCACAAGCACATTAGCTTAATTTGAAAAGGCAGTTGTAAATGAGTTCTCTATGCAGTAATGTATTGCAAGATTAAATAGTTATAGAAATGCAAAAATAAACAGTCCTAACCCTGCCTAGCAAGTGGATAAAAAACCTTTTTTCTTCCGCCAGCAGTAAATGGTTTATTAGATGTTCTTTTTAGTGCAGTTTATTCCTGAAATTGCCAGAACCCATGTAAGTCAGATGAAATTGCAGTAGAAGCGGCTCTGCTACTTGGTCATGTTGGACTAATTTTAACAGTTCTAACTTGGGTGAGCTCAGTCACGACCCAAATGACAAAAAGGATTGTGTCAGTCTGTAAATGTTTCCATGTGATGTATAGAACTAGATACGTGACCGTGATGGACCCTATTAAGAGACATTTGGGTGATTGTGTCTGTATGTCTTCTGTAGCAAGATCTAAATTGAAAGTGAGGTGAATAGATTTCAGGTGCTGTAAATCAGCACAGCTCCCTTCAGATTACAGCCATGTATGTTGGGAAGCATGAAAGTGCCAACAGGGAGCTTCTAAATTCAGGTGGGAGCATTGCTGCTGTTAGGTAAATAGATCTCTGTTAAACCTTATCCTGGAGGGAGGTTTAGACTAACTTCCTCGTTGCATTAGACACACGACCAGAGAACCACAGAAATAGCTGTCAGCACCTTTGTCAACATGATCCTTGTACTTTAGTCAAAGGATCTGGTCCACTATGGCTAGAGATAAGAAAATAGATTAGGGAATTTGATGCTACCAACCCCTTTAAAAATACCTGCTGTTCCAGGCCACCACAGCTCAGTCTTCACACATCTTCTCTCCATCTTCACATATGGAGATGGCAAATTATCTGGAGGTCACAGGGGAAAGAAAGGAATGGGATAAGCCACACGGTGTTCAGGTTTGCTTGCACATCTGTTTTTAAAAAAATGGCTCTGTAAGAACTTGCAGCTTTATGTAGGGTTCATTTCTCCCATAGCTGTCTTCAAGTAACGTGGCTTGAAGCAAACTAGAATCATACACATCACTGAATGTATTTTTCTCTCTTCCTGCATGAAAGAAATAGGGTTAAGCATTGTCCTCTCTTTTTTCTAACCATTGTTCAGAGCAGCAGAATGATCCTTCTATGTGAGAACCTGCAACAAAGGTTAAAAAATAGCTCAGCACCTCTTCTGAGGATCCAGTAGAAATTATCAGGATATATTTCCTCCAAAACGTTTAGACATTGTGTGGTACAGCTGATAAATGAATTATAACATGTAAGAGAAGTAAAAGAAAAGTGACTTTGCTATTGTCTGAATAACAAGAGCTGTAGCAATAACTGAACTTGATGCAGAGGGTTGAGTTTCTTTCTGCCATAGGCTAGCTGACAGAGAGGGCAGTATCTTTCCACAGTTTTCTGCTCTGGAACTACTGGTGAACTACTTATGAAAATAATAAGGATTTTTTCTTTTCCTGGCAGAAGTACTAAACTTGTGATCCATTTGTGGTGACAGGCATTAGCCAAATCAACATTGTTTTGTCATCTCCCTCGATAAACTAATATGACATGGAATCTCTGTCTGTTTCCTGCCCCTCTAAGTCAGGGGAACTCCATGTTCTTCAGCTGAACCTTGGTGGGACCTTAGACACAAAGATAGGAGTGGGCTCCCAGTAGAGCTTCTTGAAAGTTGCTCTGTGTCTTTATCCATCACCTTTGTACTGCAGAGCGCAGTTGCTGGATGTCTGGCCTGCACTGGGATATGAAAATAGAGTTGTTAAGGCCAAGTCTCTTATGATGGAAGTATTCTGAAAGTGAAATCTAGACTTAAACAATTTTAATTGTCATTGGAGAAGACAGTAACAGATCCATCATAACCTTGGTAACCTATTTGATTACTGAGTTTCGATGGGGAAATAAACATAACTGCTCCCAAATGTCTTCTCTTCTTTGCTTGTAAATGTGATGGACTGTTTGTTTGTTAGTTGATACACACCCTTGTACCTGTCAGTGCTTTCTTTGATAGCTGTTAAAAGCTTTCTGTTTCTCTTTTACATTCTCTCTCTCATGTTGATATTTTTGTAATCTTTAAAATGCTTACAGGCTTTTATAGTGTCACTGCAGAGCCCTTATGCAGAGATTTAAAAAATAGTCCTTGTTAATCAGTTTTTCTAGCCCCTTTGATATTTGCTGGGTTTGCTATTCTTCATGTCCTTCCCAGATTTTGCCATCTTGTCAATAATGACATTCCCAGTACGCTCAAATGTCTGCAGCATAAAACCCTCATTGGAGAGCACGCAGTGCAGTATTGCACAGCTCAGGTGAGCATGGGAAGATGCTGTTGCCTAGCTGTGTTGTGATATGCTGCTTCTCAGCATTGAGTTCAAATTTAACTGACTTACCCTGTTGCTGTAATTTGATGAGTAAAACTCACTGTCTATTATCTCTGCTGTCATGTTTAGAATTGCTGCCTCATCCAGGTTTCTCACTCTATTGAGTATTGTTTGGGATTTATTTAAAGACTTCTGACTCCAGGAGACTTGCTGTGCCTGTGAAAGAAATACTTTCAAAAAAATCATTGGAAAAAAGAGCTTTCTTTGCAAGATGGAAATCTCTCATTTGATCTGGGGAGAGAATTAAGACTAAAAGTTAAATCCTGCAGGAGAGCTAGCTGCAAATAGCATTTTGTAAGAATCAGATACAAAAGAAGAGATGACCCAAGAAATGCAGTGAAAACTAGGAGTGGGTGATAAAGGCACTAAAGAGCTTGAAGCTTTTTAGTGAAGTAGAAAACAGAGTTCAGCACAAAAAGAAAAGATGTAGTAGAAAAGATATTCCTTGCCATTTTAAGCAATCTTAGTGACAGAGAAACCTCTGTGAATAAAGGACTATGCCAAAATTGTGGTTTAGAATTTCAAAATCAATTTAAGTGTTATCTTGAGTTTTCTGTATTTTGTCTGCATAGCTTTTATCTTCTGCTTTTTTGCTGTAAGAGAAAGTAAAAATAACTGGGAAGACATATTTACAGGTGAGGAAGTAGATATATTGTGAGTTGCTGTTCTTCATCTTTAGCAAAGGACAAAGGTTGAATGTCCAGTACATCCCAGACCTTTTCTATTTTTTAAAGCTATGGGATAGAATAGATAACTGTTTTTCATTTTCTTTTAACTCTGGGAGAGGTTGCCCATTGCCATTAGTGGGAAGAGATGACCGTATAAAGGTTTAGTGCACTAGTGTTGTAACAAGTTAAAAATTCAGCTGTAGTCTGTAAGCAATTGGGCTTTGGTTACCTTAGTATAAGAAGGAAACTTATCTCGGCTGACTGTTCCCTGGCTTTTGTTTTTGTTTTCTTTCTCCAAGAATTCTAGGTAATCGAGTGGCAGAACTAGAAAAGAAATTAAGAACTTTGGAAATTGCTGGCTTATGGAGTCTTCCAGGTTAGTAAAATTCAAGAGAACCGCTTGCATTATTTAGTTTCAATGGTATATTTGCACCTAAGAAAACCTTGGCTGTATTTTTTTCAATTACAGTTATTTTGTGAATGTGCTGTTCAGCACATTTTCAAAATTAGAAACTCCTAATAAATGTGAAGTTGAAACCACAGGTCACCAGACTCTCTTAAACTTGAAGTCAAATATCTATACTAGAAACAAATAAATTTACATAGTGGAAATAATTGAATTGTCTCCATAGTCTTCAGGCAAAAAACAAAAGAGAACTACTTTTTTGAAACATTGTCTAAACTGATACACAGGATATTGGCCATTATGTTTTTCAGCAAGTTGTATTTATTAATTTTTTACTTCTTGCAACTTCCACGGATTCTGTCACTGTATTTTTAATGCTTTTTTTCTGTAAAATCATAAACTCTAAGAAATTGAAATGTAAATTATCTTAAATTTTCTAGTCCATCTCTCCAGAACAGGCTTATTCCCTGTAGCATCTTAAGTATTGTATTTGGTTTTGAATTACTCAAGTAATGGGAGATTACTCTATTTCCTAATAGACCTCGCTGTTAGTAAAATGTGCAATATTTAATTTACATTTACTTTTTGCTTCTTTTCTTCCCATTACACCTAATTGTGTCTTCTTTAACCACTGTAAATTATGCTACTCCATTGCTGGTGTTTGCATCATTAGGCTTTGTTGTTTACGGCTTCCTGTCAGTGCTGCTGGGGGTGGGAGGCAGTGTGGTTTAGGCTTCTTTCTTTTTGGCTCTTTTTTTTTCCACCTAACCCTTCCATCTAGAAGAAGACATTTGACAAAGCTGAAGACACCTTGTGACAAACCTGCAGTGTTCAGCTGTTTGGCCTGATGTGGTGTATTTCCTCTTTAGCTTACAATCCCCTTTCTGGAACTGGCTCTCTTCTTGATGCTTTCCAGAACTGAAGGTCCCAAATTTGTTTCCATGGGTTACTCTTCAGTTAGTCACTTAACCATACATAGTGTACTTAGTGCATTTGTCCCTGCCCGTGCTCTCCAAAAGATGCAGGTGAACTATTTGTCTAAGACCCTGCTAATGTGCTTTTGTCCATTAATACAGATGTGTGTCATAAATTCACCAGTTTAAGGTACTGTAGGTTTGTTTCGTTGGGTTTTTTAGTTGGTTGGGTTTTGTTTGTTTTTAAAAAATTTCAATGAAATTCCTACCCTGCTAAATGCAGGGTTTCTAATCTGTGCAAAATATATTAAAACAAAGGGACAGTGGGAACTTCTTGCACCGTTGTTGTTCTATGTAGGTAAGACATCAAATGAATGTTTGTACAATAACAACTGTCTCTTTCCTTCCTTTCTTTTGCTGCCTGAAGGCCTGAGCTACAATATCTCAGTGGGATTTGGGAGTAGGTTCTGCTTAACATATATTTTTAGTAACTGATTTTAGCAGTACGTTAGATATTGTCACTGCATGGAAATAAACAGAAATGTTATGTAAACATTTTTATATCCATCAGGTTAGGATGTTCGGTCAAGTTAGATGACCACAGGAGAAATAGAGACTGCTCTACAAGACAATTTCTTTAAATTGAGAAAAATAGTAAGAAAGGACAATGTTAAATAGTGGTAAAGGAATTTTACACTGGATTTCAAGTTGTGTTGAGCCCTAAGGTTTGTTGAGTTGACGTTTGCCTTTTAAATAAAGAGTGCAGTTTTGTTTCCAAGTGCACTGTAGTCCCAAGGTGGTCAGAAACAGCCTTGCAACACCTGGTGGGTCACCAATTTTCTTTTCAGAGCATGAAAAGCTTCTGCTGCACAGAACAGCAGCGTGTAACAAATTGTGTGGAAACTACCACAGTGGACTCTGCAGCTGAATGTTGGCTCTGGTGAGGGGCAGAACATGAGGAGTATCTCAGCCTAGTCAGTCTTAAATCCAGAGACAAAAACTATTATTTGCTTGAGAATTGAACTTTTTTTCATTGGAAAAAATACGGAGCTGGAAGCTGATGTTCAGTCTAGCACAAAACGAAACATATATTATAAATCGCAGGGTTTTAATCTGAAGTTAATGTTCCTACTTAGGCATCATTGTCCATATAACATTTATAACATCCGCTGTCACCATGATATTAATATCTTCCAAATGGTGTTAATAAACGATGTTAAGAAACTTTATGCTATTGAAGAAAGAGCTTGACCGCTTCTAATTTTTTGTTAGGTGACATATTTGTCATCTGCTTTTTGTACAGTGCATGGATGGGGAAGCTAAATCAAGACTGCATATTTAATTTTTGAAAGGTGGAGCTGGTAGCATAGTTCATTTTCTGCAGATTCTACCTACCACAAACTGTAGCTTCCCCTGTCTGGAAAATGGGCTTTAATTAAACAAATCTCTTGTGAGGCTCATCGCTGGAAAGAAATCAAACTGGGGCATGGATTTGGCTCTGATTTTCTTTTTAGGAACCCGTTTGCCTTGAGAAGGAAGCAGAGAATGTGATGTTCACAGAAGCATTTAATTAATTGCTTTGTCTTAGGTGCATTGTGTTTCAAATATGCACACATAATATATTGTGCATTCAGTAATAGTTCATAGTAAACACCACCTTATCCCTCTCACAGTAGGTAATTCTGTCTGTTTTTTAATCTATCCTTTCCTGAAAATTCGAGATTTCCCCTGAAAAAAAAAAAAAGTCTAAGAAAAGAGCCAGCCATGACTCAGCCTTTTTCTGTCTGGGATGATAAGAAAGTTTCCGCGCTGCCTCTTGCTCTGCAGTAATCAGTGTGAAGCAAAGGCAAGGGAAAAATAATGGGCTCAGCAGCTGCTGAGTATAGTCAGCAGTCTACCCAGTTACAGCGGTGCAGGGTGCAGCAGAGGCTGAGAGGTTACCGAACCCTGGAGAAGGAACTGAAGAATTTACTACTACTGAAAACTGATTTGTTTGGTTATATATATATATATATATTTGAGATCTGTATGCTTTTCACTAAAGTCCTTGAAAAATTCATTAAATAGAGGAACATAAGGCTGTATAAATTATGAAACGGAGTTTACACGGCAGCTAATGGAAATTCCCTGTGTGTAATCCAACTTCAGACCATGATTCACGGAATATAGTGCAGCAATACCCTCCTTTATGAATGGGTGTGAGTCACTGTTAATAACTAAATACGCATCAAACATCTGTTGCTTAGGTGTGTGGATACTGAGCTTAGCATTATTTTCTGTAACGAAGTTGGTTTTCAGACTAAGATGTGGAAGTAAATCTGCGTACTGTGTAAATGCTGGCTGAAAGTCAAGAAGTTTCTTTTTTGAAGCTTGTCTTGCAGTCTTTTGGGACTTCAGCTCAGACTGTACTTTTTAAATTCAAAAACAAAAGAAAAAGCCTTTGCTTGCTACCTTTCTACTTCCCTGTTAAAGCCATAATTAACCTTTTTTAATTTGACTTCCTCTGTTGCATTAATTTGTATCTTTACGGATATGTGGCCACTTTTGACTCTGTATGAATATCTATTGGATGTTTTCATACCACTAGTTCCCTGAATGATTTAGTTCTTCTTCCAACACAAAATTCCTCCCCTGTTGCAGCAAAGCACATTCCTCTGGGCTTTTGCATTTTGAAATTGCTGTCGGATTTGGTTTGCCTTTTTCTTTTTTTTTTCCTCTGTTTTAATTAATTTTGCCTTACACAGGGGGGTTCTCCACTTTGCTGTTAGTTAATATTATTGGTTTTTACTTGCTATGGTGAAAGCAGAATTCTGATGCATACTTGGCAGGGAGATCAAAGCTTGACAAGATCCACTTTTCAAAAGCATTAATTGCATTCATATTATTATTATAGTATATACCCCAACATGTTAAGGATATAAAAACGTCATTAATTACTTAAGGATGAAGGTATTTACAGCCAGTGCTTTCAAAAGTAGTTAGGGATTGGGGTGGTCCAGTTTAGACTCCATGGGAACAGCTTGACTTTCATTATTTCTTAGTAGGTACCAGAACTTTCTCAGAGCTGGATTTATTCTGGGTGTCTCCTGACCTGGTGCTCTTTTGAAAGTCTTTGCCTCGGATGGGTGATTAGATATAGGATGTTGCCTTAAGGTGAAACGTACAGGCAGATTTAGAGGGAGAAGTGGTTGTTACATACCTGTCCATTCTTATGGAGATAAATAGAGCAGTAGCTTGCTGCCTCCCCAGCCATTACTTACCAGCTGGCAGTTGTTCTGGAGGCCACACAAACACCATGCTTAGCTGATCTTGCACATTTCCTGCCATTTCCCCTCTAGGCTTGAGGTAGTGTCAGTCACTAAAAACATGTAGCAGAGGACTTCCTGAAGGATTTGCAGGTGTTGCTTGCTATATTGCTAAAATATGTAAAGTTTAGACATCTACAGCAGAGTCCTCAGCTGAAGAGTTTCTTGCACTATTTTGTCTGCAAAAGAGCTGGAAAATTGCCCTTTTCCATTTGGTTTCAAATGAAAATGCTCAGAAATGCTTTTGGAATTTTCAGATTAAAATCCCTTATTCCCTCAGTACTTCGTTATGCTAAGCTTTTCATATTCTAATTTTTTTTTAAGGGAGCACTGTAAGATATGTGAGTGAGTCTGTAGCATACAACTACATATGTGATACAAGCAGGTTGATCATTGAGGCACAGTAATAGAGAGTAAAGAGTCAGTGCTGAACGCTTGCTGGTTAATAGCATGCAAATGATCCATTACTCTTTGTAAAACTTCTGGTATGATCTGATTATTAATATTCTGGATTGAATGCTAATTGCCAGGACAATTTGCTGTATACAGCACCTGGTTGTCTTTCAAAATGTGTCCTTTACTCAGTATGGAGGGTAAAAACATGCACCCTTCCTGTATTTGACTTACTCTGTACTGGAGCTGGAATATGGATTTTTTCCATACTGTAGAAGGATCATTTGAGATGCTTTTCCTGTCCTGTGCTTTTCCATAGCATTGCAAAAATACTGTAGGATATGTTTGAATATCACTAGTGCACAATGGATTTATTTGGTGAATTAATGGTTCTAATACTTGGATTGTTTCAGGTGGAAAGGATACTATAACATTCAGTGACCCAACCTTGCCTGTTACACAGCGGTCCAGGTCACCGTTGTTAGCGTTTACTGATAAGCCACTGAAAACTGAAGTACAAGGTGAGTACCTGGAACGTGGGGAACATGATGAGAGCTGAGCACTTATTTCTTTCCAAATAAAAAGGAATAAATTTCATGCTGGGTTAGCAGAAGGCAAAGTTTCAGTGGTCACAAAGATTGTGTAAATCATCCACAAGTAAAATGGCTAGATGGTACCAGTACAAATAGCAAAGAAACGACTGAAAACTAACCACTGAATAGATTGCACAGGGTGAGGGATCAGGTCTTACACCTCAAGGAGTTTTCCTGCCATATAACTTTATACTGTGAGAAGTTATTCATGCCATCTATGTTACAGTTAACTGCCTCCTGCTCTTTTTACCTCAGTTAAAATGCACAGTAGGGGAGCAGTCTATGGAACTGGTTTAGCACTTTACTGCATTATAGCTGATATCTAGATGAATGGCTTCATGACTGCACCCAAGTAAATTGAAATACCTGACTTGTTTTCCCAGAGAAATTGACTGCCTTTTTTGTACTCTTGCATGTGTTTTGCTAAAAATCCCTCCCCAATAGCAAGCTTTAACGTCTCTCCAAAGTCAAGTTTAACTTTATTTAACAGTAGGGGCAGATACTGTTTTGCTGATAACCTTGATTTTTTTCCTTAGTTTTTCATAATGGATGGAGATGGATTATTATGCTTGCCTATCGGCATTTGGATAAGCTCTTTAATGGGCATAACATTTTGGTATGCCCAGTTCTCACTCAGCTAACCATGAAGTATCATAAACTGTTTATTTGTTAATCCTGAAACTAAATAGATTGTGGCTTAATTTTGACTTTATTATCCATGTCATCATCTGATCAAACTTGACAGCCAGACTGATCATTTGTTATAATAATCGTGATCAGCTGGTATTTTTGCTAAAAATAAGATGTGAAACTATAGTGAATAGTTCTCTGGTGAGTAGTAACAACTCATCAATATTCATTTTTTGCTTGCTTAATCATTGATTTTTAATTAAATCTGCAGTTACTGAAAGTATTTACTTGGTGGCATTATGCTCTTTCCTTTACGTATTTGTCCGAGGTGAGGCTGGTATTACTGTTTTGATTAAAGCTGCCTGTCCAGTCTCATCAGACCCTGTTTCTGTTGCCTTGTCATACTGCCAAACTTCAGCTCTGGGCTGAAGCTTTCCATGCTGTGTTTTCTAGTTCAGCTGGTTTTTTTAATGTCAGCCAAATAACTTGTTTGTGTTAGATTCTGATGACCATGTGGGGCTTGGGTTTGGGCTTTTTTTCTTTGGTTGGTTGGTTTGTGCATTTTTGTTGGTCTTTTGTTGGTTTGGTTTTTGTTGTTTTGCAGGTATTTTGTTTTGGCTGGTTTGTTTGTTTGTTTGTTGGGTGGGTTTTTTATGTGCAAGCATTTAGTATATCTGTAACTGAAAGGAATTAGAAATCTGAGAAGTTTTCCACCCTCAGAAAACAGGCTGAAGTTTCCACCCCATTCTCAACCATTCACTTTCAAATCTCATCAACTAAAAGCCAACCCAGTGATTCTCTTGAGCTAGCTTTGCACCACCATCACTGGTAAACCTCTGCATGCACCATTCCTTCAAGATTATGTAAACTTAGAGGGAGCAAAGCCTGGAGCAGAGGAAAGGAAGGCTGATATCAGGACTCTCAAGTGATGGGAAGACTACAGTAGATGAGTAGCAGGGCACAGCTCCTCTGCAGTCAGCAGCTATATGGCAGTGATACTGAGTCACCTTTTGTGCCGCTCTGCATGGGGAATGACTGTGCTGCTGAGTTTTAGAAGCTTGGTGCGTATTCCAATTTCTCATCTGTATGGTGTACCTCCAAAATCTGGAGGAGCTTGGCAGCTGGGAAGAGTGTAAGAATGTATTCACCTGCCTTAGTTTAGCAGCAAGTATGCTCTTGGCTTAAAAGTATTCCTGAAATAAAACAAACTCACTTTATTTTCCTATTAGTTGAATGATCAGTCGAGTGAAAACAGTTGATAAGAAGAATAGTGATCTTAAAATACTAGGCCTGATGTCATGTTGGTCAACTATGGTCCCTTAAATAGTACCATTGATATTTGGCCCAGGGAATGTTTTTAGCTTTTTTAGGAATATACATTCTTACCACAACTTTCTGTAATGCATCAAATGTTGCTCTAGCTAGATCTAATAATAATCAGAGGGAGTTTTCAGGCTTTTTTTATCTAATCTATCTGCTTACCCTGGTCTCATCAAGGCCTGTTTTCAGTTGTACATGTTATCATTGCTACAGTTATGCTGGATGGTGGAAGTCCGTAGGATATACTGTACAGTTCCTGTGTGAAAAGGCATGATGACATAGTGCAAGCCATGAATTAAAGACTGTCTTGTGCCACCAAATCTCACTTTATCCAGTGCACAGGATGGCTAGTGTCGTGGGATAGATTGCACTTGAGCATCGTGGCCGCTAATGAACAGCTATTTGTGTTTTTTCCTCTTTATTGTTGAATGCATTGTTCCTGCTGTATTGCCTGTGTGCTACTTCAAGCATTCCCTGAAGACAGAAGTACTGTTTTTCTAAGAACTTTTCTCTGGTGATACAGTGCTTTGAAACCATTTATCTTCAGAAAATTGCAGGAAGGTAAAGGGATGGTCTTATACCGCTGCAGGGGGAGGAAACTGAGGCACACAATAAGGTAGAGTCCCTACTAATTTTGAATGCAGATTTGAGGTACACAAGTTTTGGCTTTCTGGAGCACTTTGGGTATGTATGATCAGATACATAACATGAGCAGAGCAGTGCTGCAGATCAAGCTCCTAGGTTTCCAGCTGAGTGCTCTGATAATGAGGGTTAGATCCAGTGGGTGATCACCTTTTGAAAGTTAATTTTTCCCTGCCTTTTCCACAAACTTAAATTCCATCTCTTCAGAGTAGCGTTCCTAGCTTCCTAGATGGTAGCATCTGTTCCCTTCATACCAACCCTTGTCTTGCTCACATATCAGCTCCCAAATTATACATGAGGTGGGTCTGACAAAGACAGTAGGCTCCTATATTGTGTAGATCTGGTCCCATCCTGCAGCCACGCTATCCCGTGCATTGCATGAGGCAGGATTCCTGCCAGAGAAAGAGAGTAAGCGCTCATATATGGAGAGGTAATGCATCTGCATGACAAGAGTCATTTTAAGCTGTCAGTGCAGCCATACTTCTGGCATTTCCTAATTTCTTTTACTAGACTTCGCAAGCTTGTTTTCAATGAGGCTTTTTGTCCTTAACTGAGATGGGGACAAATCCGCTCTCTTTCACAAAGCTGTTTGTTTACACTTTGCTGTTTTCTCTATTTACACTTGGTTCAGTGTTTGCCTTTTGGTATAATGGTGTATTTGGAATTTGTCCACTGCTGCTTTGTCTTCTGCTGTTGCCCAAATTAGAATAATCTTTTCTGTTAGGAGAAATGTTGCAGGACCAGTAAAGAAACTTCCTTATTGGATGAAAGCCTGTAAAAAGCTCAAAATAAATGGAGCTTGTGTTAACCACTGAAAGTTGTAGAGATGTGGGGATTAATGTTAAGCTGTGCCAAAAATTTCTGTAGCTGAATGCCTTGCTTAGAGTTCGTATTCCTTTGAAAAAGTTTGCCTGACCCTGCTGTTCTACAGTATAGCATCAACTATGACTCTTTCAGAGTTGTCGGTGTTGGTGAAAGACGGGCTCTAAAACAGGGCGAGGTCCAGAAAGAAACTTATGCTGATTGCTTATGATCTGAGAAATGGGCCTAGAATGGGATAGGGAATCACTCTTGGCAGTTCCTTACTGAGGTAAACATCTTTGTGGTCTGGCACTGGTGGTGATGGTCTTCAGGTCAGATATACAATAAATGCCTGTGACTGACTAGAGCATCTCACTGTTCCATTTCTCTTTCAGCAGAACAGAAGGGAGAAGGTGATGCAACTTGTCCTGTTGCAAGTGAGTCCCTGGCTCCAGAAGGAACAAACTTAAATAACAGAAACCAGAATAAACATTTTTACCCTTCATTACCCCAGCTACGTTCCCAGGAAGAAGAAATAAACAAGCTCGGAAGTCAGATAATTAAACTGACAGAGCAGGCAGTTGCAGAACTGGAAGGGAAAACAGGAGAGCAGAACACGGTGGCTGGAGCAGAGCTTAATGGTTCATCTGAGGGAGAGTTCCCACTTTCCAGCCCTGACCCATCCGACCCTACAGATCCCTCAAACTCGGAGAATGAACAAACACCTGAAACCAAGGCCCTGAAAGACAATGACAAAACCTCAGAGAGCGATTGTGACATTCCAAATGAAAAAGGGGATCAAAATAGTAGCACCGTGGATGTGGTGCATACTGAGGTCCCTGGAAGGCATGGGGGGCTCAGTGTTACAACTGCACACACAAATAATAGCTTTGAGGAGCTCCCTGAATGTGAAAACAAGAAACCATCTGATCCTGCTGAAAATTGTGAATATTTGGATAACAGTTTGGCTTGAGGTATGAAATCCAGGCCCTCGAGCATCTCACTAATCCTTTTGCAGTGTCTGTGCTGCTGTGAATGTGATCAATGAAACAGTGTGCATAGGGCTGATTTTTGCACTGAACTGTTAATATTTGTCTAATAAAGGTGGTTTTCTGTTAGTTTTGGCTACAGTGTACCAAAAATGCAAATTACCCAAGGGAAAGAATTAGCAATGAGGTTTAATCATCTTTGTAATGTTTTGAAATTTTTACATAGATTGGTGTAATTTACATTAGTGTAGCAAAGAGACCAATGATAACGATTTATCATGTTATCACTAGGCTTCTCTAACGTGTTTGGTCCTAGTGCTGGACCGTATTTTAATGGTTAGAAGTGCCTACCAAGGATGCAAAATTTGGGATGATAAATTGAGAAGCATCTTAAGGCTGCAAGCTTTTGCTCGTTTCTCACGCTGTGTTCTATTTCTCTTTATATATAGTGATTTAAGTACATCCTTAGAATAAAATCACTATTCCCTTATGGGAAGTTTCTGAAAACCATCCCTGCGTGTGTGTGTATATATATATATATATATATAGTTCTCTCATTACAAAACTTTATATCTTCTCAACTGTATGAATTTTTTCCTTCCCTCTCCCAGCTTATCTCATCAAAAAGCAGGGAGTTATTTCACCAGATCCTGAGAACCCGATTTAATGGAGCTCTGAAGGAAAATTCACCAGAGAAGCCAGAAGTCTTTCAGTGAGAAATGGCACTGCTGTTCCAAAGCAAGGAGAACAGCAAGAGGAGATCCAGTGATGCCTTCTACACCTACTTGGCACTCTCAGTTAGTGGAATTGCATTCCTCAGCTTACAGGAGCTGGAACAGCCCTCAGGCTGAGTAACGGGTGGTAGATTTCAGCCTGTTCCATCTGTGCTCTCCTTTTTAAAGGAATCTGTGTCTTTTTTTATTTTCTCATGGTTTGGAATTAAGGATAATTCTTCCTTTCCTCCTCATTTCACCAGTCTATGGTGTGGTAGAAGGTTTATTTGCACTGTTGCTGCCTTCTAAAATTTCTTCCCTTGATAATAACCAGGGGAAAAGAAGGCTGCTGTGTCATTCCCTAGCTCGCTCCTGATGCTGGAGATGTGCCACTCTGCTCCTAGGAAGGCAGCAACAAGGGAATACTTAACATTGAAGTCAGCAGCTGTTGGAGAAGGGGAGGCAGGTCCTTCGTCTCCCATTTGTAGCAGTCTCTGTAGTAGTCTCTGCAGCTGTGGAGTTTCTATGGGCCAGCAGCCATCAAGGCAATTTTTCTGCTGGCTTGGGACCTAATTGTCTGTAAATGTTCATTTCTCACTCCTAGAACTTGAAACCAATCAGAGAGAATTAAACCAAATTTAATAAAATACTACTAATAAAAAGGAGAATCCCTCCCAGATTGAGGACTTCTTTGACAAATAACTGCCAGCTGCAAATTTTTTACAGCCCACTTGTCAGCTACTGAATAAACAGAGTTTATATTAGCAATATGGACAAACTCTTCTGTATATGGAAGATGAGCTAGCAGGTGCTGCCATAATCAAGGTGTCAGAGTCCATGAACAGTTTGTATTCAGCAGAAGAAAGGCTCTATGTAAATTAGTACATATAAATATAAGGAATGATAGTGGGAAGGTGAAAAATGTGGCTTGTCACTGTTCTCATGTGTTTTCCCCAGCAGGTGCATTCATATAGCCATTTCAGTGTCTGTCTGCAGGCAATAAAGCTGTACTCACGGTGCTCCTCAAGTATGTTTCCTTTCTTCTTAAAGGTAGTTCGACATTGCAGCATTTCAGTGATATTAAGCCACTGCCCTTAGGAACAGAAAACATCTGTATATTTAAGTATATTAGGGACATGAAGCAGTAACAAGTTTTTATTTCATTATCCTGATGACCATTCAAGTTCCTCATCACCTGAAAAATGCATGAAGAGTTTAAGCATTTGAAAGATTGTCATGCTGTTCCCATTAATTGTAACTGACTGCATTATTGACTCATTCGTATGACAGTGCTGACAAGTCAGAAGAGAAATAGCTGCAGAAACTGAAATCTCTGGGAGAATGTGGCAGGATTTTTTTCCTTTAATGCTTAAGTGTCACATGAAGTAGGATTTTGTTCAAGATGTATTCTTTTCCATCTTTCACAGACTAATCCTGAGCTAAATACCAATGCAGTCAGAACTGAGGCAAGCGAATAAGGTCAAGATTCCATGTAGCTGAGCTCAAAACGTTGAGGGTGCTATACTGTTTCCCTGCCCTGTGTCTTTCCTGACCCACAGTTGTGTGAGTTGGCATTTTGCTCCTGGTCCCTTAGCAGCCAGTTAATTCTATTAGTTAATGAAGAGCTTGGTGCAGAAAAATCAAGCCAGTAGAAACAGTGCTGGACCAACAGCCTTTTAGTGCCTCATTTGTTGATTCCTCTTATGTTCTCACATTCTTTCTGTGAGAACATAGTGATGTACAACCCAACAACTAGGACATCTTGGTAATTATCCTCACCCCATTCTCCCTCTTAGATGCCATTTTTTATCTTTGCAATCATTAAATTCCAGTAGGATATCTAGATCTCTGGAAACCTAATTTTCAGTGCTATGTCACTGCTGCAGTACTGGCCCTCTCCTTTCTGCCCTAGTACAGGTGTATTCTAGCTATGGTTTTAGCTTTCTCCCAGGAACACAGGGCTTCAAAGCCAGGAGACTTGTAAAAGACAGACATCTTTGCTGCACTATGTGATAACTAATTGAATATTCTCATCAGTGTCTTTCTTGGATATTGTTTTAATTGCTATTGTTGTGCTATTAGAACCATGATTGTTTTCCCAGTAAATTAATTAGTGTTTTATTGTGGGCTCAACACTACTTCAGTAGTGTTGCTTTTTTTTTTGGGGGGGGGGGGGGGGAAGGCAGGGAGAGGCCTTAGACTTGTGCTTCTTTTTCCTAGGACTTTAGAAATGCAGAAATTGCATTCAGACATATAAGCCCTTTGGTGTTGGGCTTTGGGGAAGCACACTAGGAAAGGGATGTTGTGGCAGGGGTATGGTGCATTTCACAAACTGATTGTTACGGAGTTTGTCTCACCTGAAAGTGAATTGATGCATTATCTGTGAGAAGGAGTTCACCTGAAAGTGCAACGCTGTGGTTGTCTGAAAAACAATGCTCACCGAATTTGTAAAATAAGTGTGTGAGAATGACAGGTTAATGGCATCCATTAGAAAGCTGCTGCTTTTCTAAGTGAGGCTATTTTTAAGCATATGGGGAATTTGTATAATAAAGATAGTGGCGTTTCCTTAATCCATATGGACTCAGGAATGTATTTCAAAATCTTAACTGAGATTAAGTTGAAAGTCTGCTGTGTTTCTAAGAGGTAGGATTTTGTTTACGAGCTTCTGTTTTGTGGTTTTACTTTCTAAATTATGCAGTTTAATTTATTTGCAAACCTCCCTTTTGTTGCTGCCTGGATGAACTGCACAACATGGTTAAAGTATATTAATACATTTTGTCATCTTTAATAAAAACGTTTCCTGATCTGCTTGTTCTACCTGCTCCTTTCCCTTTCTCCTCTCAGTAGCTGATGAATGATAGCCATGAGGTAATGTTTTAGTGTTTTCAGTGAGATGTGCTAAATTAAAAAAGCAAGAGCTTTATTGAGTGAGAGTTTTAAGGCTGAAAATTATCGGGCTTAAATCTTTTCACTGTCACTTCTCCCCGTCTGAACTGACTGATTTACTGCCGCATTTTTGTGTGAAGAAACACACTCGGTATTTCTTGACTTTGAAAATAATATTTATGTCTGATCTGTTAACTCTGTCATCCCTGTTTAAGCAGCATCAAAACTTCTGTCTACAGCTGTCCTGGTTGTATACAGATACGACAACAGCTTAGTTACTGTTAACAGGCACAAACTGGAGGCTTTAGGGACTTTTTGGCAGGGAACGATGATAAACTGGAGTATTTCCTGTAAGTCTGCTTTCAGATGTAAACAGTGTGACTTAGCCATAGCCATGTGGACAATACAGAATAGTTAAGAAGCTGGCACGTGTTTGAGAATAAAACTTGAAAATACAAGTAGAATAATGTAATGGATCTAAAGTTTAAAAGAGAAATGTCTGTACTTTCCCTTGTCTTTAGGGGAAGTCCATTATCCAGGTCTTGCAACACAACACCCAGCACTGCTGAAAGCATAGAAATGTTTTTACTTTTCAGATTGGCAGCCAAGTACAGGACAGCCCCTAATGAGAGGCAGTTTCTTATTCATACTAACTTCTTTTTCCTCTGCTATCTAACTTAGGATCTCTTGCGGTGCACAGACACTTTACAGACTATGGACCATACCCATGAGCACTCTTACTTACATGCAAAGGAATCTTTTCCAGAAAATACATCACAATGTTGAGTTGATGCTGGTTTTATTGATGGGCTTACAGAAAGGATGCTCTACAAAGTGATACATGTTTCTTAGAGGAGCAAGTAAATGGAAATGAGAAGCCTTTAGCCATGTATCTTGGTGGCCAATGGCACAGCCTGATGTGCTTTGTGCTGCCCACGCTGTAGCACTTGTGTTGATCTTCACTTAAGTCTGGTTCTGTGTTCTTTTGTTGAGCCCTCTCTTCTTCTTGTCTGTAACCTCGGGCAGTTTCTCTTCCCACAGATTCTTGTTGCACATCCCAATCACACAGCAAGCCAACCGCTTCCCAGCGTTTCCATTTTCCAGACTGGCCTTGTTGTTGCCCTTGCCCATGTCATCTTCCTGCTCATGGATCACAACGGATCTGCCCATGATGGAATACGGACCAAACATAGTGGCAAAGAGATTCGGTTTGTATTTTCTGATCTTGCCTTCTTTAGGGAAAAAGTTGCCAAAATCCCCCGGGTGCCGGGGGTGATTCACACTGAAGGGGTTGTAGTGTCCTCCTGTAGCATCACAGCCCTTGCTGAGATCCCCAAGCTCGTGGATGTGTATAGCTCTACCAGATTGGTTATTATCCAATGGAAACCCATCCAGGTAAAAAATGGCTTCTAATCTTCCAGATGAGTAATACTGTCTGAATAAGACTTGTCCAGTCACTTGTGGCTTGTCAGCATCTATTTTGGAGCTGGGCTTCATTTCACAAGCAGCATAAATCATCCCATCCGTCTCGTTACCAGGCATTACTGGGTAGACCAAATTCTGCCAGAGGTCATTCACTTTCTTCTGTATGTCCTGAAACCAGTCTTGGCTTGGATCAGTTTCTTTGTCTGTCATGACCCCAGAGGCGGACAGGGCGATCCCAGTGACCAGAGAAAGGAGCAGAAGCATCTTGGCAATTCAGAGCCTGCAGAAGGTACAAGAAGCCACAAAGGATTAAGGGTGTTTTGCAGCTGCGTGGCTGGAGAGGAGGCTCGCAGCCTGTGGTGGAGCTGAGCAAAACAGCTGGAGCATGATCCCCATAGACTGCTGCTTGCTGAATCTGGAGCGTGATTCCCATGGACTGCTGCTTGCTGAATCTGCCTAATGTAATGAACTGAAACTAAAAATGCAGATGCGTGTTTAAACACACACAACTGATGCCTATGATTAAAAAAACTCCAGCGATTCTGTATTTTACTCTAGATCTTGATCTTAAAAACTGCCTCTGTTTCCTTGCAGGAAGCAAGTAAGCCAAAGAGTTACCAAATCTTTTTCTGAGTTTGTGTTGCGACTTTTCTCTCTTACGAATTCCAGCAGGACAGTTTGCCAGGAGCCTGTTTCTGGTCTGTCTACTTAAGCACTAGTTAGGCATTGCAAACAGAAAGTAAAAACCCCACAGGCTGGTTACCTTGCCGAGCTGCCGCAGAACCCCTCAGTGGTCGCTCTTTGCCTCTGCTCCCCTAAAGTGAGGTGCGATCAGCCAGAAAGGCAGGGCTGTTTGAAGGTGATGCTCATGGAGCTGCGTGTTTGTGTCGAAGTTAGGTAACGGGCTGAGGGGAGGCGTCACCCGGAGAACTGGGGGAGGGGATGGAGGGAGGGAGCAGGGGGGAAAGTTTGAGGCATTCTTGTTTTGGGCAGGGTGAACAGTTTGTGCTGTCTCGGTTGAACCGTCAGTGTGGCCCTGGGTCCCCACCAACATTCCAGAGACAAGGAACAAAGTTACCGAGCTTTTAAATTAATCTTCCTTCTGATGACTTCATGTGCTTATCTAAGCCAAGTGACCTTCAACGTGCAGTGAGGGGAGAGCAAGGAGTGTTACGAAGGCACAGCTGGGCAGTTCGCTCATGTATGTGCTGGTTGTCGTTGAGCTGGTTTGCATTTTTATTTCTTCATTAGTAAAAATTGAAAGTGGTGCGTGAGCAACATAAACTGTTCCACATGGACGGGCACCAAAGTTTCTGTGCTTTTAAAACCTGAGCTCAAACTGTAGGTGTCGAGGTACATCTCAGCGATGCTTCCCTGAAGTTTTAAGGGCTAGTTAGTGCCTGCTGCTTCAGTCACCTAGTGATCGGCTCCCCTGAAGCCTTTCTTTCTTGTTTTTGGAGGCAGCAGTGATTTCATTCCAAGAGGAGAAGTGAGCAGTGCTGAGGCAGTGCAACATCAGGCTGAGGCATAGAGACTGTTTCCCAGAAGCTGGCTGGAGCACAGCGAGTTCACATGCATTTTGACATGCCGTGAGCTGAGGAATGCTCCACTCTCAGGGACATCACCCTGCCCGCAGTGCTTCCTGCTGCTGAAGCCATCACCAGAGCAATCGAATGGGCTGAGGTTTCCGCAGAGAGAAGAGTGCAGCTCTGATTACTCAGGCACAATTCTCAACGCGAGAAAATTGCAAAGAAAATTCTTTTTCCCAGTTCATGTCTCCTGCCAGCTGGGTAAGGAATGGGGCTGTCAGCTTCCGGAGTGTGCGTGTTAATCTTGCTGGTGCTGTACATTCCATCAGATCCAAGGCACTCGGTTATCCAAGAGCCAATATTTTTCCTGTCTGTATGAGGGAGAGTAGAGTTAAAGGAATGTCAACCGCTCAGATCATTAGCCAGGGACTGGAAATAGAGTTAACTTCTGCTTGGAATATTGGGATATTGAATGTGTTCCTTTAGCCCTGGGCTTCAGGTCCTAATCTATGGAACAGGATAACCAGTATTTCTTTTCTTCAGGGTATTTATGAGTTGTTCAAATCACCGTGCTCATGGGAACCATGCAGTGCTCAGTGAAAGCCAAACTGTAAGGCCGAGAGCGAGGATTGCCCCTCATCCCAGCTCTGCCTCCTGTGCAGCTTTCCCAAAGCTCACTCACTGGCAGGCTCAGAGCTGGGGAAATCCATACTTGCGGCAGGGTGATGCTATGAAATTGTGTGGGTTTAAAGCATTTCAAAGAAGTAAAATGTTTCATAATAAGGTTTTATGAATGTATGCGAAAACTGTTCAGCCAAAACGAGCCAAGTGCAGAGGGGGATGGTTTCAGTTTGTAAAATGCAAGAAGCAAGTGCCCAGTCTGGGTGCTGTTAGAAAAACTCTCTCTTAGCACCATAAACCATTTTTTAAGGGGACACAAGGAATGGAAGGAAGAAAAGGGCATTTTTCATGGTTTACTCCCTGAGCCATAAACTAGTGGACTGAATTTAACACATTTGCAGTGCAGTTTCTGAGTCAGTGGTCAGTACCCCAAGAAGATAATTGTAAAGCTTTTAGTTGCATTATAAGAAAGAGGGTCAGAATCGTAGCTGGTTTAAATGAACACAGTAAATGCTGCAGACTTCAGTGGCATTTGTGCTGCTTTACACCAGCTGGGATTCTGTCCCTGAAGAAAAAACACTTGCTGCAAAGCTCTTTTTTGACGTACTGCACATGTGGGATGGAAGCAGGAATGCAGAAGGCTGTAAAGGAGACGATCAAGGGGACAGATAGGACTGCAGCAAAGCTAAATGGTGTATTTGTAGTGCCCTGCACTTCAGAGAGTGAGAAGGAAATACTAACTGTGGGCTGGTGTAGGAAAGATGTATTTTAAAAAGGAGAAGGGCTGATAACTACAAGAAATGCAATTGCCAGGGCGATTTGGCATTCAGTCTGGCTCTGAAGGATGGTCGCTAAGTACTAACCAGGTGTATCATTAGAATCTATTATTACTCACTGCCTATGTTTTAGTGTTCTGGTTAAAGATAGGTGCTGAAAAACTAACAGCCTTTAAAGCAGACAGCGGTGTGCTGGTTTGTGCTGTGGTAATTTCTTCATATTAGCTGGTATGGGGCCATGTTTTGGGTTTGTGCTGCAAACAGTGTTGATAATACAGGGACATTTTAGTTGTTGCTGAACAGTGATTACACAGAGTCGAGGCCTTTTCTGCTCCTCACACCACCCTATCTATCAGTGAGTAGGCTGCAGGTGCACAAAGAGCTGGGAGAGGACACAGCCAGCACAGCTGACCCCCGCTGACCATAAGGATACCCCAGACCATATGGTGTCTTGCTCAGCATAGAAAGCTGGGGGAAGAAGAAGGAAGGGGATTTGATAGTGTTTGTCTTTCCCAAGTAACCATTATTTGCGATGAAGCCTGGGGATGGCTGAGCACCTGCCTGCTGATGGGAAGTGGTGAATGAATTCCTTGTGTTGCTTTGCTTGTGTCCGTGGCTTTTGCTTTACCTGTTAAACTGTCTTTTTATCAACCCATGGGTTTTCTCACTTCTACTCTTCCAGTTCTCTCCCCCATGCCACCCAGGGGCAGTGATCGAGTGACTGTGTGGGTATGAATTTTTGGCTGGGTTAAACTATGATGAGTGGTTAATAGGAGGAAAGCCCACAGGGACCTGACCATGTGCTTGTACTTGTATTGCAATGCTTGTTTGAAAAAAGACCCCTGCTTTTGTCCCAGCTGCACAGGATTATTGGATTTCATGCAGTGTCCTGGAGTCTCCTGGCTATATGAGACCACATCGAAAAAACAAACCTAGCTTTACTCATGGGCTTTACAATGGACTTTACACCAGACTCCTCTCACAAATTCTCAATGCATGCTATGACCTTTGGGGTTGGTTGGTTGGTGGGTTTGTTTTGTGGTGACATCATCCTTTTGCCATCACCCTGCTGTTCAAATTCACATCGTTAGATTTGTCCAGTGTAGAGTTAAACATGATGAAGAGCATCCTTTTGTAGCTAGCAGTAGCCTTGTTTTGCGTCTCCAGCACTTGGATCTGCTCTCAGTGATTTTATGGTAGAATGATTCTCCATAAAAATGACACCCAGGGAAGGCAGGTTTTATGTCTTCTGCAGTGGGTGATGGAGCCGACTGCTTTTCTCCACGTATGGCTGAGGCTGTTGCTGCTAAAAGAAAGGGAATGTTTGTAGCCTCAGGGAAGCGGAGTCCAGATCTTCAGGACCCTCATCTGCTCCTTTCATTCAGGGTACTTTCTGCGTTCCTCAGTGATGGTCCTAGCCTGTGAGCCAGTTATGCTGGTGGCTCATCAGGCAGCACCAGGGGCATCTGGCATTTGTTCATGTGTGTCTTAGAGACTGCAAGGCACCAAAGCTTCCTCACATTGAGTTTGGTGTGGTATCATAAGTGCTCTGCACAGCAATTGCCTACAGGCACAGCACCAGCTTCAAGTGACATCTGGCATGTCCCGGTACCTGCCCATGGGTCTGCAGGTAAAGCCTGCAGTTCTGGTTTTCATCTGTAGAGCTGCCCAGTTAGTCAGGATTTAAAAGCAAAAATGCTGTCAGGGTGTCTGTGAAGGTGCAATGGCTTTGGCTATTTACTGCCTGTCCTGTGGCCCAACACAGCACTGAGCTCCAGTGCTCAAGAGAGAGGGGCTTTGTCCTGGACATGAGTGTTTTCAGCCTGCACAGTGAGCATGGGGCTGGCACTGGGCTGCAAACAGGACCTCATCCTGCAGCAATCACGGTGGAGGAACTTGTTTGCAATTGCTTTAAGGAGAAAAAAAGGAAAAGAAAATGGAAAGTCTTGCTGTAGCAAATGGAAAATCTGTCACTGGTCTGGGCTTATCCTTCCTGTTTATTCCTGTTCCTTGACTTGGTGTTTCTATTTAAAGAAACAGAAGTATTTAGTGCCTGAGATAAGCATCCATTTATAATATTCTTGCAAAAGAGCTGTACGTATTTCCAGCTTTTAAGGGCATTATCCATTAAAAAATCAAGTTAAATAAATATACAAAAGGGAAACAACGCTGTTCTCGCTGAGGAATAATTTCTCTTGCGAATAGAAGATCATGCAGCTGCCAAACTATTCTAATCAAACCAATCTGAAAAATCTGTGAAATTCTTCCTCTTTAATAGCTTGAGAACAAATCATTTTGTGAGACTGAGGGAGAGACGAACTGTTAGTAAGCTTTTTGAAAAAGCTGCATTCAGAAACTCGGTCTGTCAACCTAATTTAACAGAATTTCATGTTCACATATGGATGGATATAAAATATAAATATAGAATCATACAATCATAGAGTGGTTTGGGTTGGAAAGGGCCTTAAGATCATCTAGTCCCAACCTCCCTGACATGGGCAGGGATGCCTCACACTAAACCATGCCACCTGAGCCTCTGTCCAACCTGGCCTTGAACACCGCCAGGGATGGAGCATTCACAAATCTGAAGAGAGATTTGCTGTTTGAAGGGAGACAAGAAATGAACACAAAACTTCCCTCAAGTTCAGTGTCCAATGGCCATACATGGAAATACCTTGACTTCTTTTCAAAATGCACACTGCACAGATTTTTCCCTTCCTTGCAAGAGCCTTGTGCAAAATGTACCAACAGCGCTTCCCTCTTCCAGCTAAACAGATTCAATTCTTTTAAGTTTTCCTCCTCAGTTTTGTAGGCTCCTATATTGAGTAGGTCGCCTTTTCCTATGGACTGTGCCCCTCTTTCTGAAAGAGAAGTGCACAAACATCTCAGCTGACCAGCATGGACTAGTACTGCACTTGTCTCACAGCCTATATTACTCTCTATATCATATTGTGATCTTTGCGTGATCCTTTCCTGCAGAACTGCTGTCTATGCAAGTGTTTCCATTTTATGTTTCTTCATTCCTGCCAAGTGTGGGATTTTACCTTTGTCTTAATTCAATTACCTCCTTTTTTTATTCCCCCCACCCCTTATTGTTTCTGCAGCTTGTCACGAACATTTTGAATTCTAATCCTTCCCCACAGTGTATTTACAGCCCTTCCAGCTTGGTGTCAGCTGTGAATTTAATCAGTTTACTTTTTGTTCCATCATCCAAGTCATTAACAGAAGGGCTGAATAAAACCAAACCACAGACAACCTTCTGCACCTGAGGCAGGCTGTCCTCCCCACTGCGAATGGACTGGTTTCCACACTGGGTGCAGATTTTCCACAGACTCTGTGCCTGCTTTATTAAGGATGGGTTCAAGACCATCTTTTCCCCCAGTCTGTATGTAAGAATGTCACATGAGGTAGTGGTTAAAATATTCAGAAAAGCAAGTAAAGCCAAGATAAACATCTATTACTATTTCTATATGCAAGACTGATTATCCTCTCCTAGAAAGAACATTAAAAGTTCCTGAGGTCTTTTATTTATTTCCCTTTCTGGCTTTCAGGTGGATGCAAAACGTTTGCCTTTTTTAGTGGGTTTTCTGTGGCTGTGACTTACTGGTTGAGCCTCACCTTTCCTCCCTGAATCTTCAGACTTCATGGGAAACAAAATCATTTACCAGCTTTATCTCAATATGTCTGCATTACCAATATTCCCCTGGAAAAGCCAAAATGTTTTTGAAGTACTGCCTGACACTAAGTGGCATCTGAAACCTCAGGCATCCAAAATCCAATGAAAGCCATCTTTTACATGCACATCCCCACACTATCTCCCTTCTGCCAAAAGAGTCAATGGGACCCATTGGTTGTTAATATTACATCAGCTATGGAAGCAAAGATGAGGCTAGTTCATGCTAACCAGACTAAATACATTTCCAGAGGTTCACATTTCTGACCTCCTTACTTCTTGCCAGCAGCACCTCTTTGTGAAAGTCTCCCAGTCTGTCCCTGGAAGGGGACCTCCATTCCAGTTGCCAATACCACAAGGCACATGCACCAAACCAGGAAAGCTTAATGCATTTTAATGTAGAGCCATACAGGCATGTCAGGTAATTAAATAGAGTGAAAAATTATGAGGCTTTCTTTACAAACTCAGCAGGGTCTTAGTGCCCCCCGCCGCAGACAAGAAGCCTCCCACCAGCACTTGACTTCTTGCAGGCACCAAGGGCTCTGCTTTGCACAAGAGCAAGCTGAGGGCAACCATGCTTTATGAAGACAAAAGCCCACCTGGTTTTGATAGCAGACAGCAGCTCCTGCTCTGATAGGAGCCCAACTGCAAACACTGTGTGTGAAGGTTAACAGCTGTGGAAGGCAACAGCCCTGGGCTGTTGGGGGACTCAGTGCTCAGCAGCATCTGGGAAGCTCCTGAGGAGGTTCCTTGTCCTTGAACACTGCAGGGTGCAGAAGAGTAGGTTTTGTTCCTGGAGGCTTTCTCAAAGCAGGTATTTCACTGCAGATGTTGTGGTATGCTACTATGGTGTATATATATATAAGAAAGTGTAGTTTATTGTTGGATATCCATCTCCTTTGAAAGCTGTGCAGTGCAGTTCAGGGCCTGAAACTCTTGAGTACTTTTCGGAGCAGTTTGTGATAAAAGCCATTGCATTTGATTGTTTCAGAACAGCAGGAAAAACCAAACCTCAAAAACAAGCATGCTTTTTTAATAGAGCAACAATTGTTTTCATGGTAAAGTGGCTCCCCACCTTTTTAGCCATGTTTATTCTAGTGGGTTAATTTTTGTAAGCATAACTGAAACCCTGGGAGACTAATAAAGTTTAACAATGTGTGTTAATTATATCCACTTTTGTTGTCTCAGTGAAAAAATGGGATCCTAAATCCTATTTACAAGCTGGAATTTCAGAGGTTCCAGCCCCTCATCTGACTTTAGCATCTCTTAGTTTCATGCAGCTTCTGTAAGCCTGTGCACATACTTAAGTTCCCCTGTGGAGAATGGTTTTGGAGATCAGACATTCGGGGATTAGGAACACAAGAGGTTTTCTTTACCCTGTTTAAAATCATTTTGACACTTTAGTGTAAGTCATTAAGACTATTTTCTTGAACAGTCAAATGAGCCACAGTGTGGGTGAACCATTTTTAGGAAAATTAAATAAAACCATTTTAATTTCTAAATAACTCACCTTTACGAATTTTAACGTAAATACTTTGCACACTCTGAAGCTTTGATCTGAGGTAAATATTTTCCCCTGAATTCTTCCTAGGAAGGTGAATTCCCAACCAAGTAAATACCTGAAGTCAGGAGGGACAGCAAGTAGCAATGGTCACTTCTATCTGAAGATGTTCTTAGTATTGTTTATATTTGCATTTGCTTGCCTTACTTTTCCCCTTTTCACTTTATCTGTGCATTAGAACAAAGTTTCCCCAAATGGAGTCAGGTTTTAGGATCTCCACAGAGATTCAGCTTGGTTCTCTGGATTCTGATTTTGGACCAGGTGAATTCTATTTGTTCCAACCCAGCAGCACAAAGGATTCGAGCATTTCTGAAGCTGGGTGTGTGGCTTTACAAAAGCAGGATGGATAGAAGGCAAAACACATGAAGGGACTGTATTTTTACCAGCTGCAATGTATGCATTAATAAGCAAGACTGAGAATGCCACCTGCTTGCAGAAAGGTTTTCAACTTGCAGGGCATGGAGTTCTTAATAGTATTCCATTAGATATAATGAGGTGTGCTGGTGCAGATTTCCCCCATGAAGTTAGTACACATTTGTACAAAATAAGGCTCCTGCTGGGGTGTTTTATGAATGTGGAGTCTTTCAGATCCAGTTAAATAGGATAACCAGCTGTTTTCCAGGGCACATGGAGAAATCCTTGGATTGGTTGTTGCTCCTGCTCTCAGCTTGAAGATGCCTGCAAAAAAGGAATAAAACCACAGAAAAATTTTACTGTGGCCTTCTTGAAGGGAAAGCAGTCCTTTGAATGCATCAGAATTAGTTCTAATAGATGCAGGGAAAAACAAACAAAAAACAAAGAGCAAAATACATTTCTTTGTCCTTTCATTTTGTTACAAACCTTCCTTCCGTCTTCAGCCTCCAGGTTTCCCTCCCTTGCCGTATGTTTTATTACTTGGAAGGCTTTATTCACAAAACCTGCTGATGTTATGAAAATTGGGGATGATAAGGTTATGTAGTACATGGTTGAAGCCAGACATAGATTGGATGTATTTCTTAGAGGATTACTAAATTTTGTTAACAGGAGTGTGCCTGAGTAATTCCACTGGAAGCTCTGCTGTGCTTGTTATGAAACATTTAATCCCGAAGCAGATACAGGGCTGCTCCTTAGCAAGGTCCAGTTCTCTGATCAGGCTAAGGTTAGGTCACTTTTGTAATGTGTAAAGCTAGATCATTAAATGGTGTATAATGGTTTCACTGGAAAAAGAGTTGTGGTCATGGCAGGAAGTATCTCACCTACCACAAAATGCCAATATCCCAATGTCTTGTTCACTTCAGAATCCTTTTCCACTGCTGGCACACAATATAGGCAACAAAATAAAATCAGCATATAAAGCATGGGCTTCAATGTTAGTTTTAAATATAGTGAAAATATCTAACACTTTCTGTAGCTTTTTATGACTTGCATATCCTTAGTACATGACACTAGGCCCTTAAGAAAACTTGCTGCTCCTAAAGGCATGATATTATGATGACATATAACTAACTCTGTTAATGTCAGTGCATTGGTGTGTTTGTTAGTGAGGGGCTAACCCAAGCTAGGGAACCTGAAGCAAGAAATCTGAGAATATCAACACTAAAAAAACCCAGAAAGGACTCTGACCTTAGAGCCACCATTTTCTCACAGTGATGAACCCATCTAACTAAGGCCACCCAGGAGCTACTGAGAAGGTAATTTCTACAGGCTCTTCATTTAAGAGAAGGGTGAGCCAAGACATTTCCAGAAGCTTCAAGCATTTTGCATAATGACTTGTATGCTGCTGTGGTGGGGTAACCCCAGTGGGCAGCTCAGACCCACTCAGTTGCTAGCTTGCTCCATCCCCAGCAAGGTGAGAGAGAGAATTTGAAGGGCAAAACCGAGGAAACTCATGGGTTGAGATAAGACAGTTTAATGGGGTGGTGGGAGGGAAGGCAAAGACAATACACGATGAAAAAGCAGTCACTCCATAGCAGCAGACCAGTGCCCAGCAGTCCCTGAGTAATGGCAACTTTGGAAAAGCTTTGGCCCCTTAGTTTATTGCTGAGCATGATTTCACATGTTATGGAATATCGCTTTGGTCATCTGTATCCCCTCCCAGCCTCTTGCCCACCCCAAGGCTACTCACTGGCGGGGCACTGTGAGAAGCAGAGGTGCCTTGATGCCATGTAAGCACTGCTCAGCAATAGCTAAAATACTCCTGCGTTAGCAATGCTGTTTCGGTCACATATCCAAATCACTGCACCATATGAGCTACTATGAAGGAATTTAAACCCATCTGAGCTTGACACCTGCAAGGCTGGATGCTGGCATAGCCCTGTACTGGAAAGGAAAAGAGGAAACATTTTTAAGTCACAGCTAATGTGGTTTGCAATTACAAGAGGAAAGTGAAAGGTATTCAATAAGGACTTTGTTTTGTACTTCCAGGTATACCTTTCTTTCTGCTACAGGGCTGAATTACCACTGGTGTGCTAATAAAGGCCACTTGATATGTCTGAACAAACTCCTAATTGCTTAATAAATCGCTCAAAAAGTTATTTGGTGAAGTTGCAAATTGTTAACTGGCTGGAGATTCAGCAAGCAGCAACTGTTTCATACTAGAAACTTGACTGGGAGAACTGGCCCAAGAACACCTGTGTTCATTGCCAGAACCATGATTTTTTCCAAGTTTAAAAGTTATTCCCCACTTGTAT
This sequence comes from Psittacula echo, assembly GCF_963264785.1. NCBI lineage: Eukaryota > Metazoa > Chordata > Aves > Psittaciformes > Psittacidae > Psittacula > Psittacula echo. The sequence continues at coordinate 19,574,793 of NC_137735.1, read as the reverse complement.
CCACAAGGAAATGGAAAATTTGGTTCAATGTAATATAATCTTAGAGTGCAATTAGTGTCATAAATGACCATTTGGTATTTATATTATATTTATGTATTTCCTAGCTGTGAATTAATCATACAGGTCCTGTTCCACTCTGAATCTATTCATCAATTGGAGTTCTTGTGGTTATTCAGTTTATTAAAATCCAGTTCTATGTTTCTGCACAAAGGATGAATATCTTTTGCCTTTGTTATGGATATTTATGCATGTTTCTGACGAGATCTGAGATGGCACAGTAGGGTTCTTAGTTTATCTTTTGATTTAATGGATAATTTTTAATTTCAAGATTGCTCTATCAATATCCAACTGGGTAAGGATTTTGAAATCAGCTTTAGGAGAGTTCAGCTAGAATTCCACTACAAAATTCAGATTAAAAAAACCCATCACATCAAAAGGTAAGGATCTCTATAAGGTCGAATAGAGCATACACGCTATATGTAATCACATAGTCCCACTGCTCCTTATTATAGCCATATAGTCCCCTTTTTCAGACAACAGAAAAGAATCTCTGTGTTTTGAACACTTCTGGTGTGGTGTGACTACATAGTTTGGTAATTGCTGCATGCAGCTTCATCAAAGAATATTGTCAAATCACAGCAGGAAATGTGGTCCTAAGATTAAAAGGCAGATTTGGATTCCGGATGCATTTTAGTCAGTGTCTTTCTCTTGACATGGAATAAGCTATCTAACCTCCTCTTACCTCCAATTTGCCCTTCTTCAAAATGTTGATAACAATGACTCACTTCCTCATGGGGGCACTTTGAGGCTTAGATGAAGTCTGAAAAGTTGCTTCTGACCCTGAGAAAATTGATGTCAGAAATTGCAATATTGGAATACTAATCTTCCAAGGCTTAGATAAATAATTGTCCACAAATGAAAAGCTATTTTCTCTGCAATTTTTTGCCCCCATCTGTAATATTACCTGAATTAGTAGGGTCCAAACTTAATACAGACAACAGAGGAGCCAGTGGACACTGCCTGCTTAAGTAAACAACAGCCAGAGCCCGAATTATTAGTAAATACCAAGGCTTCATTTAGGTTGAATAACGCTGCAATCCAACAAATAAATGAGCCATCAAGTTTGAATTTATGTAGCATACGAAACGCATTAAAGCCATCTGACCATGACAAAGGCTTTTTCTGCTGTGAATAATGAGGCCAACATATTATAATATCCTTTAGATGAGACATTAAACCCAAGGTCCTTTCTATTTGTCCCTGGTGGCTGTCCAGGTGGAAGTTAAAGACTCCATGGCATTTCACTAAAACCATGGAAAATCTCTGCCCTCCATTGGTATTACTTTCCCTGTAAATAAATAAAATAAATTTAAAAATTAGAATAGCCAAGGCTATGTACGAGTTGAATATCATCAAGCAAAAGAACAGTTTTATTATCAATGAGGATAACGGGAAAAGTTCTTTTGTTTAGCGAGAGCAAGGTCAGTGTCCCTGGTACAAATGTAGAACTTTGAAGTGTTTTTATGTGCTTTACATTCTTAAAATCCCAAAGGACTTTCATTCTCATCATTAACAAAAATTGTGGTAAAGAACAACAAATCCAAATCACTATATGTTTGCATGTGTCTATGCTTACATAAGTAGGCATGCACATTTACATGTGTAATTTCCAAGAAGAAATAGCTTGGAGACAAACAGAAAATAATTATGCCAGGAAGAATTCCTTACCTTAGCCTGTATGTATGTGAATTACTTCAGGAAGCGAATCACATATATATTACATCTCAATTTTCAGTTTCTTTTGTGTAATCCTAATGATTTTTGTATCACCTGAGATATTTTAGTTATACCTTTAGTTTGATACGAGCCTCAGTGAATGTTCATCTACTGTATGATAACCAGGCTCTTGTTCACTGAGCCTGCATCTTAGTTGCATAGTTTCACACCAGGGTTTCTTAGCATTAGGCTCTCAATAAGGGCATGGCACAATAGGTCAAGTGACAGGCAGATTTCAGAGCCCTCTCATAGGTGTAGATCTTATATATTATCTTATTGATACCGAGCTGACTCGACTCACTTGTTTGAATTTACAGAAATTAAAGAGAGGATGAGGGAACAACCCCCTTGAAAGAAACAGAAAAATCAGGCTAGAGCTGAACCCACTTAGCAGCTGAGATAATAAAGCCTTTCAGGAAGAACTGACTGATGAATCTGGACATCTTTCAGTTTTCTGAATAATGAGCCAGTTCTTCCGTCTTGCCGAGAAACATATGGGACATGAGGAATCTGCTAGGAACCCAGCCGTGTCTGTCCCGTTTTCCATCCTCTCTGTTAGAGGCAGGGAAGCGGTGCCTTACAAGGGAAGAAGTTTTGAGGGAAACCTTGGTATTCAGTTAAAGCAAGTTCAGCCTTTGTGAGTTCTATGCCCCTTGGTGTCTGTTCCCTTTTTATCAACAGGAATGCCACAGAAAGCTGAGGGACTTGTCCAACAGAGGTTAAAGCTATCTGGGCTAAGGAATCCGTTCTGCTTCCTTTTTTTAATGTGTATCTGCTTGAAATTCCTGACTCGACAAAAATGTCCCACAGGTCATGCCTTTCAGGTCCTTATATTTGAGAAAGGTGCTTTCCAAGAGAGGAGAGCGTGGTAAGAGAAAAGGAAGGTAAATATTTATCCTTGACACACCTTACTATTGATTTTCTTGACTTCCATTTCATTCATCCCCACATTAGTGATAGGTAGCTCTAATAATGAGGACTGAAAACACAGGCTGGCTTTGATATTTCTTTTTCTTTCCTTTTTGTGTTTTCTTTTCCAAAAGTCATTAAAGACTATGCTTTAAATATATTTAATTACATTTAAATATATATGTTCTTTGTGGGCTTTATTTTCAAAGTGCTGAGACCTTAGTAGATCAGATGTCGTGGTTTAAGCCCAGGCTGTAAATCAGAACCATGCAGTCCACTACCCCCCCCCACCTTTCTTCCCTCTGCTTCTGGAGGGACGGGGAGGAGAATCAAAAGAATGCAGCTCCCACGGGTTGAGATAAGAACAGTTTAATAACTAAGGTATAACACAAATCACTACTGCTACCACCATAATAATAATGATAAAGGAAATAACAAGGAAGAGAATACAACCGCTCACCGACCGGTACCTCACCCCCACCCTGCCATGATCCAGCCCTTCCGGGAACTCTCCGTTCTACCTCCTGGGCATGACGTGCTGTGGTATGGAATACCTCTTTGGCTAGTTTGGGTCAGGTGTCCTGTCCCTGCTTCCTCCCGGCTTCTCCTCCCCCCTGGCAGAGCATGAGACTCACAAAGTCCTTGGTCAGGGTAAACATTCTGACCCCCAACTGAAAACATCGGCTTTATCAGTATTATTCCCAGGCCAAAAGTCAAAACACAGCACTGCACCCGTAGAAAAAATGACTGCTACTGCTAAACCAGGACAGTATCCACCCCTTATTCCATACCATTCACATCATGCTCAGATCCCACATTTTCAATATACCATCACTCTCATTTCAGTGCACTGTTATCTTAGTGCACGGACCAATCCCTATAAAGCTGCTGAGTCCATTCAGTCCATGATGGTGGGCTCCATCTCTTGTAACAGTCTTTCAGGGCAGGAGAGGCCCATTGCAAAGTCCACCCCTCGATCATGAGACCATCTCTATGTTGCATCTCTGCTCTGATGGCCTGAAGTGTCATGGGCCCATCAGGCTCAAAATAATTCACCCTCCCCTGCAGCAGTCTCTGCAACTTGTCGTCGGGGACTCCACACAGCTGCCTTCCATCTCCGACGCTTTCAAAGCACTGGAGGGGCCCAGTGGATTAGATACTCGCCCATACTGTCCCACACACCGTGACACTCACGACTGTCCAGCCTTGGGGAAAACCTCTCGGTCCCCCTGTATTGTCTAAACCCAGACAAGACCCAAACCTGACTCTGCTTAACTCTCGGGATCAGACAAAATGGTCGTGGGTAGAACTCACTCTGTGTGTGTGCCAACATGGTGATCCCCATCACAATCAGCAGGCAGGTCCCAAGGGTACCCAAAGGCCATTCAAAACCTTCAGAACTCTCAAATGATGCTGCTGTGCTTGAAGGCTCTCTCACCACCAGCTTCTCTTTTTCCGAGTCCAGATCTTCCTCCTCCCTCTTGCTGGGAAATGCTGCGGGGTCTCCTGCATCCTCCTGGGGCTCAGGCTCACGGGGCTCGGCGGGCGGCTGCTGGGGGATGCTCTCAGCCGCCGCGGGGCTGGGCTTGGCCGTGGGGCTCGGCTCCTCCGCCGCCTCCTCCCGCTGCTCGGCAGCCGCCTCCTTCCCTTCCTCGGCAGCCGCCTCCTTCCCGGCCTCCGGCCCCGCTCCCGCCGCTGCTTGGTCCCCGGGGCCGCTCTCCCGGGCCACTTCGGCCGCCGCCGGCTCCCGGGGCCGCTCCCCCTCAGCCCCCCGCAGCCTCACGAAGATGGAGGTGAGGACGAGGGCCAGGACAGTGAAGAGCAGCGGGACGGCCAGGTACAAGTCTGCAGCCACGTCCATCCCGCCCTGCTGCTGGAGCCCCCCCGTATTACAAGCCATTACCATAAAGTACAATGAAACAAGAACCTTAGCCCAAGGCCCACACTTGATAAACACTAACACAGCAAATACCGGCTCTAAGTAAGCTACGACATACAGAAACTGTGACATCAAGAGAAACAACTTTGAGAGCCAATAAATCAGCATTGTGCCTCGGTCAGATCTGTTGTTATCTCAACCCTTCGAGCCCCACGTTGGGCGCCAAAAAGAACTGTCGTGGTTTAAGCCCAGGCTGTAAATCAGAACCACGCAGTCCACTTCCCCCCCCACCTTTCTTCCCTCCGCTTCTGGAGGGACGGGGAGGAGAATCAAAAGAATGCAACTCCCACGGGTTGAGATAAGAACAGTTTAATAACTAAGGTATAACACAAATCACTACTGCTACCACCACCATAATAATAATGATAAAGGAAATAACAAGGAAGAGAATACAACCGCTCACCGACTGGTACCTCACCCCCACCCTGCCATGATCCAGCCCTTCCGGGAACTCTCCGTTCTACCTCCTGGGCATGACGTGCTGTGGTATGGAATACCTCTTTGGCTAGTTTGGGTCAGGTGTCCTGTCCCTGCTTCCTCCCGGCTTCTCCTCCCCCCTGGCAGAGCATGAGACTCACAAAGTCCTTGGTCAGGGTAAACATTCTGACCCCCAACTGAAAACATCGGCTTTATCAGTATTATTCCCAGGCCAAAAGTCAAAACACAGCACTGCACCCGTAGAAAAAATGACTGCTACTGCTAAACCAGGACACGTCACGCAGGCAGGGTGAAGGTTACTGAAAAAGCAAAGAGAGGCTATGACACAGGACCATTCTGAATGGGCTCCAGCAGTTTTGCCCCCAGCACTGCAGAGCAGAGACGTGTAACCTTTCCTCGGGTATGAGATTGTCGTGATTTAAACACAGTCAGCTTGCTCACTCCCCCCTCTTCCTCCTCCCCGCTCCTGGAGGGATGGGAAGGAGAATCAAAAGAATGTAACTCCCATGGGTTGAGATAAGAACAGTTTAATAACTAAGGTATAACACAAACCACTGCTGCTACCACCAATAATAATAATGATAAGGGAAATAACAAGGGAAGAGAATACAACCGCTCACCACCCGTCAACTGATGCCCAGCCCGACCAAGCAGTGATCTAGCCTTTCTGGGTAACTGCCTCCAGTTTATATAGTGGGCATGATGTGCTGTTGTATGGAATACCTCTTTGGCTAGTTTGGGTCAGGTGTCCTGTCTCTGCTTCCTCCTAGCTTCCCCTCCTCCCTGGCAGAGCATGAGACTCACAAAGTCCTTGGTCAGAGTAAACATTACTGAGCAGCAACTAAAAACACCGGTGTTATCAGCGTTGTTCCCAGGCTGAAAGTCAAAACCACAGCACTGCACCAGCTACTAAGAAGGAGAAAAATGACTGCTACTGCTGAACCCAGGACAGAGATTGAGAGTAATGCATAGGTAGCATCCTAGGACTGCCCAAGGTTGATGCTGTGGATGGCAACTGCTGAAGGCTCTGCCTGTGAAGCGACAATGCCTCAGCAACAGACTCCTGAGGGGGTTGCTGCTTCCATCCTAGCCTGACACTTAGGGGATACTATGACAGCGTAGCCTGGTGTGATGCACATAAACTGGGTCATGGCAAAAGGAATGGCTAAAAAGCTGTGCAGCTGGCCCTGTCCCTAATGATCCATGACTCCATTTCACCCTGTGATACGAAAGCCTCAAAAAGTAAAAAAAAAAAAAAAATTTTCCAAATCTTCCTATCAACAAAACGTGTGTGTGTTATCCATGTCACTTCTCTAAATGGGAAAATATTTCAATATCAAGTGGATTTTTAAGCTATGCCTTTTCTTTCATGGCTATGATCAAAGATGCTATTCTAACCTACGGGGACAGATTCAGGCTGTGTTTGTGACAGCTGCTTTGTATGACCTAACCACAAACTTTGAGAGTAGCATAAGTGGCCTTCAAAGCAACACATGGCATTTTTTTTTTGTTGTGGATCTCTTCTAGATGGACACAGAAAGAATTTGTCCCTTCAAATTCAGCTCACTAACTTATAAAGAAATAGTTCAGTCATCTGAAAAAGTTGTCTAATCTTCCATACGATCTGCTCTGGTATCATTGTGTACCCTTCCACCAATTACCTACAGAGCTTTATTCTACACCTTAATGTATTTTCCACATGCACTTTTCAACTCAACGAGATTCTTTTAAAACTTCCAAACCTTCTTTTTTGGCCTCCTTACCTGCTGTCCAAAAAACCAGAGGCAGGGTGCTCACAACATAGGGTCGTGATATATGACTGGATTGTTTGGACTCCATCCCATGGAGGGTGGTGATAGACATCTGCCCAAAAAGCAATTAATTGCCATGTATTTGGAGAGATTTACCACCTCCAGAAAGGATTTGTGTTAGAAACTGGGCTGTTTATTGAGGATTTCTTTTTTCTCAGGTGTTTCACACTCAATTTTCAAGAATTAAGAAAAACCAAAAAGTTGCAAAATATTTTACCACATAACACAGACAACAACATGTAGATGTAATTATTAGGGACATCTGAAGGGAAAACAGGGTCGCACCATTAGCCCCTACTAAAATGCATTGGAGTTGATGAATTATTTTAATGGGACAGAATGACAAAAAAGGGACTGTTTCACCTAAGCAGGGACAGCTGGTCTCTGTGACAAGGATACATTGCTGTCTTGTGGAGTCTGCCAGCCAGCAAGGCTGAAATAATAGCACTGAGAGAGGTGTGAACACTCCTCATTCACCTTAATTGAGAACTAATATGAAGTCTAATTATGAACACTTTGTATTAACTGCTTCATGTCTGAAGGCAGATGTCTGATCAACAGCCCTCCATCACGTCCGGGGAAGGTCTGCTTTGATTTTCCGGACAGTTACGCATCCTGATGTCATGATGCCAGCTGTGCCAAACCACATCCAGCTAACAACTGTCCCTACCAGAGGCTTTTGATCCTCTTTCTGTTCCTGGGCAGTGGAGAGCTTGAGACTAGATTTCCATCTGAGATCCAAGCTTCTCCTTTCCTGCATGCTGTGGCACCAGTCGGCAGCTCCCCAGGACCTTTACAAGGCGTATCTGTATAGAACCGCCCCTTTCTGCAAACTACGCTGTGCTCAGCAGCTGGAGGAACAGGGTTCATCCTGATACTGCAAACCATGGCTGGTCTTTTGCCACTGCCAGGGAGAGCCATCACTGTTGTGGGCTGGAGGTGCAGGCACAGACCATCTGCCAGGATTCAAAGCGCTACAGTGGGATTGGAAGATTTAAGTGACTAATTGCAGAATTTACTTTCATACAAAGTGTTTGTGTGAGGGGGAGAGAGAACAGGATTAACTTAAGTGCCAGAGATTTCTCCAATTATTTGAAAGGTGGTTGGAGAATGACTGTTTAATCTTGCATCTCACCTGCTGCTGAGAATAAGTGCTTGAGTTTAGAAATGCCAGCTAGATGAGGACTGAGGCTGAGGCTGCTAGGGTTTCATTTGTAAGTCACACAACCAAGGCTAGTGATGAATGCAAGGCACCAACCAGTTGCTAGCTTTTGTGGGCTGTGATAAATCAGACTGGAAACCAAGCCCAGTTCCAAAAGAATTAAGGATGCGATTCTACTTCCACTTAAAAGAGAGGTCCAAGATTGAGGCTTAAGTACCACGTTGCAAATCCTCAGTGCTACTTTTAGCAACTGTCCTGGCCAGTGGCACAAAGAAGATTAAGGCAGCAGCCCTGAAGAGCAAGTGTTTGGTGTTGCCTGCTGAACCACGTTGAGCAGCGCTGGGCTCATCCTGGTGCTCAGGTTCAAAAGGAAAATATGGGGAGCATCTGCTGTCTCCCATCAGTATTAAAAATCCCCACCAACCTACACAGGAGGGGAAGGAAAAGGAGGATGGAAAACAAGCTAAGAAAAAAATCCAAAAGAACAAATATAAACAGAAAACCCATGCCAAAACCGAAGTCTTCGGACCCCTGATCAAAACAACTTTGATCACTGCATCTATTCTCAGAAGCGCCTTATTTTAGAAAGCAGCTCACTTTCTAACAAATAAAGAATTGCTCTGTGGTTTCTTTCCAAAGCTTAAATTCAGCTTTCTAGAGTAAGATGAAAAGCTAATTTTCTTGAAGTTTAACATATTTGTGTAAGCATGTCAGGTGAAATAAATGACATTGATATTCAGTGTGTATATAGGTGGCACCAGCTCCCAAAACTCTCTCTCTTTTTCATCTTACTGGAACATTAACTTATGCTCCTGAGGGCTATGCAGCATGCAGCATGAGAGTGTGAACTTAAAGATAATCTATCATAGCTCTCTCCTGTGTATCACTCTCTTTCCCTAAACTTTTCCATATCAGAATAGAGAACAGAGGGAGTTTACTTTTGCTTTAGCTGCCGCTAACTGCACCCATGCAGGGTCTTGTTCAAAACAAATATTTGCATCCTACAGATTGACTTCTCCCCACGTTCCCTTGGTAAGTAGATGAGTGAACATCTTACCATAATAACTAGGTCACAGCAACGTTAAGAATTGGTCTTTTGAATAACGATAGTAACAGTAAAATATGTCAAGAACTGTAGTAAGAGCAGGGGGAAGGAGGAAAGGAATTTAATGGGAAAGCCTGTCATCCAGGCCAGCAGGAGCTGGTGACATAGAGGGCTGAGGAGCACTGCTGGTACCCAGTTTCCCTTTTTCATATTAATATCAAGAATTTAATCTGCATTAATTACTTAAACTTGTAATTTACCTTTCAAGTAGAGCTCAGTTTTGCAATTCACATTTTGCAGAATGGGAAACAGAGGCACACTTAGGTTACATGACTTTTTTCTTTCAGATCTACTGTGAGATTAAAAAAAACCCTGCTGATTTCTGCACCATGTTACTGAGCTACTTTGCTTTTTTTTTCATAGGAATACCAATGTGTTAGCTAATGGCTGATGTTGCTGATAGGGATCAGCATCAGAGATGGCTGGAGATGGCAGATGACATAGCTTTAGTTAAAAAGTAAAATATTCTGAGGTGTAATATATCTTCCTGACCTCTATTCTTCTGTTCTTGTTTATTTGTATATGATGTTAAAGGCAAGAGTAGGAGTAGCTGCAAAATAGGTAGAACAAGATGAGTGAGAGGATGCATGGCCCTTGAAGAGACGTCATTCAGTGTGCAGCAAATTACCCTGAAGTATCAGATCCACAGTTATTGTTTATTTGTCTTTAGCTGTGTCTATAAGAGAAAGAGGCAGAGCTTGGCACAGGAGCACAGCCTGCAAATTTTCTTTTAATGCCTTTACTTCCATCCATCAGAGAGCTAAACCATAGAAAAATAGTCTTTTCAAAAAGCTAGCAGAACATGTCATCAGACCAGCTGCACATTTTGAAGAGAAATCTGACTGATAGAGTAGATGATGGAATTAGTCTTGAACTCATAGAAACATGCAATATCTGGGCAAAAATAAGCAGGACAAAGAAAAGTCCGTGAAATGTAAACTCTCTGAATATGCAAGGAGCTGAATTATTATCTCCAGACAGGGGGCACACACAGTGCTAAGCAGTGCTCTTTCAGCTATAGCTATACCTGTAAGAAAAAAGCCATTTCACAAAAGCTTGCTGGTAAAGGAAATGAAACAGTAGAAAAACAGCCTCCATGTAGCCTGGAGAATGTACGCTGCACAAAGATGACTGCACTGCCCGCTGTGTGAGATTGTATCTGATTATGTTGTAAATATGGTCCCAATGGTGCGTGATACAATAAAATGTGAAGAATTCAAGCTCTGTGATTGTCTCAGGAAACAGGCTGTTGATTGCAGAAGGCTTTGAGAATATTCTCAGGAACTTGTAATGCTGTATTTGTCCTGTTCTTGTCACTTCTCTCTGCTTACATGCCACTGGCCACCATTAGCAGAGGATGCTGACTGGTTTGACTTGTAATCTGGCTCAGTATAGCCTTTGCACACCAGGGTTCAAGAGGAGATCTTCAGCCTTTAAGAAAAGTTGGCCAGTCATTGCGGAAGCCACAATGTAATGAGACTTTCCAAAAGCAAAACCATCTTTCTATACTGGTTGCTGTATGTAACATATATATCACCCCTGTTACAATCTTGTTGGAGTTTTGTTGGGTTGGAATGGACTGATTGTCCCTAAATTCTTGAAGCAAGAAGTGTTACATTTGATACACAGGATACTTAGATATGGAAAAATCTACACTGTAGGTCAGAACCATGCTGTGCAGGGATAAATGCCCTAAGTAGAGAAACAATAACAATGGATGTTAAAGAAAAATATAAATTATCAAAAGTAGCTCAATCAAAAATCTGGGAGGACAATTCCAAAAATTGCAAGTGCTAAGGTTTGCACAGGTTTCTTTCATTACACTAATCTAAATTGTTTTAGATTATTGTCAAGTAATAATCTTATTATGCCAGAGTGACAATATTTGTGAAAGCAGCCAGAAAATGGGTAATCTCATGTGTGTTGCCAGAAACCACTTGTAGTAAGAAATACTGAGCTGTAATTTGATAGTTATGTGTTTAAATATTTATCAGAAGAACATGATAACAAGCACTCTTGAGAGTGCTTGAGACCAGAATAGCCAATGGTTCCACTGAAGATAACATTAATGTGGTTAAGATAATGTTTGAAATAAAAAGCTAAGGAATGTTACACTCCAGCTTGCAGAGCTGTCACCTGCAGGAAGCATTGTTTGACAGAAAGGTTATTACCAAAGAATCTAACTGTTTAAGCATGAAAATTAAAAATAGAGAGTTGTGGAGTCTTTTAAACACTACGCAGCACACAGAAAACACAGAAATCACAAAGCACAAGCTGCAGTCTATGCTATAGCAGAACAATAGAACAAGATGCATATTAATATGAAGAGCAAATACAGGTAAAAAAACCCCTATTTTTCATAGTTGCTTTTATGCTTTTTAGACCAGATAACTAGGAAATGCTTTCAGAAGAGGAAAGGGATTTGGATGCTGTATCCCAGAATTGGAAGGTCAGTGAAGAGCCTGACATCTTCACAAGCGCAGGCTGAGAAGAACAATGCAAAGACTAGGCAAACTGACTCACAGACTGAGAGTATAAGGTATGGTGCATACTTCATTCTTTCCGTTTTGGAAGAGGGAGATATAAAGATGAACAGTGGTTTCTACTGAACCATGCTGTTTCTGGTATAGTGTCGTGGCACACACTAGCTGTTTGGAGTTAGTATTAGCAGCCTGACAGACTCAGAAATCCCTTTCCTTCTCTCATAAGCTCCTTCCACACTTCTCTGCTGGTTGTTATATCACAGACTCATCATGGCTATAGCTGCTACTCCAACAGGAAAGAGCTATTACAGAAGAGGCGCAAACTACCACGATGTCAGTGACAAAAGGTTTGGCATTTTCAAAAAGTAGGATTCAGCCAATCCATTTCTGCTTCTCTTTCACACCAGTGCAGCACTTAAAAAAGATAAAAACAAAATAAAAGGGGTGGGTGGAACAAATTGCATCATCTTCTTCGCTAAAGTCAGTTCCGTCTCCATGTGTCCTTTCTTGAGTAGTTAGCATTAGCCGTGGCTAAACATATCCATCGCTCCTTAGACTTGTGACCCTTTTAAGAAGGACACTATTAAAAGTTTTTCCTCCTCTTTCACACTGAAACCCTTAAGTAGGAGGCACAATGTCAGTGTAAGTCATCACAAAGCCAGGAAACCAGCTGCAAAGGTTTAACCACTTTTCTATCCTACCTAAAGATCACTCATTGACTCCTCTTAGTTTAAACTCTTGTTTCTTGTTTATAGATGTTTCAGAAAAGAAAAAGTTTCTTCTTCATTATAGTGAATGAAGGCATGTTCTCACCCAAATCTTTAACTGGCGTCTTCAGCCTTGCTGTCTGGCTTTTCAGGAATCATTACATTGGCCAAACTGAGAAAGAATACGTGTAAAGTCTATCTTCCTGTCCAGAGAACAGGGGTGGCAAAGAAGGCAACAGCCACCCAGCTCCATGGTTGCTTTGGGCCAGCAGATGAGGCTATTGCCATTCTACCACAAATTCATTCATCCATAGAACTGTTGGCTTGCTAGGTCAATCAGTATTATCTATTTGCTTTTCTATCATTATGATGGAAATTATATAGGAAATACAATATGAATATTCATGCATGCATTTTTTCCTTCTTTGTTCCCCACTATACTTCTATAGCATCAACACCTTGTTAACAAGGATGAGGCTGGGGCTTTTATAGATTGCTCTCTGAGCAGCAGTATTAATGCCATGAACATTTGCCAGAATAATAACCAGCAACCTTAGAAAGTAAAACCCAAGTACTGGAATCTGAATGTATTCATCAGTATGCTTTCTTGTGTTAATGGTAACAAGTGCGTTATATACCTATGTATATACATCTTGATGTGAACTTAGGACAAGTTTACATCAGCTACTGCTTAAAGTGGCCAATATATTACCAAGATGTATCAAAGATAGCATTGCATGTGGTGTATGCATACACCTTTAAAACATCCCTGCTAGATGATCCTCTCTTTTAGGCATTGTCGTGGTTTAAGCCCAGGCCGCAAATCAGAACCACGCAGTCTACTTCCCCCCCCACCTTTCTTCCCTCCGCTCCTGGAGGGATGGGGAAGAGAATCGAAAGAATGCAACTCCCACGGGTTGAGATAAGAACAGTTTAATAACTAAGGTATAACACAAATCACTACTGTTACCACCAATAATAATAATGATAAAGGAAATAACAAGGGAAGAGAATACAACCGCTCACCAACCGGTACCTCACCCCCACCCCGCAGCGTTCTAGCCCCTCCAGGCCACTCTCAGTTCTACATCCCCGGGCATGACGTGCTGTGGTATGGAATACCTCTTTGGCTAGTTTGGGTCAGGTGTCCTGTCCCCGCTTCCTCCCGGCTTCCCCTCCTCCCTGGCAGAGCATGAGACTCACAAAGTCCTTGGTCAGTCTACACATCGGTGTTATCAGCTCCGTTCCCAGGCCGAAAGTCAAAAACACAGTGCTGCAACAGCTACTAAGAAAGAGAAAAACTGACTGCTGCTACTGAACCCAGGACAGTATCCACCCCTTATTCCATACCATTCACATCATTTTCAATATACCCTCACTCTCAGTGCACTCTTATCCTAGTGCACAGACCAATCCCTATAAAGCTGCTGAGTCCATTCTGTTCATGATGTTGGGCTCCACCTCTTGTATCACACACAGTATCACAGTATGTTAGAGATTGGAAGGGACCTCAAAAGATCATCTAGTCCAATCCCCCTGCCGGAGCAGGAACACCTAGATGAGGTTACACAGGAATGTGTCCAGGCGGGTTTTGAATGTCTCCAGAGAAGGAGGCTCCACAACCTCCCTGGGCAGCCTGTTCCAGTGTTCCATCACCCTCACTGAGAAGAAGTTTCTTCTCAAGTTTAAGTGGAACCTCTTGTGTTCCAGTTTATACCCATTACCCCTTGTCCTATCATTGTTTGCCACTGAGAAGAGCCTGGCTCCATCCTCATGACACTCCCCCTTTATATATTTATATACACTAATAAGGTCAACCCTCAGTCTCCTCTTCTCCAAACTATAGAGACCCAGCTCCCTCAGCCTTTCCTCATAAGGGAGATGCTCCACTCCCTTAATCATCTTAGTTGCCCTGCGCTGGACTCTCTCCAGCAGGTCCCCGTCCTTCTTGAACTGAGGGGCCCAGAACTGGACACAATATTCCAGGTGCGGTCTCACCAGGGCAGAGTAGAGGGGAAGGAGGACCTCTCTCGACCTACTGACCACCCCCCTTCTAATACACCCTAGGATGCCATTGGCCTTCTTGGCCACAAGGGCACAGTGTTGGCTCATGGTCATCCTGCCATCCACTAGGACCCCCAGGTCCCTCTCCCCTACACTGCTCTCTAACAGGTCGTTCCCCAACCTATACTGGAACCTGGGGTTGTTCCTGCCCAGATGCAGGACTCTACACTTTCCCTTGTTATATTTCATCAAGTTATTCCCTGCCCAACTCTCCAGCCTGTCCAGGTCTCGCTGGATGGCAGCACAGCCTTCTGGCGTGTCAGCCACTCCTCCCAGCTTAGTGTCATCAGCAAACTTGCTGACAGTACACTCAATTCCCTCATCTAAATCATTGATGAATATATTAAATAATACTGGTCCCAGTACTGACCCTTGAGGCACTCCACTAGATACAGGCCTCCAACTAGACTCCGCCCCATAGACTACAACTCTCTGGCTTCTGTCCTTCAGCCAGTTCGCAGTCCACCTCACTACCTGATCATCCAGACCACACTTCCTCAATTTAGCTATGAGGATGCTGTGGGAGACTGTGTCAAATGCTTTGCTGAAGTCAAGGTAGACCACGTCCACCGCTCTGCCATCATCCATCCACTGTGTTATTTCCTCATAAAAGGCTATGAGGCTGGTCAAGCATGACTTCCCCTTGGTAAAGCCATGTTGACTGCCCCTCATAACCCTCTTATCCTTGACATGCCTTAAGATGGCATCAAGGATAAGGTGTTCCATCACTTTCCCAGGGATGGAGGTGAGGCTGACCGGTCTATAGTTACCCGGGTCCTCCTTCTTGCCCTTTTTGAAGACTGGAGTGACATTTGCTTTCCTCCAGTCCTCAGGCACCTCTCCCGTTTCCCAAGACTTGGTAAAGATGATGGAGAGTGGTCTAGCAATGACTTCCGCCAGTTCCCTCAGCACCCGCAGGTGCATCCCATCTGGACCCATGGATTTATGGATGTCCAGATTGCTCAACTGGTCCCTAACCCATTCCTCGTCGACTGAGGCAAACTGCTCCAGTGACCTGGCTTCATCTGAGGTCTCAGGGGTACAGGGCTCTTCAGGACTGCCTCCGGCAGAGTAGACAGAGACAAAGAAGGCATTCAATAACTCTGCCATCTCAGTATCTTCTGTCACCAGGGCACCCATCCCGTTCATCAGTGGGCCTATCTTGCCTTTGGTGTTAGTTTTTATCTACCATGTATTTGAAAAAGCTCTTTCTGCTGTCCTTGACCCCTCTCGCCAGATTTAATTCTAAGGAGGCCTTAGCCATCCTAGCTGCCTTCCTACATCCTCTAGCAGCAGCCTTATATTCCTCCCGAGTGGCTAGCCCCTCCTTCCATGACCTGTAAACTCTCCTCTTCCACTTGAGCATACCCAGCAGTTCCTTATTTAGCCACACAGGTCTCCTGGCCCTCTTCCTTGACTTCCTACATGTCGGGATGCTCTGCTCTTGAGCTCGGAATAAGCAGTTCTTGAATGCCAACCAACTATTTTGGGCCCCTTTACCTTCAAGCAGCCTTGCCCATGGGATTTCCCCTAGCAATTGCTTGAAAAGGCCAAAGTTTGCCCTGCTAAAGTCCAGGGTTGCAATTCTACTTGCTATTGTACTGGTCCTACCACACAAGATCCTGAATTCTACCATCTTGTGGTCGCTGCAACCAAGGCAGCCCTCAACCTTTGCTGCTTCCACCAGACCCTCCTTGTTAGTGAGGATGAGATCCAGCAGCGCTCCTCTCCTGGTTGACTCACCCACCATTTGCATCAGAAAGTTATCATCCATACACTGGAGGAACCTCCTGGACTGTGGCTGGGTTGCTGAGTAGTCCTTCCAGCAAACATCAGGGAAGTTAAAATCCCCCACAATGACCACGGCCTGTGACTCTGAGGCCACTCTCAGCTGCCTGTAGAAGGCCTCGTCAACTTCCTCACCCTGATCTGGTGCCCTGTAACAGACACTCACAACAGTATCGCCCCTGCCAGCCTGCCCCTTAATTCTCACCCACAGACTCTCAACTCGCTCGTCCTCTGTCCCTGGACAGAACTCAGTACATTGTAGCTGCTCTCGCACATAAAGAGCAACCCCACCACCCCGCCTGGCTGGCCTGTCTTTCCTGAAAAGGACATAGCCCTCCATGACTATATTCCAGGCATGTGAGCTGTCCCACCACGTCTCTGTAATTGCCACCAGATCATAATCTCCTGACTTAACACAGGTCTCCAACTCCTCCTGCTTATTTCCCATGCTGCACGCATTGGTGTACAGGCATTTCAAGGAGGGAGCTGAGTTCACCAATTTCACCCTAGGATTATAGGAGGCCTCCCAGTCTTCATCAATTCTAGAGTGCTGCCCCACTGGGGCAAGCCCAGTTACAACCCCATCCCCCTTCGAATCTAGTTTAAAGCTCTCCAAATGAGCCCTGCTAATTCATGCCCCAGCATCCTTTTGCCTCTGTGAGTTAAACCTTTCCCACGTGCCATCATCCGGACTGGAGACTTATAAAACCAGCTGTTATCAAAGAACCCAAAGCCCTGCCTGCAGCACCAGTCTCGTAGCCAATTGTTTACAGACTGAATTTTCCCATTCAGTCCCACATCATCACCGGAAGATGGAAGAAGCGAGGAGAAGATCACTTGAGCCCCAGACTCTTTCACCATCCGCCCCAAGGCCCTGTAGTCTTTCTTCATCCCCCTCAGACTGCGGGAAGCAGCTTCCCCCCCACCTGTCTGGAAGACCAGCAGCGGGTAGTAGTCTGTCGGGTGCACCAGGCTGGGGAGCGCCCTGGAGATATCCCTGATCCGGGCTCCAGGCAGACTACACACTTCCCGATGATGAGGGTCAACTCTGCATATCGGGCCCTCTGTTCCTCTCAGAAGGGAATCACCTACAACAATGACCTTTCTTTCTTTCTTATCAGAGGCAGTCTTGAGGCGTGAAGTCGACCGCCTTTTCCTATGTGACCTTGTAGTCTGGCCTTGCATCACATCCTCACTTACCTCTCCATCAAGATCCAGGGCCTCAAACCTATTATGGAGGGGCACCTGG
This sequence comes from Psittacula echo, assembly GCF_963264785.1. Lineage (NCBI taxonomy): Eukaryota > Metazoa > Chordata > Aves > Psittaciformes > Psittacidae > Psittacula > Psittacula echo. The sequence continues at coordinate 19,557,362 of NC_137735.1, read as the reverse complement.
GGAAGCAGGGCAGGAAGGGAGGAGGGTTGCCCACGGTTCCGAACTGGAACTTGCTTCCAGCCCTCATCGTCTTTTTGGTCCCTTACCTCTGCTTGACAGCTACAGGGCAGGGCCTGTCTCGGGTCATCCCCCTCTGTCTGAGAGGGGAGGGGGTCCATCCCCTTGTGGGGGGTATCTCCCTGGAACCGTTCCTGCTGGCATGCCAGGGAGTTACTCCACCAGTTGATCTCCCTTTCACACTCCCTGATGGTCCTCAGCATCTCGACCTCCTCTTTAAGTTCTGCCACCAATCTAAGCAGATCTTCTACCTGCTCACACCTCACGCAGGTGGAATGCTGGCCTCCCTCCCTCGGCAGCAGCAGGCTCTGGCACTCCCTGCAGCCAGAGACCTGAACAGCCACGGTTTGGGACGGGGTCTCTGTCTGAGTTGCTACAGTCTCCTTACTGCAAGCTCTCCTTCTGGAGGCGACCATATTGGTCAGCAGTCTGGGACACCAGCAACAGAGTCCGCAACTCGACCTGCTTGTTCCTCCCTGCGCCTGGTGGGCAGCGCCCTCCCAAAGGCTCTTTCAAGGCAAGGGGCAGGGGTGCGGTCGCCGTTACCGCGGGAACGCCCCCTGCCACGTCAGCCGCTCTCTCGCAAGGGCTGCTGGGGCTTCGGGGATCGGGAGATGTCGGGAATCGCGATGTCTCTGCGCTGTCCCCTCTGATTTTCCTAATCTCTTCTGACCCTCGTGGTCTCTGCAGCGTGCCGGCTCCGGCTCTAGCTGTGCTAGCTCCGATCAGCTGACTGACTGCTAGGATCGAGTTGCAGCCGCTTTTAAATCTCCCGCCGTCACCGCGGGAACGCCCCCCTTGTAACAAAAGACCTTGTAACAGTCTTTCAGAGCAGGAGAGGCTGCGTGCAGTGTTCACACTCGTGAATAATCTGGGCAATAGTGTCTATTGCTAAGTCCACCTCTCGATCATGAGCCCATCTCTGTGTTGCATCTCTGCCCTGATGGCCTGAAGTGTCACGGGCCCACCAGGCTCAAAATAATTCTCCTTCCCCTTCAGCAGTTTCTGCAACTCCTTGCTGGGGCCTCCACACAGCTGCCTTCCATCTCCGATGCTTCCAAAGCACTGGAGGGGCCCAGTGGACAGGATACTCGCCCATACTGTCCCACACACCCTGCCACTCATGACTGTCCAGCCCTGGGGAAAACTTCTTGGTCCCCCTATATCATCGTCTAAACCCAGACAAGACCCAAACCTGACTCTGCTTAACTCTCGGGATCAGACAAAATGGCCGTGGGTAAAACACACTCTGTGTGTGTGCCAACATGGTGATCCCCATCACACTCAGCAGGCAGGTTCCAAGGGTACCCAAAGGCCATTCAAAACCTTCAGAACTCTCAAATGATGCTGCTGTGCTTGAAGGCTTTCTCACCACCAGCTTCTCCTTTTCCGAGTCCAGATCTTCCTCCTCTGCCTTGCTGGGAAATGCTGCGGGGTCTCCTGCATCCTCCTGCGGCTCGGGCTCACGGGGCTCGGCAGACGGCTGCTGGGGGATGCTCTCGGCCGCTGCGGGGCTGGGCTCGGCCGTGGGGCTCGGCTCCTCCGCCGCCTCCTCCCGCTGCTCGGCAGCTGCCTCCTTCCTGGCCTCCGGCCCCGCTCCCGCCGCTGCTTGGTCCCCGGGGCCGCTCTCCCGGGCCGCTTCGGCCGCCGCCGGCTCCCAGGGCCGCTCCCCCTCAGCTCCCCGCAGCTTCACAAAGACGGAGGTGAGGACGAGGGCCAGGATGGTGAAGAGCAGCGGGACGGCCAGGTACAAGTCTGCAGCCACGTCCATCCCGCCCTGCTGCCAGAGCCCGCCCGTATTACAAGCCATTACCATAAAGTACAATGAAACAAGAACCTTAGCCCAAGGCCCACACTTGATAAACACTAACACAGCAAATACCAGCTCTAAGTAAGCTACGACATACAGAAACTGTGACATCAAGAGAAACAACTTTGAGAGCCCATAAATCAGCATTGTGCCTCGGTCAGATCTGTTGTTATCTCAACCCTTCGAGCCCCACGTTGGGCGCCAAAAAAGAACTGTCGTGGTTTAAGCCCAGGCCATAAATTAGAACCACACAGTCTACTTCCCCCCCCACCTTTCTTCCCTCCGCTCCTGGAGGGATGGGGAGGAGAATCGAAAGAATGCAACTCCCACGGGTTGAGATAAGAACAGTTTAATAACTAAGGTATAACACAAATCACTACTGCTACCACCAATAATAACAATGATAAAGGAAATAACAAGGGAAGAGAATACAACCGCTCACCAACCGGTACCTCACCCCCACCCCGCAGTGTTCTAGCCCCTCCAGGCCACTCTCAGTTCTGCTTCCTGGGCATGACGTGCTGTGGTATGGAATACTTCTTTGGCTAGTTCAGGTCAGGTGTCCTGTCCCCGCTTCCTCCCGGCTTCCCCTCCTCCCTGGCAGAGCATGAGACTCACAAAGTCCTTGGTCAGTCTACACATCGGTGTTATCAGCTCCGTTCCCAGGCCGAAAGTCAAAAACACAGTGCTGCAACAGCTACTAAGAAGGAGAAAAACTGACTGCTGCTACTGAACCCAGGACAGGCATTTAACCTCCAGCGTGACAACAATCCACAGCACCTGAAATCTGAATTAGATTTTCTAAGTGCAGGTGATAGTTCAAAACTCCATGGAGATTGCTTAGATGGAGTATTGGATACTATGGCCAAGGGGCTCAACAGGTAGTTTCTATGCAAAGGAAGTGGTCAAGCGCAATCTTTTATCCCTTCAAAGCCAAGTAGGTTTATCTCTGAGGCTTCCAACCTCTAGAGCATTTTACTCATACCCATGTATAGCATGAAATTTTGTAGGGCTCAGCCAAGTCACTTCCTGACTGGAAGCTACTAAGAGATGTGTAAAGAAACATCATGGAATTCAACGGTGAACTGACCAAAGAGACAATCACTCATTTCCTCTTATGTCTAAGGGTTCCGATCCTCTAGTACTGCCCAGTTTTTCTGTGGTAACTAAAAGATTGTCACCCCATTGCCTGCAATGCCTTCTGTTGCATAGATATGACAAAATGGGTAATGCATTTGCTCCTTAGCTCCCATAGCTAAAGCTCAGTATGAAGCAGTAATCTACAGCATGAACTGTGGAGCAGTATCTTAGGGACTGATGTATTAATTTCAGCCACAACAGCATGGATCTCAGTGAGGGAAGAGTTGCACCAGACCTTTCCACAGCTCAGAGCGCAGCTGATACTCATTCACTCTCTTTGGTTCACTGACACCTTGAGAGAGGATAGAGGCACATTTACGATGTGCCACTGGAAAAGTGTGCAAGGCAGTCCCTCCAGAACATCCTTTAGAGCAACACCATATTTGGGGCTTGGTAACGTTCTCGGGTTTTCAGTGTTTCAGAAACTTGCCTCTGTGCTTCCCTTTTCTTTCTGGAGGACTTCACCCGCAGGTCAGTCTGGATACTGCAGCTGAAGGGTCACCTGCCCTCAGATCAGCAGGTAGGTCCTACATTTCCAGCAGAAGGCAGGGAGAACTCTGGCTTTACTTTGGCAAGCTCCCACAAAGTCAGGCACAGCTTGTGAGAGGCCCATATCTGAGACAGGCTCATTTCAGCACATGAGAGAAGTGCAGCTATTGGCTGCATAGGGGTTCATCTTCCTACGGGCATAACATGAAGTACTCATGGTTATTTTAGCTAGGTGGATTTCAGAAGACAGTGAAAAGCTTAAGAAGCTCACCATTTGCAGATGTGGAAACTGTTTCTATACTGATAATGTGATAATGTGCTTTGGCCATTTCTTATTAATGTCTATTGATATTCTCCTTCAGACATCAAATGAACTGGGTAAGGACAGAGACCATGAAGACAAAGAGCATCATCTGTGGTAACATTCACACTGTGCTCACTCTTAGGCTTCAGAGACGCTTAGCTATTAATTTGAACAGGGTAGGAAAGGCTCTCTGCTGAGCTACACTGTATAAAATAAAATATAGTTGCTAAAAGAGGATGGCTGACTTTGCTGTAAAGGTACAAGATTCTCTTCTTCCTTGCTTGATAAATGAGTGTCATCAGAATTACTGTGCTCTCCTGAAGCAATTAGTCATTATTGGATGATCAAAAGTATTTCTCAAAACTTCATGTGTGGTGCAATTGATCTTCATTTGGGTTGGAAGGGTTTCCTTACTGGATTTTGGAAAAGGAATCCATCAGTGTCATGGCCATCAAACAGGAGGAAGCAGATATACTTTGTCAGAGAGATATATGACTATGCAGAAATTCAAAAAGCTGCCAAGAAATGCAGCTCAGTAGCAGAGGTGGTTCTGTCACGTGGCAAAGCAGTTGAGGTTTTGAGGAGATGGAAAGAACAGTTAACTAACCCACCGGCATCAAGAATGCCACAGCCTACCTTAAAACATGCACAGAAGAATTTTAATTAAAGTATTTACATAGCTGTGGAATCCTGAAATCCTCTGAGTAATGTGCAGTGGACTGAGACCTCCCTGTGAATGGCATTTCAGTATTTGCAACATCAAAAACATACAGAAGAGCTATTCCAAGATCATGATTTGATTGTCAGAGCAATCCCAGGCACAGCTACAGGTTGGGCAGAGAAAAGATTCAGAGCAGCCCTGCAGAGAAAGACTTGGGGGTGCTGGTTGATGAGAAAATGAGCATGAGCTGGCTTCAGTGTGCGCTCACAGCCCAGAAAGCCAACCGTATCCTGGGCTGCATCAAAAGGAGCGTGACCAGCAGGTCGAAGGAGGTGATCCTGCCCCTCTAGTCTGCTCTCGGGAGACCTCACTTGGAGTATTGTGTGCAGTTCTGGTGTCCTCAACATAAAAAGGACATGGAACTGTTGGAACAAGTCCAGAGGAGGGCCACGAGGATGATCAGGGGACTGGAGCACCTCCTGTATGAAGCTGAGAAAGTTTGGTCTGTTCAGCCTGGAGAAGAGAAGGCTGCGTGGAGACCTCATAGCAGCCTTCCAGTATCTGAAGGGGGGCTATAGGGATGCTGGGGATGGACTCTTCATTAGGGACTGTAGTGATAGGACAAGGGGTAACGGGTTCAAACTTAAACAGGGGAAGTTTAGATTGGATCTAAGGAAGAAATTCTTTCCTGTGAGGGTGGTGAGGCACTGGAATGGGTTGCCCAGGGAAGTTGTGAATACCCCATCCCTGGTGGTGTTCAAGGCCAGGCTGGACGAAGCCTTGAGTGACATGGTTTAGTGTGAGGTGTCCCTGCCCATGGCAGGGGGGTTGGAACTAGATGATCTTAAGGTCCTGTCCAGCCCTAACTATTCTATGATTCTATGATCCACCTTATTCAGAAATCCTACCCTCAAGATATACAGCCTATGTCAAAGTAATCTGAAATGTCATTGTAGCTCTTACAGTGTTGTGTTCTTGAGCAACATATGTGCTCAAGAAGACTCAGTGGCAGGTCTTGATCTTGTAAAATGCCTATAGCACCAATGAAAAGTTACAGGGTTTCAGAATACTTACCTTCAGTGTTTTCTGGTGATCTAAATAGGTTGTGACTGGACATAGTGAAAAATCTTTCTTTGTATGTTAACCCCCATTTCCATATGTGAAAGAGGAGCCCTTCTTTTTGAGACACTAGTTTCTTCTTGCTATCCAGTAATCCAAATACAAGTAAATTAAATCACCAGCCAAACCGGAAATACAGACCTATCAGTGGGAACTGCATTTGCAATCACCTTCCTTCCTGAAGCAAGTATTGCAGCAACAGAACATTATACACCAACTCATTTTGACCATTCAGTGAAGAGGCAAATTTTTGTTCTAATCAGTCTCTTCTCCTCTCCTCTCCTTTCTTCTCCTTTTTTTTTTTTTTTTTTCCTACTTGCTATTTATTTAAACTGAAAGGGGCCACTTTCTGTATTGCTTTTATAAAAACAGGTGCAATACTGGCTTTTATAAAAACAGGTAAATCCCTGTGAGATAAGAGAAGATGGCCTCAAGTTGCCCCAGGGAAGGCATAGATTTGATATTAGGAAAAATGCCTTCACTGAAAAGGTTGTCAAGCACTGGAAGAGGCTGCCTTGTGTAGATGTGGCACTTAAGGGCATGGTTTAGTGGATTTGGTAGCGTCAGGTTTACAGTTGGACTCAATGGCCTTAAAGGTCTTTTTCAACCTAAATGATTCTATGAACACACTTGGGTTACTCTAGATGATCAGTGTTATAAATAATAGACAAACTTGGCACAGTGTTTCCAACTTAATAAACCTAAATGTTTTTCAACTAATAAAATGGCTTGAATACGATCAGATTTTGCTTTTAATCTGCAAAAGAAAAATGTGTTTGCTTGACCTGTAAAGCAAGTTATGCCAAATTTGATCATGAAACAATATTTATGACTAATTTTTAATGCGCTGAAAACAACTGAAGTGGGAAATGCTGATACACTAGTGTAACTATGACTGTGGAGATGGAACTAATGTAATAACTAAAACGAATAGGTGTAATGAAAGGATAAACCCACAGAGGTTCGTAATACCTTAAAATGGTGTGATGATGGTGAAAAAGTCAGCAGCTACAGCATGTGGCAAGAGTCTTTGCTGACATTTACAGAGCATTGTGTTGTGCCAGCACTATTGTAAGAAGAGTCTGAGAGCAAGAACATCGCAAAGTAATGAACTCTGGAGCACAGTGAAAAATAATTACTAGCGTGTGGACATAAATGTGGTCAAGTACAGCTTATTTCTATTGAAATTGGCATACCAGCTGTTTTAAAAAATTGACTCAGAATCTTTTCTTGGTGACATACTATCCCTTCCCATTTGCTATACTTGAAAAAAACTCAGTTGAGGACATACATTTTTGACAGACAGCACATAGCCATGGAGCGCTGGATGGAGTGCTGACTCTGTGTATCTCTGAAAATGGAAGTAATTGTATCACAAAGTAAAACTGGATAAATGCAGAGAAAAATTACTTTCACTGAGAGTGATGTTTTGTTCTGTTTTTAAAGTGTCCTTTTAATGTTGTTAATAGATCTTCTTAAAAATAAATTATTTAAGGAGGCTTATCTTTAAAATACTCCTAGAGTTATGACTAGAAAACATATGAATCATTGCTGTTCTGTAGCACAATTAATCTTCATTGCTATGTTTGTGACCTACTTATATAGACTGCAAACGCTAATCTCACTGGATAATTAAAAGAGTGTAAATATCATTTGTCCAGTCCCCGATGATTTCTTTTAGAAATTCAATGAGCTCTCTACAGTAAACTCACAGATAAGAAATCCTCAGTTATATATAGACTTTAATTGTCACATACCACTTATGGTTTTTAATACTTGGTTTCATATTTTACACTTAGACTAATACAAACTGTATTTAACCTGCAATTAAATGTTTTCACTCATAAATTTATTTCATTAGATACAGAGTTCTGATGCAACAGGATATGGATACATTGTGCAAACCAGGCAAATATATTTGTCTTTCTTATATGTAGTCCTGGGTAAAATATTCATAATAATTTGTTGATGTAAATGAGGATTTCTTTAAAATTTACTACTTGCCTTCTAAATATAGGTACATATTTCAGAATTTGACCAAATAAATCAGTTTCACATTTGGCTAAAACCCATCCTGATTCAGTGATAAATTTGGCAATTAAAAATTATACATTTTAATTGCACGTATAATACATTACATTGGGAGTCATAACAAATGGGAAGTGGTAATACAAACAGATTGGATGTTATAAGCACAACAAATTGATAAGAGAAGCAAAAGACAACAAAAAAATCCATGACAGTGAATGATAGTTTTATGAAGTGTAGTAAGAGTCACAGAAATTCCAGCAATGCTATAAGCATGTAACTAGCTAAAGATAGTAAATTTGTTGATAATGATGAGGAAATAGAAAACATTATTTAATTTGGGCGGCTTCTGTTGGAGAGAAACTGGATGGCATGTATAGCATGAAACTCTTTCAAATCCACTAGTAAGCTGTGAATAGTGGAACCACACTTACTGGTATGTCTATGTTAAATGGATAGATAAAGGATTTTCTGTCCTTAAAAATACCTTTTTAAAGTATTTCAAAGACAGACCTTGAGTCTTGCTGCATGTTAGTGACTGAATTATTTAAATACAAAATAATACAATCTTAAATATAAATAGTTTCGAATATCAAAGCTCCATGCTGGTAGTGCTAAAATTGTTGGGAAAACAGTAAATTCCAGAAAATATAAAGTTAGTGGTGAAGCATGCCTTCAGTATGGGACCTCAACAGGGGGTGTTAAGACAGTTGTTTATGTGGTACCTAACTGTGCTGCTACCAGAAGGACATATGGTGTGTTTCATCCTTAGTTGTTAATTTTCTTCATCTACTTACAATTAAAGTTAAGGTATCAAGCAATCACCATGTGAGTACCTTAAATACTTTACAACTTTTTAATTTTTTTCTTTAAATGTCTGGAATCCCGTTACGCTTTCAGTGTCGAATGAGACTCTATTTACCTCTACCCATTTAACACATGAGTTTCGAAACTTCCCTTATCAGGTTGTACAACTGAAAAACACGCAAACTGTCAGCAGAGGAACTGCTGAGAGCTCCTACTTGCATCTCCTTCTCTGCTGTGTATCATTTGTTACCTCAATTTATACCAGTTTTCTGGTCATCCCAACTCTCTTTACTAACTTTGAGTATTTGGAAACAAAGCCAGCCAGCTAGGTCTGGGGACATATGCTGAGGTAGGTGTAACATTTTGAACACTCAGGTTTCCACCTATAAGGTCACCAGCTAAAAACAGCTCAACTGAACAATGATTAAAACTTCATCTCTAAGAGCTTGTGTGAAAATACCAATAGAGGAATCATTACACTGAACACACTGGAAGCACATTACACTAAGACTTGGAAAACGAATTGTTTCAACTACAGCTGGTGTTTTTACAGTAGGAATTACTGTGGAAGAGCTGTTTCTTATTTAAGCTTGTAGCCTACCTTGTTCTGGAGCAATGTATGTTTGTGTGTACACAAGCTATTAGACCCAACCACGGAGCCCTGTATTTGAAAAATTTCTACCCTTAAATCATGCTATTATTATACTATGGAATAAGTTGCAGGTTCATCAAAGAGGCTTCAAATTGCATGAGTGTTGGAGGCTGAACCAGTTATCCTCAGGAAATACATCCTTCTCAGACTGGGGTGGTATAATACAGGCGTAGTTGTATCTGTGGAAAACTTTTTTTGTAGAGAAATACCAGATTTAATTAAAAAACCCCTATTATCTAATACTTCTAATTGATACTAGTTTCTTTTTTAAACTGTTTGTAATTATTCTTATATATGCAAACTAGTCTATTTGCATAACATACACACAGAGCTATACAAAACACAGCAGCCTGAGGTTTTACATCTTTCCCTGATCCGCTTTGTCATCTTCAATGTTTCTTTTGCCTCTTCTCAGCCTTTTTCATTCTCTTTTTTTCCTGACGAAATATCCTTCTCCCTTATCATTATTTCCTTACTCTTTCTTTTTTTCTTTCCCATCTCTGTCCTCTTCCATGAGGTAAAGATGTGCAGCAGTGTCTCAGCATTCTGGCTGGTTATCTACTAGTTGGTATTTGCTTTCATAGAGGGATTGGGTGAAATAGCTAATGTATCCAAGCCCACAGAAGAGTGTTTCTCTTGCAGTGACTGTACATCAGTCCCCAGATGCTCAGTAGTATGATAAGGGACAACACTGCAGAAGTAAACGTAGTGAGTCTTGCCATAGTAGGCTCTTGAAGCCCTAGTTTTTAATTTAGTTAAGACTGATTGAAATAGTATATTACCCCTGAAATGGCTAAATTATTTGCAGATTAAAATATGGTGAATAGGTTTCATACTGTCTCCACAGTGCATCATCCTCAGAGTCCATTGTCTCTAGGACATCTGTTATAAACCATCCCACTCCTATAAATCTCGCTCACAAAATCCTTGGCTTTCTGTCCATCACTAGAGGCGATGTTCAGGCTCACCTGCACTGCTCTGTCATGTTCAAACCATCAGGAGCTACTGCTCCATATCCTTTGTCTGCCTCTTGGTCCTTCACCCCAAGTGTCCAGCTGGCCATACCTTGTGACACTGCAGAACTCAGAGTCTTCCCAGTCCCATTTTCCTTCCTCTCTTCCCTTCTTTTAAGGCAATAGTGCTCCTACTGGCTAAATGCATAAGTCCATATCTGTACAGTGCTGACAGGAGCCAGTAAAATGTTATTAAAAAATCATAACTCTTTATTTTACTTGATCAGTGATAAAAGGCACAGCATAATTATGTGAATTATTAGTTTCTTGCATGACTCTCAATCTCTTACACGGGGGTTTTACTAAGCACTGGAATTTCATCTCTCTAAAGAAAAAGCTTATGCTGGCTTTCTTATAAGAACAAACAAGGCACACCCTGCAAAAATGCTGACATTCTTCCACCCCTAAGCTGAAGTGAATACTGTTCACTGTAAGAATGTCATTTGCACACCACTTACTGTTGTCCTAGCTCTAGCAAGAGTAAAGATGCAGACAGTGAGTTGAGACAATAACAGCCAATATTTGAAAATTAACATCAGAGACTGCTTTGAGACAGAAACCTGACTGCAAGCAACAGAGAGAAATCTGAAAAGGGGTTGCATGAAATGAGATTATTCTTCAGCATGTGGCATGCCTGAAGTGGAAAAAAAAAAAATATTTTCTATTTTTATACAATTTTCTCCTGCATTCGAAGAATTATTTTAGCAATTGAAAACCATTCCTTTCCCACCTACATGGCTCAAAATTTGGTAAACAGTTTTTCTTTGAACCTCCTAATTAAATTACTTTTGGGTAGAATGCAAGCACAATAAATTCCAGCTCTAAAGGTCACATTTTGGAAACATTATAAGCCACTTAGCAACAGAATCTTAGCAGGAGAATGCTTTCTCAGCCTTTATGACTGCCATGCAATGCTATAATAGCACTGGGACAGCAGTGTTACTGTAATTAAATATCCTTTGCAACAGCCTGGGGAAGCTGAAACACTCTGGTCATCTAAGATGTGTAGCAGAGCTTGTAACAGTCCCTTGGGACTCAGATGTACATAAGGGTTAACTCTTTCTTGGGCATTATAATGTGACAGCATCAGTTTCCACATACATAGATCTGCTAATAGGCTTGTATTGAATTTATGTATATTTTTGGTCAAAACTTGTGCAAGAGGAAATTCTTAAAGCTATCTGTTATGGGATTCAAGAGACTTAGCTTTAGTAATCTGAGACTGTTTCTCTCCTCACTTCCCTGTGCTTAGAGTTCCAAGGCAGAAAGAGTAGGATGGGATGCGTATCTGTGCCATAGTTAAAATACCAGTTACAATACATGAGGGGTAAGAGGAGTGGCAGAGACACACACAGGCCTCGCACTGGATACGAGCAGCCTCTTAGACATGATGGAGAAGCTGGCAGACCAGGAACATTCAAAACTGTCCCAGCTGAATCCTCCTGAGCCTGTCTGCTAGGGTCTCACTGCCACAGCTATTTAACATTAACAGAAGACAGCTACTCAGCTGCTGCTCTCTGTCTTATTAGCTACAGGCTCTTATGCATGATTCTATGATTCTATGAGCTTCTGTGCTCTCCAATAATTCTTTGGTGACAGAAGGTAAGGACAAGTTTGAGAATTGTTCATTCTGGTACATGACATTCTACTCAGTGGGAATAAACCTGTATGCAGTCACACAGTCATTATAATTAAAAATATAGAAAGAACATGGTTTCTACAGTGTTAAGAAAAAAAAAAGTGAGGGATAAATTATGGAAGTAAACAAGATACACTTGTGTCCTTCAGGTTCACCTGGATGTCATGTCTGACTCAAGACTTGTGTCCCACTCATGATGTGCCTGACTGCATCTAGGGCAGTTTTTCTATACCTTTGTCATTTTGGCTGATAGCAAGTTTGGTTCTTAGCCAAAACTGGAAAAAAACAGCATAGCTTGCACACCAAACTAGGAAAGTAAGAAGTATAAGAATACTGTACTCTCTTTGAAGAAAACACAGGAACACATCGAGCAAAGAGGCTTTCATATTTCCTTAAGATTTTGTCGTGGTTTAAGCCCAGCTGTAAATCAGAACCACGCAGTCTCTCTCTCACTCCCCCCCTTCCCCCCAGCTCCCGGAGGGATGGGGAGGAGAACTGAAAGAATGTAACTCCCACGGGTTGAGATAAGAACAGTCCAGTAACTAAGGTATAACACAAACCACTGCTGCTACCACCAATAATAATAATGATAAAGGAAATAACAAGGGAAGAGAATACAACCGCTCACCACCCGTCAACTGATACCCAGCCCGACCAAGCAGTGATCTAGCCTTTCTGGGTAACTGCCCCCAGTTTATGTATCAGGCATGATGTGCTGTGGTATGGAATACCTCTTTGGCTACTTTGGGTCAGGTGTCCTGTCTCTGCTTCCTCCCAGCTTCCCCTCCTCCCTGGCAGAGCATGAGACTCAGAAAGTCCTTGGTCAGAGTAAACATTACTGAGCAGCAACTAAAAACATTGGTGTTATCAGCGTTGTTCCCAGGCTGGAAGTCAAAAACACAGCAGTGCACCAGCTACTAAGGAGAAAAATGACTGCTACTGCTGAACCCAGGACAGTATCCACCCCTTATTCCATACCATTCATGTCATGCTCAGATCCCACATTTTCAATATACCATCACTCTTATCTCATATATATATATATATATATATATACATCCACAGAGAGAGAGAGAGAGAGAGATCATTCCTTAGTGCATGGACCAATCCCTATAAAGCTGTTGAGTCCATCCAGTCCATGATGTCAGGGTCAATCTCTTGTAACAGTCTTTCAGAGCAGGAGAGGCTGTGTGCAGTGTTTGCACTCGTGAATAACCTCGGCAATAGTGTCCATTGCTAAGTCCATCCCTCGATCATGAGCCCATCTCTATGTTGCATCTCTGCCCTGATGGCCTGAAGTGTCATGGGCCCACCAAGCTCAAAATAATTCACCCTCCCCTTCAGCAGTTTCTGCAACTTGTCGCTGGGGACTCCATACAGCTGCCTTCCATCTCCGATGCTTCCAAAGCACTGGAGGGGCCTAGTGGACAGGATACTTGCCCATACTGTCCCACACACCCTGCCACTCATGAGTGTCCAGCCTTGCAACTTGTTGCTGGGGCCTCCACACAGCTGCCTTCCACCTCCGACGCTTCCAAAGCACTGGAGGGGCCCAGTGGACAGGATACTCGCCCATACTGTCCCACACACCCTGCCACTCATGAGTGTCCAGCCTTGGGGAAAAACTCTTGGTCCTCCTATATTGTCGTCTAATCATAGACAAGATCCAAACACAACTGTGCTTAACTTTCGAGATCAGACAAAATGGTTGTGGGTAAAACACACTCTGTATGTGTGCCAACATGGTGATCCCCCCATCACAATCAGCAGGCAGGTCTCAAGGGTACCCAAAGACCATTCAAAACCTTCAGAACTCTCAAATGACGCTGCTGTACTTGTCACTGGGGCTGGTGTAGCTGCTGTGCTTGAAGCTGTGGTAGCTGCGCTAGCTGCGCTGTCTGCTGCAGTTGGAGTTTGAGTAGCTGATGTAGTTGTCACTAGGGTGTGTGGGAATGTCTCCCTCATAGGCTGACCACCCGAGGAGGGGGAAAAAGATGTGTAATTGCTATATACTTCTATTATATACCTCCCAAAGTATAGAGATGGTGACCACACTGGGAACGCAAGCCAAATCAGTTTCATGGTCAATGAGTCTATTGTATTACAAGTCATTACCATAAAGTAAAAGGAAACAAGAACCTTAGACCAAGGCCCACAGCCAAGAAACACTAACACAGCAAATACCGGCTGTAAGTAAGGTACAACATATTGAAACTGTGAGATCAAGAGCAACAACTTTGAGAGCCAATAAATCAGCATTGTGATGCGTGACTATTAATCCAAAACAATGAATGCTTATCACAAATACGATTAGACACACTCTGGTCAGATCTGTCATTATCTCAACCCTTTGTGCCCCATGTTGGGCACCAAAAGAACTGTCGTGGTTTAAGCCCCGCCATAAATCAGAACCATGCAGTCTCTCTCTCACTCACTCCCTTCCCCCCAGCTCCAGGAGGGATGGGGAGGAGAATTGAAAGAATGTAACTCCCATGGGTTGAGATAAGAACAGTCCAGTAACTAAGATATAACACAAACCACTGCTGCTACCACCAATAATAATAATGATAAGTGAAATAACAAGGGAAGAGAATACAATTGCTCACCTCCTGCCAACCGATACCCAGCCCGACCTGAGCAGTCATCTAACCCTTCCGGGTAAATGCCCCCAGTTTATATATCGGGCATGACATGCTGTTGTATGGAATACCTTTTTGGCTACTTTGGGTCAGGTGTCCTGTCTCTGCTTCCTCCCGGTTTCCCCTCCTCCCTGGCAGAGCATGAGACTCAGAAAGTCCTTGGTCAGAGTAAACATTACTGAGCAGCAACTAAAAACATTGGTGTTATCAGCGTTGTTCCCAGGTGGAAAGTCAAAAACACAGCACTTGCACCAGCTACTAAGAAGGAGAAAAATGACTGCTACTGCTGAACCCAGGACAGATATGCAGGTTCATTCTATGTATCTCTATCCCACAGCATCTTGAATATCCTAGGAATATTTGCTTCTGTGGTATCTCCCTTCTTGACCAATATTGGAGGTTTTCACTGTTGTGTGCAGAAGCTTTTAAAACCTGAGCTTAGAAATGAGGCTAAGAGGTTTAGCTGAGAGCTACAACAGTCATCCTCTCTAGTTCGAGCACGGCTGACACTGTACAATTCATACTGTCCAGTGAGTAATACTTGCACTGATTTGCTGCATTGCATTTCATGGCTTGTATTATATTCTGGTTCCAAATATAAAGTACAATCAGTAGGATTGTATTAATCTAGTAAGTTTGTTTCTAAATGTTTTAAAATTAGCATTTGTTGGATTGTTTACAGCTTACTTGTACATTTAATGTATTGAACAGTTACATGTGATTTAAGTTGCAAATTCCAATACAGTACTTCTACATGCTACAGAAATGCAGAAAATTTCCTCACGCCCTCCCCCCACTATATATTCATACATCTTATGCCTGCCAGATGGTGTGGAGCAAATTATTCTAGCACTCAGTCCATGTGAATTTTAAGAAGATGAATATAACAGCCTGCGCAGCACTTCGCCTTCTTCTATCAATGACTGGGGTGCCGGGATGTTTGATCACACTCCAGAACAAACAAATCTCATTTATCAGTGTTTTCCTTTTTTTTTCCCCCCTTGGCTGATTTTTCCTTTCCAATCACTTTTGGAGAATTTCTCCAGAAAGTCTTGATTTTAGAGAGAGATACATTTTTTAGACTGTTTGGTGTTTTTATTTAAAAGTTCATTTGGCTTTAAGAACAAGTGCCAGTGTGATAAAACTAAGAGATAGTGCAGTTCAGGTATAAATGAAACTTGGCCTGGACATCTATGATCAAAGTTATCCCCTAGTTCCCCACAGCAATTTACATCTCAATAGTTGAAAGGGTAATGTGATTTAAAATACCATGTACCTTGCATTACTAGGACTCTTAGTGAAACTGTCATTGAAGATTCTGAATTATGCAATTCTAATATAGTTACTTCACCTCAAATGTCATGGACATCATCCAAGCAATAATTTGATGATGTTACTTAATTTACTCTGTTATGACTAAACTGGACTTGAAGCACTCCTGACTTTTTGTTTTACTTTCAGTTCACAGAGTTGTAAAAATATTGG
This sequence comes from Psittacula echo, assembly GCF_963264785.1. NCBI lineage: Eukaryota > Metazoa > Chordata > Aves > Psittaciformes > Psittacidae > Psittacula > Psittacula echo. The sequence goes on along the minus strand of NC_137735.1, from coordinate 19,541,519 downwards.
TCAGGAAGGTCCTTTGGAAATCACCTGGTCTAACCTCTCATGTGATTTGGGACTCTTGCCAACACGAGATCAGGTCAGGCGCGGTTTATCTGTATGAGTCTTGAAAAGTCCTGAGGATAAAGATTTCGCTGTCTCCATGCGGAAACAGAGGTATGAACCTGCTCCAGTGCTGCACTGTCCTAGAGAGTCAAAACCTCCCTTACTGAAATTTGTATCTGTGGATACAATATGATACCTTGTTAATATTCCAGCACACACCTGGTTTGTAGAGCTGCTGGCAATAACAGCAGATCTATCTGAATTAAAACAAAAGCTGATGGAAGAAATAAAAAATACAGTGCAGCAGCCCAGTGCTAATACCTGTGTATGGTACTCACCACATTGAGAAATTGGCAGGAAGGAAGAGGCAAAAGTAGTAGCATCGGTGCAGACTGGGATGTATTGTATCACAGTCATCTTGAAAGAAAATACAATGAAACTCAGAAAGCTGCATTCACTGAACAACAGCAAGGTGGGAATTTCGGCTAACAGTTCTGATCTTGACTCAGAGTAAGGTATTTAGATTTATATGGTATTTAACACTATGAATTTTTCTCTTTCTTCTCTGTTTCTTATTCTCACCTGCCTCAATGACAAAGTTACAGTTGCATTCTACATAGCATCTGGGCTCATCTCTTGGGAGATGTGTGACATTGTACCTAGAACATATGGCCACTTTGCACTTTCCCTGACCAAAGTTTCAGCTGCAGCCTTCTCCCTTAATTTGTTTTATATTCTTTTTCCTCCAAAGAAATACTAGATCTGCTTCTCTCTCCATTGTGGTTTACAGCTGATTACTCAGCATTGGTAACTTGGAAATTATTTTTAATTGAAAGTAAATGTTGGTATGTGGGAGTAGATACACAGTGCATGCAAGCCTGTGCATGTGTGCAGCACAGCAAGACTGCTGAGGACAGACAGGGCTATTAACCACAAGCTGTATGTGTTTCAGAACACTATGATAGAGGGGGAACAATAAGTAACAGGTCTGAGGTTTGCAATTTCATATCAGTGTGCTGTGAAGACACACACATAAGGTGATACCCTTCCTTTTCCTTAAGTGATTTCTCTTTCATTCTTACTTCCTGTGACTCTTGCATCTTCACTTTAAAACTTTATCCCTCTAGAAAATCTGAGAAAAAGCTCTGTTCAGAAGGCGGAATTTTTCTTCGCCTTTCTTCTATTTTTGCCTTTTTTTTTTTCTGTTTCTTTCTTTTTCTGCTGTAACTGTCAGCTCTTACGCTTTTCTGTCCCTTTACTGCTACTGGTTTTTTTCCCTTGGCATTCTCATTTTTTATACACCCTGTTCTATTTCCTTCCACCCAGGGGAACACAATGTTGGAACTGAGATAAACCTAAAGAAGTAGTATTCCTCCAGAAGCATCCAGACAATAGGCATGAGCAGAACTAGATGATTTTGTCAATGCAAGACTGCATAGGACAAACTATATTTCAAAACCTTCATGCTGAAATAAATGAGCATTTTCCATACTGACCCTATGAAATAGCACAATTTTTGGATCAAGTCAGATGTTTTTGAAAGCACTGACGCCAATCTCAATCTTAACTATCGCGGAGTTAGTATAGAAAAGTTATTGTTAAAATATGACAAAGCAGATTATGAACATATCTCTTCGCTATTTCTTAGTATTAACTACTGAGAACACTTTAATTCAACAGTATTAATCACCATGACATTAGCCAGGGGTGACATTTACTCTGAATCAGACTAGAGGTTAGAGATGCTGTGGTTACAAACAGCAACACAAGACCACCTGCAAAATCTGTACTAGTTATTGTTCAGTGGTATCACTGAAGCACAAAGCAGCAAAGCTCTCCTAGATCCATCCTGAGGATTACAAGACATTATTACCCTCAGCCTCCCGGTAATGTCCCTCTTTCTGCTGGACCATTAATACTTTCCTGCTACCCTAATCTTCCAAGAAAGCAATTTATGTAAGTAAGTGCTCCCTAACTCATTTCTGTCCCAACAAGAAAGGTTAACTTAAACCAGTCCAAAAATCACCTCTTTGTTAATGTGGCTTATTTGACAAAATAGATAAGAAAGCTTATAAAAACTACACCTATGGGAGTTGAAGGATGTGTAGGAGGTATATTGGAGCTTTCTGGTTTACGAATGTCTATCACAAGAGGCAAAAGAGCTGCTAGGTCTTGTTTTGGTTATTTAAGATTTAAGTGTCCAAATAAATACACTGTTAAAAAGATGAGCACATTAAGAGTCTCATTTGATTCAACATTTTCTACAAGGTCTATGGTGTTTCAGCTATGTCTTGGAGGATTTGAAATGTTTTTTCCTACATGTTTTGCTGTAGGATGCTGCATGCTTTTCATAGAATATGAATGCTTTTCAGAAAATACTTGTACTGAAGATCCAGTCCTTACCCCATCACTCTCCCACACAAGGTGCTAAGCAGCACTGCCTTTTTCTAAAGGAAAGAAGATTCTTCACTATAAATTTGCTCCAAGTTATTAATGACTATTTCCACCGGAATCTATGGAAAAAATAAAGCTAATATCAATATCTGAGTATTTCTACGAAAGATTATAAGTGTTTTTCTAAGAACAGCTAATATTATTCATGTAAATGCATCCAAATCAATCAGGATGTCACTTTAATGTAGTATCAGTCAGCTGGTATGGAAATACACATATTAAAAACAGCTTTTACAATAAAATACACACTTTCATCCTGATTCTCCAGCGATATATTCAGGAACTGAACTTTATTTTACTACGAGCAGTGTCAGGCTGTTGTGTCATGGATTTTTTCAGCAGATCTGGCAGATGACACAGTGTCCTATCTCTGGTTACCTGTCTGTGTCCCCATGCTACTCCATCTGTTGTCCTTGTTGGGAAAACAAACAGACTAAGAAATTGCTTTTATGTTGTTGTTGCTAGGCTATATTTTCAGCCATATCAGTTTCACAGCCTGGTGCATTGCATGACTACCCAAATAACCATACCATAGCAAGGGAGAGGGTTCTGCAGAGATGGGTCTGAACAGTCAGGATTTGGAAGGTCAGGGACTGCTTAGATAGTGCTGAAGCACAATCTCGAAAAACCTCATTTACTCCCATGGAACTACTTGCTGCACGTTACATATAAGGCTGGGCTGTTACAAGGCTACGTATTTCATGTACTGTTGCATAGACGGCAGGTACTTCAGAAAAATGTTAAAATTGCAGAAAAAAGCATTTCTTTAGCTGTGATAACCTTAATCCTGCCTCCCTTATTATAGTAGCATTACAGTAATAGTACTACACATTCAGATAAGTATGTATTACACATTCAGAAAAGACAAAATGAAGTTCAAACCAGCACTGCTTTATTTAGGCCATATAGGCTGCATAACACCTAGCAGGAACAGATAAGTCCTGGTCATTCTCTTTTCTGGAGCTATCTCCTATAACAAGTAAATGTTCACTGACATGATACAAAATGGGGCCCAAGAAAATGAAGCCTGAAAGCAAACTGCCTTCAGAACAAGTTATCTGTTATGCAGTCCAGGTCCAAAAAGTCTGAGCAAGACTATGGCAGCAGCATGCTCCTCACCATCCTCTTTCCCAGTGCTTTCCAGGTGTGGGCAGAAAGCAGCAGTCACAGGATAAATTCAGTCTGCACACATATAGATCAACGATACTATGTCCCTAGAGCAGGCTCAGTTTTAAGACAAAAGAGAGGCCACACATATGGCTCACCTCTGCAAAGGCAGAATTGTGTAGAAGACAAGGTCACCACTACTCTAAATACAAAAATGAGCCTAAGGGCACCTGAGACAGTTCTTTATGTTACTGCAGACATGGCTGCTACAATTTTTAAAAATGCTGCAAGTATAGCACCCTCTTTGTCTTCAGGTGAGAGATGAGTTGCTCTATCTCTACAAAGAAGGTCACTCACCACAGTATTGTATCGGGTTTTTTGTTTTCACAAGAAGGAGCAGCTCTTGCAGCACCCTCTCCTTTTCCTTTGGGAACAGTCTTGGTCGTTAGAGAGAAAGATATTGTTACAGGATATGAAATGTAATATAATACTGCATTAATCCCCACTCCCTCACCCCCAGAAAAAAAGCAAAACTTAGCCAATGTCTTCTTTCGGCTCCTTAGGACCCTTCTACTGTTTTTCCGATTATGAAAAGGCTGTACTCCCTGGGGGCCTGGGGTTAGAAGAATGATACACACTAATAAAGAATCTCACTTGTACAAAGGCTGGGGCTTTATGGTAGCAAGCTACCAACAGGGAGGTTACACAGCTGCAGAAGTTTAAATCTGCTTTCAGGGTTCTCATTGGCTGCTGAGGATTTTTCTGCAATTGGACTTCTAACACGATTGGGTGAAAAGTTTTCATCATCTGGGGAAAGAATTAAAAAAAAAAAAAAAAAAGACGACTATTTGTTAAAAAATTGGGCCCAGCTGAGCAAGGTATGATTGCTGATGCTTATAGTTTGTTATAAACTATTTCTACAATATGATGGATTTTTAGTGTGTGTAATTTTCTACCGCTATTATTTTGTTATGTAGTCTGGAACTTACTATGAAGATAAGAATTACTATTTATCTCTTCAGATGTTACAAGCCCATGAAGTGGAGGTTTCTAGACCACCTATTTCACTGCTCACTATTTTTCTGTAGTCAGCTTGTTGAAACTGTATATGCTCTATACTGATAGCAGAAACTAAGCAAATTAATTTTTTAATACTTAAGCAGATATTCAGTGTAGTACCACTGGCAGATCCAGCAAGCCTAATCTTAGACATGAATATGCATATTTTAAAGATTGCATTAAGGACAGGACTTAAAAAAGTCTTAAGGAGCTAATGCAATAGTGAATAAAAGTGATTGTATTCAATACAAAAGGAATGAAAAGTATCTACCTATGTACTACATTTTTTCCTTCTGCTGATGTGAAAAATTTGCAAGGAAAATGCAGGAAACAACCAGATGCTCACAAAAGAATTGCCACCTGAGAAACCTGCATTTGCTCTTCTTCCAAAATTGTAGCACAAAATCAAACAAGCTTGAAATTGTGGTCTCTCTGACTTTAAACAGTTCCCCATTAAACAGTTACTACTTCCTAAAAACACCTTATATTTAATGAGCTTCTAACAAGATTTCAGACTTAGCATGGAAAGCAGTTAGATGCTAAATAGCTTAGAAGATAAACTGCCTTCATGTGCATGTTAGTCCATAGCTTCAGATGTTTCTGAATGCAGAAGATATTAAACAATGCTATTTTACTGCGAAGACCTAGAAGTTACGAAAACAATATGTGAATTCCATGTATACTGAATGCAAATTAGACATATAACCTAATTTACTCAGGGGTGATGTTTTACAATTACACTATTTCTTTGATTTATATTCAAAGCATATAGTGAATACTTGCTCTTGCAAGGTTTTTCTGAGGGGTCTAAAGGCGATCATAAGGCCTTAAGAGGTGACTGAAGGGCTCAGAATAGCAGCTGGTTGTCTACAACCAGATATTTCCTTCTAAAGAATGGCATTTATTTTAAAAACTGATTTGTCACTCTGGTTAGGGTTCTAGGAGATACAAATCCTGCAATCTCATTCTCTTTAATCTCTTTCTCACTCCTGTTTTTCTTCTTTACAAAACTTTACAGAAATCATTCAGGCCTTTCCGACCTGCAGAGTCAGTCACAGTGGTGTGTTCCATATGGGATAATGTTTAATAACCATTCACAAAGTTCACATAGCGCCTGTATGGCTGGTAAAGTTTGCTGTCATGGCAATACTGCTGTTGCCATGCTGGCTTCCTACAGCGTACTTCCCAGAGCAATCCAAAGTGTTGATTTATATATATTTGAAGTGTTGCAAAGTTTAGCTTCTGTAATTACAGAGTAGCTGCCTCTTTTCTTCACTGCAGAAATTGAGATCAGTTCATGTATTCATCTTCATATTTTTAAATTCGAAAAATGTGGAAGTCTGACATTTTTAAACACACTGATTGCGTGTTCTTGTCTCAAGTATTCTTTCTCTGATGATATGACAGAACATGAGGATAATATCCATTTTTTCACATGGGCTTGGTGGGGAAGGGCAGAATGACAGCTTGTCTGTGATAAGCATTTGCATTTAAGGGTCCTGAGTAATTTTCAAGAAGTACAACTTATTGCCATATATATATTAAAAAATTTTTAAAACAGTTATTGCAATGATAAATTACTTCCTTTTGATATTTTGCAGGAAATTATTTTATATCATGCTTTGTAGATTCATAAAATATAGGACTTGAAGTTGTTTCTAAAAAGAAAACTATTAAAAAAAAATACAGTGGCAGGGCAAGTGTGGCCATAGTATTGGGAGTATGTAAGACTGTAGTTCAGAGTCTATCACAAACCAGCCAGCCACAGAAGAAGTATGTACTACAGAGGTTTTTGGGCTCTAAGACTCAAGCTTTTGCAGATTTAACCTCTCCTAGATGTCTGTCTTATAACTGTGCTCATTGTTATGGCCTCCATTGCAGCAGTGGTTTGTGGTTTCACTTCGCCATGCCCTCTTTCAACCTAAGCCAGCTAAGATGGTGTGTTTCAACTAAGATGCTAGACTGGATAGATCTCATTTTTATGCCCTTTATAGATTTGGTAATCTCCAGGAAAGAGGTGAAGCAATTAGCGACAGTCAATAATATCCTAAACTGTGACACTAGACTTTTCTATCAGAAACCTCACCCCATAAAGGGTAGGTCTCTGAATTATGGCTTGTCTGAGCCCCATGTTTATGCTTTTCGGGAGAAAGCACTGCACAAACAGAAAAAAATTAGTACCTTAGAAATAATGTTTTAAATGTTAATGCCTCTTTCAACCCAAATAGCATAGTTAGTATTATGCACATACCAAAAGCAAAGAAATATTCACTGGAAATTGGCTAAGAGGGTTTTGATACCATTGAGTATACTTTTTAAAACTAGGGTAAGAAATGGAGAGTAGAAGAGTAGGTAGTCAAATGGCAACTGATAAAAAGGTCTCCTGTTTCAGTAATCTAAGATTTTCATTTTTATGGATGGATATAAAATACTTTGGGGGAGAATATAAAACCTCTTATTTAACAAATGCCTTTGAAAAGGCAGAAAATATGCTTAAATATGCCCTATTTTACGCATTCCTTTCATCCTTCAGGCTTTTGACATAATGCTTATCACTTCGTCATTATGTCAATTTGTGCTTACCAACCTTTTTTTCTCCTCTAATCTTACATTTAGGCTGTGATCCTGTGAACATTTACCTACATGCTTAGTTTTGCTACTCTTAGTAATCCCTTTGAAGTTAAAAGGATTATTTGCATTAGTAAAATAACGCATGTGTGTGCTTGCAGGATGAAGGCCTTGCATTGTAAACTCTTTGAGATGGGATTAGATCATTTATTATGCAGTCATATAGCTCAAAGCATGGTTGGGTGGAGGATGAGTTGAGGAGTTTGCAAAGTTGCTACCAGAGTGAAGTTGTGTGTGGGATATCAGTCTGGGGCACAGTGCTCAAGTAGCTGCTCACCCCAAGTAACATACAATCTACTTCCTTTCTATTTTGCATTTGCCACTGAGGTATAGTTTAAGATCTTATACCCCCTGATACATCTGCTCCTTTTTTCCTACCGCCTAAAGCAGAAACTTCCCTGGTGCTGGCCATATAGTAATGTGGAGCAAGACCCTAAGTAACTTTACGTTGCTGTGCATAGGGAGGAGCACTCAAGATCTGGAATGTGTAGCTGCAGAGGTCTCCAGGCTTCTGTTGCTGGGCACTGTCTTCTGAGAAATGCACAGCAGCAGCTGCTCATCCCAACTAACGCATGTAATGCTTTCATCTTACCCTGTTTTCCCACCTTCTGGGGGACCAGGCCGCTATTTTTTTCTCTCTTGAGAACCTAAATGTGTACTATTCACTCTAATTCAATAATCATTTGTTTTTGTTTAAGAGAGACATAATTTAAAATCCACTTGGGAACATAAGTAGGAAGTCTTCCTGTAGCTCCACTTTGGGAACACAGCTCTGTGTACACTAGCACAGCATCACAAAAAATAAGCTTGATATTTGGGATAGATGCCCTGTAATATTTATTCCCTGGCAAACTCTGACATAGATATTCCAGCGTTTTTTGTAATGTAACTTGAAAATTTACTTCCAGCTTCACAGGAGAATCTCAAAATTCAGTTTTCCAAGAATATTTACTTCGGTTGATAACAGCAAAATGTTATTTTTATTACACTAGTGTCTAGAACTCCAGGTGAGCTGTGGGTGCCACTTTGTTATATTATCTAGAATTAGGGACAGGAATGTTCTTCTAATAAAAAACATAACCTAAGGACTTGTCTACATGAAAATTTCATGAATATATGAAATATTTTTGTAGTTATACTACAAAATGTATGTAATCCCAGAAAATCTTTGGAACATGAAGCTATGGACAAACGCTTGCTGACCTGGCTGTTCCTGTTGAACAGGTCACTGCCGCTAGGTGATCTCCCCTGACCACTTTCATACTTGTTAGCTGAACCATTTATGGGTATGCTCCTTCGATCTCACAGTAAGATTGAGCTAACAAAACATTATTATTTAAAACATCTGAACTAACCCAATTCCTTCAACCAAAATGTTTAGGGAATGAGTGCTCAAGTAGCTGAACAAAGCTTGTGGTAATCTCTGGCAGAGCTGTTAAGAGTGACGGAAGCAAGCCTTGCAAAGTGCATGTTTTCGAACAAATGTACCTAGATGAAGAGAGATGCTTCTAATTTCTGTCTTGAAGTTACCTGTCTATGGTATTAAACCACTACACTGGTGGTAAAGGAGCATGAAACAGACTGGGAAGAGAGAGAGGAGGAACAGAACAACCAGTAGTTGATATTCTCAAAATAGCTGTCACATGTATGAAGAGCAGTGCCTCTTGCCTTTCCAGGAGCTCCTAAAGACTGGCTTTTATGAGCTGTGCTGAGGTACCAAGCAACTACACTGGAAGGGGAAGCAGCTGCTGAGGCTTAGTGCTGAGAAAAAGCAGAAATCACTGAAGGAAGTTGTGTGAGAGCAATGGCTGCTCAGTGAGCACAAAGCGTGCTTTCCAACCTGAAGACATGGTTGTCAGAGGCATCTCCTCATCTGCCTATCTTCATCTTCTCCTGCTCATCTGTGCCTTCTGTTAGAAGACAAATGCTGCTTGTGTGGATGGTTAATCCAGTTCTCAAAGGTGAACAAGAAACAATTCTGAGAACCAACTCTTTCGGACCAGGCTTAAACTTGCAGTTTTTCTGTTGGTGGTTATGCTGCTTGGAAGTGTGAAAAATAATTTCAGCTGTAACTGTTCAAGCAAAACCTAACTGTAGCGAGGAAATGGCGCTTGAACTCATGTGTCTTGTTTCACTTCAGGAACTGTGTTACTAAATGCCATTGTTGCCATACTCACAGTTAGAAAGCTTTAATGTAGTAGAACTAAATTGGTCTGCTGGAGTTTGTGTTGTGAACGCAGGATTTCCTTGCCCTGGTAACCTTCCACAGACACAGCAGACACGAGAAAGTGGCAAAAACTAATGTTTCTGGATCTTTGAAAGACAGTTAATTTTTAACTCATGAAATAAGCTGCCATGAATATTTTTTGTTGACATTTGAGTAGTTAAAGGCTGTATGTAGCTTTAACATTCCTGATTATCCAGTACTTCTGCTGCTACAGATGACACTTGAAAGACTGCCTTTTCTGCACGTAAGGCTTACATACCCAGGAAAATTTGTGGCAGCCTAAAATAGGTTTACCGAGATAGTTATCTTGGTTGAAACTCCATCTGGGAACTCCCATTCCACCGAGTGTGTACCTGGGCTAACAGTAAGGCAAAAGGGGAACTCCTGTGGAAAGGGGTTTTTCAACTGCCTGAAAGGAGGTTGTAGTGGGGTAGAAGTCAGCCTCTTCTCCCCAATAACAAGCCACAAGAAGTAACAGCCTCAAGCTGTGCCAGGTTTAAACTGGATATTAGGAAAACTTTCTTCATGGAGAGGATGATCAGGTATTGGCTTCTCAGGGAAGTGGTCAAATCACTGTCCCTGGAGGCGTTCAAAAGCTGTACACACGAGGCCCTCAAAGACATGGTTTAGTGGTGGACTTGGCAGTCCTGGGATAATGGTTGGGCTTGATGATCTTAACGGTCTTTTCCACCCTAGTTGATTCTATGACTCTACTCTTGTGGGGCATCAACGGTAGTGGCCAGGCAGCCAGGCCTAACAGGACCCCTGCGCCCCATCCCACAGGCGTTCACTGCCTCGGCACACCCATGATGGCGAGCACCATGCCACCGTTGGGCGGCCGAGGCTCACGCGCGCTCCACCCTCTTCACCGCTCCTTCCCTCCCCGCCCCCATCCCGCGCGCTCCTCGCCGCGCGCAGCCTCGGCGCTTCCTTCCGGCCGCCATTTTATCCGCTGTGCCTGGCCTCGCGGCGCGGCTGCCGTTGCTACTGCTTGCGGAACGGAGAGCGCGCTCCTCCGCACCCAGCGCCGGCCGCTCGCCCTCCCAGCTGCCGCATCGAGCGGCCGCTCGGCGCCGCCATGTCCAAGCGTCACCGCTTAGATCTGGGCGACGATTACAGCTCCAGCAAGAAACGCTCCACCGACGGGTAAGGGGCGGCGCGGCCCAGCGAGGGGAGCGCGGCCTGTGGTGGGTGTGGGGGGGGATCGCAGCAGCTGCCTCGCAATCTGCTCACTATCCTTGGCTCTTGCCGCCCCCATGGGGCAGAGTCTCCGCGGGGAGCGGGGCGGCCGCCATGCCGGAGGGAAGAGAGCATTGCAGCGTTCGAAGCCGCGCGGCAAGCCCCCAGCAGCGCCGCCTTGTCTGGGCAGGCCCAGGAGCCTCGGCGGCTCTCAGGAGCGCTAGGCCTGGGCGGGGGATCGGTCTCGCCGTCGGGCCGGGCTCCTCGGAGGGGCGGAGGAGACGGATGGCGGCGGGGAGCGGGCGAGGAGAGCCTCGTGTGGCGGCGCTGAGAGGGGGAAGGGGAAGAAGCCGCCGGTCTAGGCACTGGGGCGGGCTGGGCTGGGCTCCCGGCGCGGCGGAGCCGGGGGCGGTGCGCTGCTCGGCCCACTCCCTGCGCTCGGCTTTGTCTGCGGCTCTGTCCAGTCTTTATCCTTTATTTCTTCCTTTTTTTTTTTTTTTGTTTTGTTTTGTTTTGTTTCCTTTTCACTTCTCTGGTTTGAGAGGTCTGGTAGCGGAGGTCCTAGAGGTCAGCATGAGGTTTGTTCCGTCTGTATAATTAGTGCCTACCCTTGTAGGAACGTTATTCCTTTGTTAACGTTTTTCACTCGGTAACCGGCAGAGTTATGGTTGACTTCACCAGTTGATGGGGAGGTGGGTTTTGAGGTAAGGGTTAGGGGAGGAATTATATTAATTTTTTTTTAGTTGCAAAGGTGAAAGTTTTAGGGCTACTGTACAAGCTTGAGCAGATTTTTATTAAAACCTCAGGAACACAGATACTACCCTGCTGATGATCTTTTATACACAGTTGTTTTAGAGCCTTCTCCGCATAATTGGGCGGTGGGGAGATGGGTGGCTCTTTAAATTCCTGAAGTCTCAAGGAACACGAATACTGTGTTTATCTTGTGTGTTCTTCTTGGTGGAGCACAAAAGGCTTCCGTGAATTAATCCACTTCTGAAGTCCAGCAGCATTGTTTTGTACTAGAGTATTTAGCCAAGGAAAATCTTGTTCTCAGAGCTTGCAATAACTTGAAGTCTGCTGTAGCAATTAGTGTTCCCTGATAAACAGTCTTTACAAAACTTGCCTTTTTTTTTTTTTTTTTTTTAAAGGCAAACTTGTATAGCTTCAGTTTTTAGCCAGTACAGTTTGTTGCGTTTTTCTCTGGTAAACAAACCTGAATGTTTATTATTGAGCATCTATTTCCTATATGGAGGATCTTCATAATTTTATTTTTTTGAAATATGTATTTGAGCTGTTTATCTTCTTTAATACATTTTTGCACAGTTTGACAGAAGTTGAAATAACTTTTCTGTGTCTGCAGAGAAGTTGTGTATGTAGCTTTTCTTATACATAGAGATTTTTGTAACATTTTCAAATGGTCATGCCCAAACTGAGTGTTGTTTAAAAGTGGAGCAACTGTCATAGTTGGCTATATAGATAATCACAGTTCAGTATTTGTTTGTGTGTATGTTGATGGGATTTATCGTTTTGATACGATTTTATTTGGCATTGTTTTTACTGATTGCTGTCATCCTGAACTATAGTCTTACCATTTTGTTTCTATTGAAATGAATTCCCACCAGTAGTAACATTTTTAAACCAGAAGTATTTGACCTTAATGGCATGTAAAAACTTATGCAAGTGCTGGTCTTGTGCCCCTTCTTTATACCCTCCTCTGCTAATGAAAGTGTTAAATGGTATAGTACTGAGAACAAGTTACCATAAGCATAATTAGTGAGCAAATTATTTCTAATATTACTTGGAATCTTATTTCATGTAGCACCAGATACAGTAATGTTGCATTGTCTTTATTTTAGGGTGGTTCAGTTTTACAGCTTGTGGAAGGCTGTAAGGAAGTTGCACAAAGAGATTCTCGTTATTAGCATGTGTGTGCATGTCTTCCTCTTTGCCAGGAGGGCCTTTGTGCAATTTGGTTTTGGAGCTGGATAAAACTATTTTAGCTCCTTGGATGCTGGATTAGACTGAATTAGCTCCTTTTGTTTTACATGGAAAGTAGTATATCTTTCATTCAAACTGGGTCACTTGACTGAATATGAAAGTTGTATCACATTATTCTGTATTTTCTTAGTTTCTTTTTAAGTGAGGCCTGTATTGGTATGTGTAGCTCCCACGTGGCAACGATGCCAGGCCAGCAGCCTTGTAATTGTTGGCATAGCCTTAAGCGTCAGCACGACATCTACTTTCTTCCAGTACTGAAGTATTGACTGTGAAGTAAAAACCTCTGGAAAACTGGGAATCGTGTGGAAGGTTTATGGTTACAGTGCTTGTTTGAACTGCTTTTGTACTGTTTAAAGTCTGACTGAATTGAGAGCAGTCCTGAAGAGAAGGACTTGAGGGTGTTGGTCGATAAGAAGCTTAACATGAGCTATCACTGTGCACTTCCAGCTCAAGAAGCCAACTGTGTTCGGGCTGCATCAAAAGAAGTGTGACCAGCAGGTCAAGGGAGGTTATTCTTCCTCTCTGCTCCAGCGGTACTGTGTTCAGCTTTGGGGTCCCACATCCTTCTTGATGTGGACCTGTTGGGGTGAACCTAGCGAAGGGCCACAGCGATGCTCAGAGAGCTGGAGCACCTCTCCTCTGAAGAGCAGCCTTCTGGTGCATAAAGCTGAAGAGGGACTTTTAACAAGGGCATGTAGTGATAGGACAAAGGGGAATGGCTTTAAACTGGAAGGGGTAAGATTTAGATTAGCCATGAGAAGCTCTTTACTATGAGAGAGATGAGACACTGAACAGGTTGCCCAGAGGAGCTGTGGCTGCCCCATCCTTGGCAATGTTCAAGGCCAAGTTGAGTAGGGCTTTGAGCAACATGGTCTAATGTCAGGTGTCCTTGCCCATGGCAGGGTGTTTGAACTAGGTGATCTTGAAGGTCCTTTCCAACCCAGATCATTCTGTGAATCTGTGATGGTTTTGTTTTGTTTTTCTTTTTTTCCCAAAGCATGCAGAGCTTTGGTGGTTGTTGTAACATCACAGTTACTGTGTGAGTGGGATATATCATTCAGACTACTTGTACTTTGGTTTTTGTGTATGAACAGAATTCCTCCTTTACCTGCATTGGCTTTTCTTGCATCAACTATGGCCATGTCTAGTAATGGAAAAAAAACACTGATGTTCTATTAGATGTGCTTAAGACTTTCACTTTGATCAGTGGTTTTACCTTGTGCCTTTTTAATTTTTATATATGTTTCATCCTTTTAGTGATTGCTACAGCATTTGTTTTGTATCTATGTGTGCGTATATTATAGATGTGTAGGCATAAGGAAGTAAAAGCAGAGAGCAGATAAGACTGGTTGAAAAATGAGGTGAAATAAACCAATCCCCAACCTCTTCTGATTATGAAGGCTGTTATGAGATTCAGGTACAAGACAAATATGATTAAATTATGATTCCTTTATTCATTTCTATGTTTGAGGTCAGTTTTCTTTATGCAGTAATGACAAATAACTTAAATGTGACAGTTCATAAATGAAGAACTGCCAAGTTGCATTTTTAGAAGGTTTAGTAAATTCATATGGCAGCATAATTGTCATTCCTCTTCTCCCTTGTTGGCCAAAGGAGTCTGGATGTGTCTGCTAACTGATGGGAGATGGGAAACTTTGGGGTGGGGGAAATGCTGCTGTAGAATGGTAAGTATTTGGAGGCATGGTTAATGTTGTATTTGTTCTGTGTTCAGATCTGGTTACCCCTGCTTCTCTTTTTATAAAACAAGAAAGAGACAGAACTTTTTTGACTAAGATTAGTGTTTTTACTTCTGAAATACAGGTAGAACTTGATAGGTTTGTTTTCTTATTTGTACAATTAAACGGCTGTAAGAGTTCAATGAAGAAATGGAGGATTAACAGGACTTTCCATTCTGGATCATATTTGTAGTCCATTTAATCCACTGTCTTGTTCTTGAGGTTGTATTTTTATCTGTGCTTTAAGCCCACACAAATTGCTACCATCACAGAAGAAGGCAGTGCTGCCCTCTCCCTTGTGCTGCAAGTGTCTGGGCGACTGATCTGGGCTAAGAACTAATGTTGATGGAGGGGGTCTAGGGAGGGCTTATTCTTCACAAGGCCATTAAAATTCTTAGACAACACATGGGAAGGATCGGCAGCAGCGTGGATCTGTTCATCTTTGCAGTAGCACTTGTTTATGTGAGGCTGAAGCATACCTGAATATACACTTCATGATTTGTGATTTAGAAGCTTCTGACACCAGACTTACTGTAAATGGTTGTGGAATAGTCTGTTCGTGTGTTTTGAAGGATAACAATCCTTCAGAAGCAAGTGTGCACACACACAAAACCCTACCGAAACACAAACCAATCCCCGCCCCGCATTAGTAGCATGTCTTATTCTTCCTTTGAGTGAAGTGTGTGCTGTTACCAGGTTGTTGTATTTTACCCTGGCTGTACAATTCTTAAATTGCTTTATACCTTTATTTCCTTGTTAATGTTACTGTCTGTCCATGCAGTTGTTCATCCCAGTACCTGCAAATACTTAAAAAACTGGTTGTTAATAGCTGATTAACCACAATTCCAAAGCTTTATTCCTAATACATGCTACTAGACTCTTACAACATTAAGAGGAGCATAACAGAGCCTACTTCCTTCAGTTTTAACAAGGGTAACTTTTCTGTACCAGAGAATATGAACCTATTTGGTTCTGCAATATTTGCCTGGATTTTACATTAAGAACAGATTCCTAGCTTGTACAATATTTGACCATGTTAGAAGTTGTGTTGAAGTTATGGTATCTTAGATTCAAGTTAATGATCTGAAAGGGCCTTAGATTTCGGACAATTCAGTGTCCAGAGCTTTAGTAAAATCTATATACAAATGTGTTAGGTAAGTGACTGTAAACAGTATGTTTTGTACTCCTTAATTTCAATGGGTCAGTGTTGAAAGAAGTCTTATTAAAAAAAACCAAAACACCTTATTGCTGCAGCCTCTGAAGTCATAGTATGTTGAACCAAGCTTTCTGGTTCGGTTGGCACACTGGAAGGAAGGAATGCCATCCAGAGGGACCTTGACACGCTTGTGAGGTGGGCCAGTGCCAACCTCATCAAGTTCAACCAAGCCAAGTGCCAGGCCCTACACCTTGGTCGAGACAATCCCAGAAACACCTACAGGCTGGGGGGAGAAGAAATTCAGAGCAGGTCTGCAGAGAAGGACTTGGGGGTGATGGTTGATGAGACACTTAAAATGAGCTGGCTTCAGTGTGCGCTCGCCACCCAGAAAGCCAACTGTATTCTGGGCTGCATTGAAAGAAGCGTGACCAGCAGGTCGAAGGAGGTAATCCTGCCCTTCTACTCTGCTCTCGTGAGACCTCACTTGGAGTATTGTGTACATTTCTGGTGTCCTCAACATAAGAAGAACATGGAGCTGTTGGAGCAAGTCCAGAGAAGGACCATGAGGGTGATCAGGGGACCAGAGTACCTCCGGTATGAAGACAGGCTGAGAAAGTTGGGGCTGCTCAGCCTGGAGAAGAGAAGGCTGCGTGGAGACCTCATAGCAGCCTTCCCTCATAGCAGCCTTCCAGTATCTGAAGGGGGCCTACAAGGATGCTGGGGAGGGACTCTTCTTCATTAGGGACTGTAGTGATACGACTAGGGGTAATGGGTTCAAATTTAAACAGGGGAAGTTTAGGTTAGATATAAGGAAGAAGTTCTTTAGTGTTAGGGTGGTGAGGCACTGGAATGGGTTTCCCAGGGAAGTTGTGAATGCTCCATCCCTGGTGGTGTTCAAGGCTAGGTTGCATGGAGTCTTCTTGAGTGACATGGTTTAGTGTGAGGTGTCCCTGTCCATGGCATGGGGGTTGTAACTAGATGATCTTAGGGTCCTTTCCAACCCTGACTATTCTATGATTCTGTGATTGAGGGGGAAAAAATACACCCTGCATGGATTTCATTCATTTATACACAAGTCATGAAAGTGCCGATTGTTTCCAGTGTGCAGCATGTTCTAACTTAATGTTTAGAGAATCATTACTGATATAATCTTGGTTATTTCATCTTCTTTGTAGGTAGGAATTTGCTTATTACTTCACCAGTTATATTTGAATACCAGCTGTATGTTAAAAAATAAGGCCTGGAGATGAATATTGGTCAGGGGTGTTGGTTTTAGCAATGTGCTCATTCTTTCAGGCATGCCTTAGTGCTGGTAAAGAGGGAGAGGACTGTTTTCCCTTAATGGCTATTCCTGAAAATGTTTATATGTGCATATATTATAAGGCTGGTGTTAACTTTGTTCTTTTTGATGGGATTTTAGTTAACAGAGTGCATAAAAGAAGCTGAAAATATCCTCATTTTTGCCGGCAAAGATGCCACTAATTTCCTGACTGGTTCAAAATGTGATGAGGTGTTCTTTTAAAGCAGGTCTTATTTCAAAATGCAGGGTTAGTATAAGTTTAGAATTTTTATTAGTAGCCCATGGCTATAGTTCTCTGGCCAAACAGGATGTCATAGAATCATAGAAGAGACCTTAAAAGTCATCTAGTTTGATACACCCTTGCTGTGGGCAGGGACACCTTCCTCTAGACCAGGTCACTCAAAGTCCCATCCAACCTGGCCTTGAACATTGCCAGGGATGGGGCAGCCACAGCTTCTCTGAGCAACCTCCAGGGAAGGTTCCAGTGTTTCAGCATCCTCACACTACAAATTTCTTCCTTGTATCTAAATATGCCCTGTCATGTTGAAGCCGTTCCTCCATGTCCTGTCACTACATGCCCATGTAATAAGTTCCTCTTCAGCGTTGTCGTCAGCCCCTGTAGGTACTGAAAGGCTGCTCTAAGGTCTCCTTAGAGCCTTTTCTCCAGGCTGAAGAAGCCCAACTCTCAGCCTGTACTCAGAGAGGTGCTCCAGCCCTCTGAGCATCTTTGTGACCCTGCTCTGGGTTTTCTCCAACAGGTCTGTGTCCTCTGCAAGTGTTTTAATGTTTGTAGGGAGAGATTATGTGCAAGAACAAATATGTGGATTTCCAAAATAGCGAACTGCCACTAAGATCACAGCCAGAAATACGAATTTGAGTGGATAGCTACTGTGAAAATAATGCTATGTTTCTTTTGCAAGTGCATTGAACTTCCTTTTTTGACAGTATTTAGAATGAATGGGAATAAGTGAATGCTGGTTGCTTTAAGTGTGTGGTAGGAGGTGATACTTGAGAAGATGGTACAGCTTCGTAGTGTTAGGTTATTGGTTGGACTCAATCTTACGGGTCTTTTCCAAGCTAAATGACTGTGTGAAGAATAGTGGCTAGTTTTCCATCTAAGTTTCAGACTGCGGAACCTGTATATCAAAGTTGATTGAGTCAGAATTGTATGGAAGAGTTTGAATTAAAAAAAAGGCTACAAAGTAAGTGTAGGATATTAAAATCAAACTTCAGGGCTCACTTGTGATATTGAGTTGGTTTTTGTGGATTAGCATTCTCTAGCGAGGTAGGCAAGAAGGCTATTTGGTGTTCTCTTTTCTGCAGCAGCAGCAAGTAGGGATGGGAAGAACCACGAGAAAAGTCTAGAAGGTACAGCTGATTCTTCATAGTCATTAAATGAAGAGGGTCAAGATGATGTTGTCTTCATGTGGTAGCTTTCTTCAGTGTTACCTGTAATGAGAGGTGCTGTGGCAATGCTTATATGTACAGTGAGTGTAACTACACATTTAATATTTGGTATGCATCATATACTGTTACTCTTTGATGCTTATCTTTCAAGATAGCTGTTTCCAAGGTTTTTAAAAGGATTTGGTTTATATCCACTTTGTACTAGATATCTTTAGTGTTGTGTTGTATTTAAATTCTTGCTTTGCATTGAAATGTTCAAATGTCTCATTGTCTGCTGTCTCTTAACTCATTTTAGGAAAGATCGTGACCGGGACAGGGACCGTGATGACCGTTCTAAAGATCGTGACAGGGATCGTGACAGAGATAGAGATCGTGACAGAGAAAGGGACAAGGAAAAAGATTTGCGACCTTCGTCTAACTCTACCTATTACGCAGCTGCTGGGTTACAAACCATAAAGCCAGCAATGATTCCACACAGTATTAACCCTTTCACAAATCTACCACATACTCCACGATACTATGACATCCTGAAGAAAAGGCTACAACTTCCTGTTTGGGAATATAAAGAAAGATTTACGGATATTTTGATTAGGCATCAGTCATTTGTGCTAGTTGGAGAGACTGGGTCTGGTAAAACAACACAGGTGAGTTCTTATCTATGTGATACTGCAGTTTTCTAAAAGTTGAGACTGTTGCTAGGTAGGGGTGTGTAAAACTTGCTCTGGTTTCTTAGACTTCGTTGTCTAAGAACAATGCACAAAATGTGAGCAAGAGTAATTTGATGATTTTTCTTATTATTATTTGCTTAATGATATAAAAGTGTCCATGCTTCTGTTAGGTTTTATGATTGGTACTTAACTTTTTGATAAAAGAAGGTAAAGAGGTCTTAATGGCTAGACAGAAGTGTACTAATCTACAAACTGAAGTGATGGTTCCAAATAGTGTATTTAGCTGTTTGTGTACATAGCAGCTGGAAAGTAGGAAAAATAATTACAGAGGTAGGGACTTGTTAGTGTTTGAAACTTACTGCTACAGGTAAGAACTTAAAGGGGCGTGAAATGTTGGATACAATTCCGGAATGATCTGATAGGATAATGTGTTTTGGTGATACTGAAACTTGAGAGGAAGAGGCTTGTGTTTTTGTGGTACTGAAACTTCTCAGAGGTCATAAAGCTTTCCAGTGCTGCAGTTGAAAATCACTTTCTTTTTTGTAGATTCATGGCTTTAAAAGTCTTAGTTGGCACTGAAAATAGTGGATCTGTAAAGCCTCCTTAAACCTTAGAAGAATTTTGGTGACCAGTAAACAGGGAGGACCTAAGACAAACACCACTGTGTATATATAACTGAACAAACTTGCTCAAAACTTCAGCCTGTCCTTTGATTTACAGTTTAAAATCTGTGTGGAAAAGTGATGTAAGAAAGTTCATTGTTTTGTGTCTTGATAAATTTCTTTTATCCAGGCAGAACATAAAAGCTGAAGGGTATTTTAGCCTTTATGAAACCGGTTATAGCTAACTTATCATAAGTCTTGTAGAAATAAATCTTAGTCATAAAATAAATTTGAATGTTGAAAATGTGAAGGACATTGGATACCTTTTACAACTGTGTCTAAAATGTTTGAAATTATATGCCCTTGCTGCAAATTTTAGGAACCAATGTCTTGCTCAGAAGGTACCTTATGGCATTATATGTATTGCTTCTTTTATCGTGTACAAGTTGAGATGGGGATTTTATAGAATTCTTCAGAAAAGCTTGATTATGTAGTTAGTTGGAAGGGAGAATTCTGAACATTCATGAAAAGAAGTTGATTCTTATCTATTTGAAAGCAAGATTTCTGTTTTCATGATCTGAAATCTTGAAGATCTAAAGGGCATGCTCTTAATGTCTACTTGAACTTCCACAGGCATAAATCTTTTCCTCAGTTGTTCTACTACTTTGCCACTTAAGTTTCTGAAGGCTTTTTCAGAAAATAAGGCATCTTTCCTAAAAATGGGATTTAGCACATAAGCTATCTCGGAATCTTCACTGCTTCTTCTGAATTCTCTTTCTGAGATTGCAGATATGTTTTGAGAGTGTTCTCTGCAGAAACAGAGCTGAAAATGATCTTGCTGCCACTTGGTGAAAACCTTGTTTTGCAGGTGACAGTGTCACATTTTTTTTTTGTGCTGTGTTAAAACCAGTGGGGATGGTGGTTTTTCTTCTTACATTCACTGATCAGACCAAGATGGTTAATTACCTGTGATTAAGAAACTTTTTAATGTTCAAACTGAAGGTGTATGTGAACTACTTACTTAGGCTTTCTCTTAACTGGTATAAAGTGGGCATTATCTGAAATACATAATGAATTGTTCTTCCAAAATTATCTTCCGTTGTGTGGTGGGAAGTTGAAGTCTCTACAGTAGTAGATAGTCTTTTTGAGATTCAGCTGGTGCCTGTCAAATCCCTTTCCTGGTTTTTCCATACACATTTTCCCTTTAGTCTTGTAGAGCATCCAGGTTTGGGAGTGCTTGGTTTTGACAATGGAAGTAACAGGAGAGAAAACTTTGAAAAGGGTCTTTTTCACATAGACTTAAACCTGAAGTACTGAAGAAGGATGTTGGAAGCCAAGGCCATTAATTTTCAAGTCTTCATTGAAGGAAAACAAGCCACTGCAGATACTGATCTCTGAATATGCTCAGTGGTGGAATGCGTGTGCTGAATTCTTTTAGAAAGATATTAAGTACTTGCTGTAATTGCAGCATGTGCTCCATTTAAACGTGGGATCATACGTGGTGCTGGTACAGTAGTTCAAATTTCTTCTGTAGATGGAATAGTAGAGTAGCATCTGCTTTTACATGAGAGACCCAACTGTAAAGGGTAGGATGTTTGCTTGTCAGCAAGTTTTCTTGGCAGGTGAAATTCAGAAGCAAGGTGGTTCTGAGTATTGCTTAATCTGCTGTTCTTGCAGACCACAAGAGAATTTATACAGGTAAAAGTCTGATGCCTTTTCTACTAGTGAAAATTTTGGGAATTTTACCATATAACTTTTAACAGAGAAAGCTTTCAATAAATTGAAGTGGCTCAGAAAAGCCACAAGGGCAGTGCTCTTCCTTCTCTCGCCCTGCATCCCTGTAAAAACATGACTTTCCTTTAGCTTTGGAATAGTCTTTTAGCAGCCCTCAGTTCATTTATCTTTGATCTTAGAGGCCTTTGTATGTGTAGTCCATAACTTCTCATGTTTATGAAGGTTATATTTGAAAATCTCTGAGTTGAACAAGTCTTTGAGGTTAAAGGGTCCTAATTAAAGCTATTTCTTATGATTTTGATATTGATAATTTTTTTTTTTTTTAAAGGAAAGTTGGGATTTTAGTGAAAACTGAGGGGCACCCCATTAACTGGGGGTTACCCTGTATGTAAATGGAATCACCCAAAAAGTGTGGTCACCCTCAGAGAGGTCATGGGACCCCCTGAAAGTGGGTAGAGGAGAATGGGTGCTGGGGCTGAAGGAGCTGCTCCCCCCTCAAGGCCACCAGCCTCAAAACACTCCTTGTTGCCTAAACCCCCAACCCATGGGGCACACACCACCCCCCCACCCCCCAGTATCAGGGAGCCAGGGGGCAGCCCCAGAGTGAGGGAGTGCCAAATTTGGGGTGTCTCCACAAAAGACCACCAGCCAGGAGGTCTGGTTGGGGAATGAGCAGGAGCACCTGCAACAGGGACTTGGGAGCACTGGGGGGGACTGGGAAGGACTGAGAGGGACTGGGAGCACCTGCATCAGGTAGTGGGAGCACTGGGAGGGATTGGGAGTTGAGCACGGCTGCAAGTGGGAAGAGCTGTGGCAGGGACTGGTAGCACTGGGATATTGAAACCCCGGGAGTATCTGGGGACATAGTGGCCTATATTGGTTTGTACTGGTGCATATTGGTCCGTACTGCTCCATACTGGGGTTGTGAGTTTGCAAATGACACCAGATTGGGTGGGAGTGTTGGTTTGCTGGAGGGTAGGAAGCTCTCCAGAGGGATCTGGACAGGCTGGATCCATGGGCTGTGGCCAATGGTATGAGGTTCAGCAAGGCAAAGTGCTGGATCCTGCACTTGGGCCACAGCAACCCCATGCAATGCTCTAGGCTTGGGAAAGAGCGGCTGGAAACTGCTCGTGAGAAAGGGAGCTGGTGGTAGTGATTGATGGAGCTGGACCTGAGCTGCTTGTGCTCAGGCATCCAAGAAGCCACCAGCATCCTGGCCTGTATCAGCAGCAGGGCCAGGGCAGTGATTGTCTCCTTGCACTGGGCACTGGGGAGGCTGCACCTTGAATCCTGTGTTCAGCTCTGGGCCCCTCACTACAAGAAAGACATTGAGGTGCTGGAGCGGGGCCAGAGAAGGGCAGCGGAGCTGGTGCAGGGCCTGGAGCACAAGTGTGATGGGGCACGGCTGAGGGACCTGGGGAGGTTTAGTCTGGAGAAGGCTCAGAGTGGACCTTATTGCTCCCTACAACTGCCTGACAAGAGGATGGAGCCAGGAGGGGGCTGGTTTCTGCTCCCAAGGAACAAGGGACAGGACAAGAGGAAATGGCCTCAAGCTGCATGGAGGAGGTTTAGATGAAATGAGGAACAATTCCTTCCCCAGAGGGTGCTCAGGCACTGGAACAGGCTGCCCAGGGCAGTGCTGGAGTCACTGTCCATGGAAGTGTTCACGCACTGTTTAGATGAGGCCCTCAGTGCCATGGGTTAGTGGTGGCCTTGGCAGTGCTGAGATTGGGTTGGACTTGATGATCTTGAAGGTCTTTTCCAGCCTGTTTGATTCTATGATTTGTAGGTTTTTGGTGTCAGTCAAGTTGAGGTTATCTTCGTTCAGTTTTATAAGAACCAGATGGTAAGAAGTGTTAGGATATTCCCAGTCATGACTTACATAGAAAATGTATGGCACATGCCTCTTTCCTAGTGTTTATATTGGACACAAGAAGCATTGTGGTGGTCATCTAAATTGGCTTTAACACATTGAAGTCTATGTAGGCGTTTTGACACCAGTGCTGTACGTTTTGCTGTTCATGGGAAAACCACTTCTAAATTACATTTATTTCATGCTGCTTTCACTGACAGACCTGCTGTTTTAAAGTTTATTTCAGGAATTGCTCTGCTTAAAGTCCAGAAGCTTCACCTAACATGCTTAGAGTTGAGTTTTTGTTAGGGACTTGGGAAGCAAATTCCTTCCTTTAGCTGCCTATTAGGTGAGTGTGTGTATGTTACAGGATAGGGTTTCAGGTTCCTGCTATCAGTGTTCAGGAACTTCCTTTTGGGAAGTATAGGGTTTTCAGAAACTTGAGTTCTTGTCAGCTGTCTGGTAGTCTCTTGCCAGACTTTGGTAGTCTTTGCTTGCTTTTTTAATTAATTTATAATGAAAATATGTTCTTCATTTACAAAAAAGTAGCTTTTCATTACAGTTTACACTTGTCTGCTTGTGGGTATGTTTTAGTGCTCACTTATGTCCATTTTGCTGTGGAAATATGGTATTCTAGAAGAAAAATTTCCCTGGTTTAAATTGCACAGGTTTTCCTGTTATTCCTCATCAGTGCAATACGTACAAGTGCAAATGTGAGCTTTTAAGAATACTTGAAAAGCGATTACTGAGGAGGAGTGAATTTTTCAGTCTGTAGACTCGGAACTAGTTGTGCCTGGAGATGTCTCCTCATAAAATACTGTACTGAGAACATGTTAAATATACTCTTATTTTCATCAAAGTGTTACTGACCTTAGAAATTCTTGTGAATAAAGCTTCTTCTTTGGGATGACTCTTGCTGTTTCCAGATTCCTAACAAGAGCATAAAACTGCTGACTGGCAAATGAGCGTCAACACAGGAAGGAAAGCACAGGGGTTTCAGATCTTGTTGATAGAATTTTAAAAGAACAATAATTGAATTATCATAACTGTAAATTCATTTTATTTGATGTGATTCCTGGTTAATTTTTTTTATATCACTAAAAATTCTTTTTGCTTAATGTATCAATAGGAATTGTTTTTTAAAGTCACAAAATATAATTTTTTTTACTGCAAAACTTAATGAATTGTGTTATGGATCTTGATTTTGAGTGTTAACTTCAATTCTGGTTACTTTGGAATATGTTGGCTGCCGCATCTGAATGAACACTGATATAACAGTGCTTAAACTTACTGTGAACCTATGTATTTCCTTAGTAACTTCAAAGATAGTTAGGTACATGCTTAATGTGAGTGTGCTTTCTTTAGTGGCATTGGGTCCAACTAACTAGCCTGTCTGTGTCTCATGCTTTGGATATTTTTGTGTATGCAGTTGGCATCTCAGTGAAGTTATAACTAACTTTACAGTACAAAGGTTACAGATTACATCTGGTCATTTAAAGTGGTTTTAAATTTTATTCTTACCAGATCCCTCAATGGTGTGTTGACTACATGCGCTCATTACCTGGACCAAAGAGAGGAGTGGCATGTACCCAGCCTAGGAGGGTAGCTGCAATGAGTGTGGCACAGCGGGTTGCTGATGAGATGGATGTCATGCTGGGCCAGGAGGTTGGTTACTCTATTCGATTTGAAGACTGCAGTAGTGCAAAAACCATTCTGAAGTAAGTATGGCAACTGTCAGGTAAAGGCATAATACAGCCTACTTGGGGGGGTGTGGGGTGGATTTACAGGGTATTGAAGGTGTGAGCAAAGTTTTATAGAAGTAGTAATGAGGAGGGGGGTGAATATATGCATAGGCGCTTTCTATGAATGGAGAAAAGACAGGAGACACAGCATGAGCTGAGGGAAACCTGAGGTATGGGGCTTGAGTGGAACTGTAAAGAAATCATTCCTCATAAAGAGATTACTGCACCCTATGGAAATTAGTTTTAAGTGATCCATAAAGAAGATGATGTTCTGAAGAAGTATTTCTGTGATCAAGGTGCTATTCAGAATAAAGCCCTTCAGCATTGAGGTTTTTCTCAATGTTAACACATTCAGTTGAGCTTTCTTTGGTATCTTCGTATTTGGGGTAATTCTGGTGAAGTTCAGTAGCTTGCTTCAGTAAGTAGCGCTACCACGGAGTTTTCGAAACTGGCCTATACATTCCTTAGGAATACACAATCCATAGTGTTTTGTTTATCGGTTGGTTGTTGACTCCTCTACTGTATGGGTGGAACTACACCTGCTGATGTGTCATTTGCAGATGACATTCAGAATGCTCTGTTAAAAAGGAGTGTGCATACTGTGGTTCAAGGAATAATGCTTCTCTATCAAAAGGAGTCTTCTCTTTTGCTCATACGAGTAGTTGAAAGCTGGAAATAAAGTCAGTATGTAAGAAGAAAAATAAAACAATAAAATCAGTGGAAGGGCATAAAGTGAACTGATGATCTGCAAACAAAAAAGGGGAGAACAATTGCAGAAATAGTATTTCTAGGATTTCAGAGTGTGGTTTTCCCTTTATTTTCCTGTCTCTGATTTGTAGGCTTAGAAGCCTGGCAGTAAATGTCTACAGACCAGTTACAAATGTTGCTAAACCTTGTTGGTGGCCCCCCCTTTTTCTTATAATAAACTTCTCCCCCTTCCTTCCAGATCTCACTTATACTTTGCAGTAATCTATGTGAAAGCTAGGAATGGGCTTGTTAAATTACTGGAAATAGTTTAGTGATATTTATATTTTAAAAAAAGCTGATTGAAAGCTTAGTTAAAGCAATCTAGTGAACAGTGCAGAAAAGGATTTATGTATCAGATGTCAGTCAATAAAATCTGTAAAAATTGGCTTTGTTTATGTTCAGGTATATGACTGATGGGATGTTACTTCGTGAAGCAATGAATGATCCTTTGCTGGAGCGCTATGGTGTTATAATTCTTGACGAGGCCCATGAGAGAACACTGGCTACTGATATTTTGATGGGAGTCTTGAAGGAAGTTGTAAGACAAAGATCTGATTTGAAGGTCAGTAATGATTAAGCCCAGCAAGCATCTTCTTTCTAGCTACAGGCATACCAAATAAGGGATCTGTGTGCTTACAATTAGCTGTTTTTTATAATCAACCAAAGTAGATAAAGTTTTTTGATCTAGTGGTGATCCATATTGGAAAGATAACACTAGGAAGTTCTTAATGCAGTTTGTATTGAGGAAAATACTGGAAACAATTGTAGCTTAATCTTTCCGTATTTGACCAGGATTGTTTTTTAGATCTTTGTAAATAAGGCTGCTGTGTTTAGGTGGTAAAAGAATGCTTAAATTAGTCAACAGTCGAGTTTAGTCTCTTACATATTTTATGTGTAACATTTCACAAATTCTTGCTAATCTTTTGAGTAGCTTCTATTTTTTTATTATTTTTTTTTTCCCCTCCAAACCTACAGGTTATAGTTATGAGTGCTACTTTAGATGCTGGCAAGTTTCAGATCTATTTTGATAACTGTCCTCTTCTGACTATCCCGGGTCGCACCCATCCTGTGGAGATATTCTATACTCCAGAACCAGAAAGGGACTACCTTGAGGCTGCTATTCGAACAGTGATCCAGATTCACATGTGTGAAGAAGAGGAAGGAGATCTCCTGCTCTTTCTTACTGGACAGGAGGTACTTTTTGTTTCTTTACCCATTCATCATTCCATACAGAAACTGTTCGTAATGGCTTGTGTAGACTGAAATGCTTGGTTTTCCCTTTCTAGTTTATCGTTTGAATGACCTGAGGTTTTCCACCTGCTGTACACTTTAAGTCCTTAGTAATTGTATGTATCTGTGATCTGCAGATGCTGTGCAAACTCTCTCTAAAGTCAAAATTATCATTTTACTGATGTAGTTTTAAAATAGAAACATAGAGTATGAAGCCTAGTTTTATGCCTATGTGGACTCAAGTTCGGGTACCTGATAGCATACATGTTTTTACTGAAAGTGTAGTTCTGTGCTCTTCTGGATGTGTGTTGTAGAACACCTGAAAAATACTACTTTGGTTCTGTTCCTTAGCTATCAGTAGTAGTAGTAGTTTTAATAAAAGTGTTTGGGTTTTTTTCTTACGAATAGCTGTATTGGGTTTGAAGTCTTTCTGTACCACAAATACAGGGAGTTAGTCTCAGAAATGGATTCAGTGCCTTGCAAGAAGATTGTACAAAAGCACTTTAAGCTAAACTACATCAGGAAATGAGGATTTTCTGGAAATCTGAAAACCTTTGCTTGAAATAAACTGAATTCTTTTTAGTCCTTTGAAACTCTTTAAAATGTTCTTACTAGTAGGCTGGAGAGGAGGTTAAAACCCATAGGCCTTATGAAAGCTTACTTGACTGGGTCAGCTGGTCAAAAATCAGTATTTTTGGTAGGGAACAGAATGCAGCTAGCCAAAAAAAAATGTTTTTCTAACTGATTCTTCTTGCAGTCATCCCTTGAAAAGAAATACCTGTCAAAGGATGTGGAATAATTCAGTATCTTTAAGCATACGTAGTCTTAACTATACCAAGGGGGAAAATGGTACAAATAACTTGTGATGCTAAAGATACACAGGCTTATTGAGTAGATTTGGCAGTCATAAAGATGTGTTGCCTCTTAAATGAGTTTTAAAAGACAATTGATTGAAATGTTTTCTGGCAGGTCATCTTCTCCCTTAGAATACCAAAACAAGAACTGTCATTGTAAAAGCAGATAACTCTGGCCTTTACATTTGTTCTTCTTTGTTTAGGCTTTTGTTGTGAGTTAAAGTACAGATAGGGAAGGAACTTGAAAGATTATGGCTTTGAAACTAGCCTATTTGGTTTTAGTTAGAAGTTCTAGTTCAGACTAGTCTGGCAGTTACATGTGAAAATTGGGGAGGCAGCTCTTGCATGTGTGTGAATGAGCCAGCAGCAGCAGAAAGGAACACTGCTGTCCACAGTTTCACCAGATTCTCTGTCCATAAATGGATGCTAAATCTGGCTGGTCTTTAATCCTTCACGAAGAACAAATACTTGCCCTTCTAATTATCAGTTATAAATGACAATTTATAACTACATGTATTGCTCTGAATAATTTGTCTTGACAATTATGGAAGTTGGGTGTGGGGGGAAGAGCATGTGGGACAACTGCCTTCAGATGTTACCAGCTCTGAGCACCGCTCATGTTTGGCAGATGGCTCTAGACCCAACTGCTTTAGTGCCAGCCACTGCTACCAAGGTGCTCTGTCCTTTTGTATGAACAGGTTCTTTGATTTTCACTGGGCTCATTTACAGGACATAATGCACTATAAGTAATTCTTTAATAAATCATGCACTTAATACATGCTCATACATATGGCTGTAATTATGCATAAATGTCACAGAATGGACTCAGATCAGTGTGATCAAACAAAAGCCATTTATTATAGAAAAACCTCTTTATATACTATTGCTTAAAGTTGCTTACAATAACTTGGCACATTGTGATTGGATACATATATTTAAGGCACTTAACAACTAACATATAATTGGTTAAGCACAGGTGTGAGAACCTGACCTTCAAATCTTGACCACAGTCCACAATTTAGCAACTCAGTAAATTCCAGCTCCTTCTTATCTTGCTTTCTCACTCCCTTATTTGTGTGCTCCTTCGCTCTTGGATGATCCTGAATCTGTGTTGAGCTCCACGTAGGCACTTGCTGATCTGGGTACGTGGCCGTTCTCTGCCAGAAAATCATCCACACATAAATGTATCTAGCTATGTCCTTACATTGCCTTACTGAATCATTTAAACTTTCAGTGGTAAGCCGCCATCCTGTTTTTTTTGTTCTCCAGTCTGCTTATCCCTGGCTGATAACTGTTCAGGGGTACTGGGGTGGCTCTGCCTAGAGCTAGTCTAAATTTAGGTAGTTAGCATGAAATTGAAGTCTGGTTTAGGTTCTGTAGAGAAGCTTTGAAGTGTTATGTTAATGACTTTTTGATCACTGTTAAGGCTTATCTTTGAGCCTTATAATACAGTCTATGTGTGCATTACTGTTGAATCTGACCTGCTGTAATCTCAAGAACTGGGAAGTGTGTGTAGGTACTGCTACGTGTTGTGAATTCAGTAGGCTTGGTAGCTCAAGTCTTGCGTTCGATTTTTGCTGGGCAGAAATGCCTTGCAGTTTTTCCAGATTCTGGAAAACAATATAAACAGGGTGCAGGATTATTTGATTTTGTCACAAAGATACATTTGCAAAGCTGATGAAGATACATAAAGGGGAGATAGTCATAGAACCATGTAAGTGTGAACTGGTTCGAGTTTGAGGCCTCAGATGAGGAGCAATTGCAGTGGTCTAAGGCAGAATGAGGGTCCTTAGTAGCTACTGCCTTTGCTTCCCACTGAACTTGAAGTAATTTTATATGGGCAGTAAAATGAATAGCAGTTAATTATACAGATTAGTTAAGACACAGAGTTGATATGAAACCTGAAGATACCAGGGAAGGTTCTGTGTTGTTAGGCCTAAAAATGAAAAGAAGCTTTAAGTCCATTTGGAAGCTAAAGGTATCTTAATTTGTATAAGCCTGTTACTGGATGAAGATAAAATTGTTGTTAACAGTGCAGAAATAAGTGTTCAATACAAATGTCCTTCCTGAATCTGAAAGGAGCAAAAGTCTATGATTATGTTGTATGAACTGCTTTTCAGACCATTAGTAACAAAAGGATGTCTTAAAACCAGCATTTATTAGGAGTAAACATTTTGACTTGTCCCACAGTCTCTGTAAGGAGGAGAGCTCGTTTGTTAGAAGAATAATAAACCCCAAACAAAAAGACCCACCCTGGTATGAAAGGATGATTCTAGAAGATGGAAATAATGTTCATATTTCATGCCAATATTAAAAAAAAAAAAAGGTATAAACTGGAAAACCATAAGCCAGGTTCCCTGATGTCAGTCACAGGCAAAATTGGAAACTGACAAGGAATTCTGTTCACAAGGAAAAAGTGTAATTACATTTCAGTCATCATGTCTTTCTTAGACAATAGGTTTTGTCAAACTTGTTCTCAGTCATTGGGATTACAAATTCAGTAGTCTAGTTGTGTTAGGTACACATTTATTAGTCTTGACTTTAAATGTCTTAAGACTGGCTCACCTGCAGATCTTGGAGGTGGCTGGTTTATTGTCTGCTGGAGTTCTGCTAAAACAGTATTAGATTTCACACTCCATTAAGGTAAGTAATCTGAGAGTAGGTGTGAAGTCCTTGCAGATTAAACTTGTGGGAAGGCAGAAATAATGACGCAAACTGTATAGATCTGTCTTACATATCTTAGTAACCTAGGCACTTAAAAAAGCAAAGTGTGCTTTCTACCTGCCCCCACCCTTTTCTTAATAAAGCCAAATGCATCGTTACACACCTAGGAGGAGAAATCCAGGCTGCATCTGGAGAGTTTAGCACTGTTGCTCTTGTTTGTAGATAAATATTCTGAATAGTGTTGTGAAGTTCTGATGTTAATGTTCCAGAAGGGTTCAAAGTGATATTTGTAAAACTGATTGTGGGGAGAAAAGAGTTGC
Organism: Psittacula echo; assembly: GCF_963264785.1. Lineage (NCBI taxonomy): Eukaryota > Metazoa > Chordata > Aves > Psittaciformes > Psittacidae > Psittacula > Psittacula echo. Next base: position 19,510,816 of record NC_137735.1, on the reverse strand, counting down.
AAAACGTTTTGTTGTGGTTTTTTTTTTTTGTTGTTGTTTTTTTTGTTTGTTTGGGTTTTTTTATGTTTTAGTAGAATGTTTTGTAAATGAGGATTTATTTTAAAGGCACACTTTTCATCACAGTGAAGCTGGTTACAGTCTGGAACTGTGAAAGAGAGACTTTCTTATGAGGAAATTGAACTCAGAATAGACAACTTCTTTTTAGTGTCTGTGGTAGTGATTAAGTTTAAGGCAGTAAGTTACTGGGCTACAGTGAACACAAGTTGTCTTGTTTAGCCTCACAGAAAGTATTGAGGAGTTGGGAAGCATAAACTGAAAGAAGAGTACTAATATTCTGTTCAAGTGCTAATGGGAGGCAGGTTTTTTTGCTCTTCATTCATTTGAAATGACATCAGTATTAAATACGTCAAATAGACCAGAACAAAAAGATGTTGAATATAGGAACTGCGCCAAGACCAGTTCCATTTTGACTTGCTGGCAGAGCAGTCTCAGTTATGGTCAGGTATTGTTTTGTTCTGCGAATGACTCTTTTTTCTTTTTTTGTATAAGGACACCATTTCACAAAGTTCTGTTTCTCTGGACTTGTGTTGAGAGCATCTCCTGAGATGGTGCAGCTCTTAGGGCCAGTTCTTTTTATTGTTGTTTCTTCATTTTAGTTTGTAGTTTTGCTTTCATTCCTGGATGGAGAAAGGGAAATTGATAAAGTTCCATGCAGTTTTAAGGGCAAAGAAAAAATTTCTGGGAGGTTTATGTTGTCAAAGCCAGAGGTGGCTGGCAATGCCCCTGTCTGTTACAGGAACCCAAAAGAGAAGGGGAAAGGTTACAGGGTCTGCCAGATATTTCTTAGAATTGTAGAATAGTTAGGGTTGGAAAGGACCTTAAGATCATCTAGTTACAACCCCCCTGCCATGGGCAGGGACACCTCACACTAAACCATGTCACTCAAGAAGACTCCATGCAACCTAGCCTTGAACACTGCCAGGGATGGAGCATTCACAACCTCACTGGGAAACCCATTCCAGTGCCTCACCACCCTCACAGGAAAGAATTTCTTCCTTATATCCAATCTAAACTTCCCCTGTTTAAGTTTGAACCTGTTACCCCTTGTCCTGTCACTACAGTCCCTGATGAAGAGTCCCTCCCCAGCATCCTTGTAGGCCCCCTTCAGATACTGGAAGGCTGCTATGAGGTCTCCACGCAGCCTTCTCTTCTCCAGGCTGAGCAGCCCCAACTTTCTCAGCCTGTCTTCATACGGGAGGTGCTCCAGTCCCCTGATCATCCTCGTGGCCCTCCTCTGGACTTGTTCCAACAGTTCCATGTCCTTTTTATGTTGAGGACACCAGAACTGCACACAATACTCCAAGTGAGGTCTCACGAGAGCAGAGTAGAGGGGCAGGATCACCTCCTTTGACCTGCTGGTCATTCTCTTTTTGATGCAGCCCAGGTTGGCTTTCTGGGCTGCGAGTGCACACTGAAGCTGGCTCATGCTCATTTCCTCATCAACCAACACCCCCAAGTCCTTCTCTGCAGGGCTGCTCTGAATCTCTTCTCTGCCCAACCTGTAGCTGTGCCTGGGATTGCTCTGACCTAGGTGTAGGACCTTGCACTTGGCATAGTTAAACTTGATGAGGTTGGCATCAGCCCATCTCACAAGCGTGTCGAGATCCCTCTGGATGGCATTCCTTCACTCCAGCTTATCAACCGAGCCACACAGCTTGCTGTCACCAGCAAACTTGCTGAGGGCGCACTCAATCCCACTGTCCACATCACCGACAAAGATGTTGAACAAGACCTGTCCCAACACCAATCCCTGAGGGACACCACTCGTTACTGGTTTCCAGCCAGACATTGAGCCATTGACCATAATTCTTTGTGTGTGGCCATCCAGCCGTTTCTGGTTTGGGAAGTACTTTTTATTTATCCATTTAGATTTTTTTCTCTGCATACTCATTTTACACAAAGTAAAAATTGCAGTGGCATTAGTTTACTGTAGAATTTAACAGGTACGTCTACTTGACTCATTTATCCAAGGTGAAGCCAAGTGTGTATAATATAGCAGCTGATCTGCTGTAGATAGGACTTATCATCTCCTGTTTAAGAGTTTAAAGGATGTTCTAACTGGAGCAGTCCTGAAGTTTTACTCACCTCAGATTCTTTGCAAGTGCTCAGGGTCAGCTGAAGAAAGGGGTTCTGAAGTAATGTTCCCAAGGACTGTGTTTACAAAATCATTGAATTGGTTTGCATGCTAAGTGCTGAAATTGTTCCATTAAATGTGCTTAAAATGATACCACTTTTCACCATCTTTTTTGGAAACAATGTTCCTAAGGATACCGAGGTACAGTTTAGGTTTTAAGATTGAGTGGATCCTGATGAGCAAGTTAAGTGGGTGTTTATATATACCAGTCTGGCCTGTGAGCCAGAATGAGTGCCAGCACTTCGAAGTACGGTGATGGCTCTGGGTAACTTGTGGTTGATTGATAACTGTTGCTTAAGATCAGCCTAATTTCAGTCCTCAGCTATGACAACATGGATGGGTCCTGCATGCAACCAAAAGGGAAGGAAATTCAGGTTATTGGATAGTTAGCTCAGCATGAAGAGTTTAACTCAGTAACTTAGTGCCGCAAAGATGATTGAAGGACTGGAAAGCGTGCCTTACGAGAAAAGGCTGAGAGAACTGGCTTTGCTTAGCCTTGAGAAGAGTGCTTAGGAGAGACTTTATCACTTTATCACCATGTTCCAGTATGTAAAAGGTGGCTACAAGGAAGATAGAAACTCCCTTTTTACAAGAAGTCACATGGAAAAGAGAGGGGTAATGGGTTCAAGTTACTCCTGGGGAGATTCAAATTGGACACAAGGGAAAAGTTTTTCACAATGAGAACAGTCAGCCGTTGGAATAATCTCCCCAAGAAAGTGGTGGGATTCCCCAGTATTGGACACTTTTAAGATTCAGCTGGACAGGGTGCTGGGCCATCTTGTCTAGACTGTGCTTTTGCCAAGAAAGGTTAGACCGCATGAACCTTGAGGTCTCTTCCAACCTGTGAACTTCATTGCTGCTGGTTTTCCTGCTGCCTTTTTATGTTCAGGTTTTTTGACTGCCATTCAATGAAATGTCTTTATGTAAGAAGCTTGGCAGTGTTTGTTCAGCAGAAACTTGCTTCCCAAAGATGTGGTGCATTAACTCAGTAATATATGCAACTTCTCCTATAATCCTTTTCTATTTCCATTCTTGCTAATAGTAACCTTTCAGTATGAGCGCCTCTTTATGGCAGAAATACTATCAGGGAAAGAAATGGAAGTGAATTTCTACTGAACATTCAGTTTGAGTAGTGTATTAAGACTGTTTTCAACAGCAGATGAAAAAAATGTGATGTGCATGATAAGAAGCAAAATTAGTGTCTTCTGTGGTTAATTTTATACAGCTCTTTTTAGATGAACTGCTAATGATATGTTAAAATCCTTCGCTTTTTGATGCAGAGCTAGGGAATATTAAGTATTAGAGTACTGAGATGATAACCTTAAGCAAGTGGAGATGTTACATTGGAGGCAGCTGGTGAGGTATTGTTTTGTGGTTAATTTATTTCTGAGTCTTTCTTTGCGGTGTGTTCTGACACAGAGCCTGAGGAACCAATATGTTTTTAGATTAAAATGACACAGACCATCTTTAAGTCATATCTAGAAGATTTTCTGTGGTAAGGCTTTCAAAAGTGAGACATTTAGGAAAAAATAGTATTGCAAAGTAATACTTAAGTACTGCTCACATTTTTAGTCTTGTTAGTTACTAATATAAATACAGGAGGATGGGGGGGGAGGTTGGAATTTGAGTATTAGCCCTGTAAGTGGTCTTGAAGTTTTCCAATGGCTTAACTGTTAGTTCTGTCCCTCTTACTTTCAAATACTGACAGCTTTTCATCATGTTTTCCCAGATCACTTCTGTCAGTTTTAAGAAAAGAGCTTCTTAGGAGACCTTCCTTTGCTCAAAGGATAGCATAGGAAAGGGAGAGAAATGCGGAAGGCTTTGTATTTACTTCCTGTAGTGATGGTTTAAAAGGAAACTTCAGCACTGTTACAGTGATGGGAGAGAAAAAATGGTTTAGTTTTACATATCAGAGGGGTAGGGGTTCAAAATACAGATGGCTCCACTACTGTTTCTAATGTATGAGGGAAATTGTGCGCTCTGTTCTTGCTTTGTTTTCTAAACAAGCCACTGCTAAGTGTTGGTTCCCATATACTTCAGTCTTCCTGAAGTCTGTGGCACCATGGGGGTTCCCACTGTAATCCTGAAGCCTTTTGATATCTCAGAATTGCTTTCTGATACTTAAGCTCCTGAACAAAATCCACCTGTTGCCTGTTGTCTACCAGTTGTTTTGAAGTCTAAGCAGCCTCCTCAGGACTGTGTGTAGAACCAGCCTTAATCACACAAATTTCTTGGGAGGATTACCATATAAATTAGCTTACATGTAATTTAATCAATATTATTAAATCAAATTATTTTCCTGATTACTACTGGCTTTCCCTTTTGTGAACTATATTTAGCTCTAGGTACAAAATGCAAATTGCTGGCTCTCACCTGGATGTTTTAGATGACTTTGTTTTTCCTGGTTGAAAAACATTCACCACCCCATTACCTTCTTGATCACCACTATATCCATAAAAATAAATATTTTCTCTTCACTCGTTTTTGTCTGTCCTTGGGGCTTTTCCAAGGAGAATTGTGTATATGTGTTAAGGACTCCACATCAATATACAATAGTCAGACTACTATGAGCTTCTTAACTGCTACTTGATTCTAGTTTCCATAATGTTGCAGCTGTATTGTTAATTCATTTTGGTTAAGATCAAGCAAGAAGTCTTAATAGACTGTCTGAGACAGTTCTGATGAATGGATGTTGTAAAATATAGATATGTTGAATCGGTGTGGCCCTTGCAGCTTGAGATAAATAAGCATTTTTGCTATCATGTAACCTTTCCCCTTTGTGGTCTGTTTTGCTATTTGTGCTTTGGTAATGAGCTCTTTTTAGAATGAGAACACTGATGGACAACTTCATTGACTGCAATTTTACTGAGAACTGTTTCTCAAGTAATACTTCCAAGAAGTCTTCAGTTTTGTGAGGAGCTAGGATCAAGTTCAGGTAGTAATTTTAGCATTGCCTAAGCCTTTCACTTTCTGGATGTAAGGCCTACTTTCTTTTTTGATTAACTCTGAAGCGGGTCTTTGTGCTAATGCAGAGGGCAGGCAGGGGTCTGACTGTTGCTCCTTTGATCCTGTGTCTGTACCTGCTTCTTGTACCCTGGTATTTGTTGTCTCAGGTAGACAGGGTAAGAGTTAGAGCTTTGAGGAGTTTTCAGGTGTAAATCTAAGTGCAAGGCAGGTTCACTGTAGCTTCCCCATTTTCCCTCCAAGAAGAAAAACCTCCTCTTATGTGTGGGTTGATGGAATAATCCCACTTCAAGGGCTTCTGTAATAGATTTGGAGTAGATGGTGTGCAAATGTTTAAATGTGTGTGGTTTTTTAAAAAAAAGCTTTCATGCTTGGGTTAATGGGGACTATTGGATTAGACTTGCTCAGTCTTCAGAGGCTTGAAGTTAGGATTGTGCCTTCAAGTGTATCTCTTGTATCTCCATGTGATACAAATGAATCTTTAACACTTAAATGAATCCTTACTATTGTCAGACTGTTCTTACTGCACATACTCCTAGGTTGTGTACTTTGGGATATCAGTTCTAGTCTGCTGGAATTGGAGGGTGGCTGTGGATACAGTTGAAGTAGAGAGAGTTTTCTGCCAGCGTGGTAAATAAAAGGAAACCACTCTTAATTAAAACAATTTGGTACTAAAGCATTCTCTTTTACCATCGTTAGATGTGTAGCAGTGGTTTTCTGTGACTGGCATCCTTTTTTCTAGCAGTTTCTGATGAGAGGTCTGTAGCTAACTTCAAGCCTGCAGAGAGTACTTGTGTTCTATGCACTTGTCACCTCTTATGTTGAAGTATTTTAATGAGTCCTGATTAGGGATATTTTGAAATTAAATTGGGGAAACTTGAGGGAGGAGCAATGCTTTTATTGTCTTGGAATGATGATAGGTGGCAGTGAACACCTGTGGCCTGAGGAGTGTAGTGCTTTCATTTATCACTGCTTTCTTGCGTTTACTATCTCTTAAGTATAAAACTGTCCTGGAGTCTCTAGTCAGTACTGTTGAAGATGAAGCATCCTGTCCAGCATCAGAGCCTGTATATAATCTGTATATATGTGTGTATGTATATATATATGTGTGTATATATATATATATATGTATATATAATCTGTTTAGGTTTCATGAAACAGTGTAGTGGCCTTCAGATCTAAACTAAGGTCTGTGCTGGAATGTTGTTTTAGCGTTTGGCTTGTGGGTGTTTTTGTTGTGTGTTATTCGGGTTTTTTTAAGTATTAAATGTAATTTTAGATCTTGGGCCTGTTAAATATTGTAATGTTTAACAGGCCCAAGTATAAGCTTGTCAAGACTTCGAATAGGTGCTGCCTAGTTAGTCAACTATCTGTCTGAAGTTAGGTTTTTCCTTTTCACTAGCAGACTATTACTCAACTTAAAGGGCTTTATCAGCAGAACACCGAACACTGACATCTGTGAATAGAAATTAATTCTCTGTTAATAAAGCAGTAGTGGATGTTTCAGCTCAAGTGCTTTGTCTGGCCCTTCCATTTTCTGATGGGTCTGTTGGATTTGTTGACGAAGAGCACCTTTGTTTAAAAGTTTTTGTAAATATCTGCAGTTCATTCAAATTGGCAAGTTAATGCCAGAAAGCATTAGGCTTACTACTAGGGCTTTTTGACATCAAAAAGGAAGATCCTTCATTTTGCCATGCTTACATTAATTATATGTGCTGATCAATACAGAACATGAGTATTGCATTGTCTGTGCTTCTTTAAAACATACTCGCTACAGTTGTGCTGAAAACTCACAAGTCTCTTAAGAATAAATGAAAAAGACCTAGATCTGTTCCGGGTTTCTAAAAAGGAATTCGCTTTTGCTTTTCTAGTTACAGTTTAAAGCAGTGATTTTACCAAACCTTTACATTAACCTGTTGTGTATTTGCTTAAGGGCAAATTCAGGCTGGTGAGTTATAAGTGATAAGGGAGGTCTAGTCTCTTTTTCTTGGAGTATGTTGGTTTTTGCATTTGTCGGCTGTTGCTTCTTGTCAGGATAACTTCATTCTCCCATCAGTGGTTCAGCTGGAATATCAATAGTTGGTAAGCATGCCTTTTAGTTATAGCAGTGGAGGCTTTGTTGTAATTTTAAAGTTAATGAATTGTGCTATTTGTTAACCTAAGTTTCTGTTCACTTTAATTTTCATTAAATGTTGTAATAACTACAGGTCACCTAGCTGACTTAAATGTAGCTGTTTTCTAATGAAATGGAATTACAAACAAGTGAGTTGTGGTGAACTTTCTTGTATGGTGGGCTAGCAAACAGTGTAGAAAATCCTGAAATAAGAAAAAAGGCATGAAGGATCTTTTTCTTCTTCAGAATATTTCACTGACTTACTTAAGCTTAAATGGGATTTTGGTTAGTTTTGAAGTAAGATCTGAAACACTGGATTGAGAGGTTCAGTTTTGAGCATCCATGTTTATACTGTAAAGGTGTTTGTTCTCATTAGGTACAATGAAGCAAATCTTCCATATAATTGCATTAGTGTTACGTGACATTAAAGCTTAATTGGCTTATTTTAAATATCTTGCACATCAATTTCTTTTTAGATTGTGGAAATTGAAAAGGTCGTGAGTGCAGTTTCATATTCCAGGGTGAGAGATTTCGATTTTAGTACAATTTGTACAGAATTAATTAGGAAACATGGCTAAAAGAGAAAGGATGTTGAATGCAAATTAGCGTGCTCATTAGAATGTAGAAGCTGAAGCAGCCTGAAGTATTGTGGAAATTTGATTGAAAATGCAGAAAGCACTTTGATTGATTTTATTTTTTTTTGTTAATGCTAAGTTTTATGTTTTTAAGTAGAAGTTACTGTAATTGTTCTTCAGGATGTAGAATTCAGGATTCTCATAAGTCACTCCAAAAATGTGCTGCCTTTTTAATGGAGTTCTCTAACCCATATTTTTGGTTTACAGGAGATTGATGAAGCTTGCAAAAGGATAAAACGTGAAATTGATGATTTAGGCCCTGAAGTTGGTGACATCAAAATCATTCCATTGTATTCCACCCTTCCTCCACAACAGCAGCAAAGGATTTTTGAACCTCCCCCACCAAAAAAACAAAACGGAGCAATAGGAAGAAAGGTAAATAGTACTGTTTGAGTATGCTGCTCAGTATTAGCTACTCACACTTGTGTGGGCAGTTACATAGGAGATTTAGCTGTTTTAAATGTATTTGAATAGCAACAAGTAGAAGTGGTTTTTGATGAAGCCTAAACAGTCTATGTTAAAATGTTCAGTTTAGCATTGCATTAAAACTTTGTTTCTCAGTGCAATTCAGTATTATGGCTTCCACCTGTAAGGCATGAATATTCTAGTAACAGTTTGGGAGTGATATTTATTTACCTTTCTTAGGAGAAATATGATAAATCAGGTTCAGTATTGAACTTGACAACCATGGGACAATTACATGGAGGGATGGAATTTTTTTTCCCTAAGGAATTATTGAGGCATTAGTTTTGTTTTGGGTTTTTTGTTTTGTTTGGGTGGCATATTGTGAGTGTGGTGGTGTTTTGTTTAAAAACAAACAAAAAACACCCAGCACAAAATGGACTCTCTCTTCAAGGGACGTTATCAGGTAGGTTATTCTGTGTCTCAGATTTTATGAGAATGTGCAAATTAAAACAAGTACACTGAAATTAGATGTTTTCTGTAGCAGTAAGCAAGGAACTTAGGTTCTTCATTGTGCAGAATGGATTGAGAAACTGAAAAACTTGACATGGAGCTAGTGAATGCTCTTCATAAAATTGAGTTCAGTTCTTGAATGGTCACATAAACAGGTTAGAAACTGGTTATTTCTCTAAAACTGAACATTTGAAAGGAGTCTTGATAGAGCTTACCCAGGTTAGACTCTGTATGAAGCAGCATTAACAGCACTAATGCTGTATGAAACATTACATTACGTTACATTCATACATACTAATGTATGAAACAGCATTAGTCTATGTAGAGTTTGTTCCTTGATTATTTGCGCTTTTTTGTGCAGTACAATGCTTGTAGAATACTAGTGGTAACTTTCTAGAGTTCTGGAAGAATAAATCACTTAAATTTACTGAATGATTCTTTTCCCTGTTGAAGTTGATTGCAGAAAGCATTCAGTCTGAAGTCATGAAACTAATGCTGCAAGAAGATTGTATTAGCAAATGACTTAAATGAATGCAGTTGCTTTTCATTGATGAACAAGGGATAGCTCTATATATTTCATTACATTTTCATTCATGTTTAAAACTGCACACTTCAAAATAGGCAGTTCCTGGTTTTCCTGATAAGAGGATAACAGATGCAGTATGTAACTTTCATTATGTTGAGCTGACAAAGCCAGTACCAGTGTTTTAAGAGGAAGACACTCTCCATGTAGCTATTTCACTACAAGAAAAATTGCCATGCTGGAATGGTATTAACTGTAGGCAAAAGCAGGCACAAAATACATAAGGAGTAATACAATTCAGACCCATGAAACCATTGGATTTCATTTGTTTGAGTGTGTGTGTTTGGGGTTTTGTGGTGGTTTTTTTGTTGTTTTGTGGTATGTGTTGGTGTTTGGTTTACCATTCCTCTTTGCCTGCTGTGGCTAAAATATTCTGGCATTTGTGTTCTGTTTCTTATGTTCTTAACAAACACTGGTGATGAGTGAAAGTGTGTAAATTTGTTTAAATGTTGTTTTATTTGTCTTAGTGATTGAGGTATGTAAAGTAGGACCATGTGCTGCTGTGCCTCCACTGTCTTAGAAAATGCCTGCTTTTGCAGTATCCTGCAGGAGTTGAACCTAGTTTTTTAGGGCTGCTGAGGAAAGAGCGAGCTAGCAGGAGGTCTGAATCATTTCAAAGCTCTAATGGTCATAAAAAGTGAAGTGCTTGCTGAATCAGTATCTCCTGAGCTTTAACTTTGTGAAAGAAAAGAAAGATGCTGGAAGTTGTGTGGCATCTTGCAGTAGTAGTGATGGTAACAGCTAGTACTGGTACAGCTTGGTAACTTAGCACTTCTTTCGTCTTTTAGATGTGCTGGGCAAGATCAGTTATCATTGCAAGAAAGCTTAAAAGTAATAAGATTAAAAAATGCTTATAACTAGTTATGGCTAATCAGAGTACTTATACTATGGAGGAAGATGAAGATGACTTAACAAGGAGCTTTTCTACTCCCCTTTCCTATCTTAGCCCTGCTTTTTAAACTGCATTTTAGTTTGTTTCAGGAGTCTTAAGGATTACTAGTTAATACACATGCAATATAGGTACTATATATATTTTAATATTTGAAGTAACTTGATTAAATCTCCAAAACTCTTTGGTCTAGCCAACTGTTAATCTGATACTCAGAATATTTTTAACATAAGCATTTCAGTAATTGCAAACCTGCACTTAAAAGCTTATTAGCTACAATTTATTATTTTACATAGTGTTAATTTAATTTGTTTAATTTCCAGGTGGCTTTGTACTTAGATTTGGGCTTGAAAGATGTGGCAGAATTTCCTCAATTATTTTTAACATTTCTTGTGGTTTTTTACTGGTTAATTATGGTTTTCAAGTACAGTGATGTTAACAGTCAAGATCTGTACATACGACAATTGCTGTATGAATAACTGCTTTTCCTTCTACCTCTGGAAAGTTCTGTGTGATTCAAGAACAAGTGAAATGGCTGGACCTTTGTGCACGAAGCATACTAATAGTATTGAGTTACTGATATTGAAGTGGCCTAACAGAAACTGGTGATTAAAGGCAGGCCTAAAACCTTTTGATGCTGCGCAGTAATTGGTGTTTGAAGAGTCTGGATATGGGTGGTTGTATAGATTAGTAGATCTGGAAAAAGCTGAGCCTTTTTATGTAAGTTACACTCTTAGCAACAAGCTGAATGTGACTTGGCTGGCCTTGCAACATGGGAGATGCAACATGCATCTCTTGCAATTTTTTTTTTTTTTTTTAATGGAAATATATTGTCTTTTTGTGTCAGCACTTAGTTTTTGTTTGAGGAGTTCTAAGTAGGTGGAATACCATAATTCCAACTTAATTTCAATTTTTCTTTTCCACTGAGGTGTTGCTTTCAGTATGTAGTAGCATCTGGGCAAGCTTAGACCTGAAGTCTATTTAAGCAAGAGATAAGATTTGTAAGTAACAAAAAGCAGGCTTGCAAAGTGATGAGAGAGGAGGAAGAGAAATCAGCAGGATTTCAGCCACTGGTTTCTTTGATTGTGAACTAACTGTTAGGGGTGTCTCAAATTTGATTTGCAAAACTGAAAACGATGACATAGTACTCTGAAGAGCATTAAGGGTGAAATGCAAGTAGTATTCATGAAGTGCTGATTGGGTTTTGGGTCTTTACTGAGGCAGCTGGTTAAACTTGCTGGTATCGTGATTTTAATGGGGTCCCTATTGGCATGAGAGCCAGTGATATCTATAGGCACTGCATCTCTGGACACAGAATTGAAATGTTGGCAAATTAAGGCTCAGAACTTGGATATCACCTTTAATTTTTGCAAGACTTCAGAAAGTTTATAGGCGTTTTAGAATGTAACCTTAAGTATGTTTAAATATCTGGTAATTTAAAAAAACCCCCAAAGTCGAACTGAAATAATATTGCTTGGGACTTTAGATGGAATGTGTTGATAACTGCTTTATTCCAAACAAAGTAAAAGAACATGCTGTGCTGGTACAGTTGTGTAACATTTGATTTTATATTATTTAACCTGTTTTCCTGTTCAGGCTTTCAAAGAAAAGTTAAAAAGATGGGATTAACAGAGGATGTTAAAAGGGTTTGTGTAACTTGTCATTTTGTATCAGAGATCAGTGTTAATTTTAAGGAAAAAGAAACAGAAGAGCAAATGTTTTAATTACAAAAATCATTATTTCAACACACTTACAGATGAAGTGAAGGAAAGTTTGCTGAAAATCCTTAGTGTGTGAGGCAAGTTCAGAGCTCTTCATCTTGAGGACAAAGCTGTTTCCTTACTATTTTATTTTTTCTGCAGGTTGTTGTGTCCACTAATATTGCTGAGACATCATTAACAATAGATGGTGTTGTGTTTGTGATCGATCCTGGCTTTGCAAAACAGAAGGTAAGTATTGTTTAAGATCCTCTTTATAGTAGGTAAGATTCTAGTGCCTGGTTTCCTCTTCTCTTTCTTAACACTGATAGGGCTTTTCCCAGTTGAAGTCTTGACCTAGATTGGTTTGGGTTTTGTTTAGTTTTTAACTCATGCTAGGTTTGCAGTTGGTCTGCAAACCTTAGTTACCTAGAGCAGTCCAAACCTGTGCCATACAGAATTTTATTTAAAGAAAATAAATACAAGGATATTGAAACTGGAATATTTGAAACTCTACATTCTTTAGAGAGGGTGGTTTTGTACCGTATGTCTGTGTTTGAGAATGCTCAAGTAAAACTGAGAAATTGCATGAAAGTAAATAAAAATGGTGCTAGGAGCCACAACTTCTTTTCAGTTGCGTTAGCGTAGAAAACTCCAGCACTAAAATGAAAAGAGGGAAGTAATACTTAAGGCAATATTGTTTCTTGTCAGTATTTATCATGTACTATTGTAGCCCTGAAGATTGTCATTGAGCTTGTGCTGCTTGGAACGTCATGGGATGTTCAGAGGAACTGATGTAGCTTGCCTGCAGACAATGCAGTAACTAAGGGATAAAATTAGCTTAGCTTTTTTCACGAATTCTAGCTGTCATTATAATTTGTTTTTCTACACGTTTTCTTTTAAACACACATACACTGTCAGCCTTTTAAACTTTAGCAAATTGAGAGATACGGCAGAATTGTGAGTACAGCCAGTGCCTCTTCGTACACAAGTTTCAGTTGCCATATAGACTGAGGTTTGGTTTGGTTTTTTCTCCCCACGAGTAGTTCTTACACTGAAAGAATCATAGAATGGTTAGGGTTGGAAAGGACCTTAAAGTTCATCTAGTTCCAACCCCCCTGGCATAGGCAGGGACACCTCACACTAAACCATGTCACCCAAGGCTTTGTCCAACCTGGCCTTGAACACTGCCAGGGATGGAGCATTTACCACTTCTCTGGGCAAGCTGTTCCAGTGCCTCACCACCCTCACAGTAGAGAACTTCTTCCTTATATCCAATCTAAACTTCCCCTCTTTAAGTTTTAACACATTACCCCTTGTCCTATTGTTGCAGTCCCTGATGAAGAGTCCCTTTCCATCACCCTTGTAGTTCCCCTTCAAATAGAATCATAGAATTGTTTGGGTTGGAAAGGACCTTAAGATCATCTAGTTCCAACCCCCTGCCATGGGCAGGGAGATACCAGAAGGCTGATACGAGGTCTCCATGCAGCCTTCTTCAGACTGGAGAGCCCCAGCTTTCTCAGCCTGTCTTCATACCGGCAGGTACTTTAGCCCTGTTATCATCCTTGTGGCCCTCCTCTGGACTCGCTCAAGCAGCTCCATGGCCTTACTACATTGAGGACACCAAAACTGCACACAGTTAACAGAATACCTTCTGTAATAAGAAATGAACTTGTTGTACATGTTTTATACCTATTCACACCATGAGGATGTTAAAACATGGCCCAAAGAACATCTTCAACTGAAACTGCTAGCTGACTACTGCTTTTGTTTCTGTAGAGTGTATTCTCTTCCATGAGCACTATTGCGCTGGCAAGACTGCCGTTTATGTATGACTGCAATGGAAATCTTACAGTAAATTTTAGCATACTTTTTGAACTGTGACAGTCTGCAAGTACCCTTGAAATACAGCCTTGCTTTGTAATCAGTCTGAGTTTTACAGTTGCATTCAGCCTTAATGCTAGATTTTTCTGACCTCTAGAACATAGTTATTCAACGTTATAATTTTTATCAAGACCGTTTTTATTTTTCCCCATGGAATTATTTGAGCATCAAGAGTGTGTTTAGCATTCTGCAGAACAAATCGGACACATTCCTTCTGCCACAAAAATCTTATCTAAAAATACACTCATGTAAGGAGGACAAAAAGGCTGGCAGGAGTTGTTAAGAAATGAAGTTGTGTTTGAAGCTTTGTCACTGATCCAGAGGCTCTTGTAGCCAATTTTTTCTTCTCCTTTCAGATACATACAGCTTGTGATTTCCTAGTCAGAAGCTGTTCGAAAATAAGTTTAAAAGCACTTCATCTTTTTAGATGGTTGTCTCATCCATGAGCAGTATTCATTCTTCATCCTTCTTTGCTGTTCTGATTCCACTTCCAAACAGGTGTACAATCCTCGGATCAGAGTGGAGTCTCTCTTGGTGACTGCAATTAGTAAAGCTTCTGCTCAGCAGCGAGCTGGCCGTGCTGGTCGTACTAGGCCAGGCAAGTGCTTCAGGCTGTATACAGAGAAGGCTTACAAAACTGAAATGCAGGTAAGAATGCATATATAAGAACTCCTGATCAATACAGGTAGCTGAGTGCCTTGCTACCAAACCAAACCAGAATGTGAATGCTTGTGTAGTTTAAAGTAACAAGTGTTCCGAATTTTCTTTCTTTTCCTCTCCCTACCACAGGACAACACATACCCTGAAATTTTGAGGTCTAACTTAGGATCTGTAGTACTGCAGCTCAAGAAGCTTGGCATAGATGATTTGGTGCACTTTGATTTTATGGATCCTCCAGGTATCTGTTTCTGTTTTATCTTGCCTACTGTAACTGTTATGCTTTAACTTTTGAAATCCTTATTTTGGTGAATATTTTATCTAACAACATTATATAACGTATTTTGGTGGGTTTTTTCACTTTTTAATCTGCAAGGAATGTCTTTTGTTTATCCTAAAATCTAGTGATATATGTGTTATCAAAGCAAACTTACGTTTCTGTCTGCATAATGGTTTTAAATGGAACTCAGTAATCTACTGAATATCCCTTACCTGCAGAGGATAAGACAAAATTGTGGGCATTAGGAAATCTATAATTTGATGAGGTTTTTTACTTACAGCCTTGATTACACATTCTAATTGTGCATCAGTTAACAACTGTATGTGAATAAAATTGGATAGCATTTTTAAAGCTGAATACATGTTTTTACTCAAACTATGAAGTTAATGTGTGTCTCCCTTTTAATAGTGTTGAATGTTCGTACATTCTTTAACTGGGTTATTTTGCTAATTAAAAATGTAGATCAGCCATATTTAAGTACATTAAACTTGGTTGCTTTTCCCCCTAAAATAAAAATATAATTTATAATCTGTATGCTTTTAAATAGCTGTATGGAACAGTTAAATCCTTTGTGCTGTGCAGCATATATGGTATCTTAGCAGGAAAGCATTTTGGTTTTCCTTCTGGTTTTTTTCTTTTTGTGGGCATGATATACACTCACTATGAGCAATGCAGGCTTAGATTTGTGAAAGACTATAGATATCTAAAGTGGACATGGAAAAGATTTTAGGACTGTATCCATCTGTTTTTTATGGAACAAGGGAAAGTGCATTAGTACGTGGTGGGAGGTTGTGATATTACTGTGATAGTGGATGTTTTACAATTCCACTGCTGTCTCAATTTTTGAAAAGCAATAATCTTCAAATATTCAAACCTTTTGATCCGGTTAAGAGCTATTCTAAACAAGTGACACTCACCCACCCACCCATGTCTGGATGCATATAACTCAATTTGCTACCAATTTTGTGTTTGGAAGTCAGTTGAATGGAGAATGAAAAATAAGATGGCTTATAATAGTCCATGCTTCCTCACTTTTTACTTATTCAGGTATTCAGAGCAGTTTGATTAATGTGCCTACCTGAATATTTTTTTCTTTCAGCTCCTGAAACTCTGATGAGAGCCTTAGAGCTTTTGAATTATCTGGCTGCTTTAAATGATGATGGAGACTTGACTGAGTTGGGATCCATGATGGCTGAATTTCCACTGGACCCACAACTGGCTAAAATGGTTATTGCAAGTTGTGACTACAACTGTTCTAATGAGGTCCTATCTATTACTGCCATGTTGTCAGGTAATAGCAGAGAAAGAGATACTAAACAAAATACAAATCTTCAGTTTGGGGAAAAACTGAGTTTGCCACATCAAAACCATAAACAATATACATATATTTCTAGTAAAGTTAGAAATGTCTTTTAAAAACATACAGGTGTTTAATCAGTCATTATGGACTTACATAAAGACCTTGAAGCTAATGAATAATAATGTTAAGAAATTAACATACATAAAATGGTCAAACAGTTTGCTCTGAACTTCGGGTAAAAGTGTGTATATATATGATGGGGGGTGGAAATCGGGCTAGTGGAACAGAGATTTCTCTTCAGGCTCATAGTCAGGACCAGGAATGCCAGCTCAACCACTGTTTTTAAGGTGGTGAAATCTATTTTTGTATTGTGCATTCTTCTGCACTTTGATAAATCCCAGTATTTCCAAAACTATTACAGTGTAATTTATATTAAACCATAAGGTTGTACATGAAATGATGGTACATTTTTTCAATCATTAAGTGGTAAAGCTGAAGAACAGTCATTAATTTTATAGGGAAGAAAAACTTTGGGGGAGGATGTATATTTATAAGAATTAATTTATGTGCACAGCCGTACTTTGCTGCTGCTCTCTGTGAATAGCACTGCATCAGAGCAGAGCTGCTGCATGACAGAGCTTGATGAGAGAGAAATGTTATCAAGCAAGCAGTGTATTTAATTTCCCAGTTATGTAAAACTGACTTCATTTTATAGTTAGCTGTCATAGGACAAGCAGCAATATTTAGTCTGTTACGAAAATGGGGATTTCTTACAATTACTCTTTTGTCTTCTGGGCGTGCAATTTTAGCAGGCTCTGCACAGTGCAGGTGTGCTGCTTACATGTTTAACTTGGTTGAGTAGATTAAAAAATATGTTTTGGCTAAATGTAAAATCTGTTGCTTCAGTTTAGCCTTACACTATGTTAATATGAAAGTTTTTAAGCACAAGCTAAAATGTTTGTTGCAGAGTTATGATTGTTCAGACTCAGAGCAGATGGGCAGGGCAGAATCATCATAATTCCTTTAATTAAATGGTAGGCTTAATTGCGGAGGTGGTGGTAGGTTGGTGCCTGTCTTTGTCTTCCGTCTCCCTCTTCCCCCAATCTCTACTACAGATCAGTGAGTCTAGTATTTTTGTCTGTGGTCTTAAACTGATTTGTCATAGTCCTTTTTCTATTTACCTTTTCCCAGGCCATGATACTTCTTTGTTGTTGTTGTTGTTGTTGTTGTTGTTGTTGTTGTTGTTGTTTGAAGGCACAATAAATGCCATAGATGAGATAGAAGGAAAAAATTCTTTACTGTGGGGGTGCAGAGGCACTGGCACAGGTTGCCCAGAGAAGCTGGGGCTGCCTCTTCCCTGGCAGTGTTCAAGATCAGGTTGGATGGGGCTTTGAGCAACCTGATCTAGTGGGAGGGGCTGAACCGAGGTGATCTTTAAGGTCCCTTCCAAACCATTCTATGATAAATAAGACCTTTTTGATTTTTATTTTTTTGGGGGGGAGGGTTGGAGGGATTGCAGGTGGGTAAGGTATGGGTTGTCATCTAGCTCCGCTCTTAAAAAAAACCTCAAAACAGCCAAAACCCACTTTTTTTTTTTATTATTTTATTTTTTTTAAACCAGCAGCATAACTGCATTTTATGGTGTCTTAAGTCCCCATAAAGATTGTCAGGCTCTAATAGCAATCCATGTATTAATAGTTTAGACTGAATGGAAAAACTAGGTACCAGAAGAGATCAGAGGATAGATTGAATAAATGGACAGATTAAATGGTCATACTTCATTTTATAAGAGTTGTGGTGCCTTGCTGTGGGGTAGAAAGTGCTATTACTTACTCAAAGCAGTGAGTTAAGCCAGAACAATTTTGAATTTCCTTTTATTAGTCTGAGCTTGAAATTAAAGTATGCTTATATTTTCTCTGCTTTCAAATGCAGGGCCCAAAATACAAGGTGTTTATTTTGCACCTGCATTTCCATTTTCTTTAGTGTGTTAGCCTTGATTTGTTACCGTGTGATTCAGTGTTGCAGTGTCTTATTTTCCTCAAGTTCCATCCAGTATTCAGCTCAGCATATTTCTGAAATGTAGTGCTTGGGGGCTTTTAATGGGAATTTAAGAATAAAGCAAAACTAACTCCTCACAAAAAGGTCCTTATCTGTTAGCGCCAAATGAGGTGCTAAAAGGTGTTCTTATGAGATTTGGTGGGCTTTAGTTCTGAGGAGACTGGTGTAGTCCCAAGCAGCTGGAAAAGGATAAAGGATTTTTAGCATCTTAATTTAACTGAAATTAACCTCTTAAGAATTACATCTACTTTAAAACCAAACTGAGTTTTTCTTCTGTAGATCTCTAAAGTGAGGGTCTCATAATTACATCTTGAATATTAGTATCGATATTACAAACCTATAAGAATGACAGACCATGAATTAAGCTGGCTGCAGTACTATTTGTGGCCTCTGGTAGTCTGTATTTGGAAAGGGAACATTAAAACACAGTTTTTTGGATTCAAGTCAGACTGAGTCAGACTTACGTAAGAATATAATGATGGAGAAAGCTCATCATGCTGTGGGGGTGTTTTGTTTTTATTTCAAGTAGTGCCAAAGGACAGTTTAACCTTCCACCACTACCGCTACCATCACAACCTTTAGACTTATTAATGCGTTCATTCACATGTTTCTGCGTACCAGTGCTGATAACAATACCATCTGGGGAAGAGGGCTTGACTTTACTGCTGTGTTCTGTCTGGTAGCAGACTTGTGATAAATCTCACGTTTGTTTAGACTGTACTAGTGCAGTACAGTTTCAGAACTATCTTCTTCACTCTGTCTTTAGAGGCTTTCTGAGAAAGCAAAGTTGCAATTAGAGCATTTTGTTACATGGGCTGCTAACTCCTGGTAGAGCTATCAGCACTGGGTCTTGAGCCAAGATCTGTTTAGCTTTCCAGTATACATAGACAACCTTGATGGCCTTCAGACTAGAGATTTTGATGCCTACATATAGTTCTATTTAAATAATCAGGTACTCTGTAGCTTTGAAACCCTCTTGTCTTACAGATGTGGTTAGGTGTTGATGTACCAAATCATGGTAGTAAACAGTCCAAGATGCAGTTGGAGGCCATCCTGCCCTGCCCTATGCTCTGTGAACTGACCTAGCTAGGCCTTGTTCCTCTATCTGTGAATGCGTGACTCATCGATATGGGCGTTTGTGTTGGGCCCATACCAACCTTGTTTAGTCCCACAGTGTTTTGTTCGCCCCACGGAAGCAAAGAAAGCAGCGGATGAAGCCAAGATGAGGTTTGCCCACATAGATGGAGATCATTTGACGTTGCTGAATGTCTACCATGCTTTCAAACAAAGTAAGTGTGCATCTGCTTTAGCAAAATCGTTTGAAATAGTTTGTGCTGCCAGCTTTTGTTCTGGGTTCCAAGGACAGATTAGAGATGTGGGCTTGTTTTCCAAGCCATTCTGCTGTGATCTTAAATACTTTTTTGTTTTGAGTATGTAAAAGTTATTTAAGTGCCACTTGTCTTTGGGATGGAAGCAAACCCAAAAAACTAGCCAAGATAATCATGTAATAAACTGATGACTGTGGAGGCAAGCCAGGCTTCTAAATCAGCTCTGGGTAACCTTGGACAGAAGGAAGTAAACGTGCCTGTAATTAAGAAATATTGGAAGTTTGTTATCTGACATTAATTATACCAAAATTTGCTTAATTGCTTAATTTTCAGGGAGAGCAGAGCAGAAAATACAGTGAATTTGAAGAATATGCTAATAGAACCAAAGCCTTTTTAATATAGTTAGAAATTCGCATCTGGAATATTGTGTCCAGTTCTGGGCCCCTCAGTTCAAGAAGGACAGGGAATTGCTTGAAAGAGTCCAGCGCAGAGCCACAAAGATGATTAAGGGAGTGGAACATCTCCCTTATGAGGAGAGGCTGAGGGAGCTGGGTCTCTTTAGTTTGGAGGAGACTGAGGGGTGACCTCATCAATGTTTACAAATATGTAAAGGGTGAGTGTCAGGATGATGGAGCTAGGTTTTTCTCAGTGATGCCCAGTGATAGGACAAGGGGTAATGGGTGTAAACTGGAGCATAAGAGGTTCCATGTGAACATCAGGAAAACCTTCTTTACTGTGAGAGTGGCAGAGCACTGGAACAGGTTGCCCAGGGGGTTGTGGAGTCTCCTACATTGGAGATATTCAAGGCCTGGCTGGACATATTCCTGTGTGATGTACTCTAGGTTACCCTGCTCTTGCAGGGGGGTTGGACTAGATGATCTTTTGAGGTCCCTTCCAACTGTTGGGATTCTGTGATTCTGTAATAAGGCCTTGGGATGGATTGACAGACAGATGGGTGATGCATCAACAAGTAGTATCTTAAAGCTCTATGATAAATTTATTTCATTTTCCTCATTTTTGTGTAAGGATTTTAGGGAAAATATGTGGTCCTCCTCAGCAGTATATTTTAGCAGCTTGAAAAAGATGGGAATGAAGAGGGGAAGCTAGGAAGAATGGCTACATAAGTGGTATGGTTTTTTTTTTTTAACAGTAACTTGTCCTGGTGGTAAGGAAAAAGATTACTCTTAACTGCCAACCAGGTTAACTTGAGTGCTCCATTTACATTTATGTGTAAACAACAAAAAAGCAAGTCTTTTTATCCTGAGTAAAACGAAATCCAGCTGGGTGTCCCTTTCTGCTGCAGCTTTGATCTAGAAATTTTGCATTGAAATAATCTACCACTTTATGTGGCAATCCTAAATAAATCTATTTTCAGAGTAAAAGTCAAACAGAAGTATTCACAACTGTTTGAAACAATAGCTGAGAAACTTATACTAAACAACTGGGAGTTGGAGGCACCTTTTGCTTGGTTTTGTTAGCTTTTTAGTGAACAGGATCTGGTATGTCTTGTGAATGTGTTTTGTGGGGGGAGACATTTCTGGAAGCCACTGCTTTCATGCTCAGGTTCCTGAGGGATGGAATTACTTGGGGAATATCTTTTGTTCAGTTTCACTGTGAAATTGAGTAGGATTTCTGGAATTCAGGATCGGAAGACATAATGCTGCTACTGTTTATATCTAGAACAATATAAACCAGTTACAGATCATCTGACACGCACAGTTCGAATGGTGCAAATGCTGCGGTACTTCAGCTGTGATTCTGCTGGCTAGTGTACAAGAACTTCAGCATTCATACTTAATTTTAAATATATTCTGTAATATAAAGGACAAAAAACTTAAAGCGTATTACTTATTGTGAAACCTTTTCAATGCAAGTTAATAATAGTCTCTGTACAAGAGATACTTTAAGTTTTGTTAACACTGTTTTTGTTGGATTATTGAAGTAACAGATTTAGAAGAGCGTCACTTCAAAAGCAACAGAATTGGTAGGGAGAACTGGGTTTCTTGGTATTAAACATGCACTTGGGTTTAAGGAGGGTTTGTTTTCTCAAATGCAAGTGTAATTGTGTACAGTCTTCTTGTGTCCGTTGCACGCTGCAGTTAAAGATGATGTAGTGTTCCTGAAGTTCAGTTACATTTTACAGTGCCGATTGAGAAGATGATTTTTGTAGTTGTGGGGTGTGATTTTTTTGACATTTACTGGTGGGGATATTTCAGCCAAACATCAGTGACTGTGTGTATATTGTGTGTGTTGGGGAAGGGGAGCTACTTTGTCCTGGCCACATGCTGCCTCACTAGAAAACAATTTGAGCAAGTTATCTATAACGCAAGAAAATGACTTAAGAAACTAAGAACTCTTGTCATATATGAAAGCTTGTGGATATTTTTTTTTCTGGTTCATGTGACTGATTGATCAATTGCTGTTTTATTTACTTGCTTTAATTGGATGAAATACTCATTTTTGATTCATGTGTTTTAATGTTGCAGATCATGAGTCGGTTCAGTGGTGTTATGACAACTTCATTAACTACAGGTCCCTGATGTCTGCAGACAATGTACGCCAACAGCTGTCACGAATCATGGATAGATTTAATTTGCCTCGTAGAAGCACAGATTTTACCAGCCGAGACTATTACATCAACATAAGAAAGGCATTAGTTACTGGGTATTTCATGCAGGTATGTATGCATCCTTGCAAGGAACATAGCTGATGTTTAGGTGGCTTTTAATTTTAAGATGGTTATTAAAATTTATCAAAACTTTATGGATGTTAATTAAATTATATATGGCTCACTCTGTTGCCTCTTTGTCTTTGTTGGATTACTTGGTTTTTGCTCCAGTAGTACATTCTTTAGGCAAATCTTGGTAGAGAAGCTTTAGGCAGTCTTTCTCATACCAAAATACTGTTTCTGGCATGACTAATCAGGAATTGGCTACTAACTTCTGAATAAGTGGGGAAGGAACTTCATACAGCATTTCAAAGTAATTGCAGAAATGTAGTTTTAAAATTATCTGTAGTCCGATACAAGTAGGGGAAATGTAGTTGTATGTAAATATTAATTATATGTAGTCCTTGTAGAAGGAGAGTGTTTTCTTTGCCATACTTTTCCATATTTATATTTCACTTTAAAAATATGTCAGTCACAAGTACTGGAGCAGGTCTGTACTCTCAAGATGTATGCTCTTTGTAACTCACTTGCCTCTTGAACGAGGATGTGTGGAAGCCAGTCTTCATTGCTGCTGCCTGGTTGCTTTGCATTTCATGTTAAGCATGTCTCCAGGCTAGAATGCAGGCTGAGGTTTTTCTTTGGGTGGTGTTTCTTGTGTTTTGGTTTGGTGTTGCCTTTTTTGTTTGCTTTGTTTTTTGGTAGAATGTTTTGGTGTCATAGACCCTTAATGCTGTGATTTTTCTGTTCAGTGTTTATCCCCGGGGCTAGAAGAGTCCCTTTGCTGCCTTTTGCAGATCCAGGAGTACAGAAACTTTAATGGGAGTCACTGTGTTCAGTCCTTGCTTTCAGCACTTGGTTTCTTCATCTTTCTTGGGGATGCCTTAGCACACAATCCCCCTACACCTTTAATTTTGTAAATCTTTTCAAAGATACTTTAGTCTCTACTGCTCAGGAGGTAAAGATCTGACATTACTACTCTATTCACAACAAAAATATAGGCTCACATGGATGAAAACGAAAGCCCTTCCAGAAGTCCCCTTGGCTTCCATGGCCAACAGGTTGTTTACTGACCCTCTCACCTAAATTGCCTTTTTGGGCTGAATCAAGGGATAGCTATGGCAAACCTGGTGAAGACATTTAGAGTGGAAGCCATTTCAGCAGTTTCTTTTCTCCTTTGATGTGTTTGAGTCCATTTTATTTTGTTTTCTTCTTTGACTATTTAACCTCCATGATCGCGTGCTGTTTGACCTTGCCTGAACTCTC
Source organism: Psittacula echo (assembly GCF_963264785.1). Classification (NCBI taxonomy): domain Eukaryota; kingdom Metazoa; phylum Chordata; class Aves; order Psittaciformes; family Psittacidae; genus Psittacula; species Psittacula echo. The sequence continues at coordinate 19,487,388 of NC_137735.1, read as the reverse complement.
TCATGAATTCCATGTTGTTTTGAGTAACTTTCAGGAGAAAACTTAAACAACATCTCTTTTAAGTAGATATATTTTCCAACAGTTGAAGTACTTAAAAATGCAGTCTGTGTGCACATTCTACTTTCTTTAAGCAGGTATTCTGGCTCTGGCATTTGGGGGCCCATGTTCAGAAAGCCCTGTAAGGAAATTCATACATTGTTCTGTGTCCTTGTAGTTCAGAGCGTGAGTAGAGTGCCAAGTCCGCGCGCTTGCAAAGTGTGTACATACCCTGTAAATAATATAGTCTATGGGCAGCACATGGCAGAAGTTGTTTCTTCAAACTTCTTAAGCTTTAAATGGAGTGTTAAAACCAGTAGTAGCCCTTGTTCTGAAGTAGTTCTCATTGCCTGCATTGTTTTATGCTTTGGTAATGGCCTCTGTGTCCTAAAAAGAGCCACCAAATCTTACCGTAGAAATTCCTGTCGTAACCAGGACCTGTGGTTGATGTCAGGGCCTGTATTAACTATTAACAAATTATGTAATTGGTGTTGAGTACTGTAAATTTGCCTTCAGTTGTGTGTCAGTGACTGATAAATGTGGAGTTTCTGGTGGTGATACGTCATCTCTTCACCCTTTATATTTAAATGCAAACTTGAATTCCAGTAAATCCTTAGACAAGCAGAAGGAACAGTAAAATAAGTTAAAATTACCAGCAATTATGTTTGCAGAAGAACTTTTGGAAGGATAGGTGCTAACAACGAGTTAAGTGTCTTATAGAATTGTTACGTCCCTGCTTTCTTCTAGTTTTTGTTATGAAAAATGTTTATTGACTTCTTTCAGTAACTATTTTTGTGTCATGCATCAGAATACGCAAAATGTGTAAAACAGAGCAGGAGTGGTATTTGTCGAATCAGCTCTTTTAAAATAAAGTACACCAGAGAAATGTCGTCTTCTCAATACTGAAGTGCTAGATACATCCTGCCTTAACGGGGAGGGATTGGAAAATTGTACAACTGTAACATGTCTGTAATTTGGCAACAGAACTCAGGAACTAGTGATGTAGATGATTATTTACTCAACAGAAGTAGGAAAACAAAGCTTATAATTTCTAAAGTGTTAATAGACGTGTAGCTGAAATAAGTGTGTGGAAAAGACTAAGCAAAAGTTATACCACAGGAAGTAAGTGAAAGAAATTGTTACAATTGAATTGGAAAAGGCAAGCAAATGCCAGAGTACCTTAAAGGATGGGTCATCTTCATTCTAGTGACTTTTTGAGTTTGATATTACCAGTTTTCTTAAGCTTTTGTCATTTCTGCTCTAGTACTGAAGGCAGAACAAGACTATATAGTTGGAAATTTAAGTCAGATTTTAAAGATTGATCAAAGCTCTGTGGTATCTTCAAATCAAGCCTGGAACCTTTTTTGGAAAACATGGCTTGGAATCACAGGATATATCAGGGTCATTAGAGAGGATGAATTTCAGTGACGTGGTGTTGTACAGGAATTTAGATGTCAGTACTCCTCTTATGATCTCATTCTTACTGCTGTTTTGTCTTGGTGCTATTCTGTGTGTAGAATGGTGTATATTTTGAAGTTGTTACATAATCAGGCTCGTACAACAATAGAAAGGTAATAAATCCATGACATGAAGGTGGTCACCAGTGCAATTAATGGCATTCATTTGAGCTTTACGAATGCAGAAGAATGGTTTAAATTTTTTAATAGCTTCAGAGACACTATTGCATGCTCTGCAAGCAGGAATCCAGGCAATTGACAGTGCTCCTTTGGTGCATGCTAGCATTATTGTTTCAAAAAGACAGACAAGGTACAATAATTGCTCTAAGCTGTCAAGACCAGCCTGCCAAAATCTGTAGCCTTAAATCTAAAAAAGATTGGATCTGGCAATACTCTTCCTGCTTCTGGCCTTTTGTATGCATTTGGGTTGACAGTGTTTGATTAAAAACCCCTGGTTGGGCTCTCTGGGTTCAGTGACGTGATGGATAATACGTAAGCACGAGCACGCTTAAAATTTCAGAGGAGGGTGTGCTATTCTTAATGAAATTGTGACATCCCTGAAGCCTCTGTTAGGAGAACTTGAATTAAAACTTTTTCCTATGGTGGCCACTGTTTCCATGGGGGTTTGTCATGTTGATAACAGCCTTGTAATTGTCTCTTAAACGATCAGCGGGTGGCCTTTTTTTAGTCTGCAGAGCAACCTGGGCTGGCTTGGCTCTTTATGATCCTTCAAGAGTTGTGTTTGTGTAGCTCCTCATAGTAGTCAATAGTGTTAATAGCTTTTCTCTCCACTTACAGCCCCATTCCTCATTCAGGTAGGATAATTCACAAATGTGTTGTACTAATACATGATGGATTCCTTGATGATTGCAGGGTTCAGGTGTGTATTTTGCTTACTACCACTGCTCATTGAAAAATGAGCCTCTTTGTATGATGCTGTGGTTTCTATGGAAGCTCATGCTTTTTATGCTCTGAAAAACATCACAGAATAATCACTGAAGGATTGATTGAGGTTGGAAGTGACCTCTAGAGGACATCTGGCCCAACTATCAGTACATTTACAGGCACTGGGGTTCAGAGGAGTGTAGGTGCATATACTGCCTCCCATGGGTCCTTGTTCATTCCCTTACATCAACCTTGTTGCTTGCTTGAGCCCTAAATTCTTGTAGCTTCGTGATCTGGCAAGTCACTTACCCCTTTGTAGAAGCGGCAGAGCTGGCACTCAGTCAGCTGTGCAGGAACAGCTCTGGCCAGGAGGGAGCGGGAGGATGCAGTAGCTGACTGCTGGAGCGTCATGGCCTGCAGTGCAGCCATAGTGTCACTCTGTGTGTTTCGTGATGCTGTTGTCATTGCTGGGCCTGAAACTCTTCACCAATCCGTGTGCTCACACTTTATAGAATCTAAATAGGATAAGTACAGTAGCTCAGTGTTAGCTTGGGATATAAATAAGTCACAATAGTGTGTAACCACTTAAAAGAGACTTATCCCTCATATCTGTGTTCTAAGGAAACATATTTTTCTTAATTGGGGTTATTGGAGTTGCTGTCCTTCCCTTGAAATTAAGAGCCACCTGTACTTCTCTGCAGCGTTTCTTTTTCTTTGAGTATGCTTAGTTAGTTAGTTCTGAATGTTTTTTCCTTAGTTCAGAATTACACAAAATAAACAAGAAGTACAGCTCTTTTCCATGTCATTTATGATGATAGTAATCATATGTATTTGGGAAAACTAGTTAATAAGACCTCACTGTCTTAATACATCTGAGTGCGACTGAGGTGCTAAAGGTAAATTGTGTTGGTTTAATTTAACAGCGAGCTGTTTTCTAGAATGAAACCTAAATTAATGAATTGTTCTGTGGCAGATGAATGTCTTTTCTAGTCTGGTTTGCAGCTATGCTGCTACTTAATTTTGCAAGTGTTGGGTTGAATTGAATGAAATTAAGCCTAAATGATTACAGAGCGCTGTTAATCTCCATTGAAAAGAGCCTCTGTTGACTACCTGGACTTCAAGCAAGGTAACAGTGTTATTGCTAAAATCTTGGGTGATAAGCTTTGCAGACCATTGAAATATTTTGTCCCACTCCTAAAACATGTTCTGGATATTAATGGCATAAAATATAAAAGGGAAGTACACTCAATGTGTTACTGAGGAGATATTCTGACTTTAAAATTTGAGGTAGCTATTGCTTTAGAAGTCTTGGGATTGTAATCTACTGGAAAAAGGTGAGATATAGCAGGGAATTAGGAAAACAAGGAAGTACACAGCCTACATTAAAGGAAAGCAGCTAACTGTGACCTGATAAAAAATGTCTTTCAACATCTTTCACCCATTGTCCATCCTGCTTAATCTTTTTATGGTATTTGTGTGTGTGTGTCTGTATATATATGTAATGAAATAAGTACTGAGGTCATCTTGAATTGCCAGTATCAAAAGGTTAACTCTGGTTACCTGTTCTGTTAGATTAACTGTTCTTACAGACTATATCCTTCTAAGGATAACTGTCTGCTTCCCCACAGATCTTAATGAGCTAGGTATCAGAGCATCTCAGTGAGGAAGGCATTATTCCCTTTCATAGAGCAAGGAGCTTAGTCAGAGAGAGATTAATTGATTTTTCACCAAGGTCACAGCAGAAGTGTGTTGCTGAACCTACATTTTCCAGCTCTGAACCTCATGCTGTAACAAGGTTGCTCTTATTTCTGACATGCCAAACTTCCCATTCCTACTGGACTGATGTTTTACAGGCCACTGTGAGAGCATTTGCAGAACAATACGTCCATCAGTAGAATTACTGCTGAAACACTGCTCTAATAAGAACTTGAAAGGATAGCATTGTGGCTTTCCAGTCCCACAGTAGCTGCTGTGATCAAATGCTTGAAGCAGGTGTCTGTAGTGGACCGTGGTTGACTGTGGGATGTTGCAAACCTGTCCAATAGATATTCCTTTTTGATATTCTCTTTGCTTTGCTGTTGTTCTAATAATGATTCTTCTCTTTAGGTGGTAACTATATTTTTGTATGTTGCTTGAATTGTGTATTAGAGTATACACTTAACCATGGCAGTTAGCAGAAACATCTGGCATCTTGATTGTGTCTATAAAAAAGCCTGAATGGTTGAAGTGGTCAAGTAGTGTGCCAAATTTAGATGAGGTTTGAAAGTTGGGATTGTGTGTTGTGTGTAGAACACTTGAGAGTTGGCTTGAAATCACTTCACTTAAAAATTGCCTATGGTAATGGAAGAATGTCTTTGTCCCTAGGTGGCACATTTGGAACGGACGGGGCATTATTTAACAGTGAAAGATAACCAGGTGGTGCAGTTGCATCCTTCCACTGTTCTTGATCATAAACCAGAATGGGTGCTGTACAATGAGTTTGTCCTTACAACAAAGAATTACATTCGGACATGTACAGACATCAAGCCAGAATGGTAAGCCAGACATCTTAAAACAGTCATGACCTACTGTAAAGCTCTTGGTTTTCTTTTTTAAATTGAGGCAATTCCTTTCACTTTTCCTGAAGCTAGTATTAGAGAACAGTCACAGGAACAATGATGGTGTGGACTTGAGCTCTCGCAGATGATTAAAGATTTTCTTTGTGGATACTTGTTCCTGTTTGTGGGAGTTGTGTGTGAAACTGGCCTCTGTGCAGTGCGCAGGGAAATGCTTGCCTTAAATCCAGAGACTGTAGTACTACTGCTGGGAAGGAGCTGCTTGGAGGTGCTAGGTTTGGGGAGATGTCCTAGCACCCACTTGTTTGCTTAAGAGGTACCATTAGATGCCTCTTTTCTCAGGACTGAGGTCCTCTCTTTGCAGTAGATGTCTTAAATTTTTCCAGAAGGATCTCAGCAGGATTCACTACTTTCTTAAAACATGAAGGGAAGAGGTACACCCTGCCTTGTCCTAATATTTATTTGTCAATAGAGTGTCTATTGAGGGAGTTGGAGGCCTGATCTTCTGCAGACAAGCAAAGATCTGAATTGTCTTGCTTGTCTTTAAGGTTGTACTTAAACTGCCAGGTTACAAGCTTTGGCGACACATGAGGCTCTTCAGTTGTTGATATCGTGCTGTTGTGCAGAAGGAGTTCATAAATTTGTAAGTCATAAAACATAGCAGGTATACAGCCTGCAGTATTTGAGTGGAAAAGATTTGAATCCTTCCTCAGAAATCCTTTTCTTGGGAAGCGCTGCATAGCCTAAAGGTGGGGTCCTATGGCCTTGGTTGTGTTTTTAAGCTTAAACCGGTTAAGGTTCAACTGTGCTCATGCACAAATCGGTATTGAGGCAGGCTCTGTTTCTTGTGGGCTTCTACGTGAAGCAGCACCGCTGACTGCAGGGGCTCCTGTGACACATACTGAGACAGCAGTGAGTCCTGTGTGGGACACGTGGCCGAGGAGGAGCATCTTGTGCACGCTTCTTGTGAGGAGGAAAGCATCTTGTGAGGAGGAAAGCATCTTGTGAGGAGGAAAGCTTGTGCACGCTTTCTTGCCTTGGACTCCGGTGCTGGCACAGGATGGGACTGAGATGTAAATGTGTGTGAAACTTTCATTGATCTTAGCATCACAGATGGGCTGAAAATGAATGATAATTGTTTCCCTCAGCTGCAGAGTTTCTGTAGGATGCATCTTAAAGTTTGACTATTAGTAACAAACTTTTGCTTTCTTGACAGGCTGGTGAAAATTGCCCCACAATATTATGACATGAGCAATTTTCCACAGTGTGAAGCAAAGAGACAGTTGGATCGCATCATTGCCAAACTTCAGTCCAAGGAATACTCACAGTACTGAATTTATGCTTTGAACTGAAGTTGCTCAGAGGACAGCTTTAAGAGACGAAAGGATTCAAAGTTCAAGTTGTGCTCTTCACTTTGGTTCAATAATGGCCTTTATTTGAAAGCTTTTTAATTTTTCTTTACAGTAAATATTCCATTCTGATTTCATAAATTAAACATTTATGCCTCCCTTTTGTGTTGACACTGTAGCTCATACTGGAAAAGCTAATCAATGTTTTGCAGTTTATTGAAAGTAGTTCTATATATAACAATGTTATAAGCATTTCTTTAGAAATGGTTGAAAATGCTTCTAAAAAATGTGATTATCGACCATGGTATGCATGATCGTTGTAATTGTTGACATTCCTTTTAGAAGTTGTGAAATGTTACAACTTGTGCTTATGTAGACACAATCTTTGGCCTCAGTACGAAGGTACTGACTTCAATAAAGTCTATTTATACTAATTTGGTCCCACACTATGTCAGTATTTCTGTTGCTTTGATCAGAAGGTGAGAAGCTGAGGAGCCAGGTAGTGCCCCATGGAACTGCTGCTTTACTGACATGGCAGTAGTTAAGGCTTTCAGAGTTGAAAGTGCAGGTGCTGCTGCAGCAGGTTATGAGGACTTGGATACAGTGCGTGCAGTGTTGATCCCTGGCAAACCTGCTTAAGTTATGTAGGAAATTGTTTTAAAGATGAGATGCATGCACACGTTTCTGGAGATTGCTTTCTTCCAACATACTCCTAGATCTTTCTTGGACAGAGCTGTAGTTGTGTCCTGTGCAGTGACTGGCCAGTTAGAAATTCCCCTGCTGGGCAGCGTTCACGTGCAGGTGACACAAACGAGAGCATCAGTGACACTGCAGGACAAATACCATTGTGTCACTGTAATTTTGTAGTGGTTTTTAGTGAAATACAATTTGACTGCATTTTCAGTTTGGGAAAGCTTAACCTATGTGGAATTTGTAGTAAGATTTGATCAGAGGGCTGGAACACCTCTCCTGTTAAGACGGACTAAGAGAGCTGGGTTTGTTCAGCCTGGAGAAGAGAATGCTCTGGGGAGACCTTAGAGCAGCCTCCAGAGCCTAAACGAGGCCTACAAGAAATCTGGAGAGGTACTTTTTTGCTAAAGGGCATGTAGGGGTAGGTCATGGGGGGATGGCTTTAAATTGGAAGTTGGTAGATTTGGATCAGATACTGGGAAGAAGTTACTGTCCCACTGTCCCAGGTGGTGAGGCACTGGCACATGTTACCCAGAGAAGCTGTGACTGCCCCATCCCTGGCAGTGTTCAAGGCCAGGTTGGATGGGGCTTTGAGCAACCTAGTCTAGTGGAAGTTGTCCCTGCCCATGGCAGAGGTTGGAGCTGGATGAGCTTTAAGGTCCCTTCCAGCCCAAACCTGTGATTTAACATATTTACATGTTTACATTGAAAAACTTACTTAAAAACATATTTGGTCAGATTTCAATTCCTCTCCCTGGAATAATGAGGTTTGACCCTTCTGACAAAGAGGAGTTGGAGCAGCATTTTATGAGGGAAGTTCCCCCAGAAAAGGAGCTGTGCACTGCTGTGCTGTGAGGCTGGAGCAACCCTGGGCTGTGTTTGCAGAGCTGGCAGCTAAGCTGTTAGACTGATCTAGGACACTGATCTTTGGGAAATCCTATTTAAATCATAGCAGTTGGCTATGAAATTACTTGGAATCAGTAATTCCAGGGTTGTTTTTATCTTAATTGCCATTTATATAATGGGGAGCAGAGAAGTTTTGAAAACTTTGTTAGCAATGCAAACAGTATTGTGAAAGAGAACGTGTCTGACAATTAACACTTGACTGAATTTATGCTATACAGTGGGGCTGTGAGCGCCTAAGGTTTTGTAAGTGAGGGGGGGAGTCTCTTCTACTTCAGGTGCTGTGGGATGGGTCTGGACCTCCGTGCCCTGTGAAACGGTTCTCAGTAGGAAGAATGAGGTTGATCCTGTAAGATGTTGCACTGGATGAATTTTTCTGAGCAGTTACAAGAGTGTCCATTTTAAAACATGGGGATCCTGACCTGGAGCAAACTGCTTTCACACTAGTGCTCCTAAACACGTGACTGGTTTGAATCCCTGCTCAAAAGGTACCTGTGGTTCACTCAGTATGTGGAGTTTGCTCCCCCTCCGGCTGGTGCGGAGCACTCTGTGCCATGGTGGAAACTGGCTGCTCCCCAGGTACCAATGTGTCCAGTGTCTGCAGCTTTCAGCACAAGGGTGCTGCTCCACAGGCTGCCGGGCTCTCCTGAGCACAGTGAGGTGCAGAGGCATGGCCAGCTCTCAATGTGAAGCCCCTTGAGGACCCCAGAACCAGGTGGCATAAGCTGCTGTGGTGTTGATGTTTGTGGATGGGGAGCAGATGGCTGTGGTTGCCAGAGGAGATGACACGGGAGGGACTTGGGCCTGGTTTCTCTTTTGTAGCTGTCATACCCGCAGACTGCTCAAGCAGCGACAGCTGACCTGGGATCTGTCCTTGCTATGAGCAATGCCAATCCTGCAGGCCAAGTCAGTGTCCCCTGGCAGCTGCACAGTTCTCCTTTCTCCCAATTAAGCCACTGACACCTGTGTAAGCTACTGAGAGGTGCTGGGTGCACCCATGTCACTGGTTTAATTGGAAGTTTGTCAGTGTCCCAGCTGTCAGCAGAGATGGTACAGACCCCCTGCCCGCTCCCCTCCTGGCAGCCATGGAAGGCAGCTCTGCTGGTGAGCCTGCTGCAGTCTGGGAAATGACAAAGCTCAGACATCCGGGGGATCCAGCAGATGGGACACTTGCGTTTGTCACTGACTCCCTAGAAATACTTCTCTTCCTGCAGAGCAGGCAGGCGAAGCACTTGGCAGTGCTGAAGTTTAGGGCTGAGGCATTTTCCCAGATGGGACCATGTGTGCTACATCCACAGTTGTTCCTCACTAGTAATCAATCCTGTAGTGGGGAATGGCTCTGGGGTTGGAGTATGTAAGGGGCTGGGGCTGTAACATAAGGACTTGCTTAAACCACTGTGGGTACCTTAGCGCTACTGTGAATTTCACTGTTTTTTAATGTGACTTTGGAGCCATGTAGCAGTGGGAGTGAGTTATCCAAGAAATAACTCCCTCTCTGAAGGACTTTTGAAAGGGACAGCATGTCTTCTCTGAGAGATGTTTTCTAGGTCCTGAAAGGAAAACTATCAGGAGCCCTCCTCTTGCATACAGCTCCTGAGGGATACAACAGATGCACGCAGAGGAAGCTGGGTTTGAGAACAGCCCTGGGGGTTTTGTGAGTCAAGCGTTGAAAGGTAGAACCTCATTCCTGTTTTTCTGGTGGAAAAACTCAAAAAAGGCTGCCTGGAGAAATGAAAGGAGACTGAGAAGGCAGTGTAGGAGTGAGGCTGCTCTGTCTGCTAGAGTATGAAGGTCTCCACTTCCCTCAGTTAAAAACAGCTGCAGCCCTGCTCATCACCAGAGCTTTGGGTTTGGCTGCTTGTGCTGTGGACTGCAGTAAGTTGGGAGGGAAATTGGAAACTGCAAAATGCACGAGAGTTTGCTCACATCAGATGGAAATCCAGTGCCCCTGTGTTCTGTTCTGCCAAGCACCGCAGCTGACTGAAAGGTCCAGTGGCTCTCTGCTGGCCTATGGAGGTGCCTCACCTGCCTCGTGCTGACCCCAGCTGTTTGCTGTATTCCCTGCCTTGCCAGTGTCACATCAGTGTGTCCAAACTGCTAGTGAGGGTGTGAGTGTGGCTCTTCTGGAGTGCTGAGGGATTGCTCCCATAGGCTTCGTTGGTTGTTGGCTCTGGAACAACCTACAGGGAGAAGCAATGCTTTGTTATTACAATGCTGGCTTTTTGGGGTTTTTTTACCAGAGAAATTCAGGTGTGTTTTTGAGAATGCAAGTTTGTATCAAATAAACTGTTTATAGTGTGGGGCTTTTGGAAATACAGAGTGGATTAGATGATAGGAAAATAGCACAGTGAAAGGAGTCTATTTTTTGAAAGAAGGAGAGTCTTCTGTCTTGATTGTGCTTCTGTGTAATACCTCAAAGCTGTAAAGGGCTAATACTGATGTGAGGTATCAGTCTAGGTTTGTTAGGTACGGAGGTAGTTACTAATGGCTGAGTACAGGAAGCTGTGTTTAGGTATGTATATAGTAACATGAGGACAGAATTGACCGGTTGTACTGTGTTTAGATTTGTAGGGATTTTATAGCATTTAGAGTTTTTGTCAGAGAAAAGAGTAAATCGTGACTTTATGCTTTGCTGTCTTGATGCCATAAACCCCTGAATGTCTTATCTCCTCTGGGAGATGCGTACATGCACTGGCACAGGAGGCATCCCTCTGGGGGCTGCAGGGGTGTATCCCTGTGGGGCACCTCTCCTCACTCCCTGCGGCTGGACCTGTTGGTACAGGCCAGTGTCTGTTGATACATTCTGTGTTGATGTGCTCAGCTTCGTGGCTTCCGATCACCAACCACACCTCTGTTCGGATGAGGCTTGTGCAACAGCAGCACTTTGCGATGTGTCATGTTCAACCTGTGCTGCTCCATGGTGCATCTCAAACTGGTAATTATTTGTCATAAGAAATGCAGCTTAAAGCAAACGCACTGAGATTTGCTTTCAGTGTGTCATTTACAAAGATACCTTAACAAGAGTCACAGGCAAAGAGTTTTCCTTCCACCCAGTCAAGCTGCAGTTATTAATTTGTAATCAGATTGCCATTGTTTTCTTCATTTGCGGACAGTGGGCAATAGAAAGCCGGCCTGCACCATGATGCTAGAGACATCTAAAGTACAGGAGTTTATTCATTTGCTGTAATTTGTGAGGAATAGCCATTTATCTTGCTTTTCCAACAGCTGAATATTTTAATAATAAACATTATACAAGTATAATCTTGCATTGGTACTCTGTTGACCTTTTAAAAGTATTTAACTTCAGGACTATGTATGTGACATAAGATTTATGTGAAGCAGAGGGGGGAAAAATGACCTACTCGGTCAACCTGGCTCATTCTTCCACTCATACCTTTTACACTGGTAGCTTGCTTCCATGGTGTGCTTCATAGAGCTGTTCCCATACAAAACTGGGTATCAGTCTCCAGTAATCTGAATGTCAGATATTCTTGAGCTTGAAATAAGCAGCTTCAAAACTGGGATGAAACTGCTATATGGGAGTGTTTGCTCCTTTCTTCATTGCTCCTTTAGCAAATGCCAAGCTCAGGCTGCCTGTAATTCACACTGATGCATTCGAGAGAAGTGGTTGGTTTCCAGGAGCTCCCGGCTTCCATATCGAGGGGATGAAGTGAATGTGGTAACAGCAGTAATGTTCCTTTGGCAGCAGGAGCAGATGAGTTCTGCTGATCTGATTGGGGGGTGTTCTCATTTTGCAGTATTTACTCCTATGAGGCAGTTTCTCAGGAACACTGAATGTATGTTGGACAGATGATAAAATACTTTTCCTTTGTGTACATCTTGGCTCTGAGTGATTCTTTAAGCTTTTTCCAGCTATGGAAGCTATGCAGTAGTTATGTTGTATAGAAGAATAAACCATAGCACAAATGCATGTTGATAATAAATATTTCCTGTGGCTGTAAACATGTATTATTTTGGGTTGGTCTGATTCTTTCAGCTGAAGTAGGCTCTTGCCTTCCATTTGAATCCAGTGTTTATTTGGTAAGTGTATTGCACAAATATCCCCACCTCATCACCTCCAGCAGTGTAACCAGGAAACCTCAGAGCATCACATACTTAGCGGGCTCCATGGAGTGGGTGGGTGCTGGTGGACCCATTCCTTGCCTGCTTTGTCTGTTCACATATTCAGTTATGTAGCCAAACCCTTTTTGCTTGTATCAATAGCCAGTTTTATTCTCAGAAACATCAGCCTTTTCAGCTGTCTGAAGGTGCTATCAAAATTATTGTGTGATTTTAAAGAATTACAAACTAAATTTGACCTTTCAAATCTTAGAATGGTATCTTTGAGGTTGTTCCAGTTTGCAGGTTGAGTAACGAGCAACTGATAAGCCTTTTACTGTGACAGGGATAGTAACGTTGTTCTAAAAATACTAACACACTGTGAACCTTTCCCGAAAGGCTGCAGTTTGTGCAGGAGCAGCAGCAGGTTAAAAGCAGTGCGAGTCACGACGTGCTTCTGTGAGCAGCGAGCTGCCCAAGAGGGCACTGACAGCTTTGTTCCAGTGAGTTACTGTGTTACACAGTATAATGGCAGTAAACTTAAATTACTGCTACTTCTACATACTTAAAAAAAAAAAAAAAAAAAAAAAAATTTGATTATGAGCAGAAATCAAGGGTAAGAGTTGGCAAGAATTTAACATTTCAGCCTTAATGTTCACAACAATATGTACCCTGTTTGTTGAAAGCAGACGTTTCATTTTCAGTAAATTTATAGACAGTGAACAGGTTCTCCCTGTAAGCAAATCGGTGTTAAAGAAAAGCCCACACAGCAACAGAAACAAGAGCATTTTGGATGTTAGACCAGGTTTGTGCTTTACATGTTTCTGCTCTAAAGGTCCTTTTGGCCTCCCTGCTCTGTGAATCCTAGCACTCCATTCTGATGTCTGTTCTGTACATTCTTGAGCACAGCCAGTGTGACGTGAGAGGGTAATGAGGCGGTAGAGGTGTGATTTTTCTGCAGCCTAGAGAAATCCTGCTTGTTTCTGGAGGAGAATTAGGGAAGGAAAAGTGAATAGGAAAATATTCCATTGTATGAAATTGTAATGGCCTACTTCGTGATCTCCTTCATAATCATATTTGCTCTTCACAATAATTGCCTGCAATGAGTATTATTTTTGCAAGTAAAACTTAAGAATCCAACTGTTTGTAGTCTACTGGCTTGATGTGAGACTCGCATTTAGATCTCTTGTTAGATGCAGGGAGGTTTCAGAAATGAATTTGCTTTTTTTAGCAGTCTCTTGATAAAACTGATTTGATTATAGAAACAACTTTATCAGTCCTGGGCTGTCTCAATTCGGAACAGAACTTCCTAAATTAGCAACAAAGTCAGCAGCAAAGCTTCGTTCTTGCTGCTTCCAAACCCTCAACGTTAAAACAGTAAAAGTTTGCAGAGACATAGTTGTATTCACTTGATCATCCTTTCCCTTGATTTGGGACGATGGTTAACAGAAAGGCCACATGCTTACAAACTGCAATGTCTGTACAAGAGCCTGCCTGGGTTTTCTCCTGGTGAGGTTTGGTTTTATTAATTGGATCAAACAGGATGATGTCACCTAAAAAATCCAGAGTTAATGATCTGTCAAATCCCTTTGAAATACCTATCAATTATTTCTGAGGGTTTGCTGCCTCTTTGTGGCATTTCTTGTGTAAAAATGGAATTCTGTATTGATCAAAGCTCTTCCTGGGATTGTGCACAAGACGGTGAAATGCAATTTCCCTGAGTTCTGCAGCATGCACCTGGGAGGCTTAATTCCTCCCTCCTTCATGTTCCTCCCTGCACAATACAGAGATAGTACCAAAGGAGTAGCCATGTGATTTTTGGATGTCTGTAACACATTTAGTGATGAGGAGGTGCTACCACAGCTTTGGATAACGTGCAGAATGGGGAAGCCTCTTATCTTTTTCATTATTTGAGCGATGGCGAGACCTCGTCATGCCTTTTGGTGCCCTTGTTCTTAGAAATCTTTTCCATGGTTAATAAAACAGTGGTGAATCTATTCTGTTTATATCCATCAGTATTTTGCTGATGATCTGCATGTATCTGGAAGCAGGCAGAATAGCTGTGGGGGGTTTCTCAGATGTAAAGATACTCATGCTAGAGGCAGAGACTCCTGGCAATTCCAGTGTCTTGATTCCTGCTCATTTGGGTTATTTAGGATTTTTTCCCCCTTTGATTAGTTAATGTTATTTTGGGGAAATTATAACCTGATAGGGTTTAATTTATTTACATTGTTAATTGGTGGTGAGACTATAAAAGTTATGAGCTACCTCATAAGCTCGTGCCTGCCTATGTTTGAATGGCACGTACTCACTTGCTGTTATTTATAATTTTGGGGGTATTGAACTGATGGAGATTACTCATGTTGAAAAGCTGCTGGAAGGCCCGAGCGAGGAATTAAATGCTCATAGTGGCTTCATTTTGTTAGCAGTCTCATTGAAAATATCTTGCGTGCAGGACAATCAAACTCATCAGTGTTCTGCTCTTCCACTTCAGTAGACAAATTTTAATCAGTGGCACACTTGATCTTGCAGAATTCAAGGAAAATAATTTCCTGTATTTCTGAGATGAGCAGAATTTCATGTAATTGAGCTTTTAAACTCCTGGCACTTCTTTTTTCTTTCTTTCTTTCTTTCTTTTTGAATAATCAGCTTTGCTTCATTCATTGCCTATTTCACGTAACTTCAATTACCGAGATGACCCAATGCTTAAATGGAATTAGCTTATGGGTGAAGAGCAAGAAACAGATTCTGGACTCAGGCAAGGCAAATAATAGACAGCGGGTGAGATCAAAGCATTTTGAAAAAATGTCCTGTTTTCTCTGACGCTGTAGATCTGCAATTGGCCTTTGCATTTAGGTGGCTTTAGAGAACCTTGTTACTCATTTCTGACGGTTTCATAACAGCATTTACAAAAACTGCTCTTACACCGTCCCTTCCCTTGGAGCTGCCATCCTATCTTAGCAGTCAGTCAGCAGTTGTCTTTTTATCTTTTGGATGAAGAAGATCAGTGTATGCACTCTTCACCATCTAGCAAACTTATAGAAATGAGTTTTATTCCAGGTCTTTGTGGTTTTCTTTAAGACTCTGAACAGCCTGGGCTCAGCTCTGGGATGGAGATGACGAGTGCCAAAGCCAGTGCCAGTTACTTCTTTGATGTAATTGAAATTTGTGAAATAAGGGTAAAACTTGACTGTGCAGTAAGCAAGCAGTAACCATAAGTACAAGATGGTGTAACAGATTTCAGCAGTAACCAACAATCATCTAGTATCTCACTACGTTCGGCTTTAATTGCAAGGACTTCTTTGAGCGTGTCTTCTCTCACCGTTGACAGCAGACTCCCAACACAGTACTACTGCTTTTCCTATGAGGGGAACAAACAGGTGTTAGTCACTTAGCTTAGTGCACTACTTGAAAGTATTTAGGTGTTGCGGCCGTAGATACAATCATGAGTTCTGACAGAACAGAACTTCAGAAAAGCTGGCACTGATATGTTCCTATACTCCAGCATCCTGTGGATGGGAAGTATCTGCTTTCTGCATTTTGATCAGGGACATTCAGTTTTCTGAATGCAATTTCTTTCAGCAGAACCTTATATATTTGGAATGGTGGTGTGTAATTGATGTTTGGGAGCAGTGTTCTGGGATACTCTAGAAAAGCTGTACTTTGTTTAATCTTGCTCTGTTGAGCCAATACTGGAAAACCTGCACATACAGTTTTCACAGCTGAGGCTAATGAATCCAACATGTGGAAGCTGTTCTGGGAGCTCCAGCTCTCTCAGGTAGCTAGGTGCTGGACTCTCAGCCACGTGAAGGTGAAAAAAAGCCACCTGGTTCTCAGCTAGAGTACAGTGAAAAGCCAGTGAAAAAAGCAGAGCACTAAAGTGATGTTTCAAAGGTGAATATGGTTTCTGTGTTCTCATCCACTGGTGGCTCCTTTCTTGGTTACGCTAATTGTACGTTTTTGTATTATCGACACGAGTTATCTGAAAGTTAAATAGAAACCTAAACACGCTGGAATCACCACTTCTGCTGTAAGTAGGTTTTTGCTCATTTAGGGCTAATTGCTTTTATAAACATTGGCTGACAACGTTGCTTGACTTTTCCAAAGATCTGGTACTTAAACTGTTGATCTCTTCAAATATTAGAAGGATGTAATACCTGGCTCCAGAGGTGTTAGTAAAGCAAAATGAAATCATTTGATAGAAGGTGCTAAGGAAGCTTTAAGTATTAGCCTAATAGAAAACCTATCAGTGGACTTTTAAAGCCTTTCGTCTTCAATTTTAATGGACTGTCTTAATTGACTTTAAAAGGCTTTTATGCACTTATGAATTGGCTAAGTAGAAATAGTCTTCCTTTATTTTTTTCACCTGCAAGTAAGATACAGGGACAACTTCTAAGTTTATTTTAGGATATCTGCTATTCTGTGCCTTTGCCCTCTAAGAAGGGATTTTCAACTAATGACATCTAGCAAAGTCAGGAATAAAAACTGTTACATGTGTCTGCTAATGCTGAGAACTTGGTAAAAGAAAAAGAAAAGGGACAATGGTGAATAAAAGAATAGCATCCATGAGACATTTTGAGGTATTTATGATCGCAAGTTTCAAAAATACTGAAGGCCACAGCACTGGATTCAGATGCTACACTGATTGTAGGAGGGACACACAAAACAAAACATACAGCTATGGAGTATCACTTTTTGTTGCAGAATATTAATTTAGAGGCTATAACTGAGTTGCATCCTGATCCCTGTGGGACTGTTCTGATACAAATCTGTCTGCTTACATGGAACATGCAAGTTGAAGACAAATGTCTTT
This sequence comes from Psittacula echo, assembly GCF_963264785.1. NCBI lineage: Eukaryota > Metazoa > Chordata > Aves > Psittaciformes > Psittacidae > Psittacula > Psittacula echo. Next base: position 19,470,641 of record NC_137735.1, on the reverse strand, counting down.
TCTATCTCAAATTCTCCATATGCATCTCAAACCAAAAACCTCTGGAAGCCTTGCTTTTCAGGAAATCTCTAAAGATATCCTTCCACATAAAGAAAAGAAATATTTGTTCATGATGCTCTGGCTTTTGCTTGCAACAATTTACTCAGAGAGGTGTCTCCCAAAACTTGGCACTTTGATACCAAGTCTATTATTGGCTCAGACAGCAGCCCTTGGTTTTTAGTCTTCTCCTAATCCATGTTGTGGTTTATCCCCAGCCTACAACTAAGCACCACGCAGCTAGTCACTTGCTCCCCCAGTGGTAGATGGGGGGCAGAGAATTGTAGAAGTGAGAAAACCTGTGGGTTGACATAAAGACAGTTTAACAGGTAAAGCAAAAGACACAGACAAAGCAAAGCAACACAAGGAATTTATCCACCACTTCCCACCAGCAGGCAGGTGTGCAGTCATCTCCAGGAAAGCCAGGGCTGCATCACATGTAGCAGTTATCTGGGAAGACAAACACCATCATTCCAAACATCCCCCCTTCCTTCCTCTTAGCCTAGCTTTCTATGCTGAGCATGACACCATATGGTATGGAATATCTCTTGGGTCAGTTGGGGTCAGCTGTCCTGGCTGTGTCCCCTCTCAACTCCTTGTGCAGCCCCAGGCCTTGCTGCTGGGGTGGATTTGAGGAGCAGAAAAGGCCTTGGCTGTGCTAAGGCACTGCTCAGCAATAACTGAAACGTCCCTGAATTATCAACACTGTTTCCAGCACAAGTCTAAAGCCATACCAGCAAATATGAAGAAAATTAACTCTACCCCAGCCAAAACCATCACAGTGCAGTAGCCTCAGGGGAATGACGATGTACTGTGTGTGAGAAGACAAGACCAGCCTCAATTTGGAAGCTTTGCCCTGATTCACCTTATTGCCATAGCAAACAGGCTTTGCAGGTAACACCCTCCCCTCCCAGGAAAAGTTTCTGGTTTATTTAATAGACTTTGAAAGTCTTTAAGCTGAAATCATGGAAGCAAAGAGGAAACTAAATTAAATTCTAGACTGTGTTTAACAAGATGCCTTTCTAGTTGGCTTGCTGTCCTTTACCTAGTACTCTGGCACATCTTAACTGCACAATATTATGCTGTGTGTGCCTCTGCAGAGATTTAAGTAATTTTCTTTGTTCTATCTGCACCAGGCCTTTCTTTCAGCACAGATGAAGTACTGATGATTATCCTGAGGCTGCTTTTATTGTTCAAACATCTCCTGGATTTTGCTGTTTCCTCCAGCCCCCACCAACCCCTTGTTCCAAGTTCCTTAAAGAGTTCATTTTATCTCAACTTTACTCCTTCTAGTCCACAGGACTGAATACAGCATTAACATCTTTTCTATGGAGCTGCTAGCACACTCAGACAGGATATCAGACAATGGTTATTTGTGGATTTTATTATGTTTGGTTATGCACATCTAGGAATAGAAGTAACACACAAAGGTTTTTTGCTTCATCACCAACATCACAGTGATGATGCCTGTGTGCTAAATCGTGCGGTAGACAAATAGGTCATTAGCCACTTCAGCAATGGCTGGTTGACTGAAAACTTGTATGCATGGGCTGGAGGAGCAATATATAATGCTATAAATAAGTGTTCAGATCTCATTTTGCTGCCAGCAGAAGTGTGCTCTCCAGAGGCCCTGAATAGGTTCTGAGTAGTTCTCAACTATAAGAAAAGACTGCAGCTGGATCTCCATTAGTAACCGATCACTGAGCCATTAGGCTTAACTTCCTACCAGTGACCTCCTACCAGTCGCCTCCCTCAGGGCAACCCTCTGAACTTCAAATGAGGAGATTCTGAGCTAGAGCAAATGGTTAACAGCAGGGCGAGGAAAAATGTTTGAAGGAAAAAGACAAGTATACCCCACAAATATCTAATAACCCATCATCTGCTGTGATACTTGTAAAGAACATTGCATTGGTGGGGCAGATAGCATGTCCGTCTCTAGAGGAGAGGAAGTAGGGAAAATGCCACCTACTGAAGTGTATCAATATGTCAGCTATTGAAGAGGGGAAATAAAAATAATAATAATTTAAAAAAAAGGAATAGAAAGGAGAAGACTCCGAACTGTAGGATTTTCACTTCAAAACATTAGAACCTTGGCTCAAACCACATAATTTTACAATGCAGACTTTACCTGCACAGAATAAGTAGCTCTGAGGTCAGGCTATGCTGGAGTGCTATCGGGACGGAATGCACTAAGACATAAGTTGAAGTATGCAATGTCAAGTTGCTTAAAATTTTAGAAGCAAGGTGCTTTGAATGCTGACCCCTCAGAGGGAAGGGAAGGAAACAATTCAGGAAGGATGGTGAAGTACAAAGGAATTTTATGCCTTAATTGTTGCTGTCTGAAAAATTGAAATAAATTCCTAAACTGCATGAAATTTTGTGGGCCACTAATGAGCAGTCTTAACAGGCAGAAGTGTCTGAAGGAAACCGTTGCAGTAATTTGAGAAACAAATCCTTGTGGACAGAGTAAACACCTTGTTTCTGATGTAGCTTCCATATTCTGTTGCTGGAAACTTTCCTGCTGAATTTTAACCTGGTTTAGGGCAGAATGAAAGGCTCTTTGGCCTCATACGGAACAGAGCTGCCTGGCACAAAGGTTCCTCTGGATGATGAATTCAGGTGTTCTTGGCTAGCCTTCATTCAGACAAAACCAACTTACATCAAGAAGCTGAGTTTCTACTACACTTAAGTGTGCTTCATGGCATTCCATGCTCATGCCACATTTGGAGACTCAAGAAAGTAAGATTTCCTCAACAAATAGAATGGCCAAAGGATTCCATAGGTATTACTAGGTGGTGGTTTCTTCCTTCAAATAGGCAAGGGGGGGAGTGAGGAGCTTCAGTGAGCCTTGGGTCAGAGTTATGGCAGAAAACTACCTCCAGGCATCGAAACATGTTCCTGGGAAGTGGTGGATTCACTGTACCAGGAAGTGTTCAAAAACCAAGCAGGTGAGGCTCTCAGTGACATGGTTTAGTGGTAAACTTGGCAGTTCTGGAGTAATGGTTGGACTTGATGATTTTAAAGGTCTTTTCCAATCTAGTTGATTCTATGGGCTGTTATGACTGTGCTGCTCAACAAACCACTGGCCCTCCTAGTTATGATCTGGAAGCAAAACCAGTGTTTTTTAAAATGAAAACCTTATATTCTTATCTGAGCAGTTCTTCTGAAAAAAAAACAACCCCTACTTACATTATTTGCTTTTTATAATTATTTTAGTTTTGTGACATCATCAGTGTTAGATGAGGAAAATGTTCCCCTGTAAGAGGACTGTGCTTGAGGTGCTGGGTTTGCAGTCAGGATAAGGAGTACTCAAGAAACATGGTCAACGTAATCCAATCCCTGTCTGCTAATTGCTCGGCAAACACTTTAAAATCATTATATTCAGTGTGACTTCGCTGTGTCCGACCCACTTTGAGGGCAGCTGAGGCGCCGTCCTTTTCGCTTCCCCTGAGGGCCGAGAGGTTCTCTGCCGACCCGGCTTCGCGGGCTGCCACAGGAGCGGCGGGAGGGGGAACGCGTCCCCGGTGCCACTACCGCGATCACTGCACGCTTTAAGGAAATAACAACAATGAAGAACCCGCTCCTTGAAAATGGGGTGCTGAGAATGCGCCTCAGAACGGGACAAGCGAGGGAAACGGCACCTGGCGGGCCGGGGGTCCGCCGTCAACTCTGAGGTGAAGTTTCCCGCGGCCGGGTGAGAGGCGGTGCCCCGGCCCCGCCCCACCTCCGTCCTTCCCTCAGGCGGCACCGGGGTCACGTCTGCACAGCACACGCTTCGTGGGCCTCGGGTCGCGTGTGGACACCGAGCCCCAACTTTCCACCGGCACAGCGCGGCACGGTGCGGGGCGGCGCGGGGCGGGGCGGGGAGGCCGGTTCGCGGCCGGGAGGGCGGGCTCGCCCGCGGCGGCGCTGCCCCGGCGCGGCGGGGGAGGACGCGCGTCGGCACTTGCCCGCTCCTTCCCCGCCGCGGTGCGGTGGCGGGTTCTGCCGCCGTCCCCGTCCCCGTTTCCCCGCGCGGTGCCGGTGCCGGGGGGATGGCGCGGCGCCCCGGCGCTGCTGACTCGGTGCCGGGGTCTGTAGCACAGCCTATTCCCGCCGGCAGCAGCGGAGGGAGCGCGCGCACGTGACGCCGGCCCCGGCTCCTCCGTGCCCCGGGGAGCGCCGCGCGCAGGCACCCGCGCTTCCCTCGCTCCGCTCGCCCAGCCCTGCTCCCGCCCGTCCGTTCCGCGCCAGGCGAAGCCGGGGCAGCAGCACCGCCGGCAGCGGCGATCCGCGCAAGAAGCCAGAGTTTGTGGAGGCTGCTGCGTGCCTTCCCGAAGAGGTTTTGCGCCCGGAGGATGGCTGGCTGCGGGCTGTCAGAAGACGCTTGCTTCTCCTCCTTCTTTTACAACTACACCTCCTCCTGGGAGACCTCGTACAACCAGGTGAGAGGCGGCCGGTGCCGCCAGCCGGGCTCCCCGGGGGAGGCGAAGGTGGTGGCAGTGTGTGCAGGAAGGGTCTGGAAGTGTTTCTGTTCAACGTGCGGGGGAGTCGGCCGAGAAGAGAAACAAGGGAAAAGAGCCTTTTCCCGTGTGGCTTTCAGTCCCCTTCCCTCCGCCTCCGCCCCTCCCGTGAGGAAGAGGAGCGGGAGGAGGGCTGAGGAGCGGGCTGCGCGCTACCCTGGAGCAAGTCGGGGCACAATAAGGCAACTCGAGCGGAGCGTCCCCGATCCCGCCTCCGGCTGCGCTCACCACCGGCTCCGTGCGCGGAGCGTCCCCGGCCCCGCCGGGGCGAGGGAAGCCGGCGGGCGAGCGGCACGCTTGGTGCGAGAGGGACCCCCTGTCCCTCCGAAATGGCCGCGTATGCGTTCAGCCTCGTAATTTCGGGTCCCGCCTTGGTGAAAATAGTTCGGTTTACCCCTCTCTCCTTCTTGCTCAGACCCCACACCCCCCTTCACGTAGTTAACTTTGATGACAGTGCAATGCGGAGCACCCAGCCGGGCACCGCCGGCTCCTCCGGCCGGGTCGGCCGCTCCTGCCCGCGGGGGGCGGCTGGCGAGGTGCTGCGGGAGAGCGGGGGGAAAGCAGAAATCGCGCCTCAGAGGTAGAGAGCTATTCCGGGAGCCTCCAAAGCGGCTTTAATTAAACAACTGTTGTCGTCTGCTGCCCCCGCTGCTTGTCTGGTGAAAGTCTACAGGCAGCTGTCATCGATAAACTACATCGGTGTGTGTGTGCGTAAGGAAGGAAAGGGGGTTCTGGTGCTGGCGTGACAGGAAAAGTTGGGCAGCGGGCGGAAGGCTGCCCCGGGCTGTGGAGGCGGCGGTGTCCGCCCGGGGGCAGAAGAGCCGCTCGCGGCCTCTGAGGCAGCGAGGGGCTGGGGGGGGGGGTTCGGCTCCCGGCTCCCTCCTTGCGCGGGGCAGCGCTGAGCTCATGGAAAACCCGCAGCCCGGGTTTCCAGGGAACTGAGATCCCCGAAGGGACAGTTGCCGGTTTAAGGTTACACCTCACGGCGAGGGGTCGAGGAACCGCGCGTTCCTCCCTGCCCCCGGGAGTTGACGCCGTCGGAGTTGGGGGACCAGGCCGCCGCGGTGGGGCCTTGAAGCCCTGACAAACCGGGTCGTCTCTTGAAGCAGCTGAATAAATAGCGGTGTCCCGGGTGCGAGCGGACACCAGCCGGGGCCATCCCGGAAGGCACCTCGGCTGCACGCCGAGTCCGCCGCCCTAGTCTCCGGGAGGACCTTCCTCGCCGGGAGCAAGCGATGCTCGCTGGCGCTGAGGAGGGGTTCCCGCGGGGAGCAGGCGCACGAGGGGGCCGGCCGGTGCCTCCCGGCTCGGTGAAGTGTCAGTGCGCTGCGGCGTGGGTTGGGTCGGGGCTTACCGCGAGCGGTGGGTTGGGGCGGCCGGTGCTGCTGCTGGTGTGCGTTTCCCTGCGCATACCGAGCGCGCACACCGGTGCTGATGTGTCTGTGTGAGCAGAGAACGTTCATCGTTATCCTGCTAAATAGGAGCCCGTGCAAGTAACTGAGATTTAAGAAGGGCTTATGGCTTTTATCAAAGGCAGGCAGTCATCGAAGACTCCTTTGGAACCATCAAAAGAGGAAAATGGTTAGGAACGCAGACAATACAATCAGGTTTAAACCAGTTCCTTTATCTAAAGTTAGTTTCATTCTGTAGCAAAACAGTTCCGTGAAGAATGGCATTGTGAAACCTATCGTTCCCTCCATTTCTTTTCAGGAGAGCAAGCCCCTATCACAGTGGAAGCAGGGAGAATTACTGACAAATCCAGAGTTGATCTGTTCTAAATACCAATGTTGAACTGTATCTGAAGGAAAACGGGGGAGATAATTCAGGATGCACGCCGTCTATTTATAGAAGGACTATATAAACTGTAGGATATATACGCAAAGTTGATTTAAATATGCATGATTAGAAAGGGAGTTTAGAAGGAGAAGGTGTAATCACTATATGGCATTACAACAGGAACAGATGAGCTTGCAAGACTTTACAGGGTGAAGATGAGAAGAATTTTTAAGACACACATTCTTTCTGGTGCTCAAGGCTCCTTTCTATTTTCATCTTTTGAGTATTACGTTAGCATTTACATCAGTCACATTCACCAGCTGAGGATTAGCACTAGATGTTAGTCTGAATATGAAATCAAAATGAATATGGGATTTTGCTGCAAATAGATTTTTCTCACAAGTTTTAACACTTTAAACGACAGAGTTGGCTTCAATTTGACAGTCAGCCATATTAATGTTTGTTTGTTTTAACCTGAATTGCATCCAGAAAAAAAAAATAAGAGCTTGCAAACCATTTCTTCTTGCTAAATATAGCAGTGTGGCTGAAATAGAATTTTTGTATGCTCTGTTTAAAACAAAACAGCAAACAGAAAAACTTTAAGACAAAGTGCTGAGATGAGAAGAAGGGTTGACTAGTGGAAAAATAGGTTTTTATTCCTAGATCAATATGATGTGCTTTCAGCATCTAGTGCAGGTAAAAGGATCCCCTGTATAATATCAGTAACGGTTCAGCTAGAGCTTACAAAAAGAAGCTTTTTGTGGCATCTCAAGACGTTAATGAGAGCATAAGTAACCAAATAAGGCTTAATGATGGAAACAGTCAGGTTAATGCAAACAATGTTTTCTTCTGGAAGCATAATATACTATCTGACTGTTTTGAAAGCATATATTTGCTTTATAATTTGGGAAGGTTGAGAGATGCCATTCAGCTTACATTTTTGATGCATTATTGCAGTTCTTTTTTAAGGACAAGATCATATGCTTGATTTGTTGGTAATGTTCTTGGAAGGAACTTTTCCCATTGCATATTAAATTCCAGAGTGCATCAGAAGAAAAGCTTGTATTGGAAAAATTATGTCTAGAAACTTGATTAAGTCTGTTTTGAATGTATTTCTGAGACAGTCTTCCAGAAAATAAGGCACTATAATAGTTACAAGTAAGATTTTGCATTACTAAGGAGAACTCCTAAAAGATTGGCTGTCATTTTTTACAGTTATTTTCGTACAGGGACTAAACCATTATGCTAAATTCTAGACTAGAGGAACTTGTAGACTTAAATCCTGAAAACTATGAGTTGTGGTTGCATAAACTTATCTGTGATGTTTTGCCAGTGGGTGTAAACCTAAGGTGAAGGAATATCCAGCAGATTCATTCTCTGATCTGCATTTTTAGACTATCAATAAGCATTCTACTTTTAGTTCTTTTGTGAATACATGTTTGCCGAAAACTTCCCTGAGTGTATCTTCTGGCTCACTGAGATTCTCTTTACATCCATTTCTTAATTAGTAGTCATGAGCAAAGAACAGCTATGGCTAAGTACTGCAGAAGGGGTATTCAGCCTTGCGAGAGCAGTAATATTCTTGGGCATAACCTGTCCATGCTGAACTGGCAGCATTATTTGTATTAATTATTTTCCACTCTCCACTCCAGAACTGGATACGTTGTTATGTTACTAATCTATATGGTGGGGAAGTGCTTGAAAATAATTTGAAATGTAGTTCATGAGTGAAATCCTATGATAAATCTGGGTGCTAACTTTAATTCGATCTCAGGAAAATCTCTGCAGTATAGAAGTAAAATGAGGGGAGTGTACTGCCTGGTTACTGCCATTATTTCAGAGATTTCTCCCTGCAATGCTCAGCTGAGGGCTTGTGACAGGCACCAGCTCTTTGTCCTGTGTTTTTGAACATGGCAGTACGTTATACAACAGTTCTTTCACAGAATATATTCTGTAGATAGAAGTAAGTCACTGAAAGGTAAACTAAGAGCCAACTTTGTGGCTTGGCTCTTGATCTTTACATATGCAGGGACAAAAGCTCCAACTGCCAGTATTTTTGGGGATCTCTCTACAAGTTTTTTTGGGAGAGCTGGACTGAATGTAGTATGTTGCTTTTATGCATTTTATTCTTATAGCTGGAGTAAGTCCAATGGCCATTTCTATTTTCATCCACAGCCAGTGGGCCTTTTTGACTTATTTTTTGTTTCCATGGTTTCTGGATTTATTTTTTCTTTTTGGGGTCGTTTTTTTGGTAGTGGAACTTGGAGTCTGCGGGTTTGGAAATATGCCAGATGAGTTTGTGTTAACGTGTATAGCATATACTGAATATGTATGTGCATGAGGATGTTGAATGGGAGATCCTATATCAATCTGCACAAGATTGGGCAGTGCACATGATGATTTAGGTAGCCCTTTTTCTTTAATGGAAAAAGACTCAGTCAATAGTTGTACATGGTTTGGCTGTGAAAACCATTGGAACAAACCCATCACTCACCTTCAGTTATGTTTTAGCAAAGCCTGTAACATCTCTGCAAATTAAAAAACACTGGTAAAATTAAATTAGTTAAGAAAAAGCAGTGATCTTGGGTTAGTATTGACAGAAAACACTTGGTAATTAAAAAAAAATGTTAATCTTGGATTTTAATTTTTCCTGACTCTTCGATATCCAGTGGTTGTTGTGTGCCAGTGCACAAAGGCAGGAGGGAAATGGAATACAGTAAAAACGAAAGTGAAACTCAAGAGACCTATTTTCTTGGCATCCCAGCAAAAGATAAGCCGTAGGATAATGAGGAAGTTAGAGTTTAATAAAAGAGGTAATAAAATAAAAATTGCTAAATGTGTTTCTCTTTCTTTCAGAGATTAATGCCTCAGTTGGTCATTCAACACAGTAACTCTGAAAAGTGTATTCTGATGGCAATGTCATCTGGCCAAAAAAGCACATTTTAAACTGGGTGCAGACCGTTTCCTCAAGCCCCAGAGCAACCCAGCTAAATGGTGGTACAGCATAGCCCAATAACACGAATTTAAAGCACACACAGCAAAAGGCAAGATGTTATTTCTCTGTTTTAGCTTAGAAGAAAAGCCTGTGTGCAAATTGTGAGTTACTGTTATGGCTGAAATGAACTAATGCATTTTAGTGATTTATAAATAAGACAGGATTTTCAAAAATACAGTTGCGTTCAGGAGAAAATGTCAGTAGTTCTAGCAATGTGTTCTGTAGGAAGAGGGCAGGGAGTTCTTAGCTGGTCAAATGTTCATGTGGTCTAAGCAGAAATGCAAAAGTGCAGGGTTTGCATTGGAATGAAAGTGGGGTCATCCACCCTTTGTACTCATCGTCAGGGAAGCAGAACCTTCTTCCAGAGAGACCATAGGAAATCAATGAGTACACTTTGCTAGTGTAGAGATAAATGTGTACTGCAGAAGGGTATTAAATATAAAAGGGCAGCAGTAAAATGATTTACTACATGAAGCAGTGGAACTTTATTTTGGTCACCTAAAAGGCAATTTTCAATTTTTGATAACATAATTGTATTTTTTTTTTAGTACTAATAAGTGGAAAAAAGATGGCAAATCAGCTATTTTACAGGGATTTGAGGTATATGATGTAAGCTGAGAGTCTTGTTTACAGGTGGCAGCTTATTTACAAGTATATACATGCTTTTTTTAACATACTATCTGGTGTTTATAATTTAGATTCTAATCATCTGATCTAACTTCCCCAAAGTTAATGGTTTTTTGAATGTTTTTTCCTGAGGCAGTGTGATCCAGTTTGTCTCGCTGTGACCAGAAGGTATCACTGAGGGATATCAGCACAACGGATGCACATAGGAGAGAACCTGACGTACATTTAGGTATAGAGGCTTAATGAAATGTGGAGGAGCAGGTGCGCAGCCCTAATGTGTCGGTAGTAGTTTTAATTTCCTCTGATGTGCCTGTTTGCTGTGTGAGCAAAACTCCTTGTACATTTAAAACCTATAGGACTGGAAAATTGCTAAAAAGGATGGAAACCCAAGACTTCTACAGTATTTTTTTTGTCTTAGACTCTGCCTGCTTTACAAGTAGCAATTGAGATTCCCCTTCTGCTAAGTAGCTGTGTGTTATTGTCTCTAAAGGTAAAATGAAGGTGAAGAGAGATTAATAGCAGAGTGACCCTTGCTCTGGGTATGGCACTTGTCACACTGTGGTTCCTATTTTGGAAAGAGGAATTGGGCATGCTTGGTTCCATATGAACTCACTGGGACCTGAAATGACAAGAGGTGTGTCTACACTAGCACTTTCCTTGGAAGAAGGAGTGTGCTGCATTCATCCTGACTCTGCTGTGCTTTGGTTCATGTTGCAGATTGGTCTTGCTGCAAATGAATGGAATTCCTTTTGGGTAGAACTGAACAGGGAGATGTGTTCCAGGACTAGTCCTAGTGCATCTGAGCTACAAATTGACATTCAGCTAATGAGATGAGACCAGAGCTAGAATGAAGTGAAATAATCAAACAAACCAGTGGTGCGAAGCATATATTAGGTGTCAGATCCTCAGCACCAGCTGTCTGGCTCTTTCATCTTACAGTTCTGTGTTACTGGCTCGTGTAGAAAGCCTTTGCACATAGTTAGTATTACCTAGCAGACAGTGCATGAAAGCCTGTATTTGGGAAGCTGCTTGGAGAATCATGGGTAGGGCAGTCACCTGACATGCATCCTTATGTTGCAATCATAAGACCATTATTCTTTCCCTCAAAAAGGGGTAGTTTGTGTTGGCATGAGAAGAAAAGGTTCGTTTGATCACTTGTGATATAACACATGAGTGAGTAAGAGGCACTGCTACTTTGGCTCACAAAAGCCCTCCACATTTTTAACCCATTTTATTATTTGCAAGAGCAATTTAGTTCCTAATGTTAACAATGAATGATTATGATTCTGTACTTCCGTTTACAGCATAAATTAGCATTTTGTTTTCCATTACAGCTTTTGAATGAGGAATTATAATGTATAATTTGCTGCAAATAGATGTTATCATCTCTTTGGATGTGAACAACCACATAAACTTGAGCAAATGATAAAAATGGAATCAATTACTTCTCAAATGGAAGTAGTTTACAAACCTTCACATGCAAAATGGCAATAGTAGCTGGTTATTGTAACAAATAATTAGCTTTTTTTTCCTTAAAAACAACATTTATTGAATTCCATTGACAATTTAGTAATTGTAGAATATTTAACAACCCCCCTCACAAAATACATGCTGTATAATAATATATGCATTTTTTAAACTGCAGATTGCTTCTGTAGTCCTTGCATGAAGCTTTACTCTTGTATTTTCACCTGTACAAATGTTCCAGAAGTGGAACGCTGAGCCACAGATCGCTGATGATGATTAGAGAGCTTCACAGTATTCTGGAATTAGTAGATCAAGCTTGAAATTGTAGAGGAGTGAAGGATGAAGAGTCTGTGTTAGAGGCTGTATCCAAAACCTGCTGAAGGTGATGTGAATTTTTCTGCTGTGTTTGAAATCATGATCTAGGTCCTAGTAAAAGGATAAAGAAGAGGAAGACGTTATTATAGTTCCTTGAATAAATGCATGCTGTAAGCCTCTAGTGGAAAGGAAGGTAATACCTTGTACTGTAATGAGTTTACTAGTTTGAATTTCACAAAACAAGTTTTCACTGTCAGTTGCTACGATATGTTTCTGTATTATACAGAGTTATTCATGCTTGGAAAAATACCAGTCCACAGCCAAAGTGAATGTGAGAAACAGTCTAGAATCCCACTTACTCTCTTCCTCTTGCAGAGTCTTGCTTCGTATCACTAAAGGAGATAATCCAAGCATCATTTCCAATCTCTTCCTTTCAAGGAGGCTGTCTAAATTCTGATGATTTTCTACATACTGGTTTGCACATATATTAATTTCTGATCCCTTAACGCTCTGACCATAAAGCCATCATCTCATCACTTCCTGTCAACCTGAATTCACTAGCCTTTTGCTCACAGTCTTTCCTGGTAACCCCATTGTGTGCATCCATCCATAACCCTAAGCTGAACATACTGTCTTGATTGCTTCCACCTTCTGTCTTACCCTTGTTAAAAATACAAATCCAAGTCCATACTTTGCCTCATCTAGTGCTTTAGATTTTAGAGTTCTTGTTGTCCTTTTAAAATGTTAACACAGTTTAGCTTTTCCCTGTTTACTGTTACCACCACCTCTTTCTGTTTAGGAGTGGTGCTAGATTTCATACTGCTTGCGTTGCTTCTTTTTTGCTATCTCCACACTTTTTCTCCTTTTCCTTAGTGAAGTCATGAGCCCCTGGAGGAAGATCATGTAAGCTTTCCTCTACCTGTTCTCTTGAAGGCCATTGTTGTCTAACTATTAAAAATGGATAAACTTACTTTGTGCTTGAAAAACTATGGAACAAGCTGACCAAAACCCAGTTGCCACCCTGACTGTTATGTTTCATTGTATTCATCTGTTGCTTGTTTCTTTAGGTTGGTATCTGCTGCCATACTCTGATCAGTGTGTAGATCAAGTAAACAATAGCTTTTTATTCTTCTAATAATTAAGAAAAAAAAAAGCCTAATGATGTGTTTTCTCATCTGCCCCACTCTAACAAACATTGCAAGTGAAGGAGTTAAAGGGGGAAAGATCATCATGTGGTCCCTAGACTGAGCAATTCACAATGTCTGAGGTACACTTGGATTGTAAAAACTCACTTCAGCCATTTAATTTTTTTTTTTCCTGGAGTCCAACAGCACATTGTGACTTGATGTACCTGCTGAACTTTGACTTTTTATCCATGAAGCTTCTTATTCTACCTGTCTGCTGCCTCTATATGCTCATAGTTTCCTTAGGCCTTGGTCCAGCAGACCACTTAATTGCTCAACTGTAAACACTTGAAGTCAAGGGAACTGCTTACTGTTTTAAAGTGAGTGTGTGGTGTGTTGGACTGGGGCCTTACACAGCTATATCTTAAGGACAGAAAACTTCGCTTCCTTCTTGTTTGTCAAATACTTGCCGTACTTCCAGTACTTTAGAAGTATTGATGGTAATTATGGCAGTAGTAGCAGGAAAGCTATGAAGAGATCAAGGAAACCTGGTAATGTTTACAGTATTGTTCATTTGCAGTTCAGTCTCTTTCTTTGCTCAGTGGATTTGCAAATAAAAGATGATTCCTCTTTTTCTCCCAGACATAAAGCCTTGTGATGAAATGAATAGGTAGTGTGTTAAAATGCATGACTATGTGCAGTGACAGAAAGCCAGGCATGAAAGATACTTAAGGACAGGAAACTTCTTTTGGATTGTAAGCATGGTTTAAAAAAAGAAAAAAATAAAAAGATGGCTGTAATTGTAAAAGGAGAAAAAAAGATAGTAAGGAGGACGTGCACACACTTAAATATTTAAGCCATGTGAAACAATGAATAAGTGTACTACTGACTGGATAAATTAGCAAAACAAAAGTAAGGTTGTACTTCCAGCCTTTTTTATTTTCATCCGAAAGACTTAATTGCTGGAGGATTAAAATAATTAATATTCAAGGCTAGAAAGTGATAAGAGTGTGCAAAAGCTTGGATGCTCCAGCTACCAGAACCAGTGAAAGGAATACTTTTCTCTGTGTAATGTCAAAGCCAAAAGAAGAGGGGAAAAATGGAGGGAGCTGTGGCTCTTTGATGTTACTTTCAGAATAAAAATAATGCTGTAAAAGAAATAGCTTAATCTTTTTCTATTTATCCAAGTCCTTTTTTTTCTAAAGAGTTAGGGCAGCATTGTTAATTGATTTTTCTGACACTCATAATAAGTTGTATTAAAAACAATTTATAAAGGATTTTTTTTTTTTTGCCTCCAGAAGCCGAGCCCTGCAGAATCTGTTGTAGAAAAGTGAGTAGAGAGTGGATTATTGTACATCACTGTTCTTGCGTAATTGTAATCTGCTTGATTGGTTAAATGCATTGCCCATTTTCAACCAGTGGTGTCTTTCCAATAAGATTTGTTGGTTTAGTAGCAATAGCATCAGAATATTTCATGCCCTTTCAGTAGAAATAAAGGTTGTCCGAACAGCTGCTCAGATTGTGCTGGCATAGTAGCTGTCTTTGCTGGAGTGCCAGTTTTTGGCTAGAATATTTTAACACACTGGAACTTTTCTCTGGTTACCAATGGTTGAATCGTTTCCAGCTGTGAAAACAGATGTGTGGCTTTTTTGGGAAGTAAAGCTAATTAGGGGAGGTTTATGAATTGGTTCTTTATATTTTTAATATGGGGTTAGAGGATGCTTTCAGAAAAGAAATAGTTTTTTTTATGAACATGAAGTTGGACAGATTATCAACACATACAGCATCATAAGGAAAATTCTGGGCATTATCCATGACAAAAAGAGCCCGTCCATTGCCTCATTACCTCCTAAAACGAAGTTAAAAATGAAGAAATGCTTACTGCTTGCATTGGTAACTAATAAAGTTGAGACAAAACTGGCAAATAAACGTGACTAGTTTATCTTGGTGCACATTGAGTATTAATACTGCTGTTTGGCCATTTGTAAGGCTGCTCACAGTCTTTTCAAATCTGTACGGGCCAACACATCACACGTCTCCTTACATTTTGTTTTCTTCATCTTTGGCTTTCGTCTTTGAAAGGAATTCTCTAGGTGAAAACTCTGGAAAATACTTGCCATGTTTCAGACATTCTTTTCCCCTTTGTGTTTAGCATAGTGATTTGTACCTTTAACATTGCTGTCTGTCTATTTTTAAGATCGCTGGTAGGCACAATGCAGTTGTTACAGAAAGGGAACTTTCTGTCTGAAGAAACTTTTAGTTTTGTGATTCCTTTTTTGACTCTCTTTGTTCTTGATTGTTTTGTAAAATAAATGGTGAAGGGTGAAAAATAAAAACAGCAGCAACTTGTTTTATTTTTGTTACTCTTATTGCAAATAGCTGTCATATGGAATGGGAAGTTGTTGGTTAGAACATTCTGAAACAAGGCTGTTGTTCCTTGGGCATATTGTGCATATGCTGGGGCTGCACAGTCTGTTGCATTCTAAAACCCCAGATGTACAGAAGTGTGTCAAGAATTCTCACTAAACCTTCATGTCTAAATGAACTGTAATCTCACTGAGTAGCATTCAACTTTCTAAGACTACAGCTGTAAGCTAGCAACACAAACAGAAAAAATACTGTTTACACATGTATTTTTGCGTTTTTTTTTTTTTTTTTTTTTTTTTATGTGAAAAAATGAGTATTTGGAAAGACCATGGAGAGACTCTTATTAAAAAAACCCCAACCAACAAAAAAAACCCCTAAGAAACAAGAACTGTTGGAGCTCATAGACATGTACCCATGAAACCACTTGACTGATCTTCTTTAATGGGTAGATAGAACTATCCTGTCAATTGCAGGACATATTTGGTGCTTTGGATGCATTCCTTCTCAGAGAGTCTTGATGAAAAGCTTTGCGTGTTGGAAATAATATGTTGCCTATCTGGGATTTGCAGAGAATGAAGAGATGATGTTCTGTTGTAAAAGCACAAGGAGCTGGGCAGTGGTTTTAGGTGTTTTTGCTAAGAGGCATTTCCCACTGCTTAAGCAGAATGACTGTCTGTCTTTGGGTTAGTAGTTGCCCAGAATGAAGAATGGATGTGGCAGTGCTACCTGCAGTGCAAGTTTCTAATGCCTTACCATGTTGGGTTCCTATATAGTTTTGCCAGATACTAACTGTATGAACTGTTTTTGGGCCAGTTGTATGTTTCAAGCTAGGGTTTTAGTTATTTTAATGAACAAGTACCAGTAAATGTGATTTTACTGTCTTCAGGAATGGTATTAGATTAAAAAAAAAAAAAAAATGCAAAATCTCATAGTATGTTGTACAATTAAATCTTGTCACCAGGGCAGGCAGTATAAAGTGTAGATCTGTGGGGGTTTTTTTCTATTTTTTTTTTTTAATAGAAGATTTGTTGTTGTTTTATTTGGTTTTTTTTTTTGGTGAAGACATTAAGTATAAGGCAAAAAGCAAGTAAGACAAGAAAAGGGCTGGCATATTGAGAGATATTTAATAAAAATATAAATTCTTTTGTACTTTAGAAGATGTAAAGCAAAGTGGCAGCAAAAGTCAGAGCTGTATTTGATTAGAAATCAAAAGGTTATTAATAGTGCTGATTACTTCAGCTTAGTTATGTCTGCTCTAGTATTACTCTTACTTGTTTGAAACACTAATCAAGCTCACTGTAAGCCCTTATCTTTGACCAGCCATAAGAAATCATAAAAGGAATAATTGTTTAGTGAGAAATACTTTGATAACAGCATGACTCTCGTGTGGGAGACAAAGAGATAACACTGTCTAAATGAAATGATATAACCCAGGTAGCTAGGGTGATGAATTCTTCAGCTCTCTTGTCCTCAGCATTAAAATATACAGCAAATTTAAGATGTCTTTTCAAGAAACATTATAAGAACTGATGGTATTTGTAGTTTGCATGTTTCACATTTGCATGTGTAGAGGAAAGGGAGGAGATTTGGTATTTAGAATAATACAGTTTTGTAAGCCCACAGCTTTAGACCAGGCGATTCAGCATTGCTTAGTACCCAGTTATGTCCTCATTACATTGAGAACTGGGGTTGGTGTTTGACTTATGTTTGACCAAAAATATTTTCCAAAACATAAGTATTTATTTGAAGGAAGGCATTGAGTATTCAGTAGAGCTTTGATACTTACTGTACTGATTAATCATTCTCATTGTTTGCTTGCTTTAGAAAGCCACGGTTTTCGTTAGAGTTGTTCAGAATTGATTTGCTAGGCAGAGGTTCTTTTTGGCTTGACCTGGTAGGTTGGGAAGCCCTTCAGTGTCTCTTTGTTTCTCCCTCTGAAAAACACCACTGTGTCTTCTTTTTGTTAAGCTAATCACAGTGACCTCTTTAAGACTCTTACTGGAGGACATTTTTTTCAGGCTTCAAGTACATTTGCATAACTTTTCTGTTTTTCCTTCCAGTTTTTTGATTTCTCTTTAGGAAAATGAGATGCCGGAAGCAGGAGATGGTATTTCAGTGTTGGTCGCTCCAATGCTTTCAGTAATACAGAGAAGAGTTCTCTTACCTACTTCATTACATTCAAGGTTCAAATTAATTCTGTTTGCTGCAGTATCACTGTGAGAGTTCACATTGAGTAACTTGTGCATTTCAATACTTGCTGTCTAACTGAGTCATCCAGGATAGTCTACTGTTCTGTACATATGTTATACTTCTGTTCATTTTTTTGCACCTTAATACTTTGTTTTATACAGACATACTGTTTAAAATGAGACTCTTGCATTCTTTATGTCTTTTTGCCAGTCTTCCTGTTGTCTACTCATTTTATCATCATTTTATCTGATGGAATGTTGACTAGTGTGGAGCCTGGCACCAATCCTTGCTGAAACCCAGGAGAAACATCTATGCTAATTCCTTATTGTATTTTGTAATATCTCTCCTAGCCCCATTTTAAAGCACTTAATATACTCTTATATAGTATCTTCTTAATTTCTGAATCTGAAAATCATGCTGTAATAAATCAGCTGCCTTGCAGAAAGTCTTCTACAGACTCAATTACTGAACAAGTGGTGTCATCAAATATTTGAGTTAAAATTACTGGATATTTTTAGTGATAAGATGCTAGTCCGCTAGTTCAGTTATACATATATGTAGCAATATAATACTTAATGTACCTTTCCTGGGAGGAAGAGGAACTTTCATGTTCATAGGGTGTAAATGAGCATTTCTAAAGTAACTTTGGAGCTGTAGACGTTGTACCTGAGTTTTCACATGGTTACAACTGTAGTGCCTGCACCAAAGAGACAGTGATAAAAGCATCATGTGGGAGTAATACTTTATGCATGATGCATAATATTAGTGTGTGTGTGTGCCAGCAAGCTGTGTGCACCCTGGATAACTTTAAAATACTTCCGTATTTTCTGGATAGGACTTTGAATACTAAAGAAGTACTCAGAATTGGTCTAGACAGAGGCCACCCTCCCACCTTGATACAAAATAAAGCTTAAGGATATTTTTGGCTCCTTAATTTAATGCAAAAAGAAAAAAAGAAATGGAATACTAACTCTCGATTTAATTTTGCAGAAGTCAGTTTGTGTCAGGGCTGAATTTGTTTTTGTATGTCTGATAATGAGCTGGATGTGTTACTTGTCTGGTAGGCTGTAGTTCATTCTCTTTAAACTCCTTCAGCCAGGACTGCTTCTGAAAGAGACGGCCCTGGTGGCCCCCATCTCCTGTCTTGCCTCATGCATTTGTGCTGGCACAAGTATTCCATGTTCAAGTTCATTCACCTCGTGCATGTGGCTCACTTTATGGCTACCCAAACATGGGCCACGGTGAGGAAGAGGAGCAGCAGCACAGGCTCAAGAGAGAGCAAGCAAGGAGAAGGCAAATCTGTGTGTTTTAGCATCAGTGATGACCCATAGTGGTTTCAGTGTGGTTTAAGTCTGCAACCAGATGTGCTAAGGAAGTGACTATGCCAGTTGTTGACCTTTACTGCCCAATGTGAAAGTGTGGCATTTGTGACAGAAAGCCTTCCATCCCAATTTGCAAACTTAACTGCACATGCAATTGCTCTCTAACCTGGTTCCTTCAAAATGACCTAAATTAGTATAAACATTGAAAAATCTCTACTCTTGTGAATCTTAACAACCACAAGCAAACCTGCCTTTGTTTTGAAAGGACTTGGGTAAAGTACAGTACAGTCAGTGCTGATGTGCTGTCATGCTGGGTGATCATCAGGAAGTGGTGATGAGCAACTGGAGGTCTGTAAGGGTGGTAGCCTGGGTCAGCTGCAGCCTCCAGAGACTAACTGAATTCAGCCTACATTTGCTGTAAAAGCACTAGCTATGGAAAGATACTACGTAAGAAAGAATGAAGTGCCTTTTCTAGGAAAGATTTGAGGTGAAAACAGTGGGAGCTTCTCTTTTTCAGTGGGTCTGGATTTTTCCTCACTGAAGAGCTGTCAGTTTTCAAATGCATCTTTTCATGGGTGTGTATGAGGCTGTGATTTTTATTTTTTGCCCACCCCCATGCAAGGAAGTAGTGATTTTGGATGTCTGGGTTTTGAAGGCTCAGCTTCAGATCTCTTAAACAGGGCTAAATTTCAGTAGCTAATTGTTCAGTGTTTACTGAGCTTTTGGGCTTTTTGAGCAATGAAATCTTAAACAACAAGAATCAATGGCTTTTGACATACGTGTGTCTAGTGTTTGATGTGTGAAGACAGCTTGCAAGCACATAGCAGGGAAAGCTGTATGGAAACCTTGCTAGACTGGATTATGCAGAGAATTGCCGGTCGTCACAGAAATTGATTACTGTAACTGACATCTCTTTTTACTAATATATTCTTATAATGTTTGTTAATCATAGGTAGGACTTTAAAGCCCTACTGTGTAAGTTTTTAAAATAAGCCTAGCATGCTCAGGCTTTTATGTAGTTCCACAGCACAGGCCTCTGAGCTTCGTGCAGGCTCTTGAGCCTTAACACCCATGTGTTCCCCTAGAAAACAAGATTTGATAACGTGTTTTTTGCCTGCAGACTTTTATAAGCTGAATTTGAAGACTGAAACAAGGCTGTCGTGGTATCTGCTAAACTTAGGTGACACACAACACAACCTGAAATAATTCCCTGTAAACTGTCAGTGACCACCGCGAGTTTTAATTTGGCAGTGATGTCTGCGTTTAGAGTTGAGTCCAGGAGACTTTGGGTGATGTTTGTCAAAGGTGCTGAGTTTTGTTTTCTGAAGGCACATGAGTGTGAGAAGCAAGGTGCCTTTCAGTGAGACTTCAAGTAAGCTCTCCTAAAATACATAGTGCTGTGGAGGAATATTCGCTATAGTTTAAAATTGAGTACCTCAGATAACAAGGGCAACAAAGCTAGGTGACACCTCAGTCTTCTAGTGGATGAGTTATTACAGGTAAAAAGCATTTCACTGTGTCTTCATTTTGTCTGCTCTTCAGATGTAAGGCTATGTTGGAAGATGGAAGGCTATGTTGGATATCTCTGTGCAGCATTGCACTTCTGATGTAGTATATGTGTAGTTTTCAAACTGATGTGAGTAGCAAGTGAACATGAAACGAGGGGGATTCTGAGTATTTTATTCTTAGGAGAAGACTTAAGAAATCTCTGTCAAGATAGACTTAATAGAAGATACCTGAAGTTCAGGTAGAAAAGCTTAAGACTTCCATTACCTGAAGGAAGAAGGATTCTTTACAGGTGTGGGTTTCTTAGGTTGTTTTTTTTTTTTTTTTTTTAAATAGCTTAAAAGCAAAATAAAGGTACACATTGGAATACCTAATTTTATATTAGTTTAGATATACTTACCTGAAAACCCGAAATACTCTACTGTCAAGCAGTAAAAAATCCATCCACATAACGTTTTCTTAAACAAGTTTTATATATGTGCCTTAATTAAATTCTTAATGTAAGAGGTTTGACTGCTTTTGTAGTGCAAAGTACTGGTTTCAAGTGAGCAGAAAATACTTAATGCTCTGAAACAGAAGAACATCATAAAAGCATCTAACTCGAAGTTAACTTAGAGTGTGGCAAAGCAGTTGTGTGGCAGGAGAGAGAGTGCAGAAATTTCCATTTTTACAAATGAAACTAATGGAAGTTTTAAGCATTGTCCTGCTGTTTCTGTATTTAATGTTCTCCGCAGTATATTCCGGTTAAGGAGTAGCACAATGTGTGGCATTTGGTATGTGTTTAATCTCTCTTTTGTTTTTAAACAGATCTTCTTCAGCTGGTAGCAGCTTTAAGAATTACGTGAGTAGAATGGTAGAAATAAAGGCAAATGAGAGAAGACAATGTAATGATGCTTTATACTTATATATCAGTTTTCTATCATTTGGAAACTCAAGGGCTGTTGCTTTTGGTTGCCAAATGTCAGGCTGATTGCTTTCAAGGTGAAGCTGTACTGTGCTGCTTTGAACTGATACTGCATGATTAAGGTAATAAGTAAGTGCCACTTAATTGGAACAGGCCTGATCAGAAGACATTCCAGGTAACTGATTTAAGCCAAACAATACTTAATTGCAATGACTGTTGCTTAATGGGGATGGTAATTATGTGCATTGGGGATACCTTGAAATGATTCATTGGTGGTTGGGTCTTTTGTGTCTGTCTCACTGTTGGCTCTTTTTCCTCTTATTCAAAATAGCTTTCAGTGACTTCATAAATAGCCGTGATTCATTCAGAAAGCAGATAAACCCAATTGCTGATGGTTGGCTTTTAGTAATTCTGTGCCAGAGGTTTAAAATCAGCTTGCTTAAAATCATGATGCCTGTAATGATTTTTGAGAACCTTTTTACTTGCTTTCAGGATTTGAGCGGTTGGGTTTGCTTTTTCTCTTTTCTATTCGATCAGGAATGTTAGAAATTTAAATAAGAAAGGACAGGTCACAATTTCTTGGCTTCTGGATCAGGGCTGTCTCTACCATCACGAGACTTAACTAAATCATAGAAGTTGGTATGTTCTCTGCCTTTGGCAAATCATTGAGTTGGTTTAGTTCTGTCACATTTTCTACCCAGGATTGCCTGTTTTCTTCTGCATGAGGCCACCTGATCTGTTACAAAATACGCTTTACAACTGAGGAACACCCCCTTCATAGTTAAAACTGGGCAAAGATGAAACGGGGTCTTTTTCCTACTTTTTCCTCAACCTTTGGCCTGCAAGTGCATGTTTCTGTCTTCATAATTTAGCCTTGCTCTGCCTATCTTCCCTGCTGCTTTATCCTATCATCACTATGGGATGCTGATGTTTTCAGCTTCCATTGCTTTATGTCTGTCCATTTTTCCTGTACAGCTTTTCCACATTCCTACCCTGTATCTTTTGGGGCAGACCCCCTTTGCAGATGAATTTGCTCCTGATGCTAATACCACAATTCATTTTTAATTTCAGAAATCTCATGCTTCCTTAATTCAGTTTTCTCTCTTGTTTACAGAGTGAATATGTTGGATTAACATAAGTAAATGTGTGTCAGTTTAAAAGACTTAAAATGATTCTGTTTATTATTTCTAGAATACCTAATGCTTTTATGTTCTTTTTCCCATCTCTTCTATCTAGCACTTGACATGTGGGTAGATTTTGACAGTGGCTCCTGCAGGAAGTGATTTCAGTGACAGAAGCATGTTTAAGACATTTTCATTATTTAAAAAAGAAATGTTTCTCTTTCAGCAAATCCACTGCAAATATGAGAGCAGGACAATATTTTTATCATGAACCTCAGAACCAGACTATATTACCTCTTTCAAAAATGAAAGGACAATCCAGGGTTTGCAGCATTACACTTCCTCCTGTTCCTCCATTTCTCATTATCTCTTCCCATTAGGAGTATTCAAGAAGGAAATTGAGGGTGGCACATATAAAAGGTGGCACAAGAGATTTTGTTGTCAAAACCAGAATAGAACGTCTCCAGAGTGCCACAGTTGTCTCCGAGTCCAGCTACAAGCAGTCTGTGCTTTTCCATATACATGTTTATAGGGAAGTTGAGAAGCTCTTTGATATTGTCTGGACTACCTAATTCATTAGCCAGTGCTTCACAGATGGAATAGTTAATAATGGGTAGGTTTTGTTTGTTTAGCTTATTTTTTTTTCTTTCTGCATCTTTAAAATGGTAGACAGCATTTTCAAAATGTTTCTCAGTTTTGGTGCCTTTATTATGCTTCTACCCCATCTTGAGATTCACTAAAAGGTCAGGTTTGCAGTGGGTAGAGAGGTGATACTTTCAGGAAGTTTACGCTACCTTAAAGTGTGTAAAGGTTGGTTCCATTTACCTGTAGAAATTAAAAATTAAGCCAAAACTATATAAAATACACTTGCAAGACCATTTTGTTCAGTAATTTTGATGTCTTTAAAGCAAATTAGTGAGATCTAGATCCTTGTTTTGTAAGGCATTGTACTTTCTAGTATCATCTCTTTTAAGTCAAGGACTTGAGTGAAAAAAACCCCAAACAAGTAAATTAATAAATAAGAAAGTAATAAATCTAACACTGTCCATGTAATAGCCAATTATTCTAGTTCTCTGATGTATAAAGAAATACACATTTTTATCACAGCATGACTTGCACTTCAGCACAACATAAATGCAATTCTTTCATCAGTAATTTCCGCATGCATACACAAATCTTGAAGTACAAGCAATCATAAAACATAACTGAGTTAAATCTGTTTACCAGTCTATAGAATATACGTAATATTTTTGTGAGTAGGTGATTTTACAGTTTTTCCATTAAATGCTATACTTAATACTGCTTCTAAGGAGAGCAGTAATTGTAAATATTTTGAGTAAAACTAGGAATAATTACAATATTTCTCATTCAGTAACATCTTTTAATATAAAGGTCATAATTACTAAAAATTTAAATAGTAAAGGAGTTTGGCTTAAGTCAACAGAAGTAATGCGTTTCAAATTTGGTGATTAGGCCAGAGTACAGGTGATGTAGATGGAGCTGGCTGACTTCTGCTGAGGACCTACTCTTCTGTGTGTACTGAGAATACAAGTTCCTTTCACTTGTGGGTGCGTAGTGGAGGTATTTGAATGAAATATTGTGGGTTTTTTTTAAGGTTTTCAGGCTAAATCGAAGTCTGTCCCTTACTGGTTGGAGTATCTGTTGAGGTTGGAAGTTAATCTGGCTCAGCCTGATGGGTATGGCTTCTGATGTAAGGACAGAAGTGAGAAATGACGTAAGGATGCCTGCAATCACACAAAACTGTTACAAGATGTGGTCTCATAGGAAATGCTTTCTTTGCTTAGCTGTCAGTATTTGTAAAGGGTCCTCTTGCCTCTTACCCAAAAAGAGGGTGCTTCCGTCTCCGGCTTTTTTGTCTTACACCTGGAGATTTGATGACTGCAGTGGTGATGCGGGGCAGTGCTTGTGCCCATGGCTACAGGCCACTGAGGCTGGGGAAGAGGTACTGTTTGATCACTGTGCTCTGTCTCTTGTCTTAGGATGCAGACAGGAGCATAGAGTCTTTTAAACTTGTGCTGTCGCTGATGAGGTTGATCTGGGATCTGAAGCCTTTAATTTTTTCATAGCCTTCATAACCTTTCTGTTTTTATCCTCCCTTGGCATCTCACAGTTCAGAAAGGAGAGTGGGTGCCCAGAGGACCTTGCAGTGTGACTGGTGTGTGCGTGGTTTGTGTAGCTTACTGTGGAGCTAGGTTGTGAACAAAGAAGTTACCGTGACTTGATCTGTTGAGACCCCTTACTCGGAGGAGAGGTAACTGCGTATCTTCATGGGGGGTGGGGAGGGAAGAACAGACAATTTAGTTGGCTTTCTGTGTTGGTTTAGCTTGTTTCCGGTGGTGATTGTAGCTGAAGAGAGGAAAGCCATCTTATGTAAGAGAAAAGTGCCCTAGTGAAAAATGGCCCTAGTAAGGATGTAAGAAAAGACATGGAGGGCCGTGTGGAAAAAAGAGATACATGGGCCACCATCTGTAATACTAGAGACACTACTACTGGATGCTGGTAGTGGTTCTGAAGTCACAAATTGATAATGCTATTAGTGTTAGACACCAGAACTGCTGCTGGTGTCCAACAAGAGGGGTGATTTTCCCACTGGGAGAGTGAGTCCTGCTCTCCCTGTGGAGAAAAGTGTATTAAAAACGTGGAAACTGGTGAATTAGGTTGTGTGGTTTGTGTGGGGTGGTTGTGGGCTTTTTTCTTTTTCCATGAAAATACTAACATATATCTTATACAATGCCTTCGTTGTTGCATTTCAAATAGGTTCAAGTATGTAACCTAGATCAGAATAGGAGAGTATATGTGGCTAGTTTGTGTTAGGCACTAAGATGGCATGTAGAAGGGCAGAAGGAAGAAGGGAAAGGACACAGATGAAGGATTTGAGGTAGAGGTAGCTAAAGGATAAATTAGAGCTGGCTTTCCGTCAGTGATGTCACCGCTCAAGCAGGAGAATGCAAAAAGTGTCTTCTTCAAGGATGAACACAGCTCTGCTTAGTGGTATTCCTCCTTATTGTTGCAGTAGCAGACCTAGTCATAGATGGGCATCCTGTTCCAATAGGCTATGTGCAAATGCCAAATACAAGATAGTAGCTGTCTGATAGAGCTTACCCTCCAAATATAATAAAAGGTATGAGGGGTGAGTACAGTAAGGTGGGGAGGTGCAAGGAGACATTGAAACAGTCACCTCTGATCTTGCACTAATGTACTGATCTATCTATGAAAGCACAAAGGGCTGAAACCTCTTCTCCTGAGGACATGGTCTCTCTTGCAGCAGCTGTTTTCTCTTTGGCATAAGTGGGGTTGTTTGGGGAATGTGTCATAGCTGCACAAGCCAATTTTAGAAGAGACACCTGATAAGGAGCATTGTGAGAGAGCTGCCTGAACTGAGTCAGCACCTACTTGTACCAGTGGTATGACGAAAAACTTGTCTCAACATAATGAATGCCTGAGTAAGGCAAGTGGAGTGAGAGGGATGTCACAGAACAACAGGTTAAATAATAGCTTGAGGTTCCTCTACTCCCAGAGAAGTATTGTGTCAGTGACCGCAGTAATGATTTGTTTGTGGTTATAAAACATACTTTAGCTTCAGAACAGTGAGTCAGAGCATTCCACAAACAGTGTGATTTTAGTGTAGTGTTTGCAACTTGAACTTATACTTCCATGTCCCTTTGAAACAATGTGCCTATTTCAACAGAAGGGGCCTTATATATGCCACCAATTGTGTACTGAAGAAATTCTGTCTGGCTCCTGAGAGAGAGCAGTCTCTATTAAATCAGACACCAGAAGGTCACCCTGGAGTCATAAACTATGTTGTAAAGCATGAAGTCATTCCCACTTTTCAGAAAGTTTTGGGGTTTTGGATACAAACAAGTAACAAGATAAGCGAGTCCATGTATTTATCATAGAATCATAGAATAGTTAGGGTTGGAAAGGACCTTAAGATCATCTAGTTCCAATCCCCCTGCCATGGGCAGGGACACCTCACACTAAACCATGCCAACCAAGGCTCATCCAACCTGGCCTTGAACACCACCAAAGATGGAGCACTCACAACCTCCCTGGGCAACCCATTCCAGTGCCTCACCACCCTCACAGGAAAGAATTTCTTCCTTATATCCAATCTAAACTTCCCCTGTTTAAGTTTGAACCCGTTACCCCTTGTCCTGTCACTACAGTCCCTGATGAAGAGTCCATCCCCAGCATCCTTATAGGCCCTCTTCAGATACTGGAAGGCTGCTAGGAGGTCTCCACGCAGCCTTCTCTTCTCCAGGCTGAACAGCCCCCAACTATCTCAGCCTCTCTTCATACGGGAGGTGCTCCAGTCCCCTGATCATCCTCATGGCCCTCCTCTGGACTTGTTCAACAGTTCCATGTCCTTTTTATGTTGAGGACACCAGAACTGCACACAATACTCCAAGTGAGGTCTCACGAGAGCAGAGTAGAGGGGCAGGATCACTCCTTCAACCTGCTGGTCACGCTCCTTTTGATGCAGCCCAGGATACGGTTGGCTTTCTGGGCTGCGAGCGCACACTGCTGGCTCATTTGATTCCATTTCAGACTTCTGTAAACAAATAAACTGCAACCCCAATCTGATGGTATACAAAAAACCTGTTGGCATGCACCTCTCTCTCTTCCCGTAACGTCCCCTCCAATTAGGTACAAAGGTCTTGATTTTTGTTCCTGTTTATATCAGATAAACTCTGCATTATGAAGCTTACAATGTAGTGTTACACAAAGAACCAAGTTAATTTTGGGACATTCTGATACTAAAAAAGGATGAACATATCTGGTGTCAAACACACGACAATCATTCGTATTTGGGTAACATTGTTTACCACTCAGGAGGTCAGTGCAGGCAGTTAGCAGTTGGTTGGGTGTGCAAGTAAGTAGATCCTATGTGGCTAAATGACAGTGGCAGAGCATTGCAGATTGCACTTTATTTTTAGTTTCCTGCTTTTATTAGAATATTCCATTCAAATCCGTTCTCTTTGAGGATTTGTTGTATTATAATCCACGTGTTTGGAAGTTACAACAATCAGTATCTGTGAAAATTAGGTTTGAGCAAACCAAGTGAAGAGATGTGGAAAATGTAAAATGGTTTTTAGATTCACAGACTTTATCAACTTTTTGGAAAACTTTTTACTCCCAAGAGTAAACACTATATAATGTCCAAGAAACATCAGTAGTGGAAGGGAACGGGGGAGTCAAGAGGAGAAAAGTAGTTTTATCTGAATAAAAGATCTGTGCAAATGCTGAAGAAAACCAGAAATGACGTTATATGGCAGAATTCATCTGTTCCAGCAAGCATAAATGCTGTAGATGGAGTGCCAGCTGAATTGCTGTAGAAATTAATTTGCCCCACACAGAATAAGTTGAATAATTTACTAGAATAAACATGCAGGGCCATGATGGGAAGCCATCTATTCAGTGTATCTAAAGGAGACAAATAATGAAAGTAATCTCGTAACTTGCTCTTTGCAAGCAGAGAGGGAAGACATAAAAAGCTTTCTTGGGCTGTGTGCGTGAGGATGGAGAGAAGCTGCCCTGCACACTGCCATCTTACTGAGCAGATATGGGTACCGTGGAAAAATGGGCTCAGCAGCTCGCTCCTGACAAGACAAAGAAGTCCTGAGTGTTGCTCCTTATATCAATGTGTGTTTCTTGCCTCAGGAGAAAAGAACTGGAATCTTAAGTAATCTGTCCCTGAAGCAATGCATACTTGTCTCTAAATTGGAGAGACATCAATTTGATAGGTGGAACACTCGGTGGATAAAGAACTGGCTGGATAGCCACACACAAAGAGTTGTGGTCAATGGCTCAACGTCCAGCTGGAGACCAGTAACGAGTGGTGTCCCTCAGGGATCGGTGTTGGGACCGGTCTTGTTCAACATCTTTGTCGGTGATGTGGACAGTGGAATTGAGTGTGCACTCAGCAAGTTTGCCAATGACACCAAGCTGTGTGGTTCGGTTGATACGCTGGAGGGAAGGGATGCCATCCAGAGGGACCTCGACACGCTTGTGAGGTGGGCTGATGCCAACCTCATGAAGTTTAACCATGCCAAGTGCAAGGTCCTGCATCTGGGTCAGAGCAATCCCAGGCACAGCTACAGGTTGGGCAGAGAAGAGATTCAGAGCAGCCCTGCAGAGAAGGACTTGGGGGTGTTGGTCGATGAGAAAATGAACATGAGCCGGCTTCAGTGTGCGCTCGCAGCCCAGAAAGCCAACCGTATCCTGGGCTGCATCAAAAGGAGCGTGACCAGCAGGTCAAAGGAGGTGATCCTGCCCCTCTACTCTGCTCTCGTGAGACCTCACTTGGAGTGTTGTGTGCAGTTCTGGTGTCCTCAACATAAAAAGGACATGGAACTGTTGGAACAAGTCCAGAGGAGGGCCACGAGGATGATCAGGGGACTGGAGCACCTCCTGTATGAAGATAGGCTGAGATAGTTGGGGCTGTTCAGCCTGGAGAAGAGAAGGCTGCTTGGAGACCTCATAGCAGCCTTCCGGTATCTGAAGGGGGCCTACAAGGATGCTGGGGATGGACTCTTCATTAGGGACTGTAGTGACAGGACAAGGGGTAACGGGTTCAAACTTAAACAGGGGAAGCTTAGATTGGATCTAAGGAAGAAATTCTTTCCTGTGAGGGTGGTGAGGCACTGGAATGGGTTGCCCAAGGAAGTTGTGAATGCTGCATCCCTGGGGGTGTTCAAGGCCAGGTTGGATGAGCCTTGTGTGACATGGTTTAGTGTGAGGTGTCCCTGCCCATGGCGGGGGGTTTGTAACTAGATGATCTCAAGGTCCTTTCCAACCCTAACTATTCTATGATTCTGTGTTCTGTGTACCACTCCTTACATGAACCCGCGACAGTTGTTTTCTGGTTTCTGTATTATAACCACAAAGCTATATGCTTCCTGCCAATGATACGGTGATGGAGTGTAATGATGAATTAGAATAATTTGTGAAGGAAAACATGTATGGTCTGATTTTATTTTCCTTTGCAGTGAAGTAATATAATGTCCCAGGTGTCCAGCAGGAGGAAACTGACATGGGGAGTGAACTCCTTGCACAGGTATAGGTGTACAGATGGTGAAGTCAGGCCTTCACCTGTCATCCTGGCCAGAGCAGTGTGCAATATAGCTCCTGTCTTCACAGCCGGTGGAATCAGGGGACACAGGTACCGGATTGCTGGAGAGCAGCAGCTTTGTTAGCACTCTGTCAGTCTTCCTTTGACAGGCAAGCCCCAGGCTTCCCTGTGACAGTTGTGGAGTGTGTTGTGCTTGTACCTGTTGTTCGAGAGTAGTATAAGGCAAGATGCAATGCTTTAACAGCTTAACGAGGTGCTCATCAAAATAGACAAGATCTGTTGAAATAAAACAGTTGTTTTTTCAAGCTCCTGGGAAAATGCAGTCGTAGTGCTAAATTAGAATTTTCATTGGATAAATAAAAATCGCAAGAAAACTATTTAATCCTCTTTCATCCATGAGAAAGAAGCAAAAAAAGGGACAAATCCACTGTTTGCTTTTGGACATCTACCGTTGTTTCTGATGGCTTTTGGCTTTTGTCTAGAGGAGAGAAAAATGTAGTGATTTTCATTTGGCCTGTATGAGAAGATGCTTAATGTCTTTTACAAATATTGAATTGTTAATTTCCATTGAGACCAACTGAATCAGCACATTGTTAGAAAACTTTCTGGCTTGTTCTACTACGGCTTTATGTCATATCAATAAGCACGCATGCTGCTGTCCCTAGTTTTCCACAAAACATTATGGAAGTATTAAACCGTGTTCGGCTGTGCATGTGAAAGATACCCTGTAAGATGAAAAGATTTTGTGTTTTTGAACAGCTTTTCAGGTAGCTGAATTTGGTGAAATGTGTATACATGAGGTGGAATGCATGTTTTGCAGCGTTAACCAGCGGTCTGGACAGAGTTGTTTGGGCTGCCTTAGTAGCCTGAGAAAAAAGAGGTGTCTCCATTGGTGACTGACTCAACCCTCAGTCAGTGGACGCACTTGTTTAAAAGCATTACTTGTAGGTAGCTTAAAGTGACAGAAATTTTGTCTTTACTCATGTGGTAGTAAATGGTTTCATCATAGTGGGAAATTGAACTGGGAACTGCTGTGGCAGGTAAGCATGTTTGCCTTAAGACACAGTATAACTGATGTATTAGACATGACAACTGATTGTTACCACTATCTTACTGCATTCTAGGAATTTGTAACATTTTTTTGTAACATTTTTTGTAACATTTTTGTAACATTTCCGACCATACCAAGTCATTTGGATTTGTATATGGACAGGTGAAGTAGTTTATTGTAAGCTGGTAAAAGGGACACAAGTCTTCAGATGCTTGATTTCGGTGATGTAGTTGTGTACCATTCTCCTTCTGCTTGTTCTGCTGCTGAAAGAGGAACAGCCAGATTTCTTCTGCTGCTGATGCCTGTAAAATTTTGACTCGCAGAACTGCTTCTCTACCCGCTGCAGGGAAATGAGTTCAGTGGGGTGGTTGATGGAGCAGCTGCTCCCTGGGCCTGGCCCAGCTGAGAAGATTATTCTGCTCTCAGTTGATTTGCCTTTCCTGCCTACCCAAAGTTCTTCCACTGTCTTCACATGGATCATCTTCTGGTGAATTTGCGGAGCCTTATACCTTGGATCCATTAGTGAAGCAGACTTTCTTGTGCACACTTAATTCGTTGTGCTCTCATGAGAACAGTTTTCTGCTACCCAAGGCTTATGATTAGTCTGGCTTTTGAAGGCTGATTCAGCAGACATATCTCCTGTAGCAGTCTCAAGTGCAGCAAGTATTATGCATATCTGCTGTATCAAATTCCATGGAGCTTGTGGGTGGTTTGGAAATAATGTAAGCTAAGCAGTTTTTTGAGCACAGCTTGTTTCTGTAGATGAAGGCACTATAGCTTCTACAAAGTGCAGCTTTTTAGTTTGGGGTTTTTTTTTGGTCATGTACACTGACTGGGCTTAGAAGTGAGAAGTTTCAGTGAGAACTGCTCTCTCTTTATGATCTGGGTGGAGTGGGAGAACCCAGTAGAGGATAGTAGAGTTTGAAAGGCAGTGCCCTGACAGAGATGTACTGCCAGTTTTGCTAATTTTCCATGTGTGTGGATCTAGACATGTGTAATGATTCCATCCCATATCATTAAGAGACGCTGCACACTGGAGACTTAATTCAGATTGGACTCTTAAGGTTCCTGTCAGGTTATACTGCATTTCTCAAAACAGAGCTGGTAGCCCTGGAAGAAGTACCTGCAAATGGTTTCTTAATTTTAATACAAGGAAACATGATGTATTATTTTACTTTTTATAGGCTCAGTGACTCTGCAAGAGAGTGCTTGCATTTTTATCCTAAGCGTGTGGTACACCACTTAAGAAAAATGAATGCGAACTCTGTCTGGGGACGGGTGAGCAGTTGATAGAGTTTGTGGGTCTGGGTTAAAGGGAGAACACCTATGGGGGACATTACTGTGGGGATCTGTTACAGACTGCCTGATCAAGAGGAATCTGTGGATGAAGTGCTCTATAGGCAGATAGGAACAGCCTCACGCTCACAGGCCCTTGTTCTCATGGGGGACTTCAACCACCCTGACATCTGTTGGAGTGAAGGTACGGCCCGGCACAAGGAATCCAGGAGGTTCCTCGATTGTGTGGAAGACAACTTCCTTCTGCAAGTAATAGAGGAGCCGACAAGGAGAGGTGCCATGCTTGACCTCGTGCTCACCAACAGGGAAGGGCTGGTTGGAAATGTGATGCTCCAGGGTAGCCTTGGTTGCAGCGACCACGAGATGGTCGAATTCGAGATCCTCAGGACAGTGAGAAGAGCGTGCAGCAAGCTCACTGCGCTGGACTTCAAGAGAGCAGACTTTGGCCTCTTCAGGAACCTGCTTAGTAAGGTTCCATAGGACACAGCCCTAGAGGGCAGGGGGGCCCAAGACTGCTGGTTGAGATTCAAGGATCACCTGCTCCAAGCTCAGGAGTGTTGCATCCCAACTAGAAGGAAGTGCAACAAGAGGGCCAGGAGACCTCCTTGGATGGATAAGGAGCTGCTGAGGAAAATTCAAAGGAAAAAAGAGGCTTATAGAAGGTGGAAGCAGGGAAAGGCAGCCTGGGAAGAATACAGGGATGTTGTCCGGGAAGCTAGGGACCAGGTTAGGAAAGCTAAGGCCCAGTTAGAATTAAACTTGGCTAGGGATGTTAAGGATAACAGGAAGGGATTCTACAGGTACGTAGTGAATAAAAGACAGACTAGGGACAATGTAGGCCCCCTCCGGAAGCTATCAGGAGAACTGGCTACCCTGGATTTGGAGAAGGCTGAGGTTCTTAATGACTTCTTTGCCTTGGTCTTCACTGGCAAAGTCTCTGACCACACCACCCAAGTCTTGGAAGGCAGACACAGGGACTGTGAGAATGAAGACCCTAGGCCCACTGTAGGAGAGGATCTGGTTCGAGACCATCTTAAAAACCTAAATGTACACAAGTCCATGGGACCTGACAAAATCCATCTGTGGGTCCTGAAGGAGCTGGCGAATGAAGTTGCTAAGCCACTGTCCATCATATTTGAAAAATCATGGCAGTCAGGTGAAGTTCCCAATGACTGGAAAAAGGGAAATGTAACCCCCATTTTCAAGAAGGGGAAAATGGATGACCCGGGGAATTACAGACCAGTCAGCCTAACCTCTGTGCCTGGCAAAATCTTGGAGCAGATTCTCCTGGAAGGCATGCTAAGGCACATGAAAAACAAGGAGGTGGTTGGTGACAGCCATCATGGCTTCAGTAAGGGGAAATCCTGCCTGAGCAATTTGGTGGCCTCCTATGATGGGGCTACGAAACTGATGGACAGGGGTAGAGCAGTTGACGTCATCTACCTGGATTTGTGCAAAGTGTTCGACACTGTCCCACTTGACACCCTTGTCTCTAAATTGGAGAGACATCAATTTGATGGGTGGACCACTCGGTGGATAAAGAACTGGCTGGATGGCCGCACACAAAGAGTTGTGGTCAATGGCTCGATGTCCGGCTGGAGACCGGTAACGAGTGGTGTCCCTCAGGGATTGGTGTTGGGACCGGTCTTGTTCAACACCTTTGTCGGTGATGTGGACAGTGGGATTGAGTGCGCCCTCAGCAAGTTTGCCAATGACACCAAGCTGTGTGGTTCGGTTGATACGTTGGAGGGAAGGGATGCCATCCAGAGGGACCTCGACACGCTTGTGAGGTGGGCTGATGCCAACCTGATGAAGTTCAACCATGCCAAGTGCAAGGTCCTGCATCTGGGTCAGAGCAATCCCAGGCACAGCTACAGGTTGGGCAGAGAAGAGATTCAGAGCAGCCCTGCAGAGAAGGACTTGGGGGTGTTGGTCAATGAGAAAATGAACATGAGCCGGCTTCAGTGTGTGCTTGCAGCCCAGAAAGCCAACTGTATCCTGGGCTGCATCAAAAGGAGCGTGACCAGCAGGTCAAAGGAGGTGATCCTGCCCCTCTACTCTGCTCTTGTGAGACCTCGCTTGGAGTATTGTGTGCAGTTCTGGTGTCCTCAACATAAAAAGGACATGGAACTGTTGGAACAAGTCCAGAGGAGGGCCACGAGGATGATCAGGGGACTGGAGCACCTCCTGTATGAAGATAGGCTGAGATAGTTGGGGCTGTTCAGCCTGGAGAAGAGAAGGCTGCGTGGAGACCTCATAGCAGCCTTCCAGTATCTGAAGGGGGCCTACAAGGATGCTGGGGAGGGACTCTTCATTAGGGACTGTAGTGATAGGACAAGGGGTAACGGGTTCAAACTTAAACGGAGGAAGTTTAGATTGGATCTAAGGAAGAAATTCTTTCCTGTGAGGGTGGTGAGGCACTGGAATGGGTTGCCCAAGGAAGTTGTGAATGCTCCATCTTTGGTGGTGTTCAAGGCCAGGTTGGATGAGCCTTGGTTGGCATGGTTTAGTGTGAGGTGTCCCTGCCCATGGCAGGGGGGTTGGAACTAGATGATCTTAAGGTCCTTTCCAACCCTAACTATTCTATGATTCTACTCTATGATTCTATGATTCTTTCTTTTTTAAGGTCAGGCTTGTAGTTTTAGAAGGGGTACTGCTGCCATGTAGCTCTGTTTCTTCACTAGCATTTATGCTGCTTATCATGTCCTTTCCTGTCTTTATACTTTTGAAAAGGGAAAGCTTCCTGTGTAGATAGCATGTTTTCTTCTGTGGGAGCAGGAATAGTTGTGTAAAGTAGCCTTTCATGTGGTACCTATAAGCGAATATCAGTGTCGGGAAGGGCACAGCTCAAAACAGTACAACAGAGACTTGTTCTACTGCCTCCCTTGTCATCTGAACACAATAAACAATACAGGGGAATGTAGCATGGTCAGTGGATCTTTGTAATTTTTCCTTATCTAGAAGTCAGTTAGTTCCAAAGATGCTGGGTCCAAGGCAACCTTTTGCAGGAGGAGCAATATAGCCTGGCTAGTGTTCCTGAAGGTGGAGGCACACTACCAGTTCGCAGGTCTGTGCAGATCTCCCTGTTACTGTGTCATTAAATGCACTGATTTGCATGGACCACTTTGTGTTCCTTCAAAGAATCTGTGCTTGAGAATTCTCCTTAACTATTTCCCATGTTACCTGTGTGTCCAGCTGCAGATGTGTTAGCCTTTCTGCTGAAAAACATAAAATCTGGAGGTAGTAGAGGGTGGAACTGCAATCTGGCTTATCCAGTTGGTTAGTAATGCTGCTCTGTAACCAGCTGATGTTTCTTCGTTGAGAAACAGTGACTGCTCTTTGACTTCTCTGCTTTTGCTGATCATGACACCTGACACTCCCACTGTCTTGTTTACTGACTGTGTCCCTTTGATGCTCTTAGAAAAATCACTGAGTTTGATTCTAATACACACCATTTTTTTGTGAATCTGACATCTCTTCCCTCAGGAATGGTGGGCTTGTGAGAAGAGGCTGTTCTTTAAGCACAGGGGAATGCCCATTATGGCAGTACTATAAATGTGTCAATGGGCAGTTTTTAGAAGCAGCAGGGCAGTAAGGCTCTGGTGGAACAACAGGTGATAAAGCACATGTTAAAGAGGAAGAACAACTTAGCCTCCTAGGCTGAAAAAACAGAAGTGGTCCATATTTGAGAGATCAGAATTGTAGACTGTCAGTACTAAATATAATGTTACAGGAATGGCCTGTGTAACATAGGAGCAGCACTATGCACTCTAACATGTGCCGTGGTCCTAAAATCAGTTACCTCTTTGAATGCTAAAGGTGAATATGCTGGCAGAGGAATTATTTCAGTATGTACAACTGAGACACTTTGGCAGTGTTATGAACAGTATTATTTGATGCAGGAGATGACTGAACCAACAGAGCAGCAGCTGGCAAGACAGTCCAGGAAAGGCTGAAATCTCTGTCTGTTTGAAGGAGACGGCTACTGTGTTGCACTGAAGACAGCTCAACCTTTTCCTGATATTAGAGGCAAAAAAATTTGCTGTAGACAGAGGTCTTTATAATCTGAGCAAATAAATGCTTGGCAGTAGCATTATATGCACATAAACATCAAGCCATTGCAGAGATATTGCAGTATACTATCCTAGATGCTTCTGAATGTGTTCTGTGTTTTGTTTACTTTCTGTTTTGTTGAAAAAAAAAAAAAAGATCTCTCCACCTAAGTTTCTTAAGGATCTTACTCACTCTACAGAGTAAGTTCTTTGTGAACTAAGCAAAGTGTTTTGGCAGTGCCTAATTGCTGTATTAATTTTTAGGTGGTGGTGATTTCCACATTCTGATGATCAGACCTTGGTGACTTGAATCAGTCTAGCCCAGGTGCCTCAGTTATCCAAAAGCCAGGGCACATCACTAGGGTTTGATGTGAAAATACAAGTCTTCAAGTGTTGGTGTACTGGTTATACTCTTGGCACACAAATCTTTCCCTGCATTGGCAGGTAAATGAACCTGGTGACCTGCTAGGTCTTTTCCATCTCTCTCTTACATGGTTGTCCATGTTGAAGCCCTAGAGCATCACTGTTGTTGCCTCCTTGTGAGCCAGCTGGCCTCAGGGAAAGAATCTGTCAGTCAATGACTTGGAAAGCTCGCCAACTGGCTGTGAGTTGTGTGCTGGCTCAGGAGACCACTCTTTCATACTTTTATAGCCTGCAGAAAAGGCCTTTCTATTATCTGAACCTGTGATTGTTTGGAGATTGCTGGGCTTTGTGATGACCTGGGGATAATAGCCTTGTGCATTATAGTATTCTGCTGCCCTTTGAATTTGAAGTGTAGTGAGAGCAAAGTGTGGCAGTTCTTGAAATAGCATGGAAATGGAGCCAGCCTGGGGCCTCTATGGAGATCTAAAGCAAGTGGGGTGCAGTTGGCATAGCTACCGTACTGCTGGACCAGTGTACCCCTTTGCAGCCTCTGCATCCAAGTTCTTCACAGTAACCTTAATGTGCTCTGTCCTACTGCAGAGAAAGGGGAAAGATTACTGTGGCATTATGGCTGGTACTCTGTGAGATGGATCCTGTGTGTAGCATGAGGCTTTCAGGCAGAGGGAGCACCTGTCTCCCTGTGTTGTCAATGCATTGAGATTATGATAGTGTGTAACTTGTGAATTGGAAGTGTGAATTACTGTATGAATCTTTCTCCTTCGCTCCTCTAGGCCCAAACAGTGGCTTCTAGAACATTACTGCAGCAGAGGAAGAAGACTTCGAATTCAAAATATTATCTCTTCTTTTTTTGAATATACGTAGGCTTCTAGGTGTTACAGAGGAAAGGGTGAATGTGTGGAGAGAGGAGTCCCCCTTAAAAAGGTGAAGGAAAGAAACAATTAGGTTGGTTGAACGAGAGGATAGCAGAAGTAGGAGAGCATACAGATGAAAAGTGTATAAAGACAGTGAAGAGATAAGCTGGTATCTGGAAAAATGGCTGTATTCTTAAATATGTCTAAGAGTTTTGGGACCCTCCAGTTTCACTTTATTTCAGTTTATTTCTGGCAATCAAAGTCACTGTTGGAAAGGCTTTTTAGATTTCTGAATCACTTCTGAAGGTCTTCAAAATTTTATTCTGGATCTGACATACTAGGAAAAGATGCTCTTTGTCACTTAAACTATACAGGAAGCAGCTGTAAAGGTTTTCTGTATGCTACCTGTATAGGATGCTAAGGAAAGTAAGATAAAAGTACACTGACAGTATAGAGCCGGGTGGGATGTGATGTGCTTTACCACTTCCTGATCACAGAACAATAGTGTTGAGTTTTGGAGTATGTCATCACAAGGGAATAACAGACAAGTAGCTCTGCAGAGTCAGAATAAACATTTATATAGCCTTGTGCAAAGATCTTGGGATCTAATTTACAAATACTTATTTGTTCTCCCCCCATTATGCCCCCTCGTCACCTTCCTGTGGTCAGTGTAAGATTTCTTCTGTCAACAGGTGCTTTGGGAATATGCTTCTGTGTCTTGTGAGCAGCAAAAAGCTCTCTGATACGTTTTATATGCCACAATAATATCTAGACTTGCAGTGATATAAAGCACCTTTGGATGTTGAGTTCATATTCCAGGAAAAACACAAAGTCAGCCTGTATCAGGTTATGTTAGTATAAGACTGTCTTTGAATAGCTAATTCCTACGCTCTGCACTCTGCAGTGCCCTGATATCTGGTGATTAAAGAGCATTCTTTAAAGTGGCACTAATATTGCGCATCTACTGGCAGAAGTTCTTAAAATCTCTACTGATTGTAGTTGTTCAGTAAAAAGGTAAGTATGCCCCTTAGGATCGCTGCAAGGGAAAAGAGCTTATCTGCACACACCTGAAACTGGAAGAGACAATTCACTGGAACTTAATTTGCTGCATGTTGGAAAGACTAATGATGATTCTGCATTCCATTGGCAAAGAAATGAGGTAGATGGCAAAAAAAGCTCTTATTATAGTGCCTGTGTAGTAGAAATTTATGAGAAGTTTGTTCTGCTTTTGCAACCTGTGATGTCATTTCAGAATCTTGCCGTCAGGATTTTGAGGGAGAAAGCGGCAATACTGGAGCTAAAGAAGAATGACGCCTCTACCAGATCTGACAATAACGTAATTTCTATCACATCATATCCTAAATACTGCAAATGTACTGTTGCTGTAGATGAGAAATTTAATCCTATTTGCAGTGCTTTCATAATAAAAATGGTGGAAAGTGGGAAAAAGAAGGAGAACCCCTAGGAGAAGCAGCTATTTCATGTTATGCTGATACAGTACTGCCAGTGAGGAAAGAATGAAATGACTTCTGTTGCAGCTTCTTCCAGCAGCTCTTCCTGGTCAGTGGAACTTAGCTGTGATGTTGATCAGAGGGTGTAATAGGTAGAAGAGGTATGGCATTGACATGTATGATACGGTGCTAGCTAAATTGCAGGGATTTGGAAGAGACTGTCCATTTCTGTAAAACATACCTCTTCAGTAAGGGACATGGGGAAGAGCATTAAAGGCTTTGACTAGAGCTTTTTGTACCCGAAATCTTGTTTCAGCTGATAACCAATAGCAGAGGGCAGTAGTGAAAGGAGTGTAAACTGGAAAACCCATTCTGTAGGTTTTTAAACTGAAAAGTTCTGTTCTTATTTCTTTACTATTATTTTATTTTTTACTTCTCCTCCCGTCCCCCCCAGTGTGTTGGTTCAGTTGAACTTTTAATCCGTGAGCACTTCTGACATAAACCTCAAAACCTCATCCTCTGGCAGTGGATGACACAGCTTGGCTACATGTTGTAAGAAAAAACATGAAACTTTCTTTCTGAGCCTTCCACCTGCTGACCTCTGTTTCTTTTGGAGGAAATGCTGAAAAATCAGTCTTCATTTACTTCTTCACTTGTGATTTTGTAGACATCTATGGCATTTATCATAAACTCTCCAGTTATTTCTTTGCCAGGTTGAAGTTCCTTTATCTCTTCAGTCATTCTTTACATGGCAGCTGTTCCAGGCTTTTCATCAAGCTGGTTGTCTTTGTTGTTTGGTGCTGTTGTCATTCCTGAGAAGCAGCAGCCATACCTGCACACAGTGTTCAAGATGCAGATGAACCTCTTGTTTATGCTGTGGCATAATGTTATTTTGTTTTTTTTCCTTTCTTAAAAATTTCTAAAATTGCACTTTCACGTTTGACTTGTGCTGAGCACAGAGCTTGATGTTCATAAAGGTTTCTACTGTAACCCGCAAAGTTGTCATGCGTGGTGTCAGCTAGTGCAGATCCCATCCATGTGTGTCATGCAGCATTGTTTTAAGCAATTATTAAGAATGGATTTCATCTGTCATATTGTTGTGATACTGTTGGTCATCTGTAACTCTTGTCAAATAGTTTTTGGTTTTACTTGTTTGAATAACGTGGTGACATCTCCAAACCTTGACAGTTCACTTCAAAATAAGGGTCATTTCACCCTTTTCTTGCATCATTTGGTAAAAAGTTGAACAGCAACAGCTATGGATCTGGAATAGCTCACTGCCAGATTTCACTGAGTCCCTGCTTTGATAAAACTAATTTTTCTTCCATCTGATTTCCTCCCTGTTTCTCCATCAGGTCACTTCCAGTGTTCACCCACAGCAGTGTCAATGGGGGAGTTTTCTTGAATTCAGGTAGACTTTATCACAGTGATCTTTCATGCCTGTGTGCTCAGCTCTTTCTTTAGAGAACTCTAGTGTGTAAGAGGCACATTTCCTTCTACAAAAACTGTGTCAATCTTACTGCAAACAGAAAGGTCATTAGATTTTTGGCAGTAAGGGGCATTCAAAAGCTGCAAATTCAATGGCAATTAAAAACTAAGGCTCATCAAAACCTAGTTGTGAAATTGAATTTGTGACATTTTTTTGTTTCAAAGCTGTGGCTTTAAGAAACGCATCAAATCTTGGGACATTTGACAACAGGGACTCAGTTAATTTCAAATGCTTATCTTAAAATGGTTTGGTTTGTGATTTAGTGGAAAACATGCTTCTTCTGCAAACTTCATTTGGATGCCAAGTCCAAAATCCCAGAACCAGGCCAATTTCTAGTTGTTCAGCCTTCCATCAGAAGCGGTAGTTACATTAGATTACACTTGCATAACTTCCATGTATCTGAGAAGATTTTTGCCAAAAGACTGCATTGCCGAAATAGCTTTATACCAGGGGGCAGAGGCAGCATAGAACTTTCTGAATCTGTTGCAGCAGATGATGGTATGTGATCATCAATATATTATTTTTGCTTTTCCTGCCATAATGTTGCAACTACAAGAGCTGTGTGGGATTACTTGTAAAGTCTGTGTCTCTTCAGCAGCTGTTAGAGAAGTGGTGTTGTGGTTTCTCCATGTTGTTTTTAAGTTGTTCTAGGGGAACCACTGTGAGAAACAAGAGACTTTACTCAATCTGTGGATTTTCTGTTTCTAAACCAGGAGGTTCCTCCCTCCATGCTCTCTCTCAAATGCTCATGAAGTTTTACAAACGAACAGGACTGAGAGATAGATCAGATCTACTTCAAAGTGAATTTTAGCTGTCTGGCCATGTTTGTTGAGCTGCTGACCTGGAGGTCAAAGACCTCAGTAGCCCTTTGAGTTGTCTGTCCCCTGTGGATGGAACAACTGATATTGGTGCATGACTGGTGTATGACCAGCAATGACTGGTGTGCAGCAGAAGTTTTTTTATGAGAAACTACTGTACAGTGAAAAGCAATCCTATGGAAATGTGTTCTGTGGTAGCAGAGCAGCAATTAAGCCCTGTCTCTCCCCACTGGGAGATGACTAATATTTAGGTTATTGCCAAACTTTTAATGCAAAATAAAAAGCGAACCCATTCCAAGAGACTGAGGCTGAGATGAGCTTCCTCATTAAATTAAACTTCTTTTTTTCTTTTAATATATATATATAGAGGAAGCTGTTTTAATTATTTCTGTACCTGAAACTAAAAGCAGCTACTGTAACATTTGGAGTGGAGATGTACTCAGCATTTCTGGCGTTCCAATGTTTTGGCATGTGACTGGCCATGCTGTGCATCAGGGCTGTGCTGGAGGATAGGTGGCTGACTGGGTGGGTTGAGGAGTCATTGTGCAAACTAACTTGCTTCTGTGTCATTTTGTCAATAGAGGTGTTACAAAAATCAGTAGTAAGCTATTTGGGAACTGGGGCTTTGCCAGATGAAAAGAATTAACAGCTTCTTGAATATCAGCAGTAGAAATTAGGTCATCTGAGGAGTCAGCCATGTGCTCAGAAATAGAGGGTAACTGTAGTTTTACTTAATAAGAGAGTTTAAGATGATTGTGAAGAAGACTGTGGGAGTCAACATACTTTTTGCAAATGTACAGAAAGGATTAATAAAGGTTTTTAGGGAACAAATTGTCTGCCTGCTCTATTTTAAGCGTAGGAATGTTCTTTGCTACCTGAACCATTCTCCTTTTAACTTCTTTATTTTATACAACAAGGTTTTTTTATTATTTATCTCCTCTGGGTACATCTGAAGCACCCCACTGGTGTGCTCAACTTTTGAATGGTAGAATCAAGTAGGGTGGAAAAGACCTTTAAAGGTCTTTGAAGAGGTATATCAATCAGTGATATTGCTTCCGGTTTATAGAGAGCAGTGTTATGTTCCAAATCATACTGAAACTTGGGATCTTGTTTCAAAAAATTAAATGGGAAATTAACTGATTGTTCTTTAGAGACTCATCTCCTGGGAATAATGCAGAATAAGAAAAAAAGGTATGATTTCCCATAGCAGTGGCAGAACAAAATGGTAAGGTACCTATGTGAGTTGTGGTTTGAGCGACTGATGCTTTATATTGGAGGAAAGCTGCAACAGGATAGGAAGGTTTAGGTATATAGAAAATTGTGGAAAAAATGTTGGGCACACTGTATGCTGTTTGTCAGCAGTCAAAAGCCTTTTTAATGGCTACATCTTCAGAGGAGTCTGCTTTGTGATCCAGCAGCCAGTGACTGCTGTTGCTTGCATTTTTCACCACTGAGCCTTTCTGCTTTTCTCTGCTGCATTATCCATGTTCCTATTTTATCTGTGATCACGTTCACCATTGTGAACTGGTTTGTGATAATCAATGTAGAACAAGAAATGTGTTAAGCATTACTGTATTTTGCAGAAGGCCTGAGGGATGTAAAAAGCCCCAGAAAGAGGCGAGAGAAATGTTAAGAGAAGTTTTAGTGCAAACGTGGATTGTATCTTTGTACATGTACTTTGTAGACTGTCTGTGCCATCCTCTTTGATTATGTTTGAATAGGTAATTCTGTAATTCTTGTAAAGAGGTAGTTAGAAGTATCAGTGTGAGCTTTGGAAATGTTCATGACCTGTAATCACATCTGGTGAGAAAGCATTTTTCCTCATAAATTCATAGGCATGCAGAAGCCAGACCTTTCCTTCTGGAAGAAAGGATGAACTTTACACAGCTTCACTGTGTTTCTTCCTTTCAAGAACATATTGGCCAGGTTTTAAAAGAGCTCAGCTCCCACTTGGGCACCTCAATTAAATGGCTGGATTTGCAAAAGTGTTTAGCATCCAGCAGCTACTTTTATTCCCACATATGTACCCAAATGGGAGATGAGTTGTTTTGACAGTGTGGCCCATTATTTGTCAAGTTGGTTGTGATTAAGACTGAGCATTCCATGAGCACTCTATTAAAATACTCATAGAGCAGACAACCTTATAGGGCCGTTTATAAAGCTGTGCTGCTGAGGCACTAGAAATCTACCTGAGTCCTTTTCCCCCCCATCCTTACGCTGTTAGTGAGGCACAACTGCATGACAGGCACTAAAACTTTCATTTAGCAAAGTCTTTGGTTTTCAGAAATCTGCAGCATGGTGGCTAAGGTGGCCAGCTGTCAGAATTGTGCAGGTAAAACTTGTACCTAAAGGTAAAGAAGAGAGCTGAACCTTTTCCTTTCCTTCTCTGTTATGTGGGTTTGGAGAGTTTATGGGGAAGATCTAGAGATGTGCTGAATCACCTACATAGGGATGTGTTTTCAGTAAGTTGAGTGCCGATATCCTGGCTTTTAAATTGGCAAAATTGGCGTTTGTTGCTTAAGTGTACCCTCTGCTTACAGGTCCTGTGAATCTGTGCTCTGAACAATCTGTTATTCTAGGAATCTGCATTGCCCCTGACTTAACTCAGAATTTGCTAACTGAGCTTATGTAAGTATTCTAAACTCATGGTAGCTGAGATCCTCCCAAACACCAATGCATGTGTATTTATGATATGTCTGTTTTATTGGTATGGACAGAATAGATTCATATCATGAGTCAAATATGTCTTCATGGTGCACTGAAATGTTTGCTGACATATCTGAGCTGCTGCTCACTTGTGGAGGCAGTTTAATTACATCCACATACTGATTACACCAGGAGGATATATAGGACTTTACAGTTTAG
Organism: Psittacula echo; assembly: GCF_963264785.1. Taxonomy (NCBI): domain Eukaryota; kingdom Metazoa; phylum Chordata; class Aves; order Psittaciformes; family Psittacidae; genus Psittacula; species Psittacula echo. The sequence continues at coordinate 19,427,036 of NC_137735.1, read as the reverse complement.
AATTAGCCTGATTGTCTCTGCAGAGGGTGGCATGGTGCTGTAGAATTCAGTGTGGATCTCTTTGATTTCAGGCCAGTGTCCAAATTAGTGTAATTTTTTTACTTTTTGTTTCTTTAACTCTTTCTGACTCCTGTGATAGCATCCAGGAGATTCGTTCACAATCAGAGTTCGTCCTATTAGGGCCTTTACAGGCACTTCAGCACTGAGCTATTCACCTTTACAGTCAGTGGGAAGACGCAATGTTTTGCATTTTTTATTAAAAGTGGATGAGATACTTACTGACAGAAAGTGCTCTTTTGAGAGGTTGCAGTTAATGGATAGAAGTAGAGTTGGGGAAGGAGCAGTAAGGAATTCCGTGGAGGGGCTGTGGAATATGTTAAAGAATGTGTACAGTGTAAGGGGCTATTGTCTCTCTTGAGGGCATGTAGGAAGCAAGTGTGCCAGCATCTGTACAGCAGGTGTTGTCTTAAAACTGTTCCAGCATACTGGACTTAGTGCTGCACTGAAAGAGAAAATACCGCTACTCAAAGCATGTATGGTTTAGATCATAATAAAGCTGCCCGGTGGGATAACGTTGAAGAGAGAGAAATCCATGCATGCAAGCTAGCTTTGTAACAGTGTGAGTGTTTATGGCAAGATTGCATTACTTAATTACTAGCTATGGAACTGCTGTGGGCATCATACTATACCTAAGCTAGAATACATAGTTGAAAGTCACTACTGATCATTATCTGATAGGTAATGCCTGAGGAAACTAAACATTATTGCTGTTACGAATTGAGGGTTTTTTACTGTTTTTGGTATTCCATTTTACTGAATAGCTGCTGACAACACCCTCTGAGTCTCTTGAAGATGGATTACAGTGGTTGACACAGGACAATTTTATGGCTTTGTTGTGTATGTCTGTTTTAGAAGACTGCACAAATGTCTACTGCATTAATTGTGTATTGAAAAAGAATGAAGTCTAATAGGAAATTTTACCTTATGTTACAACTTTAACTAGTGATGCACTATTGGAATCTCTCTTCAGATAGAAAAGAATGATTTAAACTACTTTTAATTGTTTTTAGCAATCAGTTGTCTGTGGCTCTCAGTGATAGTCATATGAAATGTGCATAGCATCAATAGCTTTATATGACAATAAAGCATTTTAATGCTATGATTTAATTTTTTTTGTAGTTCTGCAACTATTTTTTCCTTAAGTATTGTCCATTTAGCTTATCAGACTTTTGAAATTTGTTTCTGGAAGTTACTTATCTCTGTTCTGCAGTTTTAAAACTGCAAGCAATACCATACGTTAAAATTTGGCTGTTCATTATATATCCTAATTTTCAGTGAAAGGATTACTCACAAAGCAGAGATAAGGGAAAAATGGAAGAACATAATGATTTGCTTCGAGATGTGAATTCTTTTTCCCCTCAAGGTGTAGGTGTGAAATGACAGATACTCAGCTGAACAGTGGATAAAAAAAGTCTTGATATTAAAAACAAAATGTGATGGGAAATATACTTTACAAGCAGTCTTTGGATACTTGCCCTCGCTTTCATCTACCACCCTGAATTAATATTTAAAGTTAATAAGATCTGCAAGGGTGTTGTGTAGCAATTTTCATTTGTCTTCATGTACTGTAGTGCTGCTATATAGAAAGCTGTATTAATGTTTATAAGAGGCAATTTTGTCAAGAACTACTGTATAATATAAATCTGCATTAATTATTGCCCTTGTTAAAAGTGTAGCAATAAAACATCATAAATCTCTGTCTTTTGTTTGTGTATCTATTAGATAACTGGTAACTATGGCTAGGTTGCTCTGTGTGAGTGTGAATCAAAAAAACAAAGTACAAACACAGCTTTATTATTAAGTAAAGGACAGTGGGAGACTTAGGTGAACTACTGTGTATAAAAGGCTTTGCTCCTGCTACTAAAGAAGAGCAGTATCATGATGTTTGTTGGTGTGGTCCACCTATTGCATAGTAGCCCCAGCTAGCCATAGTACACATAATCGTGATATATCTCTCATAATCTCTATTATCATAACACATTTTTCTTCCAGAAGAGAAATTAGATGCATAGTGCTCTGTGGCTCACAATTTTGCCATCTTAAAGTGATGCTTAGTATTTGAGTGATGGTTGAATCACCTATTTTATACTTAAGTACATAATCCCAAGAAGGTTTAAATCAATGTGTTAATTGGTAAGTGATACTGTAATTATATGTATAATCATGGAAATTTGGAATCCAGATTATTTACTTGCTCTCAGGAAATTAATCTACAGAGGTCATACATTAGATTGCTTGTTTATTAAGTGGAACCCCTGTAGTTACAAAGTACTGATTGGCTATAAGCTGAATGAAGCATTCTTAGAGCTGTATCCAGCAGGTGTCAACAGTTCAAATCTTTGAGTGCATATCGATCCAGATTCAAACAGTTCATTAATCTAAGCACACATTATATAGATTTTTCAGTGCAGTTTTGAAAGAGTTGAAAAATTGTATTGAATGATGGGAGATGATACTCAAATTATGGTTTTATGGCAAATCTTCCTTGTGCTTGTGACATACTCGGATGGGGTTGGGTGCTAAAACTGTGTCTTGATTTTTATGTACAGATGCACTTTTCTGGCTTGAGAGTAGCTTCAGTGAGTGAAGTAGTCTTTCTTTGCTGGCAGTCCAAAACATCTCTTTTTCTAGCATCGGCTTTGTCACATTGCTTGCACGGAAATAATGTTGGTACCACTTCAGAGTCTCAGAGACATCGAGATATGCTTTCTTTTATTTCTTCTCCTTCGTCTTGGTCCTGGAATCCTCTGGCAAGGCCATTCAGCACAGGTTTAAATGGGACAGCTATAGTGAAATCATCTGAACAGCTCGAACTTTTAAAGCTAAAGCATGTGCTTAGGTGCTTTGTTTCATGGGGAAAAGCACCATGGAGAGCCTGCTAGGTGAACCAGTCAAAAGTATTTGGCTGTATTTTCCCTCATCTGCACCAGTGTAACTGAGAACAGAGATCAGATGCTCATTCACATCACTTGTCAAATACTTTATTCTCGCCTATGAGGTTAGTAAGAGACATGGTGTTTCTCTTTCTGTGATGAATTCTGACAGAGCTCTATCAGTTGGTGCATCTGTAGGCTTTTAGTTTGGCAATTGTAAGATTTTGCTCTCTTTCTCTTCATTGCTAATTGCTAGGATCTTTGTTGAAGTGCAGAACAAAGAAAAGAAAGAGAAAGGAGATGTTTCTGCTGTTACTAGTGAGACAGAAAAGGGAAGATGGTTCAATTTTAGGGGAAAAAATGCAGTATATAGAAACATCAAGGTTTTCAAGGAATTGTTATATTTTTCCCTTACTGTAATGATCAGGGTAAAGATACTCTTCAGTCCTGCTGACTGATTTTGATGAGGTTGCTGTAATACCCCGTACGATGTATTAGCATAGCAGTAATGTCTATTTAATAATTTACGAATTATAGGAGTGTTTTATTCTTTTATTTTTCTGATTCCTTGCAGTTCTTAGATTATTTTTTCTGGACTGATATTATGGAAGTTATGATACTTCTCTGAGACACTCGCAATTCATACAGTATGAATTTCAAAGCTACAAAGAAGGTAACAATTGTGCAATAGTGTTGTAGATTTGATGCAATAAAGGTACTGCACAGAATCTGACCCACTTATCTTACAGTTTATATTCCTTTTATACTGATGCTGCTATTGTTACTTCCTGGTACTAATAACTAACTTTACATTCTATTTAATTTACTGAAGTACAACTTGCTTTACGTAGCTTGCATATCTAATAAAAAAACCGCAAAATGGCAATAAAGCTTATAAAATAATGGATAGGAATTTTTCAGAAGAGTTGACATGCCTGTCAAGATAACGCTGATAGAATTTTGTACATCTGCAGTAGGACGCAAAATTAATTACCAAAGAATCTGACATTGTTAGTCCTTTTTATTCATTTCTATGATAGCTTCAGTGCTCTGGAAAAAAAAATAATCAAAGCAGAATTTAAAACCATTCTCAGAATGGCAGGTTTTCATCTAGAAATGTTAATGTATGTTAAACTTTAATTAAAAAGAATGCATATCATATCTTAACCTTTTTTTTTTTTAATGTAGCATAATTATCTATGGTACAGATCCCATTCAAAGGTATATTACTTTATCGAAAGCTTCTATTTTAATGTAAAGGATTTCTGGTTTTCAGCAAGTTATTGTCATCTTGTAATTTTGTCGAGCCAGGCGTACACACAGTGGTGCAATCTGCAGCCTTCCATGAAGTCCAGGCGTGTAATTCAGTCACAAAGATTGGTGACATTTCCAACTGAAATACAGATTGAGCACTTCGTACAAATATAAAATACCAAGGCCTCTTTGTAACCTTTATGTTTTTAAAGACACTTTATCCAGGTAGCAGCACTACTCTCTTGGAGTATGGGGGAGTGCAAATTGCAGAGCTCAAAGACCCGTGTTTGCATGCAGGCCGCCTCGACGGTGCCTCTCCTGCTTTCTGGGGACGCTTTTCTTCTTTTATCCACTCCGGGAGCCACTCAGGAGTCAGGAGCAGCAGTTCCTGGGTGCAGCAGTGGTGTGCTGAGGACAGGCGCTGGGCTCCAGATGTGCCGGGTGGGCGCGCAGCTGGGTGCGGAGCACTAGGTGTCACTATGCCTCCACCGCGGAGCACCCGCCAAGGCATTTTTTGGGCCGCGAGTGTAACGTAGCTATAGGTGGCAAGGGTTTGTAGATTTAGTTTGTACAGTGGCACTTTAAATCATATAGTCATGAACTCTGAGACGAACAGCAGCTGGATTACTAAGCGTTTTCTCATGTTATTTAAACATCAAGCATATAATTGAGAGGCAGGCATCAGCAAGCCATTTTTAGCTGGATTGGTGTGAGCCAACTGTGGTTTGCTATTTTTGAACCCCTGAAACCTTAACACACAGGAAAGAAGGCGGATTGCTAATCTGCATTTTATTTATCAGCTAAGGGACGACTTTATGTTGTACCCACTTGCTGGAAGAACTGGATGACAATTTTACTAGAACTTCATAGATGAAGGTGGGTCAGGTAGTATATGCTGTAATTGCTCTCTCCAGTCACTCACTAAAACTCTCTCTTTTTTCTCTTAAAACAACTGAATATAGGTTTGGCTGTTGTTTAAGCTGAAACTAACTGCTAAAGGTAAGAAATAAAGGCAGAAACACAGGGCCAGCAGTGGCAATATGCTTTTATGCCAGCATTTAGACCAGAATTTATTTGAGAATAAGTACCAGTGACAAAAGTGAGTACCGAAGTTGGCCACAGGTGCTGCATATATTAAAATAAAAGCTTAGGAATAGCTTCAATAACTTACAAAATCTGTCTTGATGCAGATGCTTCTCTATCTATTTAGAAAGTATTTTCTCCAGCTTTGCCCTTCCTTCCATCAGGAGAGGATTTCTGCTGAAAGGGAGTTCTTCAGTCTGGAAATAAAGATGTAGCTCATAACATCCAGTGGATAGTAGCTGGAGTCAGAAAACTGGTATTTTTACGGTTTATCAGCAAATCTAATTCCTTCATCACACAGCAACTCCTGTGTCAGCTCACATCCCTAAATCAAGACAAAATGTTTTTCTAAAAGATACCCTGCAAATAACTTAGCTTTGTGGAGGTATTACGAGGTGAGTTTTTGTGGGCTGTCTGTTATATGAGACCTGAGGCTTTGAATTATTCTTGCAACTTCACCGTCAGATAATCTTAGATGGATATGCGACCTCTGTTCGTTTCCTGTGCTTCCGAGTAGAAGATCTCAGATTCTATCCTGACAGGACGGAAATGGCTGAAAGTGAACTTTTAGCCACGTTAGATAAATAAATCATTTTTATGGTGTTTGTCTGCAGAAGAGTAATATTTCATAAATAAAATCTGGTTTCTTGTTTATTGCCCCAATGTTTTTTGTACAACAACTACTTCATTTACAAAGCACATTTTTTTAAGGTTGAATTTGGCAAATAAAATTGGGATTTATTCTTTCTAACATTTCTTCCCAGTGAGTAAGGTTGTTGAGCAGACAGATCCATTCAACCCACTGTGGGCTTGCACAGAGGTACCTGATTCTGGTTTAGCAAGCAGTTCTGATGGTGACATAAAAGTTGAAACGAATTGAATTCACTCAGGTAAGCTTTTCAGAGCTTGAAGGAGCAAAAAGAAAGTGAAAACATTTTATCATTAACATCACAAGACTAGTCACAGGGTTGTGGTAATGTAACTCCTCTGTGGAAGTGCATCTTCAAGCAGTAAGGATGTGGTTGACAAAACTTAGCTAATGAAAATCACAGGTTGTGCAGCTCAGCAGGTCTCCATTTGACAGTTAATGAACTGCTACAGGGATCCTGTTATAAGCTAGAAGGGTGACTCCATACCAAAGTCACAGGTAAAACACTTACGATGACTTTAACTTCGAAGCCACAGGTAAGCTGTTACTGTTGCACAGTCATGCTTTATCTGGAAAGGGCATCATCTATATCCCTTTGCAAGATGCTGCAGTTTAATGACCTGATTCTCTCTTATCCCTTCATAGAGAACTGTAGGTTTGGGCTAATATTGGATGCAAAGAATGAGGTTGTTAGAAGAGTATGCCTTGGACGTCAGTTACGAGTGCTGACTTCACAGCTGGTGAAGAGCAGACTTCAACTTAAAAGGGTCAGAGGTGTTACAATTTTCTGCCCTGTCTCTTTATATAGACAAATTTTGTTGCAGTAGTTTTAAGTACTGTAAATCAGGCTAGGGTTGTTAAAGGAGCCTAGGTCCTGCAGAAACTTTTCTTCTCTTTTGGGGCTGGACTTCAGAAATTCTGTGTGGATTCCTCCAGCCTGCAGTGGATGCTTTGGAATCAGCAAATTCTGGGTTCAAACTCGCTCACTCAAGGTTTTCTTTCCTATTTGGAGACCTAAGGGTCAGAAGGCAAGAGGAGTGTAGTGGTCCAAGTGTGGGGAATAAACCACTGCTGCTACTGATGTGTTGCAAAAGTGCTTAGGAATCACTGAGCTGTGAGATAACAATCCAGAGAGAAACTTTACTCAAATACTTCCATTTTATTTAACGCTTATTTAAATAGTGAAACTCTTTTGATTGTTGAATTAGCATTAAAGCAGGCTGGAAACTGGTTTACAGTCTCTGGAAGGCAGCCACACATCATCAGTGTCATAAATTATGTCCTTTTTTACCAAGATACTGGCTGCCAGCTGAAAGGTTAGAAATAACTTATTTTATTTTCAAATGCAATTTGCAGTTTATCCACAGAGAGAAATGAGCAAAATGGATGCGGCTGTCTTTTAGATTAACCCCACAGAGTTGTCAGGCTTGGAGTTCCCAGAGAAGTGCAATGCATTCAGTGTTATCCCTGCAACACCCGAGAGATCGGGGTGGAGGTATGTGTGCTTGTGTCAGCAGGAAACCCAGGCTGTCATAATAACATACCCCCAGAAGAAGGCAATGGAATAACTCTCAGGACATCAGTTCGGCAGTAGAGTGATGTGTTTAGGTCATGCAGACACAGCTTGATGATGTAAGGGGGGGGCTCATGATTTTTAAAGCCTTTTTTAGTGCTGATGAGCAACATCAAATTTTATTTGTCTAGTTAAGGTGTGCTGTCTTACTTCAGTCTTTGACGAAGTTTTATCTTTTAAAGACAAGGCAGCTTCTGTTTTGGAAGCTGTTGTGCCTCATGCAAGTGCCGAAGATATGGGAGTTCTTCAGATATTAATGAATTGGGGAAGTTATGGCATTTTTTCCATTTATTTTGTGTTTAGTTTCTTTCAGTGCAGTTTGTACATTTCTGCAAGTCAGTTTGTCAGGAAAAACTGTAACATAGGAGAGCAAATCTGGAATTAATAGATCCGGTGGCTTAGTATTCATGTCAGGTTACCTAAAGTTATTTTAAAATGATACATAAAATGATTTTTAAAAACAGTAAGCCCCCTAGGTTGTTTAATTTTCAAATCCATCACTCAAGCCAGGACGGTTTACAGTGCATGTGACATAGGAGAAGAAGGATTACCGTACGTGTGAAGCTTGAGGACAAAGATTACTGAGGAAATGCTAGAGTCAGACATAGCTGGGAATCATTGTTTTGTGCATAGGAGGTGTTACTTATTTACAATATAACTCCATTTGATTTGACAGTGAGACTGGGTCCTACATTGAGCATGCAAGTTCAGACTGAAATACAATCTTACGTGGCATAGATGTATGTTGGTTTGGTTTTTTGTCACGCAGCTGCATCATTAGTAACAGTGACATTTTGTGTGTAGAACTGCAGCGGTTGCTTACTTAAAATACTTTCCTGTAGCCTGTGCCTTTTTAATGTTCAAAGGGAACTCACGCAATATCTTGATCTTGATGTCTTGTGACCTGGGAGCAGAGCTTATTGTATAAAAACAGCCAGCAGAAACTGGAGCCTTGCAGTGAGAATGTGCAGTTCATTTCAAATCCAGTTGGATGAATCATTGTTGAGATTTTTTTTTTTTTTATAAGGTCACTTATTGCTGTAGAGTTTTTAAAGGAAAAATACAAAATCATACAGTCACTCCTGGAACAGTTTTCCTTGTGTGTCAGTGGTGTATTCCTTGTGCTCAGGAAATCAATGTCAGTGATGTAATGGGAGTTTCTACATCATACTGGTGTGTCATGCACACGAAGAGAGCATCGTGGGAGCTGGTGAGATTGATGTCCTCTCTAAGAATAGCACTGATTATAGAACAGATTTTCCCATACAGAGCCATTTTTAATTCACTGCCTACTGCAGCTGCCAGCCTGTGGAGATAATTCCTTCTAGCAGAATAGCTCTAGATTATTATAGGGAAATCAAATTTGCATAAAAGTATTTTATCTCTCCCCTTTTTTCATGTCAAAGTTACCAAACATTCACTGTCAGTTACTTTTTTGTGTGCAGGAAGAACTTTGTTAGAATTACATCTTAAGTAAATTTTGTTAAGATCTTCCTGACTCTTTGTTGTTTTGTGCATTTTACAATGAATACTGAACACCTACAAATCACTGTTGTTAGGGAACAAGCAAGCATTTTGAAAAAGAAGAGTAAAAAGCAAGAGCTGTTCTTGCACACCTTGAGAAGCCCAAGTAGCTCCATTCATGTCTTCTTAATAACATGGTCCTTGTCACCTGTGCAGATCTTGCAGGATGGGTCACTGTGGTTTGAAAATGTGATGTGGCCAGCCATTGGTTTAAGTGCTGTGCAAATCTGAGTAGCTGTTGTCATTTACTGATGAGGAAACTGAGGCACAGGTAAGTTAAATGACTCATGTAGGGTTACAAGCTGATAGCAGAATAGAATCAGCCTCCTGAGTTTCAAGTAGTTGCCTGCATGGTTGGACTGTTCTCCACATCCTTATGTTCTATAGCACTCATTCAAACAGTTTTTTGGGGTTCAACAGTGAGAGTTATGTTTGTTGTTTTTCAGGATGATGCTTTTAATTAACTTCTATACTTCAGCATATCTAAGTGCAGTACTTGCTATCTTAGAATCTGTATGTAAGCTGCTTTTTAAAAGGTCAAGGAAAATACTGTGAAATACTGAGGTCTTAGGGCAGAGAAAGAAATGTTCCTCCCATTTTGAACTCTGGGGTTGAGATTTGTGTTAATTTGCCTTTGCCTTGCTCTGAGGTCAATGGAGTACTGTTTAAAAGTGTTATTAAAATTTGTGTTCTCTTCTGTTGAGTTTTGCAGAAACTAAATATTTAAAGGAAACACCAAGGCAAGTTCACTTACCTGAACTGAGGTGGCTAATGCCATTTGATGCATGCTAGGACAGCCGCTACCTGCTAGTCCAGAAGGGTGCAGGCCTCCCATAGATACTGTGTTGGATCCAGCCTTTTGTGGACACTGTTGGATGCCTTTGCTTAAACAACTGAACTGAAATCCCAGGCTGACTGCAGAGCTAGGTGTTTTTTTTAGGAAAGGAAACATAACACCAGGGACATGGCCTCGCAGACTGACCATGAAGGTAACATCATGGCTCATAGCTGTGTGAAAGCAGTCAGAAAACCATTCAGGCTAGTTTCAGATTCAGAATTTGCTGCCTTATTCCTTCTAAAGCTCTTTGGAGGGAATGTTAGGTGTGAACATGCGGTTAGACCCTGGCCACAGCTGGGAATTGCTTGGTGTGACAGAGCAGAGAGGCTGCATGGGAATTGATTCTTATGCTTTGTGGTGTTCGAGTCCAAACCTTAGGTAGATTGGAGCATCTGGAGCTCAAGCTTACATGGCAGTGGCCCAGTGGGACCATCTGCCAATTAAAAGCGGCTGAAGTTCTGAATGCTCCAGGAAGGTACTTTGTGATCTTCAAGCACAAGCTCTGTAGGAGGTCCCAGTGGTTTGGGTTGGAGTGAAATGAATATTTATGTTGGTAGTTATGAGATCATGAACTATTACACAAAAACAATTAATTAGTGACCTCCATGCCTCTTCTGGCTTCATTGATTTCAGTAGATCGGGCTTGTAGAGGTCTTGGCCACTCAGTGCGCTCTCAGCAGTAGAAATTATGGTTTCCTTTAGCAGTGTGCAGAGTTATGTTTTTCCCAGGATCTGTGATATCCTGCTTAAGTACTGTGCTCCCTCTGCTATCAGGTGCTAACGCAGAGTTTATGGTTGTAACAGGCAAAATGACTTTGGAGGATTGTGCTGTAACCTGATAGTTTTTCCCTTACCCTCAGCGTTATAACATGATTTGGTCTTGCCTGTGGACGGAAGTAAATCATATTTTACCCTCACTGCTAAATTGTATTATGGCCCTGACCTTTATAGGTGAAACAAAACTCCATTATAATGTGGTTATAGGACTGCTGTGTTATACAGGGAAAATGTGGTTATCTGAGGGCCCCATGGGAGTGTCCTAAACCCAGAAGATAATCAAGAGTTTGGATAATCAGGAATTTCAGCCTCGCGTATGCGTTAAGCTAAATCAGAGCTTCACTGCAGAAGCTAGGGAACAAATGTCAGTCTAGTAAATATGCATTAAAATGTAACATAATATTCAATGTGATGAAATGGAGTGGAGGCCCTCAGCTGCTGTGAGTTGTCATGACACTGAAGTGAAGCTATGACAACTAACACCATCTGGGATCTTCCTGTCTTCCCACATTGACACTCCAGTGTGTTTTTCCTAGTATGATGCCTTCTAAAAATAGAAAAATTAGAAAAGTCAAGCCAACAGGCAATTTAAGGTCCCATTAGACAGGAAAGTGGAGGTAAAAAAACCCTGCTAACAGCAGCTGGGCTGGGTGTGTGGTACCGTGTATTAGTTGAAATGCTGGTTTCGTATGTGTGGCTTCAAGCAATGCAGTAGAGAAACCAATTGAGAAGAACACCCTAGAAAATATATACCACTGCAGATTCCCTGAGGATCATAGGTGATACGTGATATTTCCTTCTGAGTGACCTGCTCTGTTGATTCCTGGTCTGGAAGGGGGGTCATGGGTGCCTCACAGGGACCGCAGGTGACTGCACTGGCGGCCTCCATGTAGACGCACTGAGTGCAGATGCTTCTCTGAGCAGCTTTAGTGACCCTCCTCACAAGGAATGTGGTCAGTGGGAGGCAGCGGGGCTAGCCTGGGGACACAGGTCTGTTCTATCCTGCCGCTCTGATGTTCTCCCGGAGTCTGTGTGGAACCTTCCAGTCTCAGTGTGCACATCCAGGCCCTGCTCATTCACATCTAAAGATCAGTTTACCGTGTTTCCTGCACCTTGTATCTAAGGGTGAGCCTTCACTTCATACGATACAGAGCTGTGTGAAGCACTCTGCAGGATGCTGTGATGATTGCTTACCTAATGTATTCAAGTTACTAAATGAAGTCTAAAATTAATTGGAATGCTCACAGCATCTTCAGGGATAAGGGTTTAACAGTGTGCAGACCTTAAACTGTTTGCACAGTTGTGCCTTACAGAAAGGATGTGTAATGTTAGCAAATATCTTTGCATGCCTTTTTACAGGCAGCTTCTCTCTTCCTGTAGGATAAGTCTGACAATGGGGACTGCCATCCTGCAGTCTTTCACAGATTGCACTACACTGGATGTGTGTAAAAGTGTGTATATGTGTGTGTGTATGTGTTTAGCTCTCTGTGTGTGTGTGTGTGTGTGTGTGTATGTTTAGCTCTGTGTGTGTGTGTATAAGGAGAAGGAATGGGTTTGGTGTGTATACATATAGTACAGTTGCACTTAAGATAAAAGGTAATTCTTTATGCCAAGGAATTCTCTTGCTCAGCCCTCACCAGTATGACCATTTCTACTCTGGTGAGTCCCCTGTTCACTGGATCTGAGTATACAAGTGGATGAAAAGGTGATTTCACAGGCCCACAAAGAAAGTGTATCTCATTTTTAGTGTATGCTAAGGATTGGGCACTGGTATCCAGTTCTGGCTTTCTCCTTCATAACAAAGGGATGGAGGTACTTCGGTAACACTGAGATTTAGTTTCTGCAGGACCTTGATACTGTATAAGATGCCGGAGCATCAGATTCTTGGGCAGTAGTTTTTGCTGATATGAATGAGGCTACCATGGGTTACAGAGGATCTAGTTCTGTAAATCCTTCAAACTTAGTTTGCTACATGAAGTGATTTCTCTTGCTTTATCTCTTAAGTCATAAGAAATGCTACTCTGCTTTTTTTTTCCCCTAACATTTGAAGTCCAAAATACAAACTTATATTTCACTCTCAAACTGTACTAGGCAGGTGACCAGTAAAATAATATCATGTAATTAAGATAAATTCCTTATGTACCAGCCAGCCCCCCGTCATGTTGTCTAGTGTAATAGAGTCTACAGTCATATGGCTACTATTTTGATAGGATTCCAGCAGACATCAAAATTTATTATGTCAAAGTTGTTAAAAGAAGAAATGCTGTAAGGAAACATAATTACTGACTGCCTTTCTGCAGACTGTATTAGCTTGAATATGATCATTAGCTGGAAATAAAAAATAGGTTTTGATGGTTTTTATTAAGAAAAGACTGAATTTCATTTGGGCTTTTACTATCTTGTGCTTGACAATCTTGACAAGTGTGTACCAATCGTTATGTTTTTATAACAGTCAGATAAAAGACTGATCAATTGGAGACATAATGAATTAAGGATATAATAATATTGCTTATCAAGGTATTGCTAACTAATATTTATATTAAGTGGGGATTACATTTTGAGAGTTGTGTAATTACCTTGCTTTACAGCCTTTCTAAAAAAAAAAATAGATTAACTTTTAAATTTTATGTTATTTGCTGTAAATAACAATGATGCATTTGGTGCAGGCATAGGATGAGGGAACCAACAAACTCGAAGAAGAGCCCTGTCAGATGAGCAGCACCATCATCCTTTACAGTTTACACTGGCAGTTAAATTTATTCTGTTCCAAATAGAGAGTTCCTCTTTTCTGGGTTTCCAGTAGAGAGTTGATGTGCTCTTAGTGATGTACGTTTCACTTGCCATTATCAGCAGTTTACTGAAGCAGCTGTACAACACACAGTGTTCTTCTGCATAAGCATTTTGCAGGGAAGGTTACAGAAGCATCCAGTGCCACTCATGAGGAAGCTAACCTTAGGCTAAAGTAAAAGAAGGGCAGAAGTGTTTTTTTATTGATGATGCACTAACCCACTGGGTTTAGAACTGTGCCTTCTGGTTGACTACTTGCTTTATTTGGAGCCCAAAAGACAAAACTCACTGACAGACATGATGGTAATCTAGTAGTGGGAAAGATGAATAAGATACAAGAGGTTTTTATCTTTCAGCACTTCCATTATCCTTGTTGGAGTTTCAGTGAAGGAGCTTTGCACAATCTGAACAGGCGCTGGGGTTGGAAGGAAGTACATGGAATTAGAGCAGTGGATGTGGGTGGCTTTTATTTACTTTGTTTTTGGAGAGAAGTCAACTTCTGTTGCAGATGTAAGTTTTGAAAAATATAAACAAGAAGCAGACTCCATGTAACTATACCATCAGTTAAGTTGGTTTAATAGCATTTCAACTTGTTAATAAAGCAAACATTTGCTAATCTTATCTCTTGTAAGCAGGAAGGAAGTTAAAGTGCACCGTAATGCACATTGCTGTCAGGAAAAGTGGTTTATAATATCATATGATATAATTTGCAGTGAAGCAAAACCAGCAAATGGCTATGTGGGAGCACTCTTTTATCCTCTTGATTTAACTTCTTCCCCTCCCTTCCCCTTGGTAGCTTCGTTGCTGCTGTTCTTCATTTCCCTAGTTCTGTGGATCCTTAGCATTTCCTGCTGTAATCTGCTGGGATATCAGCAGCCGGGCTGTGCAAAGATCATACTACTGGAGACCACATGAGATGAGGGATAAATGGTGTGAAATTTCCTTCCCTCAGGTTTTTACTTTGCTTTCTCCTTGGATTGAGTGAGCTACTTCGAGAGCAATCAGCATGATCGTCTAATTGTACTCCAAGGAATGCTCTGGTATCAAGACTGACAAATGATGGGCTGAGGAGAGAGGGCACTTGCTGAAAAATATAATTTGACAGTCATTTTTAAAAGGGTGAATGTCACTGATTGATAATGAAGCAAATATTAATTCCACTGTCGCACGTACCTGGTTTTTCCCCCCTTTGCTCTCAAATCCTCTTGTGCCATTCTCAGTTCTACCCAATGAGAGGAAGGTTCTTCTTTGCTTCTAAAAGAAGCCTAGCTCTTGACTAAATGTAGGTTATTAAGGCCATGTTAAGCTTCCTAAATAAGCAAACTTCCTGGAGCTGTTCCATGCTCAGCACTTTACAAGTCAGCCTGCTGATATTTAAATAAGCCTAACTTTGGGCTTCTGTTAAAAATAATAGCCAGGAGTGTGTGGGAGGGGTTTGAAGCACTGGAGTCGGCAATTGCTGCAGTGTCCCGCTGCTGTTGTGTGGAAGAGAATGAATTGCTGATTAATTCTATAGTTTTGCATGCAATACTGATTTCTGAAAACACTCCCCACCTCCTTTGTCTGGAAATGATCCCATCGTCTGCTGACATTTGAAAGAATATACAGCTTATCTGTTGTGAAGTCCACTGAAAAATAATATACTATTCAAATGTTAAATATAGGGGCAGTTGGTCTTTTTATACAACTGCAATAGGTCTGTGAGGAAATTTTCAATGATGAAAATGAAAAAAAGTTAAAATAGTCATAATTTACTGCTTTAGTCTGCAGGGCAGCTGTTTTCTGCCTCTATCTGTATTCTAATAAGTCTTTTAAATGAAGAGATTTATGAGATTATTTTAATTTTGATGTCTTTTTAATGCTTCATGCATTTTAAATACAACCTTTTAATAGTTTTTGAGATTGAGGAATTTAATTTTATTTTATACTGCAGAAATAAATGTATTCTCAGGAGACTGCACCATTATTACAGCTTTTTTAATTTTTTTTTTTTAATCCAACATATCTGGCATATACAACTGTAGCACCAACCAGCAGTGCTGCACTTTGCATTGAATGCGAGGCATCATTAGAGCTTGAGAGACAATCTGGCTAGTAAGGGTACTTAAAGCAAAAACCAACAGAACTCTGCTTGCTGTGGGCAATAACCTTCTGTTGAAAGCTCGTGCTACAAAGGTGAGAGTCAGGATAGTTTGAATGCAACAGAACAGGACTGGTCCTGCTCTGTAAGGTGCCTCCACATCCCTCCTGTCTGCTTCTGCAGTGTGTGTGTTGAGGACAAGCCCCGCTGCATGCTGCATGGGCTGTTCTGGAGCAGCCCTGGCCAGCTGCCTGGTGCCAGCTCTCAGGTGTACGGCTGTGCATGAGCCTGATTCTTAACTCGTGCAGAACTCCTCTATCAAAATCTTGTGCTTTTGCTTTGATTGCAAGCTGTTAATAGAAGGCGTATATTTAATGTGAGAGCAGAAGAAATGGACAAAGGGCTTCAATGAAGTAGGGGGAGTGGCAGACTCTCATCTAATTTCAGCCACCCAAAAATGAAGTATTTAGCTAGTCGTAGATCTTTCCAGAGCTCAGGTAATGGACCTTGCTTGGAAGGGCACAGTGTGTGTTTTAACTGTGGTTGGGAAACGTGAAGCAGATGAAGCCTGGCAGCCAGGAGAGTGTGGCAGGTGATGCAGAGGCTGGCTGGGTGCATGAACAGCACAGTTCGCAGTGGCAGGTCAGTGCTGCTGACCAGCTAGTCCTACCTCTGCAGCAAAGAACAGCTCTCTGCAGCCAGAACCTGTTCCAGCAGGCCTGAGTATTACAGTGGCTGGCATGTCTAATTGTTAAATATTGAAAATGAGCTTTGTGTTTGAGAAGACGTGGCCTGTGCTCTTCAGGCTCTGTGAGCTCTGCTGAAGAGAGCATAGAACTTTGTTTAGCTCCATGCTGATCCCATGCTTACCAGTGGGTACCTGGGTGACGTGAATGTAGCACTTTGAGTCACTGTTGTAGTGACTCACATGAATGTGCTTAAGTCAGCCATACGCATTGCTTTCTCATCCTTCTGGAATACTTTGGTTGAGATTTGTCAACTCCAAGCTGTTAGGCATGTGAGGGATCAGGGAAGAACCTCAAGTATTTTAAGAGAACATCTTCCAAGCCATTATTTCTGCCTTATCTTTCAGCAAAGCTTGAAATGGTGTTAAAAAAGCAATTGGAATGTTCCCAAACAGTGCAAGAATCTCATCAGTTCTTAAAATGGTGAAGCCACACCTGGGGTACTGTGTCCAGTTGGGGCTCTCAGTAGAAAAGAACATGGACATAATGAACAGAGTCGAGTGAAGATCCACAAAGATGAGGAAGGGACTGGAATACCTCTCCTACAATGAAAGGCTTAGAGAGATGAAACTGTTCAGCCTGGAGAGGAGAAGGCTCAGGGGTGACCTTATCAGTGTAGATCAATACATGAAGGGAGGGTGAAAGATGAAATCACACTCTTTTCAGTGGTGCCCAGACATAATGAACACAAACTGAAACACTGGAGGTTCCATCTGAACCGAACACTGACACAGGTTGCTCAAGGAGGTGGTGGATTCTCCATCCTTGGAGATATTCAGAAGCTGCCTGGGCATGCTCCTGGGCAACTGGCTCAAAGTGACCCTGCTTGAGCAGCGGGGTTGAACCAGGTCCCCTCTAGAGATCTCTTCCAACCTCAACCATTCCGTGAATTTTTACTCTGATTTGCGTTAAGTTTCATAGAGTGACTTCAAGAGAAAATACTAATTGAATGAATTGTGTGGATTTTCATGAATTAAAATAGTCTGTGAGGAAACAAACACTAGGGTTGGAATGTAAAGTCAAGAAGATGGGATGAGCAAAGCAAAGGTGATGTTGTTCAAGGAGAGAATTGAATGAGGACTTAAGAGATCCATTGGGATTTAATAAATGCAGCTACTCCATCAAGTGCAGGAAATGCTCTGGACTGCAGCTGTTAGAAACTCTCAGAGGAAGGGAGGAGAGGCCGTGAATTCTTCCAAAGGGCACCCACATCTGGCTGCTGCTGGAATTAAGATCAGATAGCTGCTTGGCCTGAAATAATAGACTGGTCTTCTGTGCCATTCTTATAAGTAGCCTTGTCACTATAGGGGAGCTATTAGGCAGTTAAGTCAATATTGTGTGTGGTTAGAAGGGTAAAGATCAGCAATGGAAGCTCGTATTTGGATGAGTAAAATCCGAGAGAAAGATGTATTTACTTTGTAATCATGTTGCAGAAATGGAATTTTCTGCATGACTAGGTGCTAACAGCACCTGAATGTCCAGCTTCACATGCATCTGCCCTGTGACAGCAGTTACCTGGCTCAATTAGTGACAACAAACACACAAATGGTTATGTTTTATCATGAAATACAGCTGCTAAGTTACTCAGTCCACTGAATGTCCCTGTTTTAGTACTAATTCCTCTGTTGCAGTATTTCAGGCTTCTGAGGTTTCTAGAAGGTTAAAATACAGGGCTTGGAAAAAGTAATCTTGTAGTTATCAGAGAAGGAAAAAAGGAAGGAAGTGAGTAAAAGCAGGCGAGAGACAGTATCTATCTTTCCAGCTGGTTCTACTTATTTTGAGCATTTCTGCCCTGATCTGCCTTGTGTTAGTCAGGCTAAAGCAACAATATTTGCTGTGCATGCATGTGAGATTTCACTTTAGGTTTGTAATTAAGAAATTAATTAAAATACTATACAGTTTACTGCACAGTCTATCAAGAGAAGGGCAGTTTACAAGATTTTCCACGTGTGTGCTATAAATTCAGTGCTACGGATATACAGGATCGTATTCACAGTGACATCAAAGTTATACTCCTCCTGCAGAGGAGTATCACGAAAAATTATTGTGAAGGACTGGTTATAAAGTAGTTGTCTCAGCAGAAACCTGACCAGTAAGAATGAAAATTTCAGTGCTGAAACACTAACATGGAATCTGAAGAGAGAGGAGGCAAGAGGAAGAGATGTAAAAAACCAAACCAACCAAACTAAAAAGAAACTCCAAGCTTCTGACTTTGCCTGCTGTTTTGTGAGGTTACTGATGAGTTTCTGCTGTCAGCCTTCTGTGGATGATGCCCCTTTAGCAGGAACGTGTCAGAATTCAAAAGTACAAGTCTGAAAGTTGTAATTCAGTTTTGCACCATTGCCAAATCCAGTGGTACCGTTACCAGTTAGGTGATGTAACTGCAGCCATTTCACTATCCACAGAACTGAGCTAATCTTAGCTGAAGACACTAAAAAAGACACCTTTTTGCAGATTCTAGGTTGTGACTGACCTCACTTTCAGTAAAATTGTGGATTTCCTCCTCTTATGTGTTACCAGGCAAATAAAGGAGAAATACTTGAGGTGATGCTGCTTATTAAAAAAGTGCCTCATAATGTTTAAGGTCAATTTTTGGAAAATGGCGTATGTGAAGATACTGGCATAAAAACTGTTCATTTTCTGTCTTTCCAGTGATGAAGGGAAGAAAAAAAAGGGAGTGAAAATGAGGTATGTATAATAAAAGTGATACAGAGTGGTATTAGCAAAACTCTTTTTCGAGTGCCCTCTGGAAAACGTCAGGTGTTACATACCTTGAGAGGTACTGCCAGAAGTGATGCAGCAAAGGCCATGGAAAAAGCAAACCAAGGTAGTATGGGTAGGAAGATTTAAAACCAGAAAGTGTAGCAGACAAAATCAAACATCACACTCCTGTATCTTCTTGTTATCAACAGGAATTGAATTAAATTTTGCAGTGTAGCAAATTATTGATCTCTTTTTCAAGGAAGTTTCATCAAAGTGTTGAAGCTTTTGAGGATTTCGCAAGAAATGCTAAACAGTCGGTATGAACAGGGATAATCACTTCAAATACAAGGTGGCTCCTCCCTTCCCGCTGTATCTCTGTAGCAAACAGTCGAGTTAAGCAGTGCTAGTCAGTATGGACTGACCTGGTTAGTGTGCAGGAGGAATCTGCTAGTTTGTTACAGGAAGGCTGTTGGTGCTAAACTGTAATCTGCCACCTCTGTACACAGCCACCTAATGAATCTGTTTAACACTTGCAGAATCACAGAATGCTTTGGGTTGGAAAGGACCTTAAGATCATAAAGTTCCAATCCCCTGCCATGGGCAGAGATGACTCATACTAGACCATGTTGCATAAGATTCTGTCCAACCTGGCTTTGAACACTGCCAGGGATGGAGCATTCACAACTTCCCTGGGCAACCCATTCCAGTGCCTCGCCACCCTAACAGTAAAGAACTTCTTCCTTATATCTAACCTGAACTTCCCCTGTGTAAGTTTGAACCCGTTAGCCCTTGTCCTATTGCTGCAGTCTCTGATGAAGAGTCCTTCACCAGCAGCCTTATAGCCCTCCTTCAGATAGTTATTCAGATTTTTGGTATATTATAGCAGTGTAATCTGGGGCAGATTTTTGCCTTCTGAGTGACGCCATGTTTTGTGTAACCAGAAGCCCTCTCTGACTCCCTGAAAATGCCTCCCAGACTGTTTGGGAATTATGCTATTGTTGATATTGTTGCATAAAGTAGCCTAAAACAGTCGGGTGAATTGCAGCACCCGACTGGGGGATTCCTTACCTACCAGCATACATAAACTAGTCTTTGTTGAAGTGACATTGGTATATAACTTGTATAAGAGTGGAACTGAGAGTTGCTTCTATGAGGATGTTCCAGTGGATGCTAGTGGATCGGCGCAGGCAGGTGTCAGTTGTGGGGTTTTTATTTGATTGTTTTTTATTTCTACTTGAATATTGAGCTTTTGCTGTTTCAGAGCCTGTTTACTCACAATGAGAGTTCCCTTCTGTGCAACACCATAGTATCTGCTAATATTAAGGCATATATGGGAAGAAAAAATACAATGTAAGATCAGCTGCGTTAGCTCAGACTGCATAGAGAGTCAGAGGGAAATATTGTGGAAATTGTGTGGAATATCATAGTTTTGGGTCCAGAACTATTGCTCCTTATCTCATAGGTGGAGGCATAGAAGGGGAGATGGCTTGTGGACAGAATCTTGTTTCTTTTCCTTAAATGCTAGGAGATGCGAATTGGCTCAAATGTCTTCATTGGCCCTTGGAATCAGAAGGGAAATAATGAAGAAGGACATTATGGCTAACACTTCTTCTGACCCACAGTTCTTAGTGGGACAGTGCCTTGATTGGTGAAGACTGTATGTGATTTATTGTTATATTCATGTATGAAAGGCGTGCTGCAGCAAATGGTAGAGTACTGTGTGTTTTCTGCAACTTCCAAAGCCCTAAGTGGCTTAGCACCTGCCTGCTTCAAAGACCTGCCTTTCATCCTCTTTCACTATCAGTTTGGATCAGTAGGACCTTTGGCTTGCTGTGAAGGGAGGAAGGGTCCAAATGACTAAGTGGTCTCTTAAAAGGTTCTTTTATTTTGGAATATTTTTGCCTCTGCCACAGTTTTTACTGCTTCAGGTGGCTGCTCATTAAGTGGCAAAAGAGACGGAAGTTGTCAGGGTCCATTCATTGTGTGTCTCCTACCACGAATATGATTCAAAGACTCCCCTTTGGGTTTGACGAACTTCTTTTGGAGCTTTTGTAAGGCTGAAACACTCCCAAGCAAATTAAATTCCGTCCTGGATGATGAAATATAGATGAACACACTGAGCATGAGAAACTTGATAGCTATTTGTGAAACAGTTGAGCCTTTGTAAGTACTACGCTCTCCACCACGTTGTGAGATGTATTTATTTCATGCGCATTTAATAATGCAGTGAAGATGATGCCCAAAACACTGAAGTACAATGAGGAATTACTAGTTTTGTGCAAGCAAGGTAAAGGCACTGTGTATGATGGCCCCAGAGGATATGCACGATACAGAAAATGAAATGAAATAAAAAAAAGTGGCAGATGACTGGTTTCTGGATATTGCTAGGTGAATTTATTAATTGCTAATGGAGCACTAAGCCATGAATTAGTCATTGCCATTGTTTCAGTTTTATGACTTTCCTCTTAAATACAGATTTGTTAGGAAGGAATCAAATGTCACTGGGCAGTGAATTATACAGAAACAAATTTATGCTTGTGAATGGTGATTTCCCATAATAAGTTACGACTTTAAAAGGACACCATCAAGGTATTTGTCATAGTTTCAGCATGACTTCGCTGTTATCAGTGGTAACCCCTTGTGCTCTGGATAAGGGAAGTTGTCATACATTTCTTCTTTATGTTTGATCATGTGTGAAAGAAGTTTGTCATTGTAGGTTTTCATGCTATAAAGTTCCTAAGTTTCAGTAAAATAGCAGTAAAATATTTTGCTTTAAAATATTTATGTTAGAACTACGTACATATGTAACCACATATAACTATCTTCTGGTCACCTTACGCATGTACAATCTTTGAGAAAGGCTTACCTTGGAAACCTCAGTGTATCTAGTGGTCTTAAACCCCATCCTGCTATAGTCATGGGCTGGCTAGATCATGTCTGGCTTGTCAAAATGAGTTGCATGCTCTGTTGGGCTTTGTAAAGTAGTTCTTGTGCTGGTGGGTTCTCACCTCGTATTCTGTGTTTGATTACTAAAGCATAATTTATAATGGTTTAAAACATAAACTAATGAAGAAAACCAGGAAACAGCTTTGTAGCTTGTAGCTCCAGGGACTGACATATATGTGAAAATGCCTCCAGCCCCTCAGGCTTCATGTGGAAGGTCATTCTTACTTTACTGTGTTGAGAGTAAAATCAAGCTTAAGTGTCTAAATTTTCTGGCTTAGTCTTGGCAGTTGTGCAGAAAGCAGTGTCATAGGTCTTGGCTATGTATGTTTCTAATATGGTTTTTCATTTGAGCATGATATTGTGTTGGTTGCTTAATAGGCAGTGTCATGCATATGCAAGGTTGTCCTTCTAATTTGGTTTTTCATGCTGTGACCAGGAGCTTAAAATATAAAACATTTATAAATGTAAAGAAGGGAATTTCTACTTCATTCTTTCTGTGTCTGTTTTGTTTGGTTTTGGGTGTCATTGCCACCCCTCAAATATTGTTATTTATGCTATTTAGATGTCTGCAGACATTTTAACACCGTATTGCCTACTTTAGTCCTTGTCTAGCTGCACTTTATGTCACCGACTCTTGTATTTTTCCTTTATATTTCATACTGTAGTGCCAGAATAAGGGTAGAGCGTATTCTTTCCTGTCTTGTCCCAGTTTGGATGGGAGAAGTGTCTGCCCTGCCATCACCCTGTTCTCTTCTTGCAGCAAAACCTGTGTTACAAGTCCCAGCCTCTTCATGCCAGGCTGTACCTGGGCAGCCGTACTGAACGGATGAACTGGGAGCTGTTGCCAAGAAGCTCAGTGTGTCTCTGGAAAGAGGCAGATATTAAAGGCCAGGTTTGTAAAGGGATGAGGCACCTACGAGTGCTTCTGGGCACCTGACAGGAATCCGGAGAAAGGGCTTATGGCTCCTAAGGTACCTAAATAGATAGTGCCTGTCGGTAAGGTGCTGTCTCCACATTTTTCATGGTCTAAATCAGAGCCAGGTACGTGACAGAGAGCCGGGGTGTACTTTTCCCCGTGTCTGTGTGAAACTGGGGTTTTGTGGGATTCACTCCTTTGGTAGAACTAATGTGTCATTATAAATTTGTGTATTTAAATGAATGAATGCATAGCCTCAGTTGTGGGGATTCCAGTTATGTGAGGAACGTGAGCAGCTTCGAGATCAATAGGACTGAGCTTTGGGAAATATGACTAGAAAATGAACTTTTGTATGAGGGAGAAATAAAACACCAGGTGGGGCCCATGACTCTAGGGGTTTTCAAATGCTTAACAAGACTGTCTGCTTTTCGTTATCTCACCGTCTCCTTTCCTTGGATCTTTTCAAGGGGACTGAATTACAGTATTCCTTGGATTGTAATTGTGGACAAGGCAAGCTGTTTTTCAGCAGCTGCGTATGGCATTTCTCCAAGCTGATTTTGGGATGGAGAAACTCGTTTTCAGCAGTCAGGGTTTTTTCTGTATCAGCTGAAAAGCTGATGAGAAAAGGAGAGCCAGTAGGTATGGAGAGTAGGCAGTAGCACCATCTACACAGAAGAGTAACATAGGAGTAACATACTAACATGCAGCTCTCAGAGAAGAGGCATGAATAAAGGTTTACAGAAATGGCATTATAAAAATGTATGCTTTTCAAGATTAGTGAAGTGCTTACAACTTATTTTATGTAGCACTTCGGGCCGAAACATACGTTTTTTTTTTTTTTTCTCAAGCAAATTGCACCTGAAATACCATGCAAACAGCACGTTCCAGTGCAGTAACTCATGGTGTCAAGGTGTGGTGTAGTGCCTGACAGGAACACTTTCACAGGCTGTGTCATCTGTGTTAGAAATAATCTGCCAGTCTCTGTATTGCACACACCTGAGTTTATATGGGCAGCTGATCTGTCCCTGCACTGTGGGAAACTGCTGTGGACAACCTACTGGATGCTTTGGAAACATGTTTAATCTCAGGGTTTTTCTTTTGGTTTAAAGAAGGGGGATGTATTCTGAAGACTTTGCTATTTGAAGCTTTATCTTATAGAACAAGTAATGTTTAGCCAAGTCAGTCTTTTAAATCACTGTGTTAGTCATCTTGGTGATTGCATAAGGAACATGTTAGGAGCATTTGTCATGCCATGAGCCCTTGGCACTAGAATAACAATGGGGGTGAAGTATTAAAACCTTTGTATTCCTAGAGACAAACATGGCTGGATTGTTACACAGAGAGATCCTCTAAGTACTTGCTGTTGAATATATCTTTACATTAATTCAGCTCGTTTCTGAGACAACACACTGGAAGAAAGCATAATTTGAATTAATTATTCGCACATACGGCATATGCCTGATGTCAGCTAATGCTGCATTAAGGATAGACATGCTGGGCACATATTAAATAATAGAGTAAATATTTGTATTGTTTATGATAAACTAGTTCGTTCTGCAGATCCTCTTTGTTTGTGCCTCAGTAAACATTCCCATTGGGCTTATTTACTGTGATTCATATAGTGCAATATGTTAAGTGTTATAAAAAGTGTGTGTTTGAATTCTATTGCAAGGCCTCACTCTGTTTTCAGAGCAATTGATGGTTTAGTAACACTTTAAAATAACGTTGAAATCATTATGGCACCTTATTATTATATGGAATGTTTTCTTAGCATTAATCACGAAGGTTCATTTTGTGTCAGAAATGCTTCTGCAGAAGTTCCATTGTAATCTAACTGTAATGAAACATACATTTATCTCAATGTGTTTTGAAATATTTATGTCAAGTGATTATTTTAGGAAAGAGAATTAGATGCCCTAAAGATGTGCAGCAATTGAACAAAGAGGATTGTAAAAAACACCCAAACCCAAAATGAGAAGCCAAATCCAACCAAAAAAGTTCAGAAAAAAACCCAAGCTAAGATCAAGGAACCTTCCTAAGAAATTTAGGCACAGATCCTTACCTAACTGAGCATAAAAATACTAAGATCAAATTCTGTAGTTTTAGAGGATGAGAGGAAGCAAGAGTAGAAGAGATCCAGGTTAAATTTGGGAACAAATCTTAAGTTGACCTTTATGTTTTGTACTGCAGTTGAGCTCTTAGGAGGTCTAGTACCAGAATGGAGGCGCTTGAACCATGTAGGGTGGTATGTGTTTTTCACACTTAGTTTGTGCCAGCTGTAAAGGATTATTCCAAGGTGTGATTCCTTGGATTTCCAGCCTTGGCAAGCCTGACACATTGTGAGGTGCATCCTTTGGGGGATGTCCTGCATATGTTGTGGGTGATCTGCATATGCTTGTGAAGTCTGATGTGCTGGACTTAGAAGATGCTTAGGTTGACTTGCTGTCACCTCTGAGGCAGGTCTTATTTGTTGTGTAGATGTTGCTCCATACAGGAACAGGAGGCAAGCTACCAGACGTGGAAAATGACCAAAGCTGAAAGGAGGTAAGTTATTACTAAAGGCATGTGTCTTTTCTTCGTGTTGGTAAGCCAGGTAGGTATGCTGAATGGAGTCAGTTGGTAAGGATGGTGCACGCTCTCTGATCTGCCTGTCCAAGTGCTCTTCCTCAGCCAGTGAGCACACACGGCAGAGGGTCAGTGTACCAGAATCTGGTGTCTTTATTGAGAATGGCTCATGGGAAAGGAAGTAGAGGAATCCAGGGGAGGCCTTTAGTTTTTAGGGAAAGAGGGCGTGGGGATCTTTGGCTGCAAGATAAATGGGTGGATGTATCCACACCTCCTGCCCTCCTGAAGATCATAGTAGTGCGTGCGTGAATGTTTATGTGTGAAGTCGGGTATAACCGTGCCTTCATTACTCCCTCTTATTCTTATGTGTATATTTTCAAATGTGTAATTCCTTGAAATATGTTTATCAGAAAATGCCACCTGCAGAACATGTGTCTACATGTGTCTAGGTCCTGAAGCAAAACACCAAAAATGACAAGTCCCAGTTTCTGGATTACTGTTGAAACAGAACAGAAATAAATCCAGCAGTGTCATTTACGTGTTAAGGAAAGAATAGGCATTCTGAAAAGGCTTTAAATCAGGAGCAGTGCTATGGTGAACCTGACTGCAAACTCTGCAGTCCAGCCTTGTAAGTCATTTACAGAAGCAGTATAACTGTTGACAGAATGCATGATAGAACTGAGATCCTAAAATGTATAGATAAATGCAGGCTTCCCCTTTTCCATTACTGGGTCCCCCTTTTTCCCAGGCCAATATTCTTAGTATATTAACATCGGTATCATCACATGTGCTTAAGTTCTTCCACATTCCTGAAGAGCAGTATAAGCCATCAGACTTCCAGTTAATATAGATAACAAAAGGTCCCTGATAAGTAGTTTGATTTTCACTTTACAGACAGAATGAGGAGAGGTGTAAGGAGAGGTTAGTGATGTTTACTGTTAATTTGGGTATGCTGCAGTGAGAAAGAACTCTGCATTTGAGAGACAATTAAACTACAGTGGCCAAGGTGAACTGTCAATTGCTTCACCTTCCCAAGAGGTGTCAAATCCCTGTTCAAGACATGTGGCAAAGCAGACGTAGTTCTAAACCACCTCTGCACTCTCTGGATTTTTGGAGAAGTGGTCATTTTTGCAGTATGAAGCTGTCTTCAGAAGGCTGCTTGTGAAGGCTGTTCTGAATCTGCTACTTCTGAAGGTGGAGGACCAGAAAAAGGCATGCCATCGTACCTGGGCAGCAGAGTAGGGAGTTCTAGGTATGGGAGGGGATAATTGTCCATGGGTGCCAGAGGCTGGCTGTGCTTCTGTACTTGATCTGTTGGTGAAGCTGATTATTCTCCAGATTTTAAATATTTAACTGTGGCTGGTATAAACTTGACAATTGTATTGGCTTTCATAATTTATCCTTTATTTTCAAAGTACTGTGCATTTATTTTCACCAGGTTTTGTTCAGAACCTTATTAAAAGCCACCAGGGAAGTTTGGAAATAGGTATCCTTACTTTTAACAACGCATAAAAAAATTAGGGTGGGTTCTCCAAGTGAAATGCTGATAGGCAGTTCTGTACATGGGGACATGAAACGTGGAGCGGTCTGTGTGGCTGGCCTGCCAAGGCACTGGTGCGGAGAGCCCCCTGGTCTATGTTTTGCCTCAGAGCCAGCCAGGCACTACAGCTCCTCGCGCCCATTTGCTTTTCTTGCTCACTAATCGGCTGCAGTGTGTGGCCTGCAGAATAGGCACCTCATCAGTTTGTAAAGGAATCGGGAGTTTGTTATTTAGGGGAAAATGGGGATTAAAATAAAAAAGATTGATTTTTTTTTTTTTTTCCTAAGTGTCATTTGGGACTGGCTTATAATAAGATCCTGCTGCATTAAACAGTCTTTGCTTCGATTCTTGGCAGCACTACTTGGATTAGGAGTGTCTAGCATGCAACTGAAATCCAGAGATTGCGTGCCAGGTATTAAATAGTGGCAGAAACCTAGTGAAAAGTGGGAAGGCGCTTTCTAATAAATGACCTGTTATTTCCTTCAAAATGCAAGAATACATTTTGTTGATTGAGGTCTGGGTGTGTTTATGCATTTTCAGTTGAGATGAAATGATTTTGAAAACTAATTCTTCTAACACATGAGAAATATAGGCAATCAATTTGTATTAAAATATCACAAGTTAAAGCTGTTAATGTTATAAATTACCTATCCTGGGAATATTTTCAACTAGTTCTTGAAGTACAGAAAATTCCTTCTGGTTATTCCTGATGGGTATGTCTTGATTGGCTAGTCTTGGGTGGGATGTACAACTCCCAAAATACATATTTGTATGTACTAGGGGCTATAATACAGTGTGTTAACTAATTTTCATCTAGATTGTTATGGATTAATAGGATTTATTAATTTTCTGCCTGCTGCAATTCTGAGCTCTCTTCACATGCACATCCAAAATACTGCACCCTGGTTCGTATAATGGCTAGCAGCTAAGTCTTGCAGTAGAAGTGGTTGATATGCCAGTTTTGTGACCCAGCTGGTGACTGATGTGGCCTCCAGGAAAATGTAAGATTGTCTTCAAGTTGTTCCTGCTCTAATGGCCTCACACAGGTGCTTTCTGCCAACCCACATTTACTGGAGAGTGATATGCTGTGGCTGTTCCTGCTTTTCACCCAAGACCCAGGTGTGAAGGGTTGTACCAGTGTTTTATCTTCAGAGACATCTCCTCAACGTGCTACAGGCATCTGAACCAAACAAGTGGGCTGGGAAATGTAGTAGCAGACTTTTCACGGAGTGTGATGGTTTTGAGACAACCAGAAGTTTCTGTATCAAAGCCATAATGGAAAAAAATCATAACTATTTTTAAGAACTGACAAGAGGACAGTTAATGTAACATAGTGAAAACGAGTAGAAGCGGGAGGCTGTGGGCTTCGTTCCTGCGGAACAAATGTATGTTTGATGACCATGGAGCCCTTTGCTTGAAGCAGTTGCATGCAGGAGCACTTCAGGGTGATTTCTGAATTTTGGAAGAAAAGGAGAAATGTAATTTTGCCGAAGTTTAGCAATTACGTACCATAGTTAATTAATCATATAATTAAGTAAAATGAGACCATATTTCTTGAAATGTGTCAGATAATTATGATACATCTTGGTAATTGCGTGCAATAAAATTAATTAAACATATAATGCAAAGAATCAGGAAAATTATTACTTGAAATGATTGATCCCAAACATAGGTCAGAAAGATCTATTTCCTTGTATTCAGCCATAACCTTGTAATCCACTCTTTTCTGTTTTTGAAGGCATTGCAGATTTCCAATATTAGCTTTTTGCCTTTATATTAGTTCTTGGTCAGAATTTTTCTTGTGATTCTTTCATCTTTATAATAGTATTGGTCATCTAGTATGAAAATCCTTGGATCTCTCCTGTTAGATCGTTAGTCAGAAAATAGATGTGATTGTTGGATTGTGCTGATTCTTGCTTCATTGCTGTGAAGTCATGCACAGTATTTGTAAAAGAAGAGAAGGAAAAAGGAAACAAGAAGGAAACAAATACTACCCAAGTGTAAGCCAGCATGCTCAGAGCTCAGAGGTGTTTTAATACGTTTTATTGGCATTTGCCTGAAGCATCAAGCACACAAATACTCTCCCTTGGTATAGAGAGCTAAACTGACCTCCCTTTCAAGTTGCAACATTTTTTATAGTTAGTTCTCATTTTCATTACTGCTGGGAGGAAATTCTGCTGCTACTGGAGATGAGATACTCCAAGAAGGGGAGGTGGTATAAGAAAACCCTATAAAATCATGCTTGTGATACTAATTTTTTCACCTCAGGCTTAATAATAATTTTATGGTCATTTTTGAGAAGTTTTTTAGCCATAATATTTTATCTATCTTTATGGTGCCTTACGCTGTGTTTAATCAGTGTAATTATAGAAGGATAATTAAATATAATGCTACTTAGTTCTTAAGATTTTTACACTATTGCTGCTAATGTAACAAAAAACCCCTTTGTAAATCTTGATGTCTACAGAAAGTAAAATATTGGTGCAGTATATTCAATATGCCATTAAAAGGGAAGTGGTGGTGCTTTTTTGTTGGTATGGCAATACGCATCCTATATTCATTAGTTCATTGGCGGTTGAAGAGACTTTTAGCAGCATGAAATCAGCTGAAACGAAGGAGGCTCATTCCTTTTGGGATGTCCAGATTTTGAAGAAAAAGCACTGGCCCCAATTTAGAAAAGTACTTTGACATGTGATTAAACACATCTTCAGTAAGTAGGATTCTTGAGTGCTTATGTTGTTACAGGTTAACGTGGCCAAATGGACTGACTTGGCTGTTTTTGTTTTTATATATCTTGTCATATCTTTTGGAAAGCAAGCCAATGATCTGGTGCCAGTTGAGGTCTTCAAGTCAGTGGAAACTTACTGGACGTATTTCCTTCTGCAATTATATTCTTTGATAAAGTGATGTTGTATAAAGGGCCTTGTTAAAATCCATGTTAAATCATAGAATCATAGAATCATAGAATAGTTAGGGTTGGAAAGGACCTTGAGATCATGTGAAAAGCCATGCACAAATCATGTAAAAAGCCAAGCAGATGTGGCTTGAAGAAGCCACATCTTACAGCTTGTTGTGCAACCAGTTTGATTCTTTATTTCATGTTAAGTGAACTCTGGACATTTCTACACTGGAGCACAGAAGAGGCCACAAAATGCTCAGGAGGGCTTCCTGAGAGGAAAGGCTGAGAGAGCTGGGGCTGTTCAGCCTGGAGAAGAGAAGACCTTGGAGCAGCTTCCAGTGCCTAAAGGAGGCTTCTAAGAATGGCGACAAGCTTTTTTAGTAGAGTCTGTAGCAATAGGACAAGGGTCGATGTTTTTAAACTGAAAGAAGGGGGAGTCAGGCTACATAATAAGGAAGAATTTTTTTTTTATGGTAGTGTGGTGAAACAAGGGACCAGGTTGCCCACAGAGGTGGTAGATGCCCGATTCCTGAAGCATTCAAGGTCAGGTGGGACAGGGCTCTGAGCAACCTAGTCTACTTAAAGATGTCCCTGCTCACTGCAGGGGATTTGGACTATAGATGAACTTTAAAGGTCCCTTCCAACCCAAGCCATTCTGTGATTCTGTGAAGTTGTGCCAGACCTTTCCCATTGTCAGACAGACTTTTCCATAGCTGGTAAGATCCACATTCATCTTGTTTAAATCGAGAAGAAAGAATCCTATGTAGGTAAGTGGGTGTGAGGGGGTATGTTTCAGTGCTGCTCAAACCTCCTTGTGATGCTGTTGTGAACAGGATGAAGGATGAATATATACATTTATAAATATATGATGAAGATATAAATTTATGAATATATAAATTTAATATATAATTTGCTCTAAATCTATTCCTTTAGCCATTAAAGTTCACATTCCTGACTTATCGTTGGGTGAAAAACCTAGATTGAAAGGTTAGGTTGTGCTCTACTATAATAAGCATCACAGCATCCTCCATCCCTTTTCAACTAGGTGGAAAGTATGGTATTTGAAAGTCCTGTAAGTATAAAGAGCATGTTCAGTTTGATACCAGTACAAAACCTTTTCACTATGTGCACATTAATTAATGCACACTAATTGTCAAGCTTGTTAGTCTGCTCAGAAGACAGCCAAGACTGAATGCACTCATCCTGCCTAGCTCAGAGCTGAGGCTTGTTGGCAAGGCTGAGGAGAGATGATGCCTTGATTTTGTCATGCAGCATCGCTTGTCTCTCCTCCTCCACAGTATCTGTCAATTAGACACCTCCACAATCATCATCTTTTGGCATTTCTCTGGGGAACTCTGGGACCAGCTTTTTAATGTAATGGTGCTAGCCCCAGTCATGCCAAAAATTGTGTGCGCTTTCGGATGGTGGATGCTGCCATGTTTCGCACATGCAGGTGTCAGACGTGCAGGTTTGGACCTTAGATTGGCACTGGCTATTTGCTTTGGAAATAAGTGGGATAATGTTCCTCACTCATGCTGTCTTATTAGCCCTGAGCTGTATTTACACATCAGTACCCTACATAACAGTGATTCAGAATTGATCTGCCATGCAAACACAAAAATTGAAAAAGTAAAATCATGTTGCATGTTAGTAGCCTGGCAGTGGTACCCGATGATTTCATGCCTTTGAGAAAAATGGAGGAAAGATATGCTAGAAAAATCTGTGAACTAGATGGTTCTTCACTGTGAATTTCAGATCAGAGTAGCTGTTGCTGGCAACAGTGTGGTGCCATGCTCAGGCTCCCTCTAGAAAACTTGCAGAACCTGCCTTCCAGGGACAGGAGCACAGGATTTGGGCCATGCCTCCACCAGGGGAGCGACTTGTAACTGGAATATAAAACTTCCCTCCTGTCTTCTCACTCTTGTCAAAGAATTCATTTTGCAAACTAAAACTGTTTTCCATTTCATTCTCCTAGAGGAAATGTGTCTTCTGTGGAGGAAATGCCTCTCTTGCAGGGAACTTAGGCACAGCTCGTGTGTTACCTGAATGCTGCCTCTGCCCTACTTAATGTGGCAGTGATAACAAATACTTTGTGGAGTTTTCATAGTATGATATTAAGTGGTAGCCCGAAGTATGAGAGCAGTAGTACATTGATTTGAGGAGTGTTGCAAGACAGTATATGCAGGGTGGGGATGGTCAGGGTTTTGTGTAACTGATCATATTAAATGCCTTTTGCTCTGCTAATCCTTGCCAAAAGAGAAGGAACAGCACAGTTTGAAAGTGCTCAGCCGTGTCTGAAGTGATCTTAGTGGAGATGAGCAGCTTCTGCTCTCCTTTCACTTCCAAGAAGATTCCTAGCACCCTTTCGTGTGACCCATTACAGCTGCTGCTCCTTCCTTCTTGGTGCAGCTTCATGGGTTAAGTTGGGCACAGGGGCATTAGTAATTTTGGAAGAGTTGAACAAGGCCTGAAAAGCATACAGTAATACTCAAATGTGGCTTTTAAGGAGCAAAGCAGCTGTCAAAAATGTAGAAGTATCAATACGTAATACTGGTACCATGTATTACAGTGGTTGTTTACTATTCATAGCATCAAGTACGCATTCCTTTACTACTTTGGAGGTTGAAGTGGGATGCAAATGTTGCATCTGCCTTGTAGCAGTGCTGCACAAAAGTAAATTGCATTTGTATATCCATTTCTGTGGAATTAAGTCAGAGTTTATGGAGGTGTATATGTAGAACTGCTTGGATTTAGATTCCGGGCTTGGCTAATACCCCAAGCTGTTTTATTAAACATATACGAATGCCCCTGTGGTTACCGCTGTGGTACATTTGCAACTTCTCTTCACATTTCAGTGAAATACAACATGGCAGCTTCTCATAGAAATATGTCTGTGACTTTGTTTGTTGCTTGGGAAGGCACTGGTGCTGAATCTTTTGTTGGTGGGCTCATGAAGAAGACATTGGATATCTCTGTGTGGTATTAGAACTTTAATGAGTTGAAACATCTTAGAAACTGTATTTTGTGTTTGGAATATGAACAGGGGCTGTTTGGCTGCCTCTCCTGCCCCATTCAAGCAGTTGATTCCTTAGAATGTAAAGGATTCTTTGGCTTAAGTGAGTTTCTTTTACAGCACATAAGGGAATTTCTTAAAACAGCAACAGAAACAGGCTAGTTAATGAAAGAAGTGATTTTTAAAATGCCAGGTAATTCTTGGATAGTTGAGTTACTACCATGCTTAGCAAAGGTTTAATAAGGAAGGTTCTTTAATTATAAATAAAAGGTTTGGTAAGCAAGATGAATTTCTGCCAAGTAAAGAGCTTAGCCCTGCTTTGGCTTTCAGCAGAACCCTGTAGCCCCTTCTGATTTTTACCAGTGTGGCTCCTTTTAATGATGTGCTTTGGTTTTCAGTGGTTGGACAGAAAAAGCTTTAAGAAAGCTGTAGCAATTCATTAATATGGGTTTGCATTTGGAAGCTATTGGGTAATGAAGTCCATTAAAAAACAAGATCCAATGAAATGCAGTAATTTTGTTCTCTTGGGGCGTCATGTGAATGGGGCTACTGTTACAAGTTAGTGGTGATGGTCTTCTAATGGCACCAGAATCCTTGCTGCTACAAACAGATTTTTTCTCTTCACATACTTGGCTGTCTCTGATTGAGGTAGCTTCTTACCTGAGTGGTTAAATGTGTTTCAGAATATGTAGGTTTGTGTTGTGTCCCTTCTCTGAAAAACCCTTAGCAGAGAGGAAGGAATCGCAACTCATGGCATTGGATTCAAGAAAGGAAAGTGGCTCTCCTTGTAGACTGGGGAACCTTCTCTGGACCCCTCTATAATCTGTGTGTGTTTAAAAACCTTGTATCTAGCATAGTTCCACCCCAGTGTTTAAGGCAAATCTGTTTTTAAAGATGCATATATTCTTAGGCTATCTTCTGCAGCTTTAGGCTCAGAACTTCATTCCTTGTGCTTACATTCAGCACTGAAGAAGATGCAGTGGATATTCCTATGGGTTTCTTCCATCCAGTCTTATGCATTTTAAGGCAGCTGTATTTATCTTCATCAGTCTTTATGGGTGAAAAGTTAGCTCCCCGTTTTTTGTCCTAGAATTCCCCCTCCCCCTTTTTGTGCCCAGTCATTCTGTAGATGTTTGGGGTTTTTTTCCTTACTGCTTTTCAGAAGCAGCTCTCCTGCCTCTCCAGTAGGAGCTAATGGCTGCAGAAAACATGCTGGTACAGCGATCCAGATACTGCCTGCAAACACTAATTCCTTTGAGTGCTACTCGGTGGCATTTATTTTTCTTTTTCCCACCAAGCCATCTTTTCTCACATTCTCCTGCCTGCCCCCTCGCTCATCCTGCAAGCCATTCTTAGGACTGGCATGTTGCCCCATGGTGGTTATCAAAACATGGCTGCTGCTCTGTGGTTTCTCACCCCACCATTTCATCTGCTTGGTGAGTCTCCCACTACACTGTTTTGGCAGCTTGCCTCCCCAGAACTCGCTGTATTCAGCTGAGGCACTGTCTTACATACACAGGATGGTTCCTTGAGTGATGTGATCCTCATAATAGTCCTGGAAGGGGAAAGGTGATAGATGGCCATGGTGAAAAAAGATAGGTTTTTTTAGAAAGTGGAAGCATGTTTTTACTGTGCTGTCTCCTCTGGTCCATTTACCACTGAAGGAAGAAAGAAGTGGAGATGAGAAGCTTTTCTGGTAAATTAACCCTAGCTGGTTTCAGCTGATTAGTCACTAATACATTTTTGCATGAACACCTTGGACTGACAAATTCTGACTCCTAGCACCAGGTGGCTAAGAGCTTTCCTACAGAAATACGTGAGTATAAAGTGATATCTGCTGATGAATTCTTTTTTTAGTTAATGGGAACTGGCATCTTCTGCCATCAGCTGTAATTCAAGTAAATGATACTCTTTGTGACAGAAGAAATTAAAGTATATTGTGCAGCACACTGCCCCAACACGAATTTATGTTTTTCAACATCCTAAATTATATAAGCAACATCTTTACAGTCAAGGTTTTAAAGCTGATTAATTGTTCATGTTAGCGCGTGTTTCTTTGAGATCTTTGTGCTTTCATTACCCAGTTTTTCTTACCTCACCGGAATCACTTAGGGTGTCTTTTCATAGAGACAGGTGGAAAGAAGTTCTGAATTTCTTATTTGGTGCTTGATTTGGGAAATGCCTGCATACTTGGCAGTTTGGAATGTCAGGTGTCTCAGTAAGGAATTGGAAGACTATTTTTAGATAACGATGTTTTGGAAATCTTGCTTGTAATTTTCTTCCATAATAAAATGTGGTCAATTTAATCTGTTCTGCATAATTTCCAATCATGATACTACCTCTTGTGCATAAATAATTAACGAGGATGTCTGAGGTTGTTTGTATCTTTTCCTTTACAAAACAAATGACATAATGGCCACTACTCGGGATTAAAGACAAGATGGTCTTCAAGATTGAACATTGCTGTATGCTGCTAGCTGACCTAAATCAAGGTACCCAAAGTGATTTCTTCACCTGCAGAGACAACTTCAGATGTTGAAACTAATGCTAGCCAGAGTTGTGCAGCTTCTAAAACCTCCACAAGGAAGGTGCTGTGTTCACCGATGGCTGGAACAGCTGCTCTAATGAAACCCTTTGGCAGTTTCGGCCTTTATTTCTTTTGTTCCTCCTTTTCTGCCTGCAGTATGGGGCAACCAGTATTTATGTGCTTGACAGGGATGCTGTGGAGAGTAAGGAATGCCTGTGAAGTGCTTTGAAGTTGTGATGCACAGCGGAGTAACACTTCTATGAATAATATTTTCTGCTCCATTTTTCATAATAGCCAATTAATGTATTGAAAAGAAGTATAACTTTCAGAATCATGGCGGTTGATAGAAATGTACAGAATGCTTATCTTTTAAGATGTAATAAAGAAAAGTAACTGATGAATATGGCAAAAATCACTTGGAAGAGAGAAGTGTGTGAGTGAGTGTTCATCTTCCTAAATTAATCAGCAGCTTCCTTAAGATGGAAGATTTGACTATTTCAGGTCTACTTGTCATAACTAAGATATCAGCTAGGCTTCAGTATCTAGAAGTGTGTTTTAATTAATTTTCTCCTACACTTTAAACTGGAGGAAAATACATTACACTGAGGTATTAAGCAGTGTGTAAAACCACCTGTGTATCTTTCAGTTACAAGACTGAACGAAATGTGGGTGCTTAGATGTGTTTTATCTTTTACTCTGTTTGCTTGGGGATGTAGAACTGAAATTAGCCCAGGTCTGCAGACAGAGAATTGTACCACCCTAAGCAAGCTCAGTGGTATGAACTCCCCTGTAAACGCTGTTATCACCTCTTTTATCTTCTAATACTAGTTTTAGTGTGGAAACAAAGTATCTTAACTGAACCCCATGGACAGAGGTAAATGTGATTTAAATTTCTGTTTCTCTCAGCTGTAACTGGGAGAAAGGTCAGTATATTTTTATATTGGTATCACTAAGTAAAACCCACTAGATCATTGATTAACCCGCTATGCCATTCTTTTGATACAACTTTTCTTCTAATGAAGAGGCTGACTAGGTGACATAGAAAAGCCTTCCATTAGGTTTTTATTACCCATCTGCTTGGCCTTTAAAAGTTCCAGAAGAGTTAAGGAAGTGTTTAGCTTAGAAATTTTTTTAGGTAAAAATAAAGAAATAGAAATTTTTTTAGGTAAAAATAGAATTTTTCGGTGCTGGAGTGTTTTTTGTGTTGTTTTGCTATCTTACAAGCTTTTTCTCAATTGTTTAAATTGAAGTGTAGTATTTGAGGCCAAACAGACTGTTCCAGTGTCAGGCTAAAGATTATTTTCTGACTTTTTCATTCTCAAAATTCTTTGAATAATATTTCTGGTTTAACCTGAAAAAAGTATTACGACTGAAGAAGATGTTTCTTGTTACTGATGGCTTTTTTTTTTTTTAATCTGAAAATCTGTTATTTACGTAGCAATCGCTTTAATTTGCCATACTTAAAAATTTGCAGGAACTTTCTGTTCTTGAACAAGGAAATAGGTAGATGTGAATCTGGTCTTTCATGAACTCTAGATTTAATAATTTCAGATCAGTTTTGCTGTTGAGTCAGGTGACAGGCCCATTGCAAGTACAAGATTTTTTGTGTAATTCTCATGATCAGTATGCATAAAAGTGTATGTATGTGTATATCGATCATCTTTGTGTGCTTGGGCATGTAATTTATTTATTCAGCAGCAGTTCAATTTGTACTTGCATTGTTAAGAACTTCAGAGTTGGTATGTCATGGGTTCAGTAATTTTAACATAAATTATTCCTGGGTTGAAATTAGCTCTACATTTCCATTGGGAAAGAAATAGTATCACCTATTTAGAAAATTAGCCTGGGGTTTTACGTATCAGAGGAGTCAAAAGTGTTGAGGAATCACTGTGTTCACCATTGCAGAGTGATGCTATGTATTGGAGGACAGATTCCAAAGGAGTAGGAGATTGACAGGTCAAATTCAAGTGGCTTTTTTTAATGCTGTCAGCTTCAGAGTCTGGCTCCTTAAAACCGTTGCTGATATCTGATTACCTTGGTTCCCATCTTTGTGCTGCTTTTTGGTCTTTCTTTCTCTCACGTTGTTAGTAGTGTTGCCATTTTACTGCTTGTCAGCTGAGAATGTCTTCTCTCCCCAGTGTGTATTCTTATATTTAGGAACTTTATATCAGTGGTGCCAGGCCCTGGTTCCCAAGCTAGATTCCTTGTGATTTTTTTCAATATCTAATATAATTTAAAAAAGAAAAACTGTAACAACAAACATAAAATTTCTAGATTTCATGCTGGTTGAGAAAACCTTCATTAAGTGAATTAATTGTAATGTAGTGGAATTTTACCTGCCAAGATACCTGGGACATTAATTCTAGAAACAACCAGTAAATCTTGTGTGCCGGTATGATATTATTGATTGCCTGTGTTTTTAGGAAATAGAAACTGGAAAATTATTTAAAATGAGAGTTGAAAGTAAAATGTCGAAGGGGAGAAAGAATGAGCAACAGAACATAGAGAAGAAAATACACAAAAGGGAGTAAGTAGATAGTTCAGCCTTCCAAAATCAAGGATATTAGGAAGTGGTGCAGCAGCTGTGCGGGTGAGGACAGGACAGGTTGAGCAGCAGATCCCAGTACTCTTGAGACAAGCACAGGTAACAGAAGCATTCGGGAATAAAAGTGGGGTTGTTCTGAACTTTTTTGAAAATAGGGTTTGTGCCTAAGGACCCACTTCTGATGTGCCCGGGGGATTTGGGACCCCATCTCAAAGCACTCATGCATTAGGTATGTAAACAAAATGTTTTCCTTGGCTTATGAATTGCCCTGGTAGGGAGGGAAAGGCATAGAAGATAGTAGATGAACAAGACAACTTTGTGCCAATGGAGAACTGTTTTCTAGGAAGCAGAGCTTTGCACTTGCACAGCTTTGTTGTTTCTGGGTCACTGCTTCTGCAGGTCAGCGCACATCCGTGTTTGTACGCTCTTGTTGTGAGATTTAGTTGTCCAGAATTTGTCTGAGATAGGTGGAAACTTTAGTTTTTAATGCAGCTGAATTATAGGAATGAAGGTAAAACAGGGGCAAGATGTTTACTACTTGGAACAGTGTTTCTTTTCTAATACTAGGTTTTAGAAAAAGAGAACGTGTTTTAAAAGAAAAAAGTTCTGTTTCAGTGTCATGATCTATATGATGAAATTTGAAACCCATTAGATTAAAGTGGTAAAGAAATTAAAAATTAAAGTGACATTTCATCTTTAAGCTATCATTAATAGAAAGGAGTGCATCACAGTGGAATAAAATAAGGAAAGTATGTGAATAGAGTTCCGAGTTTTCTCACACATATGTTGTGTACAAGATACCAGCATTTGACAATGCAAACTTAATGATCCACAATAGGAAAAGTTAGGGGAGGCAAGCCGTAACACATGACAGTGAATTTACTAATTTCTTCATCGTAAAGATAATCATAGTTCTGAAATGCAGTGAAATGGGATGATTTTGAAATGGTTTGGTTAATGTGGGCCATATGAAACTGAAGTAGGTGGAAGAAAACAGGTGGAAACTTGAGGAGGGGAAATGGCCAGTCCAGAATTCTGCCTGCTGCTGTCATTTCAAATCCATAGGGTTTAGTGTTATATAAAAATACAATTTCCTTGGGCTTCCAGCTACTTGGAGGCAATAAATGGACTCCTTTGCCATGTTGTAATTATGACAGAAAAAGGAACTACCTACAGGATCATAGGATAATTCTGTCTGAAAGAGTCTTCACGAGATCTCTTGACCAGGGTGATCTGGGTGGACCTTCAAAGCCTCTGAGGATGGAGACTGAATAACCTCTCCAAACAGCCCATTCCACAGCTGGACTGTCCTTATGGGGAAAGGTTTTTACCGTATGTCCAGTCTGAAGCTCTCTTATTTCACCTCAGGCCCATTGTCTTTTGTCCCATCGTGGTCTGCTGTGAAGACCCTGACTTCATCTCAGTGACCCTGCTAAGAGTGCTAGGAGACTGTTGGTGCTCACAAAGCCATCTCTTCTCCAGGTTGAACATGCCTGGTTCCTTAAGCCTCTTCTCACAGGGCAGATGCTCAGGACACCAACCAGGCTGGGGGCCCTCTGCTGAAATTGCTTCATGTATTTTTTTGCATTTGTGGATCAAGGTCATGGTATTTTGGATGTGGTTTGATGAACTGTGGAGGGAGCGGGCATCATCCCTTCTCTCTGTCTGCTGGCTATGCTTCCGTTCACACAGCCGGGAAAGCTGTTGGCCATCTTTGCTGCCAAGGCACACTGCTGGCCTATGTTCAGCTTGCTATACACCAAAACTGTTTCCACCAGGTTGCTTCTCAGCCAGGCCTCAGCCTGTGGTGTGTATTTCCTTCCTGAGTGCAGGATGGGACATTGCCCTTGTTGAATTCCAGGAGATTCTGGCTGGTTCTTTCTGAAGACCGGTGCAAGATATTTCTTCCTCCAGGTGTAGGAAAGACCTCCAGGTCTCTTGCTCCTGAAATCCTTTCCAAGGTGACAGTGCCTTTTCAACAGCAGCAGCCAGTGCTGTGAGCAGTTCATTAAGTCCCATGGACACCTTTGGGCTGAATTCTCTTGAAATGTCGGACTTGATCCTCATCCACTGCTGGTCATCTCCACCAACCCTGCCCTCAGCACTGAAGCCTGAGAGTCATTGTTGGTGAGGGCTGGAGCAAAGAAGGCATGGAGTATCTCAACCTTGTCTGTGACCATGGTCACTAAATCACCTGCCTCTGTTGCTGTGTTCTCTGAAAACTAGAGAATTAGTTTTAAACATTCTAATTGCAAGCATGGGCACTGTTCTGTGAATGAAGACCAAGGTTTTCCTGGCCAGGTATTTTGTTTCTGTTGTTGGATATCCTATGCCAGTTCAGGGATGGAGGCTGGTTTGAACGATGATGGAATAATCTGTCTGCAAGGAAACTTTCAACTGCTTTAGTTAGGGACCCTCTTCCTCTGTGAAGCAGGAGGATTTTTATCCTTGATGTCCTTTGGACTATTTTTTCATGTCCTTCTTGACAGAGGTAATGTATTCAAGGGGAATATATGTCATTAATTTACAGTGATGGCAATATAAATGGCAGTATATTAATATTTTTCATACTCTATATTCCCTTCTCAATACATTGTAACATCCTGTTCACTCTTTTTGACCCCTCATGTGTATTGAGCAAATGTCTTCATTGAAGTGCCCATGATGAATCTTGCATCTTTTTTCCTGAGAGGTTATAACTAATTCAGAGCTCATCAGTATGTACAAGTGGCTTTAAATTTGTTCCTTCTAGTGTACCCTGCTCTGCACTTTTTTCACAGTGAATTTCATCTGCTGTCAGGTTGTCCAATTACCTAGTTTTTTAAAGGTCCTTCTGGAGTTCCTCACAATCCTTTGTAGTCTTGACTACCATAAATAGTTGTCTGTAGTCAGCAAATTTCACATTCTTATTACTTATAGCATGTCAGGTTTCAGTTATTAGTAAATATGAGTAACTGCGCCATTCATAGTATTGATCCTTTGGACATGCTTTCTTCCTGCACTTATTTTCTCCTCCTTGCTCCTATTTCCAATCATTTAGTTATTCTCCTAGTCTATGGCAGGAATGCACCTGTAAATGTGTGGGTTACTCTCTGAATGCTCAAATAGACTCACAGGAGTTATCAAGGCTGGTCTTCAACATGTTCTCTACAGTCAATGAAGTGGTCTTTGAGACTAGAATGTAATCTTAGGTTCCTGAATTCCCTTGGGGCCTCCCCCACCCCTCTGGAATATTTGGCCTTCATGACTATGTGTCTAGGTTTTCTAAGTAACTCTATACCTAGAAGCTTCTAGAAAGCCTGTCTAATGTTCTTCGCTCAGACTGTTATGGATGGGTTCTCAGGGCACTCCTGGCGGGATGAAGCCACCCTTCTGAGGAATTCTGCTGCGCTCTACATGTGCTTTGTAACTTTTGACTTCTCTTGTAGGTAATAACCAATGGTCTTTCTGCATTTCTTTGTGCCTCTAATTACATGGATTGTGCACAGCTTCTTACCTTTATCTTTGAGGCTGGAAATATAATAATACATTTGCATTAGTACCTCTGTTGTTATGATTCTTGCTTCTTTCAGAACTTGTTTGGTGTTTTGCAGCCCACCTTTGGAGCTGGAAGCTTAAGATACTGTTTGGAAAACATAATGAAAACTTTACAAAACCTCCTCTGTCTACAGAAGGTTTACACTGGTTCAAAGTGATACTGAGTGAGTAATTGGAAGAGAGATCTGTTGAGAGTAACAAAATAAGTGAACAGCACCAAGAATAAGAAAATCCATCAACTGGAAATAGCCAAGGTGGGAAGAGGACTTTGGAGGGGGGAAGTATCATATATTTGTGCCCAGTTCTGGCTTCCCAAGAGGTTGAGCACTGAGGACGTGGTTGAAGACAGGTGAGACCTCACCTTGATTCTGAACCAGCCCAGCTGTTCTTGTATTCTTAGAAATGATAAAACTACAAAATCAAAGTTTATGCAGGAGACGGAGCATATGATATCAGAACACTCAAAATAGAATCTTCTCCTTCTACTTGACCTTCAAATGCTGTCTCTGTTGGTGCTGTGAGTGTTATATGGTGACAGATGTGCTGTAAGTGGGGTCAAATTTGCAAATGGTTTTGAAACTGAGGAAGGCTTTTGGTCCTGAAAAGAGTAGACAGTTGAATTTGTCAATTTTCACTCTCTTTAATCATCCTGTCTCTGACAACACCAGTATGATAAAGAGTTGTCCATCCCTTGTCCATACATTAATTGTGATGGATAGTGATTCCAAGAAGGATTTTAGCTTCCTGGCCATTTGCTTTGTTTATCTCAACTGTTGATACCCATGTGGCCTAATGTGTCCTGCTGGAAGCTGCACTTACAGACCCTCTTACCTGTGGGGTGTATATGGCTGTTTTGGAGACTTTCTTCACCCTTGTAATCTCTTCTTTTTATACTTTATACCCATTCTATAACAAAGTTTTGTGTGTGTGCTTTATTATTTAGCCATAGTATTTTCTTCTTGACTTTTATTTTTCTTTTTATACATATAAGCCTGCTGTGACTCTAATAGGGTATTTTGTCAGTAGATGTCTGTGGATTTTAATTTACTTACTCTCCTTTAGGCTCTAGAACTAATTTCTTCATTTAGAAACAAAGCCCCTCTCTTACTTCAAGTTTAATGCACTGCTTCTTGATATGATGACCCCAAGAGGGGATCCAATATAATTACACTTTGACCACTGCTACTTAGTGGCCGAGTTTCACTTACTTCCTGGACCAGTTTCACTGTGTGATAAGAAACATGTATCTTGTGACTTTTGTGTGCTTGATGGTGAGTTTCCATAGAAAGTAATAAGTTTATGGTATTGAGAGTATTTTTCTTCTCTCTCTAACCTGATGTGACACTCCGCCAGTTGGCAGTCGGGTGGCTGGGGATGTCCATTGTTTCTGTTGTAACTCATACTGTTCGTGTGCGCACACAGCTGCCAAACACATTTGAATTCCAGCTCTGGCTTCCCCTCCCAATCAAAGGGGAGTGGAGGGCCAGTATTTTCCCACAAAAAACGGTATTTCTGGAGAATGTTTCACTCAGCCTACGTGTATTTTTGTCCATATCTGAGCAGAGAGTGGACCCCTTTCCTTCCAAAAATCTTCTTTACTGCTTGTCTCAATCTCTCAAAGTGCAATGACCCTGATAAAACGCATTGCTTTTTACAGTGTGTGTTACACTGTGATAAACTCTTGACTGCTGCAGTAGTTGCTGATGCTTACTTGGGTTTCTGATCTTCTGATGCAGTAAAGCTGAGAAAGCTGATGGTCCATAGGTCAGCTGGGCAGCGTGAGCCTTCAGTTCTGAAGCAGCACAGTGTATCAGCAGATGAATTTCATAATTCCACTCCTTTCCTTGCCCCTTTTTCCTAAACCTCAGTGCTATACGATGGTGTTTATTAGGTCAGATGATGTACTTTTCTCCAAAACATTCATACTGAAAAAATGAACATTTGTGATTAAAATTGATTTTTTCCCTTTGGGAAGTTAGAATAAAAGATGGTTACCTGCTCATTTATGAAACAGATTTATTCTGTTGACATGGAGGCTTGTTTGAAATGTAATTGAATTTCTGTTACCTAATGGAAAGTGACAGTTAACAGTATTTATTTTCCATTTGTGTCTCAGTAGATAACATAACACAATTTTGATTTGTAGTTAGCTTTGGAATCTGAGATTATTCTATCTCTGTAATTGAAAAGATGGGAGTGCAATGGCCTAATACAATCCTGGTTTTGTTTTTTTTACACCAGTAAAGGCAACATTAATACAGTAAACAGCATCTATTCTGGCTTAATTGTTATACTGAGGTGTTATTTTTGCATTCTGCCTTTCTCATTAGAAGCTGCCACATCATGATCTGGATTGATAATTCTTCCATTTAGACACTCTCCACAGCAGCTAATTTGCGGGAGCAATGCCTCCCTTTCCTTGCTCATTTCAGAGTACCTTTTTTACCTTGCAGCTAGAACATCCTTTTTTAGTCACAAAATTACAATTATATTTCTCAAAATTTTTTTTCAAAATGTATTTTCACAACGTGTCATGCTCACTTTGTATGGAAAGCCATTACTTCATCGTTAATGTTAAAACCAATGGGTAACAACTCAGTTCTGCGTCATTACATGCCTTATGCTGCAATTCACTTGCTACTTTTTAGAATACTCTAAAATAATTAGACAGCCTCTTCCCACAGAAGAAGTTATCTCTTCAGAGCCAAACCCATTCCTACTTGTACCCTTAAGTCTGGTGGCACTGAAGGAGAAACACTTTTTGGAGAGGTAGTTGTGTGTTCTTTTCTTTGCCATGGTGAAACCTTTGCTGTGCTGTCTAAAGTCTGGTCACCAGTTACTTGCCCTGTAGCTAACTGCACCTACAAAAAAATCTTTAGCACTCATATTAACACACAAAGGTGAGTGTTAATGCAGCAGGACCAAAGGTGAAGGAGCTTGTTTTCTCTTAATTGTCAAAGAAGAAT
Organism: Psittacula echo; assembly: GCF_963264785.1. Classification (NCBI taxonomy): domain Eukaryota; kingdom Metazoa; phylum Chordata; class Aves; order Psittaciformes; family Psittacidae; genus Psittacula; species Psittacula echo. The sequence goes on along the minus strand of NC_137735.1, from coordinate 19,382,635 downwards.
AATCAAGCACATTAAGTGTTTAATCTTAGGTGGTACAAGATGGTGCTTCAGGACAAGACGGTGGCTGTCTCAGTACTGCCTCCACTCAAACAACCTCCTTTCCAGATGGGCCCGAAGCAGGACACTAACCACCTGCTTCCACTGCCACTTTGCTATACTATTTTAAACCAGCAGTTTTTGAACCAGTAGTTGTGCACTAACCTATTACAGCATTTGGGAAAAGTATTATTCAGAACATATTTTTGGTATACTCAAGTGTCGTGTGCTCATGAAGTCAAGCTTTTTATAGTGTATCAGATATAAGAACTATTAATTATTCTACCACCAGATTTTTTTCTTCATGCTGATGAATAAATTAAGAAGTCAGGTTTTTATGGGCTGCCTTGACTCTGAAGTTGATTCAGGGATAGAAAATAGAAACATGGCACTGTAGTTTCTAAAATGGAAGCTGAGAGGAGTTTTTATACATCAAGCGCATGCTATCATGAAGGATTGTTTCACTGGGATTATTTTAAGGGATTGTGTGTGCCTGAAAACCACAGGAAATGGGTACTGATTTTTTAAAATGCAGAAATAGTTCCTGAACCATAGAAAAGCAGTGGGGTTTATAGCTTCTGCCTTTAGGCTTTTAGGTTTTAAATCACACAATAATTCGTATATTTTCAAACTGCATTTCATTAAAACTTCAGTGATTTCTAATATGAGCTTTGCAGAAGTTGAATTTATCTATTCAATAAATAGATGAAATAATAAATAATAAAAATGTATAAGATACCATAAATTGACAAAACCCCAAACTAATCTGAGCAGGAGACTAGCTGCATTGAATATGAACAAAAGTATTACAATGAAACATGAAATGTCATAATTTCAAAGCATCCTTGAGCTGCTCTGCAGTATTCACAAGCCACAGATTTCATCCTTTTCCCTTGGTTGGCCTAAAATAGTCATAATTTCAGACTTCCCCTAATTCAAGACCTGCTAATGAACAATTATTTCATGAACCGTTTTTAATTGTGCTGCTGAATGTGTAAATGTACAGTTTCAAGTGATGGATATCCAAGCCTGTAATGACTAAATATTGCAAGACATTTTAATCAGACCTGGAGTGGAGGAGATTTAAATGGGTATTCCCATGCATACTTCTTTACATACGCAAAAACACTTTCATGCAGAGGTACACGTACATGTATGCAGATAAGTGTGTCTGTGTGTGTATGTGTACAATCTGTTGCAACATTAGTTATCAAATACAGATGATAACCAACTCATGAGCACATGTATTTTCAGTGGTATGTAGTGGCTGCCATATGGGTGAGACAGTTTTATCACAAACACAAAAGCTTAATGTTCAGTACTGTTTTGTACTGAAAACATTAAAGTTGGTGTAAAATGTAATTTGCAAACTTTCAAGGTCTGAAGGACTCCCACTCTTTGTTCCTCTCAAGATCCATGGATAGTCAGCAGTCTCTGGCAGGCAGGATTTCCATAATTGTTCTTTTTTATTCCGAAATTATGACTGTGTGCTGACCTTTATTGTACTCTCCTACATGCCCTATTTTGATTATTCAGTCTTGGAGATAATTTCTAGTAATTTCATTAATAGCAGGAACATAAAACAACATAATTAGTACAGCATTTTGTGGAACAAGCAATCTTTCACTGGTAAGGCGGCATTTCAGTAGGCTTTATGTGGAAGATGTTGGGTATGAAATACACAGCAATGCTCCATTTGAGAAGGAAATACAGGGCATAGGTGTGCTATTTCATCAGTTGCTTTATGTTTAGTTGGTACATTCCTCCTGGAAGTGAGCTGATCTCTATTGATAACTGTGTAAAACAGCAGTTTTAGTCATAAATATGTGTTTCAAAATACTCAGCTGTACAGCAGAAATGAAAAGATATTTGAGAATTAAATAAATCTGTGGTAAGATTTCCAATAGAAATTAAAAAGCTGGAATTACTTAATTCTGAGCAGAGATTAATGGTAGAAACTGTAGGAAGCTGGTACAAGAAAAGCCTGGTGGCATAGAATCATAGAATAGTTAGGGTTGGAAAGGACCTTAAGATCATCTAGTTCCCACCCCCCCGCCATGGGCAGGGACACCTCACACTAAACCATGCCACCCAAGGCTCTGTCCAACCTGGACTTGAACACCCCCAGAGATGGAGCATTCACAACTTCCCTGGGAAACCCATTCCAGTGCCTCACCACCCTCTCAGTAAAGAATTTCTTCCTTAGATCCAATCTAAACTTCCCCTGTTTAAGTTTGAACCCGTTACCCCTTGTCCTGTCACTACAGTCCCTAATGAAGAGTCCCTCCCCAGCATCCTTGTAGGCCCCCTTCAGATACTGGAAGGCTGCTATGAGGTCTCCACGCAGCCTTCTCTTCTCCAGGCTGAACAGCCCCAACTTTCTCAGCCTATCTCCATACGGGAGGTGCTCCAGTCCCCTGATCATCCTCGTGGCCCTCCTCTGGACTTGTTCCAACAGTTCCATGTCCTTTTTATGTTGAGGACACCAGAACTGCACACAATACTCCAAGTGAGGTCTCACGAGAGCAGAGTAGAGGGGCAGGATCACCTCCTTCGACCTGCTGGTCACGCTCCTTTTGATGCAGCCCAAGATACAGTTGGCTTTCTGGGCTGCGAGCACACACTGAAGCTAAGTAAAATTTATTAAACATAAAATTGCTGAAGTTAGCACATGCAGTATGTGTGTATTGTACCACAGGCAATAAAGGCATAGGCCTCCGTTTCCCTGATTATAGTTGCTGCCTCACTGGAGAGAAGGATAGGTGATGTACACAGACATCTTTGAGGAGTTCTTGCAGCAGAGTGGGTAGCACTGAGGACCAGCTCCAACTCAAGATCTCCCCAGGGGGTGCTGAGCTCCTTTTCTGGCACATGTCTGTGGTTCTCTGCTGTGTGTTCCCTCCTGTGCTGGGTTTTCAGAGAGTTAATAGTGGTGAAGGTTGCTGAGAGACATGGGTTGACTTGCATTAATAACAAATCAAATTATATCTGGATTAGTTATTAATTTGAGACTATTATCTATACTGTATCCACCATAGGTGGGAAAAAACCTACATATGGATGAACTTAATCTGCTCATTGGTTTATGAACATGTTGTCCCTGGAGAGTGTGACAAATGGGGCACGTAGATGTACTTGGGCACTTGAGTAGGCTGTAAAATCAGAGGTGGAGGGACACCTTTTGACAGAGCAATTGATGGGGCTTGTGTGTATTATTCCTTTTAGCAGGTGCATGTAATCTGTTTCATTTTTGACACAGACACCTCATGTAGAGAGGCAAGAATGTGGCCCACCAGTTACAATATCAGTTCCTTTCACTTCTGTCCTCTTTACTGTAAACAGCTTTGTCAGTGATAGCTTTATTGAGTCAGATAAAATGGGCTGGGGATGAACTTACTTGGAGATGATGCCAAGTCCACAGCCCAGGGATGCGTCCCAGTTTGGCTGCCAGGAAGTGCAGCTTTTCTTGTCCAAAGATGCTTTCTTGTTTCTCTGCCTCTGATGCTGTTTTCGCTCTCCTGACCCACCTCACACATTACTTAGAGCAAACTGAAGCTGGAGGGGAATAAACTAAAGAGGTTAGAATGGGTTAGTTCCCTCCACATTCTCCTCCTGTCTACAACAGAAAGGTCTGCTGTTGTCCCAGCTTCCCTCATCATCCCTGCCAAAGGACAAGGGGTAATTGTTTTAAACTAAAAGAGGACAGATTTAGATTAGATATAAGGAAGAAATGTTTTACAACGAGGGTGGTGGAACAATGAAGCAGGTTGCCCAGAGAGGTGGTACATGCCCCATCCCTGGAAACATTCAAGGTCAGGCTGGAGGGGATTCTGAACAACCTGATCTAGTTGAAGATGCCCCTGCTCATTGCGGGGGGGTTGGGCTAGATGATCTTTAAAGGTCCTTTCCAATCCAAGCCATTCTCTGATTCTGTATAAACATGCAGACATCCAAAAGTTGCCCTGAAAGTGCCTCAGCTTGTATGCCTGAAAAAATTGACAATAGGCATTCCTGTCTGAGATCTTGCCTGTTAAAACCTTTGCTCTTTTATTTGTAAACTACATGAGGATATGCACGAAATGAAGGAAAGTTCTAGGAAGGGTTTACTAAAGACATTGTAAATTGTAAGTGCTTGTGTATGTAATTGCATGTTATTGCAGAGTTCTACAGTGAATACAGGACTTTGAAACACAGTGGTAACCCATCTTCTGACAAGGCCTGAAGTTTCTACATACATTACATTTGTTATGTGAAATTTGTATTATAAGCTCAGCAGCATAAAAGCAGTGGTACATTCCAGCTCCAGCTTTGATGTGTGGTGCTGAGCTGCAGAGAGGCTTGTAGAGTGAGACTTGACTGTGCTCAGCCTGGAAAGCAAAACCGGTGCTTTCCAAATGTCAGATCCAGATCAGCAAGAGATTGAGAGGAGAAACGAGGAAGTGAGAAGTAGAATGCTCCTTCACAAAACAACCACAACACAAACCCCAAACATACAAAAAGCCTGTTGTGGACATCACAATGAGCACTTCAGCTCAGCAGTTTTGAAAACTAGAGAATCCATTTGGAGGAATGGAAATAAATGTGGGCGAGTATTAAGGGTAATAATACAATTACAGGGAATTCTAAGTAGCTGCATTCAAAGTCCTTCCTTATTGTCCTTCCTTTTGGTGAACTTTCTGGTGGCTTTAAAACAACACAGTCTGTATTTGATCCCACACAGCTCTATTTTACATGTATGCAATGCTTTTGAAGTATTTTCTTTACCAATTCCTATATCAAATATGTGTGCTAAAACATCCTTAATTTTCTACTGAAATCCAAAACGATATTTTGGAGGGTGTTTTCTTAATAGCTGTAGACTGCTAAGAATTGCATCTGGGATTCATTTCAGAAATTTGTATTAAAGGTTTACTTACTTTAAACTCAGATGCAGCTGTTTGAGGTACAACAGAAGTTGGTAGAACAGGGGCACTGGCTGAGTGATAATTTTTATATCTAAAGGATGATATATTTTAAGTTGCATGCCTGCATGTGATGTGATCGGAGGGAGGACTCTGTTAATTAAAGTACAGGGAGGTTAGTTTAATTATGTAAAAACTTTGATTGTGACAGCACGGAATACTGTTTGCCAAATCTCTCCTCTAGGTACAGTGACACATCTTGGTAGGACCAAAGCTGTAAGTATTGACAAGTCACTTTTCTTTCAATTGAGAAGGCAGAGATTTGGTTGAAAGCTTGTATTTTTGTTTGAGACCACTGGTGCCTCAAACCATGGAAATGGCAAAACATTTCTGATAGCTTTTTTGCTAGATAATTGAATATAATTATTTTTCAATACAGGAATCAAAGAAAAAAGAATACTGGGGAAAATAAAAAGGATACTAGAATAATGTGATTTAAACTTTGACAGTGTACCATCATTTGCAGCTGATAATGCTAATGAAAATTTTGGAAACACTAGTCTGCCTACAGAGTAATAGAAAATGAGAACGAAAATGTGCTTCCAGCTAATTGCGGTGCTCATAATCCTGTGATACCATATAGCAGGAGAGAGTACACTGTGTGTCATTCACCAGATGCTTTCAGAAGTGTGCAAGAACAGTTTTCAATTGCATTTATGTATGTGACAACAGTTTCAGAATTGCAGAAGATTCATCAGTTTGCCAACCTTTAAGTGAAGTGTGGCTTAAACCAAAGAGTTGAGGACAAGTTCTTAGATTTACAAAAGCAACTACTATTTGAAAACACATCATGGCAAAACGAAATAGAGAAAAGGTATTTCTTTCATTAGCATATGTGGGGGAGCTCTCAAATACCTGTCTCACATTTTGAGTCTGGCAAACAGAAATACTTTAACTTGATCTAGTAACTTTCTCTGAAAATATGTGCATTATTCCTAAACATTATTAATAGTGAAACCTGACAGAAGTCTGCGATTGTTTGAATGAAAAAAAGCTTTGTACTGACAGGTTCAGTAGTTGTGTTCGTACTTCAAGACTCGATATTAAGCAGTTAAATATTCAGTCTTCAGATCTTGTGTCTCTCAAATTCTTACAATTTGCAGAGATTATTGTGTCAGCAAATACAGCAGTGAATAATATATGTCCTGTATGTAGGTAGAGTTGAACAGATGGCAGAAGAATGGCAAATGCTCTTTCCAGTAAAAGCTACCTTCAGATTAAAATGTTTTTACCTATGAAGGGATTTACGAATCGACTGGAATAACAGATGCGGTAAAATTTATAATAGCTGCCATTTGAAAGAATAAATCTAAGGTTATTAGAATTGGATTGTGCATTTGGAAGTAGTAGAATGGATACTAGTGTTGAAGTACCTGTGTCCATCCTTGTGCCTGGAGTGAAGCTTGGTAACACAGGATGGGTGGTGATGGCCACCAGGAAGCTCTGCATCTGCCTGGACATCTGTGTGCCGCAGATGGCGTTATCGCCTGTCCAGTGTTACTGGCTGAACCAACAATTTACTTGTGGTTGTTTGAGATTAATGTGAAACAGGTTCTCAACTATGCTGTTGCTGGGTGATGTGAAGTAATCTGTAAGGATGCTAAACCTGTAGTATTTTCTCACTGAGTAAAATTAAGTTAGTCTGACTATTAGAAATGAGTCTGTTGAGTGAGGGGTCAGTAGGGTTGTGGTTTCAGATTTGTGTGTTCATTTTCTCTGGCTTCTGCATGCTGACAAACAGGGTGTGGCCCTTCCAGCTTTATATTAACTAAGGTACCTGAACATTATTTGTGATAACTGCTCTTTTTGTCTAGGGAGGGAGGCAAAAAAAAAAAAAAAAAAAGCCTGTTGATAGGCAGCTGAACTATATTTCTGCCAGCAACTTAGAGTCTCTGCTCCCAGTCTGCTTTGGTCCTCTGTAGGTAGCACCTGACAAAGAGTTTTTATTGACTCCCTCATTTCATTCCTTGCTGCACCCCTTCTCTTTCTGTGTGTAGGGAGCCAAAGGCCAGACCTGGGCTTGGAAGAGTCCTGGTGGAGGTCAGGCACCAGTGGGGTTGTTAGATGTTGCCTGCACTCTTTGGTTACTTGTGCACTCTGCAGGTAGTCCCACAGGTGCATAGCCAGTAAGAATGGCTTATGGGAAACTGCTGTAACTGGTTTGCTGGTTGGGAGAAGGATCACTGGCTGATGATCACCACAGGGCTTTGTGAAGGCAGAGGCAGGAGTCTTTTCTGTAGAAAATCTGTGGTGCAAAAATAACACTTTTTTTATAGAACAGGGCAGTTCAGTAACACTCAAGTGTCCACTTCATGCAAAAAGCTGATCATGTAGTGGTCAGGTGATATCAGGCCATTTAAGCATTCAAAGCTGACTTGCATTTTGGAATAGCAGTATATTGTTAGTGCTCTGACGATGGGTTTCTTCCCCCGAGAACATCAGCCACTGGTGAATAATGAATATATCACGATGTTCATTTGAAATGCTATAGATATCCAAATTGAAAAAAAGAAAAAAAAATGGACTGGGATCCTTAAACAAAATATTTCTTATTCTGAACAGACCACACATTTGTTTGCCTTTAGAGGAAAAAAAATTACTTTCTTACTTTAAGCATATTGGATTTGCTCGTTCATATGCCTGTTCCAAAACTCGACCTGAGTTGTGTTGTCGTGAGATTCAGTTCAGCCTATAGAATTCATGAAGGAAAACCGTAGGAAATGTTCAAACAATGAGAGCACATAAATTAAGCTTGCTATGAAGAGTTTAAAGGGTGCATTTTATGTGTGTAAATGTATCAATTGCTCATATGTTAGGTGTCATTAAGACTTCACAAGTCAGTACAATTCATTGAGCAGACCTTGTAATTCTGGTTTTATTTTGAACATAGGTTGAGAAAGAAATTGGTGTAGTGATTGGTTTATTTTCTAGTCAGAAGGACTTGATCTTGTGAGATACTTAGCTACTACCCATCCCATTGATCTCATAAGTGACTCACATGCTTCATGGCATTGTTATGAGTTCAAAGGATATGCGGTGTTCTTGTACTGAAGTCAATGGGATCTTCTGGGTGCTCAGAACTTTTTGAAATCAGGTCACATCTTTAGATTTCTAAATAAGGATTTTCAAAAGGACCTTGGCTCCGTGACTGTCAGGTCAGAGCCCAGATCTGTTATTCCTTTCTCAGCAGCTTTGAGGATTCTTTCAGTTTTTTCATCATTTGCTTCCCTCAGCTTCTGATGAGATCAGCCAATGGCAGCCAAACCATCACAGGAAGAAAGATGTAAGGGTCTGTACACCCCATGTATGACTGCCTCTCAGTTCTGTTATTTCCTTGTTCTTTCATTTCACTTTTCATCAGCCCATGTACAGCAATCTTACTTGTCACTGAATGTTCATAAAACACTCAATGCGCTGCTTAAATTGCCCTCTCTCAGGATCTAATTCTCAAATACTAAAAATAATCATTCTTGAGGCTGTTTTTAGGTAGGACATCATATAAAAGGCAGTACTGTTAATACAGTGGATAGATACAGGTTGATTAAAATCATCTCCTTCCCATACATTGCTCCTACCTCTTTTGAAAGATTGGGTCATTTTTGCTTTGGCTTAACTGCTTTGAACTCCAGCTGAATACAGTATGTAGCTGAATAACATAAATTAGCATCTTTTCCTTGCCATCAGGATGTAAAATTCCACAAGTGAGAGACGATTTTTGAAGATAAACCTGTGCCCCAGTATCATCAGAGCTGTGAAATACTGAGTATGTGTGTGTATGTGCAGGTCAGATATCTGTGCATGCACATCTGGTATTTGCATGCATAAGTTAGGCTGGCGCAATTGCACATGCCTGACTTGGAAAATCTGCCTTGTAGTTATTAGCAGATGTGTATTTTTCTGGCACATTATGAAATGCCAGGGAATGAAACCCCCCATGACACAAGTACAGACACACATACCCCAGAGGTTTGTGTCCACCAGGGGGGAGTGCTTTATTTTCTTTGTGTTTGCCATTTGGGAAGGGAAGGGGGTTGAGAGCAGGTGTGAGAAATCAGGTAGGTTTTGGCTCCCTTTATCACAGACACAAGTAACAGATGGCTTAGGTTGGTGTTTGCTGAACATACGGAGTGAACACTGAGCTAGAACCTTAGCTGCATCCAGTGCTTTCTGCTTGCCGTTTAACTGTGAATGCTTATTTAGATACTGTGTTCTGTCTTCATTGTGTGTTCTTCTTCAGCGCCCTTTTCCCTTTGGTTATCTTTCTTCCTCTATCTTGCTCTCTCTTCTTTGCTGCAGTTTCCTTTGTTATTTTGCTTCTCATCTAAACGGATGCTTAGTTTTTGACTGTAGGGATCGTGTGGCCAAGCTGCCAACAAAAAGGAGTGTGCCTCAAGTTTGCATTCATGTCTGCCTCTAAAGCAAAAGGAGGAAAACTCCCCAAGAAATAAAAAGTGTAATAAGCATACCCGCTAATATCTGGAACTTAGATGCAGCTGTACCAGAATACAGTAGACAGGATCATAAATCTTTCTCTTAAAAGTGATATGAACTTTTTAACTTACCAGCCACTGGGGGAGAGGAAAAGTAAAAGGAGTGAAAACATTCATAAAGCCAGTAGAAAAGCAGTAAGTGATTTGAGCTGTGAACTCAAACACCTTGACTGAATTCTTTCATAAGTCCACTTCTAAAAACCTAGAGATGTGATAGGATTTTGAGGCAACCCATTAGCTTCAGTGGGGGTTCCTTGACCCTCAGCACCACTTACTGTAAATCAGGCTGATCGATTGGAGTCCGAACTATGCATGTAAGTGCTTGAGGCACCCATTGATGAAAAACCTGGACTTGGTTATTACTGGCTAGTTCCCTGTTGAAGTAATGATATGATTGGTATGTTGGTGTGAGGGATTGGGCAAGATGCTCTCCTGAGGTCCCTGCCTTTCTGCAATCTTTAAATATTTGAAAGAGAGTGGCCTCAGGCTGCAGTGTAGCACTTGATGGGATGCATTTGGCCCTTGAGCCATATTCGACTGTTTGTTTTCACTTAAAAGGAAACCCCCAGCAAATCTGGCTGCTAATGACTGTCTTAAAAGCAAAAGGAAAAAAGCTGGCAAGGAGCTGGTAAAGCAGTGAAGGTTTTGAGCACTACTGTGCTCTAGCAGCTCGAAATTCGGGAGTGCTTCCCATGGGGAAGGGCTGATGAGGATGCAGGAGCTGAGCTTTCTGAGGGCTGGCGTTGTAGGTGCAGATCTGCACGCTTTCAACTCGTACACCACCGTTTGCTCCTTGGAGGGCTGGCTTGCGTGTACAGCTTTATCTCTCTGACTGCTAGAGTGGCCCTGTGTACTGTGCACATATGCTGGAGACCTGATTTATAATTAAGAGCAGCTGGCCATGCTGCTGTCCAAAATAATTTCCCCTAGTGAAGGATCAGTGGAGAAAAATGCAGACAGGTTTTAGCCTTTTGTTGAGAGAAAGAAGAGGAGCCATCACGCTGCGCACAGCCCTGGGACGTTTATTGCTTGCCTGAAGAACCAAGAGCTGGGGATCTTCCCTTTTATGAGTCCCTCCTGTGCTGTACCTGTGGTGAAAAAACGAAGTTAAAGTTGCCTAAAGGCAGCTTATGGGGATTCCCCATATAGCTTATTTAATGTGTGCTGAGGACTGCTGCTGCTCTGGTAGTCTTCAGAAATGCGAAGAGCAGAATGATGGTAAAGAACCCCAAAATAAACAACAAAAAGGCTTCCGCCTCCTCCACCTTTATCCCCAGTTCCTCAGATGTGCTTGGCACTTCTCTGGTATGTCTAGTAACTTGGTAATGTGAGGGTTATTTTTATAGTGCTCATGGAAAAGATTTTCCATTGAGTTTGATATGGCTAACTGAACTCAAATGCAGTCCATGCATAAAGTCGGGATTTAATAAGAGAAGTTAATCTCACATTGCAAATTTCCCCCCTCCCTCAAATATGTGTTTTTAGAGTGAGTGAAGCAGATGAAACAGTGAGATGTCTACAGTCATTTTTGTGTAGTCCAGTTAGAATGGCTGTTGTTGCAATGTTAGTTCCCTAAGGGATGGTGGGAGAGCAAAGCCCTGTCTTGTCAGTGCTCTGCTGCTTTCCAGGTTGTATTCACACAAATGTTACTCTCCTGCCTTGCTGCCTCTGATGCATTACAGGAGATGGGAAGAGGATGAGGCTGGCATAGTCCAACTCTTCCAGAGGTAATTAGAGGAGAAGAGCAGTGCTGGTGGCTCTTGCATTTCTTTGCACCCTTGCCTATATCTCTGCTGTGTGATTGCTGAGATCCTGGAGACCCCACTTTTTGACCTCCTGTTTCTTTTTCTGGCTAACACAAAACCTGCCACAGGGTATGTGAGCACAGGAGTGGCAGAGGGGAGCTCTTGCTGCCATGGGGCTGGTTTCTTTGTGGCTTCAGGGAGGTAGCAGCACAGGGCTTGTGGCCTTTAGGGGCTGGGGGATGATGTGAGAGAACATCATAGGAGGGCAAGTACTTGAGAACCCTTTAGCTTCCTGAAAGAAGATAATGATAAGCTAGTTTTTAAGAGAAACACTAGGGATGTATTCATAGGGAGTAGGAGGCAGCATCTCTCTAATCAGCGAGTGAGAGTGGAGTGTGTGTTTCTGCATAAGGAACTGCAGGGTTTTGGAGAAAATGAAGGAGCAATTATCTAATTGTCACTCTGACTTGTCTTGGACAGCAGCCTTTCCTCTTCTTTTGAGAGTTTTTACTGTGAGTAAATAAGGTTGCAAGTGAGGTGCGTGTGTTAAACTCAAGCAGGCATATCCTGTGCCCTCCAACACCGTGGCACCATTAAGGGTAGCAGCATTGACCAGCTTCTGCCTTTGATGCCTGGACTTCCAAACAGGGGAGTTTCACCCACTCTGTAACTGGGTGCACCTAATCACACACCAAAACAATGAGGTAGTTCCATTTTCATAGCAGCCGCAGTGCAGCTTTTCATCCAGAGTGAATTGTGTGTTTAAGTGAAGGCATTTGACTACTCTACGGGGTTAAATATATGATTTATGATATATATATCTCTCTCTCACAGAATCATTAGGGTCGGAAGGGACCTTTGGAGATCATCTAATCCAACTCTCTTGTCAAGGTAGGGCCACCTACAGCAGATTACATAGGATCACGTCCAGGTGGGTTTTGAATGGCTCCAGAGAGGGAGACTCCACAAACCTCCTGGACAACCTGTCCCAGTGCTCTACCACCCTCAATATCAAGAAGTTCTTTCTCACATTGAGGTGAAACTCCTTGTGTTTCAGTTTATGGCCGTTGCTCCTCATCCTGTCACTGGGCACCACTGTAAAGAGTCTGGCACCATCCTCCTGGCACCCACCTTTGAGATATTTATAAGCATTCATGAGATACCCTCTCAGTCTGCCCTTCTGTACACTAAATAGGCCCAGCTCCCGCAGTCTTTCCTCATAAGAAAGATGGTCCAGACCCCTGATCATCCCTGTGGCTCTCCACTGGACCCCCTCCAGTAGCTCCATGTCTTTCTTGCACTGACGAGCCCAGAGCTGGACACAGTTTTTCTTGTGTGTGCTACTGAGGCTTTTCAGAGCCTATTTATGTGACCTGTGGCTATTGCAAGAGCGTGATGGTCGGTGACTGTCTCTGGTCTGCTGAATGCCAGGTGGATGCTGAAAGTGTGACTGCAGCACAGCTCAAGTCAAGCAATAAGGTTGTGCATTTACTGTAACATGATTTATGCAGGCCTTCACAGTGGGTATTAAGTTGGCTAAAAATGGATGCTGTCCTTTTTCTGGGCATTCAGCTCTGCCCTATAAATATGTTATTCAGGTCTACTAAGTTTTTATAAACTGCTGTTTCTGCCAGAATAGCTAACAGGGCTTATCCAGCAGTGACACTTCAATAGCAAATATTTCACGAATGATTTTAGCCTGTTTGTTTTTCTCTCCTGCTGTGATCCTAAATATTTTTACAAAACTATGTTTGAGAGATGTATTTTCTTGGAAGGGATTAGAAAAGGTAAATTAAGAGGTAAATTTGATATTCAACTGACATAGTGTATTTTCATTAGCTTGAAAGTTATGATGCAAGTATGACTGTGTTTGTATTGAAATGACATGTTCACAAATACTGCTATAAAGCTCAATTCTTCAGTCCAGGTAAAAAAAGGAGTTGTTAAAGTGGCTGTCGAGGAGAGAGCAGTTTGTCCATCAGTTGTATGGTGCTGTGCTGTGGAGCTAATAGTGTTAATAGAAGGAACATTTTCAGCTTGCAGATCTGATGTAAAATCCTAGACTTGTCAGTAATTGAATTCTGAAACAAACAGCCCAATTACTAAGGAACTGTAGCTTTTGTTCATGTGATGAGCAGGCAACAGTTCTTGCTTGTACCTGTCCCTACCGATTATCATTATGCGTATATAAAGTTCCTTTTTATTTTTCCCATTTTCATAACAACTGCATTATGATGTGACATATCTTTTCCACATATTTTGCTTGAATAAATAAGTAGGATATTAAATTCAACTAGGGTATTAGATTATAAATTAGTTCTGTAACAGGCGTCATAATGTTATTTAGATTTTCAGTTTACACGGACCTTGTAGCAACTCCCAAGAGCTATGCTACAGAATTAGGAGAAGATGTGAGTTGATGTAAGAAAATTGGTTTTGGTAACATGCTGATGTCAGTAGTGTTTTGCTGTGTGGAAAGATATTTAAATTAACGTTTTTACTTACTCCATTGTACAAACTAAAGATTGGTAATGATTTCAAATTACTGATGAGTTAGCATTTGGACTATGCAAACATGACCATAAATGTCTTTTCCCTAGTAGAATGATATTTACATCGTGAGTTTGTGTATGGGTTTTATTTTTTAACAAACACAGTAACATATTCCAATCTTCCCTGTAACATAAGCATTTCATTTCATATCAGGAGAATGAAGAAAATTTAAGAGCATTTTTAGATGAAAAACCCCAGGCTGGCTAACAGAAACAGAGCTGTCTGTGTCAAGGAAGAAAGCCCAGACTTACAGTGCCAGTCTTGAATAATTGTATCATCATTAGCAAGCACAGTGACACCATATTGGTGAGAGAGATGTGAAAACATGCACATTTATAAGTACATTTATTAGTCAGATGGATGGTAGTGGTAACTTGAAGAGGGAGCTTCTAAATAAAAAGGTTTATAGCTGCTTACATAGGTATTCTGTAAATATGGGAATCCATGCCCACTGTGATGTTTTATATATTCAGTGCAAGAGTAAAGGTGAAAAATAACTGAAAGGAAGTAGATGTCCTCCTGAGCCACTTTCCTAGATGATGGACAGTGGTATTGGTAGGGGTCTTAATTAAAATAAACCCAAACAAAAACCGCCCCAGTTGCTTTTAATAATGAGGAGTACTAGTGTAAGGGAACAGATTATCTCCTTCTCCTGAGAAAATTGGCAGATGGAGCAAATGTATGTGCAGGTATCAGCAAGACTGCCTTGAAAGCCCCTCTGCTGTCTGTCACTGAGGTGCTATTTCAGAGTCTTCCATCAGGGCTGCCATGAGACAATTCGGTACCCAGGCCTGAAGGTGGAATTTGTGTCCCTTCTCCCATTCTCTTTTGCCTCTTCCCAACTGCTGGCGCAACAGCCCAAAGTGGAAGTCCATGCTGAGTAGGATGTTAGTCAGGAAGTCTCTCCTCTTCACCTGTTTGAACAGCAGAGAATAATAGCCAGGGCTTTGTTTCCTGCAAAAAACTGTGGTGTTCCCCAGGAAGAGGAGATCGTCATGGAGCTACGCATCTTTTTTTTTGTCCCTAGTTTAATTGTGCAAATACCTCCCATGGTTTTGGGAGCTATCAGCCCCAGCTTGCTGCATTCCCGAAGTGGGCATGTGGTGCCAAACAACAGAATTGGTCTAAACTGGGAGTAATTCAGGTGTGAAAGGACTCAGGGGGTTTTGAAGTAAGAATGAGAGGAACTCAGGCATGACATTTTACTGTACAGGTCATTTTTATGTCACCTGCCCAATGTCCAGAAGTACGGATATCTATGTCATGGGCTCTTATGGATATCTCAGACTGTGAGGGCCTTTTCCTGCTGCTCTTACTTGCATGTTGGGGTTGATCTTCCTTCACCAGGAAGCAATTCCTCTCCCATTCCCATGCCACCATGATATTATCCATGGATACAAAAGCTCTTGCTTACATACGACTGCCATGGTTTAAACCCAACCAGGCAGCTCGCTCACCCACTCCCCCCTTTCCTCCCCCCACTCCTGGAGAGATGGGAAGGAGAATCAAAAGAATGTAACTCCCACGGGTTGAGATAAGAACAGTCCAGTAACTAAGGTATAACACAAATCACTACTGCTGCCACCAATAATAATAATGATAAAGGAAATAACAAGGAAGAGAATACAACACCTTGTCTACAGACCCGTCGACTCATACCTCGCCCCCACCCAGCAGTGCACTAGCTCTTCCGGGTAACTCCCAGTTACCTCCTGGGCATGACGTGCTGTGGTATGGAATACCTCTTTGGCTAGTTTGGGTCACGTGTCCTGTCTGTGCCTCCTCATGAGACTCACAAAGTCCTTGGTCAGACCAAACATCAGTGTTATCAGCTCTGTTCCCAAGCAGAAAGTCAAAACCACAGCGCTGCACCAGCTAATGAGAAGGAGAAAAAATGACTGCTACTGCTGAACCCAGGACAACGACATATGTGGCCTTTTTTGCTTTGGTGCCTGCTAAAATTCACTCTATACACATACACAAATAGTAAGGTTAATGAGTGCTGCCAGCTATGTGACCTTTAATGACTGAGCTGCTTATTTAAGTGTCTGAAACCTGAATTTAGGACCCAAGAGTAAGTATGGGGTGTTTTGTTTGTTTGTTTTTAATGTTGGAGGCATGCCCAAGCAATCCAGGAGGTTTCTCGATTGTGTGGAAGACAACTTCCTTGTGCCAGTAATAGAGGAGCCGACAAGGAGAGGTGCCATGCTTGACCTCGTGCTCACTAACAGGGAAGGGCTGGTTGGAAATGTGACGATCCAGGACAGCCTTGGTTGCAGCGACCACGAGATGGTCGAATTCGAGATCCTCAGGACAGTGAGAAGAGCGTGCAGCAAGCTCACTGCGCTGGACTTCAAGAGAGCAGACTTTGGCCTCTTCAGGAACCTGCTTAGTAAGGTTCCATGGGATACAGCCCTAGAGGGCAGGGGGGCCCAAGACTGTTGGTTGATATTCAAGGATCACTTGCTACAAGCTCAGGAGTATTGCATCCCGACTAGAAGGAAGTGCAGCAGGAGGGCCAGGAGACCTCCTTGGATGGATAAGGAGCTGCTGAGGAAAATTCAAAGGAAAAAAGAGGCTTATAGAAGGTGGAAGCAGGGAAAGGCGGCCTGGGAAGAATACAGGGATGTTGTCCGGGAAGCTAGGGACCAGGTTAGGAAAGCTAAGGCCCAGTTAGAATTAAACTTGGCTAGGGATGTTAAGGATAACAGGAAGGGATTCTATAGGTACGTAGTGAATAAAAGACAGACTAGGGACAATGTGGACCCTCTCTGGAACCTATCAGGAGAACTGGCTACCCTGGATTTGGAGAAGGCTGAGGTTCTTAATGACTTCTTTGCCTTGGTCTTCACTGGCAAAGTCTCTGACCGCACCACCCAAGTCTTGGAAGGCAGATGCAGGGACTGTGAGAATGAAGACCCTAGGCCCACTGTAGGAGAGGATCTGCTTCGAGACCATCTTAAAAACCTAAACGTACACAAGTCCATGGGACCTGACAAAATCCATCTGTGGGTCCTGAAGGAGCTGGCGAATGAAGTTGCTAAGCCACTGTCCATCATATTTGAAAAATCATGGCAGTCAGGTGAAGTTCCCAATGACTGGAAAAAGGGAAATGTAACCCCCATTTTCAAGACGGGGAAAATGGATGACCCAGGGAATTACAGACCAGTCAGTCTCACCTCTGTGCCTGGCAAAATCTTGGAGCAGATTCTCCTGGAAGGCATGCTAAGGCACATGAAAAACAAGGAGGTGCTTGATGACAGCCATCATGGCTTCAGTAAGGGGAAATCCTGCCTGACCAATTTGGTGGCCTTCTATGATGGGGCTACGAAACTGATGGACAGGGGTAGAGCAGTTGACGTCATCTACCTGGATTTGTGCAAAGCGTTCGACACTGTCCCACACGACATCCTTGTCTCTAAATTGCAGAGACATCAATTTGATGGGTGGACCACTCGGTGGATAAAGAACTGGCTGGATGGCCTCACGCAAAGAGTTGTGGTCAATGGCTCGATGTCCGGCTGGAGACCGGTAACGAGTGGTGTCCCTCAGGGATCGGTGTTGGGACTGGTCTTGTTCAACATCACTGTCGGTGACATGGACAATGGGATTGAGTGCACCCTCAGCAAGTTTGCCGATGACACCAAGCTGTGTGGTTCGGTTGATACGCTGGAGGGAAGGGACCTTGACACGCTTGTGAGGTGGGCTGATGCCAACCTGATGAAGTTTAACCATGCCAAGTGCAAGGTCCTACACCTGGGTCGGAGCAATCCCAGGCACAGCTACAGGTTGGGCAAAGAAGAGATTCAGAGCAGCCCTGCAGAGAAGGACTTGGGGGTGTTGGTCAATGAGAAAATGAACATGAGCCGGCTTCAGTGTGCGCTCGCAGCCCAGAAAGCCAACTGTATCCTGGGCTGCATCAAAAGGAGCGTGACCAGCAGGTCAAAGGAGGTGATCCTGCCCCTCTACTCTGCTCTCGTGAGACCTCACTTGGAGTATTGTGTGCAGTTCTGGTGTCCTCAACATAAAAAGGACATGGAACTGTTGGAACAAGTCCAGAGGAGGGCCACGAGGATGATCAGGGGACTGGAGCACCTCCCGTATGAAGACAGGCTGAGAAAGTTGGGGCTGTTGAGCCTGGAGAAGAGAAGACTGCATGGAGACCTCATAGCAGCCTTCCAGTATCTGAAGGGGGCCTACAAGGATGCTGGGGAGGGACTCTTCATTAGGGACTGTAGTGACAGGACAAGGGGTAACGGGTTCAAACTTAAACAGGGGAAGTTTAGATTGGATATAAGGAAGAAATTCTTTACTGTTAGGGTGGTGAGGCACTGGAATGGGTTGCCCAAGGAAGTTGTGGATGCTCCATCCCTGGTGGTGTTCAAGGCCAGGTTGGACAGAGCCTTGGGTGGCATGGTTTAGTGTGAGGTGTCCCTGCCCATGGCAGGGGTTTGGAACTAGATGATCTCAAGGTCCTTTCCAACCCTAACTATTCTATGATTCTGTGATTCTGTGATTGTAATGCTGCACAGCAGCTGGTAACTCAGGCGTGCTCCTATCTAGTGTTTCTATGCAAACTCATGAATCTAGTTATGCTTTTATATGCAAAACATGTCTGGAGCCTATATTCCTTGTCGCATCATGGACATGTGATGTACATCCACTGTTTGGAATGTGATTTGTCATCTATATGTAGCTGGTGTTGGAATCTGAATGTCTCGTTACTGTGAAACATTTTGCTGCTTTTAAAACAACTTGAACAAAGAGAGCACTTCATAGTACGCTTTGATGTGTGTCTTTATTGAAAAAGCTCCTCTCCATTGCTGAGGCACTGAAGCATTTGCATTAAGTGGTACAGGAGATGCCATAGCAATTTCATGAGAATTACCCCTTGCAATGAATGTTAGATTAAACATCTAGGTAAAATCCCTTGAAACTGGCCAGAAGATAAATTGGAGCAGAGCTCTACCTAGGTACAATTAAATTATGTACCCTCTTTTAAAGATTGTTTTTAATTGATTTGCTGCATGCACTTTATTAGTTAATAACAAGTGTTGTACCTGTGGCTATATGATCACTCATCTGAGTTAGATTTACAGCAGTAAGAAACTCCCTTTATCAAAGAAAACAATTTCATAAAGGGGTTGTCCCCTCTCACTGCTCTGTTGCTGATAATGTCTCTGGACTGCTTTCTGATTAGTGTTCCCATCTTACAGCAATATTGAAGATGTTCTTTAGCAGATAAATGCAGGGTTATCACATCATTTTAGCAACCTAATCTGTTCCTTGCTTGCACACTACAGCAGCTTTCCTGTCTCAAACCCCTCCTCTCCATTAGGGCTTCTACAGCACTGAAAAAATGAAGCAAGGAGGGAGACGAGCATGAGAGGAGAAGAGGACAAAGATACAGAATACAAAAATGTGGATGATGGAGTTCCAAGTAGCTGGAAATTTTACCAGGACAAAGTTTCTTCTATTTTACTTCTAAGGAAGTTTGAAACTAGGTGGTCTTTACAACTCCGTGTGTAGCTGACAGGAATTACAGATCTTCAGTACCCGTCAGTATTGGACACTAAGGTTATCATCTGAAGGCTGTGCTAGGTACTTTAGCCCAACTTCTACATGTTCCCTTCCAGTTCTCACTTGTTAATGTTTTACCAAACCTAGCTTTTAGCATTTTCTCTTCGCATAGCTGCCTATATGAGCAGTGCCCCAGATCCCCATTTGGGCTCAGTGTGAACACAGTTCTTATCTTTGTTCCCTCTTGGATTTTAAGAAAAGGCTTCAAGTTACACATTCTAAAGATGTTCTGATAATGATCTCTACCTCTAAAATGAGAATCTAAATGGGAAAAGAAAAAAATCCACTTAACAATTAGATAGCTAATGTTTGCATAATTTTAATTATCACACATTGCAATTATTTCTAATTCATTTAGTATACAAATCACTATTTTATATATGGCATGTTGTTAATGTTTACTACTATAATTACTAATTTGCAATATAAGGCAGCAATTTTATAGTTATCCAGTTACGTATAATTATTATGTCAAATAAGAGATAGCAATTAACACTGAAATGTATTAGAAATGATTGTACTAAAATCAGGCTAAGAATATTTAACATATACTTGTCACATAGTGGAAGATGGACGGCATTTTCCTGTTCTTTTCCCGTAACCATGCTTTTAGACAATGTATTTATTTGAGATCCCAAAGGATTTAATCCTGCAGAAATTCCTATTTCACCATCACATTGACTGAAGAGTTAGAGGTAGAGCTAATGAGCAAAATCCAGGGAGTCTTCTGTAGCTAAATCTCATGTGAGGTTTCAGAGTTTAGGTATCTTGTTCTACAGATGCATTTCAGAAAGTCCCTGCTTCGGTGGCTGCTGAAAAAGGAGATGTTTAAGTCCCGCTGCTGCCCATAGCTCTGTGTCTTTTAAAGGAGATATTCAGGGAGAGTTTTGAGTTGTAACAATGGCAGTGCCTCAGCAGGAAGATACCAAACGAGGTGTGAGCCTGCAGCTGGCACCCCTGGGTGCTGTGTGGAGCTGAGCAGCAGGTGAGTTACCCCTTTGTGGTGTCAGAAAGAGTCAGGGTGAAGAAGAGGGTGCCAAAGCTGCTCATGGGGACCCACAACACAACTCTTACATGCTTCTGAGACCACCCCAAGCACAAAGTACCATGCAGTGCATCTTCGAAACTACAGTGCTACTGTTGTGTGAAAACTTGGCCAGGAAGTGGGAAAGCTGAGGTGTAGGTCCTGATCTGGAAGGAGGGAATAAACCCTAGTGAAAGCTCTACTTAGAAGGTACCTTGACTTCCGTTGCTGCAGCTGGGCTACTGTGCTGTCCAGTGCAAGATTTGGGAGCCAGGAGGAAGTAGGCATCTGAAGGGTTGTAGTGCTTCTGGGATGGGAAAGACTTGACCTGGAGTGGGTCTGGGAGCTCCTCACTCCACAGAGAGGCACACTGCAGTGCAAAAGGTGAAACATAGCTCTTCTTAATATACAGAAAATTGCAGCCTTAAATCATATAGAGAATTCTTAAAAGAGGGGAAAAATCCTGATTCACAGAGAATCTAAATTAGCACTATCACTTAAACTTTCCGTGTGGCAAAATAGCTGTCTGTGACAATTCTTTTTTTTGCCAGGGATTTAAAATCTGGGCAGCTCTAAGCCCTGCTAAACAAAATTCATGGCTGTACATCTTAATAAAGTAAAGAAAAGTGCACAACGTGTCAAGCAAATTCACCTCCTTCCTTGGTTTAAGTGTAAGGCTGCTGTAATGGCACACAGCAGGGGGAGATCCAAATAGGGCCCTTGGAGTGTTAACAGAGCATATTGACTTATATCAGTCCTTTTGCCTGGTTTAAAATTGATCCCCTTAGAAAAGTTAAATATCACCTATGTTTGTAGATTGCTAGACAGCTATTAAGATAATGCTTTTATAAATACAGATGGTGCCCTTATCAAAATTACATGGCAGTAAATAGATGCCAGTAGAAATAATATGACACTTTGATTAGCTAATAAAATGGAGCACAAATAGAATGGGGATGCTAAGTTGCTCTGACAGTTTTCATACTGTCTTATTTATTGCTTATTTAGCTTTGATAAGTTTCTATTACAGTTTTTGCTTCTTAAGCAATTCCTTTGAACATTTAATTTTTAAACAGTAATCTGTATTTTATTGACTTGGGAGGAAAATCTTCATTGTCAATAAGCTTTTCATCATGATAGTAAATGTTATCATTCTTTTTAAAGTAAATTGATAAGCCAAATTGCATGCTGTAAGTTGTGGAGATAAAGGTGGCAAAGGGTGCCAATTATGTTACATAAAAATTATTGAGTAGAGCAAATTATCGCTGGAAGTTCGGCAAGCAATATTAGTTCACTGATGTGGCAACTTTTTATGCCGTGGAAGATACAGTGAAAGTCTTCTATCAGTACCTCAAATGACAGCAGGAAAACTGTAGAGGAAGACTACTGTACTTTGAGGAAGTACTTACACTGTAGTCTGAGTACTTAGCGAGAGAGTCTCAGTTGTTCAAAACTGGTGTAGCTCCTATTAGCTTCAGTGGGTGTAGCAGTGCTCCCAATAAGTGGGGGGAGCTAAATCTCCTCTTTCAGTTATACAGAGAAAGGAGGGTCTCCAAGCCCATGTTCCTGTTCACAGTGCTTTCCTCAGCACCTTGTGAAGCAGCAATGCCATGGCTTAACATAACACCCAGTTCTGCTCAGTCTAACTCCATAATTACTGCTCTGATGTGATTAGTGTCCTTGTAGCCAGCAGTTTTGTGTAGCTTTCAGCCAGATGGAGAGATGGGAGCAAGCTTCCCAGCTGCAATGCTCTTCTGGAGCCACACTGAGCATCTGAGCTCAAGTTTCTGTAACCTCGCTATGGCTCCACTGCCCTTAAGCACAATAGCATTTTCCTTCAGTCTTTATGCCTACTGCCTTCTGCCAGGGGGACAGAAATATATCATCTCACATTTAGACAGCTGGTGTGAGGACACACACCGTGTGTAAAGACTCTGGGATACACGGGAAGGCTTCACCTGCTGCATCCTCACTGGGGAATGTCAGTGGAAAAGGCAAAGGTGTTTTATAGATTATTTCTCTTCGGCCGCCAGCCATCAAAGTTCCTTGCAGACGGGGTTGGTTTGGTGCTCTGAGAACATTTTGCCCCTGATTAATCCTATAGACGTAGCCCAAACATTGCAAATAGCTCATTGTTAGCAGGTGGGACACATATGTAGTTGCCAGATGGAAAAATCCTTTTAGGTGTCCTGCCCGGGCTGTGTAGGCCTAATGGAATCATGTTGCTGTTTGTGCTTTCACCTTTTGTTATAAAAATTCAAAACCCTATTTTCCAAATAAATAAATTTAAAAAATCTCAAACCATAGCAAAAACCCCCTTCAGATTTCCAATCTTTATGGCTATGTTGTCAACTTGATGCATGAGGTTTTAGCTGTGCAAATCCCTTTAATGCAAGTGGGAGTTGTACAGCTACAGACTTACACATTGACTTTAGAATAATATTCCTTCATCTCTCTCCTTCCTCCGTTTTTTTTTCCTTTCTTCTTTCCACTTACTGATTCCCTCCCCAGATTTTCCCTATTGCTCTTTAATGAAAACCACAGACTAACTCAGTGCTTCTCTTTCTGTAAGAGAAGCAGACATGATGATCCCTTCCTACTCACTGAACAGGCATAAGTCCAAGGGAATGATATGTGAAGGTGGCGATAATATGTGATTATTAAGGTGATAGTGAAAATCCTTTAGCTCATCAGTGATTCCCACCCAAAACCCCACAAGTGTGATACTGTAAATACTACAGAACCCCATCACAGTGAAAAAACTTGGGTTTTTCTAAACAGTTTATTTTCTCAGGATGGCTGTGTCAGCCTTTCTGGCTAAAATTTCCTTCACTGCTTATAAGTAATGTGGTTGACACAAACAGATGTACATAAATCTAACATTTCAAGGAAGATCATGCCATATCCTATCTGTATGACAGGGCAGAATTTGAACAGTCTTGTGCTAGCCTGTGGGCATAATGCAAATTCCCTGGGCTGGAGAGACTTGCTTTTGCTCCAGAATTTCAATTCATTGTCAATTGTTTACAAAAATGGGCTCACTCTATACGGCTGGGTTAGGGAGGTTTGCTTCATTGTATTTGGAGGGTATGACTAACCTAAACATTGAATCCTTTGGGACTGTGAACAATAAACCCCCCTTTCTCCCCAGTTTGTTAGAAAGTGCATCTCTCCATCTTGTTTTGTCTGGAGAATTTGCATTGCTTCCTGATACACAACTTGGGAGCAGTTAATTGTCCATGTAGCAGGATCTGCAGTTAGGTGTTTCTTTTTTAATCCAAGGGAAAAAGGCAGGGACTGTCACCCTTCTGGGTGGGGTGATAATCCTACACAGCCCCAATCCTTGTCAAGGCGCGAGTGCAGCCCAGGTGGAATTCAGAATGCTGTAAGGAAGGCATTTTGCCAAAATGTTTGTCTGCAGAATGGCAGAGATTAAAGCCCTTCTAGCTCTGATTGGATTACCATGGACCAGAAGCACTTTAATCTCAACCACTGTGGCTTTGGGGGAAGCCAGTGATTGAGACGTGCGGTGGGACCATGCTGAAGAAGCGGATGACTGCACTTGGTTCTTTAATCTTCCAGTCCCGTGGCTGTAGTAGAAAAATATTTAACTGTTGCAGCAGAGAGGGAGAAATAGGCAGTGAGTAATTATTTCACCTTTTACCATGTGAAGAAAATACAAATTGCACTTCCTCCCCTCCAGAGCAGTGGAAGCAGCTTGTGTGTGATAGCCCGACTCAGAGCAGCCTGAGCCTCTGCTCAAAACACAACACTGGGTAAGCTGCTGGTTGAGATTAATGTAAGCACATAATAGCCAATACTGCAGATCAAAGGTTTCTGTAACCTAGTACCATGTCTCAGACCAGCAGCAGATGCCAGTGGAAGGTTATTAAGACACAGTATGTTTAAAGTGACATTTTTTTTCCTCAAGCCTGACAATAGTCAGTATTTGCTGGACACTTCTTGAATAATTTATGTTTGAATGCTATGTTTTGTGCAGAAGAGCGGCTGCAAACTGAACTATTCAATGATTCCAAGTATAGGAATGCCCTTTTGGAGAAGGGAGAAACACAGAAGCATGAAATGCTAAAACCCAAATTTGGATGATATGCAGGTCAGTGAAAAGATAGGAATAACAGTGGAAAATAAATGGGGGCCAGAGCAATTTCTCTTGCTCCAGTCTCAGAAAAGAAAGGGAACATTTAGTAAAAAAAGCTTGATATGGGTGAAAGAAAAGATACAGGTGAGGTGGTGGAAGTTGTCATGGGAGATGTGAAATGTTGATTTAGTGCCTGACCTAGAGCACACTATCTGACCAGTGGGATACAGGATGCTAAGGGAACTGAAAAGTGTCTTTCTTGGTTATGCTTCTCGCATAGGTCCCCAACACAACTTCAGCTTTGTGCACCTGACTAAGTTATTTTGGTGTTTCTACAGTGGACTGCTCTCAGTCCCCTAAGGCAGAAGGGAACTGCTGTGGGATGCTGTGGGGGATGCTGTGAGACTGATGGAGTCTCCAAAACCTGCCAGTAAGGTTGGATATTTATTAATCAGCGCATGGCTCCACATAAAGAAAGAACTGGCTGGCAGTTTCTTGAGCTTCACCAAGAGCCAAAGCCTCATCTCTCTTGTCCAGCTTCTGCTGAAGTGGTGGGGCTAGAAGAGAAGCAGGAGGATTCACCTGTATCAGGAGTGGGAATGGAAGTCTTTCTGCAAGGGTGTGGGAAGGGCTGTGCTCAAACAGATAGGGAAATCATGGGGCTGTTAGCCTCAGTGGAGCTTAAGTTGCCAGAAACACAACTCCCTAAATCAGAGGAAGTCTTAATTCCTGTTTTGAGTTACCATTTAGAGTCTGGTCCTTCTGTGAACTGGCTGCACATTCAGCCTTTGTAAAAATACAGACAAGTTCATTTGAAAGCATGTCTAATGCTGTGTAGATATCTTTAATTTTTAAACAATTCTTCAGACCAGGAGGGTAAAACTGTGTAATCCTTATGTTTGATACGTTATTGTGCCAGCCTTTCATGATGAGAAGCTAAATATTTGTGTCATTTTAGTTAGCTTATATATGCTGTTCTTGGTTTGCTGGCAAAGTGAATTGTCTGATGTGTCCCACCCCTGATGTCTGCATTTGGATGCAGGATGAAGTGAAATGAACCCTGTAACCCAAACATTGAGTTCCTTTCCATGCTTTTATTAGCTTTTACTTGGCAAATCCTAGTGGCTTTTGTATAGAGAACATAAGATTGTAAAAATGGTGGATGTTTATGGAAGGCGCAGCATAGCTTAATAAATACAGTATGCATGTTACGAGAATGGATGCTCTTCGCAAAGTACAGAAGCTACATATGGTGCTGATAGCAAATGCCATATGTTTGCAGAAGAGGCTACATTTGTACAGTGCCTTTTTCTGAGACCTACTAATCTGTGAAAAATAGCAGTTCTGCTTAATGCTGCTGTTTGTGGCGTCTTGGTTTTGTCTTTTAACTTCTGTGGAACGCATTCAGATAGAATGGACCTGGATCAGTAGGTCTGCAGTCTTCTTCAAGGCCACTTAACCCCCGCAGTGTCCATCTAGAAGATCCGGACTGCTTCTTACCATAATTATAGTGCTGCAAAATTACACTGTCTTTATATTACTGTTTCTGATCCTGAGTGCCTAGCTTCCCTGTGGCACAGCTTCCAAAGGAAAGTACTCATTCATCACCAGTGTCACCTATGGCCTGCTGGCAGTGATGTTCTCAAAGGAGACATATGCTTGAATCTGGGCTTGAATTGGGGTCTCAGCCTGGGGAGAGGTTTGAGTCCAGGCATCTCACCTTTCCGTTGCCATAACCAACAGCGTATGGCATAACAGCTACTGACAGCATCTCTGCTAGATGATGCTCTGTGCAGCTGCTGCTGCTGCTTCCAGAGAACAGAAGTAGGCATTTGCTCTCAGGAGAGGGTTCTGAGCTTTGGGTGGAGACAACCACCCTATGTCTTGTCTTAGGGAATTTTAGAAGCGGCTATGACTTTGAATATACTCAGTAGTAAGCCTTCTTCTTTGGCTGTGCGGCCACTTGCTCAGTATGAATCTTCTGGGGTTTCTCACAGTCCAGTGCACTCCTGTGGTTGGATTCTGTATGCCCTTAGGGTCTATGTGTCTATCTCTGCATTTCAAATTCCCTTTTGGGACCAACTTTATAAAAACATATGCCTGCTTCTAGGTGCCCAAGCCCTTCCTGGGATCCAACGTGCAGCTGAAACCTGCTTAGTTAGGGGTCTGATTAGATAGCAGCCATACCTCATGTGGTGCTGCTTCCAGGAATATCCCTTCCTTTTTAATCTAAAGATGTTTGGATTAACTAGATCTCTCTGACTGTACCATCATTAATGTGCCATCCACAGCTGCTAGCAGTTGCTGGCATTTCTAAATTATTATTTTTATTTGTTCATTGAGGTAAAGCATTTGGAAAACGATGTGTAAGTAATTTGGTTGGGCAGGCTTTTTAGCAATATGCAATAGGGAGTTAATTCTGGGTGTTGTCAGCTGCTTTCACTTTTGAACACGTTTCGGATTCAGAAGACAGCCGTACAGAAAAGAATGTTATGTTAATGTGACAGCAATCACAGACACTGCTATTGAAAACTCACTGTTGCTCTCCCCTCCAAAATTAACATCATAACCTTATGTCAGTAACACACTATTATCCTAATACCTGGTTTTGGATTCTGTCCAGTCCCATTAGATATCCCCGTGTTGATTGCTCTGTTACTGGTGAATGTTAATTGCCTCCAAACCTCAGTGGAGTTCAAAAGCTTGGGGAAAAAGCACTGGCTGATAAAGCTGCTAGTTTTATTAACAGGCAAGTAAATAATAAATCTGTTCAGAGATTTGAGTGAAGTGCCTGAGACATGAGGTATAAACAGCTGATCTCACATCTTTCTTTGCATGTCTATCATGTTAGTAATGAGATAGTAGGGTAAGCCATGCTGACTTCGAATGTTTAAATGGTATCAGTAGTGCCTGTCCACAGTCAGTGTACTTCAAGAGGTAGTCAGGCTCCATGTACTTCCCATTGGGATTGTCATCTGCTTGACATTAAATGATGCCCCTTACTACTTTTTAGCATGCTTTTTAAAGTTAATGTGAATATTTAACTGAAATGATGATGTCAAAAGATGGGTATCGCAAGGCTTGTCACATGTCATTTAGTATTTTTTCCCTCCTCCTGGTAATGCATATTCATGATTTTTTGAGAGAGAAACTGCTCTTTTGCTTTAAAGGAGAACTGAGATCTTTATTACTTGTCTGCTTTTTTCCTGTTTATTTTAATCACAGTGTTTTAAACAAAATCCTTGTGTGCTCCTCCTTTTCCATACTAGAAACCGCTAGATGGAAAATCCCCAGTATAATCTCATTGTGTGTTTGCTTCTTGTAGCGTATTTTCTGGTTCAGATACCTCTTTTAGTAGTTTCTAGCTTGTAAAAACATTGGTAGCACTTAACAGAGCTGAAATAAGTGATGTGAAGAATATACTGTAATCACATACTGCAGAATAATTACATATTTTATATCACTGGTTTTCAGTTGGTAGATAATATTTAATCTTCTAGTAGAGATCTGTAATGGCTCATTTTAGACACTGACCCTATAACTTCATTTCAGGAATGAAATATTTCCTAATCCAGTAATGTCTGTCTGTACCATCATGTCATGTAGATAAAGAAAAGCAACTCCAGGCACCCACTGCTAGACTGCTTAACAAAAATAAATGTCAGCAGGTGAATTGCTTGCTGAATGCTAGGCTGAAGTCAAACGTGAGCTGAACGTGTCTTATGGCTGTATGAAATCTGTATTAGAGCAGGTGAAGTCACTATTTTTGTTATTTTAAAGTGGCCTTTAGGCTGATATAATGAAAAGCATACCCAATCTTTACTTGAATTACACTGATCTGATAGGCATAGCGTGTCCAGATTAACATAGGGTTTTAAGCAGTGTAAAAGTGATTCATCTGGTGGTGCAAATGTGAACAGAAGCCAAGAATTTCATTGTGAAACTCATTCGAGAGAAACCAAATCAGAACAAAGAAGATGAGAGAGAAGCAGAATAATTAATACTTTTTTATTTCTGTTGTTAGGCAAGTAGTGTTTATTATTAAAATACGTGTGAAAAATACTTGCATTTGAACCTTTTCCATGTTTTTACCAGATGTAGTAAGAAATACATGCAGAAAATGAGCCCAGTGCCAAACACACTGTGTTTGGGAGGTCCCTAAAGTAAAGATGGTGGGTGATTGAAATAAGCTTCTTTAACCACACTGAAACATGTAAGTAGCTGCCAGGATTTCACAGCTTCTGGGCATTAAGAATGTCCCATTCATTTCCATGCTGAAAATGTTGGTCACAGTCTTCTGTAGCTGGTCGGCATTTCTCACTGTGAAGATAACATTTTTCCTATTGAGCCCCTTTTCACTGTATCCTTCCACTTCTGTTCTGCCTTCATGAAGCATTTCAGCAAAAGGAAGAACTGCACGTTATGTTTTATAAACAACTTTACATTTCATTTTTCATTTTTAGAGCCCACGGTAACACAGACTGTACACCAAGGCATAAAAAGAGAGAATGAATAAAAGATTATTTACTGTTTATTTTGTTTTTCCAAATTAGTATTTTGCTTTGTATATAAAAAAATGTATTCCTGTTGATTATTGAATCATATTTCTGTAGCTGTCCTGTGGCCCTGAAGCACGTGTTTGTCCCTTAAGTGGCATAGAGTGGGGCTGTGTAAGTTTACTGCAGGTTTTGTGTCATATTTTTAGCTCCCGTTTTTCCTCCTAGGTTCAAACAGCCCTAACATCTGTCTTTCCTTGCACCCTGTTACTGCAAGGTTCCTGCTGAAATGAATTTCCCATTTCTGCCATGGCTGTGGGGTGTTGGTGTGTGTGCAGGAGGTAAGGTAACAACAACTTACTGCCCATCCCTGCCTGCATTCCCTTCTTGTCTCTGCTGGTAGGTGTTTGCTCAAGCCAGGAAGCACAAAAGCCTGCCCTAGGCTTAAAGAGAGGAAAATGTGATCTGCTACTTGATTGCCATTAAGGCATGGAGATGTAATACCAGCTCCTTCAGTAGGAATTTGTCTTTGATGCTTAGAAATGTTACACTTTCTGCTGAGTGCAAGCACTCTGCAGTGTGGTGGGCCCTTGTCTCAGGTCTAGCAATGAAGCAAAACCCCAGGTGTTGTAGTTTGGTGTGGGTCAAAGCCATCTTACCTGTCAAGAGCACCAGCCTACGTGTGCATAAATTATAAGAGTTTATGTTAGGGATTAATTTGGCCCAGTGACTCTGGTAAAATGGAATTCTTTGTGTGCTTATGGATTGTAATGTCAAGAGAGGGGATCACTGTTGCTGGAGAGTGTCTATGAGAAATAGGCCAAAAATAGAATGATTTCCATAGCTTGAAAGCCCCCCTCATAGAATCATAAAAAGTAATCAGCTGTTGGAAAGAATGAATTCTGTGCTCCTAATTTGCAGAAATCCCAGCAGTTGCTACTGTGCCCAACCACTCACTAACACAATAAAATGTAATTACATAATTAAATACAATATAGGATTTCCATAATAGGGAACTTTATTTCCTTGTCACAATAAGCGAGTTGCTGTGGTTGAAGCTCATAGTTGAGCACAGTAACTATTATTAGGTGCTAACGTATCATGTACTCGGCAGGATTCTCTTACAGGGGCACTTCCCAGTCTGGGTGGAAGTTGTTTGCTGTAGACTGTGGAAGCTTTGTATGAGGCCACCTAAAATGCACCTTTTGGATGGAGAAGTATCTTCTGAACCATCTTTTGCTTTGTTAGCGGTCTCCCATTGCTGTTTGTTCAGACTGATGAAATGTGTCTGTGCTAAGCCCTGGACTTGCTGGAGGCTCAAATTCAAATTATGAGTGTCTTGCTGGGGTGGAAATTTTCTTAGAACCTGTTTGCTCATTGCTAGTGCCAGTGGAAACTTGAATAATTAGACTTACAGAAACGGACAGTTAGGTACAAGAGTCTCTGTTAGACAAGTACTCTCCGTTGCGATACAGGAACACTAATCCTCATTTTACTGACCTATTTCCATTTAGACAGTCATTTGTGTGAAATTCCACAGTATATGAGATTGGTTCGTAGGTAGCAGGAACAGTAGAAGAACCTCTGGATCCAGTGCTGAGCAATGTTAGCAGGAAGGGTAATTATGGAGGTGCAATCCTTGAAACTTCTAGAGCTTTGATGGGTGAGGCATTTTTGGTGTTTATATATTTGACATCAGACAGAAGGAATTAACCTGTCCTTTAGGATGCTTCTTTTTTTTTTCCTTGTACAAGATACAGACATAAGGGAAAAGAAAGAGACTAGGAATTAGATTTTGGAGGAAAGAAATGAAGCCATGTGAGCTGTAATACAGTGTCCAAGTAATCAGGTACGTAGCATCATTGTGCAAGTGTGGGTCTTTTTGTGTTCAGCCAGATTCACATAAAGGCTAAGACAAGATAAAACACAGGTTTGGTTGACTGCAGGGCAGCCACTGGTGACAAGTAATGGTTGCTTCTAATTCTGCTCTCAATTTCTCTTCCAGTCCCTTTGTTCCACACAAGTTTCTGCCCTTGCCCTGTTTCCGCTTTGATCAGCTTGCCTTCATTTATTGCAGTTCATCAGTGGCCTGGTCCTCATCTCATTAAAATCAATGGCAAAGCTATTATTTACCTTAGTGACGCAGGAAAAATCCCAGGTCCACAATTCCTTGTTTATCCTCATCAGTCAGATCATTGTCATTAATTTAATGATCTTAAAATCCATCAAAACACCGCATACTTTTAGTTTACCTGCTAACACATGAAGTGCATAATCCTGAACCTTCAAGCAGAAGCTGGTGTGATGAGTTTCTCCCTAGGTGAGCAGCCATCTTGCTTGTGTTTTACATTTTCTAAAAGTAAGAGTTTGAAGAACTGTAAAGTCTTTGGGATTGGTGTGTTCTCTTTGTACTCTACAGAACCTACTGATTTTTGAGGAATCTGTGTAGATGTGCGTGTAGAGTACTTTCACAGTCATAATCTGGAATAGTTCATATTTAATTATGATGAGAGAGCCTGTATTTCATTTATATGTAAAATTAAAAGAAAATATGCAGAAGCTAATCCTATTCTGAGACTGACTCAAAATATTTCTGAGCTAAAATGTTTGTAACATAGAAATCTTATTAAAATTCCTGTTTCTACACATTTTAGTAGTAATTTGGCTTAAAAATTGCAAGACTGTAGTTTCATTTGACTGAGAGAAGAATTATAAGCCTGTAGACAGGGTAACTGCAGTTTTAACAATGCTAAAATCCATTATAAATCAGAAAAAGAGGGAAAAAGTACACATGCCATAATAATAATTTATTTGACAGTGCTATTGAATATACATACAGCTCACAGATTATATGTTTCTAGTACACTAAAAGTAAGAAAGCTAAGCACAGGAACATTATTTTTAATATGAGGATGCAGTGCTAAAAAGGAGAGAAGTTTTTGGAATGATAATCAGGCTGCTGGAGCACTGGCTCCTGGCTGCACAGCCTCCTGCGCCAACTGTAAAAAGGAAACAGCACAGAAAAGCCAAGAAGGCAATACAGTTGGCATCTCTGCATATTTTCCTTTGTTTTCATATTGTTATTAGGGAGATTCCACCAATTTCAGAAATGGTTTTTGAGCTGCAGCTGTCCAAAGTCCAGAGTCAAGAACGACAAGCTCCAGTATGGATTAGAAAATTGATGGCGGCTTGGCTGTGTCCTGCTAGTATGCTTTGGTGGGGATGGGTAGTGAGTGATTTGTATGACTGCTGCTTGTCAACTCTAAAGAGTGAAAATCTAGCTATTATCCTGCCCTCTGTATTCCCCAGAGGTCACTTAAATCCCAGTGGCCACCACTGGGATTTATTTTGGGAAGCATTCTTTGCATCAGGGCTTAGAAACGCAACTGTTATACTCAGTCTACAGAGGTAAGGCTGTATGGATTTCAGATGTATGGGAACATGAGTTGGCCATTTCTGATGTCTTTATGAAGTGGTTTTATAAAATTGGAGCTTTCCTTTTTGCTGTCAGTGATAGCTTATGTCTACCAGCAATATGCTTCTTATTGTGGTCCTTTTTTCAGGCACAACTCTGATTCTGAAATATTAATTGGAGAGATTCTCAGTTATGGATGAGGGTGTGATAGGGCTTTCTCTGAATGACTTGCTCAGGCTGAGGCACAAAGTCTGGTCAAGGTGTAGGTTTAGCTGGCTTCTTCACCTGTATTTAAAAGTTCTTTTTAATAGGAGCAATAATAATTATCAGCCAAAATCTGATTGTGCTCATAGTTCAGTTGGAATCAGTGTCCTGAAGGACTGTGCTTTGTAGTACTGATCTGTGCTCTAGCTGCTCAGAAATGCATTTTTGTGTGTTGCTGCCTAACTGGTAAACTGTAATTGCCTATATTGAGAACTGATCTGGAGTCAGGAAGATTAGTTGGGGCAATCACCATCCCATAGATTTCTAGTAAACTGACACCCCCTTAAAATGGTTTGCTGTGAGTGCAGCGTAGTCCGAAATTAAAGACAGACAGCACATACATTTTGAGTGTGCTCTTTCCTGTCCCAAAGCTCTGTAACTCAGCATACCTTCACCAAGTACTCCAGGTACAAGAGTTTAGGGGGACTGTAGTTGAGAAAAGGCACGGAAGATTTGTGTTATATGTTTTGCAGGCAAAACCTGTGACCACATTGGTGGGGGGCTGTGGCTTGTGTCCCTTTTAGATTTGCTTTAAGCATGCATTGCAATTTGAGGCAGTTCTGTTGGCTGGTTGAGGACCAACCACACTTCCACCTAGCTGTGTGCCTGCAGTGTCCCAGTGGTGAAGTGCTGACCTCCTGCACCAGCTGGCCAGGCAGTGCATGGTGCAGTTCAAGTTGACAAGCACTGACCCCAAAATGCCTCATTCTGTGTTTGGTCAAGTACCCTTTGATGGTCTGAAGTTGGCTGAACAGGTTTCTCCCAATACCTCGTGGCTTGCCTGCATGAGCTGAGTAGTGCAAGTGGAGCAGGCAGCAGGGCACCCTCCTCTCATGCTGCACCATGACCAGCAGCACTGCTAGAATAGGAGTGTCACAGTTAAAACTTGGGTATACAGCAGTTTCTGAAGATGTGCTGCAGATTTTACACAGATGGGAGGCTGCCTTTACATAATTTGAAATCCAGCCCTACTACGTGCTTCCACTACAGCAGCTGAACCATGGAGAAGTAGAGCTAAAAGATGCTGGATCATGTGGCATCGGGAGGAGATGGACTCAGTGTACTGTAGTGAAATGTCACATTCCAGAAGGTCCTGAAATTAATAGTCTCCATGTCACACCATACTACAGTCTCTGTTCACATGATGCAAGCCAGGTTTATGTGAGCTATCCCGAAGTAAGAAGGCTGTTTGCTTTCTTTATGAGGATTGCGCTGCCATTGCAGCATAGAGTGGAACATCATTTGGTTGCCTCAGTGTGCACTCACTACCTGCTCCTCAGTGGAGTAAAAACCTTTACCTGCCTGAGCTGACCATGGGAAGAAGTGGAGCAGCCTCTTGTGCTGGCTTGGGGGCTGCTTACATGTAACATGATCCAGCTGCTGAACTTTACATGGTTTCTATTTCTAGCTTTAACTTTCTCATTCTTTAGAAGAACTTTGGCCTTGCTCCAGAGGTGACAGGATGTAACCGAATATCAGGAAGTGAGGCACAGTCTGGGCCTGGCTGTGGAAAGTTAGGCATGGGGATGGCTGGCAGAGGTGCTGCTTGGGGTTGCAGGAGCGCTTGGCATTCCCGGTGCTGTAACTTAGTGCAGGAGGCCCACTGTCAGGCCTGTCGTCAGGCAGACATCTCACCTCTGCTGCGCGCCCATGGGAATTTCTGCTTGTTACAGGAATCCAGTGAAGGATTAGGGCAAAATCTGTGTTTGATAAAATGATACAGTTTTCTTGCACTGTCTTCTCTTTGTCGAGGGTCTGGTTCTTGCTCTCCTTGAAGTACACAAGTGACTGGGGCAGAGGAAATTTTGCATGTATATCAATGATGGTAGTACCTGGAAGGACCCCTGTGGCCATTGGGTTTGATCCATAACATAAATGTGCTGCTTGAGCTCACCAGAATTGGTTCATAGTTACCCTTGAAGCCTCTCTTAGGGAAAATGTCTGATGCTGCAACTGCTCATGACAGGCAGTGTACCGCAGCCTGTGGTAATTGCTCCAGCAACTAATTACCCACAAAATCTAGTCTGATTTTGTGTGGCTTCAATCTCCTACCTTAGATCTTCCTTTTATTTTACTTGCAAACGTAGTTGTTGCATCCCAGCTACAGATCGCTGCTGGAAAAGCCACAGTGTGTGCCACCAGTGTCAGGAGGGAGAGAAAGGGCAGTGTGGATGGCCAGGGTGGGGTGGGAATGAGCCGGGCCTGAACCCGGCAAAACAGAATCCTTTGAATTTTGTGTTGCCTCTGTGCAAACTCTGAATGTTGTGCTGTTATCTCTGCATAGGCTTCAGGTTTAGGTCAGTCTTTAGCTGCTGAGAGAGACATCTTGGAATACAGTCTTGTTGGCATGTGTGCAAATACCTTTGGCTTTAACTTAAACTGTCGGTTAAGTGTACATTTTATTACAAGGTCAGGAGCAGTATTTCTCAATTACCATTTATTTGTTCTTGTGGAGGAAAAGTGAATTTCATTTCGGTGGGAAAAGAAGACAGTTTAGCAGGTTTACATTAGACCTAAATCTCCTGGTGCAAAGAGGAAAACATTGTTTGGGGGCAGCCTGTGATGTAGAGCTCTGCTCTGCTGCTTCACAGGAACAGCAGAGGCTGCAGCCCCCAGCTCCATAGCTCAGTGTCTGACCTCTTAGTTGTCATACGGCTTGTTCCAAACAAGGGTGTGTTGTCTGGAAGTTGTACCTGGGTCTCTCAAAAAGCAAATGTTGGGGTTTGCCCATCCTGATTATCCCATTTGGGTTCCTGACCCTGTGCAGAGGCAGTGATATTACAGCCGCAGCTCACCACTGATGGGTGCATCCTCGAAGGACCTGTCAGCCAGTGGAGCCAAGAGAAGGGGCAGCCCAGAGGGAATGAGAGCAAACCACCAACTTCTGCAAGTAAGTAAGTGAGCAAAAAGAAAGAGGAATGGTGTAGTCCTTGCAGCCTGTTGTCCTCTAAGGCATAAAGAGGTAATGGAGATTATCCTGTGCTACAGTTCTAAAACTTGGTAAGCAGCTACCACTGCTTCACATGTTGGTGCACTCTGTCCAGCTCTTAAAAAAATAAAGACCAGTGAGAGAACTGCAACCTGCCTGCCAGACTTCAGTCTGAGAGAGAAATGCTTCTGTCCAGAGAAGAAAGGAAAATGGGGTAATTAAGTAACTGTGGAAAGGCTGAGCCATATGTTACAGACTGCATCAAGAAGAAAATTTCATGATCGGGGGTCTGTGCTCGAGAAGCTTTCGCTGGGTCCAATTCATTTTGCTCATCCGAGAGAAAACAAGGGCATCCCGACTGCTCTCAATTGCTGTATAGAATATAGGGTGAAAGACAATCTTGAGAGTGGCTCGCAGCTAGGTTATTGAGGATGTTGTATCTAATGAGACCTTGTACTTGCAATACCTTGAAATGCACCAGCGCCTTGCTTGCTGACTGCCAGAGTGAGGTGGGGAGGTCTGCATTGTCCAGGTTTTCATTTTTTCACTTTGACTCTTGTAATGAAGGCACTGCAAGGAGAGCTCTAGCTATTAGTAGCTCATTTTTTAGTCCAAGTAAGCTTAATAAGTTCCATGGGCTTCCATAAACTCATAATGTGTCGTACAAGTTGTGTAATCAACCATGACAAGATTATCACTTGTCTTGAGGTGTATTTAGATTGACTTTTTAGGTGTCTCGGATGTTAAGTATTGAGTTTTTTCTGAGTTGTATCGTCAGGAGAAAAATTTGTCTTGAGCAGCTGGTCAAAACGAAATTGTATCATCTGTTAAAATGAAAATGATCATTTCTGAATAAAAGCAACTTTTAAGCTTGCTTCTGCCACTGTAGTAAGCAATCAGTTTATTTTTCTCATGAACAGCACTTTTCTATTAGGGGACCATGTAATACAATGTACATTTAACCCTTTATAGACCCTTCCTGGTGGCTCACAACTCGTAGTTCCAATATTATGGTTCTGGCATAAAATGTTTTGATCCAGATACGTAAAGGACGGCGTATTTCTTGCTTCTAGTTTCCTATACTGGCAGATATTTTTAGAATGAAAGTGTCATGCTACTGGCTTTCTATAAAAGCAAAGAGAGCTTTCCGGTGTCCCCAAACTGATGGACCACTATCAGTTTGGAGTCTTTAATTGATAAGCACAGAACTGTGTTGTTACCAAGTTTTGATGATACCAGCAAATATATGTAAATAGGGTATGAAATTAATCAGCTGCTGTTCAATAAAAAACCCATCATGTTTACCTCAGCTTTGTAGCTACTTTGCCCTCTTACAGGGGCTATTTTAATTAGCAGCATGAATTTTGGATAGTATAATTTATTTTGTGATTGTGTAAGAATACACTTTTGGAAGGGTTTATAATAAAACTGCACAGGTACCTAGCAATAGCATTTCAGCAGCATCCGTAAGAGCAGGGTGTCTCATAAAAAACACAACTTTTTTTCTTCTTTTTGCTCTTTGTGCACCTTGCTAACAGGGTACTTACTGGCATATCTTATTTGCTTGCTGTTCTTTGCTGGTGACAGAAGAGTGAAACAAAGTGAGGGCCAGATAATTAAATGAAAAAATAAACAGTTGTCTCCTCTGAGAAATTCTGTATAAATCGCTCATAATCATGCCATATGTTTCAGTAGTGAATTCCATTCCAGCAGACTATGGTAGACTTTACAGACTTTAGGATCCATTCATCTGCTTATTGGATTTGTTCATCTGCTGATTGAAGTCACAGCAGAGTTTCTGTAGACTTCGGTATTTGTAGCACTGAGTGATAAATGCCACACAGCTGCAGTTCTGGATTGTTTTGTGTTATGCTGCTGTTCTATAGAGCTGATAACATGTAAGGTCATACAGAATCAATCCAAAGTAAACTCAGTCCTTAAAAGCTTGCGTAACCCACATACTTCCAGAGGGATTCTGCGTGAGAAATGTGAGCAAGGGTTTGAGTATTTAGACCGACACAAACGTTATTTTACCTGTAATTGAACGAAGTCCCTTCCTATGTTTGAAATACCTCAGCTGCCATTGTGTTAGTAGCTGGCTTTAAACTTTGTAATTTAACTGGGAAATTTATGAAGAATTTCCCTGGGATCTAGTTATACCATGCACAAATACATTTAACTCATAAAGTTTATTTAGCTTTCTTTGTACTGTGAGTAGAAAGAACATTGTATATGGGTGTTCAGAGCTCTTGTATAGGGAATGTCAGCATTCCCAGTGCAGGAAGACACTTCCAACAGGGAGCGTTTGTAGGTGTTTGGAAAGCAAGATTTTGAGTTTGAGAATGTTCTCTGCAAGGCTCCACTTGGAAAGTTTTGCACACTGGTCCAACCTAAGCAATTAGACTAATCAAGTGTTCCATCACTGTAACTTCTGACAGAACATTCTGTACATACAGTGACCCTTTCAAGAGGACCGATCAAAAAATTACAAAGAATAAGAAACTACCTGTGAATATTCTAGTTTTCAGAATTGCATCTAAATGTGTCCTACAGAGATGAAATTCCCAAATCAATGTGGTGTCAGCATATAAACAACTTTTTCTGGATGGGATCTCATAGTCAATAGTAATGGATGTAATGGATGTATTATGTCACTTACCCTCAGTTTCTATCTGCCTTGCTTTTCCTACAAGTTAGGACTATGGTTTATTAATAAATGAGATATTTGGATGTTTATTTAAACATTGAAGTCTCTTTTAAAAAACAGACCATTTTTCTCATAAAAATGACACAGCACGGACAATACTGTGGTTCCTGCTGTTAGAAAAGAGTAATTACTTACAGCCACATTTATAATATGCTTGCTTGCTAAATGCATGAATCTAATAATGCAACAATACAATGCTACAATGAGCTTCATGAATTGGAAAAAGATAGAATTTAAATGCTTTTGGCACCTGACATACATTTCTCACAGAAAGTCTATAATTTCCTGTATTAGAGCTAGTTGTATCCTTTCATGAATGCAACTGAAGAAGAGTAAAGGATGTTTTGAGATTCATGTATTTAGTCCTTAGTCTATGAGGTACCATTTTGCTTGTTACTTTTGATTTTAAAGCTATCAACCTTATTTGGGCAGTTTATCCTTTTTGTGGGGAGAAAATGAAAGCAAAGGATGGCAAATTGTGTTTGGAAATTAAGACTTAATAATGCAAGGTTAAAATTCCTGTCCTTATCTGTTGTCATTGGAAATGTATTTCAAATACCTCAATATCACTAATATGCATTTTGAGTCTGTGTTTTAATGTGTGCTTGCCTGGCTCACTGTGCATTTATGAAAGAGCACTAGATTATATTGTAGCTTGCTGCGGTTTCTTTGACCTAAGCATCAGCCATGAAAGTTTAATGTAATCTTCTCTAGTGTACTCAGCAGTCATACAGGTGTAAGCACGAGCTGTCATTCCCACAAGGATCCTTTCAGCACCGGTGCTGGACTTTCTTATTCCAGACATACGCAGAAATAGTATCAGTGATAAAATAAGGAGCACTATATTGTCACCACCACCACTGAAACCATTTTAGAAAGCACTGGAAAAATGGAGTATTTTAAAGCTAAATCTGATGCTAAAGCTGTCTGTACAATGCAAGTCCGAGTATGCAGTTCTGAGGACAGGGTTAAGATACTTGGAGAACAAACTCAGCCGTTTTGGAAATGTGTTTTGCTGGGTTGGTCTTTTTTAAGGCTGTGCTTGTGATAAGAGGAAGCTGTCGGGTTCTCTGTGATCTGTACAAGTTTTTTGCTTCGCAGAGGATCTCCAGCACGTGGTCTCCTCCCCTCTGACCTGCACCAAACATGCTGCTGTCCTAAAGGGTGCTTTTGCTTATTCCGTATTGGTTATTGCTGAAGGGAAGCTAATGGAGAGCAAGTAAGAGGAGCTGGCTGCTGACGGAGCTGAGGCTTGACAAGGCAGAAATATTCAGTGCAGATGTATCAAAGCAATGCACATCATTTCTTTTTGAGAAATATGCTGTACTCCACAGATTTGTATTTCACAGCCTTCTCCGATTTGAATCTTTCCTAAGTAATTTTGAACCTGTGTTCCAAAGTGTTAAAAACCTGAATCCTTGGAAAAGCTTTTGAGGAAACTCGTAATAATTTTAAGAGTTAACTCTTCTCCTTCCTTGTGACATTGCCTGTCCTTCTTGTGTGGAGATCATGTCAATCTTCTAGCCTGATCAAGTGAAATTACTTAAATATTTCACTAGCTGAATACCTTTTTGTGTTGACCAATTCCATTCAAGGTATCAAATGATTTTGCCTCACTTTTGCCCTTTGTCTCATTTAATTAGATACAAGTCTACATACAATTCAGTCCAGCTAGTCTCTCAATGTAAGTTGTGGTTTCTCTTTTTGGCTTGCTCTCTACTTCTTCTGTGATTGAAGCTGTGGAATCTTGTAATTCATTTTGTTCCACCATTATTGATTTGGTGGCAACAGTCCAAATGTTGAAAAGTATTTTCTGGGTTGTTGTTGCCCTTGATTTCCAAAGACACTGCATACAATGAAGCATGTGGATCAGGAATTGACGTATCCTTAGTGTCACCAGGCTTTGAGGGTGCATTTTCAATTGTAAAAGCAGTTTATTGTTAATTAGAGAGACTTCCAAGGGCATCATGATCTCCCGATAGTCTGTGAAGAGTACCTTCAGTAGACTATGCTCTGGGAAGGCTTGCCAAGACCATCACCTGCGTAAATCCTGAATTGATTCCCTGCTGAAGAAGAGTTGTTTTGGTATCCAAGTTACATTTATGAATAATATTAATATTAAAATTTAATTTCTACTCTTTTATTAGTGGATTTTGTTTTGTGATTCTCATAAAATATCCAAACCCAAGTGCTTCACCAAATCTCAACAGATGCATATGCCAGTGTCTTGTAGCTACTGTCTGTGCAGTGAAGTAGATGTGTTTCAGTGGCAAGCCACAGTTTAAGCATATTCCCTTAGCTAATTTGTCTCTTAGGGTGTAAGCCTTCCTCAGAGAAGTTTTTGGATGGCATACAATATGACTAACTAGTGAAAGGCTATGGAATTGGATTTTCTTACTTGCTGTTTTATTAACAGGCTAAAAGTTTGTAGCTAGAAAGCCCAGTTACTTACCTTTACAGCCAAATGCTTCATCTCTCTCTGATGTTAGATGTCTGCACATGTCCCTGAGATCGACTTTCTGGGGACCCTCTACTGAGTTAGATGAGAATGCAATGGCATGTAGAAGAGTCCATTTTCTTCAGTGTCTGGGCTGCCTTTCCACAGTGCATGCTTTGATGACCAGTTTGAATTAGTGTAAAATTACACAGTTCTCCATTTCAGGTGTCCAGCCTTTCTTTAATTTGTATCACCTCCGTCCTTATTAGAAAAAATGTGTTTGCATTTGCCTGTCTATGCTTGTATGTTAAAAATTAAGAAGATGAAGTCTTTCTCTTGTGTCTCTGCCAGTGCTGCTTTGATATAATGGAATGACGAACTGTAAATAGAATTGACTTGGAGGCTGAATCGGTTGTTGGTATTTTGTTAATAATAATACAAGCTGCCCCCCATCAGGTAGTGTGAATATAAATTCTGAGTCGATATGAATGCCAAATAACTTTGTGAAGATTACTAACTCAATTCATCAGATCTGTTTTGTCATACATCAGTCATTTTGACCTGCTGTATGATGAGATGTATTTTTATTAACTAACCTTGCTGTCTGTTGCTCAGACATGAATGTCTTTTTAAAATCAAGACAGGCTTTGGATAGCTTGTGCCTGCAGATGTGTGTCCTGTTTATGTCGTAAACTTAGTGAACGCCCTCTGTAGTTTCTGTGTGTTTTGTTTTTCATGAATCTCTTTAGTGTGTGAATAGCTTAGTGGAGGATTACCCAGCTAAGATGCTAACCTGTACTAGCTTTGTGCAGAATATGCTCCTCTGCTTCTTCTGCTATTTACGTTGCCTTTTAGTTAAGTGCTGGACTGAGTTTTAAATCCTGATCCTGACATTCATTGGGTTATACGGATCAGCTCTTTCCTGTCTCTGTATTACCAGACTATTAAACTCTGAACCTCCATCATTCCTATGTCACACCAGATTTTGGTCTGTCATCATCATGTAGGTTAGATCTGTTTGAATTCCACTCCTTGTTGTATCCCCTCAGTTTTGAAATGCTCTCCCTGTTGAGCTGTTGGAAAGCAAGAAACTAATGAACTCTTGGGATTGTGACTCCCTTTCTTTTTGGGAAAGTTAGGGGTTGTTTGGCTTGGTTTGTTGTGCCTGGAGGGAATTGAAAGGGCTTTACAGATGTGAGCAGGGGCTGACGCATTTTTGCCATGTTGACATTTTATCTTTTTGTCATAGCAGGTCTTTCTCTCCAAAGCTGACAGTGATGAAATAAGGTGCCATACTGTCTTTCCACTAGTTATGGCTGGTACACTTTGCTCCCTGCAGTCCTGCACACGGTCCTGGCAAGCTTGGGCAGCAGCGGTGAGACATTCTTGAGCGTGGGCAGCTTGTAACTCTTCCTGCCGAGAGGCAGGTATGAGCAGCCTCTGCAGAGGCAAGCAATTAGTTTGGGAGGAGCTTGACTATGAAGGGTGTGAGATACCGCTAAGCCATTTCAGGGCAAAAGCATTGCCAGGAGGGGTAGACACTAGGAGAAGCTGAGGAAGTCATTGGATGATAGAGCTTTTCATTGTAGCTTGATGAATTTGCTCTGAAGTGGTGGATCCTTATGGTTCTATGAAAAGCTTCTGCTTTGGGAAAGAGAAAATGAGTAGAGTAATGGACAGCATAAGGAGAAAAGTCTGATCTCTTCTGCTTTTATAGTCATTAATTTATTCGTTTTAGTGGTGGTTTAAATGGGAACTCTCAGGTTGTAATGGGTAACTTAGTTTTTAAGTACACAGTGAATCGATAGTTAACCTTCACCACATCTCCTCAGTTTCTCTTCCTCATATCTTGATGGCTCACAGGAGCCCATACTGCAACTTAAAAAGGCTGCTCTGTTGTCTTCCTTTTGGCTGTAAATGAAAAGGCTAAGGATTTGTTAGGTCCCGATCCCTACTACGTGCATTAAGCAATATGTATTTAAGCTTTGTTTATTACCGTCCACACTGAAAGGAGCATCAGGGCTTTAAAGAAAAGCTGGTCTTGAGACTGTGCATGGACTGACTTTGGTTGTTCTGGTTGTTTATGCTGTGAAAGCACATTTTTCATTAAAACTGAAATGCTGTCAGACTTAGACCACCAACTGATGGTAAGTGGGGTTTTTGTTTGTTTAAAAGAGATGAGACATACTATTTTTACCTACATTGGATCAAGATGTTAATAGGAAGTAATAACATGTGACTGTCATTTTGCATCTGTCTTAAGAAATAACACTTCCTTCTTTTAA
This sequence comes from Psittacula echo, assembly GCF_963264785.1. Classification (NCBI taxonomy): domain Eukaryota; kingdom Metazoa; phylum Chordata; class Aves; order Psittaciformes; family Psittacidae; genus Psittacula; species Psittacula echo. Next base: position 19,339,614 of record NC_137735.1, on the reverse strand, counting down.
TTAATGAAAGTGGATTTGCTGAATGTCCTCCTTATTGATTACAGCAGCAACTGAATTTTTATGTCCTATATCTGCATGTTCTTATTTGGGTTATCAAATATTCAAAGACCATTTAATCAATTTTTTATTTTACTTATTTATTTTTTTAAAGGCGAAGTATTTCTGTCTCTCATTAGACTGACTGACACTGTTTTAAGATAAGTCACTGTGGGCCTAAGGGGAATGCTAGGTATGTATTTTTAATGGGTCATGGAATTATGGGTGTGCTGGGTTACAGCCCAGGTGCAGTTAGCGTTCCCCTGTAGCATACAGTTTTGGTGTGAGTTTTATTCTAAAAAGAGGAATCAGAATGGTAGTGATGGCGAGAGCTGAGCTAATGGTGGGAAGCCTTAGCTGACACTTCACAAATGTAGAAAAATCTCTTTTGCTGCATTTCAGGTACTGGCTGAAACCTCTGGCCTGTGGCTCGGAGTAAGAATTGTCTTTGCTGTCCCATGTAGTACATGAAATGGGGTGGTGGAGTCTGATTGATGTCATGGTACATTATTGCTCCCTTTGCAAGTCCACGGAAGTTCAGGACTATTTTTCTGGACTACACATTCATGGTTTCTTGATTATTGCAGTCATATGGTAGAAACAACTGTTTTTTATTTTCAGCAGTGTTTGTCTTACTCTGTCTTTTACTGGTAAACACCGGCTGTCACAAAACTTTGTAGTACTTTACAGATACATCTACTTGGAACATTTTCTTTGCCTTTTTGTGTTGTGCTGTGGAGCAGAATGTGAAACTTTCAAATAATCACTTCCTGGTTTTCAAGGTTGATTACATTGTTTTATGGCTATCATGTCTCAAAATAACCAATAACAGCATTCCTTTTAAAAGAAATCCAGATAACTGAGTGCTGATAAATCCAAGAAAAGGAGGGCTTTATTTTCAGCATTTTGGCATCATTCTTTTGTGCTTTTCAGTTTGTTTTAATTCTGTCATGCTTCCTTTCTAATGTTATATAGTAATTTAAATAATAGAACTTGTACATAAATACACAGTCATGCAAGAATGACTAAGGATGATAAAATTGGAACACTGATGCTAAGTGCAGCATTGCAATCAATAGGACTGCAATGGTAATAACACCAATATGTCTAGTTAAAGAGATGTAAATTGCTCTTAATCTGAAAGAAGGTTAGAACCACAGTGGAGCAAGGAAATGAGTAAGCTGCAGTGTGAGCGCTAGCAAAGATGTCTGTGCCCACTCAGAATGTCTTGCTTCACAAAGAGCAACCTCAGGGGGCCTTCAAGGGATGGCTATAAAGTGAGCACAAGCTCTTCAGAACAGAAGGGATATCCTTTGCAGCAGAAAAGCCCTGCTACTAGCAAAGAAATATTAGAGAAAACTAGTAGGAGGATTTTTCAGGACTGATTGAAGCTAGGCTTGGAAAGGACATGCCTCTTTCTGCCACCTGAACTCTTCCTGTGAGCTCAGTGTGGCAAATTACAAAGCACACTGGTGCTTCTTGCAAGCAAAAGGTGTGGAAATGGGCACAGGATGGATCAGCCAAGGAAGCCTGGACAATCTGCCATCCTGCCAGCTCGTTTTAAGGCCTGTACCCCACGATGTTCCCACAGCAGACCATTACATTTCCATGCAAAATTAACCTTGCACAGGAAAGGAATCTCAAAGACAGTGTTCAGTGGACAGAACCCTGAGCACTTCAATCTCAAGCTGCCCTTGCAGCTTTAATTTGCCTTATTGTGTCCACTCAAGGTATTTCTGTTCACTTGATATGCAGAAGCACTCACTGTTCAAAGATCCTGCAGATGGCTAGGCACCGTGAAGGTGTGTTAAGGTTAGAACATTTATCTTAGCTCTGAATTCCTCTGCTGGGCCAGTGTCTGATCTCAGATGTTGTTCCCACATTTCTTCTGGTTTCTTGTGCTTGTTTATTTTTAGTGATGCTTTAGTAATAATAAGAAAATGGGGCCACCCTTTCCTTTCTCCCCATTGCCCATTTAAGTTCATGGAGTCATAGAATCATAGAATAGTTAGGGTAGGAAAGGACCTTAAGATCATCTAGTTCCAACCCCCCTGCCATGGGCAGGGACACCTCACACTAAACCATGCCACCCAAGGCTCTGTCCAACCTGGCCTTGAACACCACCAGGGATGGAGCATTCACAGCTTCCCTGGGCAACCCATTCCAGTGCCTCACCACCCTCACAGGAAAGAATTTCTTCCTTAGATCCAATCTAAACTTCCCCTGTTTAAGTTTGAACCCGTTACCCCTTGTCCTGTCACTACAGTCCCTAATGAAGAGTCTCTCCCCAGCAACCCTATAGCACCCCTTCAGATACTAGAAGACTGCTATGAGGTCTCCACGCAGCCTTCTCTTCTCCAGGCTGAACAGCCCCAACTATCTCAGCCTGTCTTCATACGGGAGGTGCTTCAGTCCCCTGATCATCCTTGTGGCCCTCCTCTGGACTTGTTCCAACAGTTCCATGTCCTTTTTATGTTGAGGACACCAGAACTGCACACAATACTCCAAGTGAGGTCTCCCGAGAGCAGACTAGAGGGGCAGGATCACCTCCTTCGACCTGCTGGTCACGCTCCTCTTGATGCAGCCCAGGATACGGTTGGCTTTCTGGGCTGCGAGCGCACACTGAAGCCGGCTCATGTTCATTTTCTCATCGAGCAACACCCTGAAGTCCTTCTCTGCAGGGCTGCTCTGAATCTCTTCTCTGCCCAACCTGTAGCTGTGCCTGGGATTGCTCCGACCCAGGTGTAGGACCTTGCACTTGGCATGGTTAAACTTCATCAGGTTGGCATCAGCCCACCTCACAAGCGTGTCGAGGTCCCTCTGGATGGCATCCCTTCCCTCCAGCGTATCAACCGAACCACACAGCTTGGTGTCATCGGCAAACTTGCTGAGGGCGCACTCAATCCCACTGTCCATGTCACTGACAAAGATGTTGAACAAGACCTGTCCCAACACCGATCCCTGAGGGACACCACTCGTTACTAGTCTCCAGCTGGACATGGAGCCATTGACCACAACTCTTTGCGTGAGGCCATCCAGCCAGTTCTTTATCCACCGAGTGGTCCACCCATCAAATTGATGTCTCTCCAATTTAGAGACAAGGATGTCATGTAGGACAGTGTCGAATGCTTTGCACAAGTCCAGGTAGATGACGTCAACTGCTCTACCCCCGTCCATCAGTTTCGTAGCCCCATCATAGAAGGTCACCAAATTGGTCAGGCAGGATTTCCCCTTAGTGAAGCCCTGCTGGCTGTCACCAAGCACCTTGTTGTTTTTCATGTGCCTTAGCATGCCTTCCAGGAGAATCTGCTCCAAGATTTTGCCAGGCACAGAGGTGAGACTGACTGGTCTGTAATTCCCCGGGTCATCCATTTTCCCCTTCTTGAAAATGGGGGTTATATTTCCCTTCTTCCAGTCATCGGGAACTTCACCTGACTGCCATGATTTTTCAAGTATGATGGACAGTGGCTTAGCAACTTCATTTGCCAGCTCCTTCAGAACCCGCGGATGGATTTCATCAGGTCCCATGGACTTGGGCACATTCAGGTTCTTTATACGTTTCAGGTTGAAATTTTTAACTAGAATCTGGAAAGTTGGGTTGCTTGAGAACCATATTTAGATTATGAAATGATGTGCTTCCTATGAATAAATGTATCTGAAAAAGGATCACCAAGTTTGTAAGAAATTCTGACTCCCTAGGGAGGTGTTTTCCTAACTGTTGTGCTGCTCTGGGTAGGAGAAGAAGGTCAAGTATTGGTCCCTGGCATGCAGTGCTATTTAATGCTTCAGTGCAGCACTAAGTAGAGGGTAAGTGAGGTTATAATAAGCAGTAAAGTTCATTTAGGATGAGAAATTTTTGTACATAATAGTTGGAAAAATGTATTTAACGCAAGAAATAGAGATACCACTGAAGCTGTTGATTCTAATGTAATGAGTTGAAGATTTCATATGTAAGTGGGAGATAGGCTGTGATTTAGACTTCTGCACAGAGGTTGTTATGTTACAAATGTTGTTATCCAGCAGTCAGTACTCAGAACTTACAGCTTCAGTCTCAGCAAGATGTGAAAAGCAGTTCGTGGGCCAGATATTAATTGATGCCTACTGACATAAGCCCTTGAAAACAATGAAAGAGTTTGCTCCTTGCTAGTTTATCTTATAGAGTGCAATGTGGTCCCCAGACCAGCCAAATTTTCTATGCTGTAATAAACACATGCTCTAAATATCCTATTTTGCTAAAGACAAAACCCCTTTATTGCCTTTTCTTTGCAGATGGTAACTTTTGAGCTGCTTATCCATTGTTCTGGCAAAAATTTTGCTTTAGCTGACATTCACAGAAACCTGCTACCTACAGAGAGGCTACATGATTCATTAAGAGACACCTGGACATCATCCTATTGGAAGGACATACCCTTCCATGAAGAAAATCAAATGCTTACGTTTTCTAAGTATGTCTGTGAAATAATGTAAAAATTAGAAAGGAGATTTCCGCCAATTTTCCAGGCTATTTTGTAAAGTTTAATGAAATATTAAAAGCAGAGGTGATGAATCATACACAAAGTTCCAGTTCATTATGAATCGGCTGGCATTTTATTAGTTACTATGAAGCATCTGATGTTGGAGTTAAGTATCTGTAACCCTTCAGAAAAGGTTCATCATGCACAAAAGTAGCAGTTAGTAGTAGCTGTTCAGCCTTGATGATAGGTGACAACTCTGTTGCTCACTTGAACGGCAGTGAGAAGGAAGAGAAACTATTTTAGTTGCTGAGTTATACCAGCCGAGTTGTTTGTCTGCTGCTTGGACTCTTGAGTGGGTTTCTGTTCAAGGACTTCAATTTTTTGAAGAACATAAACTCTTATTACCATGAACTGTTATTTAATAAAATTACATCTGGGTCCTTGAATAGTGTACAGCCAAAGGAACAGAAAATAGATCCATATTTCTAAAGTCAAAAAGCAGGTTTTTTTGCTTGGGGAGCTGGTTCTACAAATACTGAAGCAATGCACAGAACTTATCACTCTGAAGAAATTAATTTAATTTTTCTCCCCAAACAGTGTACTTTCTTTTTGCTTTTAACCTTGGTCGTTGCATTAATAGATGATAAAGGCACTGATGGGAAGAGCATAAGAAAAGTGCTGAGATGCTGGAATACAGTGATCTGAGGACACTTATATCACAAAGCAGATAACCTGTTTGCTTTTATTTGTGAGCTTTCAACCATGAATGTAGAAATGGCACTCCACAATTATTGATCAGCTTACCCCACTGTCTGCCATTAGACAGTGCTTCACTTAGACCTACTGCCAAACAAAGGACATTGCAAACAGATGCCACGGAAAACATGCCTTACGTATTGCTTGCTCACTGAGCTAGAATATTGCATTAACTTTGCAAGGCTTCTAATATTTCAAGAATTACAAGTTAAGTGATTTTAAAAATCTCTCACTCAACAACATTATCATGGAAAGGCTATTTATGGTATCTGCATGAGTAAACTGATAGCAGCCTGGTTGCTTATTGTGGTTCTCCAAATTCATTCTCTTAATAGCTTATTGGAAACTTCAGTGGGGACAGTGCTTTTGTGTGGTGTCTCATCATTCTTCATACAACCATCTTTCAAATAATTAAAGCTACTTCACTCTATGAGAAGGTGCAGCTCAAACTGGTATTTTACAGTCAGTCATTAGGCAGCTCTCAGTTTTGCAACAGGAGTATGTAATGGATTTGGAGGAGTAAATCCTGTGCTGGCCTTGTATCACAGGTCCCAAATTGGACACCATAAGATGGTATCTGCTCCTAGGTTCTGTAAATCTTACACTGGGATACCCAGGGCTAAGAATCCCTCTCTGAAGAAGGAAAGCAATTAGATGGAAGCCAGTAGTAAGGAGTGCAAGCTGTGCAAAAGTGGCAAAAGTGCTGTAGAAAGGGAAGAGATCAAGGGCAGAGAGACTGGAGTGGCCTGGATCAAAGCAAGATGCCAAGGCAGAGAGAGCAAGGTCCTGGAGAGACATCTTGGATACGTGAGTTGTACAGGGCAATAGGAAGGGAACTGACAAATGGGGGTGCATCTTTCAGTGCAAATTTCCTGCTCCTGAAGACCAGTCATCTGTTCATGTACCCACAAATTCGTGGTGGATATAGCTAGAATTGATGTTTTTAAGCTGAATGTAGACCTTTCCTTGCCCTGTTCCCAGCTTTGGCTGTGGCTGATATTTCTCAACCCTTAGGAAAATAATTTGGAATAATGCTGTTGTTTTCAGACAAGCATGTCATTTGTTTTAGCGGTCTGTAGTTGATTAATTTGCAAATGATATTCCCAATAAAGTGCTTAGAAGTAGATAATTACAACTATATTAACAGTTACCGGGGAAGCAGATGGTATTCTGAGGAGCTGCCATGTAGAATTAGTGCTGATGCTCTACTGTAATGTACCATATACCCCAGCAACCCACAAACAACGAACTAAAATCCTGCTGATATTCCAGATTGTAAGTAAATTGTGCTATTGCTTCACATTTGGTTCTTCTCTGAATTTTTATGTGTGTTTTCTAGATAGCTACAGTGCTCAGTGAGCTGCTCCTTTTTATGTTCAGTCACATAACTTTCCACGTCTGTATTTTGTGTTCTCTTGGTATTAAACCCACCAAAGTGAAGTTTCTAGACTGTATGTCAGTGTTTTCTCCACCTTGCTATGAGATACTCGGAAGCATAGGTTAGGTCTGTACAAAGAGGGACTTTTAGTTTACTGAACTGTTCACACTGAAATTCCCTGTGAGGTGCTAAGTTAAGGAAGCTTGGAAGCAAATGGGGCCATTTGACGTGACCACCCATGCCCACACTCTCCTTCTCCCCTGCTTCTTTTGTTAACTCCATTGTGCTGCCTGATAAAATGTGACCCTTTTTAATGCTTCCAGTGATCAAGAAGAAGGCCCCAGTGTCACTGCAGTACCTCTTGCACCTCTAACCCTCAATAGCTTCTGTTTTAAGCAGGCTGGAGTTACACAAGCAATGACAACATGCACTGGAGCTGGAGGTTGCAGCTAAGTTGAGGTTCCTGCCCCAGGCCAGATGAGTGCTGCTAGCATCCAGAGACAGCACACTGCAGCCAAATGGCTGTGAGCCAGTTCAGAGGATGGTTTCCTTGTTTAATTCCATTTCCTTATTTCATGTATTTTTCATCTACACGTTTAAATAGAACTGACCACTTTAAGACTGCTTAAAGCCACTGGAAATAGTTACTAAAGAGATTTTCTTCATTTTTTTTCTTTCCGAGATTGTTTCTTTGGTGTAACTGTTTCTAAAACAAGCACATCGCGGGAAGCCTATGGTATAAGCGTATGAATGTACAACACAGGCATTTTTTGTGTAGAGGATCAGACAAGAAACTTAGATTCTTTTGGGTGAGCCATGTTGCTTATTGCCTGCCTGGAAATACCTGGGTTTAGTACGGCTGAACAGGGCCCAGATTGACATTGTTTTATTCCAGGCTTGTGATGAAACCAGGATGGAGCTGGCAGATGTGATGCTCCCCTTTTTCAGCCAAGGAAAAGACATTTGTCAGAAGGCTCTTAGCATAGTCTGAGTTGGAACCTCCTTAAAAATACAGTGGTTTGCAGCCAAGTGCAAATTGAAATGGTTCTGTGTTGTTTTGCTGGTCTGGCGTGACAGAAGCGTGCACGCGTGTTTGTGCTCATGAGTGCATGAATCAACATGAGCAGAAGCAGCTCAGGCATAACAAGACAACAACGGAAAAGCAGGGCAGCTGGAGCGGCATTTGAAATGTAGTTCTGAGGGAAGGCTTAAAACCCCCAGCCCACAGAAACAAAACATTTTTAGCATGAATGAAGGCCCAAAGGAGGGTCTCGGGCTACAGGAGTAGGAGAGTGTTTCATTCTTGTTTGTGGTTATGAGGCACTATCTTCTACACTACCTTTGATGAAAAGGGATTGCCTTCAAGCTGTACCCGATTCCCTAAGCAGTACATTTTTGAACGGAAGCTGCAGCCGGATGCTGAATGTTAGTTAATTGCTTCAGTCAAAACAGCAAATGCTGCTGCCTGCCCTCCTGCATCTATAGGTGAAGCGAGTGGAATTAGCATTGCTGGCTTTTGGGACATCTTCAGGCAAATGGGAGAAAGAGGACTTTGTCCGATAAGGTCTCCTGACCCTTGAATACTTTTCCCAATTTGCATCAAAGTATGTCTCTGGCTTCCTTCCCGGCTTTGCTTCTCTTGGTTGAAATGAAAAGTGATTGGATTTATTATAAGAAGGGCAAGGGTGTGACAGGACGCTTTGTTTTTAAGGCTGTATAGCATGTCCTTCTAAAGGATCCCCTTTTCCACTGCTTTAAACTTCAACCATATTCCAGAAAAACTTTGCAGCAGAATTTCCTTGTGAATACTGTATGAAGTTAGCAACTTTCTGAAAATGAAGTGCTGAAAAACATGCTGCTCTGCTCTTTTTAAGAAACACTTCATACTTCTTGAACAGCTTGTGCTTCAGTGCAGTAGTTTGATAACTGGCAGGGAGATAGTCTCCATTGTCAAGGATGCTTCTTCTGCACTTGTGAAAACAAGCTCATTTTTAAGTAGTTTATGAATCTTAGAAAAAGACTGGCATGTGTCCTTTGAAGATTTTATTAGGGGGTTTTATGTTACAGTTGACTCTTTCTGTACTCAGGCTTGGTAGAAGCCATAGTGTCTGCCTGAGTTGCAAGTGAGTAACTGGTGGAAGGCAAGTGAATCTCAGATGGACATAATCTGTTTGGGCTGCACCAAGTCTGTCTGGCTCCAGGTTTCAGAGCTGAAGACAGACAAGTTTGTGATGTGATCTAGTGCAGGAAATAAAACTGGTGGAAGTGCAAAAGAGGGAGAAGCCAGACCTCAGTAAGTGGGTGGAGGAAGAGATGGGAAGATGGGGTAGTTGGCCAGGGACTTCAGCAGAATGTGACTGTAATGAAAAAGAGAGAAATGTAATGGGGAGTTGAAGAATGATGCTGGGGCTGGCTTCACGAAGAGCCTAAAAAAAAAAATGGGAGGGGTAGGACTAATACTTGAGAGTGTTGCACAACAATGGGGAATCTTGTATCCAGAGAGTTACATGTGAAACTGGAATTGGGTGCTCAGTAAGGTTGTGTGGATGCAAGGGGAATTATCTTTTCCCTAAGAGGCATGTGAGGAACTGGAACTGGCTAAAAAAGGGAACTGGGGAAGGGGAAGAGATCATTTGGACAAGGACCTGGTGCGAGAGGGGAGGTTCTGTGAACATGTTGAAAAGCACTGGAGAGGGATGTGTGAGAGTCTGGAACGGACTGATTCTGGGACTGGGGTAAGTGTTAAAAAGGGGAGAGAAGAGAGATCACACAGTGACTTGGGAGGGCATAACACGGCCTGATCAGGTAAAACATATGCATCTGGGAAGGGAGAAGGGAAAAGATGGATAACTGAATGTGAAAAGATTGGTTGTGAAAGAGTGAAGACAAAGAGGGTGGTTGGTCCTAGCAAGGAGACTGGAATCGCTTTGAGATTTGTAAGGAATGTAAACTGGGAAGGTCATACTCATTTGTCTTCCACTGCTCCCAAACACCTCTAAATTCTCCTGGTAAGAGTGTTTGTCATCCATTTTCAAGTGTTTGTCCACATCAGTGAGGATAATGTATTATTGCTGTCACTCTACAAGCTGCAGAAGACTACGCAGTATAACTTAACACTCAAAACTCTTGTTGAGTAAGTGGGAGGGTAACCACACAATACTACATTTCTTGTGTTTCCTGCCCTACCCATTGCAGGGGAGGGCTGGAACTAGATGATCTTAAGGTCCCTTCCAAACCAAACCATTCTATGATTCTATGAAAATGCATGTAAAAATCTCCAATAAAAGAATAAGCTTTGAATTATGAAGAAATAGGGGAATTGAGGTTATTCATGCAATACTAATTTGCCCCTTACATGTTGTAATAGCCTCATACCCATGATGCCACATTGTTCCCTCAGGTTTTAAGCCTCACTGATTGTGCAGGGCAGATGGGGGTAGGTGGATAAGCTGGAGTTGTAATCAATGGGACTGTGTTGTCCCTTGGAAGAGGTGGAAGAGGTTGGTGGTGAATGGCAGCTATGATCAGGAGCTGGCCAGGCTTCTGGTTAGTTACTGGGCCCCTAAAATTGGGTTCTGTCTCTTGTTCTGTCACAGATTCCTCTGTGATGCTAAGCCCCTTAAATCAGACTTTTTAAAGACGATTGCTAATTGCATGTTTCACATTTTTCTGGAAGCCCAACCTCAGCCCTGGGGCCTGTTTTGCAGAAGAGCATAGCTGTGACTGAAATCAGTGAGCCTCATGCTTTGAAGATACAAAACACTGCATAATGTTAAAGACTGAAAAATCATGGTCTGGACATCTTAAGGCAGGCTTTCCTAAATTAGTGGGTACTTCTGGCTTTAATTTATCTGTGCCTAAGCTCCCTATGTATAAAACAGAATAATCAGTCCCTCAACTTGCAGGGTTTTGGTGAAAATTAGTGAAGTGTCTGTGAAGCCCTCACTTACTTTAGTGATGAGTGCTATAGAAAAGCCCATAAGGAAATTAATAATTTTGTCTTCAGAGCACTATTTGAATAGTTAGCAGGAAACAAGCTGTAAGGCTGTACTCTGAACAATGCTAACACAAAATATTGAATAATAACTGTTAATTCAACACCATCCATCCTGTGCTGTGAGGGAGAGCTGCACTTAAAAAAAAGGGTAAAAAAATCAGGCTGTATGATAATGTATATGCAAAGGATACCAAATTACGTTTGCATCAGCAACCATAATTCTTCCATTGCTTAATGTTGGAGCCTTGATTTTATAGCCTGAAGAGCATTCTTTTTATCAGAAGGCAATTTTTTTGTGTGTGATGCAGTATTTTAATGGGAATGTGACTTTCAGATATTTTTAAGAATTGTTTTACTCAATGCATAATTCAGTTTTTAAATATTTCTCGCTTCTTTAAGATTTGGGGAATTTCTAGCACTGACATTTGGTATCCTTTTTCCCCTTTGCTAAAGGTCCTACATTGTAGCATTTATCCAGGGCCAGCAGCATTTACTAACACAGTTGAAAGCACGGGGGATGCTTGAACAAGGAAGGCAGGCAGAATCATGCCATCCATTTTTCAGGTAATTATAAGGAGGTATCTTGCAACCCACATTGACTTTTTCTAATATCAGAAAGCCCTTTGCAGGGGAGGGATGGAAAAGCACAGAGGGTGAATTCAGCCACACGAAGGCTATTACACATGGAGCCATGAGAGAGCCCACAAGAGTAGCACGCACAAATCCTGCCGAGGAGGTTGTTCTTGTGAAGTGATGCCCTTCTCACAAGGTGCTCATCCTCTAGAGTTGGTAAGTGTGGAGGGCACTTAGCCTCCAGCAGGATCAGTCCCTTGTTTCCTGCTGTATCTGTCTGAGTCTTACTCAAATCTTACTTGATTTTACACTTGTAAAGTTTTTGAGGTACCACTCTAGGAGCCAGCCTCATAATTTCCCAGGGGTTTTCCCTGACCCTGTGAGTCTTTGTGCTCACCAGTTCCAGAGAGCAAACATCCATGGGGGTCTGTCTGGGAGGTGATCAGAAGCCCCCACTGCTCTTGGGCTAGGCTGTTTGGACCCAGAGCAGGAACAGCTCAGGGCTGCCAGGACAGCCTTTTGTTAGCTGTGAAATACTGTCAGGTGAAAAAATTGCTGTGTTTTGATACACAATAAACACTTGAAGTTTGTAAGTATGGTATTATTAACTGCGTGGGTGCAGTCTTTGCCTGAAATTCCAGTAGTTATCATTGGAAAGATACAAATTCAAAAGGAGGTGTTAACCAGCCCTTCTTCCATTTCTGTCTCAAAGTACTCATTTCTCTATAGATGGACATGTCTCAACTCGCTGAGAAGAATTCTCCATAAAGACCATAGAAGTTAAAGGACATGGAAATAAAGTATCTATTTACTTCTTTGCATGGGTGCAGGAAGCTAAATTAGCAACTTCTCTGTTCAGAAATACTTTTTTAATATCCGGATCAGGAGGTTTTGATCTAGTCTGTATTTGGAAAATCCTGATATAAGCAAGGCTGTAGTCTGTTGCTGAAGTGCTTAGCCACAAATTGTTCCAGCTGTTCCGTGATGATAGCAGGCTTCTGATGGATCATACAATATGGAGATCACAGCTAACTTTATCTCCATGTGGTTTCTTGCCATTGGACTGTAGGGCTGTGTAAGGCATGGGAAAGGGAGTTGGACATACTGTATTTCCACCTGTCGAACTCAGCTTTTTAGCTGTTTGGAGTTGCTAATGGTAAAGCTTGCAGTGAAGCACGTATCTAGAATGCACTTTTTAAACAAGATCTCAAAATATATAGGCAAATGGGAACAGTAACAGTGGAACAGGCTGTTGCTTTCCCTGTGGTAGTAGATGGTAACCGATGATGGTGAAGGCCATCGGCTTTGTAATCCTGCAGTCTTTCTTCTTTCAGCCACAAAGCAGCTCTTTGCAGTTTTGATGTGCCTTCTGTGATTCTCCTCAAATCAATCTGTGCTGAAACACATCAGTTCTCCATCTTACTATTTCTTTTTTCCTGAGCAATATCCTGCACCACCCAGTTCCACAGATAAATTAAACGAGAAAAGGCTGAGATAGTTGAGGTTTTCAGCCTGGAGAAGAGAGGGGTCTGGAGACATCTTATTGTGGCCTTTCAGTACTTAAAGGGGGCATGCAAGAAAGATGGGGACAGACTAGGGCCTCTAGTGATAGTGTGGCAATAGGTAATGGTTTTAAGCTGAAAGAGGGGAGATTCAGACTAAATATAAGGAAGAAATTTTTTATGTTGAGGGTGGTGAAACACTGGAGCTACCACCAGAGAAGTGGTAGATGCCCCATTCCTGGAAACATTCAAGGTCAGGTTAGACAGGGCTCAAAGCAACATGATACAGTTGAAGCTGTTCCTGCCACTGGCAGGGGAGTTGGAACTAGATGACCTTTAACGCTCCATTCCAACCCAAACCGTTCTGTGATCCCGTGATTCTAAATGTTGTGCAGACACTTTTTGCTCTCTCTTTCTGTGTCAGTGCCTGAAATCCTGATCCATATGTCCGCGCAGCCATATGGCCTTTCTAGTATGACCTGTCTCTGCCAGAAACATCAGAAAATGCCTGGGAAGCTGGTTCCTTTGCGTTATTGGGTCCAGCCGCAGGAGGAGGTGAAGCGGCAAGCTGGCTGCCCTCCGTTCTGCCCTTTTCCGTGTGGAAAGCAGCCTTGGAGCTCTGTCTCCATTAGGAGCAGGCTGCTGATGCAGCTATACCCACATACTGCAACAGCAAAGCAGTGCTGGATGGACTGCTGGAAATAGCTTGTCCTGGCAGAACAGTGCTTTTTGACAAGATAGCTGATTACAGCAGCCCCTGCCCTGCCCCTGCAGGACCAGCAACCCCAGCAGAAGCCCTGCTCTGGCAGAGTGGCTGCCTTTGTACTGCTGCCCTTACCTGTGCTGGTCGGGGACTACTCACCTTGTAGACACAGGGTGAGACCCCTTGTGCCTTGGGGGAACCTTGTTCCTGCTTTATGCTCAGCACTGTGGGACCTTCACTGACAGCAAAAGCATGGTTATAGTGTGGTTTGAGCCTCCCAACTTTATTCCAGTCATCTGTAATAAAGATTCACTCATCTCCTTTCCTATACTTTGCCTATAAATTTCTTGATTTCCCCCTTTCTTTTCCAGAGCATGGTGTTCTTTCCCATTTTATTTCCACAGTAACAAGCACTTTAATTCCACAGTTCCACAAGAACTGCCCTCTTACTGCAGCTGGGGTAACCCAGCGGACCTCACCACAGAGATGTCAGCGCAGCAGCAGACAAGGGCTTGGCCTTGGTCCTTGCAGGGTGCTCTCCTCCCTCTTGCCAACACTCCTGATGCCTTTACCTAGGCAGAGTTTACTCCACTTGCTTAATTCATCTTCTGTTCTAGCATGGCTCTGTTTTTTCTTTGGCTGGTGATTTATCTGAATGATTGCAGTGTAAGATCTGTGTAGCAAACAGTTAACATTTTGAAAATCAGGTTGCAGGCTGGAGTATGTGACTGAGAGTTAGAAGGGTTAGAAGACCCAGTGGGAGTTTTCCTGGGGAGATTTGCACTCTACATAGGAGCACAAGAAGTGCTCTATAAGGTGAGATTTATGGGCTGCCTAGGCAGTCTGCCTCTGACAATGGCAAAAGGAGATGATACAGGGATTTGGATAGGAGCCTGGCCGGCCATTCTCCTCATTTCTGTCTGCTCCAGCTCCCATGCATCCTTTGGATGAAGAGTGTTAGGAAGGAGCCAGAAGTGTGCCTGGGAAGCACACAGGCAGTGGGATTCATTGGCAAATGAACACAAGGCAGTGTGTGTACTCATGGGAAGAAGTTTTTTTTGCTGTGTAAAATGTAAAATTTCCTGACCCATCTTGCCTCCTTTGGAGTATGAGAGGAGAGGAATTACTTCAGATCAGTGGGTGTGTAAACGGCTGTATGATACATTGGTGCGACAGCACATGGAGGAATAGGCCAGCCACAAGGACTTGTTAAAACAGTATTTACAGGATTTTTCCCTCCCTCCCAGAGTAACTCCTCATTTCTCTGCAGTAGCAGGAAAGATTTTTTTTACGTTGTTCTTTTTTCCATGTGTGGCAGGTCCACGAGACTTTTCCCTTGATGTGTTTGCTTGTCACAGCCTGGTATCGAGCTTCCCTTCTTTTTCCAGATTCTGAGTTTCAAAGATAATGTTTGTCAGTCCAGTGGGATAAAAGTAGCATACCTTTATCACCATCATCGTCACCAATTACAGGAATCACTAAGGCATCTGTCACCGTGGTAGAGAGGTACTACAATATGCCTGTAAAGCATCTGGTTCTTTCAAGAGAAGGAACTAGTTCTAATTCCCTCTGCTTCAGTTATACATCTTTTGCTTATGGGTACTTGAATTCGTGTAGTTTAATTCAGGATTACACTCCTGGGGCCATTCCACTGTTCAGCACTTAGTAATGTAGAAGATCCACTGCCAGCTTTGAATTGCAGTTTGATAGTTTTAGTATTTGTGCTCAACCTCATCTCCTCTCTGACAGTGAATTCCAGAGGGGGAGACCATTCAAAACGTGAGGTCTCTGGCCCAGTGAGTTCAGCTGTAGTTTCCGTCAGGCTTTTATGGCCCCGTTGTATGTAGCTGCTCCTTCTCCGGTGCAGACAAATAGGTGGAGCTGTGCAGAGTTCCAGCTGGGTTTCAGGAGTTGCTCATGTATCCATTCTTGTCCCCATCTTTCAGATGCACACATGGTGCATGCTGCTTGCCTCACTGGATATCGTAAATACTGGAAGTTATAATAAAATTAGGAGCACAGATGTTCCTCTTACAACCAGTGCACCCTGTATACAATAATAATAATGAAATATATCCATTGCTGTTCTCAGCGCCACTAAATTTCCTCCAGTGAGGCATCTTGCTTTAATAATAAAACCACATTTTCTTAAACAAGGGAGTATCAGATTTACATTGGCAGTAAGTCACTATATTCAAATAGCATCAAGAGAGATATCCAAGATAACTGTAAGACTCCCTAGGACAGCTGACTGTGCATGGGAGCTGCAGCCAGGTAGAGTGGTCCACTATTAGGCTTCATTTCTTTCCTTCATCAAAGCAATTAATGGGAAAGAGCTGTCGGCCTAAAGTTTCACTCTTTGCTGCCAAAGCAGAACTGCCTTGTTGGAAGGCTAGTCAAGGTTTAAAACAATCTATTACAAACTGATGAAATCTTTATTTTCCAGCCATGGTTGTAGCCAAAGGTTTCTGGCGAGGGACCTTTCCTCTACTAATCTGTCATGGAAAGCAGATTGCTCTGAAGAGGTTATAACCCAAGCCCTGATGCTGCATGTGAGTAAAGATAGGCATGGGCTGATTGCCATCAGTGGGCATAACTTTGCACATGTTTTATTTTCATGTTTTTCCTCAAGGAATGTGGAACTAATATGAGTGTGGTGCTATAACCCTCTACAGAAATATCTGTTGTCATTACCCTGCTTACTGTAAGTCGCTTACTGTGTAAAAGTAGTCCTTTTGACTCCTTTGTCTGAGTTTGCAGAATTGGGCCCCTGCTGCTCTGCACTCTTAATTATCCACAAGGAGAAAAGTGCTTATGGTGACCAGGGCATGGCTGCAGTAAATGTTATCCTTCCAGGTGTAAAAGAGGTCAGACCGCAGTGAAAGAGGAAGAAAAATAAACGAAAAGGAGGACAAAAAACTGTAGAGGTAAAATAGAATGAAAAATACAGGGGCAAAATTTCACCACTAATAATTCTCACCAATTCAACTCTTCCCTAGTAGCGTTCCATTCATTTACACTGTCTGCATTAAATTTATCATCTCTGGGGTAGCTGGAAGATGGAGGTCAAATTTCATTTTGGCCTGCAACTTGATAAAAATGACCTGCAAAAGGTAGATGACAGGCTGTTATTTTATGCACTGGAAAATTGCAAAGATCAGATCCTATCTCCTGCACGTCCTCTTTTCCTTGCATGTTTGATGCTAGCTCCTATCCATAATGTCTCACTGGCAAGTGCCCTGATTTGTTGGATGGCTGGTCAAGGTTTAGAACAAGAGCGGTCTGTTTGGAACTGGCAATCTCCTTCAGCATGGGTTGATGAGGCACCCTTTGCCATCTGAAATCTCCACTAAGTCACTAACAAGTCATAAAAATACCAAGTGCATTGATGTGACAGTCAAACAAACTACTTGTTATAGTTCATTTCATCTCCAAAGCAGTCTATTAATGGTAATTAATGATTCCTCAGCAGTTGTATTCACCATGTCTCAATAACTTTCAGGAGGCAGGAAAAGCCCTGTTAAAATGATTGTGTGCTAACAGTGGATAGCAGAAGGGTGTAAAAGTTAAACTCTGTACGGGGGGGAAAAAACCCTCAAACAAGCTTTTCTATTGCACTTGGAGTATTTTGGGATCTACACCAAATAGAGACTGTAAAGGATTAGTCTGGGATTAAGGATCCTTTAAATTTAGGAAGTGCTTAACCTTCACTGTGTCTGCTTCTTCTACTGTTTGCAATATTGCTCTGCCACTTTCGCAGGGGAACTCATAGCAGAGCGGTAGTGCTGCAATGCAGCCCTCTCCACGTTGGGTCTTTTATGATTCAGTACTACTTTTGGTTTGCTTTGTAAAGATCATTGCAAGGGCTTATCTTGTGTAATTGTTTTACTGCCATCTGCATTACAGTATAATTACCTTTCAAAAATGGTAGATCTCTTTTGCTAATGTTTAAAGGCAAATAATAGGCAGCTAAATTGCAAGGTCTTGGGATGTAGCAGCACACAGGCAGTAATAAAATGTATGCTATATTTACGTCATATACTTCTGTCTCTCCCATTCGTTCTGCTTTTCTTTTATTTCTTTGTTTCTTTTTTACCTTCCCCACCTCCTAGGAATGGTTGGTGGTGATTATGGATTTTTCTCTTCCTTGTATTTTTTCCCCTTGCATCTCCTCTTTTTACATAGAGTTAATCATAACTCGTGAGGGGTTTTTTTTAGCATTTGTTCTGATCCTTATCTTTTAGCTGTCCTACAGTTCAGGAAGGATGGATATTCTGGTGTTTTCCTTAACTATAGTGGCAAACAGAAATATGGCAAATAAATTTAATACTGATTGAACTAAATAAAAGAAGTCTTAAAAAAAAAAGGAGATGTAGCTATTCCTTATAAATAATCACTGCTAGCTTTTAAAAGTTTTAAGATGTATAACTACAATTGTAGATCTATCTATCTGTTTTCTGCTTATAGCCTCTGAATGCCCTTAGGTTCATATGATAAACTACTTGTCTGATAATATCTTTTAAGTTTTCTGTTCCCTGCAATTATTATATCAGGAATTACAGGAGATGGCTTTAGTTACATGTGAATGCCTGTTCCCTGCCTGCTGCTGTAAATCCTGTATTACCTGAAAGGTTAAAATATGGAGGTGAGGACATTAAAAACGCATCCAGAAAATGTAGATGACAGGAAAAAAAGAAAATACAGCAACGGAGGGGAAATACCATAGATAAAATGATAAGGCAGAGGAGTAAAGCATGACAAGACCATGATAGTTTGCATAAGTAATGAGAATTGAATTTGTGTTTTTTTAAATTGCTGTTTAAATTCCTATTTGCATGTTTATCAGAAATCTCCTTTACTTAAGTAAAACTGGCCTATATGCATTTGTAAAATCCATGTATAGCTCTGATTTTGTTAAATGGAGGAGTGTGATCCACTTAGAAAGCTGCATGTGTATGAGTCTGTTTTAATAGTGTCAGTGTGCACAGGTCAGTGACAGCTCTTTCAGATGGGCTCCATAATGGGTCCCTTCTTTCCCCAATTTCAACAGGGAAACGTGTCATCTTCATTAGAAGCAGGATTGAGTCCTGAGTGACTTGTAGAGAACCTCAGGCAATAAGCTCACATGTCCTTGAGCCTTCTAGAGCTTTGTAGTCCCCTGATGTTTACAGACTGGTAGGGAAAGCCCCTTCTGCAGTGCTCTGAGCACCTTTTGTCAGGGTTTAGTGGCCTCAGCTCCCAGGTGAGAGGTGCTTAGAGGACTCAGTAGTGGTTTTGTGTCTTCCATGCCACTGTCCTTCCTGTGGTTAATTGCACTGGTCACCCGGTGCCCCTGATGCCTCAGATAAGTGCAAGCTCAGGACCATAATTTTGGTACTTTAAAAAGTTGCAATGATGGAATACTGGACTGTTTCACCTCTGCAATTCGTGCGTGCCTGAATTTGGCTTCCTTTGTGTGTGTTCCCTGTATGCTTGTGGCTGCAAGGAAACCTGTGTGTCTGGATAACTGCACCTTCCACACGTGTCCCACCCATCTCCTGCAGGCTCCCAGCCTGCTCTCCTCATGCCTGCTGACTGATGAGTGAACTGTGGTGGCACCTCTGGGAGGTAGAGTTGAGCATCACCCCAGAATCACAGAACATTAGGAATTGGAAGGGACCTCAAAAGATCATCTAGGCCAATCCCCCTGCCGGAGCAGGAACACCTAGATGAGGTTACACAGGAATGTGTCCAGGCGGGTTTTGAATGTCTCCAGAGAAGGAGACTCCACAACCCCCCTGGGCAGCCTGTTCCAGTGTTCCGTCACCCTCACTGAGAAGAAGTTTCTTCTCAAGTTTAAGTGGAACCTCTTGTGTTCCAGTTTGTACCCATTACCCCTTGTCCTATCATTGTTTGCCATTGAGAAGAGCCTGGCTCCATCCTCATGACACTCCCCCTTTATATATTTATATACACTAATATGGTCACCCCTCAGTCTCCTCTTCTCCAAACTATAGAGACCCAGCTCCCTCAGCCTTTCCTCATAAGGGAGATGCTCCACTCCCTTAATCATCTTAGTTGCCCTGCGCTGGACTCTCTCCAGCAGTTCCCTGTCCTTCTTGAACTGAGGGGCCCAGAACTGGACACAATATTCCAGATGCGGTCTCACCAGGGCAGAGTAGAGGGCAAGGAGGACCTCTCTTGACCTACTGACCACTCCCCTTCTAATACACCCCAGGATGCCATTGGCCTTCCTGGCCACAAGGGCACAGTGTTGGCTCATGGTCATCGTGCCATCCACTAGGACCCCCAGGTCCCTTTCCCCTACACTGCTCTCTAATAGGTTATTCCCCAACCTGTACTGGAACCTGGGGTTGTTCCTATCCAGATGTAACACTCTACACTTCTCCTTGTTATATTTCATCAAGTTATTCCCTGCCCAACTCTCCAGCCTGTCCAGGTCTCACTGGATGGCAGCACAGCCTTCTGGTGTGTCAGCCACTCCTCCCAGCTTAGTGTCATCAGCAAACTTGCTGATAGTACACTCAATTCTCTCATCCAGGTCATTGATGAAGATATTGAATAATACTGGTCCCAGTACTGACCCTTGAGGCACTCCACTAGATACAGGCCTCCAAGTAGACTCCATCCCATTGACCACAACTCTCTGGCTTCTATCCTTCAGCCAGTTTGCAGTCCACCTCACCACCCGACCATCCAGTCCACACTTCCTCAGTTTAGCTGTGAGGATGCTGTGGGAGACTGTCAAACGCTTTACTGAAGTCAAGGTAGACCACATCTACTGCTCTGCCATAATCCAACCACCTTGTTATGTCTTTGTAAAAGGCTATGAAGTTGGTCAAGCACGACTTCCCCTTGGTGAAGCCATGTTGACTGCCACTAATGACCCTCTCATCCTTGATATGCCTTGAGATGGCACCAAGGATAAGGTGTTCCATCAGTTTTCCAGGGATGGAGGTGAGGCTGACCAGTCTATAGTTACCCGGGTCCTCCTTCTTGCCCTTTTTGAAGATTGGAGTGACATTTGCTTTCCTCCAGTCCTCAGGCACCTCTCCCGTTTCCCAAGACTTCGCAAAGATAATGGAGAGTGGTCCAGCAATGACTTCAGCCAGCTCCCTCAGTACCCGGGGGTGCATCCCATCTGGACCCATGGATTTATGGATGTAATATGTAATATGGATGTAATTCAGAAGACACTGAATGAGTGCCTCAGAGGGTCCTGATCACCTGATATTCATCAGCAGCAGTATTAGGAGATGGAGAAACTCTGTGGTGAATAAGAGATAACAAATGTGCTTCTGAATAGGCTCTCCAGCATGTAGAAACCCAGAGCAGGCAAGGGCAGCCTGTCCCTCTTCTTTTGGAGGCACACTGGGAAATGTCTCCTGCTGGACTGCACAGTCCTTTGAAGGCTACAGCAGCTTGTGGGGAATGGAGCCAATGCAGATCGAGTCATGTGCCTGCCCTTATATGCATTCTTACGGCATCTCTGAAACCAGATGCAAATTGAATTTCAAACAAAAGATATCACTACGGCTGCTACAGTGGTGAATGACCTAGTCTTTGAAAACTGACACTGCCATACACATTTGCAGGTGTACACCCTGCACTGATAGGCTTTGGATATGATGTACAATTCCTGGCAGAAAAGTAATCATTGAAGAGCTGCTGTTAAAACATAAAAATCTTCTTTTCCTCTTTCTCAAAATGCATATATGCATTTTTTGTCAATAGATATTTTTAGTTAGGGAATCAAAGGAAGCATACTTGCCTTTTTCACATATGCAACCTCTTTAATTAATCTATATATCTCTCCTGAAATTCTGTTTTCTAATATACTGGTACTATAGAAAAGTCGTATGTCTAATTTACATGTCCAAATTAGTTTCAACTTAGTTATATTGAATGATAATAGATCTCTTTTTCATATAATTAATGTTGTCTGCAAACGTAACGTGGATTAAATTTATCATTGTAAAGATCTTAAGATTTTAATATTTTTGCAGAGGCATAAATACAGTGTAGCTATAATTATTTCATTATGTATGTATAAAAATAGGATACGGGGAAAAGTGCATGCTTTCCTTCACTGATTACTCTTAATGTCTCCCAAATTTCCTGATTTACAATATTCTCCAAGGATGTAGATTTTTCTAATTGAAGTACAGTAATTTGCATATTTTTAGACCTTGTGACACAGTTAATTGATATGTCATTACTTATACGGCGCTGAATATGTTTTATACATTCACTGCAGAGCAGTCTTGAGATGCAGTGGCACTTTGCAAAGAACTCGAAACTATTGCATATGGTTTAAGCTTTTCCTTTCCTTGCTCACGCTTTCTTTATAAAGGCTAAGCAAAAATGGATGATGTAGTAATTGGTGTTGTTCCTGTTCAAATGTACTCGTTAAAATAATGTTACTGTGTAAATGACAGGATGAGAAAAGTAAGAGCAAGTAAACAAAGAAAGGAAGAATAATGGGAGAGACAAGGACAAAGAAGACAAGGTTAAGGCGGGGGGGGGGGCTAAATGTCAATAGTATCAGTGCTGGGTGTTTGAAAACCAAATTGTTCTGTTTTCTTTTGCGCTATTCAGTATAAACTTGTTAAATGTTCACTGTGTCTAGGAATATTTTAAATGGGTCTTTTAAATTTAGGAGCACTGTATTTGTCATGGATGCTAGCAATGCGCCTCATAGTGCTCCAATATTCAATAAGGGGCAGAGTTTTTCTAGTGGCAACATATTTATTTCTCCTAGTATGTACCTCCACAGAACTGAAGGCTTTAGATCTTCATTTGATAACCAGGAAAGTGTCTCACTCATGTAAAAAGGACTGAAGGGAGTGTAAGTTTATTTTCCCAGGGTTCTGGTTAGAAGTATGGCTCGTTGGCAATGGCATCCTCATTTCTTTTGGATTTATTATTAACATTGACCATTACTTACACAATGGCAAGGGTGAATGGGGGGCTGTCCTGCAGGGTAAGATGATAGGATTCCGCTCCTTGCTGCGTAGAGAACACAGGCTTTATTGTAGCAGGTGAAGGTGAACAGCAATGGAGACATGGGAAGAATTGGGTTGTAATGGGTCTGGTCACAGCTGCGAATTAGGAGTGATGCTGTTTCTCTAGCTCATCTCCTTAGAGCAAGGCTTATGTACTCTGTAGTCAGACTGTGTCTGAAGGTGCAGCAAGGAGCAGGATGGTGCAAGTTCATGCAGTGGATGCAGTGCTTTCCTGTGCACCTGGCTGTCCCTCAGGTGAATTGCTTTTCTTCTTGGCCCTGCAATGTATGTGATGCTCAGAATGTATGACTTATGCCCATGTTAATGCCACCTGCATTTTGCCCCGTAGGAATTGCACTGTAAGTTGCTTATGAGCTTTGTTATTTAAGGAATGTCTTACGTGCTCTTTTTTCTGTTTTGGGAGGGTAAGGTTGGGTGTGAGAGCAGAAGGTGCCTCTGGAGTGAGAGTTACTAAGGGAAGCTATTTCATTTTCTTAGGAAGTGTGATATCTTGGCAGGAGTTTCTTCTAAAGCAGCAATAAAAAATAAATATAAAACCATCGAGTACATCTTTTAAAACACTTGTACACTAGAGGCTTCTCGCTTCCAGATACTTCCTGTTGAATCAAGTTCTGGAGACAAGTATGAATTCTGAATCCTGGCTGCAAAAGTAGAATTTACTCTCACATCAACTTAATTTTTTTTTTACCCCCTCCAACAGAAGGGGTGAGGAAAAGGGAAAAGTGCCAAAAGTTATTCCTGTTTCTCACTCTGAATTTGGGGTTCCTGCTCTGATCTCGGACCAGAACACTCAAGCAGCTGCAGAAGGTGAAAATGACGGTAGAGCAGCAGCTCAGGGTATAAAGGGAGCTCTGCCCAAGTTAGCTTTTCATTTTCATCTGATTTTGCTGCAGCCCCAAGCCTGCCCGAACTCTCTCTCTGCAAATAGAGGTGAACCATTCTCCTGTCATAAGGGCACATTTTACTGCTCTGTGACAAAAAACACATTTAGGGAACTGGGGAAACCAAAGCTGTTGACATTGAGGGAATTTTCATTTGGCATATTGTGTGGTTTGTTTGATGTTGTTTTTATTTAAACAAGCTATGATGGACTTCTCCAGGTAACAAACATCAAATAGTAAAAAGATATTATTCTTGCAGAATCATAGTGTGGCAAAAGGGTTAGTTTTATTAGGACAGCATTAACTTCATGTGCTCTTAACAATCTATGAAACAGCTGTTTTTTATAAGCCAACTGTTTGAGCACTATGTCATTGGGGAGGGAGAGAAAGGGGCATCTCTAGACGTATCTGCCACCGGTCTTTGGTGCCAGACTGAGGATGTGACAAATGATGTATGTGAGAAAACAAGCAAAAGAATTCAGGAGATTTTGCTGTACTGCAATAATAGCTTTTTCTGAAGATGCAGTTTCCGGATGGTCTGAACATAGGATAGTTAGAAGTGATTTCTTTCTTCTGTTAAAGATAAATTTTACACCAAAAATAAAATAAAAATGTGCAATATTTTCAATTTTTATTTCTGCCATTTTTAAAATGGTCCCATTTTCTGCCTGAACTTTGTGGTAGTGATCCAGAAAAGAAGTGTAGCATTTATAAGTATTAAAATATAATCTGCTTTGTATGATTAATAATAATTAATAAAGACATTCCTTGATGATTATATGAAATGAGATGATTGATTTTGCACTGGAGAGCATCTTTTGTTACAGGGTGTTTTGAGCTACCCTGAGAAAAGATGTTTAAAATGAAAATATGCAGCACTTAGAGAAATATTTTATCAGTTCAAAACAGTTCTAAGCATCAGTAAATTTATACTATAAACCACTAATTCTTGAAGAGCAACATGAAGCCTGTGGATGTTTTTGCATCACCGCATTTCTCACTTTGCTGGTTGTGCAACTCTCAGGTTTTACTGCCCTTGAAAAAGAGCTGCACTTAGGCATCGATTGTGTACATACAGAGTGCTGTAATTTCATAGACGAGTACATAAGGTGCTGCTGTGTTACAGCTGAGCAATGCGTGTGCGAGTGGTGCTAATCTCCTGCTCTTTGGGAAGATCTCTGAAGGTTACTGTGCAAATACTAACAACCTGTAGGCTTTTGCTTAGTTAATGGAAAGGGAAATCTGTTAACACTTGTCTTTCCAAGGAAAGAACTCACATTTTGCTTTTCCATGTTTTGCTGTAATGTTCACAGATCTCTTGTTAACCTTATTGCAGTTTCCTTTTCAAGAGCTTCACTGCAGATTCCTGTATCTCTGAGCTAACATTTCCTCCCTCTGAGACAAGAGTGCCTTGTAACCAGCCTAAGGAGAGATCCTTTGTGCATCACTGAGGTGCTGCTGCTTCTGGGATAGTCCTTCCTAGCTTCAAGTGTTTGCATGTCCATCAGGAAGGGATATAGAGGTTAACTTCTTCAAGTGAAACTTCAAAGGAATTTTAAGAGGGCAGAACATAATTACCTGAGCTGAAAATTTGCCAAGACACAGGTTGAATTCCCACTCTTGAGAATTTCCTATCGAAACTACTAGCCTGGATAAATCCTGGCCCTTTAGGAGCCATTGGTAATTGTCCCCTGGATTTTGTCCTGCGAATCACCTTCAGCTTCATCTAAGTCACGTCTGGACTTGCAGTCCTTAACTGTGCAAAGCTGCTGGTGTCTTCAGGGTGAGCTGTGTATAAATTTGAGGTATGTGCATGTAATTGATATCCAAATAAGGATGAGGAACAGCTTGTGTGCAGCTGGAAAAAGGATGAGGAAACTTGCACTGGGAAGTAATGCTAGCTGCAAATTAGGAGTGGCAGCTTTTTGGTCTGGCAGGCAGAAGCACCAACCCAGGGGCTGGAATTTGAAGTTTATCAAATTCAACTTTCAATAATACACATGTATTGTGAGGTGAGGGCAGTTAAACGCTGTGTTTACAATGAGGTGCAGAGAGGGGCTTGCCATGGCTCATGTTTTTTGAGATGAAGTTGAATGTCCTTTTGGGAGAAGTTACTTTCATGTGTTGGAGAGTTTGTATGGTGCTTTGCAGTCATGGTGAGGGACGAGTATGTGTTCTCCTTCAGCTCTGTGCTCAGGGCATCTCTTACCCTTTTTCCTTCTCATGCTGTGGGCAGAACTGAGTTGCCTTTGCTGCTTTCAGCACATCTGCCAGCCTTGAAGTCCCAGCTCAGGATAGTGATATAATGAAGTCTTGTGTGTCAGGACTCCAGCAAGTCACCTGCAAAGACAAGGATTTTTTTTTCCCACCACAAGTAACTGGATTTATTCTTTATATAGTAACTGTTTACCTCTAAAGCCTGATGCATTCCACACTTGAAAGTGGGGCTCTGAAACACAGGGATACCGATGCTCACTCTTAAGTTTTGTTATTTGTGATTGACTGACATGGACATTTATCATCATATGGAGATAAGAAGAAGTCTGTCAGGTTGGACACATGTGAATGTGTGGTCACATTCCTTGGGTTATTTTAATCCTGCCAGCATCTTACACAATTTCCTCCTATTTGCAGGGTCTTTGGTATTTGATGGAGCTTTAGTTCCTATCTATTGAGTGTTTAACTCTGGTCATCTGAGAGCTACTATTGTGATTTAACTGAAATTTTGGATTGAATGTAGAGCATCTTTGTGAAGTATGATAGCCTGTGGGGTAACAGAGATCGTATGGCATAATCTCATGGTCTGTTCTGTCTAGAAACTGTGAAAACTGTCTCCCTTCACTGTTACAGTCCAGATATTTTGATGAACAGATTTCAGTCAAATCTCTTACAGAGTTAGAATGACAGGTAAATCTTTGTGCTCTTCAGGCATTAAGTATGTGTGTTATTAACTGGTCTATAGGTATAAAACTCTTGAAGTGCTTTCAGAGAGGCTGTGACCCCATGTATGTATCATGCATACATACACACACACGTGTATGTGGTGCCACTTTGGCATGATCTTTGTTAACAGAGAAGCAAGTGGAAAGAGTCAGGACAGTTTCTCAAGTGAGTGCAGGAAACTACAGGAGAAGAAACTGTTTATACCTGCTGGACCTGTGCTAGATTCACCAATATGAATGATCTTTGCCTTTTTTTGAGCCCTCCCACAATGTTGCCTTTCAAAGGTTAAAAAATAAAGATCAAACCTTAAAGACTAAGAAGAGAGTGTTTGCTACCCAGGTAGGTCCGTCACTAGGTGCTTATCTATCTTTTGAGTTGCTAATAGACGTTCCATCTGTCCTACTGGATGAAGTAATGGAGTCTTTGTTTATGCTCATACACATAAATATTCTAGTATAAATCAGTTGTCCTGAAAGCCAGTATTCCTGATGCTTTTTTTCCCATACTATTAGAATTGCCAAAAATCTGAAAGTAATATATGTCAGTGAATATAAAATGTACAAACAAGTCTCCGTTGAAAACCATATTTTTCTAATCTCTCGATTGTTTTTAAAAGCATTTATTTTTATTAACTAACAAACCTGCTTTGTTGGGCAGTTCATTAGCTGTAGAAAGATTTTACTGTTTGCACCAAAAGGCTGTAATAAAATTCTAGTGGTATCGTTTAGAGTTGATTTTTTCATAAAGCATTATGCATCAGGTAAATAGTCTGAATGTAAATGTCTACTTTAGGCAGGGTTCATTAACGGGTAGGAAAGATGCAATTTTGACTAGGAATGAAAAATAAAACAATGAACTATTTTGTGACATAAAAATAATGTAATATTTCAAACAAACCCTGAAGACTGTTAAATTTTAGATTGTAGCTACTATAATTTTTATCCTACAGTGGACCAGTGTAAGCCAGAGTACAGTTTACAATATTCAGTATTATACAAGCACATAGTGCTGAACAGATCTTAGCCATCAAACTAAAATGCTTGCTGATTTTAAGATCTGCACCGTGAAATGGCAGCAGTTCAGGGCTCTTTCTCTGGTGAACATTTGTATAAACTGGGACTTGGTTAATTGGCTTGTAAGTTTTCATGGTGGAGATTAGGTACTGATGGGTACCAGGGTGAGGCCGTTGATCCATTTATCCCCAGTTCTCGAATAATTATTGTTAATAGAAATTTTATCTTGCATACATGTGTAGCTGTATATTCATAAGTTTCCTACCTTGTGTAGCAACCAAGAGAAAAATTCCAGTCCTTGCCACTCTCCAGGTAGTTCCTTTGACTCAGGTCATCTCATGTCCGTGACATGTATGCAATAGACTTTTATACCAGTGTTTTTTTACAAGGAGCTGATCAGCCTGTGTTTTAAACTCAGAGAAATCTTTGATTCAGTATGAAATGCCTCTGTACCATCTAATATCATGGCAAATGCAGCCAACGGCTAAAGATGACATTTATATGACATTTCTAGCACATGACTGCCATAGTAAAATAGCTGGGGTAAGTGTAAACTGACTAAAGGGTTTTTCTTCAATTTGCTGCTGCACAGGAGTAGTTGGATATCCCAGAAGGTAGAATGATTTGTTCTGTGTTCTTGGTTTCCTTCTTTATGCAATTAAAGCTTAATCTCCTGTGTCATATGTGGCAGACGGTTATCCTTGAAACTGCGAAGTAGTATTACCCTCCTTTTGCAGATGGGGAGTCTGGGGCACCTAAGATGGCTTTCTGAAAGCCATCAAGTGCTAGCACTACATGAATCCTAGGACCAGGAGAGACGAGAGATGAATCCAGGAGTTCTGGCCCTTAAGCCTCTGCTCACCTCTGGTGATTCTTTCTCCATGAACTGCGTGTCTCTCTCTAATACAAAATGCCTTAGTAGAGGACTGAAAACCTTGCTGATACTCCCACTCCAAACCCGTTGAGACCAAGGACTTCAGAAGCTTCTTGCAAAATGTGCTTTGTGCTGCAACCTGAGCATATGTTCAGCTTGCCTGTTGGGAAAGAACTTTCTCTAGAAATTCAGAAACTTTGATTACTTTTCTCTGAGTGGAAGAGGTGTCAAAGACAGAGGGAGGTGGACCAGATTTAGGATGTGTCCTCCACTCTGCAGTTCAAGTGTCTTCCTACACCCAGGTGGGTTTTAGTCACCATTCTCAACATGCCATTGCTTCAGGTGAACTTGTCCTGCTGGCTGTAATATATAACCAAGGGAAACAAGGAGGAATATAACCATTACAGCCTCCATTGTATAAATCCAGCAACTTTTATCACTGAGCGTGCTAACCCTTTTGTTAGGGGTATTGTGCATGGACCAACATGAGTCCCAAGGAATTAGGTTGAACCGAGGACACCTGGGTAAAAGAATACATTTCCTTTTCCCCTTTTCTCGTCATTACTTCATAGAGCAAACCAGATCCTTGGGATCTGCTCCAGTCTGTTGGGTAAAGGGCATGTTTCCTAATTTTGTTGCAACTCAGTAGTGAAGCTTGTGAAATAATAATATATATACTGAAGGCTCTGTGGGGGACTGCAGTGAAGCAGTAGTTACTTCTCATAAAGTTTTTTAATAGGATGTGAGCTCCAGGATTCAAGGGAGAGAACATTAATGTCCTTTACAGAACGTCGTGGAAAATAAATACTGTGCAGCACCAATCTCTTGGCAGTTTCAAAGAATGTCTAAAGAGGATCATTATGAGACCATTTATGATGGGAACATGACTCCATTGCAAGTCTTTGGAGTCTCTGCTGGGATGTTGTTCCTACTACTTGAGATTAGGAGAGGAAAGCAATTTCAATAGAAGTCTGTGGGGACCGTGTGGCAATTACATTGCTGACAATATCAGTATGATTTTAGTGTGAGTCTCTGGAGACACTAACTTTTTCAGTGAAGTGAAATGCATCATGTCCATACAAATTATATTATTGTTTGAAATAAACCAGAATAAGTTAAGGGTAAACAAGTACTGGAATAATAGGAGCATTCAAATTGATAAGCCTTATGGCAACTTAGGCAGGAAGTGCTACCCCCAGCTTTGCTGTGGCCCACTGCTGCCATCCTCACCCCCTGTGTGCCTGGGGTGATAGGTGAGTGCCGATTTCTCTTGAAACCCCATACAGAAAGACTGGTGTCTGTACCGTTGGTGGCTGGTTTACAGAGGGAATTGTACAACTGGGTTGTTTTACTGAGATCCTGCTCTGCCAGTAGTGATTTGTGGGGTCTGGAAATTGCAGGAGGTGAAGCTGTTAGTGGCAGCAGTCTGGCTGAAACAGACTAAGGAAGGAGCTGGGGTTAAAACTGTAATGATGAATGAGTATGGCTTTGGCCTCATGTCCGTGGTGAAACAATGACTACTGGTTAGAGCCATCTGGCTTGGACAGTGGTTGGAGCCTGCTGAGCTCAGAGAAGCAGTTTCCAGGCGTTGCTTTTCTGAAAGTACACCATGACTGCCCTTGCTGGCGTTCTGCAGAGGCTGCTCCCTAGGAGGCTATCGCAGAGCACTGCTAGTCGCTGCAGCAGTAGGGTACCAGCAAATGCAAGATACCCACATGTCCATTGCCACTGGCTGGGTGCTGAGCAAGCCCCTCTGCTTATCCTGCCCATCAGTCAGCCAGGAACTTTCTTTCCTCTTCCCTTGAACTGCTTTATGTAGGCTGTGAAGGGAGAGCTGCAGCATTTCCAGGGCTGGAGGAAGGCAGTCTGAAGCAGCCAGGGTAAAGTGCAGCATTTGCATTTTATTGATTCTTACCTATTGATTCCAATGGGATGAAGTGTCTGTGAAAGAGAAGTGAGACTGTCAGGCAGACAGGAGCTCTGGCATCAGAGGCAGGCTGGCCTTGCCTGACAAGAGCAAAATTGTGTAAACAAGCACCTCAGATATTTCCTAGGTTGAATCTAGGAAGAACCATGGAAAAGGAGCACTGTTCCTAGGGAGGGATGAGATTTACCAAAAGTTTAGTTTGCATTTGATCACCTCCGCAGATAAAATAGAGCAAGGCAAATATGTGAGTGTTTTGTGACAGATTGCCTTGTGCCAGCTACATTTACCAGGTGCCTTTTGCTGTAAGCTGGAGGGTGACAAAATGTAAATGTACATCTCCTCACACAGGAGGTGATTCTTGTTGGGTGACTCAGATGTGGGAATGAAGAGATACGCCATAGCGTGACCCTCAAGGTAGGAGGAAGATGTCTAAAGGGGTGCTGAATATCCAGGATGTGTCTCAAGTGCACAGAGGCCGTGCTTTACTCAGTATGCTTTATATGAGTCATTTTATTGGAAAGGCTAAGCACATACTGAGGCAAATGTGGAGTATTGATCTTATTAAGGGTTTCTCTGCAGATGTATGTATGTATAATCTCAAAGCTGCTCTTCTGATTGTGGCCAGTTTATGACAGACTTGTTAAAAAATGTTCCTTCTGTGCTCTTATCTCTGTATGTGTTTTGGAAAGGAAGTGTCACTGAATCATCTCTTAGGCCCTCTGGATACTTTAAACTCTTGAATTACCCATTTATTCCTGCTTATGGATTTCCCTTGCTTACTGGTTTACAGGTTTACTGGAAGAGAAAATAATGTAAAATTTGCAAACCATGGCCTTGCTTCTGCTCACAGAAAGAAAAAGTAAAATGATTTCATCCTGCTTTTTCCCATGAGTGAGTGATAGAGGAGGCACTAGTGAGGCAGCATGGAGTGCTGGGGTTGCTGATCTGGTTTGCTTGAACAAGACCTGATAGAACACAGCATGTGAGTAACAGCAGCGGTGGGCACCACCAGGCTGCCACAACCACCAGCCTTGCTGTGGTGTGCACCAGGGTCCCGAACAGACAGGGCAGGCTTGGAGGTCTGCTGGCCTGCTTCCACTGCCCTGGGTTGTGGGGGATTAGGGTGGGACAGCTCTGCCACCTCCCTCTCTGCCCAGCTCTGTCCCCAGCTTGGGGACACCCCGTGGTATCTGCTTCCATCCTGTCCCTGCATCCTAGAAATGCCAGTTAGCATCCAACCCAGCCTTGCCTCCCATCCTGAGTGGTGGTGTCACTGAATGGTGGCATCATTTGTTTCCAGCTGCCACGAAGAAATGGCATGAGTTGTGTCTTCTGTATTGTACTGAAAGAAGTAGGCTTGGAGCACTCCTTGCTTTTACCAGCAGTGTGTTTCCCACAGAGTCACTTATCTGCTTGATTTTCAGCTATAAACGTAAGTGGTCCTTCTTTTTCTAAAACCGTATGTGACCCAGCATCCAAGGATGAGATCCTGCCTAGGTAGTAAGATGCTCAAGTTAAGGATATGCAGTTTGAAAATGCTGTTGCTTCTGATTTTGCCTTTCTCATTGTCCTGCACTCACTTTGGATGCTCTTAAATCACAGTGGTTTTTTGCTTAACCTACTGAAAGAAAACAGTAGGCCCATCGTTAAGTTTAAATGCAAGATGCAATTAAAAGCTCAGATCTCTGATGTGGCACTTTAAAAACCCCTCTGTAGATGGAAGGAGGTTTCTTTTCCATTGGGGACTCTGCATTATTTAGTAGATTTGCCTTGCAGGACAGATTGTTTCAAGGCTTTACAATTATATAGAGGATCAAACATTTCTATGGCCTGAATTAAAGCAAAATAATCACCAGCTCCATGAAACCTTGAGGTTTCCTGGACAAGCTTCTTTCTTTCCTTACCTTCTAGTCCCTAAGCAGATTTTTTTACTAAACCCTCTTTATTAGACAGGTTTTTGCTTCCTGGAGTGCATCTTCGATCTGGTTCCCTGGTGAAGTAGTTTAGACAACTCAAAGAGGCTATTCCACTGCCTCATATTGTGAGCATCCAGGTGTCTGTGCCCCAAACCCTGGCTCCCAGAAACCAGAGAACGTTTTTTTTATTTACATAAGAAAACCAGTTAATTTCACCATGTGCTGTTTGTATTTTTTGGTCAGTCAATGTTTCTCCTTTAGAACAAACTGTAAAGTGTAGAACTTTCTTGCTTTAATCCTTTATTCTTCTTTGGTTGGTTTGTTGCTGGCCTCTGTCTTGCCACCTGAGCAGTGCTTCTCTAATACGTCTTCAGTCTTGTTGAAAGCATCATGTACTCTTCAGTGCTTGTGTTGGTCCCTGGGGTGAAGAGTTGCACTCAAAGCGGACATTGGAAAGATAGGTTATTTCTGGGGGAGCACAGCATTATGCGTTTTACATCTCCTTTAATACAAAGAACATTTTGGCATACACTGGACTGTTTGGTTTGAAAGAGAATATTCATACTGAAGAAAAAGGTTTAATTTCTGCAGTAACTTCCCCAAAGTGGTGGTTCTTTATAAAGTACTTCTCCTCACAGTTTCTTTCAGTGGAATTCTGAATGCTGGCAGCCAACTGCAGGCTCTGGTGGTGGGGTGCTGCCTGAACTGGGGCGAGCTTGGTGGCAGCCTCACATCCACGAGCCGTAAATGATGTATGAAATGCAAAATCCTCACTTGCCCTGCACGCAGGGAGGAGGAGGCAGTGCTCTGCTGCCGCTGGGTCTCTGCTCCCTTAGCTGAAACTCCTCAGCAGAGAATCATTAAAAAATAAACACAACAATAAAGAAGAAGAAATGACAGCTGGAAGACATTGCAAAACTGCAGAACAAACAAATGGGAGAGCCAGTTAAGGCCACCTACCACTGCTCGTGGCTGGCTGCACAAAATGACTGCCAGGCACACTCCCTTCTTCTCTGACTTGATTCTTTTTATTTTCCTGAGGAACTGTGCTTCATATCAGCCATAGCACCTGGTTGAACCTGTCTATTTATCTTTTCTTTTAATTAAGAAATAATGTCAGTGGGATGAAAATAAAACCTGACAGGATGAAAATCTCCTACTGTATTATAAAAACAATGTGAAGGTGAAACTGAGATGTTTATTTTTGAAAGCAAGAAATCATCTTCTAGTGGCAAGAGCCTATTACTGGGAGCTTGTTGTTGTTATATTAATGAATGAGAAATATGTATGTTGAAGTGAACAGCGGGAGATCTGACCAGACAACCAGAAACTAAGCTTCTCACACAGGCAGTGGTGCAACTGAGGCTAGTGTTGGCTGCTATTTTAGGACAGCCTGTCCCGCCTGGCTCAGAGAGGATTCTGTTCTGAGTTAACTGGCCTGAAGAACTGCCAGAGACAGCTGGTAAATGATGGGAGAGAGATCAGGTCCTTAATGCTCTTAACTCCCATTGACTGCAGTGGAACTGATGGTGGATAAGAAGGCAGTGGGGACATCTATAAGGCCTCTGGAGCTGAACACAGAGATGTGGTTCAGGCACCCATGGTATCAGGCATGCCAGCTTCCTTGGTGTTGCCTGCAAAGGGCTGTTCCCTTGACAATGGGAACCAAACCTACCAGCCTCCTGGGAAGAAACACGTCTGCATAGTCATTGGCTTACTGTAATGGGAGATGCAGAGGAAAAGCTTTTTTTTTTTTTCTTAATTTTGCCTTTCAGACTGTTTACTCACAGCTGCAGGGAAGGGTCTCGATCCACCCAAGATCTACTGCTCTTTGCTCTCTCCTCAAAGCACCTTTCTTTGGACAGATTGACCTGGACTGGCTTTCTTCCTTTAGAGAACAACTGAAATAAACATCTCCCATTCTGCAGTGTAGTTGAGTGGTCAGAAGGTTTGACCATGGTAAGACACTGGAGGGTTTGGATTGCCTTTTAGTTCTTGTAGGGCTTCCCACCAGTATGCCCACTTTGAGGAGTGTGTCTATGGGCTGCAGGTTGGCTTTGAGGGGCATTGGGAAGCAAGCAGGAGATATTCCAAAGCCTTCTCACCCCACCGAGCTGAAGCACTCCCTAAAACTTGGCCAGAGCTGGGGAGCCAGCCAGTGTGGCATAAAGATGGGCAATGATTAGAGCAGCTGCATGGGGAACCGCATGTTCTTGCTCCCAGGAATATGTCTGCATTTCTAGTTTAAATCACTCTCAGATACAATGAAGAACAAGGTATTTTGATCAGAGTTAGCGATGACCTATTTAACATTTAAACTGGTTGGCACTTATTTCAGCTCGTTTATGAGTCCGTAATGAGTTTAATGAGTTCTCTTGGATGTCAGCATTTACTACTAGTGTAGCTTTATGGCCCTGCATTCCCGACATGTGAGTGGCTGGTTCTGTGACCTTGGGCAGTGCCTTGAATGTAGTCGTGCCTCAGTTTCCCATAAAGAGGATGATGCAGGACAATTTCATGGCTGCTTGCACTGCGAACTACACAGGACAATTACATTTGTATCGTACAATGTATTTTATTAGCATAATACTCAGTGTAGTGGGCACTGGGGTTTCTGTAGGACCTCTAAATGATGCTATTTTAAAAAATGATAGATGGTGGTGAAGAAATGCAGCATAACATTTCAGGGACACACACATATATGTATGGTATTGTCTTAAAGAAGACAGAAAAATAGCAGTGTCTGTTAGTCAAAGTGATGCAGTCCCAGGACACCACAGCAATTATTTCGTTTGTATTACTCCCTGCCCATGTGAGAACCCATACCTGCTTTCCAGATTTT
This sequence comes from Psittacula echo, assembly GCF_963264785.1. Classification (NCBI taxonomy): domain Eukaryota; kingdom Metazoa; phylum Chordata; class Aves; order Psittaciformes; family Psittacidae; genus Psittacula; species Psittacula echo. The sequence goes on along the minus strand of NC_137735.1, from coordinate 19,304,793 downwards.
CAAACACATAAGCAATTTTTTAATTGATGGTTAGCCTGAATATATCTAATGTCAGCCAACTGTTGTTAATAGGAGCTATTACAATGTGAAAGTGCTGATATTTTAAATGTAGTTGGTCAGTCCCAGCAGGACTATACATTCAGGCCTCTTCTGCAAGGTTGTATTAGTCGTTTGACACTGGTGCTGAGTTTATGCTGTCAGATTCATGCCAGCTATTGAAACTTGACAACTAATTCTGGATAACACTGATTGGAATTGATAAACCCTCTTTTATTTTGGGGCAAAAATTGGAAGTGGCTGCTAGTCCAAATAGAATCTCTTATCTAGCATGGCACGATGGCACTTAATGAAAAACATTCAAACAGATCTACTCTTGGGTTGCCCTGAAGATAGAGAGTTGCAGAGCTGGATGCAATTCAAATCAGTAGCTCTTTATTTTGCATAACTTTGGGGCATGCCAAGACGTTTCATCAGTACCTGATGTCATTAACTCTGACGGCCACCACCTAATGTCTTGCTCCTCACGTGTATGAACCATTATATTATTAGAGGAATGTTTGGAAGATAAGAAAATGCATTTGTTTGTTTCGTATTCTTTGCATATGCTAATAATGACACCTTAAGTTATTAGGACTGAGACGTGTTTCAAATTTCAATGTCGTTTTGCCCTGTATAAAGAGCGTTACCTTGGGCTTGCAGTATAACAGCGACTTCAGCATTGAAACTTTATTTAGAAACAATGGCTGTAGCTTGGCTCCTTATTTTTTCATGCAATACCCCAGAACAAGCTAAAAAGCTGCAGAGAAGGTGGTGTACCTTGTTGGGCCAGCTCCTCTGCTTCTTGCATTACCATTGGGTTACGGCCACTCTAAGAACCCACTGTGAAGTGTAGCCTGAGCCTAACACTGTGACAACATGTCTAGATGGCCGTGGTACTGGGTTTGGCCTTGCTGCCTTGTCATACAGGCAGAGCTGATGCCGACGTGTCTGTCCCTGCCATGTGGATGGTTCCTGGGGAGCACGGGAGTCCCGGAGATCAGAAGTCAACTCGAGCTCTGTTGGCAGTTTTAAAAGTAGGAGGGATATCAGCAAGGCTTGACAGTGTCACCTTCAGCCGCTTCATGGCTGTGTGGCACTGCGGTGTATGTGATTCTGTGGGGCTGGGTTACATTTTCCAAGCCGCCCTCCCATTTTGAGGACCGTGTGCCCACCCTTGTAGGGGAACAGGCTTTTACAGGCTTGGCTTCTTTTTTTGTTTTGGCTTTCTAGTGTGATTTCTATCATTCTCCAGTGCTGCAGCCTGTCCCGATGTATTTGAGGCACTATTTCCTTTTATATATATGGATAATTTAAGGCGTTGCCTTGGGTGCTGTCATGTGGTAAAATGCTCAGAGGACTAACTTCACACTAGTTGTGAGCCTGCTCTCCTGGCCGTGCCTATGTTGTTCTGGTAGCAGCACACTCAAACAAAAGTTATTTTAATTTGCACATAAAAACTAAGCTATGGAGAGAAACTAAGCTTTTATGAGATAATAAAGCACTGCCTCAACCTCATGCTTAGTGCTTCCAAGTGGGGTGTCTCTGAAGGTGTCTCAGCAGAGATAGAACCACAGTAAGGTTAAAATGTGGGGGCAGCCGGGAGGAAACAGGAAGAGTGGAATGCAGGTGGGTTTTAGTCAGACTGAGTTTAAGCTTAGGAGGGTAACTTAGCTTCTGGGATGGCCTTCGGACAGGGGAATCACCTGGGGCTGAGCAGTGTGTCACATCTTTCAGCCTGTCTCATCCTTCCCTCTTCGAGGCCTCCCTCTCTCACAGTGGCGGTTTGGCCACTGTCCCATTTCTCCACACCTTGGCAGTAAAAGTGCATCTCTCACAAACTGCAGGGGAGCCATTGATGCAAATCCCTCCAGCCTGGCCCCCACCCTCTCCTTTGCCTACCAGAGTGCAAGGGCGAAAAGTTTGACAAATGGTTGTCCACCCAAAGGCTTCCAAGTTCTTTTACTCACTTCTATTTTTAGAATGATTCCCTTTGCTTTTTTTCATTCTGCTACATTTTGCCAGATTTCTGCCCAGAGGAAATTTTTATAGCTCAATTTTAAAACCCTTGCAATTGAGGATTTATCCTGGGAATGACACATTCCAACTGGAGTAGCACAAATGGCACAGCACTGAAATAAAAGGTTATCAAGACTGTAATTTATTTGTTTAGGCCACTCAGAGTACAAAAATGCCTCTTATTTCTTCAGCTCCATGAGTGGGTTGCAGTGCGGTGGATGCTTTCAGACCGTCTTGCTTTCTCCATCAGTCATTTTCTCTACAGCAGCATCTTTCAGGAAGTACAATAAAAAGCTGTTTCCTGATACGCCCTCCCATTGCCTCCATCCCTTCCCCCTCAAAATGCCACCTCGGGCACATGTTGTTTTCTCCTTTCTCATCCAGGTGACTCAAAGGTGAGAAAGGGTAATGAACTCTCTTCATGTCTTGTTATATGGCAGAAGACTGAAACAGCAGAGTGACACGCTTGATCTCCAGCAGTTAGGGTGAAAAAGAGAGGCAGGATGTGAAACCCACTTAAAGTATGTTTCCGTGTTCAAATATACATTTTGAATGTATAGAGAATTGACTTGTGCCATTTGCTCAAAGGCAGAAAATGCATGTGGTCTGCAGTTGAACTTAGCGCACTGTGCCAGGCAGTTTTCAGGAGTGATGGATACTGTTTTTCGTGAGTCCTTTCTGCTGAGCTGATTCAAGGCCAGCCGCGATAAAAACCGGTGACTGTCATTAGCGGTGCCCCCTGCAAAGCTATTCAGTTAGGAGCTCGTAGGTTGAGGTAGGCAGTGATTTTGTGACCCTTCCTTGCAGGCAACTCCTTGGACTTTACCACAGAAGAAGATGCCATGCCCCTGGGGGGTAAAACTGGGCAAGGAGTGATTAGTCTCTAATTGGAAGATAACTGAAGGGCTGTAAGGAGTAATGATAGTTCTTTGCCAAGTGTAAGGAAGTTGAGTTGTGCTCTAAGTAAAGTCAAGTCACACAAGAGAGGGAGATAACCCAGCTCCCGGGCACACACTGGTTCATGAAGGACTTTGAGGAATGCCTCATTTCCTCCCAGTAGAGAACAGCACATGTTGGTTGGGCTGCCCTCGTCAGGAGACAGAGATTGCTGGCTGGGTGCAGACAAGCTGCCTGCTCTAAGATGGGAAGAGGAACCGTGTGTTCAGGATGGCTGGAGTGGACTGGAGATGGAGGCGTGCAGAGAGTGGGTTTCTGTGGGGGCACACTTCAGCAGGGAAGTTTTATCTGCCTTTGGCTCTATCTGCAGCAAATCAAAGTTTGGTAGCCCTGTCAGTGCCTTCCCTAGTGCCCTACTAATCACTGAGAGATCGCTCAGAGAATTGGGATGGAGAAGGAATTTGGAGGACAAGGAATTCAGGGTTTGCCTTGGACAAGGAGTGTGGTGAAGGTCTTGGCCCATGCTACAGCTGGCTGAAGGCAGAAGATCTAGATTTGCAGCATTTCTGTTTTTACCTAAAATAAGATGAAGTGATTTCAGATGATATGTGGCTCTCTGCACTTCTGTTTTGATCATCTTGTGTCAGGCTAGAGGAGTTCGAGGGGACTGTCATAGACCAGGCAGCTCTGGTTGGGCCTTATGGTACAGACTTTTGTGCTGAGCACCATGTGCAAACATATGGTAGATATATCTTTCTCCTGTAAGCATCGAAGAAAATTCTTTCCTGCTTTCTACCACTCCTGGAATAGAGCTATTTTGTGTGCTAATATTTTAAAAATCTTTCCACATAGCCTTCTGGCATTTTTCTTTCCTTTGATGTAAATTTATAACCAAAACCCTAGTCCAATGCATCAACTATAGAAATAGATAAACTTTCTTATCAGGTTGTCTGTTCTGTACATGCTAATGAATAGAGCCAGTCAGAACCTTCCAGTGAAAAATGCTTTATCCCACAAGTGTCCCCCTCTGCACCTCACTTCATGACTCATTAGAAGGAGAGGTATAAAGAGTATGTTTCAGCATGGCTGTAGGCAACCACCGCCTGCTTGCATAGACTGCGTGTTTGCTCTGTATCAGGTGATGCGATGCTCCTCACATGCTGTCATGCCACTGTCAGGCTTTTCCCACATGAGCAGGTACAGCCACCACTGTCTGGATAGGTCTTAACCATGTAGATGAGTGCATGAAGGAACCAGAACTTCAGAAGGAGATCTGATTTGGGGAATTGCCTTCTCTTTCCGCAGCTCACAAATCGGAGTTCACAGCTGCTGTGCTTATACTGGCATGCCCAGTAGCCAACTGTGTAAGATACTTGGGAAACACATTTATCAGACTGGATTTTGGCCCTTATAGCTGCTGATCTTACTCCCTTAGCAAAAGGCGGAGTGTGAATGTAGACACTTAAGAGACACAGCAAATAAATAATAAAAGGGCTTTTCATCTCCCCTGCATTTTTAGGAAGTAATAGTAGCTGAAGTCTGTGAGAATATGGTAAGTATCAAACACTTATTTTTCCAGCAGAATGACAAATATGTCTGGTTAAAAAAGGGTAACTGGGTAATGTGGAGTACAATAATGTCTCAGTGGTCTCTCATTTCTTTTTAAAGAGAAGTACAAACCATAATGCATGCAAGCTAATGTACAGTGGGAAAGTAACTCCTCAAAAACATGAACTGGCTCCTAACTAGTGTCTGATAGAAATACTTAGGCAACTAGAAAGCATATGTAAAATCTTGATTCAGTTGTTTTGATAAGCACATCAATCATTTTCTATTGCTCCAAATTTTAAAGAGTTTGAGATTTTTCACTACTTTCAGGATGCTGTGCTGATTACAGAGCTGTACCCTCTATGTACTAATCATAGTATCACAGAACACCACATTGGAAAGGACCTCAGAGATCATCTGGTCCAACCTTTCCTGGCAAAAGCACAGTCTAGATAATACAGTAATTTGAAAATAAGTACTAAAGCTAAAAATGTTGTCACCTCCATCCCAGTGCTAGGGATGTTTGCTGGCTGTGAAGGGCAGTTTCTAGCTCTCCAAATATGCATATTGCATGCTCCAGAAGGATGATTGAACCGTTGCAGCAGAAAGAAGCTGGGATTCCCACATATAGAAAAGCAGTGCTGTTTGCTATCACAGAGGACTGTAAACGTAGTGTCCTGTATAAACTGGCTAAGGATTCCTGTAGTGTCCCTTCTGATCTGCAGACTACACATGCATTTCTCTCTCTTCTCCTCAAACTTACGTTTTTATGTGGCTATCACAGAACAAAGGTTCTGAATTTTGGTGCTATTTCAGCTACAAATAGGCTTTCCTTTTGCATTTTTTTCCTTGTGATAAGGTGAGAGAGCTGGGTTTGCCCTAGTTCTCTGTATCATTTCTTGGATAGAGATATGGGCACATGGGCTACACAGGTGGCCTGCACATGTTTCGAAACCATTTGCCTGGGACTTCCTGAGATCTGTGTCTGTGGCTGTAGAGATTTGTATATCCAAGGCACGTGGCCAAATGCCTCTTTCTTCACCTGGAAATGAATTTTCAGGTGGAAAAACAGGTCCTGCCTGGGGAAGCTGGGACGTGCAGCAATTCCAGATGAAGGTTAAATTGTATGATTTGAGAAAAACCGCTAATCCTAACTAGCTTTAGCGCTACTTAAATCCCCACTGCATAAGGATCTGTCCGTGCACTTTTTGGAGGTAGGGGTGTTTGTACATGCATGAAAACTGAGACCTCACACCCATTCTGCACTTTGTTTGCTACGACATTTCCTATAGCCCATACACAGAAGGTTTTCCAAGGAAGAACACATATATACTCGTCCATTCAGTCAATGTTCCGGTGTGAGTCTGGGGTCTTATACAGCACTTTCACTCATATGCTTGAAAAATACTAACTTTGAGGTGGGAGAGAGGTACTGGTGGTTACAGTGTAGTAGAGTGAACTGGGCAACTCGAAAGACCCTACCCTCCCAACTTGCTTTCCCTGCCTCTCTGTTCTCATGTATCCAATACCAGTAACAAATATAGAACAGAGGTTTCTAGGGGCTCCGTGTGGCCGAAAATAACAGTTCTGGGATCCTTCTGTAGACAACACAGTACAGAAGCCAGGGGTTGTATGGTATTTGACTGGCAATGTCAGAGGCAGTCAGAGCTCATAGAGTTCTGATGTATAAATACTGGGGACAAAAATATTCTATATACTTCCTGTGCAGTCACTCACTCTGTGCTAATACATAGAGACAAAAAAAAAAAAGGGAGAGTTTTCTCCTTTTGATAAAAATGCTTTCAGATACTGAAAAAGAGGAACGCTGTGCAATCGCCAGAGTAATATTGTGTGTCAGGATCCATATCCTCTTGCTTGCAAGTGGGAGATTTTTCCTTTTTCAGTGCAGTGCCTAAAGTCTTTACAAGAACACTACATTTGCTTTCTATCACCTGAATCTAGTCCATTTTTTGCTGATGTGGTTTAAAAATATTTACAAGTTATTTTAAATGCAAAAAAGCCTCTTGATTTTTGAAGTCTTATATTGTCAGTTTTCTGTTTTATTAAAAAACAAAACCAGCACCAGCTTAACATATTTCACAGCTTGCATCCTGGGCTTGAAAGCTCTGCAGATACAAATAAAATCACAAAGGAATTAAAAAAAACATACTGAAATGCAAAGGATCAGTATTACCAGATGAGTAGAAAATTAGCATGGCAACTATTTTATTGCTAAAAGTACCTTGCCTTGTGTATTTCTTGCTCTCTGATTGAAGATGAAATAAAGTTCTCTCATCTTGTTTGTGTTGCTGATTTGTTGGATATTCATCGATTTACGGATCATAATGCACCATTTTTTTGCCATCTACAGTAAGAATATTCTGTATCTGTCATGCTATCTATGAGTAACTGATCTTCTATGATCTGTAAAACTGGTTTGTACCAATATTCGTTAATCATCCACATTTCCAAGGGCTTTCTTAAAGATATTCATTCATTCTGCTAGGAATCAATGAATTACAACTGAGCACTAATATTGTACCATCAGATTTTCTGTACGACATGCAGGAATAGATTTAGATGCAGGTAAGTTACTATTGACTACATAAACATCTTTTACACCTTCCAACCCAAACCATTCTATGATTCTGTGATCTTTCGTATGACTTAACTGTACTTCCTGGAAAAATCAAAATCCCTTAGGGGAAAAAAATAAGCTATTCATGGTCCTGTTTAGCCTTTGTGCTGTTGAGAGCAATAATGTCAGTGGGAGCATTTCCATCCTCTGTTAGGAGCTTGAACAGTTCTAGATGGACCTTCTCTTTCAAGAGGACCTAGGGTCAAAGTAGTACCTGGCAACATAACCTGTCCAGGTAACAAAGTTTTAACACAGTAGGGCTATAGGTTGTGACTGCAGCTTCACTACTTACTTTATCCATCCATCTGTATACACAAGAGGCAGCAATAAATGTGGCCCTAAGTTGTTTCTGATTTTCTTGTGATTTGAGTAGTTCCTGTGCTTGGCTAGAGACTAAGCTCTTCAGGTGACCTGAATTTTGCTTGAGCCCTGACCTTAGCAGCTGTTGGTAGGAAACACACAGAGTAGAGCATCATCCTTACCTTCATGTACTTAATATGCTGGGGAACAGAGGTAGTTGCAGCTGTTTTATTGTCTGAGAAGTCTTGTTACGCAGGAAATCTCCTGAGGTTGAGGTCTGCAGTCTTTAAGCCTCTTTATACTACAAGAGCAACAGAAAAGGCCTTAGGGCACCAGAGACAATTTGATCCACTCTGTCTGGAGGAGTTGCTGTACAGCATCTTAGTAGCCCTAGTTACTTTGCCAGAGTCTACTAATGCTCTTTTATCAATGATGCTATCGAGAGCTCAATTCAGTATTGCACTGATCTGTTTCATTTTATCTTCAAACAATGTTAAATCTGTGGAAAAAGATGCTGACACTTACTGTGGTGTAATTTGTAACTCAAATTTTGATGATTTTTATGACCTGACAAGACAATGGTTTTTCATTTAGCTGAAGAAGACACCTATGGATAGGAGCACAGGATGTTCATCCTAAATGACTTCTCTGTAATAGGTTTTCTAATCACGAGTGCAGAAATACAGCTTTCTTGTAGATGCTTACAAGGTGCAGTAAACCAGCAAACTGAAATTAATGTCAGGTTCCAGCCTCTGCATTCATATGACTTCAGTTCCACACGTCTCTTTAAAACTCCCCTAATAACAGCTGAATTTTTCTCTAAATGAGTGAGTACGAAGTGTTATTAGCAACTGCCTTTTTGTAACAGTCTTCTATTGGAATTTTTTATCCTGCACAGTGGTCATTCCAGGACAGTACAACACTGAATCATTAATTTTTTCTTTGAAATGTTTTAGATCTGGCTGGAGCATTTGCTTTTTTGTATATTGTTTCAGAAAATCAATTAATACTGATTAATTAATAGTGGGACATTGGAATTCTTGAACTCCTCAGAGCTCAAAAGTCCCATTCCCTAGCACATGATGAGTTGCAGTTAAAGGACCTAATCCTGTCAGGCACTGAGATCAATACCACCAGCGGAGGTCATCTTGTATCTTTACAGGGTATTAACTGATTTGGTCTAAAGGTGGTTCAGTTCTTTTCCTGGTTTTTTGTCTTTTTCTGGGATATGATAAAGAAGCTTCATACTGTGCTTTGTTGAAGTACTTTGAGGGGGAGCATGCACAAGAGTAGGGAGGGTGAGCTGCTCATGAAGCAGGGAAACGATGCAATGGGGAGACGTGAAGGGACGTTAATAGAGAGCATGGGCCAGGCAAGGCAGTGGGAAGATGTACCAGCAACCAGGACATCAGCACATACGCAGAGTCAAAACTGCACAGCTTTCAAAGCAAGATGAATTGCTTGAACTTAATGTGGAAGAGAAACAAGAGAGGAGCTCTCAGTAAGAGAGGAGTGTCAGGGATATTAGAACTGGTTTTTGTTTTGTTCCCCTAGGTGACTTCACTTATCCCTTTTTCATTATTTCAAGTAATTGGCTATCAAATGATCTCCTCGACTCTGGGGAAGTCTAAATTGTTAGGACAGCTGTGAAGCCTGTGTGGTTCACCTCGTCCATTTTAAGGCTTTGGAAATGTTCACATACTTTGGGTTTGTATTTGCTTGTAACTGGCTTTGTTGAAATAGGAGCTCAGCATTCACATCAGTCCATCTGCTCCTCTGTTGCAGCTGTCTATCCACCAGGTCTTTCCCTGGTGCTTCCTGCATGGCATCCACGCAACTTATCCCTCTACACAAGACTTGTATTGATTTTAAATATTTTTGAGTAAATAGTCACCCTTCAGTGGCTGTCTGGCTGGTGTAATGATGGAGCAGCCCACAAGAACAAGGGACATATTTTCTGTTTTATTCCTCTGGGCCTCTCATGTCTTTTCCCTCTTGAACTGTCTACCAGCTTCCTGGCTCAGCATCTTCTAGTGCCTGTAATGGCACATCCGGAGAAAAAACAATGGCTTATCTAGCTCTGGACAGATTATCAAATGGAATGTTAAGCAGCAGCAGCTGACTTTCCAGAAGACTGCAGAATCTTCTACAGAAAGTGTTACCAGGTGATGGTTTCTTGTCACTGTTGTCCCAGGAATCAGTGCATCAATGGCCAGGGATGTGCAAATCCTGTGGGTCACATTTTCATTCTTAATGCTTGCAGAATGTCAAATGGGTAGAATATACCATTAATCAGCCAGTTACAGAGTGTCCTCGCCTATCATGCAGCTTTTTGCTAGAGCCTGCTCTTGGCAATTTCTTCCGGAGTTTGAGGTCCTTTTTTGGGGTTGTCGAACTTCTCTATGGATATCTTCCTAATAGAGCTCTGTCTCCTTTCCCATTCTTTTTAACTAAATAATACAGCTCAGAAAAGTAAAATTGCAGTAATATGTACAGGTGCGGGCAATGGGAGGGAAAGAATTGAACTCATTGTCTCAGATGAATTTTACATGTCTCCTTTTTGCATGGGTGTCATAAGTCCAGGTTTCTCATCCCTTTTTAACCAAGGTAATGCTGTATTCTGCTCCCAGCATTCATGGACTCTTGTTGAGATGACACAAAGTATTGTCTCAGTAAATCTGAAGTAATCCTGTTAAAGAAAATGAGCTAAATAACGTAAGGGAATAAGATAGGTAAAGGCAGAAGATGGTCTAAATATTTTCATGCATTGTCTTTTGTGTTAATAAGACTGAACATACTAGTGCCTGTGAGGTTAAAATGGCATATGGGTTACCTTTGCCTTTTCTTTTTTTTGCTTCCAGAATTTTTCCCACTTCTGATAATCGGAATATTGACAAAATGACTTGGAGTACCCACCAGCTACAGAAACCATTTCGATTCCTTTCATCATGTAGAGAATTAGGATGCTATAGTTAAAGTCTCCCCACTGCCATGCATTTGCTAGGTTATATTATCATTCACACAGTGTGTCTTTGGGTATTTTATATAACATAACTAATTGGTAATAAACCAATATTGGAATATAGAAATTGTCACAGAGTTCATTAGGCAGAGCAATAAAAAAGAGAGCCTTGTAGCCTCCTGTAAAAAATGTACTGTTGGCCTTATTTTTACTGTTATCTTCTGCTTTTCCAGGAGGACAGAATTCTCTAAGGAAAAGCTGTTACTCCCCAACACTTGCCAGCAAAACTCAGGACAAGTAACAGATTTCCCTCAGCAGATTCAAGTGTACATCCAAGAACATAAAAAAAGTTAAGAGATGCTGGACAGAGGCCATGTAGTACCTTGTAGGTTAAAAGAGCAATTTGAAAATCAATACTTTTGTTTAACTGGCAACCAAGGTAGTAGTTTGAGACTGGGTGAAATATGTGAAGAGCAAACCCTTTTCACAGGGAGGGTTTTCAGGTTATCACTGCTTGAGTGCTATGCAAGGTTGTGTTGGACATGCACGACGCTTGGGAATTAAAAAAAACCTCAACTTGATGTGACAAAATCATGCATAATTATTTTGAAACCTGAGGGAGTTTGAAATGGCCCCAACTTGGTGATGTCCCGTCAGTGATAGACAGGCAGCTGCAGAATTTATAATGGCTCATTTTTCTAAAAGATGAGAAGGAAACTGAAAATAACCTTTTCTGCTGCAGCTCTCATCTATTTGCACTTCTAATTGAGAGACTTTGAATGGGGTGGAGCAATGGCAAGCCCTTTGAAGCAGTGGGCAAGCATTAACTCTGGCCTGTGTATACCAAGGTTTTGCTCTTCCTTGGGTTGTATGTACCAGCCTCCTGTCTGGTAGAATCACAGTGAGAACCTGTGCAAGTGTTGGAGTTACACGGAGAAAAGAGAAAGCCTCCCAAGAAGTTTGCAAGTCTTCATTGTCCTGTTATTATTTTTGTTAATAAAATTATTAGAAGAAATTGCAAATCCATCGGGGCACAGTTGTCTACAGCTGCCATCAAACAGATAGTTGACAATCAGCTCCAAAATAGTGTAATCAATTGAGGAGGACTGTTTAGCACCTTAGTTTCCTGGTCCTTCGGAAGATCTCTTTCTTCCTCTCAGTAGTTCTCTAAATTTTTACCAGCCAGAAAAAGGAATCCAGTTACACTCTAATAATGATATGCAACACCCAAAAAATAGGTATTGATCTCCTTAGCATATACCAAATTCAAAGTGATCAATCAAAACACTGAAGGTAAATCAGCCAGTGTGATTGCAGTGTGTTGGCTTTAGACAGAACTAGATATTTTGCAGTCTTACAATGAAAGACTTTTATTCTATGAGGCAACAAGTAGGAAAATCTTAATAACAAAGTGAGAAAGCAAAAAATGTGACACGTGAGGTCAGGAAGCAGCAAAAATAAAATTAATTCAAAACTAAATTTCTTGGGTTTAAGAAGGAAAAAAGCCCTTAATTATTATCTGATACTAAACGTAAAGCAAAAGGTTGCAGATCTTCTTCCTCTTAAGCCAACGTAACTTCTGCTGCCTGGTGTATATCATGAGCCTGGTTATTGACTGGTGTGAACTGAGTTGTTTCAGATAATACAACCAAGATTTTCACAATTGGGACTCTGTCTGATCTGTTTGGCTGCTGAAGTTCAGGTTCTGCTGCCTTTCCCCCTTGTACTCGGGTGCTATGTTTGCCTTTGCATATAGTTCCATTGCACGGCTGGAAATCATTTCAGTGTCAAGGGAGTTGGACAGTTAATGTTGGCAGGCAGGGAGAGAAAAATGCATTTTTTTCTTGTTTGAAGTGACAAAATTGTCAAGGAAGGAACGGAGGAAGGAGAGAAGCTGGGTGGGTAGGTAGTTCGGTCTGGAAATGGTGGAAATGTTCTCGGTTAAGGAAGATCAGAGAGATAATAGCAAGTGTTTTAAAAGCTGTCGCAGTTGTGATACTGGGTAGCCTAAGACAAAAAATTCAGTGTTCTGAAAACTGGCTCCCCAGGTCGCCTAAATCAGGACTCCTCAAACCACTCAGTGCTTTTGAAAGCCTGACTCTTTTTATTTAGGTGGCATTAAAAGAAGTGAAATAGAGGAACATAAAAAAGCATGGTAACAGGCAGAAAAACATAAGACTGAAAAAAAAAAGGCTGAACAAAAATATCTGAATGTATCTGCTTGACATACTAAAACAGTTCTGTTTTCTTGAAAATGTTTATTGGAAAATGCATTACAAAATCTTGTAACAGCTGGAATATGGTGATCTAATTGCTGTTTCAGTAGCGCTGTGAACATGCAAACATATTTCCTATGCAAAATGTCAAAAAGGCAGCAATCAAAGTGAGGCTTTAAGCTTCAAAACAAAGACACAATGAGCTGATTTGTAAACATTTATTTCTAAGGTTACATTTAAAACCAAAATAGAACAGCATAGGTTTGGAGACAGTGCAACAAATCTTTTTACAAAACACAAGGTCTGGAGAGAAAAGAGGTTTACTGGCTAAAAAATACTTGGGCTGCATCAAGATTTCCTTCCCAGTGGTGCTGCAGCTCCCTGAAACCATGTATTTTTTCCCACTCAAACAAGGAGCAAATCTTTGAGTAAGGGAGTGGGACTTTTGTCACTAGGACACAGAGACCCAGAGATCCTTCCTGTGCAGAACAGGAGTGGCTGCTTGCCTTCATTTGCACAGGTACACCCTTTCTGTAGGTGTCCTTGGTTTGCCATGGGGCTCAGGTCAGTGGTGATGTTGTCTTTTACTACAGGTGTTGAGTGAGGGAGGTTTGGAGTCTGTGCTGAGGAAGGTCACAGGGTTTGGAGTGACCTGGCAGTCCTGTACCATTACTGGGATGAATTGGTTCAGAGGCCGGTTTTTGCTCACTTTGGTTGTCTTCTCGTAGGACAGGTGTAACTTCAAGGTATGGTGTGAGTTGGTTGTGGTTGTAGCAACCAAGTGCAGTGAGTGCTTGCTGTATAACACAAATGCTGAAGTCCAAGAATACTGTGCAGAGTACTGTGACCTGGGAAGCCAAAAGAGCACTGTTAATTTTCCTGTGACTTACACTGGTGTGGTTAGTGTAACACCATGGGCACTGCTTGATTTATACAAAATCGGAACCAGCTAAAATGAACGCACCCGCTCTGCGCAAAGGTATGCCAGCGGCATACAATGAAAATCCTCTTAAATATATACTTGATAAAGAAGTAAATCAGTTTGAGGAGTAAATTTACTTTTCACCAAGGCCATCCATTTGTAAGATTCTTACTGTATTGTGCTTGCAAATAACATTTATTTCTGTAGTGTAAATATGCAAGAGCTCATTTTAATAAAAAGTAAGTCCTAAAATAAGATAAACCCCATGACTAGACTTGCATTGAAGATTTAAAGTGCATTCATCTGCTGTTTTTCTATATAAATATTCATTGGTTTAATGCTCTCAGGTGTTGGAACTTTTAATCTGCATTCAGATGGAGGTACTTTAATCAGAGAGTTCATAAAAGTCTCTAACTTTTTTCATAAAAAATAGAGTAGTAGATATAACAGAGGGTTGCAAAAGCTTAAAAACCCCCTAAACTGCAGCTCTATGAGGGAAAAAAAAGTAAATACCAAATGGCATTTTGTGCCATAATATCAATATTCTATTAAAAATAAATCTCTCACTGTTAGACTGAAGAGTCTCAAACAACCTGTCACTTTACTGCAGTCTTCAGAGATGACTGATAATGGGTAAAAAATCCCATAGCATCTGTTTACCATGTACTCACATAAACTGTTAGGAATGTTTTTAAATGTCAGCAGTAATGTATGCGTGTATTAGCTATCACAGAGCAACAGCTCAACAAAGACAGCATCACTGCCACACTGGGGGCTCGCGCTCTAAATTAGAGAGGTCAAGTGGTGGGGATAGAAACCGAGTGCATTTGAAACCATATTGTTTGCCTTCTGAAAACTGCAAGAAATTGTGCAGTCAGCTGCAGTAACAGTGCCGACGTACAGAGTTTGTACACTTTGAAAATAGCTAAGTGGGATTATGGTATATCTTTCAATTGCAAGAAGGTTAATCGTGAAAGGCACCGAATTTAAGGTCAGTAGGATGTGCGTGGGGGGTAATGTGGTTTAGGCTGTCTTTTGCATTAGCAAGGGATCACATTCCATTTGGGAACCTGAGCATTCACCAAGTGTGGAGTGTCATATAGGTGTAGTTGCTGACTAAACAGCGTCTGTGTGACAGCGTTATTAGCAGCTCTGTATTACTTGACAATCCTGTACTGCTTAACTACGGAGACATACTACAGGCTATGTTGTCCTGGCAAAGTCATAATATGCAAGCCACTTTTCATGCTGAAATTCATAAATGGAGGTTGTCTTCCCCCCGTTATTTCATAATTGAAAAATCTCATTTCTTTTTAGTGCGTGCAGGTTTTTTCTTGTTTGCCACCAGGAGCGTATGTTGTTGAATGTTGGTTCTGCAGTCAAAATGTGCATCAAGTAAATACATCTTTGTGCCATAAGCTCGTGTCCTCCTGAAATGCAGAAAGTCTGGGCCTGTCTAGAAAGTTGCGTGGGGTGCTGGGTATTAGGCAAAGTGACAGTCAAAGCAGATTGCAGAAATAAATTAATTCGTACTGCTGCCTTTTTCAGTCTCTCCTTGACAAGTAGCTGGTTCAGCAGACACTGATGTTGACACAGATGGACTGCTGAAGTCAGTGAGGATCCTTGGAGACTGTGGTGGGTCTGATTGCATGGCCAGGCTTCCCTCCACAAGGCGTGTGAAACCCAGTAGAGTGTGTAGTGTGGATACAATGATCGACGTGCTTAAGGTTAACCAGGGGGAGCGGGGCAGAGCAATGGGCTGTTTGAATGCAGAGTGCGCTTGCTTTGCTACTCCTCTGTCCCATAGTGAGCATTTTGGAGCTGCCCATAAACATATGCCCTATACGGTATATGGCCTTTTGTGAGTGAAGGGAACTCTACTGAGCATTCGTTAGAGTCTCCTGTCCTGACATTTCCTTTATGTAGGTATGGTCCATGATGGCTGATTGGCAGTTTCCATAGAGTCGTAATGGCCTTTAAATCTGTCAGTTAAAAAAAGAAAAGCCAAAAAAGAGCAGAGATAGATCAAGGACATAATGTTCTTGATGAAACAGACTGAAATCCCTGAACAACAAAGAGAGTTTTTTTCCTTCTTTAATTATCTAGATCATTTGGCCAGCTGTGAGCCATGAACCCAGCTGGTCAGCCGTGGGTGTGAAAGGGACGTCCGCTGGGTTGCTTTGTTACTGTAACTCTTTAGTCCACATTGAAAACTAAATGTAAATTTTTCCTTCATTGCAAAAATGATCCCTTAGCCCCGGAGGCAAGGTATCTGGGATGGGCAGGCGGAAGAGTCCGTTCGGAGATAGTCTCACCGCATGGATCAGCAAGGTCCCGATTCACCTTAGCCAGGGAAGCAGCTCTGGGGGCTGGCCAGCTTCTCGCTCGGGTGCTTTAGTTGGATCTTTGCAGAGCTGTGATCCAATTCTCTAACTTCCGCAGTGGGTAATTGCAGTTGAATTAGAGCCTCCAGAAAGTAATTATGAGAGGCATTGTGGAACACCCTGCTAACCCAGCAGTAAATTAAAGCACAGACTGGGAACAACTGGAGATAGTGAGATTAGAGCTTGCTGCTGGAAATTATTTTCACTTCTGGTAAAGTGTATGTCTGTCTTTTTTCCACTTCTAAGGCTGAATGTTGACTCTTGGAGTGGTTAGGCTAGAGATGCTCCTGTGATCAGCTGGGAAGAGATACTCCATGTTTGGAAAAAGGTTCTGAAAGTAGATAGGAGAGAATATGTTCATTTTAGAGCTGGAGAAAAGTCCTGTAAAGCAGATGGGAGAGACCCAAAGTTGAACACATAGTGAAAGACTTGGTTTCAAAAACTCTGCAAGTTTCTTTGCCTGCCTTAGTTTATATGTATGTGTAAAACTATTTCATAATACAGATACTTCTATTTCATAATACAGATACTTAAGAGAAAAGACTTAAAGTTAGAATGTTGCAAGGCAGAAGAGCATGATTTCAGAAAACCTGCTTTAAATTCCTCACTTGTGCACAAGCAAACCTTGAAGAACTGTGGAACTCTTAATAGCAGGAGTAAACAGCAATTTCAGAGGGCAAATTTCTGCAACTTTTGCTCATGTAGCTGGTTCAGAAAGTATTGACAGGCTTTTTCTCTTTTTCCTGTTAAATGTTTAATTCACAACCAGCTCAAAGGTACTCTTTTTTAGGCATCAAAGAAGATACCACTGCAAAATTACAGTTATTTCCCCAAATTATGCATAGTTTTTTACTATTGTGCAAGAAATATTCTAAGAAGCAGAGCGATATCTTTTGACCTTTTAGAAAACAATAAATTTTGTATGCCTTTATTAATACCAATAAAATACAGAATATACTCTATTTTTTTATGAATTTTAACTCAGCCCACACTTGGATCTTACAGTGATGCACTGATTTTCCTCAGCAGAGGATTTAATCCAGTTCAGACTCAGCTTTTTTAGGCAATTGTGCCATTTGTGAAACCATTCTTAATTTGAATTCTCAGCTGTAATTTCAGAATAGAGGAGATGTCCGTATTTGGCAGATGAAAAGCCCCTGATAAAACCCAAGTAGGAACATGGTACATTAGCAAGCAAAGCAGAAAATGGGGCTCCTCCTTGTTTCTTGGGATTAGAATAGCATCCCTGAAACAGCAGAAATCTGTTGGGATATCAGCGCAATTTACATGTCCTTTCAGCTTTACTGCAGGCTCTTCATGGCTGGCCAGTCCTTCATTGTGAGCCCCTTGAGTTTGGAAAGTCCCTCAGACCAAATCAGAAATAACTGCTGCTAATATAGATGTTCCTATATTTGGGTTTTCAGTCCAGCTCTCTTCTTAGGGCATGTCTGTACAGCAGTGATAAATTGTAGACAGCCTCCTTTCCCACATCACACTCTTCTTTCTTGCTTGCATTAATGTATTTGCAGCTGAACAGAAGTCTGGAATGTGTAAGTAGTGATAACTCTTTATGTTACTTTAAAACATTTTCCTTGGCCCTCTCATCTGGATGTTTGAGATGGTCGTAACTCTGATTCCAGAAAGAGATGAGAGTAGCCAAATGCTCAGAGGCAGAACATATTTTGTGCTGTTTTCCCTAGCGCTTACCTGCTTCATGAGACTCTACCTGAGAGGCAGCGGGGAAGGGGTGAGGTGTCCTCTGCTAATTGTCCTCCACTCATTTTTCACTTATATAAGCTCAGCACAAGACCATATACATAATTCATGTGCACGCACATGTATGTATGTATATGTACCATATGAGTTTATGAAGCGGGAAGAAGCTGTAACATGGTCTTGGATTACAAATACTGTCATTGAGCTGGAATTGGGGACATAATGCTAATCCCCACAGTGAGTGCTTGGTTTTGCCTCCTGATCTTGCATAACCACTCTTGATGTGTGTTTGACGTGGCTGTTGTCCCTTAATGTAAATTTTCAGGCAGTGAAATGAATGCATAAGCAGCTCAGTTTCTTCTCCTAACCCTTGCTTTGTGAAGCTTTTGTGCAGTTCTCCAATGTCCTCCATCCAAGGCCCTTTTCAGGCAGGATTGAATTCAGTATCTCGATGGCCATATAGTGATATCCTGCTTTTGCACCGGGATAGGAAGACTAGGGCAGAAGAAGCTAAGTCATGCAAGTGATTGCAAAAGCTTTTCTTCTTATTTTAGCCCAGAGGTAAACAAAATGTGTGCTGAGAATTGGATGTGTTTTGGAAACTGGAAATACATTTTCAGAGTGCTTCTGAAAACATTGGTTCGTATGAGTTTCCCACAGTCGCTATAAATACTGAGTATTTTATCTGCAGGAAGTATAGCAGCTAGCACTGCATTATCTAACTGCTGTTAACACGCTGAGAGCCTCTGTTTCATGATTCTTGGTTGCATGTTTTGGTGTAGCCCTATACAGTTTGCCAATTTACACCTCCCTACCACCATTTTCTGATCGGACGTTGTTACCTACCTCTCCCTTGGGACTCATGTGAGAGTGCATCATAGGGATGATGCATAATTCTGGTCTCAGTTAAGCTGATATAAATCCATGGTACTTTGCCTGACCTCTTGGGAATTTGTCTGGTTTTCATAGTTGGTGGTTGATATAGTTCAAGTTTTGCTTAGAGAAGAGTCCAAGAAGCAGTCTATTTTGGCTTAGACCTCACTTTTTTCTCCTATCTTTTTACTTCAAGTGTAGGACATGAACATGGGTTTACTGGGAATGCCATACCCCACTTCCTGGAGGCACATTTCTTCATCTCCAATCTAACGTTTCTATCTATTGCAGTGTAACATATGGTGCTGATTGTTACTAAATAACAGTGATTTACAGTTTGTAAGTGTCTAAAGTAATCTGCATTATTTAGAAATCGATACTTAATTTGAATTCATTATATTTCTACACCCTTAGATTTATTTATTTATTTATTTCAAGAAAAGGCTGACTCTGGCACAGGTAGATGATGATCAGATTGCTCTGCTAAAAATCCTTGGAAGTCTTCCTCTGATTGTCCCCATACAACAAAATAGCCCTGTTCTGTAATACTTGTGTTTCCTTATTATTAGAATAAAATGTTGTGCTTTTGATATTGCTGGTGGTGATTTGTCTGGTGCAATGCTAATGACTCCAATGGATACACTTCTGATTTGCATTGAGATTGCAGAAAAGGAGGACTGGTCCCAGATGGAGGAAAATTAAAAGTCCAGAGCTCGGTTGTTGCCTGCTTTGTGTAATATATGGTTGCTTGCAGGATGGGTGCAGAACTTAAGATTCAAGTGAGTGGGCAGTCAGATTTTTCTGGTTTTTAAAAGTAAGATGGTGGGTGGGTGCAGAGTAGCTGCTCGAGCTTCATCCCCAGCCTTGCCTGTGGCATCCTTGGAGACTATGGCATTTTCATGTCTGCAAAATGGGGTGAATAATGCAACATGCTTAAATCAAAGTGTTACTGAAAAGATTAATTATTTCTAAGTATACTGAGCAGAAATGCAAGTACTAATAACTAGAATTTGTAAAATGTTTGTTTTAGAGCCCTGTGGATGTGTAATTGATTGACTGGCACTGAACAGATGAGAATTTAGAGATCTGGAAGTTCTTCCCTGTTAAGATAATAACTGTTGTCATGAAAGACGAAAGAAGTTTGGTGTCATCAAGTACAAAGGAAAATGTAATGATTCGGTAAAACCAGAAGATGGATTGCTTACTTTCAGAGTAGGAACGTAAAGAATTTGCATAAAGTAATTGCAAGAAGAAAGTTTAAATAATTTTGCCATTCAGGGCACTTCTTTGTTACCGTGGTGCTTAGCACAAGGTCTCTTGGATGTATCCTAGACTGCGGTTGCTGGTCCCTTCTAATGCAAAAGTGCTCTTGTAATTTGGGTGCCCAGCACCCCATATTACTAGCTCTGCCTGCTTCATGGACCATTGGGCAAAAAAGAAAAGAAAATAGATTTAGCCAAGTGATTTCTTACGCAGCACGTTCAAGTGTTACACGATACTAGAAAGACACCAGTCAACCCTGGTCTCAGACCCATGGCTTCCTTTTCTTTCCTTTTGAGAGTGCAGAATTCATGTGTTCTGGCTAGAAGCCTTTTTTGTTGCCTCAGCCTGATTCTCTTGTACAATTTCTCCATCTTTGTTGCCTTCATTAAGAAAAATCCCAAGCATTACGCTGCCTGCTGGTTTCTGTGTGGAGAACCATTAAGAGGCAATGGAGCTACTTCTGGAGCACAGCAATAAACAGATTTTGTGATTTCTCTGTTGTTATCTGTAGCAAGCAGAAATGCACTCTTACAAAATGGGGGTTCTACTTCGTAGAGCAGGCTCTGATCCAACATGATAAAATACATGTTGTCCACTGGATAACAGGCATTTAACATTCAGATAAGGGCATGTTTGCGATGTGTCACAAGGACACTTAACAAAAATACTAGAGATGCACTGATTTAAGTTTTCTTGAAGATGTGGATACCAGATGTGGCTGAAAAACTGGACTGATTCTTGAAAATCCTGCTCTCAATTTGGTGGTTGTATGTACATGTTATACTTACAGGAAACAGCTGCAATGAGAGATGGACGCTTAAATTTTTCATCTTCTCTTATGGTAATGCTGGGAGAGTCTTGAGGAACAACTAAAGACTACATTGGTACCTTTGCTTTATAGGGCCTTATCTGGAACCACTGGTGGAGAGGAAGAAATTGTATGAGGGGAAAAAATAAGTATTTATATAAGTACTTGATGCTAGGACCTTTTTAGGCTTTTTTTTTTTTTTTAATTGCAAAGTTCTAAAGTTTTGCTCCCATTTTTGTTCCCCTTTTTTCCCTCATATCTTTATTTGTCAGGATTTCTGTTGTTGCCTTGGATTACTGAACACCTTGAAGGAGACTTTTTTGTCAGACTTCCAAGAAAAATGGAAGCAGAAAATGTAAGGAGCATCACAAGGACATTCTTGTAAGATTTCCCCTGGATTTGTATGGATTCAAGGGTTGCGTTTGCTCAGGTGGCAGGTGCATTCTTTGGTGATGGAGCTAAAGCTCAGTTCTGAGCTCTGCAGCTGCTCTTCTCTTTGCAGCGCTTAGTTTTCTTAATATGGTTGTTTCTCCTGCAGCTTCCTAAAGCATTTTGTTTTGAGGATGTAAGTAATTTTAGACCTACATAGCAAGTGGCTGAGTGCAAAAGAAGAATGAACCCGTTGTTAAAATTCTCAAAGCGCAGCACTGCCTGTTCTTTCTTCAGTGAACCCACAGGACTCCTCCTAAATTTACCCAGAGTCTGGCACAAGCAGCTTAGCATGTTACCACAGTCATCTATACATTAAGCTCAGCGTCACAGATTTGTTAGGAAAATATGAGGAGGTATTTCAGTGGTGAGCTGTGGAGTGTGGTGAACTTCTCCGACTCTGAAAACATTTTGTTACAGGTTTTTTTCCTCCAGGAAGGTGGCCAAAGGCATAGGGAGGACATGTTCACAAATATGGCTACAGAAATAAATCTACCGTAATATCTCCTGAAGAAAGTGTTATCTAATGATCCTGTTATTAAACTAAAACCAACGTGAATGATTTTATGACAAAGTTACAGCCTTATTAAGTTAAAGTATGTACTGTATGCAACTATTGAAGTTAAACCAGTGTGCAGTGAAATCCTTCATAAATGAGTACCTGAGAAAAGCAGACATTGACTGTAGAGGGTTACACTCCTGGTAGGTCATCGCTGCTGCTACATGAGATAAATCTTCTAACAAGAGCAGGATAAAGATGGTTTTCTTATTCACCTGGGACATTTTTATCCCAAGTGGCCATTTTCTGTGGTAGGAGCCAGTATTCCTAGCATATTAGGAAACATGACTGGGTGAAAGCATACTATGTTGGCATGACTTCCATTTAGTCTGCCACATGAAAATGTGTATGTTTGTGGGGACAGAGTTTTGTCAGTTACCCACCTCGTATTTGTTGATGGTTGCTGAAGCAGTATCAACCTCTGAATTGAAAAAGAGATTTTGTCAGTTTGTATGTCAGGGGTATGCCTTGGGATGACATGCAAGACAGATCAAACTCCTGTCACTTCACCTGGGAGGTGCAGGTTTACCAAAATGGCCTGGACAAGGTGCAAACCCCACAGTGCTGCAGGCACCAGGTCCCAGTTGTGTGTATTGGTCAGGTGCTGAGTGTTCAGCTGGCACTGCTGGAGCAGCATGGCATTAGAGTTGTCTCAGTGTGAAGTTACCAAGGCAGAGGTGTGAGCACAGTTGAAGAATAGTATAGTCTTAAAAGTGTAAAGAGGACCTTTAACTTTTGAGCGTTTTGACTGCTGTTAAGCATTAACTCAATGAAAGTTAGCACTTACCCTGTTTTCTGGTTTTCTGTGTGATACCCAGTGTCCCTTTGCTCTCTGAACCTTGCATATCGGTACCAGTTTTTCAGGTCTGTAGAGCTCCAGGCTAATTGCCCATGGCAGGGCGGTTGGAACTAGATGATCTTAAGGTCCTTTCCAACCCTAACTATTCTATGATTCTATGATTCTGTAATAGAGTCCCTTATGGGCATTTTATGATAGTATAGCCCTTGCATAAGAGAAGCTGTATAAGTAAAAGGAAAATCAAACCTTCTGGTTTCTACCATTGACTTTCGGTTACATGCACATATGCCATGTGGAGGCTCATTTCTTCCAGTCTGGGCTGTCTTGTGCCTGGCCGTAGCTAAGCAGTAGCAATCCAGTTCCACAAAGTGAAGGTAGGACTCATTAATCTCTTTTCAGCAGTTAGCGGGTCTTTGAAAGACAGCAGTGATGCAAGAATAAAAAATAGCCCGAAGACAATAACTTATGGGGGAAAAAAAAGTGATGCATCATAAATAACCTCAGTGAAATATAAGTCAGATTCCAACTGGAGGTGAGTCAAAACAGTCTGACAAAGTGCAGTTGCATTGCTAAGCAGGGAAGTTCGGAGGAGTTCCTGTCAGATTTGTGGCCCAATGTATGTCTAGGGATGCTTCTCCAAGATGATACTTTGAGAATGAGATAGTAATGCCAATTGTCTGGATATGAAATGACAATATTTGACATCACTTCTGCTAGTATTGCCTGCCAGAAAGGGACATTGGGGAATGATCCCTCTATCTATCTAGAGCTAGAATCAAAATCCTAATATTGATCATCCTTGCTCCCATTGCCATTTCTGTTAGCTGCCTTTAGAGTTTACTTCTCCCTCATGCTTGATTTCATAGGTTGCTCTTTGGTCTTACATGTTAAATTTAGCATTTTACTATGACTTTAAGATCACAAAGTCCCCCTTACTATGCTGGAAGCACCCGCGGGCACCAGGCTATGGAGTCTTTTCTATGAGGAAATGTGCTTAATATTGCTTGTGTAAGTTTGTCTGCTGAAGGTCTGTTTCTTTAAGGGAAAAAAAAAAGTTAAATTAAGGAAAACGTGGCTTTATTTTGACCCATGTTTTGTAATTTTCTGTGATTTTTTTAATAGCCTGCCTCATGCTTCTACCTGTAGAATTAAAATGTGATGTTGAGCAAGCATTCATGAGGATCTGGTTTTGTCAGGAGTCATTTTCCTTCTTCAGAAATAGCACAGGGGACTTGCACACTTATCTTGCAAGGATGTTGATTCATAACTGTGTAATCTGAGTTCAGTCACTAAAGAAGTTTAGAAAGAAACATAACACAAACCCCTCAGGGTTTGAGGTCTCCACATTTTGTTCTGGTTTCATAAAGCTTCATGAATTTTGAGGAGACATGCACAAAGTAAGGCTTTGTGGAGTTTTTTCTGTGCATACCCATGAAAACAGGCCATACAGGTTCGCCACAAAGTCGTTTTTCCTTTTTCTTTTTTTTACTTTCAGTAAACATTTCACACAGCATTTGTGTTGAGGGTTAATATTCTTTTAGTAGATCAACAGATATAGCTAGGAAAAAAAGCAGAAGAACTCTGGGGTATAAAGAGGAATCAGCGCACATTAAGTGTGTCTCAGTTTACCTTAGGAAAATTCCCTTACTTTGGGAAAAATGCACAATTTGTACAAAGGAGGATATAGGTGATAGGTCATTTGCCTACATGGACTGAACATGCCTACATAGAGCTGAACATTGAATCTAGTAGGCTGCTGTTTCTAGAACTGTCTTTGCATAATTTCTTTAATAGTGCTGATCAAAATCCATGTTAAAACTATTTACCTTTTTCACCAATGTTATTTTAGTTGGAAGTCCATTCTAGAGTGCTGTTCCAAAGTTTACAAGCCTTGTTTCCAGGTTAAATAATACTCAACTACTTTCTACTATAGTTATTTTCTGTATATTTTTATCTTAGCCATGTTCTCCTGTGCCCACTGAGGTCTGCATCCATTCCAGGAGCCAGCCGCTGGTGCCGTGCTTGGGGTTCTAGAGAAGATCTCACCAGAGCTATGTATGAACCAGCTTGTCCTTCCCTTTGATTGGCTTCTTGCTTCCCTTACAGCTGTTCTCTTAAGCCCATCTTCTCTGTCATAACTAAGGGTTTCCCATGTAGATAACAAATACTTTGCCAGAGTCCAGAGAGATAAGGTCGCTGTGTTGTCTTGAAAATTAATCATACCACAGAAAGTTCTTAGTTTGATTTAGTCTGTTCTCGATAAATCCATGTTGATTTTTACGCCATTTGCCATTTGTCTATACTTTTAGGTATTCTGTCATGGAAGAGTTGTTCTAAAGCCTTACATGCTAGTAAGATCAGATGAATAGTCTCATATTTGCATGAATCACTTTCCCCTTTCTGAAGTGTGTAAGTCGTTTTATCTGCTAATCTTCAGCCATATAGTTCCACGCTGGCTTAATCATTTGTTCAGATGCCCAACCTATAATTTGGTGTGCCAGTTCTTTCAGAAGTCGGAAGCTGTGATCATCTTGTTCTCCTGACTTAAAGAAATTACAGAAATGGAGATTTGCTTCCACTTTGGTTTTGATTATTTCCATTTTTATACCCATAACTGTTTTTGCCCTTATCACCATCAGCACCAATATCTTCATTGTAATTCGATTTCTGGGTTAGAATTTGCTACTCTTGCATCTCCCCCGTTGTCTCTGCATCATTGCCCAGCCTAGTCCAAGGTGTTTACTGAATTTTACCACTAAAGGTGGAATCCTAAAACAGAACTACGAATTAATCCATCTTCATGAAAATGAATAGTAAAACTCTCCATGTGCTCCCATGGAAATTTTGCACAAGGCTTACATTGCTTTCTGAGGAAAAGAAGGTGACAGAGGTGTCAGGCGTAACATTTCAATTGATCTTTAAAAATAGAGTTGGCTTCAAATTCACACTGCCCCAAATAATAATTTAATTTGTCTTTTTTAAGGGGAAAGAACCATGAGCTGGTATTTTTAGAGGAAAAAATTCCACCCAGACAACGTTGGTCTGCTTGCAGAATGATGGGAGCTGCAGGCTGCATAAATACATACTGCTTGTCAGCCTAAGAGATTGTTTCACTGCAGACCTCTGCTTAAATAGCTGCATTTTGCAGATGATATTTAAAGTATCTACATTCTGAGGCTGGAAATACGCACTTAGGCCATTAGCTCCATAAAACCAGAGAGTCAAATCTTAACATCCCTTCCCTGGACTGCTTGCATAACACTTGTAAGGCTGGCCCCTCAGTTTGCAAAGGTACATGTTTCGAACTCTCTTTTCATTAGCAAACACAGAATTTACCTGGCAATAAAAGGTATCTTTGTATTGTGTATAGTCACAATGTTTATTTAAATATTATCTGATTTCCTCCACGCTTTTATTATTTACCAATAGAAAAAATGGCACCATTACTTTTCTTCTGAATTTTTAAAAATTACAATAGTGCACTTAAATTACTGTATTTATTTATATTTAATTGTACTTTGGGTTTTAATGTGCTATTGGAGGACATTTCTTTCTGTGACTGTTAGTTTTCCATGCAACATAAGATAATCTAAAGCTATATTAAGGAAATATATTACATGGGCAAGACAAAGTCTCATTAGGGTTATTTATGGCATGCTGAAACCTCATTAGGAGAAGGTATGCTGGATTCAAAAATGCGTTACTGAGAATGGCTTTTTTGGGGGGGTTAGGAGAGAAATTGCTTTTATTATGTTTCTTTATCACATACAGAGTGGTTAGTGGACATGTTGGTTTTCCTAAAGCATAAAATATATTAAGATAGAAGAAAAAGAGTAATTAATTTAAGTAGTAAGTATAACCTTATTACAGAATGGGAATAGCTTGCACATGGTCACAAGGAGTTCCTGTTTACTGTTCACCTTAGTTTCAACTTACCATTAATTTTTAACTTCTTTCACTGGAGGTAAAAACTGATATTTTTCAGCATAGTAGTTTGCATCTTAAGCAGTAATAATGTGCTTTTAGTGCACTTTAGACCAGGGATGAGTGAAACTCGAGGTGCAGAGTCACAAATAGCGCAATTTAGGTAGTAGCATTTGCTCTAATGAGAGCTATATATCCAGTCCTGCGTAAATATTGTTTGGTAGGCATACAAGGAAACCGTTATTTGCAAGTAAATGGGAACAAAAGGAGAGTCCCTGAATTGTCAGCCTTGGGCAGGAGGTCATTCTGTGTGGGCAGTATCCTTCCCCAGGCTGGTGCTGCTGCTGTTACGTCCCAAAGTGAGACCTCTGTGCTCCTGCAGCTCTCCTTCCCGGCTGCCACTGGCACAGACCAGATGCGAGCAGTTAGTTCCCCTCCTCGTATGCTACCTCCTGCTGCTGGTCACTGTCACCGCTGCTGCACAGCTGACAAACTTCCTTACCTTGGCGCTTCACCCGGCTGCCTCCTGACAGGCGTGTTACCTGCTAGCCATGCACATTGTTTTGACTTCTTACGCCAAATCCACTTAGTGCTAACGCTGCACACAACTGCTCTGATGGCCCTGGGTATTCAGCCTCCCCACGCTGTGCCTGCTGCTAAAACGTGAGTACCTGCAGGGCTCTTTGATAATAAAACATCTATTCTCCTACTAATAGTTCTTCTTATAGCCACTCCATGTGTGGCTGCTGTGGTGGCATCCGTAACATTTATGAATGTGGTTTATGTGGTTTGTGATAGAAGTTGGGAATACATGCTAGCTTACCACCAAGGCTGGATCAGCTTAGTGAACCCACAAATGCTGCACACCTACTCTCCTTGTAGGTTTTATCCCTCAGGTATGCCACCTTAGGGTTCCTCAGATCCCCTAAAATGTTGATGGGATAACTTTATGGCAGAGTTACATGATTACTATAAACATAGCTATTTATCAGTTGACAGCTGGCTAATGTCAGGGTTTTTCTGTGATCCAAATTCTTACTTTGAAAGGATTTACGTAGATGTAGTAGTTGAGCTAGTGCTATTCCTTTTCTCCTTTCTCCACCTAGTCATTGTAGCCATGCCTTTTGTCTTCTCCTTATGGTTGCAGTGGACATAGTATCTAATTACTGCAGCACCTACAGACTACATCTGAAATGACGACCCTATTGAATTATTCCCTATATTAGTAGGAAGTCATAATTAGTCTTTGGTTGAAAGTGATCTATTTATATAGACAAAGCAGATTGGGAGGGGGTGGAAGGAAAGCATGCAGGCAAAACAAAGTGATGATTTTTAGAAAGCAGATGAAAACTACCTTATTTTTTCTGTTAGTTTTCTTATTTTAAAAAGTTTTTGGGAAGAAGATGAGAGAGGGAGGGTATCTTGCTGTGAGGGTAAAGAGATGGGGAGGCTCATACCCAAAACAGGGTATTTCATTTCGTATTTTGGCTCATACCCAAAACAGGGTATTTCAATTAAAGAAAGAAATGAGAGGAGTAGATAAAAGCAATGAACTGATGAGTATCCCTTGGCTTTTTTCAGGAATGTCTTCTGTTCAGATGCATCTAGTTGGAGAACAAGCAAGATGATGTTGTACTTATGCTTTAGGGAGATTAAAGCTGTGGATCTGAGGGTTGCTGGAATGGGTGGAATAAACAGTCTTAGTCTTTCTTCTTCCGTCTGTAATGCGGCTACCTTGTATTGTGTGGAGAGGAAGCTATGATGAGGTCTCATCCTCCCTTCTCCATCCTTACCCTTTACACTCTCTCCATATAGTAGTGGTGATGACAAATACTTCTGTCCCTTGCCAGCCTACTCTGTGCTCTAGCTTATCATGTAGGTTGACTAGTGCTGCCTCTTCTGTGACTAGACAAAATGAAGAAGCCTTACGAAAGACACTACTACCCCATATTCGAGAAGTGCTTAGGTTCATGCCCTTTTTCTTAATGGATTCCCAGCACTCCTTCAGCCACACAGGGTGTTGAGCACGTCCAGAAGGTGCACAAACTAGTTAGAAAGAGCTGGCAGTATTCCTATATAACAAATCCAGGCACAGCCCTGAAAGCAGTAGCAGCATTAGGGCTTTCTAGCTGTAAGCACCTCTGTAGACCAGAGCTCTGTGTTAGCCAGGGTATCTGAGCCATCCCTGACCCCTGAGCTGGAACATACTTTGTGTTAGTGGCATCCACTTGCAAGGTGAAAGAGGGGACCTGATGGCTATGAAAGAGAACAGAATGGCAGAACTTCAGCATTGCCTCTAGCTGTAAGTAAGCTGCATGTCTGATTTAAGTAAATTAGGAAATCAAAGCAATCTAACTCAAGTCCGCGTGGTTCTTATGGGTTGACATCAGAATTTTTACCTTCTGTCATTTGGCATGATACTGGTAACTTCCTTGACATGGGGAATGTTAGTACATCCTTCTACTGTTATGATTGTCATTTTAAAACATGCCTTTAATAGTAGTTTTGAATGCACTACAATGTACGTGTAGTGCATGCTAAAGATAGAAGACTCCAGACACTTTATGGTGAGCATAAGGAAAGCTTTGTGTGATTAAGGTGAATGCTTCTGTTATGACCACTTGGTTTTGCATGTATTACTGTGAAAGAGATAAGGAAAGAAACCACACAGGCCAGTCAAAGTGCTCTCACTGCTGGCTGAATTTCCCTTTGGGAGGAAAAGGGACAAGCCTGGATTCCTTTTGCATTAATTTTTGGCATTTGTATCCTCAAATAAAGTAAAAAAGGAGTAATTTTCAAGTGTGACCAAATTCCTGGCAGAGCATGACACTTCCACAATGATCATCTCATTGAGGGCTGGTGTCACATGGAGATTTACTGGCAGTACTTGCATGGAGGCCTACTTTGGAAAGAAAAGCAGGCAAATTTAATTCCAGTTCCACTCTAAAGAGGACATGAGAGGAAAATTACGATGAATTTGATTTTTTGCTTTCTTTGCTTTTCACAAAATGAGGGTGTCCTACAGTAGAACACAAAGGCTGCAAGAACTTGCATCTGTCACTAGGAAACCTGCTTCAAGATTTGATGCAATACATCACTTGAGAGATTTATACCATTTTCCCTTCGCTTGTGCTGTACATTGTTAGTGTTACTAATCTTCTATTATCAGGAATAGAGCAGGCTATTTGTTGCTCAAGTGTCCGTGATGATATGTGAGAAATTAATCTGAAGATGCTTGGAAGTTCTCCACCACGTCGGCATTGATCGGGTGGAGAAACTGCAGATTATTAGTTTGCAGTAATGCCTGCTTTTTATCATAATGCCTAAATAAAAGGAGCATGGTAAATGAGAGAGGGGAGTAAAATGTGCAAAAGGCAAGGCTCTACCTTGAACACAGCACAGCAGTCGTTGCCCTTTTATAAATGGAAAATGAAAAAGAGCCATTGGTGATCTTACTGAGCTCTGCAGGTTCGTTTGTTAAACAGAAAGTGGTTGTGTTGGAGCCAAACACTTTTTTTCTCTACTTTAATTTTTATTTTGAAGAATAATTTTCAAAATCTTTAAGAACAGCCTAAGTTTAGGCAAGGATTTGGGGAAAAGAAGAGGGTAGTGAAATACTGTGAGTCCCAAGAAGCTCTGTGCCTTCCAGATGATATGTAGGTGGAAATGGCAAAACTACCCCAGAGAATGAAGCAGGATGGGTTGATCTGATCAAAATAAAGCTTGAATACTTGGCTAGTGATTCTAAATTGATATTTCAAAGACCATTTTTTGTAAGACTCCTAGCTGTTTTCACTGTGGATCCCATGGCAGTTGCAGGGTGGTTGAGAAGGGGTTGTCCTCCTTCATAATGGTTTACTCCATGCCCTTTGAGCATCAGAGCCAGCGCAAACATGACCAGTGGTCTGAAGGTCCCAGTGGGCTTCCACTGAGCACCAGGCAATAGACAGTATTTATTTAGTTGTTAAAACCAGGCAGCATGCTTAGTAGCTCCGCCAGGATGAGCAGTGACTTTAGAAGAAGGATTTAGGAGGTTGGTGTTTTTTGTGTGTGGTTTTTTTTTTTTTTTTTTTTTTTTTGTAATTAATGGTTTGCCATAGCATTTTCAGGTTATTTTCTCTATTTTCAGTAACTATATGACTTAGAATTATGTTACGGGAAAAAAACACAAATGGGTTTTCCTTTACTCTCTTACTGTTAGCTAGGTAGATCTTTGCACTGAGGTCTTCTAATTTGTATGGAATCATAAAAATTAGAAATGAGAGAGACCTGTTAGTGCTTCTAGTGAAGGATTGTTCTTTCCTTATAGACATTATCCTTTTTGTTTTGTATAACTCAGTTGATAAGACCAAGAATATTGTTTCTGATACAGAATTTTAAAGGTGAGCATATAGATGATCACAAGATCAGTTTCATTCGTCTTCCAAAGGTCCCAGTACAAACACTCCTAATTTAAATCCTGTAGTGGGTCTGAGTAAAATACATTTGGTTGCCCATAATGCATGTAGAAAAAATTTTGTGCTTGTTTTGAAAGGGACTTAATTGTAGTGGACGTCTCACGTCCCTCACTACATCTGCTGATGCTCCCTGTAATCTGTAGCTGTGGCATATCGGGGACTGCAATAGAGACGCTCCTTTTAGCACGTTATTTAGTAATGTAATATCCTATATAAGGGCCAGTTATTCAAGCTGTAAATGGAAGAGCCGAATTGCCCCATAAATTTGAGGTTTATTGATGTGAGTTGCGTCTAATATTTCTATTGGGAAAAACCCACTTATTGATCACTCGGGGCACTGTCCTACTTCTGACATTAATTTAGTTGTGGATTAGGTTGGAATATATTACTTTCATAAAGATCCTGAGTGGTTGGAGTCACGCAGTGAAACCGAAGCACAGATACCAGCAGACTGTACAGCTCGTGACACCATCTGAAATAGCAAGCAGCATCAGTGAACTGGCACGCTTGCAGTTCGGTTTCCACTGAGGAGGCTTATTACAGTAACAAACAGCAGGTAGGGCTTTAATGAAATAGATCTCTTATTCGAGCTGCTCAGGGATCATCCTCAACGGTCTCCTTCTAGGTGATTTAGGATGAGTGAGGAGGCTTCAGTGAAGGATTCAGGCTAGTTTATATCCATCACTGGAGTAGACTTCAGAAGGGATTAACAGAGCAAGTGGGTGAAGCCAACTGCAATCTTGGTGGGTGTGGTGGGTTGACCCTGGCTGGATGCCAGGTGCCACCAAAGCTGCTCCATCACTACCCAGCTGGACAGCAGGGAGAAAATATAATGAAAGACTCATGGGTTTTGATAAGGACAGAGAGATCACTCAGCCATGAGCATCATGAGTGAAACAGATTGGAATTGGGGAAATTAGTTCAATTTATTGCCATAATCAGTAGAATAATGAGAAATAAATAGAATCAATACAAAAATGAGAAATAAAATCAAATCTTAAAACTACTTTCACCCCACCTGTCACTTCTTCCTGGGTTAAATTTTACTCCTGATTTTCTCCCTGAGCAGTGCAGTCCTTCAGGAGCAGGCTGCTCCAGCATGTGTCCCCTGTGAGGGCACAAGTCCTGCAGCAAACTTGCTCTAGTGTGGCCTCTTCTCTCCACAGGGCCTCAGGTCCTGCCAGAAGCCTGCTCCAGTGTGGGCTTCCCACGGGGTCACAGCCTCCTTTGGGCATCCTCCTGATCCAGCATGGGGTCCTCCAAGGGCTGCAGGTGGAGATCTGCTCCACCATGGACCTCCATGCACTGCAAGGGCACAGCCTGCCTCACCATGCGTTGCACCACAGGCTGCAGAGTAATCTCTGCTCTGGAGCCTGGAACACCTCTTCCTGTTCCTTCTGCACTGACCTTGGTGTCTGCAGAGCTGCTTCTCTTACATATTCTCACTCCTCTCCTTGGCTACTCTTCTGGTTTACTGAGAAATGAAGCAGCATCTTTGGCTTGATCCGTGCTTCCCTCACAAAGGAAGAGCAGGTCTCCCAAGGCCCACTGCAGTGTGAGGGATGGCCATCTTCTTGTTCCCCTCTGATGATGAAGGATTTCTCTTTTCAGAAATGGAAAGTGTTACCTTCTTTTCTCTGGAGTGGGAGAGTCAATCGTGTTAGCTCTGCTGTTCCCAACTGAAGTCCTTCAAGTCTTGCCAGAACAGGATTGTGGACTATAAGGCAATTGTGTGGGGTTGTGTTCATCTTCTTTTGGCAGTACCTGAGATTTTGGGATCTCTCTTGCTTGCAGACTCGGAAAATGTAACTGGCAGATAATGAGTAGAGATGCTGTTTAGGTGAAAAATATACAAATAAATAAAAGTAAGATTAATTTCTGATATTTACCTTTCTGTTTGTATGCACTGAGGATTACAGGCGCAATAAAGCTGTAACTGTTGGAAACCCAGAGGATGCTCTGACTCTGAGCTGACATCTTTTCTCCAATATAGCTAACATCCATCAAGAACAGCAGCTGCCTACCCAGGTAAAGCAGTAAGGTCCAGGAATGATCTTTAAGGCCACGGGAATCGCTACACCTCTTCAGCTCCCTAATGCATGTAGGCTGGATGGAATCTGGTCTCTGAAGGTGGCCTGCACCAGATGTTTGCAGCAGAGGGTAGAGGAGGGGTGGGTGAGTGTCAGAACAGACATGCCAGACCTCTGTTATGCCCGATGTGAATCTTCAGCTTTGCAGGCTGGTACATACTTTGAAGCTCATATCTCTGTTAGTGGTGTCTGCTCTGAGCTTGAATTTCTTACTTTACAGTTGCACTAACACTTGCAGAAAGTTGATACATTCTTTCCCTCAGGCACTTCTTTCAGCACTGAGTTCCACTCTCTAATTACATTATTTCACAAAAAGCATTTGATTTTGTTGGTTTGGGTTTGCCACCTTTGGCTTTTGTTGTTGTCCGTATCTTGTTGTTTTGAGAGCCAGAAAGAATGGACCCTCTGCCTTTTTAGCATTCCCTCCTCCTTTAGAAGAATGTATCATGTATTGTGCTAATAATTTTTCTTCCTTAAATTAAAAAGAATCAACCCATTTTTTTCTGTCACTTTTCATAGGAGGGATTTTCTGTGTTCTATTTTCATTGCCCTTCTTTGACCTACTTATGCAAAGGGGAGTAAGGAGCACTGTATACGTTCTTCAACAGGAGGCTGAAAGACCAATATAAGTTTATTTCTGTTATATGTGGTCTCAGATTTCTTCTACATGCATCCTAGCATGTATGGACTTCTTTCATTGTTAAAAGAAAAAGATAGTACTTATGTGGCAGGAAGTAATTGGTGTGTGGCTGCATGTTTCACAGGGACTTTTATGAACAGAGGCCCATTAAAAGCAGAAATACATACCGTGATGAAGTGATAGGCTACATAGAGGGCAGATCCACAGCTGTTATGAAACTTTGTGAACCCAAGTCTTCTGGTTTTTGTTCTACCATTGTGATTGCATGGCAGTGTTCCCGTTGGGTGCCTGGCCTAGCGTGCTACAGAAGGTGGGATCCAGACTGACAAAGGCAAAATACCTATAAATTCATTAAACTTTTCAGGCCACTACCCCATGCTGGTTCCTAACAAGGAGGTGGAAGGACTTCTGAAATACACAGAATGAACCCTTCGTATACTTTTAACCATTCCTGGTTTAGTATCGCCATTATGTTATTATCTAGGGATCCGAATCAGAGTCAAGAGCATGGTGCAAACATGTTACAGAAAGATGGCCACTGTCTTTGACCCAAACCCTGAAAATGAAGGGAATTCAGGATGAAGAGGAACATGGTTTAGTGTGAGGTGTCCCTGCCCACGGCAGGGGGGGTTGGAACTAGATGAACTTTAGGTCCTTTCCAACCCTAACAATTCTATGATTCTGTGTTTGAGTTAATATTTCATTCTCAACTTGTGACAAAGCAATTTAGTTGTTCTCTTCCTATTCCTCCTTTTTGTCCCTCTCTTCCTCAGTGGTGCTGTTTAAGGACAAACATTCCAGCCTTAACCCTGATTTACTTTCCTTTGGGATTTCAAGTAAGAGGCTGGATATTAGAATCATAGAATGGTTTGGGTTGGAAGCGACCTTAAAGATCATTTAGTTGTACCCCGCCTGCCATGGACAGAGACAGCTTCCACTAGACCAGGTTACTCAAAGTCCTGTCCAACCTGGCCTTGAACACTGCCAGGGATGGGGCATCTACAGCTTCTTGTGGCAACCTGTTCCAGTGCCTCGCCACCCTCATAGTGAAGAAATTCTTTGTAATATCTAATCTAAATACTGCTTTAATGTAGGGTTTTTGTAGTTTAATTTGTTTTGGCTGGTAAAGAATATTCATCACTCACTTAATTCAGAAGGTGTATATTGATTCCTTTCTCCTCATTTGGTATTTTCTGACATTTTATAGCACTTACTATTGATTTATACAAAATCTGTAGTCCAAACGTCCCAAGGAGTGCTTTATTCACTTGTCATATGCTGTTTTTCTTAACTAATAAATTTAGCAGCCATGTACATCCAGTCTGTTAAGATCTCGTGGCTCTATTTTCAAAGAGATGACAGTCTGGCACTAACAAATGAGTAATTCTTTCAAGCAGGAGCTTAGAAGTTGCAGGATAGGCAAGACAGAGAAACAAGCTCCTCCTTGACTAGTTAACAAGACAAAGCAAGCTCTTCTACACAATGGACACTTAGGTTACAGTAGGGAAAGTACAGCTCTGCTTCAGCCTGTGGAATGTCACACATTGTTGTGCTCTGATGGCAAATTTATTTATAGTTTGTCAACAGGTGATCAGTTAAGTGGCACATGCAGCAGTATATATGAGAGCAGGTATGTCTACACTGCGCTGATGTGCCATACTATCAGCTCACCAGGCGCTATAGTTCTGCAGGGCTGCAGCAGGGTGCAGGTACTCCATTAGAAGGGTGGTGTCTTTGGCAGCTGGCGTCAGAAACCTCTGCTGGGGGTAGCAGTCTAAACTGTACTTCCAGAAGTGACCAGGGGATTTCATGAACCCAGGTCTCACTGAAGGTCAGTGGGATTAGTTCTCCCCCATCACTGGCACCTTTCAAACTGTTTTAAGTTCAGGTTTGGGAATGAAGTATGAACTTTGTGTGAACTCAGATATATCAGAGAAGATGCTGGAGTCCCTTGGAGCAGGGTGCAAGGGGAAGCAGTATCTGCAGAGCTCTGAGTGCTTGGGAGATACCCAGGCACTCTCTTACTTGCTCTGTGAATGGTTCAGTCTTGGCCATATGTACTGTACTGCACTGCACAGAAAGATGTGGACTTTGCCTGGAGCCAGGGGAGGGGAAGTCCTCTGCACCAAACATGCCCACTTGGGCATTAGGTGTGTAAGTCTGACAGTCATTCTCAGTTCCTCCCACTGTCAGCACAGGCATGTCCATGGTGTGGTGGTTTGTGAGCGCAGTGAGTTTGACAGCAGTTCCCTGTGGACTTGTCTTTCCTATCTCTGGCCTGTTGATACAGGCTCCTAAAAGGGAGCCTGATTGATGAAAAAAGCACTGTGTAAATAGCTTTAATACAGGCTGTGTAGGAAATTATGTAGCTGTGGCTTGGGTTTAGTTCAGGGACAACTTAAATTTTACCCTCAGTAACGACTGTATAGTTAAAAGTTAAGAGGTATGTCAGAATTTTTCCCTTTCATGTATTATCATGCAGTGCTCCTCGATCTGGGTGGTATTCAAGACATTTATAAGCTCTCCCTCTTCAATCTCTTAGAAAGCGGTAGAGGGACCTTTTTGGTATAAATCTCATGCTTCCACAAGTTAAGGTGCCAGCCATGAGACTGGCACTGAAAACATGGTATGTGCTGAAGACTTGCAATCCAAGAGGCAGAAATACGTAACAATGCTCTGCACTGAGAGATGAGAACCAAAGGAACCCTTAGTAGGTTTGCTAGCACACCATCACCCTCTGATGAGAAAACTCAGAAATTAAGATTATTGTAAGGCTGTGATGGGTACATGTGGCGTAGATAGCTTTTGAAGGAGATGGTGAAAATTGCTTGGACTTTGCATCCCCCCAACAACCGTATCAGTCTACTGATACCCAGGATGATACTGAGTCTCCTCAGAGTGGAGTTCACTAATCCACTAAAGGCAGGCACTTCATAGTGCTGAGGCTTCCAGGAGGCACATGAACCTTTTCCTGCTTCATGGACATTCCTGGTCATGCCACTGGAGAGCAGGTGGCTGACAAGGAGCTCCGGGTAATCTTGCCCAGGTGGAGATGCATCCTTCTGACTCTATCCAACATAGGTAATGCTACTGTGCTTGGGTGGATAGGCATGTAAGAGCTGTGTGAGTGTGAGAAGCCAGTCCTTACCCAGAAGCAGCACCCATTTCACAGCTCAAGTATTAAGAAAAATTGGGATGTGCTCGGATAGCTGTTCAGTGCTCAAAAAACCCTCGTGTTTTTCTCACTTTGTTTCTTCACACTGCTGGCAGCTATGTGGTGGTATCACAGGAATAAATTGTGGAAAGATTAAAAAAATGTTAGCCTGTTGTTACAGTTGAATCCGGTGCTCAGGATGGACTTCTGAAGCATCCATGTTACCTTGTGTTGTTCAGTCTGTCCTCACACTAGCACTTTCTTCACTATTGGAGATGGAATTGCAACAAAAGCCTTTTAGACTCAGAGCTGTAATATCCAGAGATGTTTTGTTTAGAGTAGTGTAAAATCAAGTATGTTGTATGAACTCCAAGCAAGGTACATTTGAGCTGAGTACTGGATTACAGAGAATGATGTATGGAGCTTTTTTAACTGTGTGGAGTTAGATTTGATTCTTAGCAAATAAGTGACAGATTCATACGTAGGGGAAAATTGAAGCTCTCATCTATATATTGTTTTTATTATGTTTTCTTTGCTTCAGGCTCTAACATATCAAAGACACTGTGGGTGAAAAAAGTAGTTTGATTTCCATCAATAAATGTCTTCATATTCCTGCAGCTCATACACAATTTGGGCTTTTTCATGGTGGTGAAAAAGACAAGGGAAAGTCACGAAATAATTCATTGCAATCCAGAGCAGCTTAGATTGGAAGCATTGCTAATATTTACAATTATCACCAAGCCCTTTCTGTGAGCTGTCTATCTTAGATTTAGAGTTATGCTGCCAGCCCAGTACAAATATGTCAGTATCTTGGTTTGCATCTGTCTTTGCCATATGCAGAAGAAGACAAGCATTCCTCCTGCTTTGTTCTTAATTTTTTTTATTGTACCCCTCCAAAATCAGACCAGCTGTCGCCTAGATGTTGCCTTTTGCAAATGACAGAGCTCTTAAAAAGCGAGCTTATCTCATCTCAAGGATTTGTCATTGCCGTCGTTATATTTTGTTATCATCTGGGAGGTAGGATTCAGCTGTACTGCTGGCCCTTTGACGCCCTGTTAATGTGGTCCAAGCACTTCTTCACTGCCAGCCAGTGGGTGGGTAACAGTAGAGATGGGATGCATTCCACCAAGGCCAGGCCAGGGGCTTTGGGTCACCTTTGCCTGGTGCCTTGGTTTCATTTAAATAAAAAATAGTTTGTTTTTTTCATCCAGAAAGCAGAATTCTAATCATGCATTTCTGAATGAAAAGTCCCTTTGCATTTCTTTTTGTTGCCAGCTTGATGCACCCCTCTGTGTCTGTGCAAGCATCTGGCTCCTTCTGGTGTTTGTACTGCTTTACCTTGTGCTCCCTGGGTCTAAAAATAACATACCCACACGTGTAAGTGGAGACGGTGTTCATCCGGTGTGTAACACAAGTCCTAAAGTCACACTGAATGCAGCAGAGACCCGCATCACCCAAGCTCCTTCCATTATCTAAAAGGAGAAAGGGAAGGGAAAAAAACCCATGGAGGAGAAATGTGGAGCTGCAGGATCGGGAGGCTCAGGATGTGGCTTTGATGCGGAGCAGCATACGCTGTGTACCGCTTGGGACGTTCAGTTTTATGGTAAGGACATTGTGAAGCTGAGGAAGGCCTCAAATCTGTGACAATAGATGTCTGTGAAACCTGAGCAGTCTAGAAAAGAGGTGCAAAGGAAAGGGCTTTTGCCTGTATTTCAGCAGCCTTGTGCAGAGGTCTGACTCAGCCCAGGGAGGATGGCTGGGGTCTGCAGATGAAAATCCCCAGGAGAATAAATGGGCCTAAAAATTAATCCGATTTTGTCTTGTCTGCTTGGTAAATAAACAGTGTGAATGGTGAACAACACTGAAAAAAATCCTAATAGTCACAAACTTTATGAATTTTAAAGATATCTTAGTATAATTTTTCACAGGAAAGGGTTGTTTCAGCTAAAATCATACCTAAAAAATAATCTTTCTGTTTTGCACTGAAGCAGTACTTCCAAACAAGAGTTTCTTCCTTGTTACTGCCTGAAACCTGGGTTCCTAAATGCAACGAGTTGAGCATTCTCAGCTAATCTGTGATAAATGCTATAATGAAGTAGCAGGACAGACTCTATCTGTTGAGTTTTTTGATAATTTTTTTTTTCTAGTTTGGTAAAAAAAGCCAGAGGATGTTTTAAGGAGCTGATGGGGAGGTGAAACTGTGTCTTGGTGGGATGAAAGATGGTGGTGCTCAGTTAAGGAGCAGTAAAGAATGCTGTAAAGAAAGGCTGGCCATGCTCAGGGTATGTGGCAGGCATCTCTAGGTGCAACATACCCAGAGCAAGTGCAAGCAATTTTTTCCTTTAATGCCTTACATTGGACTAATTTTTTCTGGTTTGGGGTTGCAATACTTGTGTCCTCCTGAACCTATTTCTGCATTGCTGAACCCGAGCTCTGAAAAAGCTCAGCAGCGACTATGGTAATGAGCCCATTTCTATCAAAATGGCCTGTATTATTATTCATGTTTATTGGCTGCGGAGCGGTTCAGGAAGCACTTTTCAAACAGATACGCTGAAATATTTTCTTTTCAACAGACCCAGCAGCTATTTGGCTTTCCTTTGCTTGAATCCACACCCCAATGCAGTCTTAATTATAACAACACCAAGTGAAACAATTATTGCAATATATGAAAACCCCACTTTTGGGAAAGGCGCATGAGAATACTTTGGGTAGTATTAGCAGTTCTGCTATACTTTACATCTAATTAGGGCTGTTCCACAGTGTCACCAGCCCTCTGTCATTACCCTGCGAACTCCCCGGCTGCAGCGATGCATTTGCTGGACCAGCGGGAATGTGTCAGACTGCAGTCACACTTCCCCAAATCTTTTCACGTGTGGATCCTTGGTGTCAACCCTTTCGCTCCCCTCCCTTCCCCTCTCCCCCCTCGCCTCCTCCCCACCCGTGGTGTGACATTTTCTTCATGACAGTCTGTCTCTGAACTGCACTTGCTGCTGCCTCGGTAAAAGCTTACAAAGAGAGTGTAACAGCCAGTGGCCAATCGAGTTTGTGCAAGCTCCATCAGCTATGGATGAAACGTCCACGAGAGAGAATAAGGACTTAGAAGAAAACTGGATAAAAGGGCTGCGACGGGAAGCTAGCTGGCAGGTTAGTGATACAAAGACGTGTGCTTGCAAGCAGATTAAATCTCAGCACTAAAAATCTCTGAACTTTTTAACCTAAGCATAGGTGAAACATATATGTTTATTTGTAGCAATGCCTGAAAGCATATTCCTATGAGAGCAGTTATCCTTATGTACTTATTTTCTTGGAAAGAATTCTTGTGAGATTCCAAAGCCATATCTTCCAAATTGTAGGACGAGGAAATAGTTTTATAAATCTG
This sequence comes from Psittacula echo, assembly GCF_963264785.1. Classification (NCBI taxonomy): domain Eukaryota; kingdom Metazoa; phylum Chordata; class Aves; order Psittaciformes; family Psittacidae; genus Psittacula; species Psittacula echo. The sequence continues at coordinate 19,264,780 of NC_137735.1, read as the reverse complement.
CAGACATTACTAAATGCACACTTGCTTAATAAAGGTCCTTGCAATAACAAGTGGCAGGTGCATGCTGTAATATCAAAGGAAATACGTGGTTCGTGTCTGTATATATGCAAGTTTATTCCATTAAAAAATATAATACACCACCTGTCATCCTGTTACTTAATTGTGTCAAGTAACAAAGGGATTCTTTTAGCTTCTTTTAATGAGGCAGCATCTTGAAATGCACAATGCTTGTTTTCTTTATCATGCTGGACTCACAATAGATGTGTCTGCAATTCAATCCAGAGGCAGGCAGCTTTCATGAAAGTGTGCAGAGCAATCATGTTTACATTATGCAGCACCTTTCTGGAGTTTGCAGAATTAGACACCGTTTCAGACCTGCTAACCTGCAGCCACAGAGTGGTTGTGATTGCTCTTTACATTACATCCTAAGCTTCATCTATGCACTTTTTTCTGCTCTATTGCATTTTAATTAGTCAATCAAGAATATTAAAGAGATGTGTCACAAAGTTGTTTCTTTCCCCACCTTGCTGCTTCTTACAAGGGGTTATTATTATTATTATTATTATTACTATTATTTCAATGCCTTTATAGAAAATTCAGATAAAGTGGAAATTTGATTTGTGCCTATCAGGTGAAGCTGCACAAGAGTCCCAGCTTGGTAAGAGTTACTGCAGCAACCTAAATGCTACAAAGCATGCTCCCTTCCCCCAAAAGAATAGCTGGTTTAGTTTGGTCCCTTCCCCATAACTTTGCTCTAGAGAATGAAATCTCTTTTCAGAGGAGCATGATACTCCACGTAATACTGCTTGTGGCTTGTGTTGTGGTGCCTTTCTGATCGTCTGTTGGTATCACTGACAAAATGAAGTATAAAATCAGGATGTTGTGAATATAGAAGCCGAATGATCCCCCCCTCTTTATGTCACTGTTGAAGCAAGTGTAGGGACGTGATGGAGAAGGGGTGGTCAGTGCAGACACAGAGTGGGAGACTGCCATTGCCTTGAGGACTTGGGCTCCACAAGTGGTTGAAGGAGTAGGAGACTTGGAGGAGGTGACGGAAAAGCAGGAGATCTGGGTCCGTGGAGGCATCTGCAGCTAGTCTGTATACCCGTTAAGTGACCGGGAAATCTGTTCTTCTGCTTCCCAGGTTTGTGGTGTTTCTGCCAGGACAGATGAATGAAGAGTGAGCTGGGAAAACATGGAAGCAATTTTCCTGTAGTGCCTGGCTGGAAACCAAGTGTGCCATGGCAAGAATTAGTTTCCAGTCAGCAGCTTGTGCCTCCTTTTTGGGTGAGAGCATGTTGCCCTACTACAGGATAGCGGTGGTAGCACGGTGAGGGAAGTAGTCACATGTGCTGTAGGGGCCATACCTGCAGCCCTGAGATGGATAAATGTGGGACTTTATCTCTGAGGAAACAATGTCCCCTGGTGCCTCTGCATGGGTCCGCTACTGTCCTGCTCTCCAGGCAAAAATGCCATCATCTCCATCGGGTTCCCTTTAGCTGGAGCACAGGAATGGCAGATGTAGATGTTTTGCTCTGGGACTACAACCCTGTTACATGTGAGTGAGATTTTCAGAGAAGCCCCTGGGAAGGAGTTTATTCAGTTCTCACTCTGACTGTGACTCATCCCGTATTTCTTCATGCTGCAAGGTCTTTAGAAGTCCCAAGGTAGGGCAGAGCATCAGCCTTGAAAGGAGCTGATTTGGAGGGAGCGCTGCAGAGCCAGAACTCCTCTTCAGTCCTGTCTGTTGGGGAGCTCCAAGGTGATGGTGTACATCCTTTCTTCTTAAATGGGCCAAGTTTTTTTAGCACTGGGCCCTTATATCCGTATTTAGACTCCTAAATAAGTGTCCTGGTTTTCTGAAGTGCTGAGTGTCCTGGGAAGCCAACAGACATCTCAGTTTTCTTGGTCTTCAATGTGCAAGACCTGTGCTTCAGGCTGCGTGGTGGTGGGCACCTGTCGTGTGGTCCTGGAGCAAGAGGCAGGCTGTGGTGCTCAGTTGTACCTGGGGGTTGTGATGGCTGTGAGCTGCCTTTGAGAACTAATGAATGCACCTTGGAGCTGCTGTGTGGCCACCACGTCTCCCTGTGTCAGCTGTATGTGGTCGGTGGGCTGGGGGACTTGCCTGACCCGTGGTGGCACACACAGGGAGCACAGAGCAGTAGAGCAGTCCCAGTTCTGCTCATAGTGACAGTTCTGACTTCACACTTTAAAAAATCAGGCTGCTTATTTAGCAGGCTAAATATAGGTTAAGGAGCCAAGCCTGAGCATTCTGCTTTAAAAACTGTGGTGATAGTCATCATCTATCCTACCCTTCAGCCAGCGCACTCGTCATGCTGTGAGAGGTCTGTGCAGTAGCCCCATGCACATGAATAAACATCAGCTTGTAAGTAAAAGAAGAAAGCAGCTTACAGTATTTCTTTCAAGGGGATACACAGTTTGGAAAACGGATTGCATTCTCTCCCCAAAAGGAGTCAGTTTTCTATTAAGAAAAAAAACCAAACCAGCCCAGTGCTAAAATCGTAATTCTGTTTATCACTTGGGATTAACATTTATCTTCTATTGTTCTCATCATCTCAGCCTTTGCTGTAGTGGTCTATATCTGTTTTCAGTTTTCCATGGAGAAAGGTGGGCTTTCTTGCTCCTCTTAGCAGACCTTCAGAGCAGGTTTTCACAACCTCCTATAATCTCTTTTCCTGATGTTTCCTTGGGAACAGCTTCTGACATCCAACAAATCTATAGCTGTCACAAAGCTGGCACAGTTTTACCACAGGCCAGGCACACATTGGGGTGACCACAAGTGCGCTGATAGACTAAAGGTTAAGAAATCTATAAAGGTGTGGATGTCAATATTTAAAGAAAAAAGTCCTGCATATTTATAGAGACAAATGGATTTTCCTTCGCATTTACACATCCAGGGAAAGTTGTGCTCTTAGATGCTAGAGTAACTCTGGTTGATTTAAAAGGGAATTTTAATTCTGCAAATGAGAGCCAACTGTGATGCAAGATTCCCAGTACTTGCTGGAGCCATGAATCCCTCTGCTGACATACTGAGATCTTGAAAGCCGCGATTTTCTTCCTATCTGATGGCTCAATCAGAGGACAGCCTCTGTCTCAAGCTCACTCTAAGCTGTGTCCTTGGTGTGCTGAGTTACTGTATAGCCTAAAATACACTGCCTGTATTGCAGAGGGAGGGGTATAGAGCAAGAACTATTTAAGTCATTCCAGAATCATTTGGGATCTTTCATCCCAAGATGAGTGTGCAGTTGATGAAAAATAGGCATTTTGTCAGAGCCTTCAGCAGTTTGATGATTGTTTCCTTCCGAATAATAAAAGCAGACATGTCTTGCCATTTTCATTTAATTTTTAGTTGTTATTTGTGGGGAGTGGGAGTAATTTGGCTGAAATGAGAGTTTATCAGGCTTCAGTAAAGCTGGGAACACAGCAACACACAGTATAAAGTGCGAGAGACACAATAACCTGTCTTCTCCTTTACAGTATGGTCCCATTGAGTTAATACTAATTGGAAAAGAACAGTGAGTAATCACTATATACACATATATGGATTATATATGCAGGCATGTATCTGTCCATCTGTGTGGGCATGTTCATGCTGTGTGTTCGCATCTTCAAGGTATGGTAGTGCTGAACATTAAATGTTTTGGAAAGGGAGATTCAAAAGTCTCTGCCTGAAGTAATATGTGAAGTTTGCATGTTATTTCCCGTTCTGTCTAGATCAGCTATTCTTAAACCTTGTAAAATTTCCAATTCCTAATTTAATAATTTCATCAGATTAGCTCTTTCAAATCTACTAAACCAATGCAAAATATTATGCTGTCAAGATTTTGTGGTTTTGTTTCTTTCTCTTTTCGTGAGGACATGGATGCCATTCTGTGGTGATGGAAACACAAGTGAAAAAACATGCAGATCCTTTTCCTTTTAAATACCTGTTTCTACTGATCACAGTGCTGATGGCACTGTGCTGTGTTATTATAGGCAAAACACGGCTGTTAAACACCTGCTTATCCAGGCATGGAATATAATCTGCTACTACTTGTATTATTCCACAAGTCTTCTCCGTGTTCCTCCATAATGCTGGATGTGAAAATACTGGAAAATTTGACTTGGTTGCTCGAAGTGTGCAAGATTCAGGTGTAATATATCCAATAGCACTGTTGTACTGTGTTTGCTGTGAACGAACACTGAATTCTTTCAAATAGTGAAGTTGATGAAGTTTTATTCTCTCTCTCTCAATAGGGAGGAACAGTCACAATTCAGTTAGCTTAGACCGAAAACTTGTGAAACTTTGTTTTTTATTGTTCCTCTGAGTATTGTATTTTCAAGACAATCATCATTAGAAGATCTACTTCTGGATTAATTTCCAACCTTACAAACATTTTATTGCCAATTTCTATACTTAAGGTACAGTACAAGCTCCACAGCTGTGCAGCAGGTTCCCCAGGTGTGGATTGGCTGGCCGGACCCCCATCCCGTGGGTTACTGTGACAAAGGAAATCCTGGAGGATTCATATGATGATTGGCACTGAGCAGGGGCATATTGAACTAGAAATTCTTCATCCGTTCTGCCTACAGTTACTGTTTTGACTGTTGTTTTGTTTGATTTTGTACATTTAATACATATATGTGGTGCTTCAAAGTGTGATACTAGCATAGGAAACTTTTGTCTAGGAGTATTTGAGAGAAAATGCAGCTTATTCATAGAGGCTGTTAATGAATGGTAGTGCAGTTATATCTTGGGATTGTTAGACTTCAGTGCTGGCATTCAGCAATCTGTGATGTTACACGGACACTCTCTGACCTTCAACATGCCACATTAGAGTGCCATTAGGCCCTGGCGTTTGAGGGGGATGGACTGTTGATCCCTTTTCAGAGTGCTGTCTATGATTAGTCCATCTATGGGTTTGAGGGTTAGGCCCTATACCACCAGGACAAAATGGTTTGCCTTATTTTCATCATGCCTAGGGAAATGTTCTCTCATTGATGCTCCTCATCAAGTGCAAGAGAAGGGGAATATTCCCTTGTGAGACAAGACGGTGTCAGACCTTCTGAAAGCTGGGATCAGGCACGTAGCAGTAAGAAAAGAGACATAGATGCACCGGGATAGTAAGAGGTGTCTTTTTGATAATAAAATCCCTAATTAGTGTAAAGAGAAATAGGACCAATGTGTGATATTGTATGGACTGTAGTTTTAGAAATCAAATGCCTGAAGACTAAACCAAGGGAGAGGTTCTACCAACCTCAGTTATTTAATACCCTGTGAACTGCACTGTGCATGCTGTGCTTAGCTTGCTGCTGCTCAGTACTTTAAGCCCATTCATAACCATTCACAGCACTTAAGATCTAAAGATACACTCATCCTTTGATAGGACAAGGTCAATTATTCTCAATTTATTGCCAGTACCAAAGTGTTTATGCAGTTTTATTTATAAGCTGGGTTTATGTTTTTCTAACATTGCAGACATGTGATAGTGAAAAAGGGCATTTCATTTGAAGTATACTTGTTCTGTGATGTATTTTTATTAAAAAATGTGCATGCGTGTATTCATATAAATTATATAAACCAGGCCTATCTCCTGGTTTCCTCAGGACACATCTTTGCTTTGTTTTAACCTGCTAAATGAATGTTGTGCTATCCTTAGTTAATGTATGTGAAGTGTCTTGATGTGCAGATGTCTGAGAATAATATTATTTAACTGGCTGCCTTTTTTCACTGTGTAGTTGGACTTGGTCTTATGATCATTCAGGCTTTGTGTTTCTCCATTACACTACCAGGGCGAGCACCCACAATCACCTTTAATGTTTTCATCCTTTAATATTAGCCCTGCTCCAGCATTATCTGTAGACGGACGGCTCTGTTTCTGCAACGCCTGGGAAGGCAGGAGTAAGTCTATCCCTCTGTCATGAGCTACTCAAGCCTGTGCATAAGAGCAGCCTGTGTTCACTGTCTCGCCTGATAAAAAGAGTAGACTAGACTAGGCTAGAATAATTCCAGTTGAATGAGACCGACTACAATCATCCAGTCTGACTGCCTGACCACTTGAGGGCTGACCAAAAGTTATAGCATGTTGTTAAGGGCATTGTTCAAATGCCTCTTGACAGGCTTGGGGCATTGACCACCTCTCTAGGAAGCCTGTTCCAATGTTTGACCACTCTCTTGGTAAAGAAGGGTTTCATAAATTCCAGTCTGAACGTCCCCTGGTGCAGCTTTGAAACTTTTGCATGTGTCCCATCTGTGGATACCATGGAGATGAGCTCAGCACCCTACTGGTTTGCTTATGTAAACCTGTAGGCTCCCTGGGTCATGCTCCACTGGAGGTTTCATTCTGTACCTGCTCAGCTGTCCTAAAACTTCTTGGCAAAGGATTTATTTGACAACTGACAAAAAATAAGTAACATTTTTGACTGTGCTGTATGAATTGCTTCTCTATTATTCTCTGAAAATCCTTGAGGAAACATCTGAATAAAGAAGTTATTTCTCAGGCATAAATGTTCTACTTTTAAACCATATTTACTAATAGATATGAAGGTGATGGTTGCCATCACATACCCACGGCTCTGGTGTTTTTGCAGTTTAAATGTTCCCTGAAGGCTTTACAGTATGTGAAGACTCAGGGCAATTGTATTTCAGCTCTGGATGTGGGTAGCTGGTGTCTTAAATGTTCACCTCCCTCTTCCCAGGTTATCCCAGGTGGAGTTTAGCCTGTTTAGATCTCTTTGGTAATTTAGCTTCTTACTTGCATAGAAAAATACTCCCAGGCATGCTTGAAAGAGGTGAACACATTATTTTCAAATGAAAACCAGTATCCTTAGTTGTGTGACTGGCCTTTAAAATGTGTTCCAGCATATTTCAGATGGGGCTGTGTGGCCAGCGTAGAGCTCATGAAACTTCTGGAATTCACAGTATCACAGTATCACAGTATGTTAGAGATTGGAAGGGACCTCAAAAGATCATCTAGTCCAATCTCCCTGCCAGAGCAGGAACACCTAGATAAGGTTACATAGGAATGTGTCCAGGCGGGTTTTGAATGTCTCCAGAGAAGGAGACTCCACAACCCCCCTGGGCAGCCTGTTCCAGTGTTCTGTCACCCTCACTGAGAAGAAGTTTCTTCTCAAGTTTAAGTGGAACCTCTTGTGTTCCAGTTTATACCCATTACCCCTTGTCCCATGCATGTTCTCACCGAAAAATGCTGTTTTGTTTTTTTTCTGTTTTTAAAAATACTCCTGGCAGATGAATTGTATGTTTCTCTTAATTCTGTCTCCCTCCACTGTATCGCATGTGCCTTGCTATGACTGCTGGCTCATCATTTCTGTTAGCTGGAGGATTTTCACAAGCCCAAAACCTCACTGAGCTGCGAAGGAGAGCAGTTGCTCAGCAGGTACAGCTGGCATCTGCTCCTTCTTCCAGCAGATCCCAGTGTGGTGCTACCCCAGCCACCCCTGGGGCCAGTTCAGCCACCCCTGGGGCCAGTTCAGCCACCACTGAAGTGACAGGTAGCTGGGGACACCTCCAGATGCCTCCACTTGATTCTTCCTTCTCCCCATCCTCCTTTTGCCAGGTACTAGAAAACGGTAAATGTAGCTTTTCTGATGCTGAGAAGAATCCTCTTCTCTAATATGACTCAAATTAGGAACAGTCATGGGTTGACATCAGAAGTGACATGACTAAACTAGGATGTCCTATTCAGCCTTTGGTCTTCAATAGGAATGCTGCACAGCAGCTGTATGTGAGCTGTTGTAGACTTCCTTGATCACTTTAATTGGAGGACAGAAGGCCTTCAACATTTTAAATAGCTGACAGAAGGATCTCTGCCCCTTCCCTCTAGCTAAACCTGTGGTGTGTCAGCCCCATCTCCAGGACACAGACAGTGCTGTACTTTTGAACTTTTACCATATTATCCGCTTTGCTTTGCCCTAAGCTGGTTTTCTGGAAAATTAGATGGATTTTCCTTCTTGGCAAAATAACTATAGAGAGCTGGAAAATCCAAATGAGCTGATTCATCTTTTAGAGCTATTTTATTACTGAGAAAATTATTTTTTCTTAATTTTTTTGAATGCTGATAATGTAGGCCCAGTTGTATGTTGTACCTGGGTTTTATGGTAAACTCATCAAATGGTATATATTTTATATCTTGATTTAGAATTAATTCCAAAATAATGTAGTGAAGGAGGTGATACTTCATATTCCACATGTTTTGATTTTTTAATAGGAAATTAAAAATATTTGGGAAATTGATTTTTTAACTTGTAATGTGAATTATAGGAGCTGATAAATGTGAGATTACTAGCTAAGAAAGCAGTCATTTCAGATGGATAATTTAGATTTTTATCATTTATTAATCATAAAAAGTGAACCTGCTGTATAACTAATTTTAGTTTTATCAGGAAGATGAATTGTTCCAGCTAATGAATGTATAGATATTCTATGCCAAAGGCATTCATAGGAATCTGTTAATCGTTTAACTGTGTCATGGCATATGCTTTGTCTTCATACACCAATTAAAACATATTCCTCCACTGAAATGCATGTTGGTCTTCAGTGCCTACAACAAATTAGAACAGCATTTGTCTTAAAATGCACTTCAGTACTGCAGATAAAAAAATGTAATGAAGATGGTGTCTCCAGGTAGGGAACATTGCTAGGTGCCTGTACCACCGCTTTGTGATGGTGGTACTCTTTGCAGCATTTAATGGAGCTGGTCCTACAAATACTGGTCACATATGTTAAGTTGAGGGCTTGTGAATGGTCTCATCCTAATCAGCTGGGAGTACGTTCCTGCTTATGTTGAAGCATGGGCATAAACATGTGAAAATGTGGCTTAAATCCAGAACTGTAGAGCAGGTCAAGGAGATCAGCTTAGATGTGGGGATGATCACGATGGATTTCAGGAAAGATATGGCTCCTGTTTTGGGGGGATGAACTGTAGCAATGGGAAGAAAGGCAATTAGTTGGAAGGTGTTTGTGCTGGCAATCTGCACAAACCTGAGTACTGCTAAAGCAGGGTTGGAAGGGGCACTCTGAAGGTCTGCTTTTCCTGAAAGTACAGGAGGCAGTTTTCAGCATTGTAGCCTAATTCATGCATATCCTCATGAAAGATTTGGTTTATTCTTTGCCATGTTCAAGAAGGGTCATTGCTTTTTTTTCTGGTTTCAGAAAGGGTGCAGTTGCTGTTTTGCAGAGTCTTCCTGTACGACATCACAGTGTCATCTCAGGCTTCCTAACCCCTGGTGAAAGCATGCCCTGCGTCTGCTGCTGAGCAGCTTCCCGCTGCCTGGGCTCCCTCAAAGAGCACGTGATGGTGCTCATGGTGGTGTAGGGGAGGCAGCAGCCTGTGGGAGAGGTGATCTCCTGCAGTAAAGGTGATGATGCACTGCTGAGAATCATAGAATGGTTTGGGTCCAAAAGTCCGAAAAATAACCATCCAGTCTAACCCCCAGCCATGGGCAGGGACACCTTCCACTAGACCAGGTTGCTCAAAGCCGCGTCCAACCTGGCCTTGAACACTTCCAGGGTTGAGGCATCCACAACTTCCCTGGGCAACCTGTTGCAATGTCTCTCCACTCCCATCATAAAAAATTTCTTTTTGTCCAATCTGCACCCACCCTCCTCTAATTTAGTTGGGGTGGTTTTGCCAGTCCTGCTTCTTTCAGCTGTGCAGAGCATCCCGCTTTCACAGGGCTCCTGCTGGCACTTTCAAGAAGTGGGGGTTAAGCTGTGACATCCAGCAGGATTTCTGCATTGTCTAACCTGGAATTTCACTGTGCCTCAGGTTCCTCCACGCTAAGTGGAGCTGCTCCCTTCCCGCCCCTTGCTTGTTTGTCTCATATATTTAGGACAATCCCTTTTTCATTTAAAATCTTTGAGATGGGCACTATCTGTTACATTAAACTTGTGTAAGAAATTATCTCATTGGGACTTAGTCTTGGCAAGCGTTTAGAGATGCTGCTGTAATATAAATAACACTGCTGATTGCTGCTGGAGATTTTCCTGAGGATGGCACATACAGTTGAACTGAAGCTAGAGGTTAGAGGGTAATAATTGCACTCAGGGTTATTTTTAGTCCAACCTAGAAGAGACAGAGTGGTTTTTTAAATGGGTTTTTATATTTAAGGAAATTGCAGCTTTCTGGAAAAACTTCAGAGCTATAACAAAAAATGAGAGGCAAGAGGTGTGTAAATTTGGGGGCTGGATTTCTATATTCTGGTCATCCAAAGCTGTTTGTTTCATCTCCTTTCTTCCTCCCGGTGAGGTCAATAAAAGAAAAGTGTGAATGTGTTTGGGTTTTATTCACAGCATTGTCGTGATGTCAAAGCAAATACGGATAGAGACAGACAGAGAGCTGATGGTGGATAAATCGAAAGACAGCAGACACTCAAATAACCAGCTCTAGCAAATCCAGCTCTAAAACACATTTTGTTTGGCTGGTTATTAACAACCTGTATATTGCTGTACCACCTATATTGTGTTATTTTATTTATGTCTTTAATACATTATCTCTGGGTGACATTATGGGTGAAGCACTGTTGCTAAAAGAGAAGGAAAAATTATAGTTATTGCTATAATAAACAGCTTGAAAATATCTTTTTAAGAAGATTGCAGTAATACAAAAGGAAATAGCATTAGATTGCAACATCAATTATTTAGAACAATGTCGTTATGTTCATTTTTTACCCTATTTCTTTTCTCAGAGATAAAATTCAGTCTTTTCCAGTGTCAGGTTTCTGGAGCCATGAAATGCCTGCTTGGGTCAAAAGTCCATAGCTTTCTGATGAACCAGGTCTTGAGACTAAGCGTGTCCTTGAATGGATGAGGCAGAGGTTCTCCAAAGGTGAAGATATGGGGTTCCTGAGTGCTGTCAGCATCGTCCAGCTATAGCTCTGCTAAAAGGGAGTGGTACCGGTGGCCTTAGGTTTTCTGGGACTTTGAGGAAAATAGTAATTTTAGGCCATCTTGCCCTAGTTTTAGCAGGCTTCTGGGAATAAGAAAGGGAAAATGGATCTTTGTAAAGACTTAAAGAATGTTGCTGAGAAGGAGGGAGTGAAATCAGGTCCTTATGGAGCACTGAACCTGGTTTATAAATGGAGTGGGGAAATGCAAGTCATTGTGCTCTTCTAAATTTGGGCCTTTTGTATGGATATTACTTACTTAACTGAAGACAGAAACCTTCCCTGAAAAAGAAAATGCAATTGTGCCGTGCGGGAAGGATTGCTTGGGTTTCATTAGAAGCAAAGGCAATAAGTAATTAAAAGGATAAAACCACTTCCTTTTTCCTTTTTTTACTTTCTTTTTTCTTTTTTCCACTTCTTTTTAATTCTGTCCACATGTAAGAATTACTTTATAAAATAAAGTAAGGAGGTACTACTTAAGCATGTGAGTTGAGACCATCACACTTCTTGGTTATATTGCTGTTTGGAAACAATGCTGTGAACAATCCACTCAGCAACAGTTTTCTCAGTGCAAGTAAAATCTTTGGTGGCACAGACCTCATAAAAATAAACAATATTTTATATAAATGCTGAGTAAATACGCATAAGCTGTGAATACAGTTACTATAGCTGCCGCTGCTTAAAGGTCAGTAAAGCATAGCATTAAATGGCACTTTTGTGCTCCCAGACACGTAACCCATGATAAATTTTATGCAGTACATTTCTGAAATACCTGCAGACACATTTTCTTCAATAATTCACAATCCTTTAAAAGCCTTTTTTTTTCCTTTTGACAATCAATAGCAGGACGTGGTGTCTATAAAAGTTGCTGGTACTGGACTTGCACAGTCAGTTTAATTGGAGGACAGATGATGAACTCCTGTAGCAGCTGATCTGTTCGCAAACCCTTCCTTCCAGGTAAATGCAGGACATGCAGTCCCAGTCCACAGGATACTTGCTGGACCTTTAACCTAGTGATTGGACCATTTTGTTCAGGGGAGGGTTTCATTATTTTTTGTCTTTCTTTGCAAGGTGATGGGTTTCTAGAGCAAGTGTAGGAGGATGCGTATTAGCATGAGATATTTAGTGGGAAATGTCATTCCTTCGACACAACTTTTTCCTGCTCCTGTTTGCTAGTGTAAAGTCAGCTGAAGTAAATTAGCTGGCAGATTTCAATTGAGACTGTTACCAGTGTCCTCTGCCAGATAGCATGTGGAGTGCCAAATTAGAATTGATTTCTCAATAAAATTGAGTTCAGCCTCCTCAACATAATCTAAGACAGAATGACAAAATCTCTCTCACACACTTTTTAATTTTATTATTTTTGGTCAGTTTGTTCTTGGATATGTTTGCTGCCCTAATTGCTTGTTATTATCTTCTTCCTTGAATCTTTTCCCTTGTCCAGGAGAGCAAAACCTCTGATTTTGTAATCAATTCAGGAGTAAAATAAAAGGGAAAGGACATCTACGCATCTCCTCCCTCGCCCCTCCTCATTCTCCTAAGACTCTTCTGGCAGCAGAGCCAGAAGCGCAAGTTCCGTCTCGGTGCTGTGACTCAGAGGCTGAGAGCACAACAAGCTGTTTACAGTCCCATCCTCATTTCTCCTTCCCACTCACAGCACGTTGCTTTGGGAACCACCAACCAACCTAATTAAAACAAATTTTTCCTATTGCAGGAGCAATTCCCAAATGCTCCGCCTTGCCAGAATCATGCTGTGTCTGCTCAGCTCGTTACCTCCATCCAGCTCCCGGAGAGGCTCATCTTACTGTAAAGAAAATCAATGCCTTCTAATGTGGCCTTAATTCTTAAATTCAGCACATTTATCTCACATACTTCTAGGGAACCTCATGTAACGTATGGAGGTGAAAAAAGTCTTCTGTTTAGAAGACATGCGTAGTAAGTGACTTCTGAGACATTAGCAAAGCCTGTTACATGACTGAGTAAAAGAGCTATTCAGAGTTCAATGGAGTTAAAGTGGAGTTAAGTGGAATTTTAAGTGGGGAGGTGCAGGTGGAAACACAAGATGGCAGCACTGGAAGCATTGCAAAAGGTCTGGAAGTGTAACCACCACCTGGAATTTGCTGGCTTGCTTTCTGCTGAAAGACAAGACATTGCACCCAGTCATTATCGCTAGCCTGGCCTTACAGGCTTGAAAGAACAGCAGGATTTCAAGGTGTCATGACAACTGTCCTCTTTCTCCAGTGGCTGGGGCGTATTTCTCATCCCACATGAACTCCAGCAGCAGAGGTCAGTGAAGCTGGACAGCTGGGGCTGTTCATGTCAGTCTTCCAGAGCACTGAAATCTTCCATCTTTCAGCTCATTCTGTGGAGCTCAAAATGTAGCATGGCTTCTGAAAGCACCCCTAGTGCTGGTGGAGACACCTGTGTTTGAAAGTGTTCATCTGGTCTCACTTGAGTGCTTGTAGTTTCTAGGGTTAAATGGTTGGTGTGTTTATACCAACCCTGTTTAAGCAAAGACAGTACTTCTTTTTTAGAGCTTGTCAGCTTTTCTTGCCCCCACCCCCCTTCTAGTTCCACTACTTTCTAGCTTTCTCTTTCCATCAGAATGTCTGGACGAGCCACCTTTACATTCCTTCTTTTTGGAGAGCTGCATGCACATTCTCCCTGGCTGTAAAAGTGAAAACATGACTCTAGACCTTATTCTTTACTTCCTTCCTCATCCCCCATTGGTAGATTGGTAGATTTTGGAGCATTGAGTGTCATTTTCTTTAATTCTCCAGGGCAATACTGGTTTGTAGCTGTCTCCCATGCTAGGCTGTCCTTTCTTTCTCCCTTTCCCTCTTCACTTGATGAAGGGGACCACTTCTGTGGTCTCTCTGCTCCACCTGTATTCTGCATATTCGCCTCTCTGCCATAACCACACCTAAACCATAAGCCATGCTTTACTGATATTTACTACTAAATCTCTGAAAGAACTGGAAATAACATAACATGTATCGCTACAGTTTTACTTACTTGTGAAACTGAGGTTTTTCTAATAGGAGCCAGAAATCAACTCTGTTGACATCATGTGGTGCCACATGTAGGTATCAAACCTACCAAGTGGCTGCCAAAACCTATGGAGAGAGTGCATGCTCAGGCTGTGAGCTTTCAGGCCTCTGAGAGCACTGGCAAACATTGCACCATATACTTAATTTTAAGCACGAAAGCAATCCAGTGGAGATGGGTTGGACTAGTAATGCACTTAATCTTCAGCATATTCTTAACTACCCATAAGTTGGTGGAGCATTGGAGTTGCTTGTACTCCCAACCCAAAAGCTGTGATGGAGTAGGAAGTGGGATAACTGAAATATTGACTAACTAAATGAAAGACTTCTGTTGTAGAGGAGGACAGCTGTTTCCAGCTTGTCTAGCTACACAGTATGGAAGTGTGTGATTGTCTTTCCCGAGTGCATATGCGGACTGGCTGGTGGGGACGACTGTGCTTTCTGGGGTTGGTACTGCTCATGAATAAGATGACCATCTCAGGTGAAAGGGCTGAGATATGAAAGTCCTCACCCACCTCTGGAATATCCTGTAGCAGATATTTGTCTGCTCCAAAGCTCCTATCAGTTGCATTTTGTCCAAAATCTCTCTTAATTGCTTTAGGCAAAGGCAAAGAAGGACCAAGTGTTGGTGTAGTGTATCCATTAGCAGGCTCAGAGGCCCCCTCATCCCAATGAATTTCATCCTGAGATCTCTCCCAAACACTGGCACAGGTTTGAGACTTGACCTGCTTTCATTCTTTCTTCTCCGTCTTGAGAGAATAAATGGATTAACTAACATTTTTGAGAGAAGTCTTCCTGGCAGTTGTTGAGTTGCAAGATGTTGATTCTCAAGGCTGTCTTCACAAGGGAGTTAGTCCTATCTTTTGCCAGCAGGTTGAAATTACCTTCTCTGTTTATTGTGTCAAAAAAAGAGTATAAAAAAGAGAGAGAAAGCTAACAAAACAAAAAAATGGGAGCAGGGATTTGTAAAGGTGGATTTTGGTGACTGAGAGCTTATCCCATAGAGAGTGTATAGTGGGATGTGTAGCAACAGAGGAAATGAAAAGTGCTAGGTCATCCTGTCCTCTTCTCAGGCATATGCATATCCCCTTGGTAGCACAGGTTTATTTGCAGGAATGCTTTGTCCCTGAGTCACGCTGGTTGGAAAGAGGCTGTTACATATGCAAAGGGAAAAAGAGAATATACTTGGGTGCTTTATCTTCTAGAATTTTCACTATCTCCCCAAACTAGCTATTTTTTGGGTTGTAGTTTTGAACATGTCAAGCAGTATATACACCATGTCCTAAGCATCATTGTTACTTAGTAATTTATTTACTGTTAATGTATTTTTTTAGTAAGCATTGGGACTTTCAACCCTTCCTTTGGGAAGCTATTGTACATTCACATAGATTTCACTGTCAGAGTTTTTACTGATAGCTTATATTTTCCATTCCTTAATTGCTGCCTGTTTCTTCTTCTGGTGTCCTCTTGTACCTAATTACAAATGTTACAACATCAATTTAGGAAAAATATCAGGGGAGGTTTCACAAGGGTCAGTGCTGATCACAATATTGTTTAATACTTTCCTAAACAATATATACAGAGCAGTACAATTTGCAGATGATGCCAAATTAAGAGAGATCATAAACACAGTGGAAGGCAGAGAGAGGGAGATAACAAAAGGATATTGAGAGTTTAAAGAACTGTGCAAAAATTAACAAGATGAGATTTAATTTAGATAAAATACAAGGTCATACACTATGAAAGAAAAATACTAACTGCAAAATGGAAGATGCTGGTTAGAAAACAGCAATAATGGTGATATATTTTACATTTATGTAGCTTCTTTCATCTTACAGAGTCCCAAAGAGCTTTACAAATTAAATAAATTAATATAGAAACTACACATAGGGATAATTTTATTCTTCACGGAGACACCTCCTGTGCTGGTGCAGAATATGACAGCTATTCAACTGAACTCTGCAGTGGTGTGCAACAGTTCAGGACAAAATATTACAGGTCCCCTTGAAATGGCAGTAAAAGTTAACGGAAGCCAGCATTTGTGCAGCAGGGCACTGCTTAAAACTGTTCCTCGGATGAAAACTGCCAGAGCTTTTATTTATTTATTTATTTATTTATTTAGCTGCAGATGATCAAGATCTTGGTTTTACATCTGCCATTACCTTTACTGCAGTAATGCAGAGATGAGCCCACTGGGTCATGGTGGACACCAACTGAATGAAAGCTCATATTGGGAGACAGTTGGGAAAAGAGCTGTGGGGTTTTTTTACTGAAGAAAAAAATATATATGACCCATTTGTTAAAATGTATATAACATTGTCTGTAGTTATTTGAGGGCTGTTCATTTTTACATGGGCAGGGAAGTTTGGAGGGTATATAAAACTGCTGATAGAAAAGGAAGACAAGCAGTACCTGTCTTGGTTGTGGGGTATGTCAGAATTGATGATTGTGAGGTCTGTCGGAAAGGGAGAGTTGAAGAATATGGGAGACATAAATGAAGATGAAGGAGAAGGACAAGATGGGATAAGTAACACAGGAAAGGCAACAGCATAGAATCATAGAATAGTTAGGGTTTGAAAGGATCTTAACATCATCTGGTTCCAAATCCCCTGCCATGAGCAGGGACACCTCACACTAAACCATAGGAAAGGCTAAGGTTAGTTTCCGTAACGCCTGTCATACTGCCCACCATGTCCACATCTTCGAGTGAACGGTGGCACAATGGTGGAATTTCAGAAGTGCACAGCACAACTGTGGGAGAATACTGGGTTATATTTGTTATTCCTGTCCTGCTGACTCTAGGCAAGATTATGGTTTGAATTTGCTCACCTATAGATATATATAGGGGTCTGATGATGGAGGCACATTGCAGGTTGTGTGTAGGCTCCTTTGAAGCTGATGCAGTGTTATTTTCTGAAGGTTCAGCTTCATCAAGGAGTGGCTGGGGGTATGGTGTACCCAGTGTGATGGAGGGGTCTGTGCTCTCAAGTGCTTGCCAGCCCTGAGAGTTTGTGCTAAGGTGATGCCCAGAGGAACAGATGTTAAGGAACATGTGACTTGGAGGTGGTTGATGCATGCAGCATGCTCAGCCTCGCCTGTGGGGAACCAGAACCCTTTGTAGCACCCAGGTCTGATACCTCTGATGCAGACTGCATGAACTCAGCTCACTGCCCAGGCATAAACAGGTCACGTGTCTTATCAGATGGATGAGTCTCCAATTAGGGATGACTCAGAGATATTTCAGGCATCTGTTTTGTGGTGGGTTGACTGTGGCTGGACACCAGGTGCCCACCAAAACTGCTCCATCACTCCTCAGCTGGACAGGTGGAGAAAATACAACGAAAGGCTTGTGGGTTAAGATAAGGACAGGGAGATCACTCAGTGATGACCGTTATGGGCAAAACAGACTTGGAGAATTAATTTAATTTATTACCAATCAATTCAGAGTATAATAACGAGAAATAAAACCTGTATCGTCAAACACCTTTTCCCCACCGCTGCCTTTTTCCTGGGCTTAACTTTACTCACAAATTCTCTATCTCTACTCCTCAGCAGCGCAAGGGAAAGGGAATGTGAGTTGTGGTCAGTCATCACAAGCTTTCTTTGATGCTCCTTCCTCCTCACACTCTTCCCCTGCTCCATTGTGGGTCCCTTCCACAGGGTGCAGTCCTTCAGGAGCAGACTGCTCTAGCATGGGTTCCCTGTGGAGTCACAGTTCCTGTCAGTAAACCTGCTCCAGCACAGGCTTCTCTCTCCACGAGGCCTCAGGTCCTGCCAGAAGCCTGCTCCAGTGTGGGCTTCCCACGGGGTCACAGCCTCCTTTGGGCATCCTCCTGATCCAGCATGGGGTCCTCCAAGGGCTGCAGGTGGAGATCTGCTCCACCACGGACCTCCATGCACTGCAAGGGCACAGCCTGCCTCACCATGCGTTGCACCACAGGCTGCAGAGGAGTCTCTGCTCTGGCACCTGGAGCACCTCCTCCCCTCCTTCTGCACTGACCTTGGTGTCTGGAGAGCTGTTTCTCAGGCACATTCTCACTCCTCTCTTTGGCTACTGTTCTGCAGCAGGCTTTTTTCCCTTTTGTAACTATGTTATCCCAGAGGCACTACTACCATTGCTGATGGCCAGCGTATGTCCGTCCTGGAGCTGTCATCAGCTCTATTGGACATGGGGGGAAGCTTGTCGCAGCTTCTCACAGAAGCTACCCCTGTAGCCCCAGCTACCAAAACCTTGCTATGCAAGCCAAATACAACTCTAAAGTAACTTCTGTTAGTAATCGTCTGTGTGTGTGTGTGTCCCTCTGAATGCAGGTTTAGTGCTTTAACCTGCTGGGCCAAATTGGGAGTTCATTTATGAGATTTGCCTCTGTTTTGTTTCTCTCTGCAATGGCACATGGTACCAAGTGGCTAAAAGCTAGAGGAATTAAAAAGGGCAATTTTCTGTGAAGATCTCGCAATATTTGTTTGAACCTGTATGT
This sequence comes from Psittacula echo, assembly GCF_963264785.1. Taxonomy (NCBI): domain Eukaryota; kingdom Metazoa; phylum Chordata; class Aves; order Psittaciformes; family Psittacidae; genus Psittacula; species Psittacula echo. Next base: position 19,246,350 of record NC_137735.1, on the reverse strand, counting down.
CCTGAATCTGCTATTTTTGATTTTTCTGGTCAGCAGACAAAAAAGAAATAGAATTTGTTCTCTTCATCCCCTCCCAGTTCCTCAAATATTTTCTGTGCTCAGTTGGGAAGAGGAAGTTCTTAGAGTCATATGAATATCTTGCGGTAGCGTTAAGTGCTTGGATGTATAACTGCCTGGCCCATATAACCATGCACAGTGAATTTAGGTTGACATCTCAGTTTTGGAGGTTTTTTTTACATTTGGATTCCAGGAATTGCTTGGTTTTTTTTTCTGAGCATCACCAGTGTGGTCCTGTTACAGAGGGGCCAGGTGCTACTGCAGACTTACCTAGAGGGTGGAATCCACTGGGCCTGATTTTCCACGAGCCTGCCCCTTGTGTCACTACTCACAGCTGTGCAAAATGCCACCATTGTTCTTCAGCAGCAGTTTCGCATCCATTTTGCGCAGGGATGAGTGACTATAGAGGATGCAAGCCACTGGAAAATTCACCTTGTGTTCTGTGCTCTATCTTAACTGAGGCACGAACCAGCACCCTCATGGTCTGTTGACTGTAAATCTCTTACTTTCAGATGAGCTAAGAAGGAGCCTTGCCATGGCTAAGCTAGTGTGAATCACACTAAGCTTACTTCAGCTAAAATAAACTCCCTTTTTCCTCCCGTGTACATCCCTCCTCCTGCCTGTGTGCTGGGCTGTGTGCAGTCTCACAGCATTCCCATGCTGCTGGGCTCCATGAGTCTTGGAAAAACTGCACCTTGGGCTTGCTGCTCCCAGCCACCACAGGGATGCTGGCTCCGGGCAAAACCAACTCAAAATGAGTTATTTTTAAAGTAGGGGATAGGTACTAGTCTGCTATGCTTTTAAAGTGTATTAGCTCTGTATTCAAAATCCTTGTGGCTGTGCCTGTGTGTGGAGTAGCTGAAGGTTTGTTCAGGTTTGGAGAGAGCAAGCACTGCCCTCAAAAACTAAAACCTGCTCTTGAAGATCTTTTAAGGAAGCTGTCAAGCCAGCATCTTATTTGCTTTTTATTATGTCTGAGCAGTAGTTAAAACTGGAAAGGGAAGAAACGAGGCACTTGAAGGACAGACTTTCTCTCCCCTGGTGCCGTAGAAGTGCCTGCTTCAGTCTGCTGCCATTTTGCTTGAGAGAGCTGGAGCACTTGAGTTATGGTGACATCTATTAGAATTCAATTAGTGGTAGTTCACTGACCCAAATTAACATTCTTTGTTAAACTCAAGTCAGTGTATACGTATGCTATTTCCAGGCCAAACAGACCTGCATAGAAAAGAGGCTCCGAATCTCTGAGCTTGTTGGCAGTGTCTTAGTAACTGGATTCAGAGCACAAGCTTATCTAATGCCAGTGCTTTAGGCTGGCTAATAGAATTGCACAAGTCTGTGGTTTGTAATTAAACTTTGTGGAGCTCTGACTCAAGGTGAGCGGGGAGAAGAAGGGTGATGGAGGACATGCTGGGGGCTCCCTGCAGCCTCTTGGCTCCTCTCCTCCACCCTGGGGCAGAGGTGGCTGCTGGGACGTGTTGGAGGTGATGGATCTCCTCTTGGAAAGGCATCCTGGTACGCAGGGTGGGTTACTTCAACCTTGCTTTGCTTCTTATTTCAAGCCTTTTACAGACTCCTGACAGCATACAATTTGTCCAGGTCTCAGACTGGATGTCATTGGCTTTGGTGTCGGGGCTACATTAACTCATCTCTCTCATCTACCAGACTTTTCAGGTGCCCAGTCAATGCATTGCTGGGTTTGTCCGAGTGACTTTGTCAGTGCCTTGCATAGGCGGGCATAACTGTCATAGAAATAATATCATTACAATCAGTAATGCCATTCAGCATCAGGAGAGGAAGTTGGAGAAAATTCCCACTTTGTTCCTTTACCATGGTCTGTCTGTTCAGTGACTTGAAATAGAGCTGTCCTTGTGGTTATGGTTTCCCTGCAGTTTATTTTTTGTTGAAAACCCTCACTGTACAGTATTTACCTATCACTGGCTATGATTTCATTTGTAAAGAAAACATGACTTATTAGCAAACAGTTGTTAATGATTGGTTTTTAAAGGGGAAAAAAACCCCCCTCGTTTAAGATATTTTTTCACAGACTCTACTTCCACACTGACATTTACGCTAAGACGGTGGGCAGGGATGTGTTAGTCTGGATCTGTTCCCATGTGTCACTTTGACTAGTTTGAACTGTCACTGAGCATCTTAGAACAGTCAGCTTCATGTGTCTTGCAGATATCAGTCATTATATTTCACATTTTAATTTTAATGGCAGCTGATGTAGATGTCAAGAAATGTTGAGACATTTGGGCATTGAACTCATGGATATTTTTTTCTTATTTAATAGGTTTTTGTCTCAAGATACAGTTAGCTATTATAAGAATAAATTTACTCCTGATGCAGGTGAATGTTTCCCATGTGTGTGGATTTGAATTTGACCCACAGAGAGCAAATGCTTTTTGGGATGCAGTGATTTTCCTTCATTATCTGTGCCTGTTTTCTATTTGGTAACTTAGGTATACACATTTTAAATCGAAATACACAAATCCCTATGAAAAAACAGCTAAATACATGTCAGCTTCCATAGAGAACATCTTTCTGATGCTGACTGTGCCCGGTACAAGGTAAAACTTCAGAAGAGCTGTTTCCAATATACTTGAAGGCATTTACTTAGCTTTAGCACAGATGGCACTTGAAATGCTGAATAATAATTGTTAAGAGCCAAGGTAAACGATGGAGCAAATGTAGAAGCGGACACAGGAATTGCAGTCTGTGTGGATTGCACTATTTGTGTAGACAGGTGATAAAATTTGCATGTGCAAACTCTGCTTTACTCCTGAAACGATCAGCTAATGTGATTATTTGCCTGTGCTGGTACTGGGAGCAGAGGGTAGGGCAGCTGGTTGGGGAGGTGAGGAGTGAAGTGCCCAGGATGTACTATAAACTCAAAGCCCTGCTGGCCCTGCTTGGAAATGACAAGTAAGGGAATATGCTTTGGAGCCATGGATGCTCCAACCTTTAAGGCACTAAAATTTAACTACTTTTTGGTTGTCACAGTGTTAATGATGAGCAACTTTTTTTTTTTTTTTTTTTTTTTTTTTCTGGTCTCGAGTATTAAATGGCCTTATTGCTTGCCATCTTTTAGGATTAAAGTAAGAATAGGTCTTGCTGCAAAGGCAGCATCATTCAAAGACTGTAGCTAGTCACTGCACTTAGCAGCACTGCGCTAGCTCTCTCTTCACATCTCTGTTTCCTCTGTTTGGCCAGTCCACCTCAAAAGCTGTGAAAGCTTCCTTCTCCCATTTCAGCTCCTTCCTAGCTGCTCATTGCTTTTCTGCTGCCATCTGGTATGGGACCCCTTTCATCTGTGGATTCCCCATCTCTCTCCTGATCAGCACTAGCAGCCAACATTCAAATCTGTGATTGGAGATTTTATTCCTCCTTCTGTCCTTCTTCCTCTTCTGAGACAGAGGTGGTACCTGGTAATGCCCTCTGCCTTAGGTTTCTGTTGCTTGACCTACATATAGATCCTGGTCTAGTGACATGGCTGCAGTGGTGTGACAGAACTTGGCTGTAATATGAAGGCATTTGGAAGTTCCTGAAAATGTTTCTTTTCATGAGTTTATGTCCAAAAATTTGGGGGTTTGTGTTATGATTGCATTAGGAATAAAGTTTGCATTCTTTACTTTGTAAGTGAAACATCTCTAATATGCTTTTTCTCCATTACTCATAGCTCTGCATATTCCCATCAATAGATAAGAAAATGAAAATTTGAGTTAGTAGAATTAATGCTGTTTGCCAGACTTTTCTGCTACTATTTTCAGTCCAGTTTGGAACATGCAATAATAAAGCAAATGGACATTCTGTGGCAGAATATCTTTTTTCGGTTGGTTTTACATGTGATATTAAAACAATCAGTGTCCATAGAGTAGATGAAATAACGTTTTATTACTCTGTTGGCTACATTCTCTTCAGGGGTCGATACAGAGTGGCATTTGCTCTGTGATGCAGAAAATAATCTGTTAAAGAAAAAAAAATATGTACATATGTAACCTACACCTAAAGATAAAGGCTTCAGACTTGCAAAGAACAATAGGATGTGACTGGAGAAGACTTAATAAAAAGTTGAGAAAGTTTTAAATGAACAGTAAAAGAAGGGGAAAGCAGTCAGCTTCCTTCATCATCAAACACCCCACCCCCCCCCAGCAATAATGAAATAGTTTGTGCATTTTGTGGCTTTATTTGGGTTCACACTTCAGAATTTTATTTTTGCACCAAAATGCAACAGTCTTGGGAGCGTATTAATGCCTTGTGTTGGTATAATTAGTCTGCATTTTAAGTTTATTAGTGGACTGACTAATGTACTCTTAAAAGGCTTTATTTGGAAAAAAATCAATATATGAAGCCGATAGAGCTCTTGAGAGTTTGTGCCACATATACATTCACACATAGAAAATCATGTTATCAATTTTCATTTGAATTTTAATCAATTACAGTGACAAAGAGATGATTTGAAGTCAATTCTCTGTTGGTGCTAAATTAGTGTTTGATCACAGATGTTTACTCTGTTGACTACTTTCTTTTGCAAAAAGCCTTGTAGAACTAGGTTGCAGAGACTGATGCTTCTCATTTTCAGGTGATTAGCAGTTTTTTTTACTCTATTTTGATGCTTTTAGCAGCATGAGGGATGCGCTTCTGCTGGGATATGACTGTGTGGGAACCTCTTAAGATGAACATGGAATTTAGTAATGAAGCCTGGCATTTGAAAGAAACTTGGAAGTTCCGCTCTTTGAATGGAGATGCTTCTCAGTGATCCAGCGCTAAATCAGTTCTCAGAACAACAGACTCCTCCATCCCATCTGTTTAGACTTGTAAAATGTATGCTAACAATAGCTTTTAACCAAAAGAACATTCTGCTTCCTTCTTATTTTTAAGTAAAAGAATACAAAAGAAGAAAAGAAAAAGGTATAAAAATAAATGTGAAAAATAAGATGTAAGAGTCTTTACAATAGAGTCAAAGAGTCAATCCTGCAGTATTTCTGTTTGTTGGGGTTTTTTTGGGTTTTGTTTTTTATTATGCCCCTTCTTTATTTATCAGCTGTTTAAAATACATAGGCCAAGACTTTTCGTTCTGTATTCATAGGAGAGCAATTCCTGAGACTACATAGCAGGCACATGTGGAAAACTACTCTGTCTTCTTTTGGATTCCCCAGCTGGGATTCAGAATATTGTTTTGATCCTTAAAATCACATAAACCCAAGCTCAAGACCAGATTTTGAAGTGGCCAGTGCCCTCAGATGCAGCCAGATTTTCTAACAGCGCAATTCTTATTTGAATTCTGGTATGGGTTGCCAGAGAGCAGGTGCTAAATGCTGGGATTTTTTTATTTGTTTGAAATCTGTGTGTCGTACCAAGAGATGCAGGACACTGAACATCACTGAGAATCCAGCCATAAAAAACACTGCATAAAACGCAAACCGTAACACACACAGCCCAAACCCATCATATAAATCAGCCTAAATCATCAAAGCGATAGATCAAACAAATGCCTCAAAATTCAGTTCTCTCTCTCTTGTCATTCTCCCCAAATGCTTTGCATAATACCCTGAAGATCAGCAAACAGATTTTGTCTGGTATGCAGTAAAGTGAGGAATGCATTTTGTTGAGGGACCATTGAACAAAATGACCCACTAGAAGCTTTGGCTGTGCTAAACTGAGGTTGTAATACTGGTGCCATTACAGTGAGAATATATGGGGTTTTTTTTCAGTTAGATTTTTGTAATTTATTGTTAATTGTACTTAAGGCTCGCTGATTTAACACAACCTCTTCCACTAATAATCCCTGAATCATGGCTGCATAGGTTGAAAACCACAGGGTATATTTGGAGTGTACAGCTGCCTGAAAAATGATAGATCAGATAAATAAATAAATAAATTTGTATTGCCTCTTAACAAATCATCTGTGTCATGAAAATATTAAAGGGTTAAGTCTCCTAAATTGCCAGCCCCAAAGAAAGTATTTCAGCTTGTATTCTTTGGGATTTGCCTTTCCTTCTCCTTTCATCACAAAAAATGTACTAAAGAAATTAGAAAAGTAAGAAACAAAGTAGGAAAAGGGAGAGTTAACTGCTCATTTCTTGCTGAAAATACGGAAGAGTTCTACACAACTTGTAATTACTTGCTTTTTTTTGGTAAGGCAAAACCCTTTTAACCATATTTACCAGAACTTTTCCATTAGTAATACTGGGATTTTATATCAGAGAAAGGTGGCAGTTTTCTGCTCGCATGCCAAGGTGGTGAAAGCTCTGATCGGTATATCCAAATGTGACCCCATATCCTGCACCAGCTTTTTGGAAAGGAGAGGGAGATGGAGTACTGGGATGAGTTAATGAAAAGTGTCTGGACTCTCCTGCTGGACTTGCGGTGTGTAAGAGGTGGGCAAACCCAGTGCTGACAGTAGTGGGAAGGTTAATCTCCGTTAAACTGAGCTTTCCCTTGGCTGCGGTGGAGGAGCATGACCCACAGGGTGGCATGGTGGGGGCAGTTAGTCTTGGCTTTGGAGGCTTTGCAGCCCCTGGTGCCACACACCAGGACTTGCAGGAATGAGCTCTTGTCTATTGTAAAACCCCTAATTTCAAAACATTGGAATTTTGGTCTCTGCATGCTGCATGATGAAAGGATGAAGGAGGGATTTAGCAAGGGGGCTATGGAGCTCCCTGCCTCTACTGAAAGTAGGTTTGGTGCTTGTGCTGACGTGCCCTGGTGTGCCCATGGCTTCAGCTCTCTTATGCAGGCTTAGGCTTCATCCAGCTATATTAACTGCTGTACAAGGAGAAATGTTGTGACTCTTAATAACGATGCCACATCTGCAGCTAGAGCCCAGCTGTTTGCACCCTGACCAGTGCATACACCCTTCTTTGAAACTTCCCTCATGACTTCTAAATTCAGTACATTAGCATATGCAAATCGTCTGCTTGTGTGTGAGCTGCTTTCCGTCAGCCATTCATAAAAGAGCATCTCAGTGAATACCAAAGTCCAGTATTTAAAAGATAGTGTCTTCAGACTGCAAGAGTTGGAAAAACATTGACCTGGCCATTCCTATGCCTTGATTGTCTAAGAATAGGGAGCTAATCAGATCTGTGTGCAATGCTGGTTTTGTTTTACAAACCTCACTTTCAATGCAAGCCCAACATGTCGTAATTGTCTCTTCTGTTACACTGTTTTCTTACAGCATTTTACTGTATTTTTGTGTTTAGTGGGTTAATCTGAGGATCTGCTTCACTTCCCACATGACATGAAAACCTCTCTCTTGATTTTTAATCTCACTTTCTATTAAAGTAAGTAAGAACTATTTGTAATCTCAGGAGGAGAATTGGAACCTGGATTACTGTAGTTTTTTTGGCTCCAGTTCTACTTTACAGGTTAATGTATCCCTTTGGAAATATCATACGTGGTGACTGTGTCTCCAGTAATTGTTCAGTAGGAGACAGCTCTCCGTATACTAAATTGCAGTCTGCTTGTGGACTGAGGTTTTTCTGCAAGAGTGGATAAAACCTGCTTGCCTGGTCTTTCTTTCTTTCTTCTACTTTACTACAGGGGGGAGTGCTCCCAGTGATGTCCAGAAGGCCTCTTTTTCACCATCCTTTCATCTGATTTCCATTTGTCAAGTTTGGACTAGAATGCAAAGAATGAATTAGGCAGTTGGGGTGAATCTGCTCTATTGAGAAGGGCCTGGTTAAGTCTAGAGATAATGAAGGGTTTTGTAAAGCTTTGAAAAAAAAAAATGACATTATGCATGAACCTATAAATCTTTGAGTATCAAGTGAGCTTTCTATATAATGTCACTTAGCAGGAGAAAAAAGGGCATTTAAATACTGTCAGAAATTAATGATGAGGGATGCCTGGAAAGCTTCACAGCAGAAAAGTATCACATTCTCTGCTGCTTTACCTTTGTATTTTAATAAATACTCAAGCTAAATTTAGCTGGTGTGATTTGGAGGCAGTATGGCTTCAGCTTTTCCATTAGGATTGACCCTTTCCAGTTGGCCTTATTACTGGAATAGTTAGTGAGGTAATGAGCTACTAGCTCCATGTAGGAAGCCAGGGACAGGACACTGCACTGAAAGGGACTGGTCCTAGGGGTGATGGGGAGTGGCCCAGAGCTCCTCTGTGGCACAGCTCTGGATGCTCCTGTTTCCTCTGTGTCTTGAATTAATTCTCACCTGCCTTTCCAATGGTGGTGGTGGATCTTTTGTGGCAATCAGTCAATCAGGAAGTTGGGGCTGTTCAGCCTGGAGAAGAGAAGGCTGTGTGGAGACCTCATAGCAGCCTTCCAGTATCTGAAGGGGGCCTACAAGGATGCTGGGGAGGGACTATTCATTAGGGACTGTAGTGATAGGACAAGGGGTAACGGGTTCAAACTTAAACAGGGGAAGTTTAGATTGGATAGCCCAGTTCTGGGCTCCTCAGTTTAAGAAGGACGTGGAAATGATTGAGCGCGTCCAAAGGAGGGCAACGAGGCTGGTGAGGGGCTTGGACCACAAGCCCTACGAGGAGCGATTGAGAGAGTTGGAGTTGTTTAGCCTGGAGAAAAGGAGACTCAGAGGTGACCTTATCACTCTCTACAACTTCCTGAAAGGAGGTTGTAAACAGGTGGGGGTTGGTCTCTTTCACCAGGCAGCAACTGACAGAACGAGAGGACACAAACTGCTCCAAGGAAGGTACAGGTTGGATATTAGGAAGAAATTTTTCACAGAAAGAATAATAAAATATTGGAACGGTCTGCGCAGGGTGGTGGTGGAGTCACCATCCCTGGATGTGTTTAAAAAGAGATTGGATGTGGCACTTGGTGACATGGTTTAGTCGAGGTGTAGGGCATGGGTTGGACTCGATGATCTTGAAGGTCCCTTCCAACCTGGTAATTCTGATTCTGATTCTGGATATAAGGAAGAAGTTCTTTACTGTAAGGGTGGTGAGGCACTGGAATGGGTTGCCCAGGGAAGTTGTGAATGCTCCATCCCTGGGGGTGTTCAAGGCCAGGTTGGACAGAGCCTTGGGTGACATGGTCTAGTGTGAGGTGTCCCTGCCCATGGCAGGGGGTTTGGAAGTTGATGATCTTAAGGTCCTTCCAAGCCTAACTAGTCTATGATTCTGTGATTCTGTGATTTGTAGTGAGGCTTTTGTCAGCCTGCATCTCTTAGCAGTCTGGCACTTAAGAAGGGGATATTTAACTTCAAAAATGGTTTATTTTATAGAAGTTCCAACCAGTGTAATGTTTATTAAAACAACCATAAAATTCCCTGCGTTCCACATGAAATTCAGCTTGATAATGATAGTGCTGCTATTGTGATTATGCAAGCACACAGCAGCTGATTTAACATAGAAATAAATTCAAATAACATGTTCTCAATCTGTGGCTGTGCAGGAAATATGGGTCTTGAAAGCTGATGCTGGAGTCAGAATGGGGATCAGCAACAGGCTGGGCAAACTTTCAGCTTGAGGCTCCTCATCTGCATTTAAGTGGAGTCAGTTACCATGGTCTGATGGCTTTGTAGCAGCTTAAATAAAATGAAGTGATGGTCTTAGGTCTGTTTCCTCCTGTACCAGTAGCTCCAGCAAGGCAGCCTCCAGGGGAAGCCTCCAAAGGGAGGTTCAGCTTGGAATGGGGATGGGACTGAACTTCCCCCTTTGCATAAGGGGCATTGTCATCAGCCACAGGGAGAGACTTCCGATCAGTGCTGCCTAGGTTCCCTGAGTACATTTGGGGTGTGAGACCTAGGGTGGCTATTCCCACAGGAAGCCAGAAAGCTTGTAAGCCCACATGCAAAGGGTTGAAATGGTGCTGGAGATGATTACCAGTGAATTTTGAAAACACTGGGTGGTACAGCTAGTGATTGGGATCAGAGATATTAAATGCTTTAAAAATTATCATTTCACATTTTTTAGTGCCATTTTATTGTGTTTTCATTAGAAAAATAAAAGGTCAGTATGCTGGCAGGACATTACATTGCCAGTCCTGGGCTCTTCAGGGCTCCATCTCTGACTATTTATTGCTTTCAGTTTTATCTCCTGCTGAAATTCACGTGAGAAAGAGCAAATAGACACATCCTGGGTAAAAGTTAGATGTAGCACATGCCACAGTGAATGGATGCCTTTTAATTCTGGAGATTACATCCATCACATGAATGATATTTGGACTAGCATGCATGTTTGGAGCAAGCAGACCATGAATATTTAAAAGAACAGACCACAGATAAGAAGCCTTCAGGAGGCTGACAGTCTAACAGGTATTTGTATGTATCACATTTCCATAGAAATACAGCAACTCTATGAACCAGTAGCCACCAAAGTCAAATTAGTGTTACTTGGGTGCAAATACAATGCAGCCCTTGGTTCTTCACTCCAGCTTATTGGCACTCTGCTCTGTTAATTCTCACTCCTGTCCTGCTTTTAAACCTATTGCCTTTCCATCCTCACAGGAGAAGGTATGCCCAGGTGCAGATGTGGGGTACATACCTGGTTGAGGGTTAGGTTCAGACCAGAAGCTGCCTGCTTTGCTAAGTGGGGAGCAGCCGCATCCCTTGAGGGCCAACCAACCCCCAGCTCCACTGCCACTGTTCCTCTGGAGGACGTGCAGATTGTTCTGGAGTTAGCACAGTCTTACTGTGTCTTGGCACAAAAATCAATGATGTGTGTTTCTATATAGCCATGAGCAGAGGTTTGGACCGTCAAGGTGCAGTAAAATAACTGCAAACTTGCAGCTGGAGAGCTCACACCAGAGCTGTGCTGTGAAGCTCAGACCTGGTTGCCAACCATCCAGGTTGACCTAGCCCAAATAGCTAAGTCTAGCTAAATCTTTGCTGGGACCAGCAGTGTGCACTATTTCATCTCCAGCATCCTAATCCCAAGTCCCTCTTGCTTTCCTCCTTTTTTTTCTTTAAGCATTTTCGTGACTAGTTAGTTTTACTCTTATTCATTTTTGCCAAACCACTGCTTCAGCTGCAGCTTCATCCTGTACCATCTGCACTGTATTTTTCTTAGCTGCTTCACCTGTAACTATGTGCAGGAGAAAATACCCATCTGTTAAAGACTGAGGTATTAGACAGAGGGAGAGACAGTTTTAAATAGGTATTATCGGCACGTCAAACTAAGTTAAACAAAGAAGATAGACAAAAATTGTCCCAGGAAAATCTGGGTGGCATTTCATTCTCATGAAAACATGAAAAATTACCAAAGAGGGGTGGAAAGAAGAGGCTGTTTAATCTGAGAGTCTCCCATTCTAGTTATATTTCTGTTGTACTTCCAAAATACGATGATCCAACCATGACATGAAGATGATGATGTGCAATTGACTGTATCAACAGTTCCACAGATGTTTATTTGAAGTTTAATGTTAATGAAATGCAGAGAAGTGCCTTGTACATTCTTGTTTTCTTCTCTTTTTTTTTTTTTTTTTTTCTCTCTTCAAGTCCCAGTTTTCACATTTGGTCTAATAGGAGAAATAATTTATCTCATTTAGTACCTCAAGAACAGCAATCTTTAGAACATGACTTCATGAATGACCACAGTAGGAGTCCGGTGTTAAAGAGGCTAGAACAGAGCAAGCAGAGAGGTTACAAATGAGTGAGCCTATAGAACAAAACATCTCTACTGGGGTCTATTGGAAAATCTTATGCTGCAGTTTGTAGCCTGGCAGGTTTAAACTCCCTTGTCACCAGGACTGAATTTATCATTATTAAAAGTACTAAGTAACATGTCATTGCCTTTGTAGCTGTGTGAGATAATTGCAGGCTCCATACTTTAAGGAAACATACTGAAGAAAAGACTATTTACATACACTAGGAACATGAACAGATTAGCTTCAGCTGCCCTATTTATACTGTCAGCCTGCATTATATTGGAGATTAGATAAATGTACATAAATCTTCGGCATAACAAATATTTGCCAGTGTTTCTCTGTCCTTGCATTATGCTCCATGCAGCCCATTGCAGTACTTGCCCAAGAAGGTGGGAGACACAGAGGTGTTTAAGGCCTTCAGGGGAACTGAGCTAAGAGACTGACCAAGCAAAATGGTTTCTTAAAAAGCCACATTTTTTGGTGTATTATTTCTGTCTGAATATTCAGGTTGGAAACCACTGCAGCTTAAAACGTATGAATTGGGAGGAAGCATTATCAGGATAATATTCCATTACTGCTGTTGTTTTGTTTGCAGTTATCAGTTTGCATTGCCAAGTTAAGACCATTCGGTTACTTGTCTTTTGCAAATAACTGATCCATTTACACTGTGAACGGGGAATAATAAAACCTTGAAGGTCTTAGTGGTCAGCACTGCCTATTTAAATATTTAGCATTATATTTTGTAATTTCCTTCTCTGTTTTTTTGTATTTAATTGTATTGATTTTTCTTCTTTTTTAATGACATCAGAACTAAAAAACAAGAGTAGAAATACCGAGTATGTTTGTCTCGGTGGCTGAGTATGAGACCTGGGCAGCCTGGAGACAGCTGAGGCAGATTCTTGTGTCTCTCCCTGGGAGTCCAGTGTCTTCTGCTCAGAAGGAGCATCCTCAGGGCGACGGGTAAGCTAGTACAGGGCTAGGAGGAGGTCAGAGCATCTTTTCCCTTCTTTTTATTTCTCAGTGTTTGCCTTGTGTAAGGTGATAATGATTGCTCACAGTGAAATACATAGCATAAAAATTGGCACGTCTGTTTTCCCATCCATAGATTGCAAAATGGGTTACATAAGTTTATGTATTATTAGCTCATGCAAAGTAGCGCACAGAAAGCTAGACTTTGCTGTTTAAAATATGGCCTGTTTTTTTGGCTGTCCAGTTGCAGGCATCTGTTGCAGCTTTTCCAGAGGCTCAAACATGCCTCTTTTGCTGCTGCTGTTTCAACACACAACATTTTCAATAATAAATACTATTTTATTAGCTCACTACTTCATCTGGTGTCTGGCACAGCAAACGAATCCTGGCGACTCAGTGCTGTGGAAGCCCTGTGATCCATGGGGAATTCTTGTCTGGGAGCTTCGGCTTCACAGGCACAGTCACAGGGTGATGGCCTGGAGAAGGAGGAGGAAATATACCTCGTGAAGAAAGAAGGGCAAGAAATTATTGAGAAAACTATTCTGGAGAGCTGAGGATATAATTTCATGTGCTGCGTTTGGACAGACTTGTTTGAGTGTTTTCAAGTCAAAATGAATGAGTAAACAAATTTGTCAGTTTTAGACCCTGATAGTCTTCAGCCATCCTTGATAATGAAGGCCTGTGAAATATTTCTGTTGGATGTACTAATCTCTATATAGAAAGCCTAAGACCACAACTAGTAGTCTTACTTTGTTAATAATCATTCCTAAACTCCTTAGAAATGGAGATTGGGAGGGATCTGTGGAACACAGATTGGAAAGCACTGTTTCAAGTGCTCTGGCTAATTACAAAGCTGGCAAGTGCTGAATCACTAGAAGTATTTCTAATTGGGAAACCTCAGGTTGCCTAAATAAACACTAGATACATCTGAGCTGCATAAGGGTTCTCTTATGGGAGCTGTGGGATTATCCTTGTGAAAGCTCAGTGGCTTTTTATTCATATACATGGAAAGAGAGCTGATTTGAAGGTGGAGGGAAACCTCCTAGATCCTTCAGTCTGGATGCAGCCATGATATGTGTTACATATCCCTTATCCATCCAGATCCTCCCTCTGCTTCCCTTTTCATTTGTTTCCTTTCCTGACCCTCACTATACCTGATAATTGTACAATAAAAAGTGGTATGGTGTTCTATGATGTAAATTGGTGCTTTTATATAGTTTCCCTATTGAAGCTTCTTTTGTTTGTTTATTTGCACTATGTCTGTATCGAACGTGTTTTTTCTCTGGAGATTGTCCAAGTAGATGTTTTTTCTTGGCTATTTATTAGTGTTTTGCTCTATATTTTTATATATATTTTAAAGTGCTAGACATGAAGCATACAGAGCTTTAACTGGAATTACCTCGTCAATAGCTGATGCTGAGCCTTCGGAAATGGGATATTTTGTCTTGTCATGTTAGCAGCTTGCTGCTGTAGATAGGGAGGACGACCCATGCTGTGATCATCCAAAAGAGATAATGGAAGGATCTTCTGAAGATGATGTCAATATCCCTGATGTTATTTTCATTGGGATTCCGAAATGGACAGCGTGATGTATTTCTCTGAATACAATTACATTTATACTATCACAATACGGGGCATGCCCGAGCGTGCGTGCTCACTTACTGCTTCAAAGTGAGTAGAATGATGAGGCAACTAGTGACAGTGAAAAATGCAGTTACTGAAGCATGCAAGGAGAGTCTGAAGGTAAATGCTGTTAGCGCACGGGGCAGACTTTGGGGAATCGTGACATCACAGCTTGTTTTCACTGCATCATGAACCCAGTGGAAGGACAGAGCTTGAAATATGAGCGCCTGATGTGGTTTTGTCGGATAGAGGGATATACTAAACCTGCTAAAAGGGATTTTGGGGGGCAGACAGCACAGAATATTAAAGTATCAGATAAATAACAGCTTCTGTGGGTGTTCCCATTTGTACTGTACCTGTAAAATCTAGAAGCTCCTACTGATTTTAAAATAATAGGCAAAGTCAATGCTAAATGGCCTCAAGAAAAAAGGCACAAAAATCGCATAAAAAGTCGGGATCAATAGGATACCTCTTGCAGTACAATATCGAGCCTTCTTTCTCCTTCCCCCAAAATAACATCGTCAGTTATCCAGCAGACCTTTTACTTACTTCTGCTAATGGAAAACTGTGATAACGATCTTTGTATAATAAGGGTTTAGAAATAGCAGCTCCTGGGTCCTTATACCAACTTTACCAGTCAATACTATAGTTTTCTTTTCAAAAAGCAGCAGTCCTGGAAGCTGGGAAGGAATCGGTGCCACCCAATGTCTCTCAAAGGATTATTTTTTTTTATATCCTCTCAGATGAATTATTAAATGCAAATTCAGCAATGCAAGGGAGGAAAAAACAGATTATTTTCCTTTTGAGTTTGCTGATTAGTCAATTGCTTAGTTCATGGAGGATGCCACTTGTGTCAAGTTTCTCTATACTGTCATAGAACTGGAGCACGATACTTACCGTATCTCAAGTGAATGATTTTTCAATTAGCCTGCAGTTCCTTGGCTGTATTCCCTTTGCAGTCCTACGTGGGTGATGTAGAGCAAAGGTTTAAGAGGTTTTGGACAATTTATGATGTTTTCAGAGGCTATTTATCAAGGAACAATATCTGCAACAACTTTTATGTTCAATTTTAGTCCTGGGTTTTTTGTTTATTTTTATGGCACTATCTTCTGAGGTGTTAAAGCTGACTTGAAGGTATTGTTTAAAATGGCAGGGTGGGGTGGAGAAAGAGGAGAGAAGGAACAGCGTTGAAAGAACGAGATATCAGGGGGAGCACGACTGTTTTTATGATGGAGCTGTAGGTGGGAGGGCATTGCGAATTGGTTTACTCTGCTAGCCAACCAGGAAAGAAAAGAAAGATCAGAAACAGTTGAAAATGAGATCATACGGTATGTGAACTATACAGACATCTTGCCCATGTTTTTTTTATGAGAAGTCCTACTGACATTTGAAAAGTAGGGACTTGTTCCCTAGTCTTAAGGTTGACTGACATTTAAGGGCAGCGTAAGGCATGATTTCCTTCCCTTCTTTTTAAATTGAAGTTTTCATGAATCAGGGTGAGGGAGAAGCCTGGTTACATCTTGCAAAGCATTAAGATCTGTGTAGAAATATGAAAGAAGTAACCCATGACATTTTAAACACTTTGCTGAGTCTTGTTTTGTTCTACATCTTTAGAGGCTTGGATATGGAGCTGCGCTGTGATGGGGAAGAACCTGAATATGGTTTAATTTCAGGTATTTATCATAGCAGCTGAAGTGCAATTGCACAGAATTACCAAAGCCAGGGAAATTCAGGGTTGTCTAAAAATGCTGCTGAAGAAGTTGCTACTCGGTGAGACCAGGGCAGCATGTTTTATCTTCATCTCAAGTGCAAGCAGGCAGCCAGGCTCACACCAGGGACAGGTTCAGGAATGGATGCACTTGCTGGAGTGGTTGGGCAATACCAGCACAGGCAAAGGGCACTTGGTGGGTACCACTGAGATCCAGGGAGCAAGTGCCTTCCTTCAGTCACTGAGCTAGTACCGTTGCTTAGAAAACATTCATCTTTATGTGTTTTTCTTCACTAATATATTTCTCTAAGAGGCTCAGGACAATTCCTGAGGGCAGTACCACAGCGTGGTTTATAAAGCTGTTTTCTGGTGTCTTTGCTGAGGCTGAGCATCAGTCACAAAAAGCTAAAGCAGCTCCAACAGACTCAACATACAGTCTGTATTTACCCCTCAGCTGCATTTCTTCCTTCCAGCAAAGTCTCAGCTGCAGTTTCAAGGTACTCTTAATTATAGAAACTAAAGCTGCTTTCTTGTGAGGTTTTAAACCATTCTCTAAGTATTTTCTTTCTTTGACTCCCCCCAGCCAACTTAAAGTAGTCATATAAGAACTTGATCTGGACATCCCAGGTAACCAAATGCAAGATCCTGTGGAGTTGCTTAGGCTAGAAACTGGCAACATGTTCTGTGGTGGTTTGAAATGGGTTTCTGGGAGAGCAGCATTGCTCTGCAGGTGGTCCTGCTTTTGTGGGTGATGATGTCCAGATACTGCAGTCAGGCACTGAAGCCGGTTTAGAACAATTGTTTTATAGAGGGTAATAAGGAGCATCAGTGGAGGACATCAATATTTAGGTGGGCTCCTACTAAAACTATCCGAACAGGAGTGATATAAGTGACAATAAAAATTCCCATACTGTAATTTGAATAGCGAAGAAGATGACTAATGAACTGCATGGCTTTTATAGATAACAGTCTGAGGATAAGACTGGTTCTAACACATCCCCATTACACGAGTGTCATGGGAGGAATTTGTATCACTTTTTGTGTTTCATTTGCAGCATCATACGTTTCATGCATGTGTGTGTGAGTACTGGCTTCTTGTGTGCTGAGGAACAATAGCTAAGCAGTTTAGTTTAATATTAATTGTGCATCTTTGTCTCTTTCTAATCTAGAAATCTTTCTGTGTTTATGTTTAGAAAGCACTCATTAACATCTTAGTAACCTTTTTTTACCAACACAAATGCTTTGTGTATTTGTGTTACTATTACCTTTTAAAAATAAAACCAGAAATTCAAGTCAGGATTCTTCACTGCTCCAGCATTAGCCAATATGGAGTGGGAGGACTGTCAGGTAGCTATTTATGACACCCTACTTTTCAAGTGATTACTGTTCAGGACACCAGATAAATGGTAGTAGCTTCAGGGTTTCCCTGAGGTAAGGGCAGCCAGCTGTGGTCCTAGTGGAGACCATCAGTTTGCAAAATCCAGGGTTACCCTTTCCCTCCCTCGCCCCCATCATTTTCCTCTTCTTAGTGCTCCCAAATTTCATCCGTCTTTCCATCCTGTAGAAGTTTCCTCCTTTCCTTTGAAGCCGCTGAGGTTCATTGAGAGACGTGTTAGCCTAATACTGACTCTGTCCACTATGCCTTTCACATGCTTACTATCAGGCATATTGCTTCCTTTTGTAACTAGCTCAATGGAGGATGCTCTCAGCAGCACCCACAGTGAGCAGGAGTAAGTCCTGATGCAACAGGCTGTGAGGCTGATGGCCTTGGGGTGCATCATCTGGTTGGCTCCTATGTCTCCCAGGGTGGTGATGAAGCTAGAGGATGTGGTAAGTCCATGGCAGATCTCTCTCATCTCTATGCCATTTTTCAGGCATAGTGTAAAAGTTGGAATTCCAGTATGGAAGTGTTTTCCAGGTTTCTAATATTTAATGATGTTTGGCCATGTGGGACAGTATTAGTAAGAGTCCTGAGAGCAAGAAACCTCCAAAACCTTAGGGTCTGTGTTCAAAACCTAGCAAGCAGAGAGAAATACTCTGGGTCTCGCACCTTTTTAGTGAGTGCTTTAAACCTTAAGCCCTTGACCTCATCTTCTTGTAGAAGTTTTCCTTCAGTTCCTCCAGATGATCCTCTTTTCCCTTTTTCTTGTGCTAGGGTTGTAAAAATAAATAAAATAACTGCTTTGCTTGTAGAACACTGCTTAGAAAGAGAAGATTTTGTCCTATGGAATTATAGCATCAGTGACAAGCAAATCTCTTAAGGCTTTTGCTAAACAAAAAGGACAGTGGGTAATCCAGTAACTGTGTGAAAGAGATTTATTCTGGAACCAACTCACATTGCAGAAGAAAGCATCCAGCTTCCTCCATCCACCTTGACCTGTGAAAATGTGAAATGGAGGGTTGAGCCCGGGGTGTCCATTCTTCCTGCCTGAGCATTACTCTTGGACTTGCCATGGGCCCACAGGGCTGCCACAGCACTATGAAAGCTGGAGAACACCTATTGCAGTGGAGAGGTGAATCCCACCTCTGTTATTATAGCTATAATAGTAATTTTCTTGCTTTAACATGAGTGATGACCAAGGCACATCTCTTACCTCCAGCTTAGAGAAGATGACTTCACCAGGTTTGAAAGGCAAGTTGGCAAACCTGGGTCCATCCTGTGATGGAGCAGCGTTTGGCTCCCTGAGTAGTCAGTGGGCAGAAGGTGGTACCTGCAGAGCTCTCTTTAGGTCTTTGGTTGGAAAGAATCACACTCTGCAGTTGGCTCTCTTTTGTCTTAGTGGCAGCCCCAAGCTGCCCTCCTCCTGACTCAGGTAGGTCAGCCAAGTCCTGGGGTTGAGAGGGTGACGTGAGGCCTCAGAGGCAGGAATCAGACACAGGGGTAAAAAGCAAGTGAATCAGCAAAACCTTCAGTGAGAATTCTGCGATGCTTATTTGGGCTTATTTCTTCCATACCGTTACGCTGGTGGTATTGAGCTTTGATGACAAAAGACTTGGTCCATCACCAAGCACTAATTTTTGGATAATTAATACTTGGCACCAGAGTAGCACTTAACAACCATGACTGGAAGATGACTGACGAGAACTCCAGGCATGGCATCAGCTAATTATTGCTTCTGTTGTATGTGCCAAGGACTTAGTAATTTGTTACTTTTTTCTAGGGGAAGTGATTACAAGTTTCTTATGGGAAGTGGAGGCACCACTGGGCTACCATTAGCATTGCCATGGATTTGAAGAGCAGACTGAGCTTGGTGGTCCTGCCAGGCTTACATTCACCAACGCCAGGCTCAAGAGTTTTAAATATTATTCTCTGGTGACAGACGTAAGTGGCCCTCTTAACAGCAAGCGTCTGTATTTTCTGCCTTTCTGTCCTTGTCTCATAGACTCATAGATTTCATAGAATGGTTTGGGTTGGAAGGGACCTTCAAAGATCATCTAGCCCAACCTCCTGCCATGGGGTGGCACAACTTCCTCTAGACGAGGTTGCTCAAGCTCAATTTATGGTATTTAAATACAGCAGTTTGGTTCTCCAGTGTCTTGTCCTTCACACCAGTTCTGTCTCTTAATGTTCTTACCAGGACATTGTGGTACCTCCTCAGCTGAACTGAGTCTATTACTTCCCTAATTTCAGGCTCCTCCTTGGTGTTCTACTTTATTTCTCCATTACCAAAAAGAAAGAGGCTGCTCACCATGTGGGTTATCCCAGTCTCTCACCACTCTACATTTAATCCAGGTTTTTAATGTAAATGAGCTATCTGGGTGGCTGAGGAAAGCGGAGTGCATGTGGCAGTGTGGCTTCATCACTGGCATTCTCACATCTAGTCTAGAAGGCTGCACTTTCATTAGTCCCAAACCAGGATGTGGCACATACCCAGTGCTGCAGCTGGGTGTCATGCTACTTCAGGATGAAATACTTCATTGAAGCACCTTGTCCTGGAGGCTGGTGGCCACATGGAAGTGGACATATCCCAGACAATTATTTTCTTTTCCCTCCCTATCTCCCTTCTTCCCTCCCTCCCTTCCTTCTTCCATTCCTTTGTTCCTTCCTCCCTTCCTCCTGGTAGTATTTCCTGTTTCTCCAGAGCAAGTACAAATGTCAAAGGTCTGTGTGTAAGAGCCCTAGTCCATAGTGGCTTCTCTGTTCAGGCAAACAGGTACTACGCTAACAGTTTAGTAAAAGGTGTTTAGGGTACCACATATCTGAGAGGCAAATTAAAAACCCAAGCAGTATTCTTGAATTTGAGAAAGCACAGAAAGAAAAAAAACCAAGTGCTGGGTTTCTTAGTGGATAGCTCATTAACTTAAAAACAGAGTACGAATGTAAATTATAACCCTTCTTATTACTCGTAACTACAGTTCAGACGATAACTTGGCAGTTTGCCCATGACTCTTTTATAAACCGGTAACCTCCGGAATAAATTATACATCATACATAATACATAATTGTCCTTAAAAAGGCAATAATTGTTCTAAAAGGTACAGTTTGCAGCATGTTTCACATGAAATGTGTGCCACAAAGCCAGACTGGTTGTGCAGGGTCCAGATTCCTGGATAACCTGTGTGCTCAGCAGTACTGGAATTTCAAGTTCTTGCCCCAAGTCTGTGATGTCCCAGTAAGGGACTTTTCACAAAACCAGTATGTGTTGTCTCCTTGCATTCTCCTGTGGCAGGGGTCTCTTGTGTTTCCTCCAGCTTGAGCTATGGCAGATGCCCTCACCTTTCCTTGATTTCTTCTTGATGAACCCTGGTGTATAGAGCATATGTCATCCTGGAAGGGCTGATACCCTGGGGTAATCTCTGGATATAAAACAGGACATCAGGGCAAAACCAGCAGCAGAAACACTGCATGAGAAACATCCTCTGCCCAGTCTCAGCACCTCTTCACATACACAGGATTATGTGTACACATGGGCTCTTTCTACTCTGATGATATTCAGGTGAAGAAGTACTAAATCAGGAGTACCATACTTGGAGGAGTTTGGCATTTGTCCTGCTAATGGGCTGATTGTCTGTTCAGAGCTACTCTTTATTTTTATGGTGAATCATATAATCTTGGTGCCTGTCAAATGTTTTTCATAACGTGCATTCAGCAATACCCTCATGTATAGCATTTTGTGCTCCCCCAGATCCGTTCTGAAAAAATGTGCTTCATCATGGTTTATGCTTCCAATTTTTTTGGTTTGCAGTTTTATGTCAATGTTGGGTTGCCAGTGTTCTTTCTACAATCAAACTTCCGTTTAATTCTCTTTGCTTGTAGGTATTTCTGTAAGATAGGCAGCAACAAGGTTATGTGTACTTTGTCTTTTTGTCCCTTTCCTTGTGTTTATTTCTCTGCACAAGACGCATTACAGGAAACCTTTCACACAGGAGTTGCCACGTCGCTATAATACTCGATACCAGAAAGTTATGTGAAGGTCTTATTGTGCTAAAATAAACCAGCCTTTTCTCAGGATGAAAAGATAAATGGTGGGACCTAGAAAAGAAAACCCTTTAAAAATGACCTACAGTGTAAGATATATAAACTACAGGAGAAGTACCCACGTATTTTTATCATTGGAAAGAAAGGTCGCCATTTTTCTATCACAGTAACAGAATAATAATACATTCAGTTAGCCAAAACTCGTATGAGCGAATGTTAAGATGCTAATAGATGTTGCAAGCCAGAACTTGAACAGAGAATACTGCTTTCCTAATGTGGATTTGCTGCCCTTCAAATTATTAGATTCTGTCAATCAAAGACTGTTTTCATATATAAAGCTATTACAGCCTGATCTTCCTCATTTCTGAAGGGCAACCAAACTTGAATGCTCTTGGTGATAACATACTGGTTGCTTTATGCACTGATTTTATAGATGGGTGTTAAAACAAATTTAGTCTTAAACTTTCTGTGGAAATAATTTGAAATGCAATTTGCTATGCATGTATTTGCTCTTCAGATTTTCCCACTGATATTGATCAAAGTGGATAAAAAACGTTATCTCATACCATTTTCTACCATGGCCCATCTTACCATCTGGTCTTGCAGCTGAGCTTACTCTAAACTATCTAAATGAAGAGTCTGGAAGAAAACACATCTTTGCTCCTGAGCTAGCAGCCAAAATTCCTTGTAGGTAAGAGTGGATTTGGAACCGGGTTACTCTGGCAGTGTAGAGCTTGTAGGCTGCCTGCATCTATGACGTCCTGCTAGCCCAAACTGTGGCAGTCCAGATTCTTTGATGGTCAACATTACCTCCCCTATTCTGGCTCTGAGGTGATGAAGGCAGTGGGCTTTGCATTCATGGAAATTTCCTCCCGGTATGGGGAGACAGAGTGGGAGGGGACCCAAGGGACTGAATGCCATGGCAGCCCTGCCCACGGACAGCCCATCTCTCTGCAGCTGCCTGGGTCAGAGCTTTCACTGGGGCTTTCTGTGGTGCAGCCACGGGACGTGGCAGCAGAGGCGTAGTTGATAGAGAGAGCTGAAAAACCACATTGCCCCACGAGACGGAATAATTTGAAGCCAATGTTAGTTAAAATCTCAGTGTTTTCTGGTACACTCTAATGCTTTTTCTGTATGAAATACTGGATGGTAATAAGGTTCTTGTGTCAACCTGTGGTAGTGCCTATTGAGATTTCTTAATGATGTTTATTAATTTAAGAAAGATGATGTATTTAAAGGCATAAGCACAGAGGAAAAAGGAATGTTTAAGTATCTATTCAAGTTCCACATTTCCTACCTTTTCTGAGCACTTGATTTCAACATTCTTGTTGCATTAACGTGAATAGTATTTTGGGGAGTTGCATGTGTTTTTGACAGATAATTACACATACATCAGACATTGCTCTTGCTCCCTCAGGTCCAAACCTGTTGACTTTGGTGTTATTACAATGCTAAGTGTCTCATCTTTTGGGAGAAGGCCACTAGTTCAGGGTAGAAATAACAGTTACCTGATGAAGTTATTGTAAGGTTTACATCCATAGTGATACAAATGGGACAGACTACTGCACTCCAGTCACTTGAAACTTGCTGTTTCTAAATACATCTGTCAAACTTGCCTGCTAAAATATTGCTGAAAAGATAAAAGAAAAGGTTGCAGACACAGCTAGGCAAAGTCCATTTCTTCCTCAATACAGTAATCAAGGCTTTTAGCTATGGTACTTGGTCTACACAGCCTGCTTTTGTCAACAGCGTATGTCTGGGACCACGTATCAAACTGGATTGTTGACTGGGAGGCTAGATTCATCTTCTGGCAGGCTGGATGCAGGGCAACCTTACAGGTCACTAGTGCCTTACTCTGAATTTACCCGAGTGCTGGAAAACTGGGCAAAATGTTCCATCCTCCTCCTGCCCAGCCTAAGCCAATTGGATGGCTTGTGTGCTCCTGGCAGAGGCACCTCATCCCTCCCAGCCTGGTTGATTTGCCTTGCTGTCTCATTTATTTCAGTCCCCATTTCCCCCTCTATGATACATGGCTCCAGACAACTGCTTTTTCGATTTGCCCCACAAAGTTTTATATTCCAGATGCACTCAAAGGTACATCAGCAAGTGCCAGTTACCATGTCCTTGTCAGCAAGAGGATGCCAAATGATAACTGGCTTTTACCTCTGTAGCATGGTGCTTCCCAAAACAGCATGAGACAAGTAATCAGAAAGAACGTACTTTTCCTTGCATTGGCTCTGAGAAAATACCCACAGTTAGCCCATGATTTTAAGCTTGCTTTGTGCTGTGGCAGAGCCCAGCTTTACTGATGGTATCACTCCCATCAGGTTGTGAGAGTTATGGTGTCTCCTTCTCTTGTGTGGAGTGCCCCATGTTTGAGCACCGCACGCTCATTAAGAGGCTGATACCCAGCCAGAGCAGTTTACATTTCTTTAATGGCTTTTATAGTGTTGTGCATGGAGTTAGGTCTGTCTGAAGACAGCCAGAGTTCAGAGCAGTTAAAGCTTTTGAAGGAGATTACCATAATTACAAGTGATCAACGTTCAGTGCTTTCTCCCCTCCACCCTCCCTCCCTGCTCAGCCATTCCCCAGCACAGCTGATCGTGGTGCATGCTGCAGCTCCAAGAATTGGCTTTATGGTGATGGTCACGTATGGACACAGTGCTCAAAGGGTGACGTTGCTGCCTACCTGCAAGACCATCAGGTTTAGGTTGCTGCTGTATTTCCACAAAGGCAACAGAATCAGCACTGTGCTTAGCAGTACTGCTGTTGATACTCCTTACCTGCATCTGTTCCTTTATATTTTAATCATGACTTCATCCTTTACGTAATTGTGGTTCTTGTTTTAAGTGCATTCCCCACAGGATTGCTTAAGAATGCGCCTACAAAAATCTTCCTTAGCCATCTTCCCTCAGTAACAACCCTTCCAGCATTTGCTAATGTTTTGAGGTAGTAGCCAAAAGTCACCATAGTGAAAAAGCGTTAAAAGCAGAAATACAAGTACATCCTGGATAGATGAATCCATTTTTCCTACTAATTAATAGCATACTTCTAACAATGGAAAGCTATTAAAACATGAAGGTATGTTCTGTGAATCACATTTATCAACCACTATACATGCTGAAGTTCCATTATTTATTCTGTATTTTTAACGTAGTGTATGGATTTTTTCATTCAAATGTAGGAAGTAACAACAAAAAACATTTGTGCCTCCATTTAAGTATATATTCATGCAAAAATGAAAACGTAATAAGAACAGTGCATTTTTATGTCAACTGTAACCTTTATATGGTGTTCTTTAGATAAAACTGTGAATATTGGAAAAGGAAAAAGAAAGATAAGTGGTTCCTATATTCGTCTTAGTCCAAAATCTATTTTACCCACTGCTGGTTGCTGGCATTGTTTGATGATATGACACAGTAACAGAGTATCAGATTATCAGAAAAGGAGATTCCCAATTTAATAGTTACTTGCAGAAATCAAAGGGTTTTTTTTTTTCCTTTATCTCAACATCTCAAAAATAAGTAGCTGTTAAATTTCAAATCGTGTAGTCTTCCTGATTTATCATCATATCATGGATGCACTTGGTTGTCTAACATCAGGGAATCCAATAGGTCCTGTCACATAAGAAGAAAAGAGAAAATCCTATTGGATAATGGTTTACGTTCTCCCCTACAGTGATTTATTTCTGTCACAAGACTTAATTTTATCACGAGGCAGATGCTTCATCTATATCAATGCAATACATCCCTGCATTCATTTGTTTCACACCAAAATTGTACCTGATCTATTTTCCTATGCATTTTGGCTTATTTAGTGCATGGAGTGATTAGATGGTGTTTAATCACATGTGTAATTTCCAGTTTTCATAATTCTCAAGCATAATAAAGTGAGGCCCATGTGAAGGAGCATAATATTAAATTAAATTACAAAGAGGAGCAGTTAGAGATGCAGCTGGTGTTAACGTTTCGATCTCCAGCGTGTCACGGCAGAGCACGTCAAGAGGAATAAGCCGAGCTTACTCAGGTGATCAGCCTGGGGAGAGTGTGCCAAACTTTGCCTTGCATTAATTTCACCCAGGCTATAATGAATAAAACAGCCATCGCACCTTCTCCTTGGAAACGTGCAGCTCCTCCAAGTGCAGAAAGCCTGTCCAGCATGTTTTAACTAGAAATGTGTGGCCTATCAACACTTCCCCCCACCCCTCCGTCTGCCACTTAATACAGATTATACTCTCCTGAATAATCATCTTTATTCAGTGGGGCAGCTGAGGTCCACAGGTTGGGATCCTCTGCCAAGTGTCATTACACCATGGGAGTGGGCTGCAGCTGCTTAGCTGCCCTTATCCATGCTGCTTCTGGCCAAGAGAGCCAAGCTGCCACCCTGGGACACCGAGCATCCCGGGGCAAGGCTGTCAGACTACTGAACTTCTCAATCAGCAGGGCATGTATGTGATTCCTGTCTTGACATTCTGCCTGGAGGACCATCTATTGTCAGCTGCCAGTGGCAAGTGACAGCAGAGATGTGGCTTCCAGGAAGTTTATTTGCTTCTTCTCCCTCCTATGCTTCCTTTCTCTTTTTATAAATAAGCCTTGAGCAGCCACCCCTTCCTTCGGTATGGAACGTGAACAAGTAAAGGTAGGAACAATGGAAAGTTTCCTAAAGTTTGTAATTTAGAGGTAGCACTGCAAGGGAATGAATAGATGGGGAGCGAGGCCGAGTTAATGACAATTCTCTAAACAGCTGTTGTACCATTCAGCTTCACTACTTCAGTTAATTAATCAGCACCTTGCTGGCAACTCTAGGGGAGATACTCGTTAGATACTGGTAGCAAACAGACAATGCTTTCATATCAAATATGTTCAACAACATCTAATACAGCAATAACTTCCACAAAAGAGGGCAGGGAATACAGAGGCTCGTTAAGGCACTCACAAAGCAGCTTTTAATATCCTGGTACACATGGATGTGCTACATGCACTGCTTGCTTTGTTATTGTTCTCCTGCTTAAAACACTGTGGACTAACAACAGCAAACTTTCACGTGTTTGTTAGAGGCAGTTCTTTTGAGACAGTTTTCCTATATATATGTTTATGTAAGTACCATATATTGCTGCATTTGTGTATGAGGTCAGAGACCATACAGTCTAAATGAAACTACTCTGTATTTTGCTGTGGGATTAAAAATGGGCAAACTTAAATCTTTTATGCAAATATATGTTCTAGAAAGTCAAATGTGATCTAGATCAAAAAACTCAGTTGGGAGAGTGCTGAGTCTATACGTTAGATTGGAAAATGGCTGTTGTCTCACAGATTTCCCTCTTTCCTCTTTGGCTTAAAAAGGAGATACATTGCATCCTACCTACTAAGTCGATAACAGCATTCATATTTTATGAGGAATAATGCACAGAAACCTTAAACCAATCAAATTACATCTCTACATTTGTAATATTTTTTATATTTTATATTTTAGTACAGTCCTAAAATTGCCATTAATGAACATTAGCTTCAAGTTCAAGACAAAACTGGCTTTAAAAAAAAAGTTACAGCCCTGTTATGACAAAAATTTCCTTCTGCCATGCTGATTTAGTGGTAAATTGCAATTCAGTGCACTGTAGTTCCTTTCCTGAGACCTCTTCTCTTGCTTTATTCACTTTTCCGATTTAACCCTCCTGTACAGTAGGCAGTAAATTGCAATGAAAATGACAGCGCTTAAGAGACTGAAATGTATTTGCTGTCAAATGTTCCATACATGCTCAGTTTAATTTTTCAGTTGACTTTATTGATTTATTAAGAATGATAATAGCCTGCATATCGCTTCATATGCATAATTGTCACATAAATCTCCAATATTACTGGCACGTGATCATGTCCACTGTGGAACGTAGTGAATGGGTTTAAATGTTTAATGCGATGTTGTTTGTGCAGAGTTCAGCGCTAGGTGGTTTTACGGGGTTTGAGGTTGTTCTGGGTCCGTCTGAAGCCCTGTGGAGGTGCAGGTAGAGGCATAACCTCAGATAGGACTCACTGATGAAATTGTAGGAGTCACCAGTGCTCTGGAACAGGGCTTGGAATTGTATTAAGCAATTTATGTGGACAATTTATCCAGTCTGCTGCTACGTACTGATGTAGACAATTATAGCTCCAGCTCTTTAATGAAACGTACATTATGGTAGAAAGAATATCATAGCTTCTATTATACTCAAGGGAACTATAAAGAGAAATGTCCTTTTTTAAATTAGCTTTACCGCACTGAAGCTTTTATGTATTTACATGCAAATACACTATTAACCCAAACTACTTGTTTTGAACTCTCTCTGTTGTCAGCTCTTGGGAAGTGTCACAGGCTTGTAGAAAAACTTCTTTTGTGCCTACCTTTCAACATTGCTGGCCTTTCATGTTAATGGAGACTGCTAAAACTTCCACTTTGCTGTAGTCCTTCACACAACAGTGAGAGCAGGATGCTTTCTTAATCCTCCCTAATCTGTAGCAAAAACCTCAGATAAAAAAGGACTTTTGTCTAATCCGGCTTCTCAGGTATGGTTTACTTTAGATTTGAGCTATAAATATCTTCCTTTACTTTGTTCTTCTGAGAAGCAAACTGTTGGAAAAGGGGGCACGGTTTCATTTCTCAGCTGCCTGTTTGAGAAAGAAAGAAAGACCATTTCTAATTTGGAAGAGAGACAAGGATTTTGGTGTGTGTCCTCTGTTTGGTGAATGCACTTGGGAGCAAATCATGTTGCAGAGCTGCCTTGTTGCCTTATTAACCCCCAAGTAGCCATGGGCATGGGGCTCCCAGCACTAAGTGCTGTTGGGCATCAGGAAGGTTTGATCTCTGTTTCCAAGGATTGAAAACAGGTCCATCTGTGCCTGAAGGAATTACCTCCATAAACTTTGGCTTTAATATTTTAAAAATATATTATCACATTCATGTTTATTCATTCTTATATGCTAAAAATAAAAATTGCACTCTGGGATGGAGAGATGGGGTGGGGGAGACACTGTATGCTTGGGATGAAATGAAATTCGCAGTTTTGCCATTGACTTCTGTCAACAAAATGTTTTATCTGCATTTTCTCTATTTATATACTTCACATGTCTCAGATATCCTTAAATCACAGCTGTTCTTCAGCAGCAGGCCAATCGAAACAGAAGTGAACTCAGCAGATTGTTTTCCTTCATTGCCTGCAATGAAACTAGCTGAAATACCCACTCTACTGCAATCCAGTGTCTTGAGTACTGTTGCTTGTCTGAGGATGAAATTTGTGAAGGAAGAACAGTAAAGTGATGTAAATGCCTGAGAAATGAATTGGAATGACTTGATACAAGGGGGTATAAAATTAATGGAAGGCTTTCAGTTATTTCTGTTTTCTTATGCAAACTTTGGGGAGCATTATAAATGGATATAAGAAAATTGCTGCTCAGAATTTACTTGATATCCAAAAGCAGGATTCAGCAAGGCTTTTCGTAAATCATTATTCCCTGGTAACAGTATTACAATCATCTCTGTATCCGGATGAGGGCGTCTGTTTAAGGTTGTCACTGAGCTAAAATGAAAGTACATTTATGTCATCTACCTGCGTATGGCTTTTGCACATCACTTTCCACATAGCCCCAGTCTTAATCATAGCAATCCCTGGATGTCTTTGTCCAGTCCAAGTCAATTTTCCTTTCCCTTACCTCTGAAATCTGCTGAAAAAAATCACAGAGTCACAGAATCCCGAGGGTTGGAAGGGACCTCAAAAGATCATCTAGTCCAACCCCCCTGCAAGAGCAGGGTAACCTAGAGTACATCACACAGGAACTTGTCCAGCCGGGCCTTGAATATCTCCAACGCAGGAGACTCCACAAGCCCCCTGGGCA
Source organism: Psittacula echo (assembly GCF_963264785.1). Taxonomy (NCBI): domain Eukaryota; kingdom Metazoa; phylum Chordata; class Aves; order Psittaciformes; family Psittacidae; genus Psittacula; species Psittacula echo. Next base: position 19,217,149 of record NC_137735.1, on the reverse strand, counting down.
ACCTGTTCCAGTGCTCTGTCACTCTCACAGTAAAGAAGTTTTTCCTGATGTTCACATGGAACCTCCTATGCTCCAGTTTACACCCATTAACCCTTATCCTATCACTGGGCATCACTGAGAAAAACCTAGCTCCATCATCCTGACACTCACCGTTTACATATTTGTAAACATTGATGAGGTCACCCCTCAGTCTCCTCTTCTCCAAACTAAAGAGACCCAGCTCCCTCAGCCTTTCCTCATAAGGGAGATGCTCCACTCCCTTAATCGTCTTTGTCGCCCTGCGCTGGACTCTCTCCAGCAGGTCCCTGTCCTTCTTGAACTGAGGGGCCCAGAACTGGACACAATATTCCAGGTGCGGCCTCACCAGGGCAGAGTAGAGGGGGAGGAGAACCTCTCTTGACCTACTGACCACCCCCCTTCTAATACACCCCAGGATGCCATTGGCCTTCTTGGCCACAAGGGCACAGTGTTGGCTGATGGTCATCCTGCCATCCACCAGGACCCCCAGGTCCCTTTCCCCTTCACTACTTTCCAGCAGGTCAACCCCCAACCTGTACTGGTACATGGGGTTGTTCCTCCCCAGATGCAAGACTCTACACTTGCCTTTGTTGAATTTCATCAAGTTTCTCCCCGCCCAACTCTCCAGCCTGTCCAGGTCTCGCTGGATGGCAGCACAGCCTTCTGGAGTGTCAGCCACTCCTCCCAGTTTAGTGTCATCAGCAAACTTGCTGAGGGTACATTCAGTTTTCTCATCCAGGTCCTCATTTTGAGGAAAAAATAAATATTAAGAAAATGTCAGTGCCCTGCAAGTAGGATAATTCTGAAATCTGCAATGTTTTCCATGTACTTAATGTAGGAGAAAGGTAAAGGGTGGATTTTATAATCCCTTGAAACCATGTGTGTATATCATAGATATAAAATGTATATAAAATTAGAGAGAAAAGGTTGAATTTGGATCTATAGTCATTCGGAGTCAGAGATTAACGATGACAATGTCATCCGGTAATGAGGGGCTAATGGGGCTAAACTTCATCAATTAAATCCTTTCTGTTTTATAGATTCATAGATTATAATGCCAGAAGGGAATACTGTGATAATCTAGTCTGACCTCGTCTTACAACATATACTATCAAACTTCCCTGAAATAATTCTTGTTTGAACAAGAGCATTTATTTCAAACAGAAAGCATCCAACCTTGATTTAAAATTGCAGTGATTGGAAATGCCTGAGAAACCTTGATAAATTGTTGGAATGGTTAATTATATCTCTCTTAAAGGGGCATACTTTCACTTTCCTCTGATTTTTCCTCCCTTCAGGTGGGCCTGGAGAAGCGGGGTCTTTGTGTACTATGGATGCGGTGTGGCATGGGTTGCCTGGGGGATTCTCATCCTCAAACGAGCGCTTCCATGTGGTGGGGAGAGCAGGGGGTGAGCAGGAGCTGCAAGCAGGGTACAGGTGTGTGCCCTACTCCAAGTCCTGAGGACAGAGGCAGCAGAGTTAGGCTTGAGCAGCACAAGGGCACTCCCCTTGGGAATCCTTGCAGCGCTCTGAGGGGTGCGGGTTTTCTCTGTCAGCCACCTGGAGCAGGGAACAGTCTGTGTCCTGCATGGTTTTTAGCATCCTGAGCCTTCCTGTACCTTGGTAGGGAGCTACTTTAGCTCAAGCACACCTTTTATCTGAGGACATCAGTTGTCCCTGAATATTGTGATGTAATGCTATCAACTAAGTAGCAGGGAGCACTGAGAACAAATGGGCAAACTAACTCCATGACATGTGCAACCCTATCCTCAACTCAGCTGCTTTTGCCAGCTGCCTTTTTGGAGGAGGAAGAAACAAGATGTGTTTCGTGGTCCTGTTGGAAGTGGAGAAAAGCATGTCAGTGCAAGGAGTAAATCATGGATGTAGCAAGGTTTTGTCCATTATAAACTTTTCTCCTCTGCCCAGCCTGTGTCTGAGCTGGCTCCAGCCTTAGCACGTACCTGCTGTGGGGATGCAGTACCTGTTTAAGAAGTGCTCATCTAGCAAATGAAAGTGGAAAGATTTTCCTAGAGACCCAGAAGAAAAATTACTTCAGTTGGTAATTAATGGTATTTGCACGTCTGGCATTTTAATGTCAAGGCTCTGCTTGCATGGAAAGTGCTGCGCTTCTGATTCAGATGTCTTGCAAATGAGGGACATAAAAATAACAGGAATCACATGTGTGAATGTGTGATGCTGGGATGGAGAATGTGGCTCTCCAGACCAAGAAGCACACTTCTATCAGTATAACCTTCCTAGATTTTTGTGTGGCTCATCCTAGCGTCTCTCCGTTGTTCTGCACATTTTCTGCAAGAAGATCTGTATTGAGCAGAGTATTTTTCCTGTAAAATTCTGTGAAAAAGAGTTGTTACTTCCCCAATCGGGAAACTTCAGAATTACATTTTATTAGCAGGCTGATAGCATTGTGAATGTACTCACTGGGGGACTGGGAGTCTGCATGTGGTGAGAAACAAAGACCCTCAATTTGGTGGTTGAAGATGCTTGGTTCAGTCCCACAAGGGCTGGCCTGTCGGACAACAGTCTGCCATTGCATTGCTCCTGAGAACAGGAATTCTGAGGGAATAAGGATTGCTTCTGGCCAGGAATTAGAGCAGCCTCAAAACTGATCGAACAAAGATTTTCAGTTTACATTTCAAGCCAAATGAATATTTATGTGCTTTTTTTCTGTAAGCTGAAAAGCCCTGACTATCTCAGGAGTTTATGGCCTTTCATCATCTTCATTGACCAGGATCAGCATTAATCAGGTGAATTACTCAGAAAATGCCTTTGCCTCTCACCATCAGAACCCAAAGCTCCTCCTGTCCCTGTCCCCTAGCATTCTTACAAGATTTGTTTTGGCTGAGAGCAATAGTAAGAGAACCCAGAAGTGCCAGGCATCCACAGGTCCCGGGCTAGGCTGCTTTTGTAGCAAACATCTCCCAAACAGCTTCCCATGTTGGTGGTACCTATGCAACTCCAAGCAGTTAGCATCACCAAAACACTGCCTCTTCCTAAAATGCCGAGTGCTGCTCCTAGGCAGCAGCTCCATCTCCAGAGAGGCCGGATGTGTTCCTATTGCTCTGAAATGGCAGATGAATGGGCTTCTTGAAGGCAGATGGCAGTTTCTTATGGGTAATATAGTATTCCAGTAATTACTATAGGAAAATGATGTAACCTAATGTGTATTAGTTCTGCTACTGTAATCTAAAATGTATTAATATTGTGGCAGTACCACTCTGTTTAATGGTTGCATTAATACATACGCTGTGGATATTATGGTACACTTGCATTTATATCGCATACTTTACTGCAGTATTTACTATAGTATCACTTCCAAAATTATGGACAAAGTTGCCTGATTTCATGGGAGGGTCCTACTACAAATAGTAGATTTCATGGCTTGTTATAGATTATTAGGAAAGTCATATGTGGGAATCATTTATATAGCTTAAGTAGTTATCAATACAAATTTTATGAACAATAAAAACAAACACCAGTCTCTCAGCAGTAGAGCTATTAGGATACATATTATAGCATTCGTATTGAGGCTTCTGACCACTTGTTTGTTTTTTTCCTAGGTATCAAGTTCAGACAGTTGTGAGGGCACTCAGACACTGAAAACTAGACTGGATAGCATAAGTTTCATGAGGACATGGTCAGGATTGCAGAAGTCCTTCTCGCCAACAAAACCAGACCAAAACGTAAAAGAAAACAGTTCTTTTAAGTTATGTCCAAAAATACCATTATAAATACAACTAGTTAGTGCCTTGTACTTCCATACACTATAGGCGTAGTATGGTGTTACAGCTCTCTGGCTGACTTTTAGGGATATAAAGCATTCCCAGTCCTCTCAGTTCTTAGGATCTTTGGCTTGGCTTGTCACACACCTGTAAGTCTTTGATTTCCAGTTCTTCAGTCATGAAGATACTCATTACAGTGACTCCTGTGAGTCCTTCCCACTAGCAGCCCTTCCAGATGTGAGTGGTATGGAAGTAATAGTGCTGGGAGGAAACAAATCCATCCATAATTCTTACTGCTATTTTCTGATCTCTCAGTTTATTTTTCTGTTATCTAGAACTATATTGAATTTTTTAGGCTATAACACTGCCAGGATCTGTTTAAAGACAATTAAAATGCAAAATTTAAGGTTGTGTGGGAGTATAATTTTGTATGATTTACTATCTGGCTTTGCCAAGCACTCCACTGTCACCAGCATAACATTTGGTAAAGAACTGAATTTAAGGAGCTAGCCACAAGGTATTATCCACACCAATCTTTTTTTCTTTGTCTGCTTTAAACAAGCTGCTTCATATATTGGAGATTTGTTAATGAATAGAGTAAGGCTTATACAAAAGGACTTTGCATTTAACATTCTCACATGCTATTGAAATGTTAAACTTCAAAGATTTTTTTCTTCTGATTGCTAAGCCTTAATTAAAGCAGATTGTAAAAGATTAAGTGTGAGATCTGCAGGAGATATTTGGAATCAGAATATTGCGGTGATGGTTTAGTTACATTTTCTTCTGACCTCTTAGCACAGAAGTTACTCCAGCTGAGGCTCTGATAGTAAATCCTGACAGCATTAAAGTCAGTAGCAAATTCACTCAATCTCTGGAAAATAGGCCCTACAATTACAGACTTAAGAAGCTCAATCTACTTACTTTGTCCAAGAGAAGGACGTGAGATGATGGGATGATGGTCTACAAGGTATTACCTGAAGGCGATACCTTTGACAGCAGATAGCTCCTTAATCTAGGCAAAAAAGGCAAGCTGAGATACCAGGGTTAAAAGATGATCCCGAGAAATTCAGAGGAGAAATTGGCTACACTTCCTCATGAGTTGGATCACTAGCTTCTGTGCTGAGTTGCTTGGGAGTGGGATGCATTCCCTGCTGGGAGCTTTTAGGACAGATTACAGCTTCAGAGGCCTATTTCTTTTGGGGGGTGGAGGACCCTGCTGGGACCCCTGGTGCCAGGACCTGTGGGAAGTCTCCCTGCAACTAAGTGCAATCAGAAGTTTCCTCCTGGAGTTTTATCAGTTTTGGCCTTGTAGATTACAGCCCCATCAAGCCTCACCAGGGCAGTGCCGTGCCCATCAGGTGCACCATGGACATGTGGGTATGTGTCACACATGCTATCAATGAGAAGTAAGAGGGAGTAGCTGGAAAATCGAACTTAAACAGCACGTGGGTGATACCAACCTATCCTAGGCTGCCACGTGCTTGATGGTCCCAACAACTGCCTGTTGCACAGTTACCAGGGGACAGCAAACAGCAGCTATTGCACTTTGCTGAACAACACCTTGCTTCTGCAAAGAAGAATTTTCCTCCCCAAAGTTGCTTGGGGGTGTTGGGTTTAGTGCAGGCACTCCCTCACCACCCTTCCCTGCTGTCTGCCCATGGCCCACTGGGGAGGTGAGGGTCGAGCTCTCCATGCTGTTTCTCCTGTGTTATTGGGGCTTGATGTGGTGCACCAGGACTGCAGCAGGATTGGGATGGGGGGAAGCTATCCTGGCATATGACCTCATCTGCAGCAGAATTTTTTTGCAGTGACACGGGTTCTTGCTCAGAAGATACAGTGGAAGGGGGTTTAAGATGCATTCATGATTGCATGTCTGTTGTTACGTGTGCTGTACAAAGAAGGATGATGTACCTGAATCACTCATCCCCAAAGTCTCCCTGACAAATGCTTTGTGAGAGCCTTCAAGAGGAAAAAGAAAAACCTAGAACAAACCCAGTGTCTTCTGAACCTGCCATTAAAAGACCAATCCTGTAAGTGCTTTTTTACAAAATAGGTTTAGGTTATTTCATCAAGCTGTGTGTTCTCAGATCTTGGGTTTCTTTGCAACAGGCTTTAGTTCTGAGAACTTAAGTCAAAAAGTCATTATATTTAAGACCGATGTGGGTAGCTGTAAGGGAAAGTGTTGTGAATATACTCTTTTTCTTTTATTCTTATCCAAGCTCTATTCATCTCATGTAAATATTTCAGAAGCTTTTTGTTTTTATTCTGCCTCAAGGCATTTCAATTAATGCTCAGATACATGCGGGTGGAAGCTTTACCTTATGGTTGTTTACTCTGAATTCCCTAGTATTCAGCAGCAGGTTTAGGATATCAATAAGCAGCAACGACTAACATGAAAAAATGAATTAAATCTTTTTCTCTTGAGAGACCTCACGTTTTCCATGTTGTTTTCAAAAGGCTGGGCCTCCCCCCCCTTAGCTGGGGGAAGACCAAAGATAGGTCTCTTACGGAGGTTCAGCAGAGTTCCCCACAGGAGTATTACTGTGCCTGTAGCTTGACAGTGGTCATGCCCAAAATGCAATCTACATTTTAATGACATCATGATTATCATTAAAACTGGGGACAGGACTGTTCTTAAGTCATCCTGACATACCAAAGTGTTGCAGTGATATTTGTGATATGCAGGGATATTTAGGAAGTGACTGTGATACTGTGGGTGGAGTTTACAGCTCTGACCTTGCAGACATAAAGCTGTGGGTTAAGATAGTTTAAATAGAGTCTCGCTTATTGCAATTATTCAGTGCTGAAAGTGTACAAGTTAATTGTAAGTCCCTTGGATTACTCCCTTCCGTCTCTAAAAGGGAGAAAAAACCTTTTCATGGCCTTGTAGATTTCTGCTGTTCATTTTAACACTTAAAAGGTCACTTTAAAATTATATGACATGCATCAATGGCTTTCAAATGATATGAAAAGTTGGTTTCATCGTTGATTCTTTTTTATATGTTAAGAGTAATATTTATCCAATTTGCAGTTGTGGAGCCAAATTGGTTCTAGTTGATTGGAGAAGGGGCTTTGGATGTGCAGCACTGTGGAGTTTAAATGGTGTGTTTACAGGCAGAGGGAGAACTTCTGTAACACTGCAGTATTACTGTAACAATACCACTGTATATTTTTGAAATACTGATATTTTCACATAGATTCTTCCAGTAATACGGAGATCAGTTTTCCCCACAAGCAATCTGGTAAATTGACTAACACTTCTAAGTGTGGGACAGTCTGAAAAGGTTGGTGGTATTTAAACGTAGATGAAAGAGTGTAAGAAAAACCTGAAACCCAAGCAAACATGTTTTAATGATTTTCTGCAATGGTTTCACAGTCTCTTGATGTTCTCCGGTTGTCTTTTCTCTGCTTTCTAGCCTAGCATGCTACTTTCAGGCTGAAGTAGATGTTGCGGGTTTGTATGTGGTATCATTTTGTTAGTAGAATAATAATATGCACATATATATTATATTGCTGAGCAGGACCCTGGGCTGGAAAGCGAGGAAGAGAAATTCATCATGAAATCTATGACAGACTTAAGTTATGTGAACCTGAGAAAAAACCTAGATTATCTCTCACCACCATCATTTAAGCACATAGTGAACCAATCCTCATGAAGTAAATACCTACATTGTGAATAGAGAGAGGTACATATAATTTAGGTTCCTAATCCCTAATTAATTAGATTCCTAATCCAGATCTCCCTCTCTGCAGGCTTTCAAAGGCATCTATTTCTCTTTGTTGATTACAGAGGAAATTTCCACCTTCATCTCCATAAACATGATGGAGTAGGTTGAGCAGTAGTGCTGAGGAAAGCCTGGAAACCGGAGTGACTGGGAGGAAGAGAATGAAATGTGACTTGAAATATGGAGCATGGAAATTATGCAGAAGTGTGTATGGATTTATGATGAAAAGGGGAGACTTTTTGGAAGCAGCAGAATGAAGAAGAAGAAAAAGAAAGGGAGCATTTCCACACTCAAATTGCACAAGGCTGTTCATCACCATCACTCATGCGCACTCACTTCAGCAGAGCTACTGCTTGATAATTTTATTATAATGCCTGTTTTCAGTGGAACTTTTTAAGACCTAATCAGTGCTCCCGGACCATTGAAAGTTTAAAGGCACGAAACCTTCTCAAAACACGTCCATCCTAGAGCTAGCAGGGTTCTGCAGAACAGCAGTGTCTACAAAACTTAACTCCAAAAGTCTGGATCCTGCCTGGATTCCCGATTTGCTGGGAATCCAGTTAGCTAATAAAAAATGTGCAACATTTTCTCTTGCCTAAATTGCAGAAGCTATGTAAATATCAAAATGTTATCCTGGGTAATCAAACAATGGGAAAGTTGTTTGTGTGTACTGCATTATTGTTAATTAATTTATAACCACAGGTACATTAGTCACATTTTAAAGGCAAATGTGGGAAGAACAAAGCTTGTAAGAGTAGCCATGTAGCTGTAGAAGCTGTTAATGTTTCCGATGCCCTGTGGTAGGAAGAAATATATTAAAAATTGATTTTTGGTTTCTGCCTTTTTCTTGGTAACATTTACAATAAAGGATATAGCAGAAAGTAGCCTTTAAATTGATATTTCAAAGCTTTTTATGTTTGGTATATGTTTTTCTGTATTCTTAATGGGTTTATACAGCAGAGTAAAAAGGTCAGCTTCTGAATATGACGGTTTATTCTTCTGTTAAAAAAAAGATGAGTTTAGCATTCATGAATTATTTAAATATCAACTCAAGTATTTGGCACACTGCTACAGTAAGTGGTATTTTTAAAACAAGGCTCAGAAAAGTGTGCTGTCCTTTGAATGTAACGCGAATGCAGTGCAGGAGGGTGGACAGCTTTAGCTCTCCCTCAGCTTGCAGCAAGGTGTTGCTTGCTGCTGTATCCACACGCTGCATGCGGTGAGTGATGAGATGTGTATTTATGGTACTTGCACCGCCGTGATTCAGTCTTCACCCGTTATCCTTTTGTAATTGAAGAGCTTCTCTTCACCCAAGAAAAGCGAACTGTAATGCGCTTCAGAGCTTCTCCAGACTCACAGCCACACTGTATTGAGCAAGCAGCCCTGTCAGATTGTTTTCTTTTAATCAGATGCTTTGGAAAATAGCAGTCCTTCCCAGGCTTTGAGGTACGTCTGGAACGCGGCTCTGAGGAGCCACAGCAGTATGGAGTTGCTCTAGACATAGTCTCATTAATCAAATGCTGGCTCGAACACTTTCTTTTTTTAAACAAACTTTTGCAAATAACATGCGCTTTTGACTAATTTCATAGAAATGGTGCTGTCAGGTGGCAAGACTTACAGCAGTTTGTTAAGTCAGCGGAACTCTTAAGGGATATGATTCTGTGGTGTGTTTTTACAAGTATTTTTTAAACCTTCAATACAGTCATAATGTTTTGAAGTGCTAATTGCCAAACCTCCGAAAGTGTATAAAGAATGACATTTCAGGCAGCATCATTGATCATATTTTTCAGGGAGTCCGTTGATGGATTAATAAACTGTCGTAACCTTCTGTGCAAAAAACCCTGTTGATAATAAATGGACTGTAATCTAAAAAGCCTACTGCTAAATGAATTGAAGTTGCAGCAGTTGTAACTGAAAAACTGAGTAATTATAATACCACAGTGCCGAAACCCTAATGTGGAAGTTCAGCTTTCCCACTTAAATCTTTGCAAAGAGCTGCTTGTTGAGGTCGAGAGCACATTGTCGTCTGGCTGTCCCACTCTACTTGTAGTGGGGCAGTCAGGGTGAGTGCAGTGGATCTGGGCAGCCCATCTGACCTGGAGGGAACCTTTCTACAAATAGCTACTGAAGACATGGTAATTCTGATGCCATTCAGTGCACTATGGTAAAATGTTCAGTGCCTTTTTCTTGTTGGTATATCAGTTGTAATACCTGAAAAGTGAAAATTTACACAGTAGGTGAAATAATATATAAAAAGTAATAAGTAATTTAAGATCAGGCATCAAACATAGAGGTGTTATTTAGCACTGGTGTATATTTTTACAAACTTGGAGTCTTGTTCCTTGAAGTTTGGTTACCACAAAAACAGATGGATTCATTTGAACATATTTAATCATGATGAAAATAACTCATTCTTATTTGCATTTATATTTAAGATAAGTTAGATAGCAGTCTGAAGACAGAGAGAGAGGATGTGATACAGGGCTTTCAATGCACGCAGGCAAGAGTCAAGTTAACTTTCTCCTCAAGCCATAGCTACCTAGGACATTTCCCCACATTCTGCCTCCAAGCTCATGTCTCATCAGCCAAGCAAGGACCATTTTTGGGAGGGGTTTCAAGCCATTGTACTCACACACGACATACATGACCAGGTGGGTTGTCTGTGGGATGCTGTATCCCCATATTAAATCCCTCAAACACACAGCCTTCCCATGACAGTTCTGCATCTGCCTTATTTTTCACACTTATTTTTCATGTTTTTAAAAGATAGCGTTCCCCTGTAGAGTGGTATTGCTAATGTAATTCAGTGTCAGCACATGACGTTGAAGCACCAAAATAACTGTTTGGACCTTTTAATATGCACACAGATGTATACGTTCACATGTACATATACATATCCGTGTGCATATATGTGTATATGAAGGTTTTGCATTCTGCTCCCTGTAGTACCATCAGACAAGCGTACCCACCATACCCACATCAGTCCTTTTTTACTATGCTGTGCTGTGAGAAAGGGTTGAATCCTATGGATCCCACTTGCCTACTACGCTGCTCTCCATAGGACTGCTCCCCCCTGTCCTGCCACAGAGAATTTTGGACTGGCTGGGATGAACGCGGGTCAGCAGGATACAGCCTGGAGGTGACCCTGCCACTGGTGATGGTCCTGACCTAAATCGTTAATGTATATAGCGGCTGCAGATACAGAGTAGCCTATTTCGAACAGGAACTTCCCTGTGAAAGGAAGGACACAGGGCAAACTGTGATTTTTACACCTTTCTTTTATCATAATTTATGTTTCCATCTTACTCTTCTGTTCCTCTAAGTTATGACATTGTGTCCAAAACGACATTATGATATTCCCTCAAAATGTCATGGCATGATGAGTAATTTCTGGTGAGCAAATTCCCAAAGGGACAATTTGAACTCTCTCTGCTCCTGCTATTGAATCCCATTCAATTAAACCTGGAAATCCACAGTCAGTTAAATGTGGAAGAGGAAAGCTTCACGGGATCTTCCCTGAAAGGCAGCTGTTAGCAGTAGGAAAACACTGAAGTCAGCACTCTTTAGTGGTGTTTCTTTTGTGAGACATACATTAAAAGAGCTGAAATCTCTTGAGATGCTTCTGATAAGCACTGATATTAAATGCCGCGGTCCTATCATGCGTCTTTAAAGGTGAGCATTATTAATAGAGCGCTGTATCTTTCCATTGTGCTTCAGCTGTCTTAATTCTTTGGTTTCTCTCCATTACTTTGCTGACTGCTGTGTCCAATGTACCTATTTTCTGAAATCAGAGTAGCTGTCTCTTGATGCAGAAGTAGCTTCACTTAAAAAGAAAACAACTCTCCCACTTACATGTTAGATGGCTTTGGTTACTTCAGTCTGTGTTTCAGAATTAATTTGGTGGTGGTGGTGCTGCTGCTGTTCTTATCAGCATCATCATCACCATCACCATCATCCTGGGACCGGGGGGTCGCCAGCTGTACTGCAAGCCCTTTACCTTTGAGCTTTTCTGGAAGGCATGTGTGTTTTGCTTTTATGTGGCTAAAGCCTGTACAATTTCTCTAAGCCTTGCTTCATCTTTATCAAAGCCAGTGTAATCCCAGCCAGCCTCCACACAGAGCTTTCATGTGCACACTGTTCAAAACAATCCTCATTTTCAGACCCATATCACGCTAAATAGGGATTTTTTTGGGTGGTTTCTTCTTCATTGCTTCCTCTAGATCTCTGGTCCAACCGCTGCAGTTCTCTGTGCTGTGCTCAGAGAACTGTGCTCCAATCACTTCAGCGTAAGCCTTGTAAAGAGCCCATAAAGGCTTCGTTGAGCACCTTACTCAAGAGATTAAAGTGCTGTCGATGGAAATTATTGGTTCATTGTTCAGCATTTCCACATGCAATCAATAATAGTTCTTGTTTTCCAACAAAGCTGCAAAGTAATGCTGCCATTTTCTCATTTATAATGGGTTGTGGAAAATCTGTAGTGAATTACATTTCAGCTGAACAACAGGGATTATGTAAAGAGCAGTATCCTTGGTGGACTCTCAGTGCTAGTTGCCAGCTTGCGTTTAGCCATTAGCACTTCAAACTTCCATGTATTTGTTCCCATAAAGCATTCCATGAGGTCTCTGTATCGAATAGATAAGTGCTGGTATTATCATTTTGGTAAAGTGTAACTTATCAAAAACTTTGGCTTGCTCAACCTTAGATTTCAGTTTTCCAAGGGTAGAACAAAGTGAGGGTCAGTGTATCAGTTATTCAGCTGAACCACCCTCACTTCCCACGGTAGCAGATTAAAGGGCAGTGCTGTACCTCAGTGGAGCATGTGCTTTCTTCAATCTGAGAGAATGTTTGTTGGGGAGGTTGTGTTTACATTCAGTTACAACAGAAATGTTTCATGCTTACAGGTGGATATTTTAATCAGGTTGGAGTTTACTGAGTTACTGAAATGTACGTGAAATTGTACTGTGTAGTGAGAATGCTGTTCTGTTCAACTAAAGAAAAGGGTGCGTGAAATTTTGGTATAGACGGTTGGCTTTATCTTTAAGGAACATTAACATGGACATCAAAAAATGTAGTAATGTAGTGGGTTTAAAAAGAAAAAACAGGAAGGAGAAGCATGCGAATTTCTGTGACAGCCAATTTCATAGCAAAAACTTTGCAAGAAAAATGTATGTATGTCCAATACTGATAAGACGTTGTAACTGTACATTTTTAGATGTGGTTCTCTTAGTATTCCACCCATCCACAACAGCACTCCAAGAATAGTAAGCACAGTCCCCAGCCTTCTTTTCATGAAAGGGGAATATATATCGGGCGTGAAACAAAACTTCAGTATACAGAACTGCCACTGCAAAGTTAAGGACCTGACATTGAAAGGAGTTTGTAAAATTCCCTTCCCTGGCTCATCCTTCCATTGACAAGTTCTGTTCTGCTGCATGCCGTTTCAGTTTCCAACAGGGTATGTATTCACTGCCTTGTCTCTTTTGGCACTGCTAGACCTCAATGCACAAGCTGGTCAGCAGTGGGTAAAAATGTATCTGTCTAAAGCGGCCACTGACACTTGCGCATCTTTAACTAATTTGTTGGACACGGTGTATTCAATTTTAGGAAAGGTGCTTTTTGTCACAGAGCTCTGAGTTCCCTGCCTGGGATGCAGCTGTTGGCAAGGGGCAGCAGAAATAGAAGTCAGGCACATAGTCGGTGGCATGAAAGAGAGAAGAGCCTGCCCTCAGACTTGCTTCTGATGGCAACACGTCCTGAGCAGCTGCAGTGTGTTTCAGCTGAGCTGTGACCTGCCGTCATTCAGAGCTCCTTCCAGCAGCACTGGTCTAGGAGAAGTCACAGCAAAATATTAGCTCTCTGCATAGTTGCTGTTTTTTCACCTGAAGCAACAATCCAGCCTTGTTCTCGCACAAGTTGTTTCTCAGATCTTTTTAAAGAACAGCCCTCAATAACATGCACTTGCATGTAGGTAGACGAAGTAATTCTGAGAAGGGTTTTCCCAAGCATTTATTTTAGATGTTGGCTTAGTTATGACATTCATGTGTGACATTCCTTGGAGGCTTGATATTTGTGATCTTTGCATAGTCATGTGTAGGTACATGGTAATGTGATCTCCACATAGTTCACTGTGGTAGGTAAAATGTAGCTGTAATAATTATGCTGTACTGATGTTTGATGGCAGGATGTTGTTTCTTTTTGTTTCCAAACAAAATCATGATGAAAGAAAAAGAAGAGTGGTACCCTGCTGCCAGAGAGGGAAGCAGCGCCTGGAATGACCTGGCTGGCTATGGTGGAGAGGCCAGCCCATGGCTGCTGCTTCTTCACTGGGAATGGATTTTTGTGCTGAATATGCTGTCAAGAGCCTGCTGAAAAAAAACAGGGAGTCCCCATTTCTGTGGCAGCAGGCACTATGTCTATAAAGCATGCAATATGCAGACAGATGTGGGGATCAGTGATAGCATTGTTCTTTTTATAGTGTTCATTTTCATAGAAAAAGGCAGGGCAAAACCTAGTCACTTTTCATTTAATAGCTTCTTGATTCTGGTGGCTCATTGGATCATAGAAGCAAAAAGTGTTAAAATCCCATGGACTGAAACCATCACTTCTTTATGGTCTGCCCACCCATACCACCCCCATTCAGAGATGTTATATACAAATATATCTATTCAGAGCCACCCCTACCTTCCCCTCACATAAATGGCATTTCATTTTTTTGAGATGTAGATAAATGTTCAGGGGAAGAGTATTCTGTTTTTTCAGGCCCTTCCTTAATACTATTAAATAATAGTGTAATTAAAGGCTCCAGCAATTTGCCATCTCTTTTCACATAGAATTACTTCAGATGTCTGGCACACACAGTCACCCTGTTGTTCAAAGCCATTACAGTCCATACAGTCAATAATCTGCAAATTAAAAATTCAATAAGTAGACACATTAAAAATTGCATGGTTCCAATTCAGTCCATACTCCCGATTCAGGCTGCTTAGTGCTGGAAGGACATTTCTGAGAAGCAGGACATGGTGCCACTGTTGCAGCATGCCTCAGCCTATACTCAGCCTGTGCCTAACCATGTCGTAGCTACAGAACTAGGTCTTACTTGCAAGCTGTAGTGAATCTATAGCTATTATATGAATAGAGAATATAATAAATGGGCATAGGTGGTGATTTCCCTCCTAAGAAGCTCTCCAAGTAGCTTGGCATGCTGGAAAGGTCAGTGCTGGTCCATGTATCAGGGGAAGCACATGTCTTATTGAGTTATCGGCAGCCCAGCCCAGGTATTCCTGAAGCAGGCTTCCCTGCTAAAGCTGCTCTAGCCCAGCCTCCCTCGATCTCAGTCAGGAAGCAGTGTGGCTGAAAGCCATCCATTCTGAGAATCACTCGATGGGGATTATCGAAGGAGACTACTGTTAGGTCTCCACAGACTGTTTTCTGTTTGCTTGTTTGTTTTAATTCAGCCTGTTGTTATGGGTTGGGGGGAGAGTGGTAGGAAGGTTGCAGACCATGATGCTTAATGTTCTTGCTTCTAGTTGTTCTGCTGGTGTTTCAAGACCTGGTTTCTAGTAGGGGATTTTTGTATGACAGCTCAAGCCATCAGTCTTGCAAATGTTCCTTTTCAGTTAGTAGTCTCTACTAGCGAGACCACTGTAATTCAAAATTTTCTTTTTCAAAACATCTCTGAGCTTACCCCTGGTGGGAAAAGCTTATTACCTTTGCAGCAGTTGGGTTGTTAATGCTGAGCACAGGGAAGGTAGTTTTCCTTTCAAATAAAATACATGACTAGGAACTAGCTAATACGCCTTAGCTACACTCTGGGGGCTCCATGTTGTGTGCAGTCTTCGAGAGCAGTTCTGTAGGCATGGGTTGCTTGCCTCCTTTTAAAGGACATTTAAAACTGGCAAAAGGATAGCTCCTCCAAACCAGAAGACCCTGTTTGTGAAGGGCCTTCAGTCTGTACTAATGTTCCTGTTCTACCCACCAGTAATGCTATTTTCCATAGCTTTTTCCATCCCTACCTTTTTCCCTAATGTGAAAGAAGCTTCTTCACTGCAGCAGTTGTGTCTCCTTTGAGTCCCTGTCAGTCTATGCCTTTTACGCAAGAGATGCCATCAGACTGCACAGCATGCTTGGGAAGATGTAAAGCCCCAGATGGCTGTGCCCAGCACGGGCTTGACTTGACAGCAAAGGTAAAAAAAAAAAACCAAACCACCAAAGCTCCCAGATGACATTAGTTTTAATCATGAATGATCAATGCAAAAATGTTTTAGACCTTTCCTCACACATGATATTAAGGGCAATTTTATCCTTAATTCTGATTGATCAGTGCAGTGTTACACAAATGCTTTATGCATCTCCTTCTTTTATCTCTGGTGAAACATTTATAAGGTGATTTATATTTCTTCCTCTAGTGTGGTGAAAGGCAGAAAGAACACGAAACAGGAGTTTCCTTCTGGTGCTGGGATGTAGGGGGCAAGGTGCTCACAAGCCCAGTGGCCGATGGGACTGTGTGCCCTGTGCTTGGAGGGCCAGGGTCCCTCACCAGGCACTGGAGGTTCTGTGTGCTGTACCTGCATGCTGTGTTCCTGTCCCAGCTGTACAGGATGATGAACATGTTTAGGGATGCCTGGAAAATAAATTGCATCAGTCTACTATGCATAATACACACTAAAGTGGGAGTAACATTTTTATTCAAGGTTGGGGAAGGGATAAGGATGATGAATTTTCCCTCTAATAGGTCTGAACCTGAGACAACCTGATCTTTTGGAGGCTAAGAGGTGTCAGATCTGATAAGGATGAGCCAGTCTATGGCACGGTGGTGGTCCTGGGTTCCTCTCCCAAGTGCATTTAGCCAAGCAGAACTTAGCCTGTTTATCCTGATAGTTAGAATCTAGTTTTCTATTTAATATTTACTAATAACACCATGCACTTACAGGGCCTTCCATCCAAGCACTTGACAAACCTTAATGGAATAAGCCTCATAGCACTCTGGGGAGGGAAGTGAATACCATTTTGTTTATCATGCTGAAATAGTAAGATGATGTAATTGTACCTCCCTGAGTTTATTTCTTTTCTCCTATTATCTGTCTGATAAAAACCACTAACCAGCAAAAAAAATCTATTGTTTTAGAAATCCTTCTGTTAGTTTAACGATAATATAAGATTAGTAACCAATTTAGACAGGAGCATAATTAGCATAAATGTTTCCAGTAACTCCCTTTGATGAATGCCACTGCATTTGGATATTCACTTGTAGGACATGAAGCTGTATAATAAAGAGGTTTTCTCTACACAGAGTTTGTGAGCAGTGTCTGTGAATAGAAAGAGGCTTAACCAGATGTTTTGAGCTTTGCTGAGGCCAGCTCTTGGTGAGCAGAGGCAGAGCCACATTGAGTGTAGGTTGAGTGAGGCACCAAGGGTGCACAAGGTGATTTTGTAGGGCCTTGTGAGAGGTGCTGCAGAAGATAGGAGCAGCCCAGAGGGACCAAGTGTTGGATGGAAGATGCTAAGGGCACCAAAATGTCATGCTGTGGTTCCAACTGGGAGGATGAGGAGAGAGTAATGAGAAGCTTTTATGTGCAGTGGCAATACAAAGATCTCTATCAGGCACTCCTTGCATAGCCAGCTTTAGGAATAATCCAGAGAACTCCTCAAAAAAAAAAAAAAAGCAGGAAGTGATTTGTATGGGTGATGTGTACTGTTAATGTGATGTATGTTGTGGCAGACAGAGGAAAACTGTAAGCTTTTCTCCAATATTGATACATGCTGGGCTTTAGTTACAGGCTGGAAGTACTTGCCATACCCACAGTCAGTCATCTGACATTGGCACTGGCTATGCAATTGCCAGAATTAACACTGTGCTTTATTCAATTAAAAAAAAAAAACCTTGTTATTTTTTATCAGACTGGGACAGGAGTTTATTAGTCCTAGTTTGAAAGTAATGCACTAATGGCAGAATTCATCAGATGGGGGTTTGCAGTGTGAAAGCTGGTAGGAACTGTGGAAAAACAATCCAGGATGATGATTTGGACTTGGTTTCACATTCCAGCCCAGAGTGCCTTCTGATACAACACAACAGCTGAAATGTAAAAGGGAAACACATTTTACTTCTTCTGGCTCAGAACAGCAGCAGCAATTTGGCGAATGGGCCCACCATTCAAATCCTGGTGCATTTTAAATGACCAGGTGTCCATTCAGTTGCCTGCCTCATTCGTTGTCAAAACCAGGAGCTTCTCGCTCCCTGCAGAGTTCATTCTGAGTGACCGCATGGTGTGCGATACCTCCCCTTCAGTCAGTGTGGTGGCGTTTACATTTCCTGTCTGATCAGACAGTGAAGGAATACTTCTTTTTATTGCAAAGGATCCTGGTTTTTTCTTCCAGTTGCTTTGCCCAACAGATACTGCCAGTGGTGGGCCATGTGGTACAGCAGTTTTGGGTTTTGGACAAATCCCTGCAGCAGACTGGTTGGGTATCTTCTTGTTAGAGTTCCTGAGATTTCTGCACAACCCCAGATAAAAATACCTTTCAACTGGCATTTCAACAGAAATATCAGCTGTATTTTAAACTGATTTTTATGTATCCACATATGAATGAAAGTGTTGCAGTAAAACATCACATCAGATAGAAAAACATATTTTCTCCCTCCTTCTTTTTCTCTCTTTCTTATAAATGACTTTATCTGCTTCACAGGGGAAAGCCTAGCCAGCATGCTGGGCCTATATATTAATTATAAGGATCTTGTTTAGACTGCTGCATTCAAAATTTAATTCTGAACTAGAAAGACATGTATTTTCATATGATAGAAATTAATCAGTACACGTAAAAATACCATTATAGGATTGAAACTAAATACCTTGGTCTTCTGGTTTATTCTTAATAGTATGTCTGAAATATTTGTTGAGACCCCTTTAACTTTAGTAAGCATTGATTTAGACCCTAAACGAGGCAACTTCAATTATTTCTGCTTTTTTTTGCACCACTTTTTATATTACAATAATAATAAAACTAATAGTAACAATAATTATAACAGTAGTAATAACAACTGTTAATCTAGGATATGTTTAAAATACCTCCCTTTGACATTAAAAAATGCTAAGTATAATTTAGTTTGATATTTTTATGCCTTCATAAGTAATTTTTATTCATTTTAAACACATTTGTAGTTGTAGAAATTGGTTTTGTTTAGTATTCACTGCAAATAAGAAAATGTATTTCCAAAGGTTTTCAGGTGTGGCAAAAATAGCAATTCTTAATAGAAACATAAATGTTATCTAGTGTTTTCAATACAATTAGAAGGTATCAGCAAAAAATCTGAGCCTTGGATTTGTTTCCCATTTCAGATAATATATTACAAGCACTCTCTAATAAATTTAGCAGTTGGAAATTGATTTATGCTGAACCTTTGTAGTATTAACATTCTTGGTTTATAATTATGAGCAAAAGGAGCATAACCTTTTCCTAATATATGGAAAAGAGAGATGAGATGTTTCAGGAAAAATCATATGTCACCGGTTTTACTTTCTCTCGTTAGCCATGCTCTCGGTTCTTCAGCGAACGCTGATGCACAGTGACACATAGTGAAAGTACCAAGACTGCAGCAAAACTGTGTGGTTCTGTCTCGTTGTTGGCAGTAAAACGCATGGTGTTTTGGCGCACTCCCTAAATACTGAAGTACATTACGGATCCTTGCAGGCTTCTGGGATCTTTATTAGTACAAAAATAACCAAACCTTTTTTACCCTCTTCTTTAGAATGTTGACATAGAGAAACAAGGCCTGATTTTAAACTACCTTGAGTACCATTGTGTCATGTCTTTCTTGGTTTTTAAGAATCATCTTCAACATGATAATTCTTATGAGGAAAAATGAAGTATATTAAGATACAGGGGTTTTACGCTGCATTATACCTGTGACAGCTACAAAGTACATGCTATTATTCTGCATTGTTTCTGATGCTGAAGAAATGTCAGATCAAAAATGTTTTATTTTCTCTGTATCTGTGGTATCTCTTTACACCTTAAATTCCTATTAATATAGTTAGACAGGTTGACACTTTAATCCCCAAACAACCCATGTGCAGCTGTGCTGTCTGTTTAAAGGGCAGCTCCTCTCCCTGGCTCCATGCAGCCTGCCTGGGCTCCGAGGTCTGCACAGGTGGAGCTGAGTAACAGAGCTGTTGTATGGGATCAGGAAACAAAAGCTGGTTGGGAAATAATTTAGAGTAGTTATTATGGCTTAGGCAAAAAACAACAAGAAAAAGTGTTGGTTTTTTTTCTTTAATACTCCCAAGGCCTGAAAATCAGAGCATGGGCAAGGTTTTCCTCTTAACAGCAGATGGGCCTTTTTCTGCCTTTTGTTGGCAAAGTATCACCCAAAATTACTGAAAAGCATCAGGTACCAAGCAATGAAGTGAGGAGCTTTTGGAGAAGAATATTTTTTGTCTGGAGAAAATACAAATTGAAAAGAGAGATTTCTGATCAATAAGTCTATTTCTAATAAGTCTGTTTCTAAAAAACCAGATTGCTTTCCATCAATACATTTTGCAATCAATACATAGGCTTTTAGAAACCCCACCCAGGTCCCTAAGAAGCACCCATCTCAGCACTGGAAAGCAGCTGCAGTTTCCAACTGATGTTAAAAGACATCTTTCCTTTATCTCACCTGGGTGCTGTATAAGGTCCCAGAAACACATACAGGTGCCTCACCCTCCGCTCTCACATCCCCTCTGCAGCTCAGGAGCCCCTGCAGAGATAGACCATGTGCCATGCATAAGGGCTCAATCCAGAAGAGCATTTAATTCAAGTGTGTGAATAATCCTGTTGAAGTAATTTAAATTAATCATATGCTTAAAGTTAAGTGTGTGCTTAAAAGCTCTGCTAGGCTGGGGCTTGGTCTGCTCCCCTCCCACAAACACCGTGCAAAATCAGATCTGCGGCCAAGAGATCTGCTGCACTAAGCAGGATTGCCTCCCATGTCTTCTCAACTTCAGTTTCATCAGGTAATTTTTACTGTACTACTAGGATTTCCTGCTACATGAAATACCTCCAAGTATTGAAGAGAAGGTTCTCAAGAGGTTAAAAAATATAAAATGCAAAAAACATAGTAAGTGAAAATTGCAAATATGACACAATTCCTAAAAAAGTAATTAAAGAAATTATTAATGCTGAAACCAAATTTGTTTTATGTTATACAAGTATATGCCTGGGACTTGCCTATTAACAAAACTGCAATACACAGAAACAGTGAAAATCCCTGTACATTACTAAACTGCTAGAGTGGAAAAATTAAACATGCTTTTTTTCACTCTGTCCACATTCAGTATAGTAAGTCTGTTCTAAGGACCATCCTTTTTTTTCTGTTCTAGTGCCCTGTGTTCCTTGGTTTTGTTTATGACTATGATTTTTGAGAAAGTAAGTGTCCTGGATACAGTTTGTCAGAAGATACTATCACTTAGATAGTATATGTCACATTTAGAAGCTGATAAAATGGATTTGGATTTCCCTTGCTCTGCTGCAGTGTTGATGATGCTTCAGAAAATGTAATCTAAAGGAACTTCCTATCTTTTTTATAATTTTAGGTATTTAAGACAACTACCAAAACCTGGTTTTAGGAACGTGCAGGATACTAACTCCTCTCTCTTCGCTGTACTGCAAGAGAAATAGCCTGTGTTATACCACAGTTTGTGAACTGTAGCTTTTATTTTTGAAATGCTATTATTATTTGACTGGTTAATTCAGTTTTAAATGTCCATTCATTTTCAAAATATAAGTGAGTTCTGTTTACCTGATTTCTTACTGGGTGGATGTTGTGGTATATGCTAAGTGTATTTATGGTTTAAAAGAATGATGATTCAGCAAATTTACTGCATAATAATCCTTACTTCATTGTTATACTGTAAGTGGTTAAAGCCAAGTGTACATGAATATATAATGTGTTCCTCCAGTTTTGTAGCATAGTAATACATTATACTGGTGAGCTACCGAGACATTTATTCCAAAGGAAATGCGGAGAGTGATTTAGAAATGCCAATAACAATAATGCAATTACAGTTGCAAAACATCTTAGTTGACCAAACAAATCTTTTCTAAATGCACCTAGAATATTTCTTTAGCACATTTAATTAAGTATATATTCAGCATATTTAGTTTAGGACCCAATTAAGCACCAAAAGCATAGAGATATAAAATATGGCACTTGCCTTCCAGGCACTCCAGCTTCAATTCAGCAACAGTTGCATTTGGAGCTATAATACTGCTGCAAAGATGGGAAAGACAATACGAGCACAAGAGGCCATATTGTAAACTGGCACTGGTATCTACAGTAATTATAGCAATCATTTAGATGTTCTAGCAGTTGATACAGCTGAACTTTAGACAAGTTGCAGCTCTTAATTTATTAATACAATATTTTTTCTTTATGAATTTCTCAAGTCAGTCTCTTCCTTGTACGTCTGCAATTAGCTGCGTTAGATTCTCTTCAACTTTGTAGGAATGCATCCTAGTGCAGTATTTACAACCATCTTTGAGTCTCTGGTTTGTATATCAAGGTGTCAAGATGTCTCAGAGGCAAAGAGCAGAGCACATGCAGCGAAAGTGACAGTGACATGAAGTTACGTTGCTCCAAACAGTAAATCATGATGCTGAGGAAGCGGAAGGCATTGGCAATAAGGTCTAAACAGAAGGACATTTTGACCTACAGCATAACACCAGATTAATGACTAGCTGATACTAACTGGCCCTATTTCCAGTGGCCGATAAAAGCTGCTGCTGCTATTTGTTCAGCGCCTCCCCTGTGCAATCTGGGTGCCAGGCAGAACAAGGTGAGGAGCAGCACTCAGTGTGCCAGCCAGGCAGCAGTGACTCCTACCTAGGTGGACTTCCAGCTTCCCTTCCAGTGGGGGTCCTCTGCTCACATGCTTTGCCAGCTACCAGCCAATGGTCATATGTTCCTACTGGTGCTTTCCCAGGCATTTGCACATATTCCAGGAAATCACTTGTCTCCTCCTGTAAAGAAAAGTAGCGCTGCATGTGCCTGGCTGCGTGTTTCTGTCTGGCCGCCCTTGCTTACAGTCCAGTACAGCGGCTCCTCAAGCATGGGGGTTTTCACAGCTTCATCTTCCCATAGCTGTGGCTATGGCTGTGGCTAAATAAAGCTGTCAGTTTTTTCATGCTGTCCTTGGTCTGGTGTAAAGCTTTGTATCAGGGTTAAAAAGGCAAGGTGCCTTTGTGGCAGCTGGAGCTTGCCCGTAGAAGTAAATCCCGTCCAGTACTGATGGAGGGCTATCTCTCCAGTTCCTGAGCGGGTGCAAGCATTGGGCGTGGTGTAACCAACAGCAGTGGCTCTGCCACAAAAACAGATCCCACAGCGATGTCTTGTATGAGTACCATAATTTGTGTGTGTTTCAGGATGGGCGTATGGTGCATCTTTCTGAGATTTCTTTTCATTGCTGACTGATGGTTCCTGTTACAGCAGCATGTCCTTAAACTCCAGCGTATGCTTGAGGTTTAGGTTAGGCAAACAATGGGAAAATGCTAAAAGGAAAAACCTCCAAATGTCTCGTAAAGGATTTCTTGCCCTTGAAAAATTGATAGGCTGTCATTTAACCTTGTGGCAACTCTTCAAGCTGTCAATCAGACACTGAACATTTGAGACTTGTGAAGTATGATACAGAGTAACAAAATGGTATCTGCTCATTCAAAATAGTGAGTATTGGATTAATCTCTTGAAGTATGTTGATAACAGATGGAATAAAGGATCACATGGCACAGCTCACACAGGCTACGGTTATCCCCAATGTCCTGGTCAGTGTCCCTTTTCTCGTTTAATGCCACTGCTAATTAACTGGCACAAGTGCTTGTAGCCGTATGTGGGATGTTGCTGGAAGCCTGCTAACTTTTGGCATACCTCAATACAATCACTACCTGTACTGCACTGCTTGTGTCAGTTTTGTGCTGGGGGCCCCTACCAATGGGCTTTTATGTTTCCCCATTTCCTATGGGTCACTGTGTCTGATTCCAAGTGGGAAGGTTCAGTTGCCTCGTCAGAAAACTAGTGAGCTGCTCTGCTTTTGGTCTCCATGCCTGCTTTTCCAGCAGCAGCAGCAGAACTAGTCACATCAACCTGAAAAAGATACAGCAGGTAACATGGAGATGCTGGTCTTCTCCTCAAGTTTGCCTTTACATTTTACACTTTGTGCAGGTATTTATTGTGGCTTGGAAGAGGAACCGTGGCTATCTAAGAGGGGGTAGATACCAGGCTGTGACTTGCTTTTCTCTTTGAACATCATGCTGCTGAGATTAGAATCAGGACTTAAAAGAAGATACAAGAATAAGTAACGCTGTGATCTTTCAGAGGATGTTTTATTTTCATCTCTATTCCTTCCTTGCATGTATACAATGTGGGGAGACTTTGCTCCTTTGTACATCAGTGTTATTCTTCTGTCAGCTTTTTGGCATGCAAAATTAGGAAAGAAATTGTCCTAGCATTGAACTAGAGACCCAGGGACTGGGAAATACTCCTGCTCTCTACATGCAGCAGTACAAGGCTATTCTTCAACCTGAAGGGGCTATAGAAGGCAACACATTATGTTGGCAATTGTTGCAGTGAACGCTGCATCGTCTGGCAAGAGGCTCAGCTTGATGTGGACAAAAAGTGAATTTCTCCTTTGTGCCTGCATCCTTAGCTCCCTCGTGATGAAAATAGAACCTGCTTTAATCTTCCCGAGGCTGACGGAAAGATATCTTGCAGACTGCAAGTCAGCAGTTGCCCACACAATTGTTTGGCAAAATCTATTTTTAAAAGTCCATAAATTCCCCAACTAGACCAACTGGGATCTAACAAAAAAATATCGTCACTAATGTATTATCCTTTTAAAGAAAGACAGTACTCTCCCCTCTCTTGTGGAAAGCCTGCCTATTTTAAAATGTGAATGCAAAGTGCCTCTGGAAAGTCACGGCAGGCCAGATGCTGCCCCTCCACTCTTGCCTCAATAGTGCCTTGTAGACCCCATTATAGTCATGGGATTGAGATGTTCTCTCCCAGCAGGAAGGGTGCAGGAGTGAGGTGGTGAGGGACTGCCAGTGCCAAAGTCCCTGCAGCGACACCTCGGCAGATCGCATGTGAGTGACCTTCTTGGGCGTGCGTCAGCGGGGCTGGAAATACAAACTAGGAAATCAGGTTAAGCCTCTTCTCGGTTGCCGTTCCCCTGCGCATACCCTTCTTTCCTGCTCACTGGAGTGCGCTACATGGGAAGCTTTTGCTGACTGTGGAGTCCGCCTCATAATTTTTTTCCACTTATTAAAGTTACAGACTCAATGAGTTAAAATTGCCTGTCCCTGCCGCTGTTCAAAAAACCTGGGAGATTTAAGAGCACACTGTGCGCATGAGTCACCTACACTAAGTACCCTTTGAAAATACAGCCCTGGGCTTTGATGTACAGGCTTGTATTATTTTTCCAATATTTTAAATCATTCACAAGTGTTTTTCAGGCTGACCTGCTGGTCTTTTATGCTGAAAATTGTACATGTTACCCCAAGTGAATCTGTAGCACAGATGTTTATTTAACTCTCTAGCTTTACATGTAAGAATTTCATGTATGAAAGGGTTATTTGTGCATGAATGAGCTTGCACTCCAAATGTAAATTGTTTATGTAAATACCCAAATCTTACTGTAAATCTTCAGTGAGGAAGCCTCCTTTTTGAATTACAGTCCTCCACCCCCCAAAAAAACCCCTAAACCAAACAACCCGAAATGAGAAGTCATTATGATAGAATTACGGTTTTCAACTTGTATTATTACATGTGCCTACATTTAGATTCCCAAAGGGACCAATTTACTAAGTATTCTTGCAATAAATGGGATGCGGTAAGGAGAGCAACCCATATCTTTTCTTTTTTCTTTTTAAATTAAGAGTTGAATTTCATATGAATAATAGTAACACTGGAGTTCCAAGTGAGTGGGACTTTTTCCTAAACCTCTTATTAATTAGGCATTATCATAAAGCAAAATACCTGCATTAATTTGCCAAAGGGAGAATATAGATTGGTGTATTGCAGTACTCACAAACTTATTCTGGTGGTGCTGCAATGCACAAAACTTCTAATAAATTGGGGGAAATGATGAATTAGACAACAGGCAATTAATGCTAATCTTTCCTTTTGCAGGGGTACATTTTATGCTGGTGTTGTAAGAGCAGAATTATTAGCTCTTCTACTTTGCTTTCAGCCATACTGCATGCAGCATTCTCCAGGATGGTGTAGTAGTCTGTAAAATGCCTCCTCAAAACAATGCCTGTGGCTCATGAATGGCAAGAGGCTGAATTTGGGGGTGATCCTGTAGACAGCAGACAGAGTAAGACTGCTTGGCTGTTGTTGCCATCTCCTTTGTAAACGCCTAGTCTTCAGAATGAGAAGATGCTTTCAGAATAGGTTGCATTGTATTCTTGAGCAGCTCATTGTTGAGAGCCTGAAATTTGCATGGATGTGATTCATTTACTGAGGAAAAGAGCTAAACACTTACTAAAGCAAATGGCGATTTTTTATAAAGCTAATTATTCAAATTTTTCTTCATATATAATTAAAATTATGTTAAACTGTAACAGAAAAAAATAAAAAAACCCTATAATTTCTTGTGGTTATAATGGTGTCTGGTTAGCAAACTCTTATTCTTCTGAATACCCAGTGCATGTGATAGAGCATGGGACACATTCAGAGTATTTGTGAAAATCTCTTGATGCAGAGCTGACACATATCATAAAAATAAATAGCTTAATGTGTGTAGACATTGTGAATGAGGATTTAATTTTTTAAAGTCCCTATTGTTCCTGGTTTTAATTTTTGAGCTGTTTCATACTGGTATAGACCCAGGCATATGGGACACTATAATAATATTTAGGTAATGAATATTTGCAACTTTGGTTTAATTTCTATTGCCAGTTAATTTCAGTTGGCAGAAGAGAAGATATGCATATGTAAGTACTAGATTTTCTTTTCCTCCCTCCATTCCTCCTTCCCTCTCTCCCTTGCTTCAGTCCCCATTTCCTCCCCCATATCTCTCCCATCTCTCTCCCTTGGGTTTGAGGTACAAAATATTTAGTAAACAAATACTACTTCATTGTGTGTGTGTATGTAGCTGCAAGGTATAAAGGTACATAACTCCACGTGATCTAACACATCAGTGCTGAGTGGTAAAAGCCAGTGCTTCCTGACTTGTGAGACATGGGATTACCAGAAGAGAATAGCCACATTGTTAGGAGTGGAGGTTAAGGAGCTGGTTTAGCATATTGTCATGCTCTATCTTGAAATTAATTTTGAAACTAATTATAGTGCTTGCTTCTGCTATTACTTTTCTTACTTGTGAATCTGTCTGCATTTCTTGTGTGTGTTTATAGAGACATAAATTTATACAAGCATTTTTTCTTCTCCTGTCCCATCAAGCACATCCACCAAAAGCGAAGCCCCCATGCACTAGATGGAAGTGTCAATAAGCCAAAGGCATCTCTGGTTTCAGTAGCAGAAACAACAGCTATCCACATTTGGTTTTGTACCTTTATAGGCCACTGTAAAACAGTTGCTTGTGTTGTATTGTATGTTTGACATGAAGTGATTCAAGTATTGCTTTACTCTCATCACCCAGTGGTCACTGGACCATTCAGTGGGCACAGCAAATCATGCTCCTGGTCTAGCCCAAATGGTTGAGCTGGGCCTGGGGGATCCTGGTGTGGGCAGTAATAAGAGGAAATTGTAGCAGGCTGGAAGGAAAATCTAGATGAGTTTTCAGGTGATGTTACTTGGTTGCTGGAGTGCTAGCAGGTCTCTGAGTATATACAGGAAAATACAAAAGTTCTGTGCCTGTAAGTGCACACAAGTGCCCCATGGCATGTGGAGGTAATTTCCACCATCTTCAAGATGCTGGGGTATATCCACAGGTCTCAGCCATCATCCTGTTGGATTTTGATGTGCAAAGTCTAGTGGTGAGCTCCACATAGGACTGTGCCAGTTCCTACTGAGACAGTGGGAAGCCAAAAATGGCCCTTAGAAAGGAACCTTCTGTAAGCCCCTTAGACTGTAAGTCTCTCTGGGGAATATCCTGGTCATGAGCTTTTCAGTGAAGGAATAGGCAGATTTTGAAGGTATAAGAGGCAGACAGCCGATTAGGTCTCCCTAGATGAGTAGCTCTCCTCACAGTACATTGAAGTGACTGAGGGAGGAGAGTGGAGATTTCTGTAGCAAATCAGAGTTTCTCTGCCAGCAGCTAAATCCCATATGGGAGCATCAGCTGCAGTTCCAGACAGGAGTGAAGTCCTGTGGCTGCTGAAGAGATAGTGTTAGTTCCAGCCTTAAGATTGCTGAAACTCCCCACAGGGCTTTCCAACCAAGAATAAATCTGTTATTCACTGAAACAAACTGCTGAAGCTGGGTCTTCCCCATCTGCACAGTGCCCCTTTTTCCCCTGAACAGAAATAAGGCATATCTTGCCTTCCAGAGCACCTATGGTTAGTTTTTCTGAGCTTCACATATTCTTTTTATTATATTCTGCTCTGCAGAACTGCTCAGGAGATGGGGGACATTCCTTCCACCTGGATTTGCATACCTACCTATGGTAGGGTCCAGCATTGCTTGTTGAGTGTTCACCCCTAATGTTACTTCACATTTGTTAGCACTGTAATTTGTGCTGCATCTTAAAAATCACTGCAGTGCTCGCTGTGAAGGTGCCCCATAGACGTTGATACTGCAATTTTTAAGGAGCAAAGATCATGACGTTTTTAAATGTTCAATTTAGGATTCTGATCTAAAGCCAGAAGAAAAACCCAAAAAAAAACTAAGTTAAAGCAGGAATAGTTACATGCTAGAATAGCTGCAAATGGTAAATCATACACTTAGTTACATTTGATTGAGAGAGTTTATTGCTCATGTGAGCAAAATGTCTAGCCCCAGGCACTGTGCGGGTAGTTACTGCGCAAGCATACCACCTGCAGCCATGCCAGAATACTCAAACCCCCTGATACCACAGCATTTGCTGTCCTGAATAGGAATTGGAGGTCATGCCAGATTGCGTTGCAGTGCAGTGAAGTGGACTAGAAAGAGGCCACCCACCTCATTTGCACTTGTGCCTTACAGTAATTGGTGCTTGAATGTCAGTGGGTGGTGATAAAAGGCTAATTTACTAACCCCCAGTACTGTGCGCACCCCCTTTCTTCACGTGTCATAAAGACTGCAAGATTGCCCACTGTACTGAGGCCTCCATGTTATTTTTAGATCTTTTTTTTTTTTAATTACTATTATTATTTAATCTTGTATGCTCCAGTTGAGCTACATTAATGGATTTAGAATACAGCGTGATCTTAGGAGAATTCCACTACAATAGATAGATAGTTGGATGGACGGACAGACAGATGCAAGTTTAAAGCACAAGAGGATTTGCATATTTAGTTCTGCTTTACAGCCTCCTTTAGAGAGTGGGATTAATGATCTGCTAAATTATCACAGTTGAGAGTCTTCAGCATTAGTGTGAATGCATATCCTGCTAGAGCTAGTTTTACAACTTTTCCAGAGACATTTACAAATCTTACTGGGGGTGAGGAGAGACAGGAGGGGGGATATCTGGTCGTTGATAAAGCAGCTGGTGACTAAAGGAGAAAAATCAGAAAATCGTCCCTTTTCTGGCAGGTCTAAGAGCCTTTCCATCACCCACTGCATGCATTTACAGCGAGAGAAGGAAGAGTGTTCTCCAAGGACTGTTTGCTTTTTGAGTACCTGAAATGCTATGTTAAGCACTTAACTGCAAGTTGGCATAGAGAGATGTCTTTCAAAAACATTTATTTAGAAAGAAAAAAAAAAGCTCATGAAGGCAAGTGAACTTGAGATGCCTAGCACACCTTTTGGTCCCTGATTTTAAAGATTTTATAGAAGTGTGCTTGAGCAAAGTGTGCTGCAGAGGATCTGGGGCAAATGCCACTACTGACTGAGCCAGCACCAGCCTCATAAACTTCCCCTTGATCTAGCCATTAAAGGAAAGAACATTACTTGGCATATTTCTTGGTTACACATATTGCATTCTTTGGTCCCATTAAATAATAATGAATAATAAATGGCGTAGTTTGGAACAAAATTCTGCACAGCTCAGTAAGAGTAGAGGGCTAGCGTACCCTCTGCCTCTCCTATGAGTGCATCCCAGAGCCCTGCCTAGGGTTAGAGGTCTTAAAAAAAGCAGGGAGCCATTTCCAGCCATTTCAGTGTTGTGTAACATGGGTTTTGACATGTGTCAGTAGAAGAGAAAACACGCTTGGGCTGCAGGGAGGTAGGAAAAAAGGGTGCTGGTTCCTGATATGACACCAGGGAGTCTCCCCACAGCATCTGGTCTATACCATAGAGGTGATTCTTCACAAGAACAATGCAGGAACTGGGGCCATCTAATTTTAGAAAACAAATTTATGCTTCTAGATTTATCCCACTTAAGGACTAAAGAGCATGATTGTTTTCAGTTCTCTGTACAGTGAATAGAATGAGACAGGCATGTCCATCAAGGGATTCAGTTTTGACTGACTCAAGAGGTGCCAGCTTATGTCCACTGACTGTAGGCAACCCAGCCTCTGTATTCCTTCAGTGTAATAGCAAAGAGAGCAGGTATTAATGTAATACCCAAGAGACCCACAGGTGCCAGGGAAGGAATGTCTTTCTGTTATGCAGTTTTCCTCTCTTTGCTAAGGATGTCTTGCTGAGTGAGTGAGAGAGAGGGAGATCATCATTCTTGGCATGCTGGGACTTGATTCAGCCACCCCTTTATGTTGTCTTAAGGACAAGGTCTGGGTGAGCAGCCTCTGCAGCTGGCCTGAGCTGACTGCTGGCAGCCAAGTACCAAACACTTGCCTTTTTCTTCCTTTCATTTTGAATGCCCTGGCTTCACCAAGCTTTTTCAACACCATCCTTTTTGGCTTAATGGGAGGGCCATATGGGGATATGTCAGGTGCTCACTGACAGTTTAATGTTATAGAGATAAACATTTGCTGGACACTCATAATATTCAAAATCCAGATCTCCTCCTCAGAGGGCAAAACTTGCTGGTTTAGGAGGTACAGATGGAGTGTGCTGCAGTTTATAAGGACAGCAATAATTCAGGAAAATAAAATTAATTTTGTCACTATTTTTCCATTTTCTTTTAACTTCCTTCTAATGCTGTGTTTCTCTTTCATATTTTTGTTTTGCTGATTTTCCTTTTTTCCCCTTGAATTCTCTTAATTCACACAGTAGTCATTTTCGTCATTTCCTTTTCCTCTCCATGCCCTCTCCCCAGGCTGATGCACTTTATAAGCCTTGCACAGCTCTTCTCATCTCTTGGTGGTCCAGCTGTTCCCATTGCCTTCTCTGAAGAGCTGTGTGTCCAGGCTGGCAGCTGACAGTTTTCCCATATTGCGAGGTGCACCCTAGTAGAGCCCAAGAGTAGGACATGAGTGGTCTTGTACCACTGGAGCTCTGGCAGGATAACTTTATACTTGTCAAGAAGGATGTCTTAACATCTCTTGTAGCTCTGCAACAGATTTCGCTTCAGCTTTTGTTTAAACAGGTTATTTGTACCACTTCCTTGGTATGCTCAGTACCAGCTCATAGCCTGCTGCTGGACTGGACTTAATGTTATTAATTATTTGTATTTATTTAGCATCCTGGAACACTAAAGCACCATTGTGCAGGAAACTTTGCACCCACAAGCAGAAAAGGCAGTGCCTTTACTTCAAAAAGAAAACGGCAGACAGCTATATGGGGAGTTCATATTGGCTCCCCCTGAGCTGACCTGGCCTCTAAGTGGTGGGTACAGGTGTGGTTCATAGGATACAGAAGAGGTTGTTTTTGTTCTCTGGGACTGGCCATGGGCACTTTGTCAGTGGGTTCAGCATAACGTAGGCATTTACAGCTGGAGCTCTTGACTTTTCCTTACATTTTCATTGGTTTTGCCATCTCTCAAGACCCACAACAACCAGTTCTGTCCCTTTTTAAAAGCTTGATCTCTCACTACAATTTCTCTAGTATTTCCTTCCCTTCCTTTGGCTACCGCAGTTTGCCCACCGCAGTTTGCCCATTTTTGCCCTTCCTGCTGCAGATACTTCCAGCTGTGCCACCTTTCCCTATGGTACCCACTCCCCTCCTGCTCCCCAGCTAGAGTCCCTCCTGCTGCCTCACCTCTCCCCTGTCTCTCTGCTCTTCCACTTTGCCCAGGGTAGCTCATGCCTCCCTGCAGCACCGGAGGCAGGGAAAAGCCAGGAAGCGCTGGTCAAATAAAGGAAAAATCAAGTCGCATGCCCCCTGCCAGAAGTGCTTCCCTCACCCTGGAGCCAGCTTATGAAGAATGCGGGGGGATCTCTATGGGGTGCCCCAGCAGCCGAACCTGCCCTCTGCAGAGAGTGGGCCAAGAGGTGCTGGTGGAGCAGGAGGTTTTCCACTGCGGATGCAGGGAAGCAGCCTGTAACACCAGCGCACCTTGTGCTGGCGTAAAACTATCTAAGCCAAAGTTCAGGTGAAGGGCAGCCATGTAGCCAGAAAGTCATGTGGCTCTCATGTTGGTTAGTATGTCACTTTGAACAGCTCTTATCTGATATTATTATGACTAACCTGGTGCTGACAGCATGGAACAGATTACAGGAGCCATGTGATGATTATTTAAGGCATCACTGAGTGTAACACATGGCTAATATTAACCCACTCTTCTCAGGGCAGCTCTGTCGCTGTGAGCAGCACCCGCAGCAGTGCCCAGCCCGGCCCGACCTGGCCTGGCAGTGCTTGTCACTGAGCTTACCTCAGGTGTCATATTTCAGACCAGACTGGTTTTTAATCATTCTTCTGCTTTAATGTGGCCTTCCAGTTCGGAGCAGTTCTGAGTGCTTTTGTTTCTTGTTTGATTTTCGTCTCCTTTCTTTAAAAAAAAATAAATAAGGGCTCAGTTGTGACAGGTGCCCGTATTTTGTATTTCCTGTGGCAGCACGTGCCAATAAAATTCAGGAGCCCTTTTGTTTTGTTATGGTTGATCTTTAAAGTTATTGAGAACGACGCTGAAGTCATAGCTGGCAAAATAGACCACACTGTTCTACATAAATGTCAGCAGTGCCAAGGCGATACTTTCCACGAGGTAACGATTCGCGTGATGACGGGGAGGGCGAGGCAAGCACACATATTGTACCCTTTAAACAGGCTGACACCTGCACGAGGCATTTCGAGAACAATGCCAAAAATGCAGTGTCTTATAAAGTGTGACAGTGGCCCTGACTGTTAAAACACTTTTGACAGATGTGTTAAATGCTCTGGGTGAGGATACAGAGAAACAAGCTCCAAGCTCGTGCTCCCAGTGGAGTGTGGTGTGCCGGCCCCAGGGCATGCTGAGGGGGCCGGGGCCATGGCAGATCTCTTTGTGGCAGGTAAAGTTCAAGGTGTGTAAATTCCACACCTCATGGTCACGAGTAGCTTTACTCATGTAGTAACATGGACAGTAACGTTACACCAGCTGGAGTGCTACTGGAGCTGGAGTTGCTGGAGCTGGCAGGATGGGGGCTGTGGCTGGTCTCACACCGGCTCACCCGCTCACTCTCCCCTCAGAGGAGCCCTGAGCCCCACTGACAGCATCCACTGGAGCAGGGTGACAGAAAGTTTAGGCTTTGGGATTGGCTTCCCTTTGCACAAAGGAATATGAAATCAGCATTATTGGAGCTGTGAAAGCCTTTCCCAGGGCTCTGAAGCCAAAGGAGGTTTGGTCACTGGCTTGATCAGGAATCAGGAGGAAGCTCAACAGAAAGGTGTTGTGTGAAAGAGAAGCTGTGTCCCTCCTCTGGCTCTATACTAGCGACCTCAGCCTCAAGAAAAACAGATGAGGAAGAAAGGCTGAGAAAGTCTGGAGCAGGAACACAGTTGGTGTGAACCCTTCCCTCCATTATAAACTCTGGTCCAAACCCAACTGCCATCACAAGGATTAAGGATTACAAAATGGTTGAGGCTAATTACTAGTGAGACTCGAAAGGCCCAGAAGCTTTAGGAAAGGGCTCAAAAATCCCTCAGATGGGTCACTGAGCAGTCTTTGTTTAAATTAAAAAAAATGAGGGAAACAAAAGAGAAACAAACCCCCCTTGGTTCTACTGACAGTGCATGGACAATTGAGTATGTTAGCAGAGAGCATCCATGTGGGATTTGTACTGCTTCAGGGGGAGAAACTGCAAAAGCTCAAGGATGTATATGCTGGTGTGGGGCTTTGCTTCGTCCTCCAGCAGACTGCGAAAGGTAGAGGTGCTGGGGTAGGAAACAAGAGAAAACTGACTGAACTGCATAATGGTAACACTTGTAGTAACAGCAGTAGTAATGATTCCCTGCGAGCTTTGGTCAGCACTGGAGCCCAGCCCTCAATGTGCTCAGGCTTGCTGGTCAGTTCACCCTGCCTACGTGTATCACAGTTGCTCCGTCTGTAAAACACAACTGATAAACTGTGTGATGAGCTCAGATCATCACTATTTTGCATTGTTTGGAGATCCTTGATTAGAAAGTGCATGGAAGGCCAATCCATTACTTTATTCTTTTCTTGAACTGAATTACGTTTGGAAAAAAACTTGTTTTCTGAAGAGGCTCTATGAAATGTTTGTCCTAATGCTCATTTATCGTGAGTGGCACTGATGGAACGGGTGCTGGTGTGAAGCAGATGTATCTGTGTAATAGTTTACTTTGATAGCTCCTTTAAGAGGCTTCATAATCTTTATATTTTACCATTGGGTTTGGAATTTTATGCTCCTTTAACAGGTGTGTTACTTTGATCAGATGTTTTCATTTTAAACCATTGACTTATGAGCACATGGCCTGCAGGGATTGATGCGCAGCAATTTGATTCCTTTAAAAAGATTTATTCTTATATTCTCTTTTTATTTAGTGTAGGAGTTCACTAGAAAACATAAATGATTGATAATGGCAGTTCATGAGTAAAAATGAAAGTGTCCCACAATTAAAACCTTTGTTTCCTTTAGTTTAAAAGGACATCTGTAGAAAGAAAGTAAAGATGGGAATACATGTAGAAAATTCCAATCTGAAATCAGACAGCGTTTAGTTTTCCGGGTTAACATTTAACAAAACCAGCTTTTTAAACATTCTTTCTCCATTCAGCAGCCACTATTGTTCTTGCACTCTTTTATCGTTCAAAGAGTTCAAACTATTTGAAAAGGATGTGTACAAAGATTACCTTAAAATGACTCATTTTAAAAGCTCCCTACCTGATGAATTTGTCCTATTGGAACCAACATCCATTTTAACTGAATCCACTAAAAAAGCTCAGTCTGTTCAGCCTGTGAGATCGAATGCAGCAGCAGAGTCCTGCCATGAAAATAGCTTGTGTAATCAGTGGAATATAAATGGCAACAGCATCTTGTACTCCCTTTTATGATGGTGGAAAGAGAAGGAATTCAGTGGGCAGCCATATGATCAGGTCCTGCATGACTGAGAAGCTCACATTTTTGCACTGCACTGTGGCACAGGATCTCATGCAGCCAAGAGGAGGTAAATTGTTCCTGTGCCTTGTGACCAGAATCTGTGTCTGGAGGAAGAAGCAGAATAAAGGACCATTATTTCAGAAAGGCATTAGAAATCTGTGTGACTGCTGGAAGCATTGATTAACAAAATATTTTCTCACAATGGCTAGCATCCTTCCGAAAATAAGAGTGGGGAAGCTGCCTGAAGTAAAAAAAAACCCTGCATATAAGTCTGGGCAGCTTATAGTTTTAAAGCACTGCCTGTGCCAACAGGAGAGGCAAGGACATGACAATTGCTGAAGGTTTAATACAAAGATAAATTTAAAGCAGCTTTATTCTGTGTATGAGCCTTCTGCATGAATGCATGATTTGTGTTGGTGCCAATGTGGGTGGCATTCATTAGATTGGTTTTAGACCAGTTTGTGTTGCTTCATGAAATGAGTGTGATGGGGTCAGGTCAGTTCTCTCTGCATGATAATCCACATCATAAAGGTACTGTAAATGATTCAGCATGGTTTAGTATTATTTTCAGCCAGTGCCCAGGAGAGGCCAGGAATGAGCTAGCATTAAGAATGAATTGTCCATGCTTCCTACTCTTATGTAACTGTGGGTTCAAGTCACAGGGAAGTACATCAGGAAAAAAAGTGCAGCCTCTTAGATTACTATAGATTACTTGTCTTCCTTAAGGAAAGGTTGTGAACCAGGGTGGAGGGATTAGGCATGGGCTACAAATGCATTTGGTTTTCAGAAAGCGCATCGGAGCTTCTCAGAGAAAATGAGTTGCCAGGAATTCTAGGAAAGGTGATGAATACTCTCTGCTTCCAACAGTGATCAGGGATGTTTCCTCCATTTTTGTAAGCACTTGGCATGTTGAGTTTGCACTTTTTATTTCTAAGGCGAGTGTTAATTTAAAGCCAACAATTCAGTTGCAGGCAGATTATTGTTGTAGTTGGTAGCCACTGTGATTTTTTTACTGCTTGGTTTCTCTTTGGTCTCTTACTAAGTCACCTTTACAACATTAATTTCATAAAATTGTTGTTTGAGGCCATACCAAACTACCATTTTATTCTGTTGTCATCCTCAAAAGGGTCTGAATAAGTTCCTGATGTAGATAGCTATGTAGTTTTTGAAGTGATTATAGAAGGCTACAAAAAGGCAGACTGGGATTCAGGATTTCAGAAAGGAACAGACCAGAAGGAAAGAGAGAAAATGCACAAAAAGAAGAAACTGTCATTCCTAATTGTCTTAAGTTTCATTTAGGCTGGGCTGATGGCTTATGGTTGCTCCATTTTGTTTTGTAAAAAAAAAACCCCATAATTACTGTGGAGTTTTACTTATGGACCAGGAAAAAAAAGAAAAGAAGCAGCTCTGCTGTTCAGACTTGGCTAGAGAGTCCAGCCAAGAACAGAGAGAAACACTGCCAAACACTTCTCCATTGAAGAGTTTTCTTGAAGCTTTAAGCGGGGAAGACCAGAGTATTGCAGAGAAAATTGCTAATTCCTGCTCAGGGCACTACTCGCTTCCTTGCACTTAGGACCATCCTGCAGACATGGGCTGGGTGTCTGTCAAACTGAGGCTGGGTTCAGTGGCTCTGTTTTGAGTGCTACCTATGCACAGGGACCATTTGACTTGGGACTGAGATAAGCAGTATCTGCTGGATTTTCTACATGTATTTTTAGGAGTTTTAAAACTTGGTGTTCCGCATTGCTGCGAATGGACTGTTTCAGCCTGTCCCTGGGCAGTAGGAGATCCCACGTGGGAAGCTCAGTGGTGTTCATGTTACGATCTCATGACAGAGCTTACACTATCAGCTATAATGTCATACCAGTACAGGCCCCATACTTGGGCTGTTCTTGCTAGAAATGTCAGTATCTTTTTTTTTTTCCTCATTCTTCAGCAGTTACATTCTCCTTCCAAGTACAGATACCATTCTTTACTCACAGGCTTTTCTCTCCTTTAGGACTGTGCAATCCCCATTATTTTAGAGGAGTCTGTGTCCTAAAAGAGGAGAAAAAAATGTTTATTTCTGGTTTGGGTCTCTTTTTTGCTTTTATATATAAAGAAATGCCTTAAAAAACCCATGGAAATGGAGTTCATTATGTTAATCCCATCTCTAAAAAAGGCTGCTGTGCTGCAGGCCTTTGTTGTCAATAAAATGTCAAGCAGTGGCATGTACAGCATGTAGTGCAGGATTCAAAATGCATCAGCTGTAGGACTGTGCTGTGTTTTCTACACAAGAGCTGAGAAATATGGGAGGGATTAATATCAGGTGCAAGCCCAAGTGTTAATACCATAAACCAAAGTGAAAAAAAACCACCTTAAAAAGAGTTTTCTTCAGCATATTTGTAAAGACTGGTTGTCATTCTTCAGACTTTGAAAGACATGTGTTTACATTTCATAGTTTACCCCTAGATTACCAGGGAAGTTGGTGTTCTACTTTGCTTTCTTAAAGGGGCAATATCTTCCTGGGTGTTAATGACAGCATACAGCCTAGAAGGTTCAAAGAAGGGCAAAACCTAAAAAAATTGGGACCTTTTGGTCCTCTAATGTAGTTATAGCCATTAATTTAT
The DNA here is from genome assembly GCF_963264785.1 of Psittacula echo. Taxonomy (NCBI): domain Eukaryota; kingdom Metazoa; phylum Chordata; class Aves; order Psittaciformes; family Psittacidae; genus Psittacula; species Psittacula echo. Next base: position 19,179,622 of record NC_137735.1, on the reverse strand, counting down.
AATACGGGATCAGGTAAAACACCACAAAGCAAATTGCCTTGTTAATATCAAGAAGAGGGATTTTTCTTCAGCACTGACCCATTTTACGAAATTGTGGATTTTGTGTTATAAAGGACCTGATGCTTTTTTAGGACAGCTGTAACCAGTTTGGAGGTCTCCGCTCCTGTTGTGGGCATGCCTGGGAAGAATTAATAATATGACCCTCACCAGCAGAGAACAACAGGGAAAATATTACTTTCCTGGAGATGTGTTTTTATAGGTGTAATACAGAGACTAAAGCACAGCACCATTTTTCATTCTCCTAAGCACTAAACCCAGGAAACTTGCCAGAGCCTCGTCATGGGGTAAGGAGGGTAATGACTGTAAGCAGGTAAACTACTCCTGCCCTAACTCTGACATAAGTATCACACATTGTTTCTTAGACATAGTCTTCTGAAAATGTTCCTATTTATTGGAAAAGTATCACCATCTTTTCTTCCCACACAGCACTGACACAGTGCCAGCCACTGGTATGCATTAATACTAGATCTACATAATGGGCACAGTTTCCACTGATTTTCAGGAAAAACTAAATATATTGGAATAAGGACTGGCCATACTATGCTAGTAAAACTTTTAAGACCAGTGGTTTAGTTTAGGACATAAGAGGGATGAGAGTTGTCTTGTGGAAGTTAGAGGGATGAGGGATGATGGTTGTCATTTCAGGTCAGGTAGGAAGGTCTAGCTTAATCCATGTGTATAGCATTTTCATTTCCATGTCACTTTCACACTGACTTCAGCAACTGGATGGCAGAAGAAAGAGACTTATTACTGTTATTACTGGATACTTGTGAGCCTCTGTGTCCTTCCCACTGTATTCACCTGGACCGAGCTTTGCCATCTGTCTGCACAGGGGCCAGGCACTCTGCTGTGCAACTCCATCCACCTCTCCCTGGAGCAGCTTTCTTAGGTTTCACATAATTACGGTTGATATCTCTCAAAAAATGTTGCACGTTATGTTTTATGTTCCTTTTTGACACCTCGTGACGGGGTTTCTTTCAGCAAATCACCATGTGCAAGATGTGGAAAGATTGCAGCTGTAAAGTTAATTTCATTTGTATTTAGCCAGGTGTGGGTATTAAGAAACAACCAAAATCTGGCATCATAAATCCTTTTCCAGGACCAAAAAAATGCTACTATCGGCATCAGGGTTTCTGTTGTCTTCCAGGCTCTTTTTGTTTTTTCACTGAACATGCTGTTGCTGCCAGGTTCCTCACAGCCATTCTCATTTTGTCTGCTGCTGTTTTGTGTGCTGATTCAGTAGCTAGAGGAGTATACCCTCCCTCCGTCCCTCTTTTCTTCCCTTTTTCTCTCCTTCCTTGTCCTCTTTCTCCAATATGGGGGCAGACAACCAGAAAAATACTTCCGTCAGCACATAAAGAGGTTGCACTTGCAACCAGCTCTGCATCTACTGATTCTGTGACAGTGTTTTATCAAACCTCTTTTTTTTTTTTTTTCACTGTGGGGGCATCTCTTTTATGTGTAATATCAACAGGGACACTGTCTTTATGTCCAGATTGAGGATGTTACAGGTAGCTCCAAGACAACCTGCAACTCCAGAAAAGTAATTTTCTACTCAGAGGAGGATCTGTGTTTCGCACAATGAGCCAGGGCTGTTGACAGGGCTTCGGTGGGTGGTGTGGTCTGCTGGGCTAAGTTTGGCAATAGCACAGGACTTTCTAAGAGTAGGTATAAGGATGAAGAGGTGCTACTGTTGCAAAGAGCCCTTGTGACTCTACTGACATTTCTACTTGGAAGAATCCCATTTTTAAGGGTGAGAAAGAGTTTAGTTTGTCTGCTTGGCCCTCTGTGCTATGTTCCTAGCTCACACTAATGCCAGTCGTATCAGATCATTCTAATAATAAATGTGACAGCTCTGAAAATCTGGATTTTTAAATCTTGAGGGTTTTTTTTATTTTTTTTTTTTATGTGATATATTGCAACTTCAAACCAAAAGAAGTTACTAGTAGGCTTAACCAGGTTCCAGGGCAGTACTTCAGCCACAAAAGCACCTAGTCTGCACCTGGATTTGAGCCAGGGAGTACATCTGCTATATATCTCTGAGAGTAAAACAAAAGTATCCTGTGCTGTGAGATTGGTATCAGCAGGGTCCCCTGTTTCCAGCCATGCACATTTGCTCTAAGTCATGAAATTAATTAATGGAGAAAATTTCTTGTAAAATAGAGCAGCAGTTCTGATTTACATGACTTCTGTGTATTTGCAAGTATTTTTCCGCCTATGGCTATAGATGTATTAACAGGTTTTGTTCTGATAGATGAACCAACACTCATGTATTAAGCAGCGATCTCAGGGATCCAGTCTCTGCAATAACTTTGGCATTCCTTCCTGTTTATTTGCACCGATCCAGATGCCCCCCTTCTCTGTGCTGTCTCTCCCCCAGCTTAGCTACTAAGCAACCTCTTGGTCGCTGCAGTGAATCAGCACTTCTGTCAGGCTCGTTTCTCCCGTACGCTGCCTCGGAGCATGACGCCGGCGCGGCGCTCAGACCCCGCGTCGTCTCCTTCGCCACCGAAGGAGCAGGGCTCAGCCCCTAAGGCAGTTTTCCTGCAGGTCTACGAAATAGCAAATAATAGATTAAAAAGTTGCACTGGCTTTTACTTCCTTTTAGGAGGAGCAGCTTTTTGGTGGTGGTGATCCAGAGGGTATTTGCAGCCCCGTTTAAAGCACGGTGTGGCATTCAGATAGTTTGTAATATGTGTAAGCAATATACTAAAGAAACAAAAGAAACTGAAACTAGACTCACTGCACTTGGAAAATATGGACCTTGTAAGATTCACAGATTTTTGAAAATCTTGAGAAGCTCTCTGAAAGAACTGCAGAAAATAAGCAAAATCCCAATTAACACATGAGCTCTCTCCCCTCTCCAAGCTTCTTTGCAAATCCCTTTTTAGGTCATGCTACCTACAAAAGAAAGGAAGAGAAGGAAGTTCTTGTATTTATTTCACTACAAGGAAGATTTTCAAACCCAAGAAGGTCCCTCACTTCAGGGTAACAACCACCTCACCACCCACCCCTGCGCCAGAATATACTCTCTCTGCCTTTGGGAATGTTCCCCGCATTATTTGTATCTTCTTCAGTCTGGAAATACAGAGCAAGAGGGTATTTGCAAATCCTTTGCTTGGGATGAATAATACTTGAAACCACAGCTAATTCACTGAGCTAGTTGGTGAATAAGGTGTTACTGAATTAAGGGCTCACAGGAAAAGGTAAATCCTGCTTCCTTGGAAACTGTGGTAAGGCTGTTGTGGATGGGGTTGTAAAAGGGCAGGATCAGGCTCTGTGTCAGTTTTGAATAAATTTTTCTTAAATGGTAAGGGAAATAAAAATAATTTACTTCCAAAAAAAGTTTTCTCATAACTAGTACAGTAGCAATATGTAGCAGGATTCAGAGGTCCTGAGTTTATTGTTGTTGTTTTATCCTTGACTAGTTTTTTCTCCTCTTATTTTCAAATCTGAACTTGGAACTTGGCTTAGATCCTTTGTGTGTGTATTCATCTGTGGTTCTGTAGGCATTGTTTTCCTTAGCTTCCATTGATGCAAACAGTTAAATAACTGAGGGAACTGGAACCATGTAGTATTACTCCTCTTCATCAGACAGTTGGCACTTTGCAGGCCTAATACGCAATATGTTGATTAGTGCTTTTGTTACATTAAGGAGTTTATTTTTACCATACGCTAGACCTACTGTAGATTAGTCTTCTGCATGCAGTTCATTTGATGTCTTGGGTGTGGTTTTCAAAGTGATGTCAACCTTGCTTGGGAACTCAGTCCTGCAGAAAATCACTACACCATTTATGCGTGCAATGCCTGTCATCTCAAGTAAGACACTGTGGGCCTCCAGAGTTGAAAACATGAGCTCCTAGTCTTGGCTCTGAAGTGCCAAAGGTCCCTGGGTAGTCTTGCCTCCCTCTGTAGGTCATGCATAGATTGCCCCACAGTATACATTGATCAGTGGAGTGCTGGACACCTCAGAGGGCATTCACATGTGCCCATTTCATACCTTGTATGCTGGTGTGTTCTTGCTTCTGCTGTGCAGGATGTTGTATGAAAGAATGAGTGCAGGTGTTGGCCCATGGAAGGTTGTGTGAATATAAATGGAGTCTGTATTTTCAAAAAGTGGGCCATTGTCTTGGGGATTAAAGGGAAACTTGATCATCCGGTTATTGCCTGCAACTGCATAGCCTGTGAATACACCAAGTATCCACATTTAGTGATGAGTTTGTGTTTTTTTATGGTGATGGTTATGGAGAGGATTATTTTTTTTTTCTATTTACTTTATTAAGCCAATTAGAAATGTTCAAGACTAGGAGGTATTTTTGTAGGTCTTATGATCCCATTAGTTGAACAGAGAGGTAAGTGAAGAAAGAAAGCAGACCACAGGATAAACTATGTAAATAAAATACAGAACTTTTGGTCTGCTAGCACCTTGCTGAGCAGTCTGATTATTGACTACCCAGCCTGTTCTGCTGATACAACCAACATAAATTCAACTTTGCTGTTTCTTTACCAATGCTAATGCCAAAGAACAAGAGGAGCTCTAGAAAAGGAGAGTAAGATTCAATTCTGGTTCATGAATCACATATTGAATTGTCAGGAAAGGAACAAATTCTGCCCCAATTGCCACTATAACTATGATAGGTTGTACTCGTGTGCCTCAGGGCAGAATATGGTCTGAAATGAAATAGATGAGGTCAAAATCTGTTTTCATTGATCACAGAGAAGGCAGTGAAGCTGTAGAAGCAAATGTGACAGCAAAATACTGTCAGCAAGGCCATTCCTCTTGCCGGTGATGCATCACAGCAGAAAGAAGGCTGTTTGATTTTCAACCTCCATGATGTGTTGGTCGGGTTGATAAAAAATATAATCTTTCTCTAAGCAAGCAAATTGAACTGAAAGTAAGACACAGTGAATGACACTGAATTGCAAGATGCCATTTATATAAAAAAGTCTTTTTGCATGGGAAAAAAAGGCATTTTGGTTTTGTTGGGGAAAGTATTAATTTTTTATTATTATTATTTTTACTTGTATTTTTAGGATCTTGCAAAAGGGAGACCAAAAGGAATGTGATTCCTGGAATAATCTTTTATTCCATCGTATATTCTGCAGCCCATTCCATAAAGATGGCAGTAATAAAAAAGCAAGGGACACAATATGAGAAACAACTTTCATTCTGTTAGGGCTTTATAGAACAGATACTGAAGCAGCAAAGAACTGAAAGTGGTTTCTGAGAAGTGTTGACCTCCTTTCGTGCCACTTACTGTGAATTAAAGCTGTGAGTGAGAACTAGTTTGGGCATGTGGTACAGCACTTACAGCAACTGCTGCCAAGGAACAAGATTTGTGTTTCTAAGGAAATGCAACAAAAGAAAATGGTTTAAGAGGCAGTGACTGTCACTGTGTTAAAAAAAAAGTATCTATGTACAGATAGGAAAGAAAGGCCAAATTGGGTTATTCTATAACGCAGGTTAGCGTGTCTGTGAATTCTTGTAATGTGAGATTCAAAATCAAACGACCATGGATCATGCAGGGTTTAGCATATCTCTCATGGAGTTTACAAAGTTGAGCTAGCTAAAAGCAGTTGTGACCTCCTCTGAGCCTGTGATTGACTGTTGTTTGTCATTCTTTTAGGCATTATTGGCAAGAATGACCTGCTATAGGAAAGGGATACATTTAGAGCAAGGAAACTGGGGTTTTGTGGCTTCTTGGAACTCCATTCTTAGCAAACCAAAAGGAAAAAATCTTCAGCACATCTAAACCAAGGCTGCCAAATGGTATCACTTACCACTACCTTTAGTGTTATAAATATCTTAGGACATGACATCCAATCACTGATTTGTAGCAAAGACATTATGAGAATTGTTCATGCACTGAAGTTTCATTAAAGGATGAAAACCATAGCAAAACACCAAGGAAAAATATTGCTATATTTATACACAGTGTCTTAAATGGTTTTTTTCCTCTCCTGGGTTGGAAAGGGAACCACCTGTCCCCTTTGCTGATGTCAGACTGCTCCCTGGAGACACAGTGCTGTTGGAAAGCACATGATATTGTACATATTTATGCCAAGCTCGTATCTGATTGAGATTGGGCTACAAGACCCGTGAGTTCACAAGTTTCTTCATCATACTCTCATGCATTAAACATGTGTTTGAACTCTGGCTTGAAAGCTGTGTGATCTTATGATAGACGTATTTATGTAATAGTTAAATGAATGATCATGTGCTCTCCAGCTCCTTTTCCATGCAAATGCAAAGGAAATTGAATATTATAATATTTCAGTGAGATGTCCTCAATAACAAATTACTGTTTAAAATAACTAATATTTGTGTGTATATCAACTGCCTAGCAGTTATTTTTGTCTGCTATTTGCATGATATGGAAAAGAGTTTTTCTAGCAAACGTTTTAAGCTACTTGGTGCTGCTTTCCTTTTGGAATGATCACAAGGGTGCACATTTAGGGACGTATTTTCCATCTGTTTTTTGAAGCTGGCAAAGCACATAATTTGGAATAGAAAAGAAGTCTGAAAGTACCCATATTTGAATTAGTATGTGTTTGAGCCATTCTAGGAATTCATACTCTGTAGCAATTGGTAAAAGTGAAGGACTGTATTGTGCCCTTGGATGCAGTATCCAGGCAGTGCTCACAGCAGGTGGGAGCCCTGTGTGCACGCCCAGGGGCAACACCAGGGCCCCTGAGAGCTTTACTGCTCTGTTAGCGAGGCAGAACCTGAGATAATCAGGAGGGCTCTGTGATCCCCAGCTGTTCAGTGTGGTCCTGGGGTATGCGCTTTTGTTTGAGATGAATCAGAGTGCTTGTGCATCTCTTCGTACAGCCTTGAGAGAAGTGCTTGTCAGAGGGATCCACTGAAGTCTTCTGTCCCCTGCAGCGGTGGCCTGGGGCTGCCAGTGCCCCAGGCTGTGGGCTTGCTCAAGCGTCCTTTTGAATTTACATGAACGGGGGATCTTTGTAAGCCGAGTCAAGCTTTGCTATGGCTTTATGACCCATCTGTGGCTTGAGGCCTGAGCTTCCATGCAGAGCAGTGCTGCCATAATGGTGCTTTTTTTGCAGTGGGGATCTTTACCCAGTATGCCATAGCTCACCTACACTGCTCATCCAGAAGTATCACCTTAACTCCTTATGCCAGCTCATCCTTTTGATGGGACTGCTTGTTGTACGTGATGAATAAGGATGACAGAATCTGGTCTTATTGCTCTGGCAGTGGTTGGATCAAGCTGGACATGGTTCACTGCAATAATTTCTTGTAGATGGGAATGTGAAATGCACCAAAATATTTGGGGGACACTTGTACTCCTGGGAATTGATGGGACTGCAAGCAGCTGGAATTAAAAGGTTCCAAGAAATGTGAACTGCCCCTCAGCCTTGCTGCAAAACCTCTAACTATGTGGAGTAGGGTAGATTTTGAGACATTTTGGTTTATAGTATGCCTGGGATGTCAGGTACCCGTGAGAAAAGAACTGCATTTTTTTTTGCTGTGGTGTAGAGTAGGATGGCCACACAACAGCTGTTGAGCTGCTTGTATCTCCAGTATGCTTGTATGCAGTTCGAGCACAAATTCCTGGGTTGCTAATCACTAACAACTGGATTTTTTTGGCTGGGGGCTGGTAGGTCCCAGTGGAAGACTCATTACCAGTGGATGTTGCTGAAGGCAGCACTGCTGGGTCACCATGGTTGGTTTATTGCCAATGTATGCGCAATTCATGTTGTTATAGAGGGAGCTGTTGGTATTTCATTCTCCAAAATCTCCTTCCTTTTGGTTGGTTGGTTGGGTTTTTTTGGTTGGTTGGTTGGTTTTGTTGGTTGGTTGGTTTTTTGTTTTTTTTGTTTGGTTGGTTGGTTTAGTTTAGGATATGTGATCATATTTAGTGTAGTTCTTGACTCTATGCTATGGATTTTTTTTAAGTGGAGACTGAAGGGTAAGGAAAAACTGGCCATCCCTATCCTAGAGACAGAAGTTATAGCTAGAAATGAATTTTTGGATCATCTGTTTCATCCTCATGTGCTAGCACCATTTTTGTTTTTTGCATACTAAAGCACACAGTGTTGTAATATATGATTGATATTAATTAGGTTTCCGCAAAGTACTGCACTTCTCAACTTGAACTGAACCAGAAATAAATATATTGCCATATATTAACATTTTATTAGTTGAGAAGAATAGGATGAAGGCACCTATGCAAAATCCAAAGTATGAGCTTCAGATTGAATTAATGCCAGCAGCGCCTTGAGATTAATTTGGTAACTATGGGTACAGAATAAGAAATAGCATACCGTAATGTAACTGTGTTTACTGATTCATTTCTGGCATTAAAAACTAAAACCACATTATATATGCAACAATGGTGCTTTCTTCCTTGGAAGAAGAAGGTGGGTACATTTTAGTAATTAAAGTGAATGTTGCCCTCTGAGAAGTGCCAGTACTCTACTGGAAGACAAGCTGCTATTGTTTTTCAGGATCTGCCCCATCACAAGTAGCAGAACTGCAATATACCAAAAGTGACCTAAAACCTAGAGAAAAGACTGTCACCCTGGGAAGCTTCCAGTCTTCTACAGCTTCTCATTAATTATCTCTTGTAACATGGTAACATCTGTTTCATGTACCATTCTGCTGTATTGGTCAAATACCAGTTTGCTATCCTCATGCCACTTGGTAGCTCATCAGTATGTAGGAGAGGAAACAAGTTTTGCATCTTAAGATGTTGAAAGCTGGGTAGTAATAAAATAATGCAGTGGAAATACCATATATTCAGAAAGCAATTATTTTAAGGGGTTTCAGTTTTGACACGGCTAGATTAAGTATGAAGCTTTTTGGGTTTTATATTTCCTGTCAAGAATGTTGTTAAATACTGATACCACCTCCTAAGAGAACAACTTTTAAATACCAAAATGAAAAGGATAAGCATTAAATATTTTGGTAGATATATTGTGCCATAATGTCTACTGCCTTGTTCTTAATACAAAGCACAGTAGGGCTTAATTAAAAAGTGATTGTACGATCTATCACAAACCTGCATTAGGGATATGGATGCCAAGAAAATTAAGTTGAATAGGTGGTGATAATGAAATCAATATTTTATTGAATAGTTTTTATTCCTATGCCTTTGTTTGCTGTTCTTGCCTCCCTGTCAGCAGGTAAGACATTTTCCATCCAAAATTCTTTGAAAGAGCTCATTTAGTCTGTTGCTGCTTTGTTTCATTGTTTGATCAGCGTAACTTATTTTGTTCAGTTTCTGTCAGAGTAAAATGCCTTCATAAACTTTTGACTCCTTCAGAGCAGAGTTTGACAGTAAACAAAGAAAAGCAAGTCCTTTCGAGCTGGTTCCTGCTAGGAGTAGCTAGCTAGCAGCTAGGTACAAGGGTGATTTTCTATTTCGTGTAAGCAAAAGTCACAGTCACTCAAAGCCTCCAGGGCAGCCCCACAACCTGGTTTAGTACAGATTTCTCCTGTTCCAGCTACTGCTGTGGCTTCAGGACCTGCTAAGCAGAGTTTTCAGCAGTAGAGAACATGAAAATATATTCACTGAAACATAATACACAGTGAAGAATATATACAATAAAAGTAAGTATTTGTACAGCCTGGGCCAAAATCACCCTTGTTTTAACTTTATCAACTTAAATGCTATTGAATTTTCAGGTACCACTGACCTGAAGTTGCTGGGATTGTGCTTGGGATGAATTTGACCTATGCTGTTAAGGCCAAGCAGAATCACAATTTAGAAAGCGCAATGCAAAGAAATAGTTACCACGTATTCTGCTGTCTTGTAATTCTACACCAGTCACTTAGAGTTCAGTGCACTGTTGGAAAGTCTCATCTTTAAGCGGGTATAAGTGTGTCTACAAGCACTGTAGCAACCAATAAGACAAAAGCTTATTGTTCCTGTTCATATTTTTTAAGAGTGGTATGCTGCAAATCAGACAGTTTGCTTTTTCTGAGCAGAGCTGCCAGGTCAGCCAGCACAGCTTCATTTTCACATCCCCACTTACTAGGTTCAGTGTTGCCAGTGTCCTTTTTATGGCAAAATCAAACAGCTAAAAGGGAAGGCTGCTTTTGATGATCTTGCTTCATGTCCCGAATGAAACACATATCGCATCCTGCAACACACCACACATGGCAACTTGCAGCTCATCTGGTGCCTGGATGCAATATGCAACATGGGATAACGTGCTAGAGGAGAGGACAGAGACAGCACAAAGCTCTGAAAGCCATGAGAGACACTGAAGGCTTGCGTTTCTGGTATGCAGCAGTATAGATATTTGAAAGGTTAGGTTCGGTCTATTTTTAGGTAGCCTTCATGTTGGGACTGATCTAAAAATGAAGGTGATATAAAAATTGCACGTTTCTCTCCTGATTTGTCAGAGATTTTTGACAAAATACATTAAAAAGGATGTTCTCTGAATTGGACTTTTTTTTTTTTTTCTGAAGTAAAGCTGTGCCTCTTATTTAGAAGGGGAGTCTTTATGTTCTTGATTAAAATGCTAGTGCTGTCTATTTCACTCCAAGATCAGCATTTTCATATTTTAGCAAAGTTAAAGAAATATGACTTTCTCACTTATTGTTTGGAAAGATTTATTCACTTGTGTAAATGAATTTTAAGAAATTGGCAGGCCCTTTTATCTCATATAAAATAAATCTGAAGATAAATTATCTTTTCCGCTAACATCACCTATCATTAAAGTGGCTAAATGAAAATCAAAATGTGTTGCTATTTAGTGCCTGCTCACCTTTTTATGGGATATGAAATTCAGCATGTTTACTGGGCAGGAATTGTCAGCAATGCTTCGATTTATGGCATTGTCTGGGATATAAATTAACAACTGCTGTGTGTTTCCCCCACTCTCCTGGAAGACGGTAGCCCTGTCTCCCCACAGCATTCGTCTCCAGCCTGCTGTGCATGCTCCTACCCTGCCTTAAAGAAAACCTGCAAACAATGTGAAATTGTGTTGCATTGAACTGAGGCACAAACATTTTTCCATGTCTTTGTAAACAGGAGTGCATGTGAGAATGAAACAGCTGGAGGTCTACCTCCAGAAAACCCCTGGGGATGTGTCACACTCATTCCTTCAGTCTGTGCAATCTCAGCTTAATAAATTGGTAATAATATTATGATGAAGTGCTCTTTGGTGTTGGTTTGCTGGGGTTTTTTTCAGAGGGTTTTTTGCATAGCAACTTGCAACGTAAATTAAAATAATCTTCCCTTCAGATAGTTTCCTATTTTAACTTGGTTCTTTATTTCTCAGGGAGGAAGGGGGAGCCTGCAGTAGGCAAAATGGAAAGGTGTGCTCCGGTGGTCTATATTTCAGTGCAAATTCTACACAGTCCTTTCATTTCAATGCTTTTGGTTAAATGCATTGCCCTGTCTTGCTGTTCTGCATGTGGAGTTTAACAGAGCAGAGACAACAAGTAATGTTTAATTGTGTCACATTGTCGGGGAATTTTACGATGGTAAAGATCCATTAGGGACAAACACGAAAGTAACAAACTTGTCTTATCTCTTGATTGGCATGAAGTGATGAAAGTACAGTCATAGCTCTTTCTGGGAGGAGGTATGAATCTTCTCGGGTAAGTAATAACTTATAAAATAATTATGAGACTAACCAGTGCCTCCAGGGCAAAGGATGTTCAGCAAATATTAAATTTCTTGGGGAAAAAAGATACCCAAAATGGTGATAGACTACGAGGTCTCAGCACTTTATCCCTGTTCCATTCACAGGGGGAAGCTGGGGAAGCCTGAGTAGTATGAAAATTAAATAAAATAAAAAACAGGTGGAAATGTGTGGAGGAGTTTCTGCTTTGAACTGTCTTGGTCCCATCTTCTGTGATAAGGTCTGACTCAAAGCCTGCTTAAATCCATTTCAAACTTCCCGTTCCTTTCCAAAGGATTTAGAGCAGTTACGCCTTCCAGCCACTTTAAAACACCCCCCCCCATTACTTTACTGCATTTTCTTGTACAGGCAAGTGATTTAGATAGAATAAAATGAAACAAAATAAAATAGTAGCTCAGCCCAGACCTTTCTATGGCTAGCAGTTCTGCTTTTCCATTGCTGTAGTAGTTTGTTTAGCCCTGAGTCAAAGATGGAAGTACTGGCAAATTTCTCTTCAAAAGCATCACTGGAGGAGGGTCAGCCTCCAAAGGTTAAAGCTGCACTTTGTGCAGCTAATAACCCCTGGGCTAAATACTTATCTTCCTTTATTTCAGTTATCAGAATTGGGGATGGAGGGAGGATGACATCTCTTGCTATTTGTGCAACTTTTTAAGATTAATGTTGCAGCTCCAAGAAAAATGAATAATTGGACTTTTGAGCAAAGAGTGGAACCATGAAACCCATAGGGATTCCTCTAGCACTAGTCACTAGTTTGCATATTGTAAGTTAACTGCAATTCATGAAGGGTTCTGGCTAAAAATAACTCCAGTACTCAATTTTGGCTGGCAGGAACTACTAGTTAAGAGGTCAAGTGAAGCTGATCCTTCAGGAGCCTTGTCTGTGTGACACTGTTGGCTGTTGCAGTGAGGTGACCTATCTCCTCTTGGCCTGTCCTTGGCTGACTCGGGAAGACGGGGTGCAGGGGCTCTGGGCAGCTGGGATAGGGGACATTTCCTGGAGGACAGGACTGTAAGAGGCCAAGCAGTGAGTGCTGCCTGCTGCGCAGGGGAAGCTCTGCTGCCCACTGACAGCAGAGTCCACGGGAGCTCTCTCTCCACCGCAGCCAGGCATAACCCTATAAAGGGTGTCTTGGTGCATAAGCAGTGTGGAAAAAAAAACCCACCAAACAAATCTCCTCCAGTTCTTTTGTGTGATACCTTCATTTTATTTTGTTTGCCTAAAATCGTAGCAGGGCAGATCTGTGGCCTGTGTTGCTAAAATCCTGTCAGATGACTACAGAATTATTTCCACATTATACTTCGTTTTAATACGAAAAATGCTAAGAGCTAGGCCCAAGAAAAAAGGCTGACTCAGTTCCACTGAGCTCTGTCTGAAGAAAGTCTTATTTGAAGATGAGAGATGTGTTGGTAAGGCTGTCTGTCATCTCTAGTTTATTAAAAAAAATTGCTAGGAGGCACTAAAGCTGTCCACTGCCTTTCCCTCTGTTCCTTCACTCAAAGGTGCTTCATTCACATCGACTTTACCACAGCGGTTTTGTGTAAAACAAGATTTGATTTTAGAGTATTTAAAGGTTACTGTTGTCTCCAGTGCTGCGCTGCAGACTTGTGTGTGCTCCACTGTAGTCGCCTTCCCAGCCATTTTAGGGAGCAGATAGGCTATGTTATGAAAATACGAGGTTGTTTTCCTTCCACTAGCTGCCGTGAGCCTTGGGGTGCATCTGGCAGGGAGTGCTCTCTCCTGCACTGCTGGGCAGCTGGGGCACCATGGCTTCCCTCCGAGCAGGGAGGTCCTGGCTCCGTGGCTAAATGGCCAGGTGGCAAAGCAAGACCCGAAACAGTGTGACAGTCAGGTGGCAGCTCCAGCTAAGGATGAGAGCTTTGGGACCACAGTGCTTACAGTTGCATCAGGGAATCTTTTCTGTACCCTAAGGTATCGAATCCATGGTGGTTGTCCCTGGGATCATCCTCAGATCCCTGTTAGAAAAAGTCAGTAAAAACTAGATTGGTAATAATGATGAATGAGTCAGGAAGCAGGGGCCCCAGGGTAATGCTCTAGATGCCCCAGGGAAGATGGTGGGAGATAGATGATAGTAGGGATAATGAGAAGGATCTGGGTGGGGTTTTCAAGGCCCTGCAGAAAATTACAAATACAAGGTGTATCCCCCTGAAGCTTCCCCAGGTTCTACCCTTTGTGGCTGAAGCTGGAGAAGACAACTACTCACCCCCAGAAGGGGTGTGCCCTGGAGAGGAAGGGCACAGCTTCTGAGTGCAGGGGGAATGCCCTAGCCACTGAACAGCAATGTCGGAAGCTGGTTCCCTGAGTCTGGTAATATCAGACATGAGCAGGTTTTGGTCTTTTCCCTGAGAATTGAACATATAGAAGATAAGGGGAGGAAGGGGGGGAGGGAAAGAACTTTATGATTTCTTTTGTTCCAAGGAAATATCAGCAGTGAGGTGAGTAAAGGAGAGATGATGATGATCTGCAACGGTCTGCGATTTTGATGTGGTCCTGCTTGTTCTGCCAATGTGCAAGAAGTTGCAAAACAGGAATCTGTCTCCTTGGCTGGCCTGAGCATCTGTGCTCAAAGAGCACCAAAGCCTCCCTGGGAAACTGATGTGTTTATGTGGCTCCGTTTCTCAGACATATAGGGGCAATAAATTCAAATGTAGATGCTCTTTTAGGAATTAGTCTCTCTGCAAAACAGTAACACCCGAGTGAAAAACATTGTTCATGCTGCTTTTAACAGGCCTGACAAGCTGGATTTTCCTGCAAATCATAGCAAATGTGGGTCCTGGAGAACATATGCTCCAAATGTTGGGGGCAAACAAGTGACAAATGTATTCTTTATGTAGTCAGCTGGAGTGGCTTTGCTTGTCTTGTTTTACTGAGTTAGTGCAATATGCTTGTGCAGGGGGAGATGCTGAGGAAGGTATGAGAAAATTGAGGAAGATTTCTTGTAGTGGGTACCTGTACTCCTGCGTCACTTAGGCACTCCTGGAAGGTTTTACTACAAGCACTGAGTTACAAAGAGTTGCATGTCTGCAGGCCTGGTCAACACTGATAATCAGCTAATCTGCACTAATAGTGAATATTCACAGGTTCATTTGCATGTGAAGGAGCAAGTGATTCCCCTGGCCTTCAGTGCTGTTTATTTGAGTCCTCAGACTGTGGAGGCAGATGTGGCAAAATTCAACCTGGTGTCACTAATGTCAGTAATGCATTGCTGTTTGAGGAAAGTTATTTTGGGCTCTCCAATACACAGCTACTCAGACAGCAGCTTGTGGCCCAGAGCTGGGCCAGGAATTAATTTGGCCCAGATCTCTTGAGTTTTTCAGAGAGCTGGTCCAGAGCACCATTGTGGGTTTTCTCTGGTAAAAACCCAACAAAATCTCAGTTCATAACTGCCCTAGCAAAATTGGAGAGGGCACGCTGTTTTATTCCATTGAGGAATTACTGCACCAATGAACCCAGAAGTTCAAGGAGTTTGATTCACTGGCTTATGCTATTGAGGGTGTATTGTAGGTAGGATGAACTGGATAAATAAGGAAAAGAATTCTATGATTCTAGGAAGCTGAGAAGGAAAAGAAGATCAGCAAACAAATAGAAGTGGAACAGAGAGAATGGACAGGAAAACAAATACAGAACTGTGCAAAAAATAAGAGTAAAGATGCACAGAAGGAAATTTCTAATGAAAAATTAATAGGGTACATATACTTTATATAGAACACCATTCACACTAACACACCTTTGGAGTGCTGGTTTTTTTTTTTATATACAGCATTGGCTTCTCTTCTGCTGTAAGGCTATTCACTCATGGAGGGTCGAGTGGATGGGTGTGTTGAACTGGTGTGAGAAATGGCTTGCAAACCTCAGCTGGCTGAAACTCCAGCACTGTATATAAGTTTGGCTGTCCTTACTCCACTGGAAAAGTAGAAAACTTTGCTGAAAATTGGCAAATACCATAGTCTTAGGGGCAAGGAAAGAAATTCTTTCTTCTTCAGTGCCAAGATGAAGGGACTAAGTTTTGGTTTTCAAAATTGTGAGTGCTCCAAGATCAGTAATTTCTTTGAGAAATCTAAATTACAGGGAATAAAAACATGACCATAGTTAGGAACTTTGGGTGAAAGGAGGTAACATGAATGCTGAATCCAGGAAAAAGTCAAGGACAGAGGGCTTGAAGGCTTCTGTCTTTGAATTCTGTTCCCTATTGTTGCAGGCAGCCATAACTTCCAATCCTCTTAAAAAATGTATCAGGACTTGGGAATTTGTGCCCAAATGCTGTTGGAAGGCTTGCCAGAGCTTTCTTGAATTATGGCCCTTGAAGAAGAAAAGGCAAAATTTGGGAATTGCTGGGAACAGGTACAGAACAACCCGAAAACAGAGGAAGTGCAGTGATGGAGGAGGTGGGCTGATGATGGAGTTTGTAACAGGACAGATTGGGTCAAAAGGACCTACAGACTTCACCAGCTGAGGGAGGGTTTTCTCTGCATGTGTTTGTTATGGAACTAGAAAATGTGCGTGTGCTCAGATTCTGCCCCACGAAAGAGGTTTGTGCAATTCTGTTGTGTTGACAAAACACGAGGGGAGAGCATTGCTAAAGCTATTAGGGAATGTTTGGAAGACAAGGTTTCCTTTGAGGGGAGCAGCTTAGGTGCTGGCTGGGTTTCACAGGCTTCATTTACATATGCTGAGACTTCGCCATTCCCAAACTACACCACTGCTGAAATAGTCTTCCTTGCTTTTCTCCTCTTACGGCACTGTGCTCAAAAAATAGCGTTAAAACATGTTAAAAAGAGATCCCAGTGAGCACATATATTCTATGGCTGGGGTTAGACACTTTGATTATTAAAAAAATACAAGTTCTTTCCAAGCAATGGGGAACCCTTGTTGAAACCTTTTGCAGTCTTTTGCAGTTGGAATCATGCTTGGCATCTTTTCCAGGTAACACTGGAACTGCTAGCAAAGTTCAAGCCGTAATGTGGACAGGGCCATAGAAAATCTCTTGGGAACTCAGTTATTATTATCTATTGCTTGCACTGTCTACAGTGCACTAAGAAAGTTCTTCAATCTTTAGAGCTTGTATGGTGAAAGCACCACTACGGTCATAGTTTATATTTATCAGTTAACTTGCTAATTTGAAGGGAAAGCAGTGAAGTGGAAATGTAGAAAATAGAAACAACATGAGCAGGTCAAAATATCCAAAACAGCAATATGAAATGTTCCAGTGTAAATACATTTCTATAAAAGGTGTGAATGAAACTTCAAAAAAAACCCAGATGATGGATTCAGCACAGTCAATGAACACAATTATAAGTAGGTATTGAAGGAGAATATTCCACTAGCCATGGATCCACAGATAATAATTAATAAGAACCGACTCAACTCCAGGCAGGCAGGTGCCCAGCATTATTTCACAGTTGACTGTTTGGGGGGTAGATATACTCACCTTTGCCCCAGATCTTAATAATTTACTGCAGTTTTATCATGAAATCAGCATATAATTGGGAAGGAAATGAGAGTTTTTTTCATCGTGAGAGCAAAGCAATACTGTTAATTTAATCAGTCGTAGGGAAGGCTTGCTGTAGTCATTCAGTATTTTGCTGTCGGTTTTTTTAATTAAGTAAAGTAAAAACAATGCCATTTTTGTCATCTGTGCTTGGTGAAAATATGACAGTGTGATGTGATGTGATTTGCAACTTAAGCACAAACTGGGAAAACATACATTTTATCAGGATTGGCAATAATGAATTACAAGGGAACACAAATAAGCTAAGAATATATCTGAGACCTCCTACCATTTCTGAAGTTTCCAGTGTCTGCAGGAAAAGGCTATTTCAAGAATTGTACTTCTTTTTATTTATTTTCTCCTCTCAGCAAAATTGCCTTGGATAATAATTGAATTCATTTAGCCTTTAGAATACTCAAGTTTGCAAATAACAGTGAAAATGAATATTTCATGACAAGGAGGATGATCAGTTATAGTTTTGTGACTTTGACTGGTAGCCCAGCACGACGGAGCCAATGCTTGCATTTCACAAGACTTTTTTACACCCCGCTGATTAAAAAACCTGCAACTTAAGGCAAGAAGCAGGCAGGTGGGGATCCTAAAAAAGACCCTTATTTGTGGGGGGTTTCTCATGTTGTGGGCAACGTTTTGCAGTTCAGTTGGGTACCTGGAGTTTGTTGTGTATGCAGTGCAAAGGGGCATCATAAACTAGTTGCGCCTGCAGCAGCCCCTGTTGTCTGGGAAAGGCTATGTATGTTGAGGAGACGCGTCTGTTAACAGCCTGTGTTTTCACACGACAGGAGCTTTTTCTTTTTGATTTGCCATGGGAAAGCGCTGGGTCCAGGTCAAGAGGGCTGGTGCATGGTGTTCATACAGAAATGCATGCAGGGCAGCAGTGCTGATAGGAAAAAGCAGGCGGGGGTCTGAGTGGTTATGGGCAGGACCGTGGCGGTTGCTTGTAACAACCCTGGTTTCTAGGGTGAGGACACTGAGACGGAGAAGTCAGTAAAGAGCAGCTGAGAAATACTGTAATCTAGCTGGGAACAGGATCAGGCTCCCTCCTTGTAGCAGGTGAGGTAACTGTATGAATGTTTTTTATAGATGCTTACTCTATTCCAGTGAAATGCTGGGGGGGGGGGGGGGGGGAGACTGTTTGCTGAGCATTTGGTGTTTTAAAACTAACTTTAGTTGCAATTGTCGGTGAGAAACCATAACCTGACCAAAATACATGGCGAGGTGCAAAATCCCTCTGTGAAAAAAAGATGCAGGAAGGTGGTGTAACTTTTGCTGAACTCTGGGAGAGCCCCTCCAAAGGAAAGCATGCCGGGGAGGCGGTGCGGGCACTGCAGAGGTTGGGCTCGGGCTACCCGGAGCACGCGGGCTGTAGCTCGGCGGGGAGTTCCTTCACTTTTTCTTTATAATAAGCACAGCCGTGCCTGTTGTCTGCTTGGAGTGGGGGGGGGTGGGGGAATAAAAAGCGAGCCAAGAAATGGAAGAGGATGTGGAGGAGAGGAGCTGTGCTACGGCGGGAGCAGGGTTTCGGGGGTGTGGCGTGGAAATGTGCTTTGAATCCCAGCGTGGTGCCGCGGCCGCCGAGGTCTGAGCGCGTTTTGCAAAGATTTACTTCACTTGAGGCTGGGTCTGCCCCTGGGTGACGTCACGGGCTGGAGCAGCGGCACCAGAAGGCTGGATGAGTGACAGCCCAGCCTACTTTTTAATAGCTTTGTCATGTGACAGGGAACAGTAGTAAGACAGGTGCCTTCGGTTCACTCTCAGAGAGGGTCTCGTTGCTTGCATGAGTGTCTGCTGCCTGCCTGCCTGACTCTGGACCGTAGTTTGTCCGCTTTCCTGCCGTTGCTCTGCAGCTGGATGGCGTGGGACATGTGCAACCAGGACTCTGTATGGAGTGATCTCGAGGTGAGAGGTGCGCGGCATGGGGTGCAAGCGGCCGGGGGGCTGAGGGGCTTGGCGGGGAACCGGCAGGGCGGCCGAGGAGGCAGACTTTGCAAACAAGTCCCAATCTTATCTTAACTCCAGTAAGTTTGCTATTTTAAGGTTACTCTTCGATGCCTTCAGCAAATCAAAGCTGAGCTCCTGTCATCAGTATCTCCTGCAGTTGGAAACTATTTTCATGTGCCTCTGGCTCGCTTTCCTGTCATATGCAATATTTATGCTCTAAGATATTGATATGAATCAGTGTCTGAAGTCTTTCCAGTGGCGTTTTGTGGCCTGGTTGGAAAAATGCCATGTTTATTTAGAATAAGATTAACAGTTCCTTTTCAAAAAAAGAAGTTAAAATTAACCAATGGCTGCATATTTTAATTGCTTGTTTCACTGTGCTCTGTTGAAGGTTTTTCCTTGTTTAACAGCTGCAGAATTTAAACATGCACACAAGAATGAATATCCTGTTGTTTGGCTTTAGATGGTTTTAAAAGAGATTTCTGGAAGGAGACTGTTTCCCTGCTTCTTGTGGTATTGGAATAATGATGCTGTAGCTAATGTCCCATAGAGCAGGGTTTGCAGTCATTCTGAATAGTCCAACAAATGGTTAAATCCCACTGTACAGCAGAGACAACAGGATGAACCATGAGAATAGAGTTTATGCAGGACTGTGTGAACTGCTGCTGTTGCCGCTGCTGCTGCCGCTGCCGCTGCTGCTTGTGTAAAAATAGATGGCAATACATCAAATCCACAGCTTCTGCTGGCTACAATTCATAAAGGGGGAAAAAAAAAGCAAGCAGCTCCCTGGTAATCTCTGGAGTATAAAGTGAGGTTTGAGGATTTCTGCATGTTTGCATTCAGCAAAATGGAGCGTTACCTGAAAGTTTGGGCAACTTCCGAAGCGAGGCAAACTTTCATTGGACCCCATGGAGAGGAATCCCAAATACAGACCTGCTCAAAGGACCTAATCCTCTGGCTGCGAGCTTGGAATAAGTGCTTAAAATGCTCCCCTCGGTCAACGGGGGAGGGAAAAACAGGTTACAGGCGATGCTTTTTAAGTAAGGTGGTGCTGCCATAGAGAGCTACCTATCCAAAGTAAAAATGTTACCATGTTCTCCAGTATATTTTTCCTATCTGGCGGAGCATGGGTGCGGATTCTCAGGTCTTTTTGTCATGTTTTAAATATTTGCAGCTTGCCATTGTATCTGCTGATTTCTGTTTGCGTATTGTAATTGCTCTTATCTTGTTTTGATTTCTTGGTAGAGTGGAATAGATATGGATAATTCATATGTCCTGTAGCTATTATGAGTCAAGGCTGCAAGTGGATGACTTTCTGGCTCCAAAGTCCTAATTGTTTCTGAGTAGCTGGAGTATCCTGTGGGTTGTTGTCTGGCTTGTAGCATGGGTCTCATCTGCAGGAGCTTCATTTTTCCATCATGCATTATTCCTAATGCTGCTAGGAGCTGATTGAGGAACCAGCTTATATGGAAATACTGAAGATTTATTTTAATCACTAGAGTTCCTGCAATAATTTCAAGCTAGTAACAGAAGAGATAATTTATGTCAATGGCTTTTTCGTAGTACAGAGGAAAAAAATGGAGCGTTTGATCTTAGTATTAATTGTGTGGTGGATGGATTAACTGTGGGTAGGATTTTACCAATGTGCTCCTGCATTGAACTTCCTGTAGCACTACTGGCATCTGCGTGCTGCTTTGGCTCAGGGGATCACCTTTACCGTTCTAAAATATCACAGGCGGCAGGTACTGGAGGCAGCTTTCATTTTTTGAATCATTAATGTTTGCTGTCAACATAAAATATGTTATATTCTCACTCACATAATGACAGGATGGTGTGTTGCTTAATAAAGGCCTACATCACTGTAGCTGATCAGCGTCCCCAGTGCTTCACAGCTTAATGAAGGTGATGTACAGTAAGGTTGCGAGATTGATAGAGAGAATCTACATGACACATATTCTGTCAAGTCTCTCCTTCTTCCCTGAGTTCATCGCTTCGCTGTTCAAAAAACTTGTTAAAAATAAAACACAGATTATATTTTCATTAATATAATTAATATGGCACAAGTCCAGTCTTCCTTTTTCTTTTCTTTTTTTTTTTTTCTCTTTTGAATTTACCTTCAAAGGCACTAAACATCCAAAAGGTTAATGGTGAATTATCCTTAACTGTAATGATTCATTATCATCAGTGCAGTTAAGCTAATTTATTGTTTGAGCCTGAAATAAGAGAAAAAAAGTCTATTGGAGTGAAATAACGCACAGTAATTAGCCTTTTGTGTTTAGTGACTGCTTTATCCTCCTAAATGCTACTATAAAATTAAGGCTATAGTTATGGAATAGCTATCATATCAAATAACAGTCGGAAGACAGTAAAAAATGTATGTGAGCAGCGCAGGTGCACCTGTTACAGATGTATAGGCAAACAGTAAATACCAGCGTGTCAGATGAGGACAGTTTTAGGACTTGAGTGTTAAATCTGGCATCATCCAAAGGCCAAATATAAATTAATAACAAGAACACTTGCTACTAGTGTGTCTCAGATTAGAAGCATAATGTCATATTCAGAAACATTGATTTTATTATCATGTCAACATTGGCCAAAGCATATATACTTCATTTCAGCAATTACATTTTTTTAGGTGGCATTGCAGGCACTGTAGGCAAATGAAAGCTGTGATGAGCAGGATTTTTTTTTTAATGCCATTGTTTATGTTGCTTCAAAAGCCCACTGTAGGAACTTCAAAATGCAGATTACCAAAAGTAAACGTGTTTAAGTAGGTGGTTCACAGAGTGAAGCTATTTTTACAAATGAAAGCAGTAACGGATCAGCAGGATACTTTAGAAGTCTACGGCATCAGTTATAAGCTACTGACCTCCACAGCACAAACCTGAGAATGATGCTGAGAATCTACCTTTCAGTCAAAAACTAGATTATCCTTTAATGAGATCAGAGATTTCGGCCAAGCATCAAAAAAGGTCATCTCTGCATTATAAGATTGCAGTTGGAAGGTTGTGTCTTATGCTAAAGAAGAGAGAAGTCTAATTTTTTTTTTCCTTTGCCCATAATAATCATAAAGAATTGTGTGCAGTGAAAATCACTTAAATGGGGTTTTGACTTCTTAAAGTTCTGCAGTCCCTTAAATAGTAGGAAGAAAAGCAACTGCTATTTTAGAGCCTCATTTTGCAGCCTCTCAGCTCCCTTGCCCCTTGGCCTATTCCGTGATTATCTCCTAGTGTCCTGGTAGACATAGAAGTTGTCTGCTAAATTATAGCTCGCACCAGCTGCACCGAGTCTTTGTGCCAACAGACAAAATCTTTGCTCTCGGCTGTGCTGCTGCATCCAGCCCGCACACTGCAGACGCACCACGACTCCCAGGGACAAAATCCTCAATGAAATGCACCTTCAGCAGCATTATTGTACAAGGCGGTCCTGGCGAGAGTGGCATAACCGGTATTGAGCAATTCACATCTGTGGACACTGTGTTAGTGCCCTACAGACATCTCTCTTCAGGAAGTGGCACTTTCTGGGTTGACTTCGGTCCAGATAAAGGTGGGGAAATCATTCAGACCACCCAGTCAACTGATGGGAGTTGAGTAAGACCTGCCATTGGCCATCCTTAACACAATGCTAGAAATGCTCAGAGTTGAAGCCCTTAAACTCAGTTGACTTTAAATAGCTTTTAACCATTCAGCACCTGGTGTCTTTGCATCTTTATGTGCATTTTGCAGCATACCCGTATCAACATATATGTTTGGAGATGAGTTACAAGGATACGTGGTACAGTGCAGGAGGAATTGCTTCATCGAGCAGCATTGACGTATGGAACTCCACTATTTGCCAAGTATTCCTATGTGTTTTCCATAATTAGGAAATGGTTTTGGTGGATACTTTAGCATTTCAATTGCTATGCTATAGTGGATGTGTGTTATTAGTTTTGTCTTGCTTAGTAAGTCAGTCAATACCCTATCATACTAGCATATAAAAGGACACTTATTCCAGGTTTATTTGTATTTATCACTACTCTCTTTGTAAGTTGTGGAGACAAAAACATTTTGCGCTGCTGAAGCGGTTCCACGCAGACTAGACTTTGTTTGCTACCTCAAACAAAATGTTTCACAGGCCCTCTGTGTTAGCGTTACTGAATCAGAGGCTGCCAGAGGAGGAAATCTTATTTGGTTCCTTCACTGCAGTGTGCCCTCTGTCTGGGGACACTTAGGAAACTGTCTGGAGCAATGTATGTGTTCACACCAAGAGGTGAAAGGCTGTGTGAACTCGCTATGCCTGTCACCCGAAGGTGAATATAGGGATATTTCAGAATGCACGTCAGCTGCCAGGACCCTGACACGTAACTGGGTGGCTATGGTCTGTCTGTGTATCAAGTGCAACGGGAAAAGAGCACAGCAGCATCTCTGACCCATACTTTTTTATGCCCGTATGGTAGCCACCACCATGACTGACCTCAAGGATTATGGTCAGGATCTGTAGAAGTGAAAGTGTGACTGTCTCCAGCTTGAGCTTGCCTCCAGGGCTGTAGGCTGTAACAGGCTGTGCCTCTTTAACCTGAATGCATCAGGAAATGCGTGACAGACCTTGCCCAGAGGTATTCATCTGTAACTTCTACCTGCACTGGTTCGCTCTGAAGCAGGAGAATAAGGCCATGCTCTGGCCTGTGCTGTTGGATTTAATAAAGATTTGAATACGATTGTTATCAAAGAGTATAGGGAGGGGGAAAGTCATTGCCTCTGGACAGAGATGTGATAGAGAAGGCAGCTTATCCCTCCCGTTTTACTCTCCTCTTTGCATACCTGTATAGAGCTAAGGATGATCTAATATTTAGTGCTTTGGGTTTTTTTTCCCAGAAAACAGAAGTCAATTCCAGTGACCCTGTGCCACAGCTTAATCAAGGCTTAATTCTTATCACATGATATTAAAGTTAATAGATTCCTGGTAATTAATGAAACTATTTCTGTGTTGCTGTTTCCTGCAGTGTGCTGCTCTGGTTGGCGAAGACCAGCCTCTTTGCCCGGATCTCCCAGAACTTGACCTCTCTGAACTAGACGTGAACGACCTGGACGCAGACAGCTTTTTGGGGGGACTCAAGTGGTACAGCGACCAGTCAGAGATCATCTCCAATCAGTACAGCAATGAACCCGCCAATATATTCGAGGTAAGGCAAGACAATGCAAGTGCACATTACTTTTCTTTTTCTAGCCTGCTGGACAACAGTTTTACTATTTTTCCCTTGTTGAGAGACAGCAAACCTGGTGATGTGTATTATGGCTTCCGACAAATCCTTGTGATCAAAACAGGGCCTGTGATGTGGAGAGAGCGGGGGGAAAAGCCTTGAAAGGAATTAAATGGAACTTTTGATTTTTGAAAGGAAAGGGCTAAAGACTGCCTAGATCGTACTGCCCTGTGACATCACGGCAAGGAGCTGCACAGTTGTCAGCTACAAAGGAAAACAAAAGTTGAAGCGTGTTTGTTGTCTTCCTCTTGCATTCCCCGTCAAGAAGCAGAGTGCAGCACAGCAGCTAGCTGATGAGTAGCTGGAGCATTTCTAGTAAAGGTTTTTTACCACTCAGAGCCTTACTGTGCAAGACACTTGCACACAAATTGAGAGGTCCTTGTAGTTGATGTATTAGGGGAGAAAAAGGGTGGATGTGGCAGAGAAGGCAGTGAGGGCTGTCAGCAGTTCAGGAACCAGCAAATCGTTTAGGATGTTTCATAGATCTCCTGGTGGAGAGCAGTCTTAAAATAAAAGCTGAAGGGTATTAGGAGAGATTTAAATGTTTTCTTTACAATTCTGCCTTGAGATCAGGCTGTATGAGAGGAGTGTTTCTGTCTCTTTATCTCTGTCTCCAGTCTTCTTTTGTTGTGTAAAGCCTTCATGATTCTCCACTTCCAAGTGCCCCTCCTGAACCCTAACCTCCTTCCTTCCTTGATGGCAGGAGGTGCTATAGATCGTCCACTGACTGGGAAATTGGACAATAAATTGATTAGGTGTCAGGAAGACCTTGTGCAACAGCAGGCTGCGGGTGCTGCCTCTCGTGCAGCAGGACCGGAGCTTCAGGAAGTACGGCTGGCCCGTTGGCTCAGGGAAGCCCTGAATTAGCACAGTGGAGTTTAAAGGCTGGCAAAGATTAACTAAAACAGTATAGTAAAATGCTAACCTAAGATGACCCAATTAAAATTCTTAGTTTTTGTATACAACTCTAAACCCATGGTAATCTTCCTGATACAGTAACTCTCAACTTATACCAGTGTAACTGATAGCAGAAACTAGTCCTCTCTGTTCCATTTCTATCATTTACACCCAAGTAACTTGGAATTAATATTATTCAAATCAAAATTAAATGAGCCCTGCAAAGCCCTATGCTTAGGCCCTCTTTTTTCATTAGTTGTATAATGTTCTACTCGTTGTTTTACAAAGTTTCCAAACGTTGTCTTGTTCTTGAATTGCAGTTGTACTGCCTCAGGCAGGGTAAGGTTTGCTGGTGTGTAGGTTTGGATGGTCAGTAGCAGGGAAGCGGGGGCGGTAGGGGACCCATTTACAGCTAGTGTGGTTAGAGAGTGGCTTTGCCTTTTTTTAATAACGTGTTATTCACCAAAAGCCAAATGCAGAGGCATTTTCCTTTTCAAAAAATCAATTGAAGATGCAGGCTTTAAAAGTGTAAGTTCCACATAAGTAATATAATTAAGCATCTACCATCTCTGAGCATACAAAATGTCTGAGAAAAAATGGTGGCACAAACAGAACTAGATTCATTCCTAACAGATAGATTCTGTTGTCTTTTCTGTCAACATCTGGATTTCCTCGCACTCATCAGCTTCAGTTGCAGGCTGCATCACTGTCTCACAGCACAGCTTGGCTCATAGTTACCTGTAGGGGCAAATTGTGCTCTAATAGCATTTTACAATACTGCAGTGCAAGAACAGACTATTTTCAGCTTCATAATGTGATATATTTACATTCCTTGTTTGCTTGGCCTAGGAAGACGGGAATGAAAAAGTTATTTGCTCCTCCCATACATTAACCGTGTCCCCATTCTGCGTCGTGCAGCTGGATACCTTGCGCTGTTTCTTGCCTCTGCTGCTCTGTAATGTGACAACTGGGGGTGCTCAAGAACAGAAGAAGATGTCTTCTTCCTCCAGAGACTATCTCACATAGTCTGTGAGGAACTATTTGTTTTAGCTGAGAGAATGGAAGTTTTGTGCAGTTTCCCATTTGGTAATATCTAGTTTTTTCCGTATTGATCTGCATTAGCTTTTATTTTTAAAGAAAATAACTTTTTTTCTTTCCTTTTTTATCTCTTTTTTTTTTCTCTCATATCACTGTGGGAGTAGTATGTTTTATCTAAATTAAGCTTCCAGATGAGGCTTTGTCATGCAGAAATAGAAATACAGTCTGTTTGGGGTGAAAGGGAGAGAACCAGAACTGCAAACAAACGTTGGGAAGTACAAGAGCAGTGTTAATTGCACAAGCTATATGGAGTTAATTGCCAAACCTAACCTTAAATGAAGCATGCTCTCCTTTGAGGTACTGATACAGTACATGGAGCGTTGTCTAGGTGAGGACTAGTATTCAAAAGCCCTTTACAAAGTTTCTGGATTTCTCTGGCACAGTTGTTTTTAAGAAAGGCTTGTATTTCAGAAAGTGAATTTTCAGGCTTTCTGCAAATTATATTCCTGGAAGCCCACTTGTGCCAAGCACCCACAATCTGAGGCACTTTCAGTGGCAGTAGGAGTATCATAGACTAAAAATTATTTATAGTTATGGAAGCAAGTCAGAAAGCAAGTGAGATAAAGGTCCAATTAGTCTAGATAGTGTGTAGCTGTTGAGTATAAATCCCTGCTCTCATCCGCTTAGGTGTGATGAGATACCGGCCTTCGCCCTAGTGTTAAAACACACATTTTACAGACGCATCTGATACATGTCTGCATTATTCTACTCACATGCCAATGTAACCAGTACTAGTCCCAAATCAAGCCTGTACTATCTGTCCCAGCACAGAGGCTCTTATCGGTGTGGGCATTATGAATATGTTGATTTCTTTCCATCACAGCTTGATCACTTCTTTTTTTTACCTAGCTTTCTTTGCCTGTTGTTCTGACTACTGGAAAGATAAAATGAAGGAGTTCTTGCCCCTCAGGGCACTGTCTGTTGACACAGGTTCATGCATGTAAATAGTTAACAAGATACTCAAGACCAGTTATTTAGATGGTGAACTGTATCATTCACTTTCATGTTTTGCTTTTGTGAAGAACTAGACTTTTAAAAGTTCTATTTGTAAAAAGTTGATTTGGCTACTTTTAGAAAATCAAGGTGGTTAGTTTTTCATTCTCAAAGTCAATGCTGTGTGAAAACATGAACCATACAATTTGATGTGGCACAAGTGAGAAGGCTTTTTATTCACCAAAACTGTTGTCCCCTGAGGCTTCCTCAAATATACCGTACCTTGTCATGTAAGGTTAGTCAATTTTAAAATTATTTGTGACCCAAACTTAGCATTATGGAGAGAGAAGATACCTACAGCGGATATATCTCTTGGTTGTCACTGCTTACAGATAACTGAACTGATGTAGTCCATAGATAGGCAGTAACTGTTAAAGTATAATGAACTTGTGCAGAATCATTAGGATTTCCAAGTCTGGTGTTCTCATACTTGACAGAACACTTTTTTTAGCCTTTAAAAACCTTCAGAAAACCCATATTGCTTGCCCTTCTGTAGATTTAATTTACTTACATATCTCTCTATTCCAGAAAGATGCTTGTATTTGATGACTTTATTTTAATTGTTTTGCATAGGTGTAGCCCAGGTTACTTTTCAAGACCATGCTATGTGCCATGTATTTGGAAAACCTAAATAGGCTACTATGTTTGATTGTAGGCTGCCAAAAAACACTGTATGACAAGCAGTGAGAATGTGGGGAGAGAAAGAAATACACAAGGAAATGCATACTGTCTTGCCCCTGGCAGCAGGGAAGTTCATGGAGATAGATGATTTCTTACTTATTTGGAAGGGTTTGCATCAGGAAGATGATGAAAGTAGGGGGGGTAAGAGAGAGCCTTAAACATCACCAGGGTAATTTGCATTGGTTCATATTATAAACTCCCTTGTGTTCTGGGGTGCTGCCAGTCTCTTTGACTATTTCAGGTTATTCATTCAAGGTTTGCAGCCAGATTGATTAATGAATTACCAGATCTTGCGTAAAATGACTTGGCCTGACTTTTAAACAACCACCAATGTTTTCTTTGCCAGTCTTGTGACTGGTGTTAATGGGTTTCCAGAGAGCTGAGCCTATATAGACTTTCTGTACTGGCCTCCCCTAGCATTTTTTCCACTTTTTAATTTTCTCTGAAACTAGTAGCCCAGGGCAGGCAGTTCAAGGAGATATAATCTCAGGGAAAAAAAGACATAGTAGTCAAATCCTTGATGGCTGATGCCCTTCAGTGCCAAATCAGCATGATTTATCATAGCCATCTATTCAGCACAACAGAGGCTGGAGGTGAGCAGCATGGTGTACCTCACACAATATGCATAACTAGAGCTCTGAACTTTGAAGGAAAGCCTCAGAGCTATTTGCAAAGTGCTGGTGCTTAGTGAATACTAAATTACATTTAGGAAATAGTCTACTGCTACCAGTTATACTTCATTTTTATTCTTGACACAGACACCTAAATCAGAGAACAGTAACATTTCAGAGATTATGGTAGCAGTTTGGGTATGTTCCAACACTATAATAGGATCAGAATTTTAAGGCCTTTTTTATTATTACCAATAGTCACTTAGTTTCTACTGCAGCGTACTTTGTAGGGAATTACAGCTTTTACTAAAAAGATTAAAATGCTATTATGCAAATGATTGCAGTATGTTATTATGTTTACAAATTAACATCCATGGCTCAACACACAAATTAACTAACTATTCCATCTATATTATTAAGGATTTAATAAAGTGTTGATAAAAATGAGGATCTTGGAACAGTTAATAGAAACTGATTGTAGTTTAACATAGAACTTAAACATTTTGTTTAATGTTCTAGATGGTATAATGGCAGAACAAAGCTTATCAAAGTGCTTAAAAGAACTGAAATTCTGTGAATGGTATAGCAGCATGTCCAAGGCCGTGGAGAGCACAGACTGAATAGCTCTGGGTGGTAGTGTAGAGTGGGCAGCATATCAGTGAATCTGAAGGTAGCACAGGACTATCTTGTATCAACATGTAGTTTCCTGCTCTAATTGAAAGGAGTTTTGAAATTCAGATTCATACACATTGAATGTTTTACATGATAAGCACACATAGTGTGCTTGGGAACTTGTGTCTCTCTAAAATGTATCCTGTAATGATGTGTTTCTATGGCAAATGGGATTTTATTTCTGAGAGTACCGCTGTTTACCAAAAAAGGGAAAGGCTGAGTTCAGGCTGAGATGACTTTACAAATAGCGCTGCAAATTGCTGTTCCTAGTAGTTCATAAGAGATCGTAAAAGCAAACAGGTAAGAGCTACTGAGGTCTTCGAGAAATGAATGTACAGTATGTGGTTATGAGATAGATTTAGTAGGGAAACAGACAACATTGTAGGTTTAATACAACAATAAACATAAAAAGCAAAAGATGCAGATTTGGGGTAGGAAACTTTATAAGAACAATAAAAGGTAACAATGTATCATAAAACCTGCATGTGAGACTGGGAGAAAGACCTTCGGTTCCAGGGGAAGAAAACTGCAGAGTCTGGGTGAAAGTGCCAGAATTTTTATATTCCTAATGGAGCAATGGCACATTTCTTGTGTGTTTGAATGTGTTACCTTTTCCGATGTCTCTGGCCTGACTCAGGTTTCTGCATCTACTAAATAGGAGACCAGCACAATAACATTACATCTATGGGGATGATGTATGTAAACTATAATCTATGACTAGCTATGCTGACATTTAAAAAGGCTCTAGCAGTAAGGGGAATTTATTTTACTCGAACCAGCTGCTATGTAATCAGGATGAGTTTATGCAAATGCTCTGTATCTAGTGTTAGCAAGGTGTGTTGCTGCTCCCTTTCCTCTCCTGCTTGGACAAACTACAAACTATCTAAACACGTCTCTGTTTTAATGCAAGAACCTTGTGTGTTGGTTGAAACCTTCAGGCAGGAAAGAAGTCCCAAATGAGAAAAGACCAGTTGCTTTGAGAGCTTATTGTTTGATGTACGAGGCCACCACGATCGTTCCCCGGCCACACAATCAAGAAAATGCAACTGATCCCCTTCACATTCCCATTAAGGAGATATTTCACCTGGAGCAGCCGTGGCTTGAGATACTCACAATGTCTCTGCTCTGCTGAGCATGAGAGCACCTGTCCTCTTTGCAAGAGGGAAGACTAACACTCACCAGAGCAGCAGTAAGCTAATTAGGTCATTAGACAAATGTCTTGGCCCAGGTTAAAACCAGCCCTTGAGAACACCGTGTTACACTGTGTTCCTACTGGCTACATATCTAAATACAAACTGGTGTCAGCTGCTATACAGACAAAAATGTAATAGCCTCCCTTCACAGAGGTCATCTTAAATCCACTTTGGTCACAGTCACACTCCACATCTGTTTTAGTGAGATGTAGCTTCTTAAGGTGGCATTTGGACTTCATAAGCACACAAGCAACTGAGCTATAAATTGCTACTGCTGGAGTTATTTTGAATAAGTGTATACTGTTTCATATTTATAATGGGGAAGCTTCATAATATTCGCAGTGAATATATAACACGGATCAGTTCAACAAGCATGAAATTGTATGTTGTCAACTTGTCACATAAATAGAGCCATATTCTAGCTTACGATAATGTTGAACTAAATATTTTCTCCCTAGAACTGCAGAGAGGGCCACAAAAAAGTGGGACAGTGGCTCTGTCTTTTGTTAGAAAAAAAAAAGCCACTCCCGGAGTCATTGCTATTAGGAAGTAAATATTCTTGATAAGATTCTTCCGGCTTTTTCTTCCCCGTTTGCTGAACAACAGCCACAGAAAGTTTGCCTATCTTAGACAAATGCTAATTGGCTAAACTGTTAAATTTATTTCCCTTAATGGTTTTATTTCTAATGTAACCTCTTTTCTTTTTTCTTTTTTTTTTTTTCTATTGTTGCTATTTTTGCACTGTGCATCATTGCTAATTGCTACTAAATGCTCCATCTTAACCCTGGCGTACTCTTTCCGTGCTGCCCCATCCCACTTAACATTAACTCAGGTCCATGACATTACAAAAGGATAAAATTATAGCAAGGCTTAATTTAGGAATTATATTTTTTTCCTCGGTGCCACTAACCTATTGTGCATGTGTAGGTTGGGAGGAGGAGATTGCATGGGGCAGGTTTGTGGCAGGGACAAAGTTTTGGTATTGAATTGTATTGAACTATTTTTTTCCCCTTGAGCAGAAAAATACAAGGAAGAGTTTGTGTGTGTATGTGCGTATGTGAAACCTTATCCACTTGTAGCTCTGTGGTTAATACACAGATGCACCAGATACGTCCAGCCTTTCTGGAGGAGTGCCTCTGGCAGCTTTCTGAGCCTTTTTTCCTCCAGCGCGTGGTGTGCAGATGCATACAGGCTCCTAATGCCTGTGTTTGCAAGTGATGGACTGCAGCATTGGCATGCACAGGGATTGGACTGTATGAATGCATGCTCAGCCATGGGGACTGGTTTCAGGTCTTGGCGGAAATCAGTTCCTTCATAACACAGAGCTGGTGGCTTTGGCGGAGTTTTCCATCCCGACACAACAGAGCAACAGCCTAGCTTAGTAATTATTGAGGAATTAATTAGCGATTTGTGGTGGTGATGAGGCTGAAGGGCCATGTGTTTTTTACCACATGCTGTAATCACTGGGTTTTGTTTGTGAAAGCACAAAACCAAAACCTATGGAGATTTTGGTGTTGTCATGAAGCCTGAGCTGTGTGATGCACCAGAATAATACTTCTATTTCCTCACACACATCTGTCTTTTGTGCTTTACTGTGAGTAACACAATGGGGTGCTAGTCCATAATAGGTACTTCTAATCACTAAGACGATAATCAGAAGAGCAGAGTATTTTCTGTGAGGAGCCACTGTGGCAGCCTTGGGCAAGCGTTGTTGACTTGTTGATTTATGACAGCTTTGAATTGCCTGAACTGCTCACATGAAGTTCAGGAGGATCAGCCCTTCCAAGCATGTTACAGGGTTAGAGGTGTCAAACAGGCAGAGAAAGCTTCCCACACCTCTACACTCTCTGCCACCACATCTGCTCCTTGAGGGCTCAGTGATACTGAATCTTTATAAGGATTTGGAGGGGCAGTCCCTCAAGTAGTCTGATGGACTTCAGATCTCTCCTGCAGGAGATACACTTGCATGAAAATCGAGAAACTGGATGGAAAACTTGTTTTTCATCCAGGAGATTACTGTCAAGGAGGTGGTAATAACAGTTGTCTAGAGGATTGGTTTGGTCAGAGGAATGTTCTGCTTCCTGAGAGATGCTAGAAGAAACAATGGGAGTTTTCTCCTGGAATGGTAGTTTCTCCTGGAGGGAACTCAAAATTGTTTAATTGTGTCTGAAAGTAGTCTTAAACCTTTATGAAAAAAAAAACCCTGAAACTAATTGTTCTTCTCCCAAGTTGCTGTTTAAGCAGTGACATGATGATTCAGGAACTGCATTGGAGAATGCAGGTAAGAAATGTTATGGAAGCGAGACTTCTCACTGGGATTTTGACATTGGTGAGAATGCTGCTGGCTTGCACATTTCCACTGAGCAGTCAGTGACCCTAGAAGGTATGATGAGAGGTTTAAAGGTCTTCTAGTATTCAGGGTTATTTTTTTTACTATTATTATTATTTGCATCAGTTGACTAGCTGTATCTGATTATGATGTGCTCCACTTTGCCAGGCCCTGTGGTTTGAGACTGAGTGAAGAGGACCTTGGGTCTATTGTCTTCACTTCAGGAGGGCTTGTTGGTGAGGTGTGGGCAGCCAGGTAGCGCAGGTGACAGTGTGGTTGGTAGAGGATGAAGAGCAAACTTGGGGCAGGGAAGGGCTTTGCAGAATCACAGAATTGTTGAGGTGGGAAGGGACCTCGGGAGGTCACGTGGTCCAACCCCACTTGCTTAGGCAGGGCCACCTAGAGCAAGAGGTTGCGAAATTATTTCTGTGTTCCTCTGCTGTTATTTCTCCTCCCTTGAAGTGTCCCTTTATTAGGACTGGTAATGAGTTCCTGATCTCATTTGGAAAATCTTACCATATAATCTTAACCACCTATGGAATCCGCAGGAGGCATGTCTGTATATGTCAAAAAGCCCATCATGGGCAAATCCTAGTTTTCAGAGGAAGACGGGTGGCAGTCAAGAGTGTTCTCAGACTGTTCTCAGAAAAATTTTCATGTCAAATTTTCATATAAGGAAACTTACCTCTTGGGCTGGTCTTAGCTTCCACAGGTCCTTAGCCTGTTCATTTTCACAGGTTTGGGCATGCACAAAAGGAGCAATAGGCTTTTATTTCTACCTGTCTGGGGGAAACATGCATTTTTAAAAACCTTTTTCTGGTTTTGTGTCTGCTTTACTTTTTTTTTTTTTCCCATCAGAACTGGTGTGGATTTTCTTGCCTGTATTGACTGTCCTTAAAACCTTACATGCACTCTTCACACTAGTATGAAGATACCAGGCAAAACATTACCAGTTGTTACCTCAATTGCATCTGGAGAAAAGCCAGAGAAACTTGTGGGATTTTTTTCTAAGGCATAAGAAAATATCACACTGTCCTTAACACTACAAAGACATTCATCCATTTCCAGTGAAGGGCTGTCAAACTGCTTCTGCTTGTATGTGATGTCATTTTCCTTGCTGTTGGTCCCACTCTCGTATAGGAAGGGTCAGGTCAGATCCTTCTCTGGAGACCAAGTCTCCCATTTGCAGCAGGAAATCTCTCGAGCAGAGAGGATAACGTTACAAAACAGAGGCTAACATTTCAAAACAGCTATGCTGCCCCTGGCACAGTCTAGAGCATCACAGACCAATAACTCCTATCATGTCACTCTTGCAGCCACCTTATTATCTATGTTTTTCTGTAAATCCAATCCGAAACTGTCATTACCGGTTTCAGGTAGGTGAACACCATCTGGGTGAAATAACCATGTGCCAGTGATGGGCTGGAGGGGGCTCTTGTTAGTTAATCATCCCTACCTTCCCTTTGATGAGTTAATTTGTCTGTTGAGCCATGGAGGAGCCCCCAAGAGTTCCCAGGAGCCCCTTGTTAAAATTCTGCCGACAAATGGGAAGATAGGGATGATTTCACTCCTCTTGCTGGAGCCTGTGCTATCTATGATACTGCTAAATCATCCATAATGCATAACTTTCTATGCAATCTTTTTGTTACAGTTCTGGTGGCACATTACTTCTTCGTGCATTTACTTTTTAAACATTGTCACTGGATACCTAACTCTCCTGAAAATCTCATACCATGAATTAAGGTTAATTGCAGTACTTCCATGTGGCCTTTTAGTAGCTGACATGCCAGGTTCTTTGGCTGTGATGCTGGGCCCCCTCTTTCACTCCAGTTACTAAATGCAGTCTTTATTTACCTGTCTCATGGTAATGCCTAAAACCTCTGTAGTGGGGGGAT
This sequence comes from Psittacula echo, assembly GCF_963264785.1. NCBI lineage: Eukaryota > Metazoa > Chordata > Aves > Psittaciformes > Psittacidae > Psittacula > Psittacula echo. Next base: position 19,144,864 of record NC_137735.1, on the reverse strand, counting down.
AGTCTCTTTGTACGTATTAGTGACCATCCCTGTTCTATGGCATACATTCTGAAGTCCTTGGAAGGAGCAAAGGTAGTGAAGGAAAGCAAGAGGTGATGCTTGGGGCTTGTGAGGGAAAGTAAACTCGAGTTACTCTTCCTTCATAGGCCTGGAAGTGCTTCTGTCTAGCTAGGCTCCCTTTCCTCCCGGCCAGCTGAAAGTGGTTCCAGCCTGCTGAGCTTGTCCAGGCCAGGGAATAGAGTTCTAACCTACAGCACAGCTAGCAGATGCTAGCTTGAAGTTGAAGTTGTGTTGATGTGATTTGGGACTACCAAACCTGGGGAGAAGCTGCCTTAAGTAGTATGTCCCACTGTGGAGACTTGTTTATCTCCAGACCTAAGAAAAAGAATTAAATTGAAAAAAAAAAAAAAACCCAGAAAAAATATCAAAAAAAAAAAAATTAAAAAGCCAACTAGGAAGCTAAGAAATATGGTCATTTGGAAGATGCTCTGTTCCCTTTTTAACTAGTCAGACAGAGCTTGTCAGCTCTGATACAGTGATGTTACAAGACAGATCAGAGCTAGCTCCTGCTATAGCTCTGCATAGTGCTGATGGGTGCTGTGGATGGATTTATTGCTTTCAGTCAATATTGGTGGTTGTCCTAGGCTGTGTTCCGAGAGGGAGCAAACCTCTCCTGCAGGAACAAAGGAAAATAATGGAGGGACACTGGAGTAAACCTGTAAGAGTCAGCTGGGATCCTGCCAGCTAGAGGTGATCATAATGTACCCAGCAAGTTTCTGCAGAGTTAGCTGGCATCTCTGTATTGTGTTTTCAGAACTGGTTGGGAAGGATTATTTGGCTGTGTCTTGTACAGATCCAAATGGTATCCAAGACTGAGTGCTCTCGTGCAAGTGCTTAGGGAACTTTCCCAGAGTACCAGGGATCCTAGCATAACAGAATGTCTTGGGTTGGAAGGGACTCTAAAGATCATCTAATTTCAACCCCCCTGCCATGGGCAAAGACATGGGCAGGGAACGGGAATCATGTCAAGATCTCCACACTGAGTCATTTCAAGTCCAGTACGGTCAGAACTAGTACGCCATGGAGGGCTAATTCTCAGCTGCGACACCAGCATTGCTTTGCACCCTGCTCCAAGCATTTGCAGCTCTGTGAACGCAGTCCAGATACACTTGAACTGCCTCTCTGTGGACTCTCTCTGGACTCAAGAGGGCTTGTTAGGGGCATACCCATGCTGCACAGAGGTGGTTGTTCTCTTTTTGGATCTCTTACAAAATTAGACATGTGCAACTTTGATTTTCAAACCCAAAGCTAAAGAAAAAGAAAGACCTTACCCTAATCTTCAGCCTATAATAATTCCTATTTCCTTATTTGTACTTTTGAAAGTTGTGTATATATGTTTTTAATGCCTCATATTCTGACATGCTTTGGCCCAGCAGGCATGTCAGAAACTTTTCAGAATAATGGCTTTTGTGGGTACCAAGTTTTTCTGCCAGTCCAGCTTGAAACATCCAGAAGCGCTGCCTTCTCAAGCCTGTTACTCTAAGTTGCACCAGGCACACAGCAGGAACCTTAAACTGTACCCTTTCACTTGATCTCCCATTATTTCCTCCTAAGCTGTCACTCCTTGGAGGGAATAGGCAAGCTCCTAGGATGAAGCTTGCCCTCCATCACTGAAAAAATCAGCTATTTCCTACAGCTGCTTTTTTCCCCAACCTGAATTCACGGGGATGAACAAAAATCCACTCCTGCCTCTTGTCCTTCCCTATACCTGCTTCTGGGAGTGCAATGACAGATATTGGTTTTATTGTGTGCCAATGTTACCACTCTGTTTGCAGCAGATTTAAGAGTTTACATTAGGCCACAGTGTTATCTTCCAGTTCTCCTAATTCTGTCTGCTGGCAATCCCAGCTATGTGGTTGAGGTGGCTGCCCCTGTCCTAAAGGAATTTGTGTCAATTTCTGCAGGGACAAATCCTCCCTGTACTAAACCGCTTTGCAGTATTTGCTCAAACTGAAATTTGGACAAAGACATTCTGCCCACATCCACCAGAAGAGATTGCCTTTTTTTCTGATGCACTTGGAGGTAGATGCGTTGGAAGCTGCCTGTACCTGGCTGATAACTGAGACTGAGCATCTATGTAGGACGATCCATGCCCTTTTCTAATTTGTCTTTGAATGACAAATGTGTCTTCACTGAGTCAGCAAAAGAAGAGATCCTACAGTAGAATTCTTTGCCCTTCTATCCATTTGAATGGAGCTGCTAGGTTTTCCCAATTCCTCCTGAAAATCAGACTTCAAAAGAGATCTTATAAAGTTATCCCTCAACAGTATTGTCCAGAAGTTCGTTATATTCTCTCATCATTTCTGATCAAGACACATCATGTATTGTTATTTCTTTAGAATCCCTCCCTAACCTTACTGGTATATATCCAATTAAAAAAAAGAATTCAAATCTTCATGGAAATCCAAGTTGCAGGGATTTGGAGATAGTCCAGATATGAGCATCACTGTTGCTCATAGAAAGTAAAGCCTAAGATTGTGGATAACCTCAAAAAAGAAGAGCAGATTTCATTGCATCACGCAGGAACCATGCGTAAGTTTGCTGAGGTTCTCTTGGGAGGCTTTATAATGAGAAATCAGTCAAATTTTGCATGGCTTCAGTTTTCATTGCAAGTGTTCTGTTGAGTTCTAAAATTTTAACTTTGAAACTGCTAACTGGTAAGCCAAACCTTTCCCATGGGGGAGTCCTTAGCAAAATAGCTCTGTGTGTGAGGAACATGGCAGGACAATAGTGTGGTGTAATAGCAAAGGAGTCAAAATGCTCACAGACTTGGAATGAAAACCTATAAAATATTGCTGACTGCTATTTAAATGTTTGAATCCATCTGAATTTTTTTATGTGCAAAGAAAATGTGTCTCCTAGCGTCAAATTTATGCACTCCAAAATTCCTGGAGATATCTACCCCCCTTATTCTTTGGGATATGTGCAATTGTCCTTTTTAGTCCTGAAAGCTACTCAACTAATGAAGGATCGGAGCCACTTCACCTGATGTTCTCCCTCTTTGGAATTCAATAATTGTTTTGCATCAGGGAGTAGTTGTGCCCATAGGTATTAGACAAACCTGCTAATTCAGACTCTGGAACTCTTGAGTATCTTCCCAAATTGCATTGCGTGGTTTGGTTAGATTATATTTTATCTCTAACCTTCTTGCTTCAATAAACATACACTATCTAGCCTGTCTTTTCCCACCTTATGCACAAGGAAAATCATCAGGACTTAATCTGTTGCTGGTGTTAATGACACAATTCCTCATCCTAATTCCAATTCACTCTGCCTGATATCACACAAATGGCTTTGAGAAAGTGTTTTATGCCTTATCCTGTGCCAGAGACACTTTCTTCCTCCATCACTGCTGCCTGACTTCGTACAGACTTTGTAATAACCTTTGCAGGCTGTGGTAGATGACACAGTCTTGCATACAAAAGTCTGCAAATGAGTGCCACATCTCAGGCTGTCACTTCAGCTCAGAAGGTCCCTAACACCAGACCCCTGATCTTGAGCTATTACTATGGCCAAAAAGTGTAGTCTTGTTCACTAGCAAAAAAAAAAAGAAAAGGAAGGAAAAAGAATACAGTAAAAAGGGGAGCAGCATTTTTTGTCTCTCTTTCTGTCCGGCAGGTGGTTGGACATTGCAGACACCCCATGCACTGCCCTCTCAGGGCTCTGCTCCCCAGTGCTCTTGACAACCATTTTTCAGTCCTTTTCTGTCAACTGAAAGCTTGTCTGGAAGTGCTTTGGGATAGGGACTATGTGCACTGTTAGTGGTGTCATTGTGCCCTGCTTGGAAGTGGAGGTTGGTGTTGCTGGTTGAAGCCTTTCTCTCCATCATGCCTATGGGCAGTCTCTGGCCTGGAGAAGCTGATTAATCTCTGCACATCAAATTCCATGCTATAAAGCAAGGATTATAATCCTCCTTTCTTGGTCTGGTCTGTTTGGACTGTGAATACTTTCTGCAGATACTTTCCCTTATGATGTGACTGGAGATGATTCAGTGCTATAAGGCTGTTGTCATGGTAGTGCTAGAGTAACACTTAACCAGGAGAAACTTAAATTGCAGGAGATGAATAGTAATGCTAATCATCATAATGAAGATGGAGCCTTATTTTTGCTGCATGACTGTGGAAGGAAAGGCTGAGAAATAGACAGCTAAAATCACTGAGTGCGTACTTTCAATGACAGGGCTTGCTCAGCAGCCAGGTAACAACAGACATGTTGTTTATTTGACAGAGAGGCTGTGAACTTAACTCCTGACTCGAAAAGAAAACTTGCTTCCCAGATGAAGACATATGGAGGGTTTTAATGGCGGCTGCAAGACATGTGGCTAGGTTATGCCACTATGCGTGAGCTCATAAAGGTGATAGGTATATATCTGGTGAGGGAATCTGTGAATTCCACCACTATTTCAGAGTGAAAGCATTCCTCATCCTGTCAAGAGAGTCAAAGAAAAATTGTGTCCCAGAGGACAGGCTCCACGGCAGTCGGATGTGATGCCTGCCCAATAAGGGAAGGGACTTGTGTTAGGCTGCATTGTTGGGTTTTAGTTTGACCTTGCCCAGTGTTTGTATGTAGAAGTTGGCCTTCATCAACTAAGGTTTTTAAATTATTTTAAAAGTGACTTATACTGAAAAGTTGCAGTAAAACCAGGGAAGAAAAAATACTGGGAAACATCTTAAAACACATGCCTTTATTAGTTTCCGTTTGGTACTTTTGTTATGGCAATCAATCAGCCCCATGCCAAGACTGGCTAATACCTAGGATATGGTGTGGAAAGCAGTGGGCAGGAATCAGTGTGTGGAGGCACTTGCTGCTTGAGTCTTACGATGTTACTGGTTTGGGATCCCGCAGCAAGTACCCACGGTGGTGTTACCTACAGAGGTGCGGAGAGTTGAGGCAACAACAGCAGCAGGGATCTTACACTGTGTGACTGATTCCTGAGGTGATGTCTTTCAGACTGACTGTAGCACAAGTAAAATGTATGTAAAGATGAAGATCATTTGTGCTTTGCTTTGGGATTTACTTGGTTTGATACCTTCTCATGGTTTTCAGTGAGGAGCAGATAGATCAATCTTGCTTAAGACTATGTAAAGAGAACCACTTGTAGCCTCAAAAATTTTATGTGTTTTAAAGATGAAGTGGCTTCATTAAAGACTGTAGAGTCTTGCAGTTTTACCCCAAAGAAAACACTGACAGCTCCACAGTTCAGCTGGCAGGGAACCATGTCAGACCATGTAGCCTTGCCCATATGTGCAAGTCCTCTTATGGTACCAAAAATAATTTAATTTTCTTATAAGGTCCCAGGCAGTGAGCTAAAAATGTCTCTCAGATATGCGTTTTGGAATTTCAGAACTAAATGTAATAAAGCAGTTTTTTATTTTTACTCTCTCGATGACACACACCATGAGAGAGTGAGGCCACCGTGTTACAGTATCTTTTGATTTGCTATTTACTGTGTGTTAAACATTTATATTTCAAAGAAGTGTTTGTACCTATACTGAGTGTTTGGTAAATCCGACAGCTCATTAGATGTTAACAACAGCAATGCTGCTAAATACAAAGGATTCATAGGCAAAATACCCCTCAGGCTATATCTCTGAGAGAAATAGCAGCAAATAGAATCAGAAACTAATTAAATAGTCAGCTAAAGCGAGCAGAACTTTAAAAAGCTCTAAAACTACCAAAAATGGAAACATATTACAGTTATCTGCATTCACAGTGCAGAACAAGTTTGGTAGTATTTAAGATAATTCTCTAGTGCCTGCTATTTTTAGTCCAAGGGTAAGCTTCCGTAAGAGCCTTTCAGCACTGCATCCCTTTAACCTGGCCTAACAAGCTAAGCCAGTAAGCTGTCTGATTTCCGTCTTACAGGAGGCAGAGAGATAGCTAAAACAAACCATTTGTGGTACAAACGCTCTGCCTGTCTTGTCTTAAGAGCTTTCTTCGTATAGATTTTTTTTCCAAATGTCCCGCTATTAAGCACTGCTTGTCAGAGACCAAAATGTCAGGCTTGTGGCTGTTTGGAAATCATAGAAACACAGGAGTGAAAGGAGGATTTTATAGACCCTTATGGAAATAAACATTTCTGCATTGCCACTGGTGAAACCCACTCGGGGCAGTTTAGGCTGTTGCCATCGATGTGTCTGAGTAAAAAGGAATGTATGTAGTTTTTCTCAGGGAAGAAAGGGCAGATATAAAGGACCTGATTTGCTTCTCAATTACACTAAATCTGTCCTGGTTTAACTCCATTGACTTCCCTGGCTGATGCTTGGTTTGTGCTGCTCTAATCCAGGGGAAGTCAAGCTGGGGTCGGTGTTATGCTCCCTGTGCTGCCGGCACTCAGGTTTGGGGCACCCTTTGCTTTTGAAATAGGGGGCAAGTCCATGTGCTGCTGTAAAATGCTGCAGTGCTCATTGCACACTGGTGGTTTGGTGCTTCCGGTGGATAAAACTTCGCAATACTCACCTACAGATAGCTTTTTTTACTGGAAATTATGGTGTCTCTCCCTAATGTGGGGAGTGAGGGGGTGGGGGGAAGTGCAACTGTGTTTACTTTCTTTTCTCCCCAGTTCCTGTTCCTCTCTCTCCTTTCCTCACCCCACCATTCCCATGGTGTGTGTGTCTGATCCCGACATGTGTTTACAAAACAAGATTTTATTGCTACCAAAACATGAGTGGTCGCACCTGCTAATCCCAGCCAGCTGAGCAAGACTTGGGCACAGGTAGAAACAGAGGTTGTGCTGCCTGGGTTAGTGGTAGCAGCTCCAGCCTTCTGCCCCAAAAGTGTTACTTAAATGGGTTTTCTCTTCCCAGGACACTGGATCAGGAGTGTGGCTCTTTCGTCTTGGGCTTCCAGTCAACAGCTCCATTCCTCTTTCTCTTCCTGCCCCCCCCCCCCCCCCCCCTTTTGGGTGCTGATAGAGCAGGGCAAAATATCTTCTTACAAAGAGAGGCCATCTGAGTCAGGAAAGCATAGGCTGTGTTAAAGCCAGTGATGTGCAGGCTCCCACCTCTGCTTTAGTAGTCAAATGGCTGCAATTTACTTACTGTTCCTGGCGTTAGGCACATCCCATGGGATTTTGGCTATGCATCTAGCAGCTGCATAGTCTCAAATTATAACCTGTGTTAACTTCAGTAGGGATAACTTTTAAATTGGAGATGCACTTGACATGAACAAATACATCAGTGCATTTTCAGTAAGGAATGTGAGCACAGCATCTACCACACTGTAGGCGAGATGAACCCAAGCCACTTTTAAACTTATATTAGTTGTATCAGTGTAGTGTTTACGAGCAGAACTAGCTTGATAAGGAGGAAAAATTAGACCTTGCTGGCCTCTGGCTGGACTGCTGATAGTCCCAGGACATGCTGGTACAGATACAGTATGCAGAAGCTGCTGCTCTCAGCTTGATCATCAGCATACCCAAAGAACAGAGGACCAGGTCTCCAGCTAGTGTAAATCTTCATAGCTCTGTTAAAACCTGTGGAGAGGCCCTAATTTACAGCAGCTGAACATCTGGGCCCAAGTTCCTTTTCTTTTTGTTACTAGCAGGATTGAATAGAAGTACCCCAAATTGTTTATTATAGGTGCTGTGGCAGCATCTCATACCCAATTGTAAATCAGGACACTGTTGTGAAAGGGTTGTGTGAACACATAAGAAAATTACAGTTGCTGCTTAAAGGAACTTATGGCCTAATTAATAATGATATTTAGTGCATTGATAAGCACCACTGGACTTGACTGCCTATTATGGGTCTTTCCTGAAGAGGGCAAAAATATTGCCCAGGTTGATTTTCACCATTTCTGGTAAAAAAGGGACTGGTTAACATCAGTACCTTGCAAAGAAAAAGACAGCCTTTTCATCGTACAGGTGGAGGGATAGTGATCAGGAATACACATTGTTAAAAGATGAGCAAAGAATGAGCTCATTTTTGACCAAGTAATAAATAGAAGAGAGGCAACTGCAGTGGGAACTGTAGTGTGCATCACAGTATGCATGTGTTACGTAACTCTTCTAGGCTGACTGAAGGTAAATGAACAAGGTAGACTTAGTGTAAATTAGCAAATTAGTTATATATTTTAGTGTGAACTCCATTTCATCAGCAGTATCTGTGAAGACCAGTGAGTTCCAGGAAATATAAAAACAATCCTACAGTGAATGTTCTCTAGAGGAGGCTTTGCAACAGATAGCTCTTCTCTGATCTTTATTTTCTTTTAATGTTTTCTGTTTTAAAGTCACCATCTCTAGTTTACGATTCTATTCGCATACACAAAATTGCATTGAAAGAGCATTAAAGCCTTATCACCTGGTGACAAATCAAGGAAATACATAGTTAAGGATATTATGAGGCTTCTAAACAAATCCACATGTTTAACTGGTGGGAAATTCAGACACCTCTCCTTGTCCTGAAGAGCGTCACTGTTTTTTGAGGCAAGGGCTTATTTGCCTGCTGGGACAAGCTTACATTTTGTTTTCATGGGACTGTAAAAGTGAACTGAAAAGCCTGGCAAAATGCACCTGTGATCTGTGCTGTGTTAAACGCTATAGCTGTTAGCACCTTCCTTACTGTGGCATCTCCACATTCTTACTTAGTGCTTCTTTATACTGGAGCCTTTTACTGCTTTCAGCCTAGGATACTCACAGTAGTGGTACTTGGGGTGTTCTCTCAGCTGAGCATCTCCTCAGATATGGGAATGCCACTGAGGTTTTCTGAAACTTTTTTAGCTCATTAAGAGTAGAGTGTACATACCTAAAGATATATTTTTTTTCCTTTTTGTGGTGATTTCCTCAGGTTTTTTAGGGCTAATGCCTACTACCTCTGTTTAATTTTATAGAATCATAGAATAGTTAGGGTTGGAAAGGACCTTAAGATCATCTAGTTCCAACCCCCCTGCCATGGGCAGGGACACCTCACACTAAATCGTGTCACTCAAGGCTCTGTCCAACCTGGCCTTGAACACCACCAGGGATGGAGCATTCACAACTTCCTTGGCCAAACCATTCCAATGCCTCACCACCCTCTCAGTAAAGAATTTCTTCCTTATATCCAACCTAAACTTCCCCTGTTTAAGTTTGAACCCGTTACCCCTTTTGCTGTCACTACAGTCCCTGATGAAGAGTCCATCCTCAGCATCCTTGTAGGCCCCCTTCAGATACTGGAAGGCTGCTATGAGGTCTCCACGCAGCCTTCTCTTCTGCAGGCTGAACAGCCCCAACTTTCTCAGCCTGTCTCCATACGGGAGTGCTCCAGTCCCCTGATCATCCTCGTGGCCCTTCTCTGGACTTGTTCCAACAGTTCCATGTCCTTTTTATGTTGAGGACACCAGAACTGCACACAATACTCCAAGTGAGGTCTCACGAGAGCAGAGTAGAGGGGCAGGATCACCTCCTTTGACCTGCTGGTCACGCTCCTCTTGAGCGTTAGTTTTATGATTAACTAAACCACTTCTCTAAGTGTGTCACTCAACACATCTGCTGGTACATACCAGGAGGATGGTGGAGCCATTGCTGTGACACTTAAAGGCAGGAGTATAGTTACATAGGTAAAACAAATAGAAAAATTCATTTTTAGCCATGTAAACAAGTTTTTGTGTTGTGTCTGAATAAAGTTGTTTAGCCACCTCAGACCAGATGGCAGCCACCCAGTTAGAACACAATAAAAATTGATAAGTAGCCCAGATGGATTAGTGATCCTTTCACACTGCAGATCTAAGAAAAACTGGTGGTTTTCTTCCTGTGAGACATGACTTGTGTTTGTTGTACCTGTTCAACAGGCATGGTGGTAGGTTTGATGAAGCTGAACATGCTATAAAATTAAAACACTGTAAAAAGCATTTAATGAACTTGATTCCTTACAAATGCTAATTTCCTGGTCAAATTAAATTCGAATTTTCTAACAGTAAAAGCACCAGATAGAAGTTCCATATTTTTTGGTTTAAGAAGGAGGTTTTGAGTGTGTGCTCCGTTCGCACAAAACCCAGTCTCTGCATAATTGAACAAAATTAAAAAATATATATAAATGCTTCTCTGCTATATTGTATATAATTTTACCCTGAAATTTGTATTTGTGTAGAGTCATAAATCTCTAGAAAGAAGTACGGATTATGATAGACATCCTGACACATCCAATATAACTAAAGCTAAAGCAAATGCAACACTGAAACAGAATGAACAAAAGCGACAAGATTATGCTTCATACTTTGTAAAGGAAAGGTCTGTACTACCACACAAGTGCATTTTTTAGAGATGTCTGTCATTATCAAGAGGAAAAAGAAGGGTTTACATCAATTACATGTGTGAAATAATCACTGCAAACTATATGTAGCTCTTTTTTTTAACCAGAACATGCCATGCTGCCTTACAAAGGTATATGAATGTTGAAAAATTTTACGTCAGTGCACAGACAGATTAGTGTGGGCATGCACTATAAATCAAGTCAATAAATAAATCTGAGCGAGCAGTGTTTGAATATTTGGACTGAAATACTGCTGACACCGTCGCTAAAAGCTCTGCAATGGGAAGAGTCCCAGATGTCTTCCCTATCTTACACTGTAGAATGTAGCCCTCCCCACCCCCTGCTTCCCTCTTTTTGCAATACCCATTCCCTGTCAGAGCTCATCTGGATTGGGACCCTTGCTTCGGAACTGTAGCTCTCTACCCTCCTGTGTGGTTTAGGTGTGTAATAATAATTACAAATCTCCGTCTGGGTTGTTGCTCAAGGCTTTATCACATGCATGAAGGATTGTGTGTAAAAGGGGAAGGGAGGATGGGTATGAGGCGCTGTGTGCTGCTCCAGGCTGGGAGGGCAGGCTGTGTAACCTGCCGCACTCAGGCAGTGATCTACTTGCGTGATTCAGGCTGACCATCCTGTGTCCCCCCTTGCCAGCAGCACCTCACCCATGCTTTCCCACTAGTGCTGGCAGCAAGAAAACTTCACCTCCTCCTTTACTTCTCTGGTCATCTGGGACACTGAAACTCCCAGCCTTTCTTATGTGTCTCTTCATCAAGCTCTTTCTTTCCTTTGCACTTCTGTCCTTCCCCTGTTCTTAGATGTAGGTAGAGTTTTGCTTCGATGTGGAGCTCTGCCCTGACCTATCATGCTGCAGGCCAGACAAGACATGTCGGGTCTTCTGCTGCAGTTCCTGACCCATGAAGACCAGGTGGTCTTACCTGGCACTGAGCAAGGCAGCATCGGAATTTGTTCACAGCGTGCCTCAGTGTTACAGACATGCAGTTCCTGGTAAGAGGTTTGGTAATACTTTTACAGTGTCAAGTACTGTGCAAGTTAAAAAGCCCCTCTGGTGAGCTAAACCAGTCCAAAACATAGGTAATGCATTTATTCAGTAATCAGCAAATTAGCCTATGTAGTCAGTAAATGTTGAGGCCCAAACTGCTGATAAGATGATTTGCTTTCAGGTGTTTTCTCAATGTTGTGCTCAGCATCAAGTATAAATTGAATAGAGTGACCTTTTGATACTGAGTCAAATTGACTGCATTTCCAAAGATTCTGTGGTTTCAATTACCATAAATTTTTGATATTGGGTCTACCACCGGTGTACTGATTCTAGCCCAGCAATATCTTATCATTGCTTCCTTTAACACAGTCAGTGGCACGATAGCTTGTTCTCAGGTGATTTTTTGTTTTGCCTTTTCCCAGAATCAAAGGTTACTATCATAGAAGAGAAGAATACAGTTTACGCAAATGAAATTGCAATGGTTTGCTAAACATGAATGAATTTTGGTCAGAAGATGTAGAACAAGTTACGGGTTGCTAGCTGGATCCTCAGATTGTGAGATGAAAAAATGAATCAGTATCTCTTCAGTTTAGTAGAAACTTCTGAACTGCAACAGCTCATTAGAAGCAATAAGAACAAGTGACTTTGTGGTAGAAGAATGTTTACTAAGCTCTTCTACACTGAAATGTTCAGCTTAGAGCAGAAAGGTTAGATTTTTCACCTGAAAAATCAGTCCATCTTGCAGGAGCTATGGCAGCATTACTTCAGGTGATCAAGGACAAAATCTTAAAGAAAACCATATTTGCAAATGGCCTGTGCCATAGTTTTGTGTTGTGATACTTTAATCACAGACACTTGACAAATTTGATGAGTTTGGTCTCTCAGAGAGAAAGTAACCTGAGATCAGTTACCAAGATTGAACGTGATAACTTTTCAAGACTAGGAATTTACACCACGTTGAGTATATGAATAATAATAAATTGTTACGTTAATGTTGTTATACCCTGGAGGAGGGAGGGGAGAAATGAATGCTGCAGGTGCTCCCATTTCCTTCAGCCTGCAGCCCTTGCACAGGTCATTCCTGCTGTGTTGTAATGTCCCCGGTAGTGATGCCGGGAGTTCGTTCCACTCCAGGGACCTACCTCTGTAAGTTAAGTATTGCAGTACCTGCATTGTGTATAATTACACTATTTATTTAACATTGTTTGGGGGGAGAGTGGGATGGCACAGCATATTGCTTCAGGTCGATACAGTACCTCCAGAAATCCATCTGGAGTGAAGCTGTTGCATAAATACAGTGATGTGGTTGGTCCTACCCAGGAGATGCATATACATGGTCCATATGTTGGGCAATGGGACTGCCAAAATCAGAAGGCAAGCTCAGGATGCCTCCTTCAGGATTCAAGTGGTCTTTGCCTACAGGTGCATGTGAGAAGTGTGAGTATAGCTTTCTCCTTCAAGAAGAGATAACTTCTTTCCTTCCCACGCCCTAAAGGCATTTGCACAAGGGTGATGATAATTAATCCCCTTATTTCTACTACATATAACGAAACTTGGCTGTAATTTTCTCCTAGTGGGACTCCATTTTGTTTTTAAAGATAATTGATAGCTCTGGACTTAAGCATTTCAATTATGGGAGTGTCTCTTGGGGACCAGACTAGCAGACCTTGGAAAAATGTTCTAATGCAAATGCATCATGTGGATTTTTACTGTAGGACAGCTCGGGATGCATAAGGATTTGCAAGTAGTTGAGCAGTAAAATAAAAGCTGAAATACTAATCAAAATATATAATGGCATGGGACTGGTTGTGAGCAGGTAGGTTGGAAGAAGTGGTTCTCCATTTGGACCACCAATTCTTGTTTTGCCCTGGGAGAAAACAGTGCTAGGTATGGCCAGCTGTGACTTGAGAAGGAGGCACTTGCTTTGGACAGCACATTGAGAAGGCTGCAAAATCACCATGGCAGCGCTATCTGTGCCAGTGCTGTGTAAGGTTGGCTCCTTCTGCTTCAGAAGAGGCAAAACCCGGACTATAATTCTTCCCTTTCACTGTCCCTGACATCAGCTCTCATTTTTCACTGGCAGGAGCAGGAAGACCAGCCTGCATTCTAATCTCTTCCATCCTCCTACCTTCCCTGTGCTTCTGCCCAGCTTGTGGCTTCCTATCCTCAGGTGGGAAGGCTTGGTTTGAGGGGCCAGGGCTAAGACACCATCTGCCCCTACTCCTGCATGTTTGTTGACAGGAGGTTCTCAGGCCTGGCATGATGTTACTGGTCTTTTGGTGCATCCATGTGTACAAAAAAGTGCAAATCTGTACCCCTCATTTCTCCTAGTGGTGTGAATCTTAAGGATGTTCTTATTCCAAAATGCATCATAAGGAATTAAATCTGTTGGAAGTCCCAGATGTGCTCACAAGTCATTTTTGTGCTTTGGAAAGTAGTGCCATAATGTATTAGTATTTTTAGATCACTCAGATATTTTCAGCTGGAGGAAAATCTTTTATTTTCTTTGTTAATTGTGCTATGAATAGATCTTAGGCTACTGAGGAGAAATGAGTCGATATGTTGAAATGGCGATCCCTTGTGTGTTGAGGTGTACACCTGGCTGCTCTGAATTGCTTACCAAGCTGGGCTGCTGGAGCAGTGACAGCTTCTACCAGCTGTGGATCTGTCCCAAAGTTTGCTGGGCTTTTTACGAAGACGTGGCAAGCTGCCACGGTTCCCAACTCCTTGGGGCTGTGGATTAAACACGTAGTTTAGACCCTGATCTTTCAGCATGAGTCATGAACAGATCTTTCAATATAATCTGCACTGTTCAGATTATCAGAAAAGAAACTTTAGAGCATCATTCATTAGCTGATCTCATTCCTTGAGATACAGTAAGAAAAAGCTGTGCATGTAATAATCTCAAATTAGGTGGAGGGAAATCAACCAGAGGGAAGACATTGGAAGTACTATAAACATTTGGAAAAGATTTTCTAAATGATGGGATTGAGCCTTTTCTGGAGTGAGTCAGTGTACCAATGCTGACTGTGGGAGAGCTACAGGAGAGTCTCACGTCAGGACATCTGCACGCTGGCCTCAAAGTCTCCAAGAAGGGATTGGTGACGGTAGTGACAATGGTTTTAAAACTTTGTAAAATTTTTAAAGGAAGAAAATTCTAAGGAAAAAATATGAAATTTCTCAATATATGCACCCTAAAGGGATGCATGTGAAGGACAAGGTGGCTGAGTCTCCATTGCAGCTTAGTCTTTGGCCTTTGCAATGGGATTGCTGACAAGTAACAGGTATTACAGACATAAAGTGCTAAGCGTGAGGTGAATCGTCTCCATCAATAGACAGAATAAGCAAAAGAGAAGGAATTATCAGGGGTAGAGGATTTAAATACCTTTGTGTGGGTAAATTATCAACTCATTTCACATAGCTTTTCACTGGCCAAAGAGAGAATATCTCTGGAGACATTTTACTAAAGGCAGAAACCCAATTAGAATAAGATTGTTACACAACTTATAAAGTGTTTTCAGACAGAGAATTATTTTTAGTGCTGTAGAAATATTAAAGCATTAGAGCAAAACATGTAAAAGCAGAGAAAAGCACAGGTTTTTTCCATTATTTTTAGGCTCCTAGATTGTTCATTTTTGAGGACTGGTTGGTGTCCTGACAACTTACTAGCTAGCCTTCCCCATTGCATTCACCCAGCCATAGTAACACCAGTGCCAAATCTTACTTCCTGTCAGAGCTAATGCCGTTATGGATACACTGGAAATTTTTGCTGTCAGAAATGTGGAAGCACGTGCATTCAGTGACATACTTGGGCTCCTTGCCTCGTTCAGCAGGGTGAAGGTTTACAGGGGTCAAAAAACCTCTGGCTCTAATGTCTTTGTGTTAAACTAACAACCAAGGATGTTGAAAAGTTCATACAATATGGCTGGGAAGTGATGCATAACTGCTTCTGTATTAAAAAGACCCATTAGTTAGCAAGATGGAATCATTGCAAATTGTTTTCATAAGTGTTTAATAACTGTATTTATTTGCTGGGCAGCTTTATGTTCAATATTGTCCTCCACCCCTTTTCCTTACAACCTGTAGTTCGTTTAGGTGGTCTAAATGCTTAGGATCTCCTCCTTTAAATGAAAGAAAACCCTTTTCAGTGTGTCTCTGCTTGGAAGTTAGAGACATGATGGAGTGAGCTCCTGAGAGCACGCAGCGCATCCTCTGACTTCGGGGGACATTGAAGGTGCTCAGCTCATCCTGATGCACCAAGCCTGTGTGATGAGCAGGTTGGATGCCAGTCTGAAACGGGAACTTATGCGGTGACAGCGCTGAAACCGTGAAAGAGCCTGCATTTGGCCATGGCTCGCTTCTCCCCAGTGCTGTCAACACCAAGACTCAGGCTGTGATAGCAAAACAGAAAGCTGCTGCTTCAGTGATTATTGCTCAGACGTTGATGTACTCGGCCATCTCTGCCTCTGCATCTCCCCTCAGCACTACTTCTGCTGTATCTAATAATTGTGTTTCTTTATAAACAGTAATTTAGGACAATTAGGAGCAATAGCGTAGTTAAACCTTTAAAAGGTTATCTAGCAATGTCATTTTCTTGACTAATGTGTTCCTGCTGCCATGTCGTTTGTGAATAGACATGTGTTAGCCAGCTAGTGTGTTTCATCTGTGGTGACTTTGATTTATTTGCTCTGTAAATTGGGACTGAAGCAATAATGGAAAGTGACATTAATTGTTTAAGAGAGTCCTCTTTGTCACATCCTCTGCTTTCTCTGGGGTGTTTGAATGTTGAAACTTGTACAAAACTAATTGAAATTGCTGTGATGAGGACTGGTGTCCACTCAACTTTCTGTTCTTGAATGTCAGTGCGCTTGAATGTCTGTTTAAAGCACAAGAGCTGAGCAGCTAAAGGCAAATATCAGGGTTTCTTCTGGCATGCTATTATCAAAGAAGGCATTCCCAATTAGAAATAGGAACACTTCCAGCTTTATTGTCAGCTTTATAAGCTGCAAGGCTCAGCAGTGCGCCCCACCAGCCAGACTTGCTGGAGAAGTTCCTGGTGTGGGGTTAGGGGTTAGGCAGCCAGTCCCCTTCACAGCCACCCTGAGGCTGAGGGCTGGTTCTTCTCTCCACCGTTCATACCCCCACCTGCAAGGGACTTGAAATGCCATTGGAAAAAAAGCCAGTGCTTTTTTACATTGCAAAGTGCTTTTTTTTTTCCCAATAATGCCTTTTTATATTTTTCTAGAAGTGACACCATAATTTTCTTTTCCTCTCAAAAAGTGGCAGTGAAAAGTTGGATTTGGAGCATGGAGCAAAGTGGCTCCTCCCTGCTCCCTCCTCCTCCCTCCTCCTGTCCTCTGAACACTGAATGATCACTGTGCATGTGTCTGCTTAGTGTGGTGGAAATCACCAGATACAGGAACTTGGACTCTTTCTCAGTGACCAAGCCCCTTTTGGCCTATTAAGTAAATGCTTCTCCTTAGCATTAGCTTTGCCTGAGTGTTTATTTGTTTCTTGGGGATGGTGCTGTAAGCGCCAGACAAGTTTGTGTTTTGCTGTAGCTTTCTAGCTCGAAGACAGAGTTTTTCTGTAAGAAGCCATGAGGTATGATTTGGCAGAGAAGTCTGGCAGGAGCAATTATCTATGTGGTTTATGAGCATCTCTGTTCAGAGTCCGGTAGATAAAAGAATTACTGAAAAACGTCCTCCTAAGGGAATACACAAATTCCCTTGATTTTTTTTGTTAGATTTTTCTGAGGTGTGACTGGCAATGTCTTCTTGTTGACTTGTATAGCTTCTTGGTTTTTTTCCTCTTACCTCGTGCATTCCTTGCTAGTTCAGTTTTAAACCATGAGATCTGAACTTAGCTGAAATCTCGTCACAGAGTGAACCAGGAATGTGATGAGCCACTCTGAAGCTGGTGGAAAAACTCCCCATTTGAAGTGAAAGGCTTTTCATTTACTTTAATAGCACTAGGATCAGCCTAGGAATCCTAGATAATTGATATGTCAAGATCAATTTCCAATCTTTCTGAAAAATAAATATAATGATTTTCACATGATTCTACTCCTCAGAACTCTCAGTACTCTAAAAAATCTGTACCTTAATATACAGTAGGGACTATATTTCATTAAAAAATCAGAAGGCATTTAAATTTACTCAGTTTGACAAAAAAGAAGTCTTTTTGCTGAAATAAGATATCTAATACAAATTAACATTACAGCCACATCTGATTAGGAATTAATCTACTTTTTATAATTGCAGTCTGAATTAGATAAATGCATACAATAGTTACAATGAGCACTCAAATGACATAACTCGAAAGGACAACTTCAAAGGCAACCTGCCTAATACATTTCTTTAAAAGAAACCCAAAGAGCCTGCCATTTACAATATGAGCCCTGATGGCTCAGGAATGGGAAGTTGTTCGTTTGAGTTTGGAGCAAGGATTTCCAGAAATAGGAAGGGCAAACCCTTTCTTCCTTACATGGGGGCACGTATGTGAACACTGTTTTCCAAATTTCCCTGGTGTTTCCTTTTGATCTGGTTAGCTGTCTTACTCTCTGGTTCTTGTAATTTTGTCAGGCCAATTAGCTGGTGTTCAGTGTTAGAAAGAAAGAGACAGCCTGGGCTGACACCGTCATTAGGTGTCAGCAGCTTGGGTGCATCCTGTAATACAGTCCCTGAGTGATTACTTACAGTTGTTAACACCTGATTAAAAAAATAAAAGAGTTGTGGAAGAAAAGTAAACCAGAGCAATACACTGCAAGTGCAAAAAGATTTCTCTTGAATGCAGAGATGGATCATTTTATTGCATCTGCATTATTATTGCATCTTCTGAGATTCTGTTGCAAGTTACTGCTTCAAGGGCTGGTTTAACTAAGTTTTGACTGCTTTTTGACATTCAAAGGCATCACCTTGATCCTTTTCTCTTCTCACCTGGTTCTGCTTTTTGTTTTGTCCCCTCCCACAGAAGATAGATGAAGAGAGCGAGGCAAACTTGCTAGCCGTTCTCACTGAAACACTGGACAGCATCCCTGTGGATGAGGATGGTTTGCCTTCATTTGATGCACTGACAGATGGAGATGTGACCAACGAAAATGCCGCTAGCCCTTCACCAGTGCCCGACGGCACCCCTCCAACTCAGGAGGCAGAAGAGCCGTCTCTAGTAAGAACCCTTCCTACTGTTTAACAGGAATTGGATGTGCCTCTGGCTACCCGCTGCATGGGTATGATGTAGTCACAGTAAGGTCTGGACTTTTAATTTAGACTAGAAAGGAAAATGAAGTAAAGAACTGAAAATTAAGTGGGGAAAAACAACACACCAGTAGAGGCAATCTGTTCAACAAGTGTGTTGAAGAGATTGTTTTTGAGATTCTTGTGCTAATGGCTGACACTTTTGCTTATCATTCTGCTCAGATAAGTCAGGATAATGGTTTTAATACATATTTCATTTCTTGGGGCTGTTTTTTGTATGTATATTTAGACGTCACTTTTGGTGATCTGTGAAGAAAGGCCCATTGAGTCTGGCGGGATGTGGGGCTAATTTTATGCCTTTAGCATTGATTTGACCAGGAAGCACCAGCTTAGTGCTAATCACAGCAAAACTGAACCTTGGGTGAGGATGTGTGTGAAACCTTATGTGCATTTTACTCTGTAAAACCAGTTTGAGATGTGACTCTGTATCTGCTGAAAGGCCTGTATCACTGGCTTCTGTGAGAGCAGAGCCAGATACCTGCGACCTGACACTGTATCTATTAGTCTGTTAAAGTTAACATCTCTGTCTAGATCAGAGGCCTTTTCTGTCAAACAGATGGCTGAGAATTTCATTTTGCCATGGATTCAGAAATCCAAAACCCCTGTCATTTCTGCTTGCCCTGCAGTATACTGCAGTAAAGGGAGCAGAAATATGCTGCCTAGCCAGAATAAAATGAAACCTTTTTGCTCTGGGGAATATCAAGCCCTGCTTTCTGTTGTATTGTACTTTGCTTGCTGAATTGATACAGCCAACTTTAAGTTAACTAAAAAAAATGTAGATAAATCATTTTAATCTGTAAAGATGCCTAACTTTACTCTTTTCCTTCCACCTCCCTTTCCCTGATGTGTTTGTAGCTTAAGAAGCTCTTGCTGGCTCCAGCCAACACTCAGCTAAATTACAATGAATGCAGTGGTCTCAGCACACAAAACCATGCAAACACTAATCACAGGATCAGAACAAGCCCTGTGGTTGTTAAGGTACAAACTTAATCTTTGTAATAAGGAAAAAAGAAACATAAAGTATAACAAGGTCTTCTATGCTTTCAGCAACCAAGCAAGGAGTACATACATATGTATTGTTTTAATCTGCCTAGTATCTTGCAACTGCTTTTAAAAGAAGTGAACAGATTATAGACTGGGTGCTAGAAAATCACCTGAGCTCCTTTATGCTCTGAATATTTCATTTATGCTTTTTCTTTTGGCAGCTGTAGTCCCACTGTCTGGTACTCTGGCCTACTCTGTTGATACAGAGAGTAGTAGGGGCTACAATAATATTTGCTGATGGGCAATGGGTGTTGTTTATGAGTGACTCCAGGATGCAGGACTGCCATTTTACCAGCTGCCTGAGCTAAGAAAAATGACACTGGATTCTTGGCAGAAGATGTATATTAGCCATTAATTGAATAGAATGGGGGCTCTGACATAATTCTGTTAGCAGGCAGTATTAAACAATGTTTGTCTTGCCATTCACTGTAACTGAAAACAGAGCGTTTAGGGGTACTTAGGAGAGTTGTGAATACTGGGCTCAAGCAATCAGCAGCAAATTAAGGTTTAAACCAGCTTATTTTTTTGTTCACAGTAAAGGCGCTGTAGGGTCTTGTTAGTTACATGTTGCTGAGTAGGAACATTGAAATGTAGGAGAAATGAAATAAAAAGCTACATAAATGTCATTTAGGAATTTTAAATGTAATTTTCTTTCCTTGTTCTGCAAACAGTTATTCACAGCTCATAGATCTAGTACACTTAGACTGAACACTTCATTGAAAATCTCATCTCTTCAGAAAACCTATATCCATTCTGATAAGGTTCAGCTGGCTAATTTCACCTTTTTTTTTTATTTTACTTTATTTTATTTATTGTGTCCTGTTTTTAAGACTGAGAATTCATGGAGCAATAAAGCAAAGAGCATTTGTCAACAGCAAAAGCCTCAAAGACGTCCCTGCTCTGAACTTCTCAAATATCTGACTACAAATGATGACCCTCCTCAGACCAAACCAGCAGAGAACAGGAACAGCAGCAGAGAGAAATGCACCTCCAAAAGGAAGCCTCATCTGCAGTCTCAGACAAATCATCTGCAAGGTAGGTGTGGGACCACAGAACACAACGTTGGTACTAGCAGTAACGCAGAGGAACTGAAGTACCGCAGCTGTGAATGCCCACGATACCTCTTATGTTCTTTGGATTAGTATTGTAAATCCAGCATCTCTTCTGCATAGGGAGAATTTTAAAACAGTATAAGGAAGTTAGAATTAGTTAGCTAGATTTAGCTTTTAAACAGTTTTAATCCTGTCTCCATTGCACTTAGCCTCAGAAAAAGAATCTTGGGGAAAAAAGTTTAACAAATACCACATGTTAATATACTCAGCTAGCCGGAGATACTTATTCAGAGAGTACTGTACCACTAAGAAATCATTATACCCCTAACCAAGCTGAGCAGGCCAGTTCATTAGTGAGCTGCTTTCTTTTTTGCTAGGGTAAAACTGAAGGCATTGTTAACCTGCCACATAGTCCTTAAGAGACAATAAGTAGTGCTCTCACTGCTACAGAGAAAGCAATAAATGTGTCATTCCTGTTAAAGCTAGGATGCTGGTTTGTGATTTTATTTCGTAAATAGTTGAAAGTTTAGCTGCTATCCTGATCTTTCTCTCTCTTTCTAGATTCTTTATGGACAAAACTAAACACTTGTGTTGACTTTTAGTATCCCTCAGCGCATAAAGAATTGGTCTATATTACAAGCAACATCTATGACAGAGATGCAAGAACTTAAAGCCTCCTCTCTTGCTTTCTCTCCCCCTCTTCCCATGCCTGTTTCCCCAAGATAAAGGAAAGCTGTAAAAGCTTAGCAGCCCAAAGGGAGCTTTTTTTAAGTTACTGTTACTTTAAATTATATCTACATACATATATTGGCCTGGCATCTAGAAGGCCAGGTGCCTATCTCAGTCCCATCAGTGCAAATCCTGAATGACTCTGCTAAAGCCAGTAGAAGTTATCTGGCTGCAACAGAGATCAGGGTATGACCCTGAATGTGTTTTCCTGATATTTTTAAAGCAACGATTGTATATGTTTTTTCATTTCCCTCCCCCCCATCCTGCATTTTCAGCCCGATCAAATTTAATCTTTCCCTCTTTACTATGAAGTATAAACAAACTTAATAAAAATGATCTTCCCTTCCCGCCCTTCTTGCAGCTGTGCATTCTGACATTCTAAGTGTAGTTTTCCCCTGCGATCTCAAATTCTCTGAACAATGTTTATTGTAAGAAGGAAATCCGACTGCCCCTAGAGCTTTTTGGATGCCAACTGCCACTCCTGCTGGATGGCTTCAGCAGTCTGCTTCACAGCAAAATCCAGACTGAACTGTTCATGTAAAACCTGTGTCTCTTACTACAATGGTACTGAAACAGAGACCTGCCAGAAGTTACAGGAGCTTTGTTAACACCGTTGGGTGTTACAGGGATACCTGATAAGGTATATCATGTATAACATGCTATATGCACATGTGTTACACACATACATAGGAGTATGTGCACACACACATAAATACAAATTATAAATCTTCCTGTTCAGATCAGAACTGCATTTTTTCCCCAGCTGAGGCAACTTTATAGGTTCAGTGCAAAGAAGCAGGGCACACTGGGTTATGGAAGCAGCGCAGAGGTGAGGGAAGACCAAAGGGACATATCACTAAATTACCACTGTTTTAACAGATGACTGTGACTGTAGTGGTATTGCAGGTGAAATTGCAGGCAGAGGGAAATTACTCTCTTCTTTAATTCCTGCAGTTTAATTTACAGGCTTCTGAAATGTTTTTTCATCAGATTTGCCTCATGCGCCAATATATGACTTCAGTATCAATGGATTTGCATATAATACAAATACAAGAATATAATGCTTTCAGCTTGGACAGTCAATTCATGCAGAATCAACCTTGCAAATTTAACTGATATTTGCAGACCTGCAGTCATTTTTTCATACATTTAATCAAAAGTGCAAGAAAATTGGTCCTTCTGTTTTAAAAAATAATCAAGGTCCCATATTTTCTTTCAAAGTTAGGGAAAGCTCAGGAAGGATAAGTCAAACGGTATTTTCCTTTAGGGTTGCAAACATATTGCAAACCCACGGGAATGTCCACAAACCCATTCATGCCAAAGATCATCTGTGGTTTT
This sequence comes from Psittacula echo, assembly GCF_963264785.1. Taxonomy (NCBI): domain Eukaryota; kingdom Metazoa; phylum Chordata; class Aves; order Psittaciformes; family Psittacidae; genus Psittacula; species Psittacula echo. The sequence continues at coordinate 19,122,156 of NC_137735.1, read as the reverse complement.
GTACTGAAATTTGCCCATGAGGAAACTTAGTTCTTTTGAACCTGAATGTTTTCAATTTACAGGGACAAGCAACTTCATGTGAACCCTTTTTAATACGAAAAAAAACACCACAGTAGACCTTGAAACTCTAATAAACAGGCAGCATGGAAAATGATAGCGTCTTGACTAAATATTTACACTATCAATAGCTGTAAGTGAGGATGACTCCTTAGCAGGAATACTGTTTGGTCAAGCCCTTGCCTAGCAATAAGAAAACTGATAGGTGTTTTGATATGTGAATTTGTCAGTGGGAGAGCTCAGTGATATCTGCCTAAAATGAAGTAGTGTGAGATAATGCCTTGGTTCCATGACCATCTGTAGCAGGTTTGCTCTGTACCTCAGTGCTGCAGGATTTTATATGTGTTATTATGTAGGACTATTCTCTGGGACTAATAAGAGCAAGACTGAGACTTTTTAGAAGCTTAAACACCTCTGAGACTTTTTAGAAGCTTAAACACCTCTTACACATTCAACTTCCTTAGAAAGCCTGAATTGCTTAATCAATTTCTTCTTTATCCTCTAAAAAGAAGTGTAAGCCTTTGTATAAAACTTTATTCCAGCACCCTACTGTAAGGTAGGTTTGAGGGTTTTTAAGCCAGTTTTACCTCTAGGTAGCCAATGGCAAACATTACTATCCCTAATGTATATAAAATATATACAGAAACGTGTCAGGTTACATTCAGTATTACGGCACTTGTTTTATGCACAAATCAGCAGCAATGCTGGATCACACAAATAACTCGTTGAGGTGCATCTCCTCCCTCTGGCAGTGACTTCTGAGGAAGGTGAACCTGAGGTGAACACCTGAGCTTCCATTTCTAACTTTCATATGGGAAGGAGGAGAAACAATATGCAGCTCTTGAGAATTGAGTTAATTAAAAAAAAAAATAAATGTGGTATTACTTCAGGAATGCTCTAGAGCTTATAAAAGTAATCAATTTGCATATAAAATCCTTTTAATGTTGATGGGAGCTTCAAGCCTGGAATGAATATGAAATACGCAGTAGTGACACTCTGGACAAAAGATCTGCAGTGCAGGAGTGTTCAAGGGGAACATTTTGTCTTAAGTAATTAATCTGCCAAAGAGATCCCCTGCTGTTGCTCTTGGTACAACGCTCTCTGCGTTTAAACATCAATCTTACTTCTGAAAAGTAAAATTTGCAAGTAATATTATTTTAATTTTTAAACCTTTCTCTGGCAATTAAAGGAATCTTAGCTGTATTACAGCATCCTAGTTCTTGACTTGCTTTGGGAAAATACAAGTTTGCATGAATAAAAGCTACAAAGATGTGTATTTTTATAGCTAAGGCTTTGTTTTTTGTGTATGTTGGGATTGTAGTGCCAAGAGCTTCAACCCCAATTTAACCATCTGTGACTATGTCTGTGGCTTGTCATAGTTTGCAGGATAATTTGCAGAAATTTGGACTATAACTGATTGGACCCTGGCCTCATAGAAACAACTTATTCTCAGTGCTATATATAAAATTGTATATTGTAGAAGTAAAATTAACTGAATATTCATAACGTTCTGTTGCTTCATAGTTATTCTGCTGCTCCTGTTTCCAAACAAAACGTGAACTGTAATTTAAATTAACTCTAAGAGAGATCACATTTTCACAGTGTATCCTGTAGAGTTCTTCATTGATTTTTAACTACTCTTGTTCTGAAAGGTTCTTCGCATTTGAGTTGTGTACTGTATTTCAGAGGCATAGTAATTGATGTAAATCATTGTTGAAATTTATGTGCCTTTTTGGTACCAGTAATAAGGAATCAGGATGGGTCTCCTTATTTATCTAAGATAGATACACTGAAATGGCCATTGAACTGTCATCAGAGCTCAGCCCTAACTGGCTAACATGGGATTCCAGCTCCAAAAAGAAAAATAAATCTTTTTAGTATATGTTCTGGAGTGTTTAAATATTCCATAATCGCTTTCTTTTTCCCTTTAGCCAAACCAACAAGTTTATCACTTCCATTGACGCCTGAGTCACCAAAGTAAGTACTAAAAAGTGTAAACATTTATAAAAGGGAGGGGGGTTCAATAGATTTTGGCTACAGCAACTCCATTTCAGCTTGTTTTTATAAATGTGCCCTGTCTTCCAGTGATCCCAAGGGTTCCCCATTTGAGAACAAGACTATTGAACAAACCTTAAGTGTGGAACTCTCTGGAACTGCAGGTGAGAAATGGGGTGTGCTGGCTCTTGCTTTAAGCATGGCTTGTGTGTACGTTTGTTCATTTTAATATACCACATGTACACCGAGATCTTGCAGAGGTCTCCAGGAGATTAACTTCAATGCAGTTTAGCATTGACTCTTTATCCAGTTACCTGAGAAGGAATGTGTTTGAAAATATGGCTCCAAACCTGCACAAGAGAGCATAATTTCTTGAAAAATATGAATGAAACCATTTATTTGTTATACTTCTCCATTTCCCCATAGATTTGTGTACTGCTGAGCAGCATCTTTCAAAGACAGACCCCACAGCACAGTGTAATAGATGTTACAGATGGAAAAGTTATGTCATCCAGTCTGTCTCCAGGCCAGTCTAGGGCTGTACGTGACTGAATGTTTCAGTGCTTTGTCAATTCTAGATTAATATGTCACAAATAACGGCTTTCTTCTCTACCACTGAAAAACTATTCCATAGCTTAGAGGTATTTTTTTTAAAATTGGTATTCATTTTATATTCTTGCTTTCTCTTTATTTCTTCCTTTCGCTTCACACAATCCCCCTTTATCCTCCTCCTCCTTTCAGATCCGTGGTGTTTGTACCTTTTGAAGATTTGTGGAATTTTTTTATCGTGTTCTGGTTTAGTTAATGCATCACCCATTGCGCTCATTTAATTCAGCATCTCTTCTTTCCACTAAAGCCAATTCTTTCAGACTCAGATCCTTTTTACTGCTTTCCTCTGAACTCTGTTTTTCCTCCATTTTCCTGAAGTGTCCAGAACTGAGCACAAGAGCACACGTTGAGATCCACCTGATCTATTCCAAGACTATTTTCTTCCTCAGTTGTATAACAGTGAAAAATAAGAGATGCAGTTTGCACGTGTTTCTCTCAGGATAACAGTGGATTGCAAATTATGTGATCTCTAGCATTTTGGGAGGCATTGCAAAATATGTCTTCAGGTACCAGAAATCAGCTTGGTGCCTCTAATTTCAGTGGCAGCTTTACACAAGAGCAGGCCCAAGCACTAGATTTGTGTATGTACTTCAAGCTTTCAGCTCCATACAATCGTCATTTCAGTTTTTCAGAAAATTCTTTACTAGTTCAGCATTAAAACATGCACGCTGCCCTCTGCTATGTCCTGAAAAACTGCAGTCTTAATCGTTCCTCTCGTGGCAAAAGGAAGCATCCTTGCAATATACCTTCTTTTCACAAATCCAACACAAGCATGGCAAAATTCACTGTATGCAGCAGGATAATCCCATTCAGTACCAGCAGGTCTGAAGCGTGGAGAAGCCTCTTTTATCATTAATGGAGAGCAAATCTGCACGAGGGTGCCCATTTGTAAGCACACTGGTAAGTCAGTGCTTAGTGCTGCCAACTGAAAGGGGCAGATGAGGTGACTACAGCAGACTGGTACAAGCAGCCGTTGAAATTGCTGAAGGGAGCAGTGTTTTCTCCCAGCCAGAAAGTCAGCAGCCTGCTCATCCCATCAGCTGGCTAGACAGAAAGTGGGAGTCGGTCTGACTCCTGGGTAGTCCTCTAGTATTGCCTCCATAATGGCGACATGAATGGTCATGGTATTACTGAATTCATTCTGCTTTATCATCTGTGCGCAAAGGAGGAAACAAAACAGCTCTGTGGTTATTTTAGAGAGCTAGCACATTAAAAATGCACCAGAAGCTGTGAAACAGCACAACTGGACTAATACAAGAACAGGAATGTCATGCTATAAAAATACACTTTGATGGTTTTTTTCCCTCTGGAAGTAAATAGAGTCTAATTAAACTGATGATAATCAGGAAGAGTAAGAGTTGATGGAGCATGGTTGCCCCAACTGGAGCTGGGGCATTGTTATCAAGCAGAGCCACATGATGGTGGCTCTTGGACTTCACGTTGCACTTGCTCTGGCCTTTGCAATGCCTAGTGAGGAAGTTTCAGGATATAGTACTTCATGACTTGGTAGCTGTATTCATCTCTGCCTTCACAAGATATAAGGATTTTATTTTTATACTCATATATGTATATAAATCTATAAAAATATGAGTGCTGGTGCATGTCTTAACTTTTAAACTCATTTGTATTGCAGTAGTGTCTTGTGTCATGAGTCTGCTTTTGTTGGAAGCAGACAAGTCCCTAACAGAAACAACCTTGGGTACTGAAGAACTCAGAGTGTATGTGAGTAAATCATGGGAGAATTGGGACCTGCTTCAGTTAAAAACAAACAAACAAAAAAACCCCTAACAACAAAAAAGGAATGGAAAAAATAGTGGCAGTAGTGATTAATAACACCTTGGAGTTCCTTAGTGAGACCCTGGCAACTCCAAATTATATCCAGATAACTGCATTGCTCATTGTCCTTATATAGGGCAGCTTGCACTGTACAAGCACTATTTATTATAATTTAAATAAGAGTTGCCTTGATCTTACTGCTGAATTGAAAAGACCATTAGGAGTGCTGCTTGCACTATCGAAGCACAAAGTATTTTAATATAAATAGCAGCTCCCTTGATCTCTCTCCTGAAAAAAACATTGGTTCCCTCACTGATGAATTAACTATAGAGTAGAAAAAGAAATAAATAAAAGCATTTCCCACATGAGCCATCAATCTTCGTCACACACACATTTTGGATTCATGTATCTAAAGTCAAACTGAAACCATTCTCTTGCTGATGATGTATCTTGCCTTACAATGGATTCGTTAGTAGTTGTGAATGTAACTTTGTCCTCCCTAAAACTGTCAAAACGTTTATTTGTCAAATTACAAGGAACAGATACTTTTGTAAAGTGTTTTCAAGCCACACGTAAGAAGTGTTTGAATGCACTTTAAATAAGTGGCCTATGATAGAGGATTAAGTCCACTGCTGTCTACAATCCCAACTCCTCCAGCTGATTTCTAGTGCTGTTCAAAGGAAAATGGGCCAGAGCATCACGGTATGGAAGGACCTCTAGGTGATCATAATGCAGTGGATGAAATATCTGTGTAAGGCAGGTCTCATTTGGAGTAAGAGGATCGCAAGAGGTCATTCTCCCTTTATTTCCATAGCTAGATGCATCGCCAGTGCCTTGCTAAGATGCTGTGGGCTTGAACCTGTCTAATGTCTTCCAGGAACGTGGGATGTTTCTGCAACAGTGGAAGACTCGTCATAATTACCAGTCAGGTTGAGGGGGCACCTGCAGGCACAGGGACTAGGATGACTCACCCTCTGGAGGTGGCTGTGTTAATCCTGGTGATTGAGGCATTCTCAGTGACTGTCTTAGACTTCCTGCTGAACTGCTGAATGCCAGAAGTTAGATGGTGTAGCTCCTGTACGTTTGAAATTTATCTCTGTTCTCCCATTATCTTTCTACACCTTCACTCCTAAATACTCAAAGCCATCATGTAAGTGCATGAAGTGAGATCACAAGCTTCAGGCTCAATCAGTAAGTGGAAGGCTATTTCCACCCTCTTGCCTACAACAGGTGACCTGGTGAAAAGTCTCAGTTGCACACAGATCCCTGTGATTTACCAGCACATAAAACTCCTCACTGGTCTTCCTTGCATGCAAACTTTTATTTCTCAAAAAAGATGACAGAAAAGGCTTTATGAACACAATCAACTTGAATAATGATTTGGAATTTATAAGCATCCTTGAGGATACTTATACCCTGCTATTTGCCCACTTCTAGACCTGAGTTATCTCTTAGTTGTATGAACAAATACTTAAAATCTACCATATAAGAACTTGTTTGACCTCAGAATGTTTCCTGATAAAATGAGATGTGAGATGCCGAGAATTGTCCAGAGGGAATAAAATCTAGTAAATTATTTGATATTTTCAGGCATCTGTGTTTATTCTCTGGAGCACTGACAACAGGATTAAACTAAATACTCAACAAGCAATGTAGGTTTTTATTATATGATGGCTATTTAATTACATTTTTTGTAGTCTTGTGCCACACAAAAGCACATCTGATTCTTTTACTGAATTGAGCTGTTACCTTGTGCTGTTTTAAGTGACCTTAAATAATGTTTGCCTTGACAATCCATTTTCAAACTTCTAAGGTATAAAAGAATTCATTTTCAATGCCTCTGAAAAGCTCAGTGCACATGTAGAAAGGTTCCAGGTCTGTGTTCTCCAAAGGACACTAACTAATTCCCAGCCCCCTCAAAGCACAACAAACGTCATCTAACATTTAAATGCCAAAAGTTACAGTAGAGGTTTAGAAAGATCCATGGCTATGTAAAACAGCATTGCAAATCATTCCTAAAAAGTCAAGATGTCACTTTTTTATGCAAAAGCACTCCCATAATTTCTGTTGGAGCTAAATGAGTTACTAAAGTTTTGTTTTGGTTTTTGTGGAGTTTTGGAATATATGAAAAGCATTTCACTCTCCCAGGGACTTTCTTGAAAGAAGTCTCTTGGCTAAGGTTGCAGAGTCGGCACACAGGCAAACACCTTTTGTTGCACAGGCTCAGGAAGGATGGTGCTGTTTCAGCAGCAGTGCTGCCAAATTGATGTACGCTGTTTTCAAGCGCAAGATCACCGAGTGAGTTCATAGTATGTAGACAGAGCAAGGCAGAGTGCAAACGTACCATTTACCAAAGCCATTCAATTAAAGAAAAGTCCCTACAAAGAAAATGGTTTTATAGCATGTCATGAAAAAATACTTGCCTTTTACTTTAAAAAGAAAAAAGACTGTTTAAGGGGGGTGATTGTAAAGTATGTACCACTTCTAACAGATTTGCTGTGCAGAAGTACATAAGTGTGAGTGATGTAGAGGTACTTGTTTATTATAGAGCACATTTCAATGCAGTAATCATAAATATTGCTAAGGTTGTGCTCTGTTGAAATATGACCTACATACTCTTGATTGTTTGTGTTACGTGATTTGTCTGACACCCATTACATTCTGGGTAATGGCAGCCATTTGTTGCTGTGCACAGCAGGCTCTTTTGACAAAAGAAAATAGGCAGCAATAAAAAAGCTATAGTCTGAATTACATTCTGCACAGCGCTGCTCTGCTGAGAGTTTGTGCAAGTGTGTTAACAATGCTCTGAACTGCCTCTTGTCAGCCTTCAGCCCGTAATGGCCATCTGTCCTTCCATAAATCTGTCAAAACCTGCGAAGTTCAAGTGAGAGCCCAGAATATACCTTGTACTGTCAACGCTAAAATGTACACGTTGGCAGTGAAAGTGGCGCATGTGAAATAATCCAATGGTGATAGAATATTGTAATGGCATTGATGTGGGGTCGTGGTCCTCAGTGGAGATTACCAGGAATTAGTGTAAAGATGAACAAGTGTGCAGCCAACTGGTTTTCTCAAAGTTCATGATTTGGAGATTGGTCATGGGACATGCTGAGCTCTGTAGACTCTGTAATGCTGACATGAACTAAAAGCTTCACTCCCTCCTTCATCCCTCAGTGGAGGTTTGTTCAGAAGTTAAATGAGCATTTTCCAAATTTCGTCTGTTCCTACTTGCCTGTGTACTTCCTGCTTCTGCTGAAAACCAGGAAAAAAGCCAAAATGCAACGAGGAAGCCCTTTCTTAGGCTGTCTCCAGCAAAGTTCTGCCAGCAAGAGAAGCGCCAGTAAATTTAGCTCAGTCTGTACTTTTGTGAGGGCTTTTTTTTGATAGGGCTTTTTTTCTCCTGCTCTAAAGATTGTTGGAGTCCTTGTCAGGCTTCTGGAAATAGTTGTACTCCGTGTTTAGCTTGCTTCCTGCTGGAGCTAGCTTTAAAGAAGTGAAAATGGAAACAATATTGTATCTTAAATATTGGATTATCTCTGGGGTTTCTTTGCCTGAAATTCTTAAATATGCATGTTCACTGTGGAGTGGTTGTATTTCTGCTTCATTCTCTCTAAAACTACATCCAAAAAATCAGTAATGAGCTCTGGAGCTGCTTCTCAGGGGCTGTATAATTTCATAAATAAAAGTGACAGTTCTAAATTTTTTATCTAAAAACCAGTCTTTGCTTACTCAAATCCTTGTTGAATCTGAGCTCGAAATTTAACTTGAAAATTACTGTGGAAGAACAGGATTATTCGTTTTACCAAAAATTCACTTGGTAGTCAGACATATTTGTTAGTGAGGAGAGGGATAAGGTGTGAGGTACACACTGCTAACTCAAGTGGGATTTTTGTGAAGGAAATAAAAATTGAGGATTCAAGTTAAAGGAAATAGTTTAACAGTGATGACTTCGCACAAAACTTTTTCACTATTAAAATTGTGGTAACTAGAGTTTTAGGGGTCATTATCGTTGCCTTTGTTTCCGTGACTTTTTGTGGCATTAGACTCATAACTATTTTTTCCAAGCATTCGGTCAAAATCAGGCCTCTCTTTCACATCAAGTATTCATGCTTTGGTACTTCTGTCTTCTTTTTTCTGGAGCAAATTCATTGCAGCTAATGCAGTGGGACCCCCGTTCTCCATTTATGCTCCTTAGGGAGCACTGTGCACTGATGGACACTTTTCCTTCTTTACAGCAAAACACTATAAAACATGTTCCATTTTGCATTTATCTTCTGAGCTCTGTTGCAGTACAAAACAAAATTCTATAGCCATGTTTGAAATACATGTTTCCTGTAATGTGCCTGCCCTGTCTTTTCATTCTTGCTAATGAATGCTCATTGCTTGGGCTAGACGAAGAAATCTATGGCAGCATCAGCCTCTGGAGTGGTTAAGGATGGTCTAGATTTTCTAGAACTCCCTAATCTCAGTCTAATTTGTTAAATTTTAAGCATATATACTTCTAAATTACAATAGGAGCAATTGGACAGAAGCAAATTTTTCAAACATAGCATACTAAGTACCTTCCTGGACAATGTCTGCTGTTTGCTATTACTCTGCCCTGGTATCCTGGGTTATCCTCTTGTAAAGTCTGAAGAAATTCTATGATTTCTACAGAAAATATTAAGAGTCATATTATACCCTTATAAAAATAATTGCAAGATGCTATGTTCATTCCCAGGTTTTACTGGAATGGGCTGTAGTCCTTTCTGGCATTTTGTCTTACCATAGTGATGCAATCTTTTACAATTATGTGAACAATCCTGGCAGTTATTGGTATCTTTAGCCTTTGAATACTTATCTGTTTCATTTTGACTCCCTACTTCCTGGCTCTCACTAATATTTAGTTCTAAATGCAATGATTCATTACAGTTGCAGTTGTCCTATTGTTCACTTAGGTTTCAGTTGCAGAACAACATTTCAGGCAAAATGTATTAGTTATGCTTACAAGAATGTATTATACATACATTAGCAATGGTTTACTAAGTTAATGAACTGTAGAAACAAAGAGTCATTGCAGTTGAGTTGTGGAGTTGCTGTACTTCCTTGCTTTCAAGATCTGTGTCCTATTGAGGTGCCTTTGGTAGCACTCATTTTTCCCAGACTTGCTTTTATTCAGGTTTTTGTCTGCTAATTTCTTTAGGTTTTTGACAGTGCCAGTCTTTTGGCTTTTGATTTTTATATCAAAATCTTTTTGATTTTTTTTTTTTTACAGGAGAGAAAAAAAAGAATTCTTTTGGTTTTAATCCCTTGATCTTTTCTATCAGGCTCTACAGAGAGTGAAGTGGATGTCAGGGAGGCAGGGGAGGGGCAGAAATGATGCTGAAGATTAACAGCAATGCATTAGTTCTGTTGCTATTGTTGTTACCAGACCTTTGGTGTCACATCTTTATTCCCAGTATTAGCGGTGTTAAAGTGACATAGAACAGGTCTTGCATTGTATCATATGTTTTAGAGAAGCACATACCTACCTTTGTAAATATTGCAAGTGTGTTTAAAAATATTCTGTTCCTCCTTTTTTTCCCCTTAGGCCTAACTCCACCTACGACCCCTCCTCATAAAGCCAACCAGGATAATCCTTTTAGGACTTCACCTAAGCCGAAGTCATCATGCAAGACTGGTGTACCACCTTCAAAAAAGCCCCGCTATAGTGAGTCTTCCAGTTCTCAAGGAAATAACCCGATCAAGAAGGGTCCAGAACAGTCTGAGCTGTACGCACAGCTTAGCAAGACTACAGTATTGTCCAGTGGACATGAGGAGAGAAAGACAAAACGGCCCAGTTTGCGGCTGTTTGGTGACCATGACTACTGTCAATCAGTGAATTCAAAATCGGAAATACACATTAAAATATCCCAGGAACTTCAGGACTCCAGACAACTAGAATTTAAGGATTCTTCACCTGGGTGGCAGTGTCAGATTTGTTGTTCTTTAGAACAAGACCAGTATTTCAAGAAAGAGACTTTACAGACAAGTAAGCAGGGATCCCATGGTAATAACAGAAAACAGCTCCAAGACCAGGAAATTCGGGCTGAACTGAATAAGCATTTTGGTCATCCCAGCCAAGCTGTTTTTGATGAAGAAGTAGATAAGACCAGAGAACTAAGGGACAGTGATTACAGTAATGAACAATTCTCCAAACTACCTATGTTCATAAATTCAGGACTAGCAATGGATGGTCTCTTGGATGACAGTGAAGATGAAAGTGATAAACTATGCTACCCTTGGGATGGGACACAAGCCTATTCATTATTTGATGTTTCGCCTTCTTGCTCTTCATTTAACTCTCCATGCAGAGATTCAGTGTCTCCACCCAAATCCTTATTTTCTCAAAGATCCCAAAGGACACGCTCTAGATCAAGGTCCTTTCCTCAACGCAGGTCTTGTTCCCGTTCTCCATATTCCCGATCGAGATCAAGGTCGCCCTGTAGTAGATCCTCTTCAAGGTATGGTACAGCAAATTCGTGTATCATCATCGTAGTTAATACAAAGGAAACCAGAAAAACATAAAGCAACTTGAAGGAAAGAAAGAAAAAAAAAACAAGAAACAACTTAATCCAGTGCAACTTGTTCTATTGCTCCTAAGCTGATTAACTCTGAAGGTTATGGGGTTGCTACAGAAACACTTGTTGCCATTATCCTTTAAATTTGCCAAGTTTACACTTTCTGAGTGGAGCCAGTTAGGTCAGCAGCAGAGCAATTGGGGAGAGTTGTACACAACTAACCTTTCCCATTATCTGTGAGCTGCCCGGTGCCAATCCGGCTGCAGTCCCTATCAGATGAAGTTGACAGTGGCTGACGCTCTGCTCTGTGTTAGCCTTAATAAGGAACATTACAGAACGGGGGGGGGAGGGTGGGTAAGTCACCAGAGGCCTCTTAGTTGACTAGGAGATTGCAAACTGTCACTGGAAAATCTCACTGGTAGCTTAGAAGAAATTGTAAGTTTGGAGAAGAGGTAGAAAATGGTGTCAATAGATTCAAACTGAATGACAGAGGTGGATTTGTTTCTTCCTGCAGATCTTGTTGCTATTATGAGTCCAGCCACTGTAGACACCAAGCATACAGAAGTTCTCCCTTACGTGCAAGATCGCGATCCAGATCACCGTACAGTCGCAGACCCAGGTAGTGCATCTTGCCAGCAACTGGTTTGTTTTGCAGCTGGTTCTCAAGAGATAATGAAGCATTCCAGAAATTGTATTACTAATTTTGCATTCACAAATGCAGGTGCTTGATTTAATGACTAAGTTGTGTTTCCTAGATATGACAGCTATGAGGAATATCAGCATGAAAGGCTGAAGAGGGAAGAATACCGCAAAGAGTATGAAAAACGGGAATCTGAAAGGGCCAAACAAAGGGAGAGACAGAGGCAGAAGGCAATTGTAAGCACTCTGAAGAAAACTTTCATTTTGAAATAGATTTCTGTTTCTTTTCACAGATTTCTGAAGATAGAACTCAGTTTTTATTTTCTTTCTTTTTTTATAAAAGAAAAAATAATGAAAAATCTGCTTATGTATTTCTGAGTATTTTGAATTTTAGGCACATACGTGTTTTGATAACAATTTGTGTTTTGGTGTTACAATACTAATTTTTTCAGGTTCTATAAATTGCAATTCTCCAAGTTTTTCTGTCAACAGATACAAAAGGCTTACTAGAAAGAGGTTTCATCCCAAGCAACAGACAATGAAAAGTTGACCCAATTTCCTATACAGATCTATCAGTGAACCTCCATTTTATATTATATATATCACCTACCAGAATGCCACTAACCAATGTTTATTTTCTATATTTCTGGGGGTTTTTTGCATAAGCAGTGTAAGGAGTCAGCTTGCATACCAGTTGCCGGACTTTCATAGTAGCTGTAGTTGTCTATATGGAGGGTGCAGGCAACAGAATGCAGAACTGGGATCCACAGGCATGAGTTTAACTTTTTTTTTTCCCCCTGTCAATTTCTCAGTTAGTTTGTAAGCTATTTTTAGCAAAATAAATAGTCTGAAGACATGATGTGATTTTAAAATGTCATTAACACTGGCCCTTTCATAATGAATATGTATTATTTAATTATTTTGTTCATCAGAGTCGTGTGTGAAACAACTGAAATACCTAAGGTGAAGGAAATACCCGTATGGGAGTGAGCAACTCTCTGGGCCTTTGTAGCAGTAGGACAGAAGAATGGCTAGTAAATGGACAAATGGCTTTTGCGCCTTTGGCAACCGTGTGATGGTTTTGATAAATGTAAATCTGGACTCCTCTTACAATTGCTGAGGCCATTTTGTGTCTCACCTTAACATTTTCCTCTTTGTTGTCTGTCCTGCTCTGTCCATTTTGTTGTACCTTCACTGTTGTTCTGGCTGTGCTCTGGCTATCACATGAACTGGTGCAGACTGGGACACTTTGTTTCCAGATTTTACCTTAGTGTTATGTCCAGGGCTCACCAAAATGAATAGGTCTTTTTTCCAGTGCCTTTAGTGGACTTTGTAGTAAAAGGTGATTTGTCACACACTCGTCAGCATTTCTCCTAATACTTAGACCTACAGAACTGGGAGCATGTAGGGATTGATGGAGGCTGATGTAGTCTACAGCAATAAGAAGTTCTGGAAGGCAATAGATACCTTTATTTTCTAGGTTTTTTTCTCTCTGCTACTGTTGTTCTTACTGAGCTTCATCAAATCATTTCACTTTTCTCTGCTTCAGGTGCCCTATCTACGGAGTGTAGCTGATAGGTATATTTTGTAAAGCATGAGATTTAGAGCTGTAACATGCTCTGCTGTACTGATTTGAAACTCAGTGAAGGCAATGGAATTATTTTGCTTGGCTTCAGATAGGGCTATATTTAAGTCGATTGTTGCCATTTATTTTAAAATATCTAGCTTCTATCTGTTTAAAGATGTACGCTACCTTCCAGCAATCGTAACTTACACTGGCTGTTCTCTTAGATCTAACACAAATTAGAGATTCAAGAAGACCTCTGTCCTGGATGTATCTTGCTACTTCTCAATTACTGCACCTTACTGGTATAAATAAACATGAACCCTCCTGAGGCGGCAGAAAATTTGTTCTATTTGAAAATATACAAATACTTGGCAAGTAGCTAATCAAGAGAAAAAGTAAAAGGGAACAAAAGAAACTTAAGAAGCTGCAGATATGCTGCATTGTAACTTCCTATGTTAAAAGTTTAGACATTTCAGAACCGAGGTTGAATTTACTTTATTTCTAAAGTGAGCATTGTTCTTATAATTAACTTCATTAATGAGATTATTTATTAATAAGTATAAATCAGAACTAAAAAAATAAATATAAATAAACAGAACATGGCAAAAAATTAAAATCCAGTCACCCGTGGAAGAACTGCAGGAGTTGTAGATGAAATCCTATTAACTCCTTCATCCAAAGGCAATGAGCATTTTTACTTTAAAAATCTGTATTGAATCATGCCAGTTTATCCTCTGTGCAAATAAGTAGGGGTTAGGGGACAGAGAAGAAAGGAAAGCCCTGATCCCATGAAGTCAGTGATAAAACCTGTATTATTTCTGTAACATTCTCTGCTACTTTTTGTACTCCTTTTGGCTTATGGGTCTCATCTGTGTTACTCCTTTCTTGAGGGATGAACTCATTTATGGTCCAGCCACAAGAATCTCCTCTGTTTTTCCTTGAACTCTTTCTACAGTCCCATACATTAAGATTCCTTTGCTCTCTGCATTGGAGAATTTTTTACTTTCTTTCTAGCCCATTCTCGTGCTGACAGAACTGACTCATGGCCACGTACCTACAGATACTGTTAAAAGGGTGGCCCAAGATCAGGCACTACTAATGCCTTCAGTGTTACCCAGGGCAGGTGGCTTTTCTTCATGAGAAGCACTGTGCTATGATCTCAGGAACTGGTTGTAGAAAGGATGCACAGTGGAAAGGGAACAGAAATTATGACTGAGCTAAAAGCCACCAGGTATTATTGGCTCAATACGTAGGAATTAGTCTCTGTGTGACAAGCAAGAGTGGGAAACCTAGGGAAAAGAAATGAGAAGAAAATTCTCATATTTTAATCTGTCAAAACCATATGTGAAGCAATGCCCTCTGATTGTGCAGACAGCTGGTATTTTGGCAGATGTGAAGACATAGGCAGAATGCTGAGGAGGCTTGTTTTAGAAGCCTGTGCTCATGCTATGTAGCAGAGACATGTTTAAACGCCTGCCCCTTCACACACACCTTTGCTGCAGTAGCTTCAGATCAGCTAGAAACCTGGGCTAGCATTTCCCTGTAGGGATTCCTGAATTCCTACCTAGGCTTACAGCTGTATACAGGTGGCTTGACTTCAAAACATGCTGTGATATTCTTCTGCTCTTCCTTTCCTTCTTTTACCCTTCTCCAGTTACTGGAGATTTGGTGCCTTTTTTTGTGGATTGGGGTCTTGATTTTGAGCATGCTTGAAAAATATGGGCTGAGCTCACAAGATATTTTCCAGTTAGTAAGAAAAATATTTTTGTCATTCGTTCATTCATTTATTTATACTTCTGATTGTGATGCCTTTGCTGAGGAAATGTTAGAATAGTTTAGTTTGATCTTGACTTGATTTATTTCACTGGGTCCCTATTTTGTTTTAGAATGGGTCCTAACTGAACATAAGGATGGTCTGCCACCAAGACTTGCATAACTTGATAGTACTAACCAGATCACATTGGAGACACATTTGTCGTGAAACTTGAGGAACTGCAGGATAGAACGGTCTACTTAGGGCTTTGTAGAAACTGGGATCCAACCCCCACCCAAGACTGAGGACCCCATTTTTCTTCTGGTACACCCCAGGAAATTTTTGAGTTATGCTGGCTTTTACTCCAGCAGCTCATTAGACCATGCAGCAAATATTTTCCAAGACATGGAGTCAGAAATACAGATAGCACATTTCAGTTCTGTAGCCACCAGCTTGTACATATCATACTGACATGGTACACCAGGGCTGGGAGGTTAATCTGATGGGCAGCCTCATGTTCTCTGCTACAAGACCTCTCTGGCCATGATACTGACTTAGAATCATGTGCTCCCTGCAGCTCATTTATGGTGTGCACTGGCTGCTGCCAGGAAATACAACCAAATCAGCTTTTATACCTGAGTAGAAAATTACTGTTAACATTACTACTTTTCATTTCTAAGTGCTGACAGCCTTCATGAGACAAGTATCAAGAGTCCCTGTCCCAGGGAGCTTACAGACCAAAGAAGATAAATGCACCGTGAGGCCACTGCGTCAGAAAGACACACATGATTTCAAAGAAAATAAATAGCTCTACAACAGGAAGGCAGGAGAAAGGTGGTTTCATAAATGAGTGCTTGGCTTCTCTAAAGTCTAAAACCAGAGTCAGCCTATAATGGAGTGCATTTCCACTAATGAAGCATCCAGTGTATGTTGTATATTTAGGTTGGATTTTCCTGTTGTTGCTCATCTTGATGGCCTTGATCCCAGGCACTCGAACTTTCCTGTATGAGTTGCTGAAAATGTATCAGATGATTACCTAAATTTTGAGGTTTACTGGTCCATCATTGTTTTTCTGGCAGCCACCATGGAGTGAGGCTGAACAGTTTCAGTCCTCAGTGAGCCTCACAGCAACATTTGGCAATTTTGTGCAACTTTTTCTTTTTTTCCCAGTTTCACGAGTCTTTCTTTCACCATCCATACTGGCTCACAGGTCAGACTTACTCTCTAATACGGAATCTAAAGAAAATTTTTCATGTTATGTCAGAATCTTAAGCTTTAATGGCTTTTTACATCCATATTATTTATATCTTTTAAACTCTGTCCAGCCACTCCCACTGCATTTTCAAAATGGCATCTGGCCTTCAGTTCTGAGAATATAAGTCTTCATGGCTTTCTACTGGAAGAGAGAATTCACTTGGTATGGAAGGTAACGGGCATGGTGCTAGCTGAAGCAGCAGTGCCTTTGACAAGCACATGGCAGACCATTACTTTAAAATGCCCCAGGGTTTCTTCTCTCAGCTTCACATAAAGCATTACCTAGCTCTTGGAGAGCTAGGTGTGCACCACAGATGTGCAGACAAAAAATGGCAGAGAAAATGGGAATGTCAGCACTATGCAGCGTTGCCCCTGCAGTGGCTGCCTTCACTGCCCACAGACCCTGCTTAACAGCACCATGAGCAGGCAAAGCAAACAAGCATTGGGTGAAGAAGCCTAGTACAAAAAACATACACAAACTGATACATTTGTAGTGGTCTGTGCTTTTGTTCCTTGCGAAATAAGAATGAGGAGGGGCTGTTCAGTCTGGAGAAGAGAAGGCTGTGTGGAGACCTCATAGCAGCCTTCCAGTAACTGAAGGGGGCCTACAAGGATGCTGGGGAGGGACTCTTCATTAGGGACTGTGGTGATAGGAAAAGGGGTAATGGGTTCAAACTTAAACAGGGGAAGTTTAGGTAAGATATGAGAAGTTCTTTACTGTGGGGATGGTGAGGCACTGGAATGGGTTGCCCAAAGAAGTTGTGAATGCTCCATCCCTGGCAGTGTTCAAGGCCAGGTTGGATGGAGTCTCTGGTGGCATGGTTTAGTGTGAGGTGTCCCTGCCCATGGCAGGGGGGATTGGAACTGGATGATCTTAAGGTCCTTTCTAACCCTAACTATTCTATGATTATATGATTCTAAAACAAAGTTTTGGAGGAAGGCTTTGCAAGACAAAAAGATCCTTAGCGTCAGTGGACGTTTTGCCTCCTGATCTTATTTTCTCAAGTTTTGGCATTCTAAAGCTTTAGTATTTTCATTTGAGACTTGAAATACTGCTATTCAGTCTGAGATTTTCTGCCACATCTGCCTATTCAAATGCTTTTTACCTCAAGGAAGAAAGAGCAAGATTCTGATGAAAGAGGTTTAGATAAACCAAAAGAAGACAGACATGTTGGGTCTAAGGGAGTTTGCTGGACTCTTTCTTCATTTTTTTATATGGCAAAGGAATGAACTGCACTTAAAGCTTATGATGCAAAAAAAAAAAAGTCATTTGCCCTTTTGCAAGGGAAAAATGAATATCTTCTGGATTTTCCTGCAGGTTTCCTCTGCCCACATTAAACTGGAAACAGAAGCTTTCTCTGTCATTCTCTAGGTTTCGAAGTCATAGATCATCTCCTCTAACAAGTGCAGTAAAAAGCATACTTAATATGCACATATGGACTTCTCCATGTAACTTATTATAAAATAAAGGTCTTTAACATTTTGAAGTATGTTGTAATCTTGTTAGGCTTGTATAGCACTTATTATTAATGAGAATAAAAGGCAGGTGTCTCTGTGAATACAGATACATTTTTCATAGTTGCTTTAAATAAACCGATGTTAAACAAGACAAAGACAATGCTGTATGAATACTGTGTTCTCCAGTATCTTATAATATCATGGCACTCTCCTTAAAAAAATACTTGAACACATCTTCTCATGTGGAGAAGAAGGATATGTCACTGGAGGACATATAGTGCTTTTCTGCTTTAAATTTGAATTTCCTTAATTTTGTAGGTTTAACTTATTCCCTTAATGATAGTTTAACAGGCTTTTTTTTAATGGTTCAGTTTTGTTTTATTACAGTTGTCTTAAAGGGATATTAGAGATATAAAGGTTATTAGAGGGATAGAAGAAGGAAAAATTGCGCAGCCATGCACAGACTTATGGAAGAGTGTGCAATAGTTATTTCCATCACACTGTAATATAATAATCTCCATGTCAGTGAGTGAAACATTATGTTTTTTCAGTTGATATGTATTATCTCAGCTAAAGTATATTAGACAGTCTGCTGTGTTATGTTCTGCTCCATCTGGTCAGTCATTTGGGTTCAATAGCAAGTATCAGTGGAATTGTTTCTTATCAAGTGTTTCAGTGCGGTTAAATCCTTGATTTGGTAAAACAGTCTGAAAAAGTAATTACTGTGCATATGCAGATTTTCCTGTTTTTGAAGTTTATGGCACCCAACCATACGCAGAGTAAGCGAAATTACAATGGGGAGAATGGAATAAATGCAGATTTCTTTTGCTTGCACTCTACAGTCCCTAGTTCGCAGAAGCCCTACCCAAACTCCTCAATCAGGAAGGTCAGGGCTCTGGACTGGAACACAGTAGAGACAGAGATAAAAAGCAGCAACTGTCTGTAAAGTACCCCTCTTCCCTAAATTTCTGGCTATCCTTGAGCACATTTGTCCTTCTTTTAGCCATGCTAGCTTCTGCAAACTGCAGTGCTTTGGTAGAGGACAAGGGCAGCTTTTGGACAATGCACTCTGGAAGGCATAACATTTAAACAAGAAAGTGTCTGTCACAAAAGGGTTACAGAAGACTACCAAGGCAGTCACCTTGGTTCCTTATGTAATCAAAAGAGTCAGTAGTTTCAAAGATCTAAATGTGATACTTACCTCATCCCATTAAGAAGAGCATGCACTTACTTTGGTAGAGCAACCAGGGATTCCCATTGGACTGACCAGGGAGCTATAAAGGACCCAGGTGGTTCCAGTGATCACTTCTTGTGCAATACCTTAGGGAGTAAGGCTTCTGAGTAGGAGTATTTGATTCTTGGATCTCTGTTTTCTGACTCTTTAAACTCACTTTGATTTCTCAGGAGCTTAGATTAACTTGATCCAAGCCCCTGAGATTTGTGAGACCAGGAAAAGAGCCAGCAAAAATAGTTGACTGAGTGTGCTAGTGAGAAGAAGCTTCTGTTGGGAGGCAGATATATTGGTTTCAGCTTTCTGCAGCAGGAATTGTTTACTTATTTTGATTAAACAGTTCCTGGAAGCAGAGTGCTCTCCTGGCAACAGGGAGACCAGATTCTGGGCCCCTAAAACTAAGAGTTCTGATGGTCCCTTTATCTCAAATGAGTGCTCAAACAAGTAGAGAAGAGGCATCAGGATAATTTCTGTTTGAAAAGTGTTTTGGTCTGATCTCAATCCTTTTGTCGGTGGTCCAAGAATGGCTCCTGCCTTATGCCTCTGTGGGGACTCATGGAAAAGATACATTTCATGCTGTATTTGAATTGTAACGCTATCAGCTACCTGTCTCTTCAGGCTAGGGTGTTTCTGAGCAAAAATGCAAGGCTATATTTAGGTCCCTAGAGCCTTTTGCATCACTCAGTTGAGGTACCATTAGCCTTTAGGCACCTCCCCAGGTTATGATAGTAATGAATTCTCAGCAGTCAGGATAGCTCCTTCGGCATCCAGCACCTACATTCTGAGCAAGTCTCAGGTGCCAAAGCTGATGGTTTAAACTGACATTGCTTCACTGACTGACAGATTTACACCAGCTGAGAATGTGGTGGTGGTGGTAGTGGTGGTGGTTCGATTTATGGGACAAATGTGCGGACATGTAAGGGATGAGCAGTAGGGCCAGTAGTGGCAGGGATCTTCAGGCCAGAGGCAACCTGAGACAGGAAGGCTGAGCACCCAAGCCATGTGTAGCTGGTGCTTCTTTGCCGTAATTACCTTAAGGTCAGTGTTTTGAAGTTCTCTTTTTGCCTTGATTTACTTGCAGCTCACTAAATGGCTCTACCCTCAGCAAACTGTTCATTCAGAAATTAATGAAGTGCCTTTCATGGGGTTTCCTAGTCCTTCTGTTACTCTGCTGAGCATTTCCACTCAGGAAGGAAAGATACGACCATGACTCCATTGTTTTAAACGTATCTTTGATGCTTTCCTCCCAAGTGTCCAGGGAACATGCAAATGGCACCTTAGGCTATAAAAATCAGAGACTTTAGTCAGGTTGTTTTTCTGAAGAAACCAAAAGGTAATGGTGACTACGGGATATATTTTATTATCCTGGTTTCCCCCCCCCAAAATATTTATTTTTATAAAAGAAATCTTCTGGACCCATAACAGTTTTCCCTCTGTATTAAGGTATGGATTATGGTGGAACAGCTGATGATGAATCAGCTATTGAGTCATCTGAGTTTATAATGTCATGTTTGTTATACATTTTGTTGTGTCTATGGCACATTTATCCAATTAGTGTGTTACTTTATACTACTCCACAACTAAGGTTTGCCCAGTATTATATAGATCGGAAGAGGAACCAAGCTCCTGGTTTGGAAGAGTTCACAGTCTTGGAGGGGAGGTAGAAAAGAAGAAGATGCAGTAGGATACCAAGGGAGCTATCTGTCAGTGTGTAGCAGAACAGTGGCAGCAAACAGTGAAACCTTCCAGGAGCACACCACCTGACGAATGCAGCATCATTTAAATACCTTCAATGCTTTCCATGAGAGAACTGTTTCACTTACTAGCAAGATCCACTGGGTCTTCCACAAGAGACTTCTACTGTAATTCTGCATCCTCTGCACATCCGTGTGTTTGCATGCATATATGTATAGGTTCATCTCTTACGTATCTTTTAAAAATATGCCTTCCCTGTTGCTGTTTCTCAACAGGAGGAACATCGTGTGATTTATCTGCGTAAAATCAGACCTGACACAACCAGAACAGAACTGAGGGACCGGTTTGAAGTTTTTGGTGAAATTGAGGAGTGCACAGTAAATTTGCGGGATGATGGGTAAGAACTTTTGAAATTACTTTTTCTTTCGAAGCTGCCATATGTAAAAAAATTATAGCAGTAAGATTACTGGTATGGGAGTTACCAATACAAGTGCTGTGACAAATGACATGCTGAGTTCAAAACCTTATTTATTTTCTTTCATCCTTATTTATTAATCTCACTAGTTGAGATTTCCTATCCCAGAAATAAGTATTTAGCTGCATGACAGGACAATCATGCTGATAAATGGATGCACTTCTGGCATTTCCACTGCTGGATTTCCTACATGTTCTTGCTTTCAGGAAGGGGTTACACTAATGTGTGTTAACTCTTTTCAGCTTTTGTTCACAACTGTGTTTTTCAATTGCAGAGACAGCTATGGTTTCATCACCTACCGCTATACTTGTGACGCCTTTGCTGCTCTTGAAAATGGGTACACTTTACGCAGGTCAAATGAACCTGACTTTGAGCTGTACTTCTGTGGACGCAAGCAATTTTGCAAGTCTAACTATGCAGACCTAGGTAGGTATTTTGCCCTATGTGAATTAAAGTGCATGACTGGAACCTTGTAACTCGGGAGAATTTAGGGTTTGCTTATTTGTTTGTTGCTTATATTGTTTAAATGATGGGGGGTAAAGGAAGTGATTTCCGCTTGCTGCAAGAAGTTTAAAAGTCTGCTAATCTGAGTTCTAATATGATCCAGCTTCTTTCAGCTATTTCAGATTGTGAAAAATTCTTTAAAAGCCCATTTCCATCATTATAAAAAATAAGTGCTTGATATTAAATAATATATTTCCATATTGAAATAATAGCACCACAGAAATCTCCTGCATGCTTTGCTATTCACTGCTTTGCTATGGCTGCTTGGTCCTAATACCTGTTTTATTTATATGAGCAATAAACAGAGAACGAAGTAGATGCCTAACCCCAAAAAATTCATTATGATTCTTAACTTTGCCATGAGTTGTGCTTTAGATGTGTAGAACTTGCCAGAGCATTCTTAACCACAATTCATAGTTTTTCGGGTTTGAAAGCTAGAAAGGCTTGTGACCACATCTGACCCTTAGTATAGCAAAGGTTACTGATCTCAACTGGTGGTTCTCAAATCATGCATATGCATCTATGTATGAAGGTGTGCTTTACTGAAAGGGTGGTGAGGCACTGGAATGGGTTGCCCAGGGAAGTTGTGAATGCTCCATCCCTGGCAGTGTTCAAGGCCAGGTTGGACAGAGCCTTGGGTGACATGGTTTAGTGTGAGGTGTCCCTGCCCATGGCAGGGGGAATGGAACTAGATGATCTTAAAAGTCCTTTCCAACCCTAACTATTCTATGATTCTAAGGTGTGTCCTTGCAGGAACATCCAGTCCTGATGTAAGAGGCTCCAGTCTGTGAAGACCTTAGCAAATCTCTTGGTGTTTGCTGTCCCACTGATGCAGGGCAGTATGCATACCAGTCTCCAGCCTCCAGTATGCTGTGATAACACCAGTCCCAAGTGTGCATACTGACTGCCATAACACATCTAGTCCTGTCCTGTCTAAGCAAACATGTATGGTGCTGTCCTGTGCTCTGGGTCGGGGTGTGATGCTCCCCCTTGAAAGGATGTTTGGAGATGTTCAAAGTCTTACAGCAGGAATGCTGATGTTAAGTATATGCATAAAGAGACCATGTGGACTACCAAAACAGCCTCTGTAATGTTATAATGTATTATAAGCTCACATAATTTAATTACGTTTTAAAATGTAAAGTATTCATTAAATGTTAAACCTTTCCTAATACCTGCATAAATACACTAAAGTTACCAGAGATACTCTTTTCTGCATAACATAGCAAGGGACATTTTGCCGTTGATTCTATATTAAACAGATATTGTGGGTTTTTATGAATAAATGACCACAGTCATTAAAATCTCTCATACCCCTATAACACAGTGCTAATAAAATCTTGTATGGGCTGCCCTCAGCTTTGTACAGTGCAGGAAGAGAATACAGATATATTTTTTTTCTAACCAATTGATGTCTTTTCCAAATAAACGACAAAGATGATACACATTGTTCACAATGAATATGCTATAATTCACTTCAGTGGCTAAACAGATAATGTAAAGCTAAGAAAAGACAATTGACTGCTGAAGAGATATAGGGTTGATGTTGAAAATATAAAAGGTAGCAAGGCATTTGTTGAAATGTAGGCTGATAAAAACAGTAAAAACAGATTGAAGTCTTGACTTGATTTGACTTATCTTCAGCAGTAGAAGCCAAGGTCATCTCTGTATCTCCGAAAATCTGGGATTTAAAATAAGTTGTCTGAAGGGAACCCTCTTGAACATTATTCATCACTGGGAGCATTCCCTGGCAGGTCTCTCCATACCAAGTGGGATTCCCAGAGTATCTGTGAGCAGAGTATTTTCACTTTGTCCTGCTGACAGCTTGAGCTTCTGTAGTTCAGACTGCATTCCCTGTATTTTGCAGAATAGCTGATAGAACTACATAAGGAAATGGCAGCATGAACTTTAAAATTCATGAGCTAGTACAAGGACAGAGAGAATTAATCAGCCTTGGGTTGAGTACAGAAGAAAGAAAACACTTGAAAATAGTAGTCAGAAGTTTTAACACCTCTCCTCTGTGAGAAGATATTGTCTTAACAGAACTTGTAATGAACATTTAATGCACAGTGTGTCTTATAGTGGTAGATGGGGAGTTCTGATTAATTCAACACAAGAAATGGCAAGAAAAGGGCACACTCATAAAGGAGCTGTGACACAGGAACTGGGAAGAGTCAGTATTAATCTGGGATGACTCCAAAAGGAGATCCAGTACTTGCAGCCGTGTCAGTAATTGCCGTACTGGAGCTGCATGGCCACAAATGTACAATCCCTCCTCTGCTAGGCATAGACTGACGTCTGTACCTGAGCAACCAGCAAAGCTGGAGCATATATTGCAGGTCACAGGAGCTGGACCATTATTGCTGCTATGAGTTATCATATATGCTGCAAAGAGCAGAGGAGCCCACCTGAGATTGCTTGTACGGTTTTGCAGAGGCCCTGCCCTGAATTGCTCACACTTAAAACAAGGAAACCCCCAAAAGATCAGAATGGAAGCAAAAACAGAGATTCAGGGATGTGTAGTGACTTGTACAAGATTCTGAGGCAGGGCCAGCAGAAGCAGCAGTGTGCTTTCCATGCTTTCTGCAGAACCATCGCCCTGCTACCTTTCTCAGGAGAAGTCAGTCTTGGATACGGTGTGATGAAAGACAACAGCTGAAAAATGATGGTGGAGTTTTGGGTAAAGCATCTGTCTGGACTACTTTGAGACCTACACAGAGCAGTGCTGAAGTCCTTGGAGAAACTCTTCCCACCTGCTTTATATGTATTATGCAATATATGGTTCTTCCGCAAAATTGATGACATGTACTGCTTTTGTTAAGCCCTGCTTCCTACCAGAAAGCTCTTTCCATTCCTAAAGCTTCTCTGATGACCATTTCTGAGCTTTTATCATCCCATAAAGTTGGGGGCTTAAGGGGATTGTTTCTGCAGTGTCTTGTTCATACTGTTGTACAGAGGAAATAATGCAAGTACTCACTAGTGGTTCTTGCCTCTTACCTAAACTTGCATCCTTTGGGTTTCAGATTCAAACTCAGATGATTTTGATCCTGCTTCCACTAAAAGCAAGTATGACTCCATGGATTTTGATAGTTTACTCAAAGAGGCACAGCGGAGCCTGCGTAGGTAACATGTATCGCACCTAAGGAAAACAGAGGGATGGCGAATACCTCACGGACGTCACGTCCTTCAGTAATGGACAATTGAGAAGTCATACTTAGGAATTTCTCCTACTTTACACTCTCTGTTCGAAACCATGGTTTACATGAACACAGCTGCTCGACAAGTGGAGAGGCAGGATGGCTGTCCAGTAAGCACACGCATGTCCATGGGTGTCAGCTTTGCTTTCACGGGTGATCAGTGGCGGGGGAGCCAGGCATTCCTTGCAAGTTCAGTGCAAATCACAAGACATGGCAGCAGTTCCACAGAGATAGACAAACAACGATGAACTGCAAAATCTGTACATACTGCATTTTAACAAAGAAAAAAAGAACAAAAGCAAACAAAAAAAACCAAATTTGAGTACTATGGCTGCTGATGTCTGGGAATCAGACACTGCATTGTTATTTTTTTTAAAATGAAGCTTCTCCTCACAACACGGTGATAATATGACAATCCAGAAGAAACCGCAGGTCCCAGAAGCCTACAATCTTTCAGCTTTGTTTAAAGGTTTTTGTTTTCTTCGGGGATTTTTTTTTTTGATGGGGTGGGAGGGGTGGTTTTTTTTAGTCCTTGCGGAAGAGAAAACGAAAGGCTGAAGCTTCCCTAACATTCTGAAGTTTCATCTTTTAATTCTGACACCCATGTAAATGTCTACAACGTTGATCTTCCACAGCAGAATTTTCAAAGCCTTGTTAATGGTCAAATGTGCAGCTTGTTCAGCAATTTATTCTAATGAGCGGACGTAGTGTTACATTATTAATGAGAGTTGGATGTAACTATCTGGGTGTGTGCACAGATAGTTTATTTGCTACATTCTCTAAAGTAGTTGAGTATTTACAAATGTTAAATGGAGTATTTTTATTTATGTACATACTGTATGACGATGTTCTTTTTTGTTACAGCTATGCACTGTAAATGCAGCCTTCTTTTCAAAAACTGCTGAATTTTTCTTAATCAAGAATACTCAAATGTAATTATATGAGGTGAAACAATTATTGTACACTAACATATGTAGAAAGCTGAACTTACACTTATATATATTTGATTGTAAAAAAAGAAAGATGCGTCTGGGTGAGGGTGTGCGTGTGTATATGTGTGCGCGCGTGTGTCTGAGTGCACAAATGCTTTACACACATTCATCCCTTCTTGGTGAGCTTCTGTAAGAATTTTGTCAAGAATTATCCTAGCCCAAAAGGTATTAACCACTTCTGCAGTATTTTTCCACATTTTTCTCATTGCTTGATTTTCTTTTGCAGTTTTATACACTGAATTTGTTAGGGGAATGAAATTTTCTCATCTAAATTTTTCTAGGAGATATCATAATTTTATGTAAAGTCTCTCAAATGGGTAATCATTAAGAAATGTTTTTATTTTATGTATCAACGTAGTTTTGGAACTAGAGGTCAAAAATCTTTTTAAAATGCTATTTTGTTTAATTTTTGTGATTTTAATTTGAAAAAATATGCTGAGGTAATAAGTACAGTATGATTTTTACAGTAATTCTGTGTCTAAACGCTGTTCTTGAAGCCAGTAATCTTTTCATTGGCAGAGTTTAACGGTGGAATTTATCTGTATTTTTTACAGTTATGCATCCTGTATAAATACCAATCCTTCATTCCTTTGTTTACTAAAGAGACATATTTATCAGTTACAATTATCCTATTTATTATAAATTATAAGATGACTAAAATAATAAAAAGGCCAGTGGAAATTTTATACCTAGGATGCATGATGATTGTCAGTCCGGAGTAAGTGCTTCGTTTGGGAATTCAGCTTTTGCAGAAGCGGTGAGTTGGTTGTTTCGTTATTTTTTTCCTTTTTTTACTATGCACTAGCATGGCCTCAGATGTGCCCATGACATTGTTGCTGATGACATTGCTTCTGCTAAATTAAATAGAAACTTCAGGAAAGAAAAAAACCACAAGAGTAAACTTACAGCTATTCTGAGCATCAGATTTTCATCTGAACGGAGTCTAAAGACTGTATCAGCAAAGTTTGGAACTTGCTTGTGAATGTATAGATTTGGTATTCTATTACTGTTTGGCATTCATGACTCCTCTTAAAGGTATGGCACACCGAACTATTTAATCTCCTTTCCCACTCCCAATCTTAGAAAACCGATTCCACCCCCATGCCAGTGCAGTTGATTTTGATGGCTGCATTCATTTTATCACCAGCATATTGTGTTCTGAGAGATTCCACTGTCTGTCCTGTCGGATGCTTGCTTGATTTTTTGGCTTCTTATTTCTCAGTAGATAGATAGCAATAAAATAAAAAAAAAAAAAATAAAAAAAAATAATAAAAAAAAAGAGAAAAGACCTTTCTCAGAGGTTCTGTGTTACAGCTGTAACATTCTTTAATCTGCATAATTCTTGTTGTTGCTCTGTAGGTTAACAATGCAGGTATTTTAACTTTGTGTGAATGCCAAACTAAAAGTTTACAATTTTCCTTTCTGGATTTTGAGTATCTTCTGTTGTAAAGAAAAATATTAAAAGCAATAAATTATTTTTAAGAAATCAATATTTAGTATATCATGTGTTCAAGGACCAGATGCATTACCTATTTTGCCTTTAAATTTCTGTGATTAAATTTTAAGTACATTCTCTTTTGCCCTGTATTGCTGACATGCATAAGTTCGTGTGCGCTTTGGCAGGGGATTATTTATTTTTTACCAAGCAGGCATAATGACATGAGTCAGGGGTTTGGGGTTTTTTTCTTTCACTGGCCTGGCAAACATTCCCATCCTGAAGATGGCTTTCCTCTGTGGATTTACAAATTACATATGAAATTAATAGAGCTAGGATTGCTGAATAAAGCCATTTGTGCCCTCTATAGACACTGTAGTAGGTAACCTGTCAAAATATAAACTGTTTCCTTTTCTTCTTTTCTCCCCCAAGAACATTTCAAATTAGCACATGTACCACATTGTCACCGGAGGCAAATTGCAGCATAGCTCTCTGTGTCTGTTAGATGAAGATTGTACTGTTGCTTTCATGCTGTGGTAAGTACCACATCTGCAATACAGGTAACAGAACTGGTACTTAGAAACTATGGTCTTTCCTAGAGCTGTAACAAAGTAATTCCTACAGAAGGTAAAATTATCCAAATTCAAATCCAAACAGAGGGAGCCTAAAACTGGAGAAAAATACCTGTGCTAAACTACTGTGTAAAGCAGTTGGGCTGCCATCACCCGGAGCAGCAGTGGGAGGAAAGTTTGTGCCTCTGGGGTATAATACTTGGGTCAGTTGAAGAAAAAAAAAACCAACCACACCTTCTCATCCCTTTAGATGTAAGCTTACAGTAGGTAATGATTATGTGTCCTTTTTGATGGCTGTAATGAGAACTTCAATCACTGGAGTATAAGATCTGATCTATAAACAACCTAGAATAGCCATGTAATATAATGTGATGATTCTAAATTTGTACCTATGTGACAGACATATTCAATAATGTGAACCACTGACCTGATGGAGCTGCTGTAAGATCTGTACAGTAGGTGAACATGTAAAGCTATTGGTTGGACTAGGCTGAATGGGGAAAGTGAGATACTAGTTAAGCCCAAGTTGGGCTGTTTTCCACCTGCCAATTCTATATGTACTTCTGTGGTTTAATTCATTGTATGAAATTCCTGTGATTTTTTTTTTCTTTTTTTTTAATGTGCAGTACACATCAGCCTCACTGAGCAAATAAAGGGAAACGAATGTTTCAAATCTATTTCTGTTTCTCTTTTTTATCACAAGTGACAGGTTTTTTCCCCTCAACTGGTCACGCACTGGGTTTTCTATTACTTTTTCTAATGGTCATAATTGATTTCAGATAGTCCAGACCCTGCCCATGTTACTGCACTTTGGGCAGGGACAGAACCACTGGTTTGAAACATATCTAATCTAGAAAGGTGCTATCAGCCTTTCTGCCATGAGTACACAAGGTTGCTGAAGGGCTGATGTAAACCTTGCAGGAAAACTTAAAATGCTCAGTGGAGTTTTAGGAGTTACTGCCTCAAGTCAGGAGGGGATAGGAAATGCAAGGGCTTTTCTGCATGGCCATGCTTGGATCCAAGTTGTGCAGGCAGTAGGAATTGACAAGTCCAAAACGGTTGGTATCTTCCATCCTGAGATGCTAAATAACAGTACTAGGAAAAGGCATCATCATGAGAGTCCTTTACCAGCCTCTCAGGCTGGCTAGGAGGGTCAGGCAGGTAGGTGGCTGAACAAGCATGGGTTTTTCTAATCATTCCTGGACAGTGCAGGATGCAGCGTGGTAGGCTTCCTGCATTGGCATTGCCACTGGACAGGCAAGAGCTAGATGAGGGACTGGCAAAGCGTGTTCACAGCCCTCTTCTTTACATGCACATAAAAAGGGGAGGGGATTGCTTTTCTTTGGTTTGTCCAGGATTCGTTCACATACTGCTGTAGTCCTACGTCGTCGTGTCAGCAGCTTTCTCTGGGGATTAACAGTACAACGCTGTATGACTCAGTCCACTCATCTTGATGTGTGCCTCAGAAGGTACCCGAGGCACAAGGTGAGGAGCAGCATGGGGTAGCCTGGTCGGGGTCTTTAGGTAGAGAGGACTACTGCGTTCACTTGAAAAGATTGCCTTCTCCAGATGACTAGCCTCCACCTCATCTCTGTTCCTAACATTGCTGTTTATTTTATACTCTATAATGATATATTTTTTACTTGCAGAAATGTTTAGCTTTTGTATTTTTACTATTTACTAATACAAACTGTTGTGCTTGGTTCTCGCAATGGTAGTACAGCAAAGTTCTTTGCTACATGGGCTTTGTGCTGTTGACTCACTGGTCCTGATCGAATTAATACTCAAAATGCAGTGAGCCAAATCTGTCCCTCATGTACTTCTTCAATGTTGCTGCTGTTCCTCAAGGCATGAATTTAGCCCAATAAGTAACTTCTAGTTACTGTGATTTTTAATGTGATTTATTAATTTCATATTTTTGCATAGCACTTTGATGCTTGTGAAAAAGCACTCTATTAGATTTCCAGGAAAGTTTTGCTTTTTGCCTCCCATCCCTTCATTTTATGTTATTTAGGTTTAATGCATAAAATCAGGACCTCGTTTATTAAGAAATCTTGCCTTCCATTGCCTGTTCTCCTGGGTTGCCATTTCCCCCCCGCAGTGAATGCCACAAGCTGAGCACCTGAAATCAGATTCAGGCACCTCAATGAGTGTCCTGATTTTCAGGAACCCCGAGCATCTCGCAGCTGCCATTGACTTCAATTAGACCTGCTGGCTCTCAGCACTTTTAAAATCAAGGCACATATTTAGAGCCCCAGTTCAGTACAGCATTTACATTTGTGCTTAAGTCCATCCTGATTCAGCAAAGCACTTAAGCGCAAGTGTTTTTAGATCCATTGAAGTCAAGTGCTTGGATGCTTTGAATAAAAATAGACTCCTGGATCGGGGCCTAAGAATCCAAATACAGACACCAAAGCCTAATTTTAGGCTCCATTTGGAAAACTTTGGCCTTGCCTTCCACCTTTAACCTTTAATGCTTACAGAAAACACAAAAACACCCATGAGGTCATAAGGGGAAGAAGGGGAGGTTTAGGGAAAAGAAGTGGAAGTGATGGACAAAATTCTTCCTTGTGGAAAATGATTTGAAAACTTTAAATCCAACTCTTGCAAGATGCCTTGGTTTATTGGTATTATTTCATGTCACACTTTCAGAATCTCATTCAAGATTAACATGCAGTTATTCTATTGTCCTTCACCATTAATTAATAAACTGCTATATTAAACTTTAACCAACGCCAGCTTCCCCTGCTTTTCCATGAGTCACACTCTTACCATTGATATTCCATGTTCACAAGCAAACTAATCTATAAATCAATTTTCTCTACTTTATCAAACAGCAGAAAGTAATAAAGAAGGTCACAAATAGTACAGTAGTTCCTTGGAGGTTTGTAACATCATAATTTAAGGCTCAGAAAGATTGAATCAAAAGCTGAATTAATCCCTAAGGGAAAAAGATTCTATATAGATTCTATTGATAGACATAGGGCAGCCTGTCTTCATTGGGAGGTGGTATATTTGTTAATACTTTAGGGCAAAGGAGACTAGTCTTCCCAGCAAAGAAGAAAATGAAATCCTTCAAAAGAGGAAGTGAATGTGTCCTCTGTGCTTCCCGTTGCTGTGCTGTCCTTACATCACTCTGCTGAAAAAGAGAGAAAGCCAACTCATCTCTTGCTACACGATGTCCCTTGCTGAATGGCCAGTGTCTGTGCAATGCAATTATGGAAACTGCAGCTGGATGGGAATACATACATAAATTGTAAATGTTCATTTGGTCGGTGTTCATTCCTCAACTGATGCTTTTTCAGTTTAACAATCTCAACCTAAAATCTGTTTCTGAACCCAGAGCAAAATGAAAGGTTGGGTTTTTTTATGTGACAATTTTTTGTAAAGTTACAAATATTTATTCTGCATCTGGAAACATTCCTCAAAACATGTTTAGTTTTTGAGTCCCTTTGAATTACTGCAGCTTCTTTTCAACATGCTTTTGAAATTGTAGTTCTGCAAAGGTATTTCTGATTCTTTTTTTAGTAAAAAAATAATCCATCACCTTAATGACACGACTGGACCTGATGAATTGAGCTCTTCCAACTTCAGATTGAATTAATGCGGAGAAAAAGACTCCCATATAAAAGCAAACAATTAAAAATAAAATTCAGTAATGGCCTCTGTTGGAAAAGTTATACCCACAGGTGTGGTAAACAGTGAGATCTGAGATGAAATGTGCCTTTTTGGAATGAGTGCATGGTGAAGTACAAGATGGTAGAAGGGTTTGCACTTGCATACTGACTGTTTACTGACAGTATTTGCTAGTAGAAGTAACTGAGCTGCTCTCTGACAAGGGCAGATGAACAGAAAGCAGGTACAATTCCAGCCTCTCCAAAATCAGTGACTAAACTCCAGCCTTTGTCAGCCTTTTGCATTAACCCTGGCTTGTGTAAACAGTGGACAGTGATCAAATATAAATAATCTCATGTGCCTTATTTGCGTCATGATAGATTGTCAGCCAGATGTAGTGTAAATGAAATCCAAAGCTAAGGATTAAGAAAAAAGTCTCCTAAAGAGCACAACGTGTAAATTACAATTAGGATCCTTAATCGAATAAAATATTTGCTACAATTTATTTTTGACTATGTGCATTCCATTCTCTATTAAATTAGTGCTTGATAAAGTCATAAAATTATTACAGCCATAAAGTTACTGTGCTATACCTTCAAGGCAAGGCATTCAAGGGATCTTCTAGTTGTCCTCGGATTATTGAATTTGGCATTATGAAAAACGCACATTGGTGCCTTATACTAATTCTTTCCTACTGCATTTGCCACTCGGGCCTGTGCTTATTCATGCAATGTGTTGGCAGTAAATTTATTAAAAAAGAAAAATCAACCACACACTTGAAAACTAATGGAGTGCTTTCTTTCTTTTTAACCTTTTACTGGGACAATACCACAGCTCACTGTAGTTTTCTATTGCATGAATAATGCATTGTTGTAGCTAGGCATGCCCTCAGTTCTACACTCCTGCCAGCAAGTACTGGAGTGGTGAGTGCTGTTGCTGAATAATGATTAATTACTCGCCCTTCTGAAGGAGCCTGGTTTTGTAAACTGGTCACACAGCATGTTACGTGGATTGTGTCTGCTACACAAAAGGTTACTTGCAATCACATAATGAGACATAATGATGCCCATCACAACAATCCTTTGGTACAAATCTGCACACAATGGAATCTAGATAGAAACCCATTTCTTTACGTATCCCGTTTGCCAGAGGGTATGAAACTTCACTGCATTGCTGCAGTGCTGCCATTGCTCCTTTTGCAATGCTGACATTCTGGGTGAAACAGTGTGATGGCTTCTTCAGGAACCCCCAGCCGCGGCTTCACAGCATTGCCCTGTGACAGCCTGCTGGCAAGCTCTGAGAGGGACTTGGCTGCTACTGTCTGACAGCTATGGAGTGGGATGCTATGCTGATGCATGTCCAAACCCTTGGTGGGAAGCTGGGATGCAGTTCCTCACTGCAAAGTGAGGAGTTTTCTTGCAGTAGGGGGATAGGCATACCTGCCTGTGCTGATACCTGTCTGACCTGGGAAGGGTGAGCAGGGAATACAAGTCTTCCAATACATTGTACTTTGTTGTGTGGTCAAAGGAAGGGCATTCAGAAGCACCAGTCTACAGCCTAGAGGCAAATCTTTTGTGTACCTTAGGGGGTAAAAGATCTAGTTGCTGTTGGCTCCTGGTCTCTGGAAAACTAGAAGTGCTTGTCCAGGGCTGTCCCAGGGTCACTGGGATCAGCACTGGCAGCACCGATGGCAGAGCAGTGACATCCAGGCCTGCCTGGTCTCAGCAGGAGATATTTGACTGTTCAGGCAGGATCTGTGTGCTATTTTGAAGCTGCCTGTGTGTCACTAAGGCCCTGTTGGTCAAGCTTGTTAACCATGCTGTGGAAGTTTGAGTTGCTAGAGGTGTGGGGGTTGGTAGGCAATGGGCCTTCTCTTGCTCTGGGGAGCATTGGGAGGCTTGGACATGTATCTCTGGCCCACAATGACATGGCAAAGCTGGCTGCAGCAGCCCATGGCGGCTTCTGCGGCTGTCCTGATCTGGTCAGGTGGGTTGGTTTGGAATCGGAAGCTGCATTTGAATGGGCAAGGAAGTGTGTGGTTTGAGAAGCTCACTTTGGACACTCCTACGCTACTGTTGCATGTCTCAGTGTTCACAAACTACTTGGCGTCTTTTAGCCAAACTGCTCATTTTGTCCACTGTTGTCTCAAGAAAGACAAAATGTTATGTTTATACATCAGCTGAGTGTGGTAGAAGATTAGGTGCCCTATAAAACTTGTTTTCCTTTAAATGAGGTGGACTTCGCTTATGCTGTACGAGTTTCTACTCCATACATGCAGCAATGAATGAACCACCTCCCATGACCAGATCGTCATCAGTCTAATGAATTATGTGCTTACATGCAGCTAAAGCAGGTTGTTGTGGGGAAAGACCAGCAAATGGCACCACGCTACGACCAATGTGGCAGCTATTTCTCCTGACACTTCCCACAGTCTTCAGCTTTGCCCGATAGCAATGTCACAGCCTCAGCCACCACTTTGCCCTCTGATACATGACAGCTATGCAAACCACGATGGAGTGCTATGCACCCTTTCAGTGAGCACAAGGCAACCATGAGACACCTTGTGGGATGCCAGAGGCCCGGTGGAGCATGCCGGCAGCCCAGCAGGAGCGTGGCCAAAGCACCATGGGGGGGGATGCTGTTTGTGTAACAGCTGTCGTACACCGAATCAACAGCTGGCATAATTCTGCAGCTAATTTCTCCTCCACAAATAGCTCCTTGAGCAGTAGATCATGCACAGGCTGATTTACTGCAGCGCTCTCCCATGCGGGTTCTCTGCTTTGTAATGATCTCACTCAGGCGGCTGTGCAGCCTGTCCCTTTGCAGCAGTGGTAACAGCATGTCTCTGCCTCCTCTGGTTTCATGACAAAACGTGGTATGCTAGACCGCCCCACCACCAAACCTTGCTGAAATGGACCAACATGGTCAGGAGTTCCTGGGGAATGGGAGCCAGGAGGAAACAACGCAGGCAGGAGGAGCATGTAGGCAATGGGAAACAATGCAGGTAGGAGGCAGAAGTGCTTGAGTCTCATTCCCTCAGGAAATGAGGGTTAAAAAGCCCCCAGTGGAATCCTCCACTCTGATGGCTTAATAGTGTTGGTTTTATTTCCTAGCCACCCAGATGCTGTCCATCTAACTAATAAGGTGTCAGTAGTTTCAGATGCAGACCTTTGCATATTTACAGCTGGGCATCTGTAATGAGATTTTTGTGGAAACCTTAATGAGAGTGGACAAAAAATGGACATGAAGCATTGAGCATGAAGCCTCATGGCTGTGAAGCTGCACTGAGAGGCTTATCAGACATATATCACAATCCCACCAACTCTTGCTTGTGCTGTTACTAAGCTGTTGACACTGTATGAAAGCTGATATATAATTGAAGAGCCTACATATTCATTTAACAATGGAAAAGGCACAGCAATAATAAGACTGCTTTGTAATGAGCCTCCTAGAATGCCTCTTCATAGCAGGAGAAGCTTTGCAGGTAGCTATTTTATGTTTTTACTTGAATCTCATGGCACTGGTCTTGCTCTACAATGTTGGGGCTGATGAGATCGGATGAGGTTAAGCTGCCACAAATAGCTGCTGACTGGCAGTTTATTCCCTCACTTGCTCAACAATGCCAGACTCACTATATGTCTGGGAGGCAAAGAATACAGTTAGGCTAGACAAATAGAATAGGAACCAACAACAAAGTGAATCCTGTGCTGTCATATACATTTTTTATTCACATTGCACATAAATCTTGTCTAAGCTCATGGGAGAACTTTAGCAGCTCCTTAAACTCCCATTTATTCTTCACCCTTCTCATTCTTTCCACTATTAAGAAACAGATTTATTTTCTGAAAACTACTCTTAATCATTGTGCAAATAGCAATGGAACATTTATACTTAAAGTAATAAATAGAAGATTCACATCTTAATATGAGACTCGAGATTATTGTGACTTATTTGTGTTTATGGCATCTAACACAGATGCTATTCTCAGTCTCTAATAGAAATGTTAATTATGGGATTTCATTATTCGTATTTGGATTTAATTTGAGGTTTTTTCCTGTGCCATAATGTACATGAGATAGTTCTACAAGGCATGAAATGAAGATGTTTAGTACCCCAAAATACTAAAGGTAGAGAAAAAGAAATCAGGTTTAACTGAACATGGCAACAATCTGAAGATCTGTGAAAAATGCAGAGTTACAGCGAGCATGGAAATCTGTCTCTTATTATGCTGGTTAGTGGTGAATCCCTAGAAGAATCAGTCATAGCTTTTGATGATAATGAGAACATAGTAAAGTAGGGGTATGGTCAGCTCCATAGTTTGTCCTTTGCTACAGAACTAATATTGTCAATTCAAGTACCTCTGAATATAGGCAAGTGGACTGTCAAGTCCTATTAGAGTGGTTCTTCTTGGATGAATAGGAAATGTTTTCTCTTTCTCCTGGTTATGTCTGCCTTTATTACTTTATACTGCCAAGGGCAGTATCTGGCCCTTGGAACTATTTATTTCTTGTGTGCAGAGAGAAATATTATTCAATATTTCCATTGCTCCATTTTGCTCACACAGGTTCAAGTGATGCCAAGGAAACTATTCCTTTGGCCAAACTGAAAGTTATATGGATCTTTAGTTCCTTCACCAGGGCTGTAAGACTTGTGTAACATCTAAGATTTTAAGGTATGTTCAATCTTCAGTAACCTGCTGGCATGCCTGCTCTTCAGCCAACATACGCATATAGAATCATAGAATCATAGAATAGTTAGGGTTGGAAAGGACCTTAAGATCATCAAGTTCCAACCCCGCTGCCATGGGCAGGGACACCCCACACTAAACCATGCCACCCAAGGCCTCATCCAACCTGGCCTTGAACACCGCCAAGGATGGAGCATTCACAACCTCCCTGGGCAACCCATTCCAGTGCCTCACCACCCTCTCAGTAAAGAATTTCTTCCTTAGATCCAATCTAAACTTACCCTGTTTAAGTTTGAACCCGTTACCCCTTGTCCTGTCACTACAGTCCCTGATGAATAGTCCCTCCCCAGCATCCTTGTAGGCCCCCTTCAGATACTGGAAGACTGCTATGAGGTCTCCACGCAGCCTTCTCTTTTCCAGGCTGAACAGCCCCAACTTTCTCAGCCTGTCTCCATATGGGAGGTGCTCCAGTCCCCTGATCATCCTCGTGGCCCTCCTCTGGACTTGTTCCAACAGTTCCATGTCCTTTTTATGTTGAGGACACCAGAACTGCACACAATACTCCAAGTGAGGTCTCCCAAGAGCAGAGTAGAGGGGCAGGATCACCTCCTTTGACCTGCTGGTCACGCTCCTTTTGATGCAGCCCAGGATACAGTTGGCTTTCTGGGCTGCGAGCACACACTGAAGCCGCCTCATGTTCATTTTTTCATCGACCAACACCCCCAAGTCCTTCTCTGCAGGGCTGCTCTGAATCCCTTCTCTGCCCAACCTGTAGCTGTGCCTGGGATTGCTCCCACCCAGGTGTAGGACCTTGCACTGGGCATGGTTAAACTTCATCAGGTTGGCATCAGCCCACCTCACAAGCGTGTCGAGGTCCCTCTGGATGGCATCCCTTCCCTCCAGCGTATCAACCGAACCACACAGCTTGGTGTCATCGGCAAACTTGCTGAGGGCGCACTCGATCCCACTGTCCATGTCACCGACAAAGATGTTGAACAAGACCGGTCCCAACACCGATCCCTGAGGGACACCACTCGTTACCGGTCTCCAGCCGGACATGGAGCCATTGACCACAACTCTTTGTGTGCGGCCATCCAGCCAGTTCTTTATCCACCGAGTGTTCCACCCATCAAATTGATGTCTCTCCAATTTAGAGACAAGGATGTCATGTGGGACAGTGTCGAACGCTTTGCACAAATCCAGGTAGATGACGTCAACTGCTCTACCCCTGTCCATCAGTTTCGTAGCCCCATCATAGAAGGCCACCAAATTGGTCAGGCAGGATTTCCCCTTAGTGAAGCCTTGCTGGCTGTCATCAACCACCTCCTTGTTTTTCATGTGCCTTAGCATGCCTTCCAGGAGAATCTGCTCCAAGATTTTGCCAGGCACAGAGGTGAGACTGACTGGTCTGTAATTCCCCGGGTCATCCATTTTCCCCTTCTTGAAAATGGGGGTTATATTTCCCTTTTTCCAGTCATTGGGAACTTCACCTGACTGCCATGATTTTTCAAATATGATGGACAGTGGCTTAGCAACTTCATTCGCCAGCTCCTTCAGGACCCACAGATGGATTTTGTCAGGTCCCATGGACTTGTGTACGTTTAGGTTTTTAAGATGGTCTCGAAGCAGATCCTCTCCTACAGTGGGCCTAGGGTCTTCATTCTCACAGTCCCTGCATCTGCCTTCCAAGACTTGGGTGGTGCGGTCAGAGACTTTGCCAGTGAAGACCAAGGCAAAGAAGTCATTAAGAACCTCAGCCTTCTCCAAATCCAGGGTAGCCAGTTCTCCTGATAGCTTCCGAATGGGGCCTACGTTGTCCCTAGTCTGTCTTTTACTCACTACGTACCTATAGAATCCCTTCCTGTTACCCTTAACATCCCTATCCAAGTTCAATTCTAACTGGGCCTTAGCCTTCCTCACCTGGTCCCTAGCTTCCCTTACAGCATCCCTGTATTCTTCCCAGGCCGCCTGTCCCTGCTTCCACCTTCTATAAGCCTCTTTTTTCCTTTGAATTTTCCTCAGCAGCTCCTTATCCATCCAAGGAGGTCTCCTGGCCCTCCTGCTGCACTTCCTTCCAGTTGGGATACAATACTCCTGAGCTTGGAGCAGGTGATCCTTGAATAACAACCAAGAGTCTTGGGCCCCCCTGCCCTCTAGGGCTGTATCCCATGGAACCTTACTAAGCAGGCTCCTGAGGAGGCCATATATACCAGAGAAGCATGTTTATATGTGATTCTATATACATATCAATACCCTGATACACAAAATAGGTATGTGCCTGTAGACTCCTCATCTGGGACTTGTCACTGAGAAACTCATCTCTTACAATAAAATATAAACTACAATAATAGTTTTTTTCTCCAAACAAGGCTGTAGGCTATATCTACATCCTTATGTTGGAGATGAATTACTTTTCATAGGCCAGCAAGAAGCTCTGATTTCACTTGCACCCTGGCTGACATTATTGCGAGGAGCCTTTCTGCCTGGGTCCCCATCACAAATGGACTCAAAGGGAATGCCTTCTGCTCTCTGGTCATTGCAGTTCACTGGCATTCACAGTGGTGTTCGTAAACTGGTCAGGAGATATGCAGTACCAGTCGGACTCATGGTAATTTGAGCCCTTCTAATCGTTTGTCTTAAATCTGTTTCTATGCTTTTTCAGTCATAGTAACTGAATTCAGGGCTGCCTAGAAAAAACAACAGTTGTTCCTTAAGCTGTTACTTAGATTCGTGTGCTCTATAAGCTGTTGGTGATGGGCAGAATCAGACACTCTGAGTTTAACCCACAAACAGTTAAAGGATAGAAAGCAGCAGCACCTGGTTTTGGCTCACACTGAACTAGCACCTTTGGAAACTGCTATTAAGGGATCTGGTGTCTCCAGGACTGTAGGGCCCAAAGTGCTTCCACACCACTTTGGCTCCTTCCTGGGAGTAGAAACCGGCCTGGGGATTCAGGGAATTTCAGGCTTGGCACTGTGCAAGTGCAATCAGGGACCACTTCAACTTGAAGCAAATTGTCATTTCCTTAAATCTGGGATGGTCTATCAGCCAGTCCAAGGTGTGTGAACTGGTGATAGATACTTCTAACTAATAGACTGCTATGAACCCCATCCTCTATTTATACAAAGCTGTATCTGGCAACTGAACAGGGGTTTGATTTGTTGTCCCTGTTCGCATATGTTCATTCTGTGATTAAATTCATAGCTGGCTGCAGTATTTTAAATGTTGCTTTCAATCCCTGGTCATAAACCAGGAAAGTGTTCTCCAACACATTCAGTTCATAGTGATGACACTATGAGGATTTGTTCTGGCTTTTGTGTTCAAGAATGCATTTTTTTGTTTGCTTGTTTACTTATTGCAGCACAATTGGTACTTGCCAAAAGCATCTCTAAACTGAAATAGTTAATGTTATATACAACACCACCAGCTGGTTCCTCAGCACAGCCTTCCAAATCACCCCAAATTGCTACAGCCTTGCAGAAAAGGATGGGAGCAGGTTGGCTTCTGCAGGAGTGGTCAGGATGTTCATACCAGTGGTGACTCTGAGATCTGAGTTTTGTACTGTATTGTATGCAGGCTCAGAACTCAAAAATCCCACTCTATTTTTGAGTGTTACCTCCATTGTTTTTCTGGGGTACATAGCCAATGTAATTTCCTTTGATGATATCTGACTTCGTATTTACAACATGCGGCATCTGTTTATTAATAAGATCTATCTGCTCTCATTTAAGAAATATTTCTATTCAGATCTGTAAAAAGAGATAATTGCTCAGTTCTACTGAATTTCAGTTATTAAGGAAAAAAGTATTTGAAGATTTGAAGATACCTCTGCTGCACCACTTGATGGCTTTACAATCTCTTCCTAGTGTTTTTATCACTTCAGCATTGTGCTGTCTTTCCTTCAGCTTTTGATGAAATTGCCTCCTTGACGAAACCACTGGAAACTCAGGCCCTGGAATAGTGCTTTTTCTGAGATACCAAAGACAAGTTTGTTCCAAAGATGTTCATGCTTTACAGTCTTTGTATTTAGACCTCTCTGGTGATATTACAAAGTCTCTGCAAATGCTTGTGTTGCTTATCCTGGCTTTGGGTTACTCTGGTAGAGAGATGTTCCTTTGTGAATTAAGTGCTCTTTGAGGATAAAATGTTCATCAGAAGTCTTCAGAGTTGCAATATCATAATTTTCATCACATAAGTTTGAAAATACATAATTTATATATTTTTTACCTACTTTCCTAGGGCATATGTAACAAAGGGCTTTTTCCCACCTCCTCTGTTGAACTTGGTAGCAATCATGTGATGAGGCAGAGAAGAGCTTCCA
Organism: Psittacula echo; assembly: GCF_963264785.1. NCBI lineage: Eukaryota > Metazoa > Chordata > Aves > Psittaciformes > Psittacidae > Psittacula > Psittacula echo. Next base: position 19,081,785 of record NC_137735.1, on the reverse strand, counting down.
GCCAGCCCATTCGTCTGAGTGTCTGAAGTTAGAAACCTCTTGTGGATTAATTTTTGGCATAGTTTTGCAGTCATACATTGTTTTATTTCCCCCCTCTTTGCACTTCTGCTTATTATATGGTGCTCCCTTCTAACAATATGTAGACAAAATGCAGATATACAAATGGAGGCAATTAACAAAGTAATTAAAAATGAAGCTACTAGTAGTACATACTACTGGTGTGTGTGTGTATATATATATGCATGTGTATATATAAACACAAGCATATGTTTACACTGTATTAAGTGTGTTCACTGAAAATATTCCAAGCTTGAACAGGAAGAACAAATTCTGGAAGAAGCTGCCTATCTTTCACAGGAACAACCTCAGCTGACCCTTGAGGATGGTCTGATAGATATGAATTGCTACTGGCATTATGCTATTGGAGAAACAGGACTACTTTGCCAAAAAATGAATCTATTTAGTCATAAACACTACAGCTAAGTTGATTTAGGTTTTATCTAAAAAAGCCCAGCAGGTTTGGTATAAAATGAAAGGGAGAATGTTAATTTGGATGGCAATTGTTTTTCAGTAATGCTAATTTGCACTAAACATCCTGATTTACATAAGCGGACAAAGGCCAAATATTGGGCCAAGGAGCACAATGAAACTTTGGTTCAGTTATGGGGGCAAACAGGTTGGAAACAGAGTTCACTAAAACCAGCTTTTTCAGCCTTTGACAACTTTCAGTCCCTAAGCATTTTCCAGTGGACACTTCTGTCACTGAACTTAACCCAGTACATGTATTAAGAACTTTCCTTAATTGTCCTTCATAGAAGTGTTGAAAGTAACCTGAGGGGTTCTTGGGCCACAGGCTGAAAAGCCCTGCAGTGTTTCCTCTGCTCCTTTCTTCCTCACTTACTCCTTGGTTCTGCTGGTTCCCATGTGACAACCATCTCCACCTTTGGAGTCACAGGAGATTCTTGTTCACCCTGGTATTGGCCTAGGTCTGCCTACGAGCACTTCAGTGCTCTCATCTAATGCTTCTCTTGATGCATCTGGTAACACAGCCCCTGATGCAGCAGGTGGGGTTATTTCTCATGAAGAATGGGCAGATTTCACAATCTGATCCAATTTAGGTCCCTGATCCAGGATTTGTTTTGTGCCTTAGACTGGGAACTGAACTGATGTCACCGATGAATAAAAACTTCTCTTGTGAGCTTGTACATTTGGGTACGCGTGTGTTGACAGTCAGGCAAAGGTCTATCCAAGAGAAGTCCCTACTATTGCTGATGGATGTGTGGGGCTCTACTCCTCCCCAGCCCCACAGCTCCAGTTAACACAAGCCTTCCTTCCCTCGGTCTCATGGTCAAAGTGGATGCCTAAGGGCAGTCCATAAAATGATTGCTTGATTCCGCCTCTTCTCAGTGATAGAAATAGAAATATCCGTTTGAAAACAGAGCTTTTTTCCTCCACTTATTTTGAGTGGTTGATGTGGTAAAACTGGAAGTCTGGAGAAGGCAAATTGAAAATTGGCTGTTATCTCAATGAAACATTTTTTCTTTAATGAATGAAAAGTGAAATTATCTTTAAAGCAATATTTAAAATTATGTTATTGCTATTTCAGTGAAGTTCATCAAAATGCAACCTACAGCTAACACCTATTCACAATGAAGTTGCTTAATTCAATTTCTTGAATTGTGATGTCATCTTGTCAGTCAGTTTCTTGAATTAAGCAACTGTGAGTCCCGTATACTAAACTTATTTGTCTGGGCAGTGAATTAAGGGTATATACAATGCAATCCTGTTTTTTCCAAGCTTATTTTATAGGAATCTGAGTTTACCCTGCATCGTTTATTAGTGTATATTATGTCTTTACAACATTACATCATTGTCATCTATTAACATACTATCTGAAAGCCTAGGATATGCAGAACATTTGATGATGGTAACAATATTGGTTTCTTTTATATCAAAACACATTTTCTTATTTGGAGGAATAAATGGCTATACACTGCTAGAGTGTGTAGCCTGTACACTGGCTATATTTCACCTGGCCTTAGCTGTACAACAATTAGTCTGCTTGGGTACTTAGGCTTGCCCTCAGACAGTGGTTTTCTTGTGCAATTTCCCAAACCTTGTTGCCCACTCAGCTTGTACAGTGGTTAAGAGGGAACAAAGGCTACTTGAGGAGAGGATTTCTCTCCATTAACTATGTAGGAAACAAGAGGCTGATTCAGAAGCCTAAAATTTGGATGGATGACATTAGATGTAATGAAATCTGCTCTTGGGGTGTACCACACCTCAGCCCCTAGCAGTAGGTGTGTTTGTCATTACCTGTGGATCACACTCATTTATTATACACACATACATGTGAGTCCTCCGTGCTGAATAAATTGTGCCCGATAGCTTGCCCATTCTTAAAGAAGCAAAGGAAGTTTAGTTTTGATAAGCAGAGACCCAGTGAAGGCTTTGCTCTTTCTCCACAAATTTCCTTCACATTATCTCAGAGAGGAATCGCATCGCTGCTTCTGGATCACTGCAGCAAAAACTCTTGTGCCTGAAAGAGTTCAAAGCACAGAAATGCATTCCCAAGCTCTCTCCTCAGCCCAGAACCCATCACAAGCTTTAGTTTTTGCATTGCAGTGGGCTGTGATGCAGTTTTGTGAGAGAAATCTAACCAAAATTTTAAAATCTCATTAAAATCCCAGGCATTCCTTTGCAGGCATAAAGAGGTGCAAAAATCCATGCAAATTTTTCTTTATTCATCTATGACAGAATGGAATTAATGTACATGTTGATTTACTATCTCTGAGGAGACACGTCCTTTTTGTTTTAAAACCTAAAAAAGCTCCAAAGTGCAAACGTAGGGACTGGGGTACAGAAGATCACATGATTTGACGGGAAGTTGCCAGGAGGGGCGGGATCCAGCTGACTCTAGGGAGGCGCTTAGGCAACAGATATAAGGAATTGTAACTGCGCAATAAGTTGTTGTTGACCCGCATTCTGTGAATGCTCTATGTCTCAGCTCTAGTTCGGAAGGAACTGGTGCTTCTGTCCCTCACCACGCGAGTAGCGAGAAACTACACAAATCCTTTAAAAACATAAGTTTCTGGCTCTAGCAAAGTAAAGAGTTTCAAAAGAAAAGCAGATGTTTCCTCAAATTTATTAGACAAACACGTCCTACCACTGGCACATGTTAACATCCTATAAATGACACTCCTGTATTATTTTACCTTATCTTTGTACTTAGGCCTCTGATCAAGGTTTAAACACATGTAGTGTATATAAAGAACCATTAAGATTTTCTAACCTTGTTGGTGCTCTACTGTTCTTACTTATTGAACAGTAATAAAATTAGCCAAAGGGAGCTGGAGGTTATACTAGTAACTGTGTCAGAGAAAAGCAGTTGCAGCGCAGTCCATTTCTTGCTCAGGGTACATGTCCTTTTCCCACTGGCAATCATACACTACACTGTGACCCCAAAGGCTGTTTGCTATTTCTTTTTCACACATGCCTATGCAGGAGCATGGATTCTCTACAGTGGGCTTTTGTTTGCCCCTGGCCTTTTAGGCATTCTTTCAAAACCTGTTCTTGCAATAGTAACCGATTAAACTAGTTACTAAGAAAGAAGCATGTTTCAGCACTTAAGTTAATTGAACTGTTACAAACTAAATATGATTCCAAATTGTTTCTGTCTTCCGAATCACTTCATGCATGCAGATAAAATGAAAAAATTACTAAATCGTTTTGAAATGTGCAAATCAGGCATACAATACTGACATTTAGATCTGTGACCTGATCACAATGTAGTAAGTACCTTTGAAAACTTTGCGAACTTTAAAGCTGTCATATGAAACCCTTGAACCACTGCTTGATGTGATAGTCAATAAGTGGAAGTCAGGCTGCAATCAAATCATGGAACTGTCTGCATCAGGGTTTTAGTACCAATTTGCCCAGAAAATAATCTTTCCCTGATTCATTTCACGGGCCAAGTAAGAAAGGAGGAATGACTTAATGTATAAAACACCATACTTTATTCTTTGAGGCCCTGCTTTGAGTTCAATTTCTGGTCCTAACTAAAATGAACAGCTCAATTCCCAATGAACAGTAGTCCATATCGTTGAACCACCACACACAATTAGGCTCAATTGTCTGGCTCTGCTTAGAAGAAGTTGAAGACTGATTTAGCATGGAGACTAAATCACTTCTTTCAGCTGTAAAGTGGGGTGGCCCTCTCTTTGACTCTATGACAAAAAACCCAAACCGTATTATTTCTTTATTTCAGCATTTCTTTAGTACAAGAAAACTAAGAGATAGGAAGAGCCTCATTCTCTTATAATAAAAGCCAGATGGCAGCCCTAATTTGCAGCTATTCTCTTTTATTAAGAAAGTAGTAACTCCCATAACTGGCAGAGTAATGGTGAAAATACTGCTACAGGGAACAAACGGACACTGCTGAAAACAGAAGAGGAAAAAAAGATGATTAAGGAAAAAAAAAAGCAGTGATGCTGGCAGCTGGCAAAAGCTTTCCTTTCTGAATCCTGGAGCAGGAGAAACGCTTGCTGGGTAATACATCTATCTAGTTACATGTCATACGTGACCACAGTATTGAAGGGTTTAGCTGTCCTGGGATTTAAACGTGTTGCTACTGGGATAAGCTGCACTTGTACAAAACGGAGTAGTGTAAACTATTTTGCCAATGGTATGAGTGGTGAAGCTCTAGCAGAGAGGTAATTTTGAGAATATCAAGTCTTGCCCTGTAGCACAGAGAGGAGAGGGTGATAGCTGGGGGGGTTGTGTGAGCAGCAGAGAGAGCTCAGCGAGGGGTGATGGGAGCTACAGAACTGCTAAGCAGAGGATTATAGGGAAGTTGAAGGGAAAAAAGAGCCCACATCAGTGTGGTGTAAAAAGAGAATTAAATTAAGTCACTGGATCTATTTCACAATACACTAGCAGAGGATATTGGCTAGTACTATGGAAAAGAGAGATTTAGTGTCCGTACCTAAGCCCTCCTAAAACGTAAGGATCAGAATAAGTCTCTACTATATTACTAGGTATAAACAGGCCATATCAAGGACTGGAAAACCATTAGTGTGGTGTACCACTTTGAGAAACAGGTCACGGTAGCTTGACAGCAGAATGCACAGGAGTGGCTGCACTGCTTTCGGTGCCTGAGCTGGAGCAACTGTAGTTACCTTCTGAGCTCCAGCTGGTTGGGGCATTCTCATGTAGCACTTCACCATGATGTACAGACAGGAAGCATAGTGGGTTACAGAGAAAGCTATCAGCCCTTGCACTGCAGATTTTTGTTCCACTCTGTGTACTAACATTAGACCTCAGAGGAAATTCACAAGCTTTTATTTTAACAGTGGGGGTTTTTAGCTGTTCTCAGGGATTCCATTAATTTTCATTATGAACTATAGTTGCATCTTTCATATCTGGAAGAAAAGACTGCAACTGGAGATGCAAGGCAGCTCTCCCTTTTTAGTTGCTGGAAATAAGTTAATAAATGTAGTCACAACGCTGGGTACCGTTCTCATTCCTTATTGATATCAGCTATACTCTAACAATGAATTTCAAAGTGCTGCTGATGTAAACTCTACCTGAAGCCTGTTTGATCTCAGATAAGCATCTTCATCCCATTCTTCATTTCAAGAAAAGAAAATCTTACCACACAGCAACATATTCATCTGCTTTGGGTTCAGTTCAAGATAAGCCATGCTTTGCAGGAAACCTAATTAATATCAATCACAAAGAAAGCAGAAATTGGAAGGAAATGTTCTTTCATTTCTTGATAAACAGATCACCCATGATGTGTACACAAATGGACATCCCAACTTGCTTTATTATGGAAGTATCAGAAAAGAAACAGCCCTGTAGGGGGAATTTTTAAAGAATAAAGGGTAGCTGCACACTCGCTCTGATGTAGATAAAAGTAACTTCATCCTGTTATATGGGAGTGGAATGGTGAAAATCAGTCAGGAATTGCATCCTGAAAGTGGTGGGTTTAGTGGCATTTAAGAGTGTTAACTCCTAGCACTCAGAACAGTAATTATTGATATGATAAATATATTTTTTAGAATTCCTACAATGTATTTCAGGCACTTATTTTCTCCTTTCTCCTTCCTCCTGCTGAAAGGAAAGCCATGGCTTATGACCTAAGAGACCTTTCGTGCTTAAAATAGAAACTTTAGGGATGAATATTCATATTTGGAAAAAATCCTGTAAAATCAGAGTAGCTGGCTTCTGTCACAGGCCCACTTCACAATATAGCCTTTCAGCTGACCTTTGAGGAATTTTGCTGTTGCCAGCACACGTTCCCACCCAAGGATTTGAGTCTTGGGGCTGGCCATATAGCACTGGCTATATATCTACTTCCAAAGGGTGTAGGATTTGCTTTAGATCTGATTCATAGAATTTTCTTGCACAAAGAGTTCTGCTCTTATCAGTGCTCTAGGTCATTTTGGGAGACAGACGGTTTAGAGGAAAGGTCACTAATCTTTAGAGAGGTCCTTGACTTGTCCATCAATCCACCTTTAAAGTCCTTGATGTTAACATTTCAAATGACAGTAAGGTATTTACCAAGCTTGGAAAGAAATACAAGTGTCAGATGGTTAGTTTTATGAAGGCACTGGCTCAGAGAATTTGTGTGTAAAATACTATTCCATTTGGCCACAGGTGAATACAAAAAAATATTTAATTTTATTATTTCCTTTGAGCTTCCCAGTACTTCTGCCTTTGCTCTTGCTTGCCCTCAGCTCTCTTCATATGATGAACTTTTCTAGCTGAAACTTTACTAGGGTTTGCCCACACAAAAATAACCAAAGGACTGAGCTGTTAATGTACTAAATGTTTAAAGGAAAGGTCCAAACATCAGATCATTGGAATGGCTGGTACACAATAGCTGAGGAAGCCCCTTTTTCTCCCCTTAACGCTCACTGATGTATGTGCGCACATCCTTTAATGTGTTTGAGATCGTTGCTTTGCATCCTCTCCTTTCATTCATTTAGTGATATGTTGGGTTTGCCTTTGAGAATGATTTCTTTTTGGCAGCTTGTGGCATTACTGAGGAAGTTTCTGATGCAATGAGTCAATTAAAGGACACAGAAATCTACTGCCCATGCTGAAAGGACCAGTCCTTTCATTACAAGAGGAAAAAGTAAGAGAAAATAAAGAGGTGGAAAAGCTGCCTTAACAGCTTTGAAGGAGATATAAGCATGAAGAATGAAAAGCATTGGCTAAAGATGAAGCTCCAGACCTTGGAATAATTCCGCATTCAGGAAGCAAGCCATTAGCACACTGTTATTTAGCCACTGGTCCATAAGCTCTTGGTGGTCCATCCAAGTAATTCCTGTTGTTACTTGTTGGCAAAAATCATTAGTGGACTGCAAGACAGTCCTTAGCTGTTTCTGAAAATCAATGCATCTCTAACAGGGAAGGGAGAGGTTGGGGGGGGGGAGAGAGAAAGATTAAGAAAGACCACGCTACCTGATATTGCTTTTTCCTCTTTTTTCTTTTCTTAGTGTTAATCTGCACTGACACTAAGATATGACCTATCCAGTCTACATCTAACTGCCGTGTCTGTCTAGCAGTCTAGCTGCATCAGTAGTGTCTTCCTGCCAGAATACATCCTCAGACTCTCTATTTTCTTGAACCTCTGCACACATTTTCTGCTGAAGCTTCCTTAGCTGAAAGATAGCTAAGATATATCTGTGCAGTGTGTCTGTAGTAATAAACCTTGCTACAGCACAGACCTACTTCACTGAATGCAGTTGGATACTGTATTAAGCTGTAAATAATATGGGAAGTATGCAGATAGATGGATTTATGTTGCTATTTTTTCAAGTAACAGTGGCTTTGAGGCATACTGCATGTATCTGTCAAAATAATACACACGGCTCTGCAGTTAACTATTTACAAAGGATTAAAGTTTAGCCCCTAATATCTTCTCTCTGATGCTTTTCTGTTCAAAAGTGAATATCTGGGATAGAACAAACAGTCCAGACAAAAGCATTTCTTCTACACTGTAGGAAGTCAAATAGAAGCAAACGTATTGAAGTTCAGGAATTACTTAGACACATTTCCTTTTTTTGGTTGGGTTTCCACAAGGCGAGAGATCCATACAGTTCATAGTACAACTCGTTTCTCCCAGCACTTTGGATGAAACACTCCGACCATGCCAAACCCCACCCTGGCCATGAGCTAAGGGGAAAAGTCTATGGTGAGGTTTTGACAATATAGAAGCTACAAGGAATTTGTATGAATTTTAAAGGTAAATATTGTTTATTTGCTACTTTTTTATTTGTCTTTCTGCCATTTTGATTGATTCTTATACCCAGCCTTCTTTTGGCAGCATATGGTTCTCTGAGTGAAGGAAGCAGAGACTACATGGCTACTCTCTGCAGCTGTATTTCCAAGCTAGCCACCGTTTATTGTATTACATGTTATGTTTCTGTATGTATTACTCCATGATTCTGGATAATAAGACCCTTCAGCTGAAATCAGAGAGATGCTGTATCCTCAAAGATAGAATATTAGAAGCTGGGAAAAGTTAAACCAGCTAATAATAAGGTCAGGGTGATCAAAATAGTCCCTATTTAAACAGAACCCATAAAAGTGGCAATTAGACTAAGGACTGGTGAGGCACTGGAATGGGTTGCCCAGAGAGGCTGTGAATGCTCCATCCTTGGTGGTGTTCAAGGCCAGGTTGGATGAGGCCTTGGGTGGCATGGTTTAGTGTGAGGTGTCCCTGCCCATGGCAGGGGGGTTGGAACTAGATGATCTCAAGGTCCTTTCCAACCCTAACTATTCTATGATTCTATGGCTGGTACTGCTTTACAAACTCTAGAAGTCTAATAAAGGAGAACAGGAGTATGAGGCTTTAAACAAGGATTTGGCATATCATAAACTTTGTGGAAGAACGATAATCAGACAGAATCATAGAGCCATTTAGGTTGGAAAAGACCTTTAGAATCATTGAGTCCAACTGCAAACCTGACACTACCAAGTCCACCACTAAACCATGTACCCAAGTGCCACATCTATACATCTTTTAAATACCTCCAGGTATGGAGATTCAACCACTTCTCTGGGTGGCTTGTTCCAGAGCTTGTTAACTCTTTCATTGAAGAAATGTTTGCTAATATCCAGTCTAAGCCTCCAGTGGTGCAAGTTAAAGGAGGCCATTTGCTCTCTTCTTACTTGGGACAAGAAACCGACTTCCACCTCGCTACAACCTGCTTTCAGGTAGTTGTAGAGGTAAGATAAGGTCTCCTCCAAGCCTCATTTTCTCCAGGGTAAACGGCCCCAGTTCCCTCAGTGTTCAGTCTTATGGGACTTGTTCTCTAGACTATGTAATACAACGGGGCAAAATCTGCAGGAAAAATAAAATATTTCTTAGAGGAAAAGTAGTGGTGCAACATTTAGAGACTGGTGCGAGAGCATTTAGAGAGTTAAATTTTATGAATAATTTCAGCACATCAGCAGATAGTATGAATTCTTACAGACAGAAATTCTGTACCTACATGGAAAAATGACAGCACTGCTTGTTGACATCAGCCACCTGTTCAGGCTGCTTGTAATACCTTATTGTGACAAACAGCATGATCAAAGAGGCTATTATGATAGGATACTTCAGTTGTAAATCAGGATGTAAATTAGGATGTCACAGACACGATATGATGCCAAGGTTAAGTTTTTGATGCAATGAATGATTGTTTAATGGAGAGACAGCCAGGAGTCCCAGAGGAGGAAAGCAGCTCTTTACTATCAGAATATCTGGTTCAAAATTTTGCTATCAAAAAGCCAGCACAACAGTGCCTATGATGTACCTATACTCAAAACATTCCTTGGACAACAAAATCCAACAGAAAGTGAAAATTAAAAGTGAATATTTAAAAAATGGAAACTTCATATTTTTCTTATTTAGCCTTTTACTGTCTTAACTGTGAATGCAGCAGTAGGAACTCTTCTTGTTGCCCTTGATATCTCATGCAAGTGTCAGCTCCTGGTGAGCTTTGACTTTCCTTACAGGACCATTCTTACATGTACAGGCCTTTCATATGTCCTTCCATAGGCTGAGAAATAAAGAGAAATAAGAAATAAGGAAAGTTCACAAGTCAATCTGTGGCAAAATGGGAAAATTGCTAAGGCCTATGATTCACAGCATATGCATAAAAGGTCTAGAAATTATCTTGAATTTCCTGAGGATGTTAAGTTATTCAGTTTAAGGAAGACCAAAACAATGGTAGATTGTTGCCAAGCGATTCTACAAAGCCAAGCTACTGAGCAGATATATTTGAAGTCTGTAAATGCAATTTGACATGTGTTTGGGAAAGCATCTAGACATTATATTCTTAATGTTAGCTCTATGCTCTGTACTGGTCAAGCAAATAAGATGAATAGCAGGAAGCACTAAGAAGACAGCAGCAGCAAACTTCATTATATAATTGTTTAGACTATTGTGACCACAACTTCAATATTACATAGAGTTCTCTCTCTTCAGTCTTGAAAAGCATATCATAGCATTGAAAAGGCTGGGAAGAGGAAGGATTATGAGAGAACCAGCTGCTGTATGAAAAATGACACTTGTCATAGGCTTCATATTAGACATTAAACACAGGACACACATGTGCACAGAGGGTACAGTTAGTTCTGTGTGTGTAATGTCCTTATTCCATATAGCAGGAACAATGTTCAGTCTTTTCAGTTGTCTCAGTTGGCCCATTGCAGCATAGAAGTATCCTCCACAGATTTAGTAACCTGAAAGAGGCAAAATCAGGCACTAGGATAAAGAGAGATGTATTCCTAATGACCACTGGTCTGTCCATCTTGAAATCAGAGCAGGAGTGTCAAACGTGGCTGGGGAGAATCAGAAATAAAAAACAGAGGGAAATTAATCTTCAATTTCTCATTTAGAATTGCTGGTTTCAATCAATGACAATTTTAAGGCATTAAACACATTCCAGAGTAACTTGTAAAAAAACCCAAAAAACCAACCCTGCAGTTGCTGACATTCTCAGAGGTTTTTAATAAGATCAGGGTCGGTGATAGGAAATAAGCAGGAAGATGAATAGGATGTCAAAATTAAATTGAATTCGAGAAGAGTTATCTTAAGTTCACAGAAAAATAGATACTTGTGAAACTTTGTCTCAAACTGAATGGGAAATGCATGTTTTAGCTTAGAAGGTAGCAAGAAGGCTGATGACTGTCTTTAGAGGTATTAACAACCCATGCTATTTTAGCAGCTTGAAAAACACCTTTGTCTTTTGAATTCTGGAACAGAGAAGGTTCTACTTATTTTAAATCTAATGATTTCTGCTGCATAAGCTCTTTCATTTCTATTCAGGAAACCCAGATTAATTGTTTCAACCATCTGACTATCCATTACAATCAGAGGATGTACTTCTTGTTAAAGTTTCGGAATTGTTGAATAAAATCCCATTTTAACAACCCATATGTTAGTGTTTTTGTTTTGTTCTTTTTTTGCTAAATATTGTAGCACTTCATCTTCTGGAGTGTAAACACACTATTGGCCAGGCTGTCATTAATCATCATTGTTATCAATGAAAAAAAATCCAGTGAGAAAACAACAATTGGATGCCTAGGACTGCAGAACAGTTCAGGTTTCTGAAGGACCATGTTGACTAATAATGTTACTTTCATTTGGGAATTTGTCTATGCATCATTTATGAATTCTGCTCAGATCTGTGGTCTTGCTATCTATTTGCACCGTTAAGAAACTGTCTACTCCTTGAGCTCAAGAAGGCAAAATACTGAGTCTGAATAAGAGCATTAAGGCTATTATTAAAACCAGTTAGTTCTTCTCCAACCAAAATAATGGAATGACTTCATCTCAAGAAAACAAGTTTTTTCTAGTTTTCTGTGGATTAAAACCTAGAGTTTTAAGGACCAGAAACCCCTTGAAACTAACAAAATGACCAAAATGCGTAAAGGCATGGCTAAGTAAAGAATGGCTTGACAAGCAGGGAGCCACACAGGAATAGATTTTGCACTGAAGCTAAGGACTGCCAAGCTAACGGCAAGACTGGACAATGTGAAATAAGGAAAACAGCATTGCAAGGACTCTGAGCTGGGTAACGCAGTCAGGAGGGACCTGGAACTCAAAAGGCGAGTAAGATCTTTGGGACTCTGAGGCAGAGGATGGAGGTGTTGCATGTTTTACATAAAACTGTACATCTTCCGTGAAATAAATGAAGATCATATGGTGAGTCCTGTCTATTTGCTTTGGGTATCTTGTAGACTAACAGTGAAATTGCCTCAAGAATGAAGGTATAGGAAAAGATGTTTTTAAGCTTTTTAGGAGCTCAGTTGGAGCTCAGTTTTGGAAAAGGCTGTCTCCTATTTACAGGTAAAGCAAGAAACACAGTGTTGTATTTAATAAGAGTATTGAATAAGTTAGACCCAGAAATGACTGGAATCAAACCAGGAGCAAAGGATAACTTGCAACTGCAGAGACCCAGCTTGTAGGTATGTCACAGCAGCTTGGTGGAATCCAATGAAGTGACTGAATGAGCTTCATAAAAAGCGTTTGAGCTCATTTCTTAACCAAGTTCACAGTACCAATGGTAAATCTTTTGTGTCTTCTGCCATATTCCAGCTTAACTGCACTGTTGCTCTAAGTACCTAGTAGATTGTTTTTATAGTTACACTTATCTATATAAAATTAGCGCTGTTTTCTACCCCAAAACTTAGGATTTTCATTTAGGTTCTGCTCTTAGCTGAAAACCAGTATTTTATGTCTCTTTAATCTACAATACAGTCCCTTAACTAAACATTTCACACCTTCTTGGTTCTCCAATAAGGTGTCCTTGCCTTACAACTCTCTAAAAAGCACTGTTGTAGGGGCTTAGAACATCATTAGTTTCTATGCTTAAACATGGAAAATGATGTATAAGAACTAAGCTTTATTATTCTTAATGTTTTCATATGCTTGCAGGGAACTGGAAGTCTACAGGGGAGAGAAATAGAAGTGGAAATATAGTAACATTTTACTAATATAGGAGTGGCTGTGAGAGAATGAATGTTATGCTCCTGAGCCCAGGGAACGTTCAGGCAGAAGGAGACTGACTCACTTGAAATCAGAAACCGAAGAGCACCTGCATGTGCTAATGGGACACATAGGAAAATGCTGGACTCCCTCACTATGCCTTTTTATACCTCTGAACTTGAACCTCAGGACGTAAGACTATTTATTTGACAGTGCAAACTTGAACTTGAACGTATCAGGCTATATGATGTTGGGAGGTGGGATGGTAATTGTGTGTTGGGTGTGGGGTCCTTGTGCATCAAGTCACACAGTGAAGGACTGGTGATTGGGTAAGACTCTTGGTGAGAAATGCATGTCTGCAAGGGTGCATATGCCTTGTTGATCGTGCTGGTCAATCACTGCTGCTTCATGGGGCTCAGAGTCAACCTGCTATTCCTCCTTTTTCCCTTGGAATGGGCTGCTAGTCTTCTCCAGACTGAGTGCAATGACACAGTGACATGCAGAGTTATTTATATATACATAAGTATATAAAAATATAAATCTGTGTATATACATATATATATATATGAGTCTCTGAATCAAAGCTGTAAGCATCAGACTGTTGTACTGTGTATTTACTCTGGGCCTGTTGGAAGAAAGTATTAAAATGACTGATAAGTTTTCTGTGTTAACGGTTTTTAAAGAAAAGTTAAGTATTCTGGGTCAGTGCGCAGGAAGTTTATTTACTTCAGTAATTTAAAATCTAATGACTTTCATGGTTAACCCCGTTTTCTTTGCTGCTGCTTTATCTCTTTTGATAATGATTTAAGCTTGAATGTAGGTGTGAAGGGCATAAGTTTATACCTGGAAAATCACTGAGGTGCTCTATTTGATCATGCAGATCTGTCTTACAAAGACCTGAAGCCTTGCAAGGAACTATGTGCTACATTTATTCCAGTGACAAGATCCATTTCTTTAGTGATGCTCTCACTGAAAATGAAAATTGCCTGCTTCCTAGTCCTAGAAATACATCATTTCCTGTATGTTTCTTCCTTCTACCTATTTCAATCCCTTCTTCTAACCTAGTTCAGTATGATATGTATCTGCACTGGTGACAATTCAAGGAAGTGAATTTAGAGTGGTTCTCTTCACTGAAGGCCTGACTCCTTTGCTTTTGACATCAAAGGAAAAATTCAATGATTTCCTTAGTATATGGAATCTGCCATAAATACATAAATAAATATAGAGACTAGGAATGGTCAAACTATTGGGAAAAAATGGTTAAAGATACCTGAACAAAATTTAAAAGAAAGTCTCACTAGGTATAAAAAACAATGGAGAAAATTGAAGTTCTTCATTGTAGATGCATACTAATTTCTCAGGAAGTGTTCCCGGTGAAACATTGATGCAATGAAGGGTTTCTCCATATTCCACTATTCTCTTTGGCTCATGAATGTCAAGGGCAGTTTGTGTTTCTTTCTGGGAATGAGGTGTCCTCAGAAGTAGCTGAGCCATATGACACAGCCATGACTCATTTCTTGACTCTGTTGAGTTCAGAAAGAGTAATGGAGGAGGATAGATAAAACCAGGGCACAAAATAGATCACCATTTCAGTCAGTTTGCTTGCTCTATAAATGAAGTGGACAAAATTCTGAATCTCAGAGAAAAAGTAGATTATGGTAGCAACTTGCATAAACACTCAGAATCAAAATTTCCCTGTAAAGCTGTAAATTAAGGGAAAAAAAGAATAATTTTTTCACCCACTTAATAGCTTGCATGCAAATGAATAGAATCCCATTTTTTTTTATTGTAATCCTTCTCTGTTGAATTAAATCTTTGTCCCATTTAAAAGACCTGTCTTGTTCTGTCAATCTCTGAAGCAGCTATTCAGCAGCAAACCAACACAACAGAATTTCTCTATGCTGAAAGCTCATTTTCATTTTTGCATTGTATCCTAGCCTCTTATTATAATGGTGCTGCTAGCAGAACTATAGACAAGCGTGTGTCAATATTTCTATGCCAAACCCTGTTTCATTAGTAGATGTTTGTAACAAGACCATTCTAATATATATAATCAAGATGAAGCTAAATACAATTATTCTCCACCCTGACACTAATTTCCTCTAAAAATATGCTTTATTTTCTCAATTACTTTTAAAAGATGGACAATCAAAACTGTGCTGAGAAAAAAGTGCTGAGGTTGCAAAACTCCATGTTGCTGGCTACTCCTCCTTGAGCAGAAGGGACAAGAAAGAGCATGCAGGCATTTAACTCGAGTATTTTGAGACAAAACCCTGGAGACCAGGGAACTTGTCACGCCTGAAGGAAATTTTTGTCTTGAGAATGTGTTTTTTGATCCTGGTACATACAAAGTAACAGACTATTTGTAGCTGCAGGTGTATTTTATCTTTCATTTAAATAATTCTGTTTGCAATTTGTACTTTACATTGTACACCACTTTGGGTTTTGAGTTCTGGTTCCTCCTCATGAGTGCAGAGAACTCAAATTACTGTTGTGTCTATGCCATGTCTATTTTCAGGAGAAGTGTTTGTAATTGACCATGGCCATGAGTCTGAAGGGAAAAGATAAGCTCACAGAAAGTATAGCTTCATTTGCATACTATTTTTAGTAAAGACCAATTCTTTCATCTTTGTAATGACTTCGCTTCTTGCACAAGGTGAACTAAAAATAGAATTTGTTTGTCCCTTGGTAGTATATGGCAATGAACTGTACTGCAGCTGTCCAGCTTTCAGATCTGCTGAGTTTTGAAGTCCAGAGCTCTTGACATTTGCAGACCTCACAGGCTCTCCTAAAATAATCCTGAGAGTTAACCGATGATCAAAAGATTGCTTGAATTCCACCTAATATCGTGGTAGATTTTCAGAGAACCAGTCATTTCTTTCAATGCTGAAATTAATAGTCTAGTAACAAAAATAGCAAAATAGTCTAATAGTAATCATTATTACAGTTTTAGCTTACAGTGATACCTATGGACATGATCCTAACAGCTTGGTGCTACCGAAGAGCCCCTCTCCCCTCTTCTTTTCCCATTCATCTACCCTCTCCTGTACCCGTTTGCATTCGTCCTGTCCTCTTCCTTGCACTAGTTCAGATGGGTTTTGGCCTTTCCTGTGATCTGATTTATCCACTGGCTAAACAGGAGAAAACTACATTTCTGCTGACTTAGTTTTTTCTTGAGCCAGTGGACTGAGTCAATTCAGACAAGCTCTGATGGTAAATGGTAGGCACACACAGCCAGGAGCATTGAGACAAAAGAATGGGGGTTGGTTTGTGTGTGTTTAGGCAGGATCTCCCTTTTCTGCTGGTAGTGAATTGTGCCCATGGCAGGGGGATTGGAACTAGGTGATCTTAAGGTCCTTTCAAATCCTAACTATTCTATGATTCTGTGACTATCTCACTCAATTTCAATGAGCTGCACCCTGTGTAACCTACAATACAGCAGTAAGTGTAACTACTGCCATTTCCCCTACATACTGGGCCAGAACTGAAGTTCAATGATCTTTCTGTAAGAAGTATTTGAAATATTTTCTTGCTCAACACCGTTGTTCAAGTTCATAGCCTGCTTGTGAAAGTGGCTTGTTGGAACTGCCTCTCAGGGGAGTGCTGAGGCAGTCAGATTAGCACCACACTGCACAACTTGAATGATATAGCTGGTGTCTTTCCTGGACCCGCACAGCTTAGCATCACATGCAATGATCACTGGTAGGCAGCTTGTTATAAAAAACTCAAATGGCTGCTCTAACCCTTGCACTGGAGGAGCACGTTAGACCTGCCTGACTAAAGCCTCACTGTTGTTTTCCGTTTTTTTCAGTGGGCAGAAGAGGAGGGGTTTACACATCAAGTGTTACCCCTGGATAAATGCAGGCCAGGTGAAATTTGCATTTATTAATATTTCTTATCAGAATTTTGCACTAAAAAACCGCAAATAGATATGAACATCGGCCTCTGTTCACAGGCTTGCTCTTTATGTTTTCCCATGGTAGTAAATTTGACTCCTACTAACAGCAGGTGAAACTGCTCTTCATGGAATAAGAGACTGTTTAAAGTCTTGAACTCTTTTCTTAATGGATTGGTGCAGGCATTTGTGAATGCGTATGGTTGATGTTTCATTTCAGTTTTTAACTAGTAACTCTACATGATTTTTTACTATATGTCCTTGCTTCAACACAAACAAATAAAGCCCTTACTTTGGTAGGCTGATGAGGATGAACCCTCCCAGTCTCCTGATGAGGTAACCCTTTTCTGAGCCATTTATTATATGGCTTAATTTTCTCGGCTGCGGATGTCTAGAAATGTACCTGGCTTTCTGAATGGCAATTTCCCAGAATTACAGTATGTGTAAAATTAAGAAACAACTTCAAAGCATGAAAACTTTCCTATTTCTGACTTTGTTTCTTTGGTTATGTCATAGGAACCTGGTTTTAGACATTACTTACAGAATCACAGAATAGTTTGGGTTGGAAGGGACCTTAAAGCTCATTCAGTTCCAAACCCCTGCCATGGGCAAGGACACTTTCCACAAGACCAGGTTGCTCAAAGTCCCATCCAACCTGGCCTTGAACACTTCCAGGGATGGGGCTTCTCTGGGCAACTTGTTCCAGTGTCTCACCACCCTCATAGTGAGGAACTTCTTTCAAATATCTAATCTAAATCCACCCTTTTTTCAGTTTAAAGCCATTCCCCCTTGTCCTGTCACTACCTGACCTTGTAAAAAGTCCCTCTCCAGATTTCTTGCAGTCCCCTTTAGGCACTGGAAGCTGCTCTAAGGTCTCCCCTGAGCCTTCTCTTCTCCAGACTGAACAAGCCCAACTCTCAGACTGTCTTCATAGAAGAGGTGCTCCAGCCCTCTGAGTGTTTTTGTGGCCCTCCTCTGGACTCACTCAAGCAGGTCCATGTCCTCTTTCTGTTCAGGGCCCCGACATTATATTTCCTTTTTTGTTTATTATTTCCTTTTTTTGAGTCTATGTATGGGTTCATGGAGTAAAACATGCTGTAGTAGTTTGTGACTTCTGCTGGTTTATTCCACCCACAGACCACCATTCTGTCTCTGACTTCATATTGCTCAGCGAGGGTATCATGCTCTGTCCTTTCCTAAGCAGGCTGAGTAAAAGTGCAGAGTGAAGTACACCAGTGTGACTGCAAGTCCTGGTTGCTCATTGTGTGCTTGGCAGTTCAAAATGTTACCAAAATACCAAAAGGAATTGGTAGCATATTTAATGCCCTACCTTTTACACTGAACTGTTTGTTTATTCTGTGTTTATCAGTATTTCCACTTGTGTCACACAGTCTTTTTTAATGCTTAATGTCTCAATAAATATGGTTTTTCTTTCAACTAGTTATGGACCTCTCTTCTAACTTAACATTCAGTGCTGTATTGTATTAAATGTTCATTGCAGCTTGGCAATTCCAATCAATCAAGCACCATCTCTCTATTCTGTCATTGTATCTTCTACCAATGGAAAAGTTTCAGTACCTATTATTTTGGGTTGAAAAATTGAGAATATAAACTCTGCAGAAACAGCTAATTGATTGACATGGTGGAATGCTCTGTAATAGAAGAGTTTTTCCCAGGAAAAGAAATGTTAATCCAAAAATCACACTTTCAAAAAAAAAAAAAAAAAAAAAAAAAAAAAGAAGTAGTAAAGGAATTAAGTTAATTATCACACAATTACAGAATGGAAAGAAAAAACCTAATCAGACATGAACAGCTTGTATAACCATTAACCAGGCTATGGTAAACCATTGCTTAACTCAGACTTAAGAGATCCATCATGGGATTCATGGCAGCCAGTTAACTAATGCTTAAATAATTCCAGAGTAATTTAAAGCTGTGGTAAATGGCATCACTCAAGCAAGCAGTCACTCTCAGTCTCAACAGTTATTTTTAACTGGTATGAAGTTATGCTAACTCTCTCCTCCCCTTCCGTGCCTAAACTGCAAACGCTAACAAGTCTTTACTAGCTGTGTGACACAGTATGAAATCCTCTTCTGAAGTCCAAGCAAATTACATTGATTGTTAAGGGTTTTTCTGGAAAAAAAAAAAAATCTCCCCTGAAGAGTAGTGTCAGATGAACCTGGCACACTTTGCCTCGGCTGAAGATGCGTTAAATCTATTTACAAAGATATAAATCTTTGTATTTACTTCCACATCTTTATTATTTTTTTTACTTTGAAAATTGTTAAAACATTGTATACTATTAAGATCAGTCTAAGAGCTGGTAGCTTTCCAACTCGTATTTTCTTGCATGCTCACTGACTATATTCAGTCAAACTAGGGGAGGGAGGTGACTAAAATGAACATGACTGTCGTGAGTGTTGAAGAGGCAATGGCAGTCAGGAGTGAGGCTGCTGCTGGAGTGTTACAGTGCATGAATAAAGGCTCTGTGTTTGTTTAGTATTTTTACTTCTAACCTGAGGATCAAAAGTGGGAGTGACCTGAGGAATTATGCTAGTGACACGAAGCTGGGTGGCATTGCCTTTGTAGGGGAGGATCAAAATATCATGCAGCAACAGCTGGATCACTGAGGATAGAAATAAAAAGAAACGGATGAAATTTAATAGTACAAAGTTCAAGGTCATGCAGTCACAGCCCAGCAGGAATTTCTGCCAAGAACTGGTAGCCTGTATTTTGGAAACACCTGAAGAGAAGGAAAAGATTTGAGGCTACAGCCCTATTACAAGTGAGTAAGAAAATGAAATGCCTTCTGTGTTTTGTTTTGGAAGTATAACTACTTTTTTGTGCCTTTCTTCCCACATCTCACAAGGCACACATTCCTGTCCCTGTGCCAAAGATTACCACCTTCTCCCTGGTGCCAGTGCAACAGGATCACTCTGTAAAGTACACGATGGGGAAAAAAAGAAGTTGGAAGCTGTTTCAGGTGAAGTAATTGCAAAATGTCCAGTGCATATATGGAGGTCATGTTATGGAGAGTGCTGTGGCCAGCCCTGGTCAAACATGTGCAAGAAAGATTAATGCGAAGTGGAAGAGACGCATGGGAAGGCTATGAGGCATATTTTGGGGCACAGAGCTTCTGTCCTACTAGAAGACAGAAAAACTTCCTGGCTAGTTTTGCTTAACAAAATGGAGTCCCTGAAAGCCTAAATCGCTAGAGGAGAAAGGATAGATAAAAAGTAGAGAAAAACTATTTAAACTGTTGAAAAATGTTGCTGTGACAACAGATAGAGCCAAAGTAAAATTTGTTTAACACAGGTATATTTTGCCCTGTGAATCAGCATCTGGTTCCTAATCACCAGGTCAGTAAATGGGGGAGCTCTGGTCCAGAACTGTCTGCCCGGTGGGACAAAAACCCATTATTGTCGGCCTGGAGATTGGTTTGTTATGAAAAATTATTTGATATGGAGCCCATGATAGGAGGGGCACGAACTGTGTCTCGGAAGGCTCCTAGTCCTATATTCCTGGGCAGTAGAAATCATCTGATGTAGGCAATATGCAGAGGACTGATCAGTGGTGGGTACCTCACAAGAGCTTTTGTGCTTAAAGATTTTAAACTTCAGAACTGCTTTTTTGCTTTCAAATACACATATTTTTTCTGCAGACATTGTTTTATGGAACCCAGGGAACAAGAACTGATTCTGTGAGAACCAGATGGAATATTTAACATATGGCTGATTATAGGTGACATCAGTAAATAAAGAAACAATAATTTTCTGTATTCTATTAACATTTCTTTTTTTTTAACTAGAACATCGGGTATTTAGAGAAAACCAGTCAATTTAAACAAACTCTTCTACAACCAGGCAGGCAGCACAAAAGAGCATGGAGGAAATGAGACCTTTTGCATGGATTCCAACACCCTGCTGCCTACTTCCCTGCCCCAGGTAGTGACCAGTGTCAGCACTAATGAGGAGGAGACAGCAGTGTGCCTCTCTTGTAGCTGCTTTTTCCTCCTGTAGCATGGCTGATGATCTTCCCAGAGCACATCTCTGAATAAATAAGCTCTTAGCGTGGAAGAATCCACCTCATGTAGCAACTCTAAGGATTGCATCATGCCATCCCTTGGACACTGGTGCTCCTCCTGATAATGAGACAGAAAGTGGTAAACTTGGCCATGCTGCCACGTAGAAAAGGGGAGGGCTGGAAAGAGTGACATGGAGAGAAAGATGACAGTGTGGTGTTATTCCAGGAGGTGTGGTGTGTGAAGGGTCTGCATATATAATTTTCTTGTTACATCTCAAAATTAAAGCATTTGAGAATTAGTTTAAGATCAGTTACTGAATAGAAAGGGCTGCAAGAGTGTCATTCTTCATTACACAGGCTTGAGATGAGATCCAAATCAGACCTGCCACATATATTCTCTCAGCTGCATACACTCATAGCCAGAAGAATGACAGCTTGATACATGTCAGTCAGTCTCTTTACCCCAAATAAACTTCTCCTTCTATGGTATCATTTGCTTCAAAGCAATGCTGACAAGGATTTATTGAATTGACCTAAATGGCTTTAAGCCCCAATTCATGCTGGTGCAGCATGTCTCTATCAGGGGTTTGCACTAGTATAACTAATTGATTTTGTTACAGGTGGGAAAATTTTCTTAACAAGAGAAAGCCTAAACTGCTGGCCAGGCTGCCTTTGTTGTTTGCAAGTAATCTCCCTCAGCCTGTTGTTCACATAAATCTGTGCTATTTTGGATTCCCATAAAGCTAATTGGCACAAAATTCACACAATAGCATGGTCTGCATTTCTTGCTTCTTTTCAAAATGGTACTGCGGGATTTTTTAAAAAAGGGACTTTTCATGAATTTTCTGCATTTCTGTGAATATTTCATTGCCTTCATCTCAGTCCTCATGTGTAGTGTGGAAGAGCAATTCATTTGATAAATGGGTTTTTTCTATCTGGGCGCAGGGTTCAGAGTGTGCATTAGTGCTCCCAGAGTGGCTGGACGGGATGCACAGCACCTTTGAATCACTATTCTGCTACAAAGTGTTATATTAACAAATCTGACAGCTGCTTCCTTTGGCTATCCTGTAATACTCAATATGAATTTTCTCTTGTTGATCTCAGTGCTAAGCTTATCTGCTACGGTGTTCATTTGAGCTCAGCTGAAAACCCATGCACATGTGTGAAACCAACATGATGAAAGCCAAGCTGATGCTCATAAAATGTTCATGTTCTCACCTGAATGAAATTAAATTGAAAATTAAAACAGCTTTTTTTTGGGGGAATTAGATATGAGGTCCAAGTTTAGGTAAATTGGGTTTGGAGGCTTATTGATGTAGGACCTGCGACAACTGGTTCTTGGTCCTATTTATTTTATACACATGTTTGTAACCATAATAAGTTGCTGAGAACTATCCTATTTATTTTAAAAGACACTGGAATTTGGCTTCTCTTTTTTTTTTTTTTTAGTCCATTTATGCATTTTTACATCTGTAGCTTTTTCAGGGTAAAATCCAGCAATCCTCCAAACAGTGTTTCAGGAAAATTTTTGTATAGGATAAGATAGAGCATTAACAGTTTATTTGGCTGTTTGTTACCTCTCCAAAAGCTGCTTTTTTTTTGTGATCAGCTTGATTCTTTTTCAGTCCTAGTTTGTCCTATTGCTCCCGCAATTACGAAGCAGCGGTGGTACAACTGAATGGGCTCAAATGATTCGTATTGGTTTAAGGAGTATATAAACATTGCAGTCTTTGCCCCAGCAAAAAAATCCTTGGTATCATTTATGCTGTTTGTATATTTGAACAGTATCCATTTTGCAGTCTAATTCTAAGAAGAAACTGGTGACAAAGAGAGGCATTACAGAAGTTGACAGAGATTTGCAGGTGAGTACATTGTAGTAATATTTTATATGCCTAAATCTTTACCCTATGTGTCTAAAATAGTTTTAAACAGTCCATAGAATTGAAAAATAATGGGTTTTCAAAAGAAAATAAGCACGGGTAAGAGGTATTTTTACTATGCTAAGTAGTCTTGTTGCTGCCTTTTTGCTCAAAATAATTCAGAAGAAAACATTTCCACAGCAGGAACAAATAATCCCATTCTCTAAAGTATATTGTTATGTCCATATACTTTTTTACTTATTTATTGTAGAAGCATAGACATGAATAGGCAATGCAATTTTCAAGCAGAAGATGTTGCTGCAGCCCAGAAATGTGAACTATTATCATACCATTTTGTATATTGCAAAAACTTTTGAAAATTAGCTAAAGGAATGGTTGATAGTTAGAGAAGGAATTGGGATTTATCTTGGCTCACTTATGGGATTGTGACTAAAAGCCCACATACACCCTTTTCAGGCATAGGCTTCACACTATTGTTGAGTTCTTCTACTGATTTTCCAAAATAAATGTTAAAAATTGTTTCTAAGTGGACTATGCAACAACTTCAAATGTTATTCATTTGCCAGTGAAAACCTTTATATGTATATATATATGTATCAGGATTAAATTCGCTCTGCAAAATCAGTCAAATGTGTCAGAAACTGCTAATTTTTATGATCTGGATATAAATATGGATTTTATTTTTCATTGCAGGAAATGTCCTACCATTTCTAACAGTGATGACCATTTTTCACTGCTTGTGCAGTTTGCACCACAGGGTTTTTTTGCATTAGGAGGGTCTCTGTCTACTTGACAAAATGCAAGCCTTAGCTGTGCAACAGCCAGAAGTCAGGCACGGGCTGAAGAAACAGAATTCATGGTGATAGGCATCAATGTTCCTTATACACTAAATGAAGCAGATAGGCTCCAAGGATGGGATTTACAACAACCACCATGGTGTGGGGGAACATTTAAGCTAGGCAACAGCGTGAGCTGTTTCTCCATCCATTTTTTACGGTACCAGGCCTTTTGCAGTCCTTCTGTGTCTCAGCTATTTTAGTTTGCTCTCATTTTCTGCATTTTCCTGATTTCCACACTCTTTGTTTTCCCTAACTCCTCTGTTTTATACACTCTGTGCTGAATAACACCATGACAAGACTTTGTTTCTATACATCTCCCAGTCTTTCCCTAAGCACTCCACATAATATTATACAGCAGTTAATTCTCATGTACATGAAAGCTCAACAATCTCATGGGCTTCATGAAAAGTGCTTTCTGGATGTCTGCATTCCTCTTTCCTCCATCTTTTCTGCTTTGTCTGCAAGAGAAACCCCTGATGTCTCCTTACCTAAAGGAGCACTAAGTTTAATAACGCAGGCACCAGAAAGCACGTCAGGGGTAAACTTACTCTAGGGTGCTTGCTACCCCTCGATGACCTGCTGTCGTTGAAAGCCCCTCTGTCTCTGAAATAAATTCTAGCTCTGAGGATATGCAGAATATGGGGCTCAAGGGGAAGAAGGCTGAAGGAAGCAGGTAGGTTCTTTTGTGGAACACCCAAGGATGAGTTTCATGCTTTCCTTGGGCTGGGGAAGCAGAGAGAAAATTCATTAATTTGTTCAGTCATTGAGGACATCTGTGCCAGCATCTTAATTCAGGTTTTCCAAAGCCCACTGTACTGTCTCCTCCAATTCATTATGCTCTCACATCTCTCTGGCACAAAACAGGTCCTCACTCTTAACATAGGGGATATAGATCTCTTAACCTATACTTCTCTGGGCACCTGTGGGATTGCTAAATATATGAGAAAGAATCATCAAGGTTTATTGACTACAGGATCCAGACATACACTCTGAATGCAGGTTTACAAAGGAGGCTACAGGTAACTCCCATTCTGACACTCAGGACACACATACTCAGTTTAAATTACACTGGCTTTAGCCACATACAATACATTTTAATGCACATTATA
The DNA here is from genome assembly GCF_963264785.1 of Psittacula echo. Taxonomy (NCBI): domain Eukaryota; kingdom Metazoa; phylum Chordata; class Aves; order Psittaciformes; family Psittacidae; genus Psittacula; species Psittacula echo. The sequence continues at coordinate 19,057,048 of NC_137735.1, read as the reverse complement.
CCTTCTAACATAACATATTGATTTGAAATATATTATATATTCCATATGTTATATAAAACATAATGTGACATTCTTTTAAACTTCACATAATGTCCGTGTCCTTAAGGAGCCAATACTGATTACACTAAAAAAAAGATTAATCCCTAAATAAAGTTAAAATAATCCAGATACATAAAGCACAGAGGATAGAGTGTGGCTTGTTGGAGACTAAACTCACCTTCCCCTTTCTTATTTCTACTTGTAGTTAACGCAAGTAAATTAGGTTTCTGCCTTTCCATCATCTGTTTTCAGGTCAATGTCACAGAATCATAGAATGGTTTGGGTTGGAAAGGACCTAAAGATCATCTAGTTCCAATCCCCCTGCCATGGACACGGAAACCTCACATTAGACCATGTCGCCCAAGGCTCCATCCAATCTGGCCTTGAACAATGCCAGGGATGGAGCATTTACCACTTCTTTGGCAACCTGTTCCAGTGCCTCACCATCTTCACAGTAAGGAACTTCTTCCTTATATCTGACTTGAACTTCCACTGTTTAAGTTTAAACCCATTACCCCTTGTCCTATTGTTACCATCCCTGATGAAGAGTCCTTCTCTGGCAACTTTGCTGCATGCAAAGAGTTGTGGTCAACAGCTCAATGTCCAGTTGGAGACCAGTAACGAGTGGTGTCCCTCAGGGATCGGTGTTGGGACCGGTCTTGTTCAACATCTTTGTCGGTGACATGGACAGTGGGATTGAGTGCGCCCTCAGCAAGTTTGCCGATGACACCAAGCTGTGTGGTTCGGTTGATACGCTGGAGGGAAGGGATGCCATCCAGAGGGACCTCGACATGCTTGTGAGGTGGGCTGATGCCAACCTTATGAAGCTTAACCATGCCAAGTGCAAGGTCCTACACCTGTGTCAGAGCAATCCCAGGCAGAGCTACAGGTTGGGCAGAGAAGAGATTCAGAGCAGCCCTGCAGAGAAGGACTTGGGGGTGTTGGTCAATGAGAAAATGAACATGAGGCGGCTTCAGTGTATGCTCACAGCCCAGAAAGCCAACTGTATCCTGGGCTGCAGGTCAAAGGAGGTGATCCTGCCCCTCTACTCTGCTCTCGTGAGACCTCACTTGGAGTATTGTGTGCAGTTCTGGTGTCCTCAACATAAAAAGGACATGGAACTGTTGGAACAAGTCCAGAGGAGGGCCACGAGGATGATCAGGGGACTGGAGCACTCCCGTATGGAGACAGGCTGAGAAAGTTGGGGCTGTTGAGCCTGGAGAAGAGAAGGCTGCGTGGAGACCTCATAGCAGCCTTCCAGTATCTGAAGGGGGCCTACAAGGATGCTGGGGAGGGACTCTTCATCAGGGACTGTAGTGACAGGACAAGGGGTAACGGGTTCAAACTTAAACAGGGGAAGTTTATATTGGATATAAGGAGGAAGTTCTTTACTGAGAGGGTGGTGAGGCACTGGAATGGGTTGCCCAGGGAGGTTGTGAATCATAGAATCATAGAATAGTTAGGGTTGGAAAGGACCTTAAGATCATCTAGTTCCAACCCCCCTGCCATGGGCAGGGACACCTTACGCTAAACCATATCACCCAAGGCCTCATCCAACCAGGCCTTGAACACCGCCAAGGATGGAGCATTCACAACCTCCCTGGGCAACCCATTCCAGTGCCTCATCACCCTCTCAGTAAAGCCCTCCTCTGGACTTGTTCCAACAGTTCCATGTCCTTTTTATGTTGAGGACACCAGAACTGCACACAATACTCCAAGTGAGGTCTCACGAGAGCAGAGAAGAGGGGCCATGATTTAGTGTGAGGTGTCCCTGCCCATGGCAGGGGGGTTGGAACTTGATGGTCTTAAAGTCCTGTCCAACCCTAACTATTCTGTGATTCTATGATTCTATGATCCTTGTATGCCCCCTTCGGATACTGGAAGGCTGCTAAGAGGTCTCCACCTCATACCTATTGTATCTGCTTACCCGTGTAAACACTCGTCAGCCACAGATCACTCCACAAATCACCCAGCATTGGACCTGCTTCATGGGAACCAGTTCAGCACCTGGGCCTGCAGCCCCTGGCTGAAGATGGACCAAGGCACATTGGAGTCGGGGAACAACAGATGGTGAAGGTGAAAATAGCAGGAAATAGAATAAAGAGCAAAGGAAAGTTGCTAATAATTGCTCCTAGGGGGCAAGAAGACTTAAAGGAGTGGAGAAATATAGTAAGGGAGGGGTATATGGTACGTTTAACATCAGTCTTTTCCTTAAGCAAAAATCTTTACTGGTTTAATATTCAAGCCATTGTGGATGACTTTCTGGCAAAGAACAGCCATGTACCCAGATCAGCAAGTGCCTATGTGGAGTTCGACATGAACCAAGGAACAACAAAAGGTGAAGGAGGATGGAAGCGAGGCACTGGGAGTGAGAATCCCAGCAAGATAAGAAGGAGCTGGAATTTACTGAGTTGCTAAATTGAGGACTGTTGGAAAACTTTGAAGGTCAGGTTCTCACACCTGTGCTTAACCAATTATATGTTAGTTGTTAAGGGCCTCACAGATATGTATCCAATCACAATGGGCCAAGTTAGTGCAAACAACTTTAAGAAATAGTATATGAAGAGTTAGTTTTCTATAATAAATGGCTTTGTCTGATCACATTGATCTCCGACTGAGTCCATTCCATGACCAGCCATGTTGTATTTGCTTCTACTGCATTAAACCACCAAACATCTAATGTGCAGTGTGGTAACAGAGAGCCTTTTGTTACGGAAAAAAAAAAAAAAAATCTATTGCTTTTTAAAGTTTTATTTGTTTATTTTCCATAATATAAATATCTATAGATAGCTTCATTTCCAAGTGACTGAATTCTGAGTAGAACCTAACCCCCTCCTCCCCTCTAAAGGTTCTAAATTCCTTGTTCTTGAACACATCAAGCTGCAGAAGGTGGGAGGTGATACCAGAGAGTGTGACCCCTTCACTCCTCTGGTAACCACCACTTCACTTCAAGTAATGGGCAATTGCTTTCTTCCTCTGGGGATGATAAACCTGGAATCCTCTCCAGACAGCAGTCTTCTGTAATGACTTCTTCAAAGAATTGATCCCAGCTCTCTCTTCTCTTTTAATGTTCAAGCAGGGAGAGGTAGTTTCCTCAATTCCTATTAGAGATCAGAGCACTCACTGAGGAAGTGAGACACCCAGGCTCAATACCTTCCGCGGTATGACATTGTTCAAACGTGTCTCTCTAATTAGGGGGGAATGTGCAAAGAAGCCTCCTGAAACTACTTGAGAACTTCATGGTTTAGCTGAAACAGCCGTAGCATACTTACCAGAGGCAGCATGGACTGCATCCCCTGCTGGTGCTGTGAGAAGGAACCTGGCTGAATGTTTTAACCAGCAGACTGTTTTGTAAATAGGACTTTCTAAGGAGAGGTGGGATGTAGCTGGTGCTTTGGATTGCGGGGGAGCGTTTGGTGGGAAATAAGCATTCATTGCCCCAGGACAGGCACTTACAAGCACATCTGGGAAAATAAATGCCTGGAAAACTTGCAGATGAAGAAGGGATATGCCTGATAATTCTGGGTCCTTCAATAAACCTTTGATGGGTTTAGAGCCCCTAACTCAGAGATACGATGTTACTGGACCGGATCGTTCCAGTGTAAAGTTCAGGTGGTCAGAAAAACTGAAAATGCATTTAAATGAAAAACTTAAATGAAAATTTTTTTAATTCATTCCCTTCTCCTACTTTCCTTTTTATGTCCTCTTATGAATTTGAACTCTTTCTCAGAATTTGTCTCTGGAGGACTCCTCTATCTCACTCCTTAGGTTCCTCAGATTTAGAGAAAAATATAAAGAATATTTTTACTTCTACATTGGGATTAATAGAATCCAGCCTGTCTAGCTGCAGGGTAAATCAGCACAATTTCCCTCTATGCCCACTGCCAGTGTTCTGTCATAGACGTGCTTAAGCTCCATCATTAAATGTGGCTTGCAGCACAGGCTGTGTGCTAGTAGTGGTTAGCTAAGGGGAGAAAGGTACAAATGAGGACCAAAAGGTTAAGTGAGACCCACCTTCAAACAACTTGTGACTATATCCCCAGACTGAGAGCAGATCCGCTTTGCTGATCATAAGTGTCATATTATTTGGATGGACTCTTTAAACTGCCATTTTTTTGGCATTTAAAAATAAAAGGATAAACAAAAACACATCTGGTCTGCAAATGTGCATGCCATGTTTGAGCTTGATGCAATTTTGAATTAGTTGTTAAACATTGAAAATCAGGGTTCATAAGGGAAGTGCCTGCTCAGCTGATTGTAGTGCAACTGGTGCAGCCATAATAGACGCGAGACACTCCTGGAATAGCAGATAACTGTGCATGGCTACACAGGCACAGACAGAAAGAAAAGCCAGATGGTGTACTTAACTGCACTTAGAATGATTGTGTATATCAATAATGAATGCCCAAATCGGATTCTACCATAAAAAACAACTATATATGCATACTAGTAGAAGAAATGCAGCCTCATACAAAAAAAGTGTGGATTCCATCACTCTAACAATGGCTTTTATGATCAGTTATTTTGTATTTGCTGTAGGTTTTTAAAGTCTTAAACATTAAATATGGTAAAACACAGTAACAAAAATAAGTAAATCGTAGGGGTAATTCTGACAAATAGAAAACTATCATTTATAGCCAATTTTCTTAAAAATACAAATGGTGTCTTTTGCTCAGATTGCTGGAAAAAGTTGCTGGATGCTACAGTCTTAAAATACCTGCCTTCCTTGGACATCAGAATGAAATCTTGGCAGGATTAGCTGAGTTCTTCATCATTTCAAGGTAGATTAAGTTGCTTATTATGGATGAAAGTTAGACCTTGTGTTAATCGATGGAAGCTTTACTGTCAACCACAGCACCGTACTTTTAAATAGACATTTCATTTAAGACTTTAAAACATGGAATTTTTAGTTTATTATATGGAAATTATTGTTCCCATAGTTATTCAGTCTTCGAAAAAGAATTTGCTTGGCTTAATTAAATAAATAAGAACAATTAAAGAACATAATTCCCTTTAATTCCTCCATATGCTCACTCCCTTCCCCCCCCCCCCCCCCCTCCCGTAATAGAAAGATCCCGAACCCCTTACATTAAGCATATTTATTGTTAGCAGCCCCACTGATTTCAGCAGGAAAGCTTTTGGAGGAAGATGCTAATCAGTTTGAGTAAAGTTAGCAAAAGTTGACCATAATTCATCATCAAATTCTGTCAAACTGAATCATATTAATCAGATTTGTCTTGGTATCTTCCCTATATATGTTCAGATGGCACAGTATGCAACAGTACTAGCCCATATACCTTGCCTATGGCCTTATTAACTTAGTGTTTCTTCCCATGGTGTTTTCTCTTTGCATGGAATGCCATGTAGACATCCCGTTCTAATGCCTCCACTTCTGAAACTAGCAGAATTTCCTCTAGCTGCAGTAATAGGAGCTTGGGTTGACATGACACTTGTAGAGTTTAGGCTTTCAAATCTCTAAAGTACTTTTGAAAATTGTATGCAATATTTATTACCTCTTCAAATTGCAGTTCTGTAGAGTAGCAGAGAGAATCGGTCTGCCTTTCATTACAGTTTCCTGACCTTTTATCTAATGTAAAAACCTATTTTTAATTGCCGGTATCTCTGCCAAACCTTAAGAATTGCCTTGTATTGCCTTAAATGAGCCCCAATGGGTGTGAGCATTATGACATTGTCTAATTACATGGTCACATTTGAATTTTGTTCTAAACTATTTGTGCTTCAGTCCATGCACAGGACAGAAGGAGCTTAGCTCAAAAGCAAATATTCAATTTTAGTTCTCTTCCCATTGCTCAATATGTCCCCCATGCCTTATTTACTGCACAGTATCCAAACCCTGCTATGAAGATAATTACTATGTCCCTTCCAGGTTTTTCTACGGTGCCTGTTGCTATAGTACCTGAACATTTTGCAAACTTTAATGAATTTGTATGCACGAAACCCCTCTGAGGTGAGGAGTAGTATTATTCCATTTTGCAGATGCTGAACTGAGACACAGAGAGTTGAAAATAACCCCCCCAGCACTCTAACATGTCAGATTTGAGGTGATACGGTCTGATTTTTTGGTGTGCTACTTTATATGTTCAAAATTGCACTGCTCTACTTGCATTATCAGAGATATAAAATCAGTCACTCAGAAAATCAGGAGTGAACAAATAAAGCAAATAAATCACTTGCCCAGTACATATGACAGTGAAATAGATCCAGCTTTCCAGATCACTGTTACATTGTCTTAAATTGAGACCGTCTTTCTCTTCTGGAAATCCTTGCCAAACAGCCAATTTTTATAGCAAAAAAAGTGCATAGGTTCTATAGGCAACATGCTTCCGCTATACAGCAGGGCATGTCTAAACCGTCCTCCCAGCAGAGCAGAAGGAAACACTGCAAGCTCTGCAGGTCAGATGGTGACGGGGTTATTTAAGGAGAGCTCAGCAAGGGCAAGTCTGTGGCAGAGATGATAAATAAGTGTTTTGCTCTGATGCTCCCTGTAGGAAGACATTGGTGGAGCCCCAAACCCTTTAAGAGGACTCAGCAAGAGATTGTCTCAAACTGAAGAAACTGGAAGAAGTAATTGAATAAAGAGAATAAACACTAAGAAATCACAGAGACTGTATTATATATCACTGCATGATATTCTCAAGAGAATTAGAGGAGGAAACAGTTGAATTATTGATGGTGGTGTGTAACCTTTCTTTAAAGGTTTCACTCATTCCTGAGGAGGGGAGAGTGGTAAATGTGGCACAGATTTTTAAAGGGGTTTCTAGGAAAGATCTCCAAGCTTGTGAGCCTGATGTCTGTATTGGTAAATAAATAGAAGTACTGATAAAAGGTAACAATTAGTGGAAATGTGGATAAATCTGACCTGCTGGACAGACAAAACAGAGTTTCTGTAAAGGCTAGTCCTGGTCTTCAAACCAAATGCAATTCTCTTGAGGGGACAATGAGCTTTAAGGATTACATTGTTGCTATAATCTGCCTGGATTTCTATCAGACTTTTGACAAAGTCCCTCACCATAGGATTTTAAGGAAATGACACTGCCATGGCATAACAGAGAAGGTCCTAGCTTGGAGAGATAGTAGGCTCAGAAAAATAAACAGAGAGTGGGACTAAATGTTTGTTTTTCAAAATGAAAGGAGGGCTCCAGGATTTTTCTAGGACCTTGGTATACAACGTGTCTCTAGGTGACCTGGAAAGCACAGCAAACAGCAAGGTGACAAAACTGGCAGAGCTGAGGGAGTCAGGCCCTAGGCTGGCTATAAAAAAATTGCAGAATGGGAATGAGACTAGGAAATAAAATGGCAGATAAAATTCAATATAGATAAAGTAGTGCAGCTGGGAAATAATAATCCTAAATTTATGTACTAAATAATTTCCTCTGACCTGCCTGTTATAGCTCAAGAGTGAGACCTTGGGTCTTATCACAGAGAGCTCCAGAAAAAACATCAGTACTCAGCAACTATCAGAAAAACAAACTGGATTTGAGGGGAAAATTAGGAAAAGAATGGGAAGGAAACCATAAAAACAACAGTAGATTTCTGTAGCTGTGGTCCAACTGCACGCTGAATACTCTATATTGTTCGTGTCCCCTTGTTCCAGAAGTGTATGGTAAGACAGAGGAAGACCTGAAGAAGGGAATCAGGGGTGATCAGAGTCACATGGCAGTGTTTGTACCAGGAAAAGTGAAACAGAGATGGGTTCTTCTGACTGGAAAAGAGAGGACCTGAGTGTGAGGCAAGAGATGTCTTTGAAATCATGAATGCTATAGGAATAGATGCAATTGGGAAGTGATGGCTCACTGCCTCTTCCAGTACAGGAATCAAGCAGTCATAATGTGTTTTCACTTGTAGGTAATGGGCCTGTAAATCTCCTCACTGAACAATGTTGTGTGCTTGAGTAGCTTCAAGAGGAGACTGAGGAAGTAGTTGGTGGTGGGATGTGTTATGGGTGACAAAACAAGAGAAACTACAGAAGGAGAAGGATTCCTCCCCAGCTGAAAAGTGTCAGAGCTGAAAGGCTGTTGGGGGAGAGGCTGGTTCTGTTTGCCCTCTGTGATACCCTACCTGGTGTGTCTCCATCTATGGCATTGTCGGAGGCAGACTGCCAGGCTGGCAGGACCCTGCTCTGGAGCTGCATGACTGCTCTGATGACTTATCTTGTTGTGAAGAATGCATCAGACTCGGGTATGTGGTCAGGTATCATAATGCATAATGCAAAGAAGCTGAATTAGGTCATATCCTCTCCTCTGATTATAGGATAGAGGGATGCCTGATTACAGTATCTTGGGATTGCTACAAAACAGGCATCGCAAAATCAATGCCTTGTTATATTTTGAAAATGAACTGAAACTGAGAAATTAAACCCACACAGTTAGAGATGATGAGGCTAAAGAGGACATTTTCAGTTCCCCTTTTTGAAACAAATAGAATGAAAGCTGGGGGTCTGTTTAGGGATGCTACTGCATTTCAGAAATGCTCACAACCACACTGAACATGGGGCATGTGGGAACAGACAAGGAGTAGTCCAGATCTGAGTTTCAAGTCTTGAGAGAAAGTAGATATCAGTCAATAGCTGTAGAGTAAATTGGACCTGGCACCTTAAGTGCCTTAAACGTTAGAAGTTAAACCTGAAATGGTATCCTGATTCTTAAAGAAAGGTAGTAAATTACTCGCTGAACAAATGGGTGACATAATCAAAATGAGTAATGCTGCTGAAACCTGAAGAAAGTGCGGAGTCTGGGAGCAAGGAGCTGGGAGACAGGGCAGGAGTGGATTGACAATTTCCAAGTAAGCAGTACACAAAACACAAGCTGTGTAAGAGGCACACTTGTAAAGAAGACTGTCTTTATATTGTGAAAGTCTTTGCTGAGTGTAGTAAGTGAAATCACAGTTCTCAGGCAGCTCACTCTATATAAATTTTGCTGTTATGACCAGTGTACGCAACAAAAACCACAAACCCAAATAACTAATAAAACAGAGCAATTCTGCCTCTTAAAATTGAGATGAAATTAAACTATATATATTTTCCTTTAAAAGAATCTCACATTATTATCTTCAGAGTGTTTTTCTGATAGTGAAATGAGTGATAAGATGGTTCTAGATGAAAAGGAAAGCCTGTTAATTTACTAAGGAAAAACCCCAGAAGGCTGCTGTGACTGGCAATATTAAAACTCGCTCTTCTGTAATTGACTTGCGTCTTAATCTAACTTATTTTCTCAGCATTAGTATTGGTCATGACAGTGAAACAATATTACTCTAAGAAATATCAAAGACCTGATTTTTTTCAGAAAATAAACTGCAGGGCCGGGAGACAGCAAAAAAGAATTTTCCTTGTACAAAGAGTAAGCCAATGTAGATATTTTAAAGTCACTTTTGAGACTGACCCCAGGTTGCCCTGCAGGAGGGCAATTGACCTCAATTTGGAGATCGACCTCAGGCTGCCCTCCTGCTCTACATAACAGTGTATGGCTGCACCAAAACAATTAATTAGCAATGTGGATGTCTAACAAGAAGTTGTTTGCAGATAACTCATCTCTCCTTCTGTGTCTGTCCCTCCTTCTTGCACTAAAATGAGAGGATGAAAAGAACAAATGGCCTGGTGTTTGGCGCAGGAAATGTCACAGGTCGTGGCAGATATCATAGGATATCTGCCTGTAACCTTGTATGGGTATGAAGTACAGCAATTGGAAGCAGAGCTGACCTTGCACCTGCAGATTAGTCCCTTGCTGGTCACCAGGAACAGGAAAGTTGTTGTGGATAACTGCCTTTTGTAGACTTTAAAGAAGTTCTAAGACTCTGAGAGTCATTAGACATAGCAGAACAATATCTTCTAGGTGAGATCAAGGTCCATTAGACATATTGACTATAAAGACTGCTTTTTCTCACACCTATAACTGTGGTATTCAGTCAGATCTGTTGGAATTATATCTCCTGTCATACAGATTTATTTTGCATTCATCAAAGGAAACCAAGATTTTGATATTGCTGTAATTGGAAATATATTTTAATTTTGTATTAGGGCATGAGTGTTACATCTTTTGTGAAGCTGAAATTTTGATAGCAGTGAATTTCTAGCTTCCTACTGGTAGTACTATTATCTCATATTAATACTCTTTCTCCACTCAGTGAAGAGTATGTACACCAAGGACCATGGTTCACATCACTGTACAATGTAGATAAACAAAAACAGAACTGCAAACACAGCATCAGTTCTTATTGCAGTGGCTTTTGATTCAGGGCTGTGTGAAAGTTCCCCAAGCACCTCTGTTTTTCATATCTGTGGCGTTTATGAAGCAAATATCCACTTGCAGGAGTTTTTAGATAGTTTTTATTATATTTTCTTGCCACTGTTACTCTATGTCAAGATTGTGATAAGTAGTTCCTTTGCTGAATGTTGTAAAATCAAGTGTAAAATCTGTGCATTATATATTTATGTTGGGACTGGTCTTGTTCAACATCTTTGTCGGTGACATGGACAGTGGGATCGAGTGCGCCCTCAGCAAGTTTGCCGATGACACCAAGCTGTGTGGTTCGGTTGATACGCTGGAGGGAAGGGATGCCATCCAGAGGGACCTCGACACGCTTGTGAGGTGGGCTGATGCCAACCTTATGAAGCTTAACCATGCCAAGTGCAAGGTCCTACACCTGGGTGGGAGCAATCCCAGGCACAGCTACAGGTTGGGCAAAGAAGAGATTCAGAGCAGCCCTGCAGAGAAGGACTTGGGGGTGCTGGTTGATGAAAAAATGAACATGAGCTGGCTTCAGTGTGTGCTCGCAGCCCAGAAAGCCAACTGTATCCTGGGCTGCATCAAAAGGAGCGTGACCAGCAGGTCAAAGGAGGTGATCCTGCCCCTCTACTCTGCTCTCGTGAGACCTCACTTGGAGTATTGTGTGCAGTTCTGGTGTCCTCAACATAAAAAGGACATGGAACTGCTGGAACAAGTCCAGAGGAGGGCCACGAGGATGATCAGGGGACTGGAGCACTCCCGTATGGAGACAGGCTGAGAAAGTTGGGGCTGTTGAGCCTGGAGAAGAGAAGGCTGCGTGGAGACCTCATAGCAGCCTTCCAGTATCTGAAGGGGGCCTACAAGGATGCTGGGGAGGGACTCTTCATCAGGGACTGTAGTGACAGGACAAGGGGTAACGGGTTCAAACTTAAACAGGGTAAGTTTAGATTGGATCTAAGGAAGAAATTCTTTACTGAGAGGGTGGTGAGGCACTGGAATGGGTTGCCCAGGGACGTTGTGAATGCTCCATCCTTGGCGGTGTTCAAGGCCAGGTTTGATGAGGCCTTGGGTGGCATGGTTTAGTGTGGGGTGTCCCTGCCCATGGCAGCGGGGTTGGAACTAGATGATCTTAAGGTCCTTTCCAACCCTAACTATTCTATGATTCTATGATTCTATAAAGTAAAAGCTAATTTGATCTAACACACTGCAAAATATTATCCTCAAAACTTTACTTTTATTTCTGTAGTTGATTTCTTCTGGTTTTCAGAAAGAATGACAGAATCCTTTTTTTTTTAAAGATAAGTTTTCTATGTCTTTATTGCAGTAATAATTTACCTATTTTTCTTATTTGATAGAATTCTTTATTCTTTTTTTTTTCTGACCTAAAATATGTCTCTGAGATCAAAAGTTGTTACATATTAATGAAGACTAGGCTGTTTCAGAGCTTGCATGGAAATCTTGAAATGCCATTAAGGTGTTGCAGGAAGAACGTGGCTTGTTTTAATCAATGAGTGGTTCTTATTCAACTTCTACACAATGCTTTTGCAAGATATCATGGTTCTTGTAGAGGACAGTCCTTAAAAACAAGCTCTCAAAGGATGTAGTCAAAATTTAGTTTCCACTGCATAGAAACATCAACAATTAATAACAGTATTTTAGCTCCAGTTTAAACTGAAAATTTCAGTTTGACAAAATTATCTTGAAAAAACTTTTCATGATATTCATCTCTGCCTGGCTAGACTAGCCTGGCATTCTTAATTTCAGTTTGTAACTGTTGTAATCGCACTTTCATTCACCTGCAATGTGCTAATTGAGTGGCGGAAATTAAGAAAGTAAGCCTTGAGGCTGCCTCTTTGCACTAGTGGTGGTGGTGTGAAATGGTTGCTTTAAATTTGCAGAGAGGAATTATATATTTAATTCAAAGAAAGAGCCTGGATTTCAGGGTTGAAAGCAGAGATCATCACCTCTCATCACTTCAGAATTAGACACCAAAGTACTCTAGCAGGTAGACCTTAACTTTTACTTTCTCCTTCATATAAACTATGGCTTGGACAGCTTGTTGGCACTGAAAAGCCCAATGTAACACTTATTCCTTTGTGTTTTACAGGGAATCTAGAGGTTACTGCTGAAAACTAAAGGTTACCACACCTGTTGTAGAGAAAGACCTACATAATTTGGGAGCTTATTACAACTTTTGAAGTGACTTGGGCAACATGAGCCAGATCTTTAAAGGAATTAAAAAAAAAAAAAAAAACATAAATGAGGCCCTTAGTGACATGGTTTAGTTGTGGACTTGGCAGTTGTGTGGAAATAGTTGGACTTCATAATCTTAAAGATCTTCTCCAACCTTGTTGATTCTATGATTCTATGATTTAAGTGTTGAAAATGTCAAGAGCTTTTGATACCAAGGCATTTTACATTTCTTTCTAAGTATCCTTCTGTATCTTTGACAACGGAAACACCTTTAAATCTAACCTGAAGACCCTTAAAAATACAACTAGCTTGCACAGCAGGAAGGTGGTCTGTTTCCAAGAGCTTAATTCTCTTCCTATCATTGTGAAGCAGAATTCACCAAGCATTGGATTGTTCACCCACTAATAGGGAACGTGTGCTGGGATTAGACCGTTGTCAGACAGATTAGTTTTACCCTACTGATGATGTGTTGTTGCAATAGTAATCCTGCTCAGTATGAGAAGAACTGCAGGTTCAGACCCCTGGTGCTTGCGCTTGGCTGAGGAGCCACTGGCGTGAGGCTACCACCTGCGGGCTTATGACTGAATGCCTCTAAGTCTGAATCCTGGCTAGACACTTGATGTTGTGCTGTTGCGTCATTGGCCACTTGAGATTGACCCAGGAGATGACAGTCTTGTTCAGAATGCATAGGTATAACCCTTCCCAAATCTTCGTTACCGAAGACAAACCATCCTCATAGGAGAAGGAAAACTCCTATCTTCAAACCGGGGCTGACGGAGCTCATCTAGCCTTGTAAGGTCTTCCATCTAAGAGAAGGACACCTTACAAAACCTATGACCTGAGGACTTTGCTGTCACCGTCCTAGATAGCTAGGCTGTGGCAGATAAACCTCAGGTGTAAAGAGTGGGGCCAGTTCTGCACACGCTGTGCCTCACCTAAAAAATCCATTGTGCAGGCTGGAAGGGTTTACTCACACTTGCAAAGCCCTGTAGCAGCAGGCGAGGGTTGAAACGGCAGGTGACAAGGTGCACTGGAAGCCGCAGATCCAACCTTGCCTGTGGGCAGCTCAGGACATTGGTCGCTTGAGCTTGTTCCAGGAGATGACAGTCTCACGCGGAATCTTCCTGATTGCCTTTGCAGCTTTTCTTCAACCAGATTTGCCTATTCCACTTGCCCTCAGTCATCGTGCTTGTAGTAAGTGTGGGTAATGCCCTTCCCAAATCTTTGTTCGCAAAGCCAAGCCTCAATCAATTCACCTCTGAAAGTGGGCCCAAGTTCCCTAATTCACTCTTTTTTAAAATGTGATATTTTTTCTTTCCTTCCAACTGTTCCTTGTACTTTTCATACTCTATGTATAAACATAAAAATGAAAGAATTTATAGCACAGTTATAGGATAAGTCCAACTTGTTTGATTTCTAGCCGGCATGTAAAAGCTGAGTAACATTTCTAACATTTTGAAGTTGGGAAATGGGGATTACATTTTATTTGTCTACCTGTGCTTTTTGAAGACCAGCTATTCCATTTTATTGAAATACGTAATCTTAGTATGCCAGACATCAGTGCTATGAAATGTCATCTGTACCCATTTCTTTATACTGTCAATCCTTGCACATTGCAAAACCAGTTAGCTTCAAGAGTAAAAGCAGTTTGAAGACAATGGAGAAATTGTAAATTATTTATCTGTATGTGTGTGTGGTCTCAATTATCACTCATTCCCCAATCTGTTTATAATGACGGAAAAACATGGCTCTCCACTAGGTGCAAATTCATTTTGCTAGAGGTTCCGCTTCTCTCTAAGCTTGTATGAGCCTGGCGCCATACTGCTACCAGCCATGAAATAATGGTCTTGTGCTCCTTATATCAGTGCAATTATTTATATCAATTTAACAATAGCATCAGTTGTTTTTACAAACATAAAGGAGATTTAGATCTCTAAAGCCCCCATAAAACATAGAAAGTGACTATATATTTACCTTATCAAAAGTTTGTCTGCATGTTACTTTGTAGTCAGGTAAGAACTCTTTTGTACTTTGTTCTTCCTTCAAACTACCTGGGAGCGGCATAAACTTGATTTATGCAGTGTGAAGGATCAGAAGTATATCATATAAACATGTGCTTGGTGATTTCATGATGATAACTACAGGACAGACCAGCTGAAATCACTAACAGCTCCAGGCAAAATACCACATGCACATACTAGGAGTAAATAAAAGTCATGCCTTATCTGCAAAGAAGCCCTCTCTACTCATTTTTTATAGATCTGCCTTTGACATGTATTGCTGAGGTTAATTGCATTACACAGGTGTGAGGTTTGTGTGAATGTATAAACTGGGCCCTACATGTTCGAAGTAGCATACTTGGTTAAGTCATTCATTAATTGAATGCAAACCAAATGCCATTAAAATGGGAGGAGGAGGAATTGTTTATATTATAACTTCATTTGGCTTTGTACCTGTTTAATTGGGAGGTTCCAACAAGCTCTTATAAGGCATATTCGTCTTGTATTGACATCCTCCCTATCCATATGTTTTTAGACACTGCAACATGAATTATGCTTATTATGGAAATGACAGCCAAATCTATTTCGCTCCTACAAGTGATGTGCCAAGACAGCCTCTGTTCTGTCAGCAAGCATTGCCAAAGTGCAAATGCATATGGCAGCAGACTTCTTTCAAGTTAAACCAAAAATGCTGAAAACTGACTTCACTAATTTATCAAAACTGCTCTTGGCTCTCCCAGGATTTCTTCTGGCAGCTGTAAGACATCCTTCTCCAATGCAACTGGAAACTTTTTGGAGCTAAGTCAATATTTTCATTCACAATTCATGTTAACACTGGACCTGAACATTGCAAGGTGCTGAATCTGTTGATGGGGAGGCAACCAGTACTTTCCAACAGAGGTATCATGGTCCTGCTATAATGGTTTGCTGTGATTGCATTGGACTTTGTAAAATTACTCCTAGTTTTAAAAAAATGGTTGAAGTGCTACTAACTGAATATAGGCATTGCTCCTCATATTTCCCACTTGCTGCAAATAAATGCACCCGTGAAGTCAGGATAGAGAAAAGTGAATCCAACTCCTTCCACAGAATTTTAAGTCATAATCCTGGAAACGGTGAGAATAGAGTCTTCCTCTAGGCTTTTCCTGCAGAAGCTCAGCTGCTTGATAGTCCTCTGACAGATTTAGTATTTTAGTAGGTTTAGGGCATGGTTCACCATGCAGGAGAGCTGCTTTGCTCCTTTCCTTTGCCACACTCACATTTATTCTTGTTTTGCTTCTGAGAACTGAAGGGCCCCACTCCTTTTAAGCAGTAGAGAAATAATCACCCAGCGGTTCTAAGTTTTATGAGCCTGACTTGGAAAGAGAGCTTTGTCCTTTACATCTCCAGGAATTATTTACTATGCCATTTGTTAACTGAATTCACTGATAAAGCTTTTCAGTGCCATTAGACATTTATGAATGCTGCTATCATGTTTTTTACCTTTTCTAGCTCTGCTCAGTATATGAAAGACCCCTTTTTATAATCATTGTATTGGTTTCTTGTGTATAACGAATCAATTAGTTAAACACATTTTCATTTTGTGTAGTGCAAGCATCCTGCTGGGTAGAGGCTGTTTTTGAAGGTGAATGGATCCTAAATTTCTTCAGTGGAGTAGCAGTGACACCTCTGATAGATGATGACACTGTAATAATGTAAGGGATATTGTAATGAAGATTTCAGTTACTCTCTCCCTGTTTTAAAGTTTCTTGGACAAGGATGGAAAAGCCACTTCAGTCACTCAAAATATCAAATCCCTTTTTTTGGCAATTTTAAAATCAATGCCTTTTAGGTACTACTGATCATACCCAAATCCTTAGCCAGTATAAATCATTATAGGCCTTACTGGTTTCAAAGATCATATTGATTTACACTTGTTAGGTGTACGGACAGTGCCTACAGGACATAACTGTTAGGAAAGAGCAAATTTCCTGGGTTTTATTAATCTGGGTCATGATCCAGCATAATTTTTTGTAAGTCCCCTGAAAAATACCTCTCTGAAATGTAGGCATTTGCAAAATCAGTCATATGGGATTTCGGTAAAAGAACTCCTTCAGAGAGTGGCAAATCCCACCTATTTTTCATCTCCTTAGGGATTTGAGGTTACATACCTAGTAGTTTCATGTGGTTTGGGTATAGTTTCATGTGGTGTGGTACTTTTAATATATAACAAGATCACGGATCTGAGCTGAGAACAGAATATTCTTCGCTGTTTCTCAGAAAATTCAACCTTGAATTATTTTTTTTTTTTCTTCATATGCTAAACTCCAAGCATATCTCCTCTGAAATCAGTGTCAAAACTCTCCTTGGCATCAAGCAAGAGCGGGGCTGAGTCAGCTGACAGCTCTGTTTTGAGCTGCTCCTGCAGGAATGCGAAGGATGAATATACACAGAGTTGTATCACTAGATTGGAGGTCCCTAAATCGGATAGGTCTGCCCCTGCGTCTGGCCATCACTTGGCAGACATAGCAGTGTTAAATTTAGCTTTGTATTGATTGTAATTTGCTGTGGGATGCTGGGCAGGGAAGAAGACCTAGAAATGGAAGATTATAATGTATTATTGCATTCTGAGTATTGATATTACTTCAAATCATTCCCTAATTTCTACAGGAATATTTTGGGCACAGACACATGGGAATACTAAAAATAACAGCCTTGTTCCATCTTTTGGAGAGCCAGAAAAGGGTTAGATTGTGTACTGTGTAGTAGAGTTAATTCCTTTCGTAAGGTGGGAATTGCTTAAGATCTGTCTGAACTTAACCATTTCCTAAATAACTTCATTTTAGATTAACTCAAGTCTACAAATTTGCAATAACAGATTTGGAAAGTGACTGTTGATAAGAAATGAAGAGTTACAAAGTGTCCACTTGAATGAAAATCTGAAACTTGCAAATGCCAGAGTACTTCACTTTCATTAAATAACTATAATAATAATGAAATATTAAGAAGTATTTCATTTAATAAAGAAAAAGTTTCCAATGACTAGTGGAAAACAACACATTTCCAATCTTTCCAGCAACTCTGCAGCTGTACATCTGCACAGAGCATTTGATCACAACAGCAGGCCTGCAGAAGCACAGGTATACCAATAGCGTATGAATGAGGAACTAGGGGTACCTGATAGGCGAAATGAATCAGCTGAGGTCACCCAGGCTGAAAGAACCTACAAAAATGTCTTTGCAGGGTAAACAAGAACCAGCTCAGCCTTTCCCTTTTACTTTGCTTAAAAGTGTAAAATTCCTTCTTTTGTTTGGGGACCATCAGCAGATGTCAAGGTTGGAGTTAACCACTTCAACATTGTTGCAGCACAATTAATCCAGGTGTGGATATGAAGCCTATTGCACACATGTGAAAACATGTAGGGATGACAACTGAAAGCCATATTGAGTGTAGAGGGATATGTGAAGTGCTTAGATGTTTCTTCTTTGCCTGAATGCATTGCAAAAACTGCAATAAATATACTACAGATGCCAAAACACTTTGCAGTTCTTTTTGAAACAAAATATAACAAGATAAATAAAAATAAAGATAAATAAAAATAAATACCATCCCCATTTAAAAACATTTTCTAAACCATGCTTTATGGGGTTTGTCAGACAAGTAGCCATAGATTCCAGCCAGAATTACTGTCCTTCACAGTCCCAGTTGACTACAAGTTGAGGAAGTCTAAGGCACTTGATGCTTTATAGACACTGTACCCTGGAGCACTGTCCACTTACCTGAAATAGTTTCAACTTCTCCAACTCTCAGTACAAAGCAGTATGACTACATGTGCACAATAGTGCATACAAGGCATTTAGTCCTTTTGGGGTTGATCAGGCATGATCTGATCTTGGTAAGTACATGCTGATTGTTTCTGCTCACCTTGTCCTTCATGTGTTTGCACTTGGCTTCCAGGACATTTTGCTCCCACTCATTATCTGGAAACCCAGGTTAGGATGACTATGTTGTTTTCAGTTCCTCCTTCTTCTCCTTGTGAAAGAGATGTATGGTGTTTGATTTATTCCAGACATCAGGAACTTCCTCTCAGTGTCACAACCTTTTGAAAATGGACGGGAGTGACCTTGGCCAGCTCCCCAGCACCATTAGCACCCACAGCATCCCATCTCATAAATGTCCAATTTGCTAAACTGTTCACTGAGTCTATATTACTCTATTCCATGTAATGCCTCATTCCTGTGGTCTCTCACAGGGCTTTTTTAAGCCTTTTTAGCTAGGAGGTGTATGTGCAGACTTTATCAGGAAAAAGCTGAGCAGAGAAAGCATTCAGTGTCTCATCTTTTTGCTGTCACGAGGGCCTCAGTCCCACAGTATGCTCATGTTTTTCTTCTTCTGATAATATGCTTTTCTTGTCTTTCATATTGCCTGCTAGTTTTAACTTCAGCTGAGCTTTGGCCTTCCTAATTGCATCCCTGCAGGTTTGGGCAATGCCTTGGTACTCCACCTGGCTTGGTCACTCCCGTTTCCTCTTGAAATACAGCCTAGGACTTGTATAGCTAATAAAATCCACGCTTTGCACTGCAAAACTCCTTTTCCTCTTAATACCATTTGCTAGGATCAACTCCAGTCATCTCTGGCCACCCTGTAAATCAGTTTGGTTGCTGCCACCTTGTGATCACTGCCACCTTGTGACCAGCCTCTACAGAATGCCAAATTTTAACCTCTTGTGGCAACCTAGAGACCAGGAGGTGGAGCCAAATTATTGTGTTCCTTAAGATAAACAGAAAATTTCTAATGAGTAAATAATTGATTACTAGTGCAACTGTACTGAACGAATGTTTGTTTTCTCTACATGAGTTGTGGATCTTTTATCCAAAGAGCTCTTCACAGATGCTTGGGTAAAATGGTGCTTAGTTCTTCAGTTGTAAGGAAAAGCTGGAGCTCCTAAGAAATGAAATACAAAGGTGTACATCTAGCACATTTACAACTAGGATTATACAGAATGAGACTGGCAGAACATACAGCATTCACCCTCCAGATGTTAATCATAGTAATGCATTATACATAATAAGCCTTTCTTTCCTCCTAATGGTGTTCAAGAATAAATAGGGAGTCTTAAGTGCTTACAAGCTACAATAATGGAAGCCCACTGTGTTATTTCAGAAGGGATAAATAGACTGAGATGCCCATATATGAAAGTGACAGAGAAGAAAACTTCAGAGATAGAAATTAACTGAGCTTTGTGAAGCATGGTTTTGAAATAAAACATTTTCACCCTCCCCCATCTTTTTACAGGGTTTTTTCACTCAGATAATGTAGATGCTTCAGGTACAATAATAACATCTTTAGAAGATTGTTAGATTATATGAAAGAGGAAATAGTAATATACATAGAGAGAGACACTGAGAAAGAGGGTATGTGGTTTGAGTCAGAAATCCTCTGATCTCAAAAGAAGCAGATGATGCAGATAAAATGCAGGCTTCACTGGCACAGCTAGCAGGGAACTTTTATGTGAACATAAAGCAATTATAAAAGGTGTTTGATTTTGCATTAAAGCAGCCAATTAGTTCCTTTTTTGACTAAAAATATATATTTCCACTTTTTGTATTTTCAGCAGACAACAAACCAGAATTAAGCTCCATGGAAGTCATCGACTAGAAAAAGCTTTTAATGTATTTTAGTGCAGGAATTTTGGTGGGAAAAGTGCCTCCCACATGGAGACCCCTTTTCCGCTGTCTCACAAGCTACATGCAGAGCCTTTCCAGCAAAACTGGCAAAGATGCTGGCTTCAGAAATATGCTTTTCTTCCGGAATCAAGTTGGACATTCAAAGTCAGAGCCAGGGCACTCTTTGCCAGGCAGCCCACATGAATGACATGTTGGCTATAACTGTGATGAACCCGTGCTCTGGGGTTATCCCACGTAGGGTTGTTTGTTGTTTTTGCAAGAGTATTTCTCTTGAAAACAAAAAGGGGTCCGGAAATGCCAGCAACAAGTAACTGACCAAGACACGGAACAGGGAGTGCTGGGGCTGCAATACACTGGAAGGTGCTGGAGTCTGATTTTTGCTGCTGTAATTGCACTGTTGTATTACGCAACACATTTTGCTCTCATCTGTGAGCAGCTTTCAGGAAGATTTCTGCAGCATAATAGCTTCCCATAAGAAATTATTTCAAAGGGAAACTCTGAGATATAGATGTAAGAGAGCTGCTGATTTTAACATGTTTTCATATCAATTGTATCAGAATAGTCATGTTTTAAAATATTAACATTCAATTACTAAGGGATATTTACTTAGAGGTAAACACTGCAACTGGTCTAATGTTCCTCTATTTCTTGTAGCCTCTTGAAAATCACTACTGGTATTTCCAGACATTATTTAAACATTTTTAAATAAAAATTATTAACATTGATAAAAGATGATAGTTGAGACAAGATTAAATTGACTCATGAAGATGCAGAAAACTTGCACGTAAAAAGTCTTGGAGGCGTTTCTATGAGACCTGAGAGTCAAGGTTTCTATCCTGGCACTGAATGAAAGGGACGTGCCCTTTCAGAGATATGTTTGGCAGCATTTTAAGGATTTGAGAATGCTTCATTTATATTCACAGGAGCACTGAAGTAGGTCAATCACCACTACGTGTAGTGCTCATGGAATACACCAGTAACACTAATTTTTCAGCCTTTCAGCTATTGTGAATCTGGCCACATTCACTGAGTAAGGGAGATGCCCCAAAGCTCACTTCAATATCCAGTATGAAACAATGACAACTCTGTTATAAGATTTTGAATGGATGGGACTAGCACTAAGATTTTAAGCTTCATGTGAACATCTTCAACTGGTTTTGATGAGATTTTCCTGAATCTTGTGTAATGCATTTGAAGCCATTTCATGTGGTTATTTTCTTGGGCAATTTCCAGAAATCAAAAGACAATAGGACATATTCTTCTGACCAGCCTTGATTATTATCAAAGGAAGAACTAATTTATTCTGAGCATAAGCTATGCCTTTCTTACACTTTCACAGTGTATTCTTCAGATGGTAGCAGATGAGGGGAGAGGACACAAGCAATGCTCTTGGTTCATAATACAGACCTTGTCTTTTCCACACTGAACATAAACTGCTATATCAAATACATCTCTCGCAAGTATCCATTCAAGAATTTTTATGTATGCTGTTAAAGTGAACAACCTTGATAACTTGATACTCATCTGTTTTTAAGAATTTCAGGTAGAAACAGCCCTGTAAAAAAGATTGGGGTGATGAATTCAGAAGGCTCTCACTGCAGGCCATGTTGTAAGAAGGTATTTAAAAAATGACTTTCTTATAGAACTCTTAAGGAAAATATACCTTTATTCTTGGCAAAAAGTGCTGCAGTTAGATGTTTACCAGCATTTGGCACCTCTCTTTTCTGACTATTTTCTTTTTCCTTTTTTTTTTTTGCCAAGGGTGACTAATTCCAAAAAAAGAAATTCTATCTTGTAGAAGCAGAAAAGATCAACTTTTTCAGATAAACAACAAGGAAAACCTCTGCAAAGAAACAGTGTCTGAAAAACACATTCAGAAACTGAACTCTTTAAAAAGAGGAAACTCTTCAAACTCATTATAAAGGTTGAAGGTGTGTTGCTTTGTGTGGGAACAAGGTCAGTTCTGAGCCATCCAGCTCCTGTGTTACTCTGAAGTTATGGACTTTTCTTCCTACTAAAAATAAGTGAAGAAAGCTGTATAAAGGCAGATGTGGACTCTGGGAGGTTATTTGGTAGAGGCTTGAGATAAGGAGGGTTTTGCTTATGATAATCATGGCTTTCTGTGATACAGAATAAACAACATTGTAATCAGAAGGGTTTGTTTTACCACCGGTCTACTAGCCAAAAGCAAGAGGAGCCTTATCTGCTGCTGTGAAATCACAAATTTTGGTAGCTGAGATTACGATCTGTGGGATGTACTAAGTGGGGTGATGCTGATGTTAGCTGGCTTCCCAGCTGAAGTGCCTTATGCAGCAGCTTCTGAGAAGGAGGAGATATGGGAGGTATGGAGAGAGTTTGTTTTTCCTATAAATTGATCCCTGATCCCTTCATTCCTCAGTATAGCTGTACTTGTTTAGTCTACTGAGGCCTCTTAGGGTTAACATGGAATGAAGTACAATAGCATAAGGGTGTTCATAGCCACAGCAGTGCTGTTAGCTGTGCTCTTTAATGGATTTGTATAAAACCTCACTCAGCAAATAGCATGCTGAAAACAAATATTCTCTTTGTTGTCTTAGGATATACTGTCCCCATTACTGTACTGCATTTGTTCTCAAAACAGGCCCACACACGGTTACATTTTGATCTTTGAACTTTGGGCTGATTGGTTGTTAGATACCGATGCCTCAGTGCGAACCTTAGCACAGAACAGATCATTGGATTTGAAATAGCAGGAGAATGTCTGCTTTCCTGGTGGGCAAGCCATGTGGAAGCTTTCTAATTTATTCATAATTTTACTAAAATCAGAGGTTGTATGAAAAAGTAAATTAAGTAAATACCCAGCTGAATGCAGTCTGTTTGAGCTGCTCCACATTGCGCAGCCAACTGTGAGAGGGAAAAAAATACAGCCTTAGGACAGCAAAGGCTGTGAGTCCAAAAGCTCAAGGAGTGACCAAAGCACCCAGCACATTCTTGGGCAGTTTATAAAGATGGCAAAAATCATTAAATCCATTCCACTGCTGCTCATTAGATGCCACTGCAGAAATAAATTAGTTGCACGCAATGACCCAAATGGTATTCCCCTTTCTGACACTGGGCTACACCTTGGTTTGGACTGTGCAAGAAAAAACAGTGCAGATTTTCACCTCTTGTGATCCCGTCTATGAGCATTAGGACTTGGACACCAAGGGCTATAGCCATTGAAATCAATGACAAATATGGAATTTGACGCTTCCCTGCTATGCATTTAGGGGCAAGCCAGATTTACCCTTCTTTCCTGTCTGAACTAGAAGAAAGGGTTGGACTTTGGTTTTGTCTTCCGGTTTTCTGGCTGAAGCTGTCGAACTAGTACTGGGATTCAGAAATTACTCTGTCCTAGAAGCCAAGGGTCACACTGTTCCCCAGGCCACTGGTAGGACAGCCCAGGCCAGGGAGCCCTGTTAGCTCGGGGCTGTACCTGAGGTCACAACCTCACCACCAGCCATCTCCTGGAAATCTTGCCTGGTGTGTTTGCTGCCCTGGCTGGCAAACAGATTTGGAAAATGGTAGAAGGAGGGCACGTTCATTCAACAGGTGTGCCTTTGGCCTACTAGGGTGCAGACTGAAAAGGCACGATGATGTAAATAGGAGGTTTAATATTTCACCAAAATATCAAAGCTGAAAATGCCTGCTGGACCAATGGAAATGCCTCTGTGTAAGCTGAAGTGAAAGCACAAGCTACTGTAAAAATCTTATAGCATTAATACCAATATTCACTGTAGATATGGTTAGTGATATGCAGGCAGCAGGTTTTTAGTTCTGTGGCATTTTGCTGACTTTACAGTAAAATAGTCTTCCTTTCTCAGATTTTAATGTGCTATGTCAGGACTAAATTATATAGTGGATGCCTGGGACTTTCTGTCTTGTGATCTGATTCTGTAACAAATTTCACCCTTCTTTTCCTGAGAGTAATTAATGGAGTGTACTATGATTTCCATATGAGATAATCTTCAGAGAACTTTTTTAGTTGTGTATATATAGCACTGTGAATGATTTGACTTTAAAAAACCTGCACTGTGCAAAGCTTAAGCGGTACTGATGATCCATTTTTTTCTGCAGAAGACCTCTTTAATGTATTCAGGTTTTCGTTTCTTACTGAGATGTGCATTTTTATTTCCATTTACCTAGCTTTACCTTTCATATAGATAGGAGTATGATCAGGTTAGCTAACTCTTTAGGTAATTTACTGTTTGTTAAGTGCATGCTTCAGTTTCAGAGTGCAGATCAGTAAAGGCAAGTGCCCATATAGCAACCACCTTATCGTTACACTGCAGAAAATCTGATGATGCTCATCTTAGCAAGCTGAATTGACACACACTAGTCCTGAAGCTTTGTATTTATTTATTTATTTAGCTGAAAAACAGCATGGAGAATAGATCTAAGTGGGAAATATGAAAACAAAGAATGGGAATTCTCTGCAGCCTTTTTGTCTTTGTTCACCTGCAGTAGTAAAAGTTACATATAAGTGTATGGTAAAATAATCATTTGTCAAAGAGGTAAACTTACTGTACACCACTATTCTGCATTTAAAAGATCCCTAGTGTACTATGAACTATATGGTGTTCATGAAAAAGTCATACTTGAGAGTCAAATATTCTTCCTTCTTCAATTACTGTAGCTTTCCACTATCTCTAAGTATGGGCTATTAAACACTCAGTGTCAAAGCACACTACACTGTGTGTTTATGATGTACGATATATTCATTAGGTCACTTATACTTTTTTAAAAACAATTATTTTATTTCTGGTTATATGTATGTATGGTTATTATGAACTCCAAGAAAAAAAGGAGTCCCCCAAAAGCCAGGCAGTCAGCGTGATTCTG
Organism: Psittacula echo; assembly: GCF_963264785.1. Taxonomy (NCBI): domain Eukaryota; kingdom Metazoa; phylum Chordata; class Aves; order Psittaciformes; family Psittacidae; genus Psittacula; species Psittacula echo. Next base: position 19,032,049 of record NC_137735.1, on the reverse strand, counting down.
AGGTTACTGTGCTTTAGTCCATAAAAGCCTGAGGTCATTTTTGCTTGGACATTGCATAAAGTGTGCCTGCCAGATTCAATATATATAATCCAGTGCCAAGTGATTGAAATTAGGGTTTTACAGTTTGATCTTTCAGGCAAGTAAGCAAATTGTCATTTTCATTTCTCGATAATTGCTGGGATAACAGATCTGGCCGTTATTTTTTCCAGTCTACACTTATTAACCAAGGTATAGAAGGAGTCTGATCAAAGGTAATTAACGATTCTGAAGAAGATCTCATTGGGGTATTGGATCACATTTGCTGTACACATGTCAAGGGGAGTATATCTGAAAAAAGGACAAGGCTGGTTAAATGGAAATGTAGCTTCCAGAGGAAGTTATTTTCTTTTAGGGGTAATATGCTAAAAGGCTGAGATTACAGAACTATTGCTGAAGGAGCAGCATGCTCTTACACGTTGCTAAGTGCCCCCAAACTGACATCATCATTAGTTATTTATAGCACACTAATATCTGACGATCCTAGTCAGAAGAGAGGCCTTCTGATATCATCCTCAGTCCAAACTGGAGGAATGTCCTCAGTCCCAAAAGGCTCACAATGTCATTTAATCTCATTGGTGTTGAAGGCAATCAGAACATCTAATGTTGAGCTTCAAACTCGTACAAAGAAAAGCTTTTGCATCTCAGAGAAACCTTTCTTGATGGGTAGATTAATAATCCTTAATGAAATATTTTAATTAATTTGGCTGACACAGGCAAGTAATATGAATGGAATGGAATGTGAATCAAAATGATCTTATACCACCCTTCTTCAAACTAGCATAAATTCAAATATAATAAGGGCAAAATTTCTTTAATTTTTTATTTTTTTTTAATAGTGTATTTCATGATCTTAGAGTATGCATGGACATATACTCGAGAAAAGAAGTAAGGAAGTCACAGGAACATACATAGAATCATAGAATATTAGTGTGTCGCAATTTCTGTCAAGTGACTGACGGTGGAGTGAGCAATTCGAGAATTCAGAGTAGCGGCTGAGCTTAAAATTGGAGGTTGTGATAAAACATATTTGAAGGCTGCCCATTTTATGCAGCACTTAAGTCAATACAGCTGCTGTGTCTGCCTTACAAGAAATCCATCATTTCTTACCAGAGAGTGAAGAAGTTCAGTTTTTCTATTTTTTAGAAAGCACTTTTTCAAATCTTACTAATCTGTATTCTGCAAACCACCACTAATGGCAGGTTTGTTGGAGTGTAAACCACTCTCTACTTTGCCTTGGGCTGTCTGGTTTGTTCAAGTTACTCTGGAACAGAAATAGCTGTAGCTTTGGCAATATCAGTCCTACTTTATTATAGGGAATACATCACTATGTATCAGTGAGCATTTCCAAATGCAAATGACCCTCCAAATTAGGGATGTCCTGCCTCTTAGAACCACTACTAAATGACCACCTGCATGTGTTCGTATTCAAAGCCGGCCTACTCACCCCATATGCATCTCCTCCAGTGTTTTATTCAACAATCTGCTTCAGCTTCGCAAGGGAGCTAGAAAATTATGTATTGCTCATTTTGTCAAAGTCATCATTGATGACAATTCCGGCATCAAGAGGCTCATTTTGTTCTGCAGATGTTTTTTTTCAAATAGAAGATAAATTGTGGTTTTTCAATCCTTTTCCTTTCTTCTTTTCTTTCTTTCTAAGCGTGATGTTACGTGCTGTGCTGCTAGGAAAAGGCGTAGGAACACATAAAAAATAAATTAATACAAAAAATATTGAACCTTAAGAGGAAATCCACTGCAAGCCTACAGAACCCATTAGTATGTTATATTTAGCACCAGCATAATGGACAGGAAAAAATACTGAGTTGTTTATATAAAGGGAATGGTCTCATTCATATTGGATAACATCCCAAATTCCAAACCATGATTTACTGTCACTGGCAACCCACAGCTATTTTGTGACACAGGATTTCCCAAGTTTCTAGGGTGGCATCTTCAGATGAAAAGAACAAGTGACCTCAGAGGTAAGATGCTGCAAGAAGGTCTTTTTACATTCTGTAAAAGTGCACCTTGTCCAAGGGCTATAGTTTACACTGTGAAAGCAGCACTCTTTGCTGCCAGTCTCTTGAAGTCAGCAGTTACTGTTTATAATTTCAGAGCACCACATTCACAATAAATTTAGGTTTTCAAGAGCCTGTAGTTTCCATTGACAAATGAGGTGATCGTATTTTCCAAGAAAATACATTTTGCCATGCTTTTACTATTTTTTAGTGGAAACTGCAAAATTCCTTGAACCTAATTGGAAGACACTCGTCCTCACAGAATGGCTTAACTTTTTTGGAGGTCAGCTCTCTCAAATATTTTAGGGATATGTTGTCATCCTTTTGAAAAGAAATCATGGTATTCCTCCTCTGTAATTGGAAATGAGATGTCATGAGATTTTCAGGGGTTCAGTGTATCAAGAAAACTAAAAACCTAAAATGGCTGGTTAAGTTCCACAGAGAAGGATAGATATGCAGCCCATGAACTGCAGCTCCCTTCAGGTGGTTGATCAGAAAGGCATATAGACAAGCTGTTCAAGTATGCAGGGGTGGGATTAGAAAAATTAAAGCCTACTCAGAGCTGAATCTGGCAAGGGATAGGAAGGACAACAGTAAAGGAGCAATCCCAGGTCCCTGAGACCGGAGAGAATGTCTGGAGCAAGGAAAACTTACCATTACTGGAGGATCAGTTTAGAGAACATTTAAACAAACTGTACACACACACATCCATGGGCCATGATGGGGTCAGAGAAACATAAAAAAACCCCAACTGTTTGCTATAGGGGGTGGTCAAACACAGGAAGAAGTTGCCCAGATTGGTTGTGGAGTCTACCCTCCTGGAGGCATTAAAAACTCAAATAGGCCCACCTGACCCTGGTCTGAGCAGGGAGTTAACCTAAATGATCTCCAGACACGCCTTCCCACCTCAACCATTCTGTGATCCTGTGTAATTCTGGATGAGGCTGTGAGGCAGAAATAGCTGTGATTTAAGCAACACTTAAATTCCTTCATTACTGCAGGGATTGTATTAATTTTTAGCAATACAGCATTTCAAATACAAGTGACACTCCACAGAAAAATACGTTCTAGCCAAAGGCACAGTCTACCAATAAGCCCCACATGTCAGATATCTGGGTTCTTTTTAACCATGTTAAATAATGAAAAGTCTGGAAAAAGTAACCATTTCATTTAAGATCTTTATTTCCACTTTTTTGAAAATCTGTCTTAAAAAAATAACCCTAAGCAGCAATATAATCTGGTAATTTAGGTGCACACAGGACATTTCAATAATCAAAGCATTCTGGTAAAAATTGTCATCATCTAAACTTGTGACAGCTACACAAATAGCAAGACCCATGTAAATGTATCTGATGTGAAAAGGCATTACTTCCAATTGCTCTTAATTGGGGATAATTTTAATCTGGTTTTCAAAGCTAGGAAAATTCGTGTGAAAAATGTCCACTGCACAACATTGTACACAATTTTGCTACCAGCTTTTAGACATCTCTGGTGCTTGCTGTTGAAGCTTCGGTGTTATAACTTAGATGAATACTGTGAGAAAATGATCAATATGTAGTTAGTAGATTTTCTGTCCAGAAGAGCCTTACAGGACAGAGAACACGAGAATCTTGACCTCATAGCAATTCAGAAGTGAGAGCCAGACTACCTCTATGCCAGTTTAAGAGCAAGAGCTAAAAAGAATCTGTGATGAAATATTAGACAACTTGTAAGAAATTCACAAAACCAGATGCTCATGCATGTCCTTTTGGAAGGACGGTCTATTTGCCTCTGAAGAGCTCTGTAACTAATTTGTTGAAGACACCAGATAATGTCACACATAAAAGTAGCCATGTCACATTTTCAGACTGTTCAGAACCAGAATGCTATGAAGCTATTATGGAACAAGCCAAGACTGTATGATATAGTAGCCAAACATGTCAAATAATAGTTTTGAAACCTCTTAGAATAGCAGCCCAAGTGACAAAAAAAAAAAAAAAAAAAAAAAGTACAATAAAAAGAGAATGCAAATCTACACAGTTCCCACAGGACTGTTAAGAAGAGCAGAGATAGGCCTTTTCACCACGAACCATGAATCTTGTTAACACTGAAAACTCTATAGACTCTTGGAATCAGAAAAGCTGCTGGAAGTCACTGCAGTGACCACCTCAAGTAACTGGCATCTCACCCAATGTACCATCGCAACTAGCTGGCTTTAAATAATGGAACTTGGATGACTTTTCATAGTTGGTAGAATATGCCAAGGAATATGAGTTTTTCCATATCACAACATCGTTCTATTACTGCTAAACAAATGGCAAAGTCTGAGTAAGTCACTGTTGACATTGCTAAGATTTCAATAAAAAAAGTTGAAAAAACAAAGAAAATATTCTTTAATAGAGGAACAGTTCCATGCAATCTTAATTTCAATAACACCCAAGTATTTCTGAATATTCAGCACATGAAGTACTAAATCATGAACTGGCTGAAAAAAGAAAACTAGATAAAAAACTGAGACCCCTTTGCCCAAATAAACGTCATCAGTGCAAAAAAGCCAAATATCCTCAAACACTTCCTCATTACAACATGTGTATATGAAAACATGTAACCTGTGCCGAACTAATGTATGTTACTCAGATAATACATATAGACTGATATTTCACCAAACCCAATAATGCATTTACCATGAGGACAAAACAACAAATATGGACATAGAGGATGATGAAATACCTTTTCATGGAGATCCAACAAAGAAAAGTTTAGAAGAACAAAGTTTGACAAGCGGCTGAGTTATACGGGAATAGCTAATGAAAACAACTCATCTCCAAAAGAAACCAAGTGCAAAGCAGACTTCTCAGGCTGGAGTTTCGGTAGAATCCTTTTTCTCCCACAGAAGCTATAAAGTATACTTACTTCATCTAAATATTCAAGGGAGAAATAGCACTTTATTTCCCAATCATTTGCTTTGCAAGGCTTGATAAAATCAAAATGCATGGCTAAAACTTGGCCTACTACTCTGGCTTTTATCTATAGATGTTAAAAAAATTACTTTAGTTTTATGTGAGTTACTGTGAAGATTTAGCCAGAAAGAGATAAAAAAAAATTCAAATAAGGGTTTAATTATCTTTCACCAGATTGTCATAGAGAGATGGAAACCTGAAAGTGTGAAAATAACAAGAAAATAACAAGCTACAAACTTGTCAGCAAACACAAGCCTCCAAAAGATCTGAGATACGAAAATTATTAAAAAACTCAGTTAAGTTTTATTTTAATAATTTTCTTTCTATTTGGAAACCAGTTAAGTTTTACTAATTTCCTAGGGCCTTTTGTCATTTTTGTGTGTGCCCCTCTTTTATTCCCTTCCTTTACAGTGTATTTTGCATACTGATTTTCAGGCACAGTTTACTGTTTCCTGCAAAGAGCAGAACTCTTGGAACCAGCAGTGAGAGTTATTGTTAGCACAGAAATAGATTAAGACAAATCACAAAGTCCCTGGCAATCCAGGAACTATGTAACGTTGACTAGCTCCAGCAACACCAGCAGAAATGTCATAAGCCAGTGCTTAGATTTCAGCAAGCTCATTCCATCCAGTTCTTTCCACCTGCGAATGGGCTAAACCTGACCTTATCACATCCATAAGCACTCTACTCCTCTCGACCTGGAAGGAATGTTTGGGTGGTTAGTGTCAAGTCATTTCTCTGCAAACACCCCCCAGATTCCTGGCTGGGGTGGTGGTGGGCTGAGCACCTTCCAACACTTCAGACTACATATGAAGCATTTGCTCCTGGGGCACTCAGTGCTTGGGTGGCTCAGGCTTTAGAGGGGACACTGCAGTGCTGCTGAAAAATAGCTCTGGAGGTTTTTTAATCCGTAGTGCAAAAGCGTTAGAGTAAGAGGGGTTACATGAGGAGCTATTTCGGGCGCTTCACATTCCTCCTTGACTCTGTGCTGGCAAAATTTACAAGTGGAGACAAGCCCTTATACATGAGACATAAAAAGTAACAGAGGGGCTACTGCTATGGAGTGCTCAGTATTTCCAAGAGTTAAACATGCTCAGCACCGGAAGTATGGAGAACAAACTCACCTTCTTGCTTTTCTGAATAGCTGCAAATAGGAATTAAGTGTAAAAGTGATTTGGCTTTATCTTGGTATTAATCTGATTGGCTAAGATCAGGGCTCAGCATATGCTTTTTCCAGCTGGACCCAGGTTGTGCTGCAGTGTATCTGGCTTCTCTTCCTGTGGAGAGAGCCTGGAAATTCTGCAACAGCTTCCTTTACGTTTAAGAAAGGTGTTTCCTGAATTAAGTATGTGCATGACTAATAACACCAGGACAGAGGCCCCTGTTTTATTTATTTTACTATGAAACTTAATTGACTGTATGTTTTTTCCCACTTCTTTGGTCTTTCCCTCTTCATTGGCCTTCAGTATGCTATAGATTCCTGTCCTGCTAGCAACCTATTGCATTATAGATGCTATAGATAAAAGCGAACTGATGGGTCTGGGATACTCAGTCACTTGGGAGAAGCTAGGATTGGGGCTTAATTGTATTAGGGATCTTATTCGTTCAAAATGATCAGCAGTGAAATAGTTAATGAGACTGAAGTGTAAGCTATCTGTAAGGTTTCAGAGTTAACATCGATTGGGATGAACAGAACAGTTCACACCTCTCAGAACTAATCTCTCAGCCTGAAAGTTTCGTTCACCATTCTGGAAGGTCACTTAATTACCATGAGAAGTACAGACGTAATCATATGATGAAGGTTAAACTCCAGGATGTTACTCTGAAGCAAGGACTGGAAAATCAAAGCAGATTCAGCAGCACGCAGACATGAAATACATGACCTATGTTTGCAGCTGTTTAGACCAAGTCTCATTCTTCAAAATAGACAGTGGGACTCTCATCACCAAATATTCTTTGAATTGTGAGGACAGGTTTTGTGTATTTAATATGTTCCATTTACATTTTTTTCATATGAGATGTGTTACTGAGGATTATTACCCACTGTAAATACTAGTAGGAAAGTAAGTAGCCTGTTCCAGTGAATGACATCGTGTTAAAAAATGAGTGAAGTTACACTGACATTAAGCATGGTTTAGCAGCCTGAGTAGACAAAAAGTCTTTGGCATAAGCAAAACCCCTTTGATTTTGTGTCAGTTAGTTACGGTCAGTAGGAACAGGAGTGTAAGTGCACTAAAAAAGATATCCTATGTCACTGCATCTATTCTGTTAAGCAACCAGACAACATTAATCCTTTTTCAGATGCTCTAAGGTGGACTAGACTGTCGACATAATGCAGCAGTCCTTCAGCTGTATTGACAATTAGGTTTTACATGTTCTATGTTGGCACTTGTCTCTTCCACACCATTAGTACCTATGTATGAACACTAATATGTTAACATGGCCAAGCAGTCCACAACTCCCCTATGTAGATAAACCTGGAAAATGCACTGAAATGAAGAGGACAACATTTAAACAATACTCCTGGGAGTCTAGAACCAAGGAAACCTGTTTTCCAGTCAGGTTTTGCCTTAATTATACATAATTAAAAATCTTTAGAATTTATAAACTGTATCTTTCATGTAGATTTGTCAGTGTCTAAGGCATGTAAAGGATATGCATGCTCACATGGCAATTTTTCTTTCTCATGTGGGGAACAATTGCATGGAGTTTTTTCTTTCTGTAGTTATATAATTTCATAAAGCTTACAGGCTAATTATTTCATTAATTATACCATAATTATATTAATTAATTATTAATGAAATGCAGATTTAATTATTTTAGAGAATAGGGTAAAGGTACCCTTCAGTCAAATTTGTCTGAAATCAACTAATGAAGTCAGAAATTTTTAGCAGGGAGGTAGAAGCTGATAGACACAAATATACACACGCTGTGACCTCTTTGGGAAAAAGTGTCTTCTCATCTCAGTTTATAGAATCTGGAGTTGTAAAAGAGATCTCTACTATCTCCACTCTGATACTTGCATTTTGATACTACTGAATCTTTTTGGCCAAATAGCTCTGTATTACTGCTCTCCTGATAAGACAACTATATTTGGAGTAGCATTAGAGACAAATTTACTTGTCAGTATCTGCTTGTAGTAAATGTGATGGTCCTGTGAAGAAAGTTTTAAAGCAGTTGGTGTGCGGAATTGTGAGGTGTCACAGGGAAGCCCTACCTGAAGTGCTGGTTGTGTTTGCAGCATCTCTGTGGACATGACTTATCACGGTGAGTCAAGAAAGCTTTAAAACATGGAGGCCTCTCATGTTTCAGCTCAGCAGGCAGTGCATGAGACATGTTGGCAACAGGCTGCTGCGTTTCACTGCAAGAAACTGGTTTGCAGGCAAACATGAGCTAAAAAGCAGATGAAAGAGGCTGCATGAAAGCACCCCTAGAAATGTCCTCCCACAAAATCACTGCCTTCTACAAAAACCCTTGCTTGAGAATGGAAACATTGGAAATGAGAACCGAGCCTTCACCTAGAGGTCAGCATGTTGGAAAAGCACTTTCTCACTGGTAAAATACATTAAAGTGAATCAGTGGTAAATTCTGGTAGCTAAAATATTTCCTATATAGAGTGACACCGTAGAGGAAGTTTTTTCACCTGAATCTGAGAAACCTTAAGGAAGACCAATATTTATATAGCAGAGCTGGGAGCTCTGGTTCTGCGTCTGAGCTACTCCTGTCTCTGAAGAAAAAACAGATCCTCCTGTTCCAGGCTGTGTTCCTGGGACACAGTGGTGGGAGAATGAGATCTGAATCCAAGAGGACTTCCTCCAAAGAGCATAGATTATTGAAATGCCTAGCATCAAAACAGTGACAGGTGGTTGCACAGAAGAAGCACATAGGTTTGAATAACCTCAAAAGAAAAAAAGAGAAAGGATACAGTGTGCAAAGGTCCACAATCAGCATAAATTGTCTGCAAAGTAACTCAAAGTACACAAATAAAAATGCTCAGCCTCACAAGCAGTCATTCAAGAGAAGTGGGGGAGAAAAGGTTATGCTCTAATCTCACCATTACCAGAGAAAACTAAAATGGCAGTACACGCTGTGACTAAGAACAATGATTTCCAATACAGAGAAGGCCCCCTGCAAAGTGACTTTGGCAAATTCAAAGATGTGTGCTGATTCAAGTATATATATACATTGCAGAAGAAGGTTGCCAGCTAGAAGCTGCCATATTTGTTGGGTTACTAAATAAACACCAGCCTTTTGCTGTCCAGTAGTCTGGCGGAATTGTGGCTGCAGCATAGCTCCAGCACCACATGTAAGTGGCAAAGGACTGATGATATTTAGCAAAAGCTTCCTAAGGCCACTGGACACATTCAGGCTGTCAGTAAGAAAACTCCTGAAACTGACGATGTTATTGCTTGGAGTATGTTAACTGTTGACACAAAGAGATACCAGTGGCTGCCAAGCAACAGGGTAGACCAAACCATGGAGCTCATCACAGGACACACTTAAAACTTCCAGAGAAAACCAGAGCATTCACCTTGGGGTCTGTGAAGAATTTAAACCTAAGTACACATTTCAAGGACTGGACACTCTGGGCAAATTCAAAGTAGAAATGCATCACTATTTGCAGCTGTGGGAACTACTGAAATGCAAAGTACCATTAACTGTGATGAAGTCATAAGAACTGACAAGGCTGCAAACTAGAGGTATTATTATGTTCATTGAAACTAGCACAGAGTGAATCAGCAGCTGAAAAGTAGTTAGAAAGTCTTCAGGTAAACCAAAGATCTGCTCTGGACCAAAACCACAGAGCAGAGTGCTTGGAAGAAGTCAGTATCCATTCCCACTTACTGGAGACATGCTGCTGTGATTTATTTATAGTTAAACTGCTTGTGACATCAAGAACAGATTCCGGCATGCTAAGCTAGTGAGCCATCTAGCTTCTTGACAATCCTTGCCATAGCTATTGGCAGCTGTTTTTGGGCATATAGGCATTGAGCTAGGCCTGACATGGACTGAAAATGGACTTCTAGATGCAAAGAGTATAGCTTATGACATGATTGTCATAGAATAAGGGTTTGTTGAGGCAATTCAGGTCCATGAAGTCAAACCGAAGCAACTTCATAGCAAATTCTGACAACGGAATATTAAACTACACAGGCAAACTTAGGTGAGGAAAGCTGAGTTTGTCTTTTACCACATTTTCGGATGTTCTTTTTCAGGACTGTGAGAACTGTGAAAATGTAAGAAAATGCCCAGGCTGGCAGACATAAAGACGAAATTGTGTAATTTTCAGTAAGTTTTCACATTCTGCACATGCCCTTCAGATACCTCTGAACCCTTAAGATAGACACAGCAATGCAGCTTGGGACTTGTAGGAGAACGTAAAATAGCTACTTAAAAGAATAAATAAAATTATAAGCGAACACCAGCTTTAAGGTTCTCAGGAATTTATGTAACAGCTGGAGCTACAACATGGTACCTTAAGAGGAGGAAAAGTGGCCTTTTGCAAAGCCCACTGTAACAGAGCCCTGACAAACACAGGGAAATGATACATCAGATTTAAAAGGAAGTGCTGGCTCTACTTCCTGTAGTGAAAGGTTTATTTTGAGCACAAGAAAGACTTCTGTCTAGACGTAACAGAACACCATAGAAAGGCAACGCAAAGGCAGCCAAATGACTGAAGCACACCCCTCAGAGTCAGGCAAAAGATGAAGAAGGAGTGATGCCCAGAAAAGTGACTTTAGGAAGCACACATTTAGACCAAATTAACTGAAAGATTTTCCACATAATCTTAAAGTCAAGGTTGTTGTCTTGATCTTTTTAAAAATATTATTCTTTAAATTATTTTTTCCCTGAAAGCAATCCAGGGAAGTTCTGTGTTGTACAGGGTATTGGATACAACTGTTTCACTCATTTTTTCATCAATTTCTCATAAACCCATGATCAATCCTAACAGCTACTTACCCTTTTTGGTAAGAATTTTCTTCTTATGTTTCTTCATTATAAACAAAGACAATTTTTAGAACAGCTGAAAGAATTACACTGTGCAAGATCTAAACTTAATTTATAGATTTATAAATTTTACAATTTCAGAAGTATTTCTAGGCATTTACCAGACTTAAAGGTTCTTAAAGAGACTAGGACTCCAGCCAGAGACAGAGGAGAGATGCTTTCAGTTCACTGCTCCATCACAGACTCCCTGTTTCAACTTCAGTTCCTTACACTGTGCATCCTGCCCAATTTTTAAAGTGTGTGTATGTGTGTGCGTAACCGCACTTACCTATCACAGTGCTGTCTGATGCTCTCTAATATCTGAAGAATGCTCTGAAATGTGATAAGGTTGGACATATATACACCATACCTATACATGCCTGCAGATACTTAATATTTTTTGTGAATACGTATAGATCTTAATGATTAAATAGCATCCAATTAAATACATAATATTATTTACAGGAAAAAAGTTTAATCACATTCTCATTAGCAGCTTATCATAATCATTAGTCATTATTTATATACAAACCAGATGAATTAGCATTTTATGTGCATTGAGGATATGACCATAAATGTAACTACCATTACATAAATGTAATCTACCCTTTTACATTACAGACAGCTAAAATTTTTCTTCCTGCATCACCTCATGAATCCTGTAATCCTCCTGTGTTGCCTGCCCCTTCTCCCAAAGTTCACAAACTTTCCTTTTTTTCTTGAGTTCCAGACAAAGCTCTCTCTTCAGCCAGGCCAGTCTTCCTCCCCACTGGCTCATCTTTCAGGACATGGGGATGGCCTGCTGCTGTGCCTTCAAGATTTCCTTCTTGAAGAATGTCTAGCCTTTCTGGACTTCTTTGCCTTCAGGACTGCCTCACAAGGCACTCTGTAAACCAGTCTTCTAAACAGGCTAAAGTCTGCCCTCCAGAAGTCCAAAGTAGCAGTTCTGCTGACCCCCCTCCTTACTGATCTGAGAATTGAAAATGCTATCCATGATTGCTATGCCCAAGACTGCCTTCATCTCCATCACCCTGGTCCTTCTCTGTTCACAAACAAGTCCAAAGGGGTGCCTTCCCTTATTGGCTCCCTCACCAGCTGTGTCAGGAAGCTATTTTCCACATGCTCCAGGAACCTTTAGGTCTGTTTCTCTCTGCTGCATTATGTTTCTAGCAGACATCTGGTAAGTTGAAGTCCCCGAAAACAGCGAGGGCTAGCAAATGTGAGACATACAAATCTGCTTGTGCTTTTACTGAAGTAGCAAGGCCATGTCAAGGCAAAAGTGTCAAGATCAAGCAGGACACTTGTTCTGGCTTCATCCTATGCATTTAATGCACCAACACCAAATGACTGCAGCCCACATTCATTACTTGCAACTTTGCCTCTTCTGTCAGAAGCTGTTTCCTTGGAGAACAAAGACAAGAGAACAGTACTGCTGCCAGCCAGACTTTCTTTTCAAGACTATGGCAGTAAAAACTAGGCCACATGAAGGAAAGAGAAAGGGAAGGACCATCATTTTTGTACAGTGCTCTACCAGAGTCCCAGGAGAGTCCTAAGTGTCTGAGAATCGGGGCTGTTTTCCAGATGTACCCGTTGTTTCTCCATTTTTCTCCAAGGTGACAGTGGAGGCAGGCAGCCAAAGCATATGACACCAGTTTCCTATCCCCTTTTGACAGGAAAGTCTCAGAACCCATACAACTGATACATTTTCCCTTAAGACATTACCCTTCTATAGTGGATTAGACTGCAACTGAAAACTTTTAACCCAAAAAATGCCAACATACAATCACAGAAAGAGGAATTTGACAATGACCTAGGGAGCTGGTTGGCAGAAAGTTCAGCTTTCCCTCAATTTAAAAGCAAACAAGAAGGACCATTTTTCTTGAGGGGGGTAATTTTGGTCTAATCAGATGATACCCAATTAAGCCTTCTCCTTTCAGCATGCGGTGAGGAAGCGTAATGCTTTCTTTCAGTTTCATAATATTTTGTGTTAAACCTATTGCAAATTAAGCTGACTGCCTAGAGACTATAGCTACTGCTTATAGCTCGCAAGAGAGACAAGGCAGTGTAATGATCTGTGACTGCATACCATACATGTAGACTACAGCCATCAGCCAACTACATAATCTTCAGTATCAAGATTCATTAAAGTCAGTGGGAGACATGTTGTTAAAATGCTATGTGCAATTTGGGAAACACAGGGGTTAATACTATAGAATCAAGAAATTAAGTTTAAAAAGAGGTGGAAAAGAAGCTGTTAATGCAGAAGTAGATACAACCAGAGTATAGTGCTTGTGGCTATAGATTACTCTTACATTTTTGCCACATAAACATTTTGAAAAGAAAATAAATGACAATCTATCATGTCTTAGGAGGTGGGATTCTTTTCCTTTTCCTATACTCATCAAAATCACTGTTTCCATTTATTAAGAAATAGTGGGGGTTTTAAGTTATTGCATACTTATGGGTAATGTGTCACTGCACCATCATCTCAAATAACTAACTTTATTATACAAATAACTCACTTCATTATGTGGGTCGTTGGGATCTGAAAGTGTTAAAAAGAAAGTTAAACCTTAATTATGGGCTGTAAACTGCTAAAGGGAGTATAACAGAGTGTAGCAATGACATCTGGACTAGTACTACTGCACGTAATGCATATCTGTCACTGACAACTCACTGGGTTACATTTAATTCACAATCATCAGTCATGTCTTCTTTTCTAAGCAAAAAAAAGAAAGGGACTATGCCAGTATCAGTAGTAGAAAGCATACTTTCACAGCACAGATTCTTCCATGTGCCATGATTCAAGTGGATGACCTTACAGATGTAAATGGAACAGAAAAGTAAACGCCAAAAAACAAAGAGGGACTGAGAATTTCATATGCTTTCTTAACATTTAATCTATCATACCTAACCAAGTTTTGTAATTGTTCTCTTGCCCATACACTCTCCGTTTCTTAGTTTGACTCTGCTTTCGTTTTGGATGTGATGAAATGCCTTTATGCTCTCTCTATGTAAATCAGGGCACAGCTTGGATTTAACAAAGTAAAATGCAAGCAGTATCCATCAGCCAAGAGGAAATAAATGTTCTCCTTCTCAAAAATCTAAGAACCTGAAATGGTTACCAGATCAGTTCAGAGGCCGGCTGAGCCTTTGCTCTCTTGGTTTGCATATTTGCCTGGGGAATATGGAGTGCTGGAATAAACAGTGTTGAACAGAAATCAGTTTGAGTAAGAGCAGGAAATACCAGCTTCGCAAACTTTGAGCACAAACCCACTGTCTTAAAGTTTTGTATTATACCCTTCTTTCTTCTTGAAATGTGTAAGCAGCAACTCACAGGTGTCTAGCAATATTCTTATAACATTAAATTGTTACTTCCGTGGCTTCACAACAAGAAGACATATGGACACAGTTGATTTTCACTTAACAACTCAGTTGAGGCAAACGAAACAGCAGAAGCTATGGTAAATGCAGACCTCTTTGATCCCAAACTAAATGACAATTTTAGCACTAGCACTTGCCCAGATGCTTTTGTTACAGATCAGAAAACCTGTTTGGCAAGCTCTCACTCATTTGGCCGTAAGTATTTCAGTAGCCCTCCCACTAGATGTAGTTTCACCATGTAAGTCATGTTTCAAGTCGGAGTGAACAGATGAGCTTGTCTTACTCAATCACTAATATTGATTCACACGTTCACACAGAAGAAAATGCAACTTTGAATTGTCTTGGCAGAGCATACACTTTACACATGCACAATTAAAGATTAAAGAATTAGCAGGTGCCCTAATTGAAACGCTGCAGGGTGGGTTCTACAATTTGACCACACTTCGTTATCTTTGTCCTTTTCCTGCTACAAACTGACCTCTGACTAGGTGCATATTTTGCTATGGGTTATGGCAATTAAGATTCTTGTTCACAGTAGATTGACTAGAATATCTTTGGACTATCTAGTGTATAATCTTTCTTCATGTATTTCTACTATACTACCATATGCATTAGCACTGGCCCACTGGGTATCATTTTATTTCAGCTTTCATGTATACATTCTAATGATTTTCCTACTGTACTGCCATTGGAACTTAATGTTGAAAATAGAATCTATTTTTCACTGGGTTTACCACAACATTACAACTTGTGACACCTTTGGTCAGCTTTCACTAATAAATATGAAATAATAATGCACTTTCTAGCTTGCTGAATAGTAAATTAACAAGTTAAAATCACATAAAATGATCAAATAAATGTATACTGTTCTGAAATAACTACGTATTTGAAGAAACCCCAGTCATAATGGCATTATGTGTTTAAAACTAACATTTTATGGTATAATACTATATATATATATACTATATTCTATAGTAATTTATTATTAGTACTTATTGTTTGTGTTATGGTAGTGCCTGAAAATTTGGGCCCAGCTGTGCTAGACACTGAATAAGAGTTTTATCTGTATTTACAGTCCTCCTGCCCTGCCTTAAGCATCAGTCTTTCTCTGCTTGGTCAGTTTCCAAAATCCTTCTAAACACTCTTAAAACTCTGCCATTTCCAAATGTTCCACTTCTCACCTGGCCCAGGAAATATTCTTAAACTCCTTTATTTCAACCTATTCTTCACCTTACCTTCCCATAATGTCAAAAGAAGTGGCCGAGTGCTGTACTTGCTAATTCTCAGCTTGGTTTTCCTTCCTATCTTTCCTCCACTAACTCAGTCCCAACAGCCATTGTTCATGGTGTTGGTGTGAACCTTTTCCACCACCACTCTCACCAGGCTTGTGGGAAAACGGCTGTTGAAGCTGCTAAGCCACTCTCTTCCCTTTGTCCCCATTGCAGTCTTGGCTGATCAACACCCTGCCAGATGCCTTGGGTCCTCAATCAACAGTTCCAGAGTTGGTTCCCTTGC
The DNA here is from genome assembly GCF_963264785.1 of Psittacula echo. Taxonomy (NCBI): domain Eukaryota; kingdom Metazoa; phylum Chordata; class Aves; order Psittaciformes; family Psittacidae; genus Psittacula; species Psittacula echo. The sequence goes on along the minus strand of NC_137735.1, from coordinate 19,016,169 downwards.
ACAATGTGCTGCTGCTATAAAATCACAACTAATTCTCTTCTTCCCACCACATCATTCACAGAAACTGATAGGGGATTATATTTTAAGAGGACCTTTCAAAAGCATACATCTAGCATTACATTTTGAGGCAACAGTTGCCTTCAAACTGAGCAATAGTGTCTTCCCATTCTTTCTGTGGGTTCCTCCCTCACTGCTTGTTTCGTACAGCACACTTGTTGATGGCTTTTAATAAGAAAGCAGTGTAATGTCATCAATGCATACTGACTCCTTCATTTGCATATTTGGAAAGAGATCTATTAATTCGAGAAAGGGGTAAATAATGGATGCTAAAGAACAGCACCCACAACATGTCATTGCTTTTTAGACTGGCAGCATGTTCTTGTATTCAGTATACTCCCAGATGAATTAGAGGGGTGCATTATACTGAGATTTGTGGCAAATCTCTTTTAGTATTCATAGGTGTGCTGGCATAATACAATTCATTTAGATATATGACACATCTGTGTAATTTGTAGGTGTTGACTGTCTAACCTTCAGACAATTTGATGGAAAAAAATAATTCATCCATAACAGAGACCTTTATTTTTCAATCCATAACATTCTATTTAATGTATTAGAAGTACATGAAAAGAATAGAAAAACAAGTAAAACAACAGGAAGAGAAAGAAATGCCTTATTGCACAGCATTTCAACAAATAACATAGAGATGGATTATTCTGTATTTTCAAATCCTTTATAGTGAAAGTTCTGTCTCTATCAGTCTTTCCACGGGTCTACCTTACTTATCTTTGTGATCAAGAAAAAGAAAAGCAATTGTAGCCCTATATAGATATGACATTTATTTTTCCAGCAATTCAGACAACTTGAGCATGACAATACTGAAGAATGTTTTGAATATTTCATGTAATGATTAGGATCATCTTCAAATATAATGCTGTACATTTGCATGCCTTAGCTGTGGTGTGACATATACAGTTGTATAATGTATACACATCACAAAAGTTTTTATAAAAATAAAACAAAAATTACAGATATTTAAGAAGGACAATAAAATAAGATAGGTAGCCTGCTCCTGTAATTGTATGTCTCTTCTATTTAAAATAAACTATTTAGTTGCAAAAAGAGTAAGTTTTCACTGCTCTGAATAATAAGACCTTTCACTTCAAGAGGCGTGGTGCTTTCTGGGGCATTTTGCCACCTATGAACATCAGAGTACCAAGATGCTATTATCTGCAGCATATGAACTAGTTCACAACTATCCCAGGGCTAGTAAGTTTGCATTCTAAGAAATGTAATTTATGGTCATATTACAGTTCTCATCTTTGTACTACGAGTATCTCCCAGGCATCCTTCATAGATTAAAGTCCCACCTGGATCAAGAATAGGTAGCCATGAGCCTGGGTTTTTCTAGTGAATCTATGTTTTTCTTTTGGATTTTTTTTTTTAATTTCCTGAAGTGTACACAGTACACAGTTTGCCTGCTCATTGCTCCATGAAAGAAAATCTTTTTGAAAGAGTTTTAGGTTTGAAAATCTGCCCTGTGGAAGCAGCCCACAGGCTGAGCTTCCAGCTTTTTTTTTCAGGAGTCTGCTTGTGTCTGTCTCCCCCAGCAAACCCATAGCCTTAGGTTTTTCATCCAGAACTTTGCTCCGTTCTCCTGTCTCATGCTTCTTTGGCCCTTGTGGTTTTCTTCATGGCCTCAAGCTTTCTTTCCTCCTGCTGTGTGCTGGCATTTTTCTCTATAGGAGGGCTCAGATGATCCTATTGGGTACAAAAGTGCTTTTAGTGATCAGTAATTTGGAGTCAATAAACCTCTTTAGTAGCAGGGGTTATTACTAAGGGAAACTGCTCTTAACTCCATTTCTAGCCTACTTCCCAACCCTGCTTCTCTTTGCAGGGGACAGCAGAGCCTAATCACTTGCCAGTCATCCAGTTAACAACAATTGCTCCAGATAAAATGAGCTATATCATCATTACCAGGAGGGAGGAGTGAGTCTAACAGAACACACTGCATAAACAATTGGGTAATTGGATCCCTATTGGAAATGCAGCCCGAGTAATAATTTCAGATGGCACCAATGGTGTTATAACAGAAATTAAACCTCTACTATATTCCAATGAATCCAGTTCTAACTGCTGGTGAATGGTTCAAAGACACTGCTGCATCCGTGCATACCTGAACTTCTCAGGAAAGGCTAATCCACTTTGAAATTGATGCCAAATTGGCAAAATACTCCATTCCTTCGGAACTCAAACTCTTCAGTTTAGGCACACAGGGAATGTGAGAAAGCAACCTTTTTCTAAAATACACACAACAAGGAAAAACATCCTCTACCATCCAGCACATTTTACATCTTTTGGCTGGATGAGTGTGAAACATTCTGGAGCGTGATAGCGTGCACGGATGTGCTGTGCTACTTTTTTTCAGTAATGAATTTTATGCCTGCCTGTTTCTGTTCCTTTGTCTATTTTTAATTCAAATATGTAAAAGCTTTTCTTAATACAGACTCCCAGGTGTCAGTTGCTGCCTAGAGTTCCTTTTCTTTCCTCTATTGTTCTCTTAATTGTTACTTCAAAACAATTAGCTGGGCATTCGTATGCAAATGAATGCAAATGTACAGGGGATTGGGTGTGAGAGAATACCACCAATCATTAATTTCCACTTCAAGGTTTGCTGGTAGGAACAACAAAATTGCTTAACAATGTATTTTTCCTGGGCCATAAAGGGTGAACTTGCAATGATTCCAGCAGTCCTGCTGGCTCGGCAATTGGTAAGATTCTGCTGTTTCTTAGTAAGATTTTTATTTAGAAAAATAGCTGGGTCTAGAGACTGTGCTACCCTTGTCACCCTAAACTGCCCTTGCCCTTGCTCATTTACGCTCAAGGACAAGCTTAATAATTTGGATACAATCCTGACTAGAATATAAGGTGAATTATTAATAGTACTGCTATTAACGTGATCCATTAAAGGATAAAACCTCTCACTTGAAGGAATTCTTCATGTCTCTGACAAAATAAAACTTTTATAATTTATAAAAGAGTATGCTTTATTGCATTTAAGCCTTAGAAGAAAGGTACACTGATTGATATGCTGGGACTAGGGATGAATGCTAGAAAGGCTTTGCCAGTTGCTAAAATAGATCTCATATCTTTTGGAGCAGTTGTATTTATTGCATAAATCTGCATTCCCTTTCAGGCTGTGTAGTAAAACTCCTTATGAAAAATAGTTGGTTATTCACCATTCAGGACTGCTTTACAAAGATAAATACCTTAGCTTTTCAGATCCAATTAATATAGAGAAACCACTTAAAAGTCCAAATCCTGTAATCATTAGGCAGGAAAAATTCAGAACCCCAGACTGTCCTGGGCAGGAAAATCCACAGCACAGCAGGAAAACTCCATCATTTACACGTGACTCTCCTACCGGGACCACCCCCCCGCCCCCTCCCCCCCCAACCCCCGGGGAAAAATTGCCTCTAGGAGGCGTAAGTTTAGAAAGACATTTCTGAGGTCATGGGAAGTGATTAACTTTTAACTCCACAACTACCTCTTTTTTACATTACTTTAGTGTTCTTCCACTTTTATGTCTGAAAATCATCTACACAGCAATAAGGGACCACAGTATTTACCTCTCAGGGCAGGTAGCGTCTTTGTTATACAGTGTGATTCCCATGTTTCACCAGATACATTCCTCATGGAAAAGAAAGACATCTGCTGGGTGGTGAGAACTGCCTTGGATTCTCTGCTCCATCACTTAACAAGTGGTGGGTTCACTGGACCTGGACGTGCAGTTCTCTTTAGAAGTTTAAATACTACTCTAATCAGTGGAAGTCAGATGTTTGTGTGCTTTTATCCAGAGTTTAATTGTCTTGTACCCTGGCTTCCCACTTCTGAGACTGGGTAATCACTGCCCTCAGAGTGCTGTTGTAGGTATAAACACATTTAAGACTGGGAGGAACTCGGGCACAGTAATGATAGGGACCATATAAATACCTTGGGCAAAGAGGCACTGCTATTTATACTGCAGTGCAAATAAACAGTGACAAAGCAGCTATCTGCGGAATTTGATCTGGGGACTCTGTCCCTGTGAGTAGTATAGGACTGTACTTAAATACTGCTAGCAATGCACACTGGAGGAGGAGACCTTGTACACCTGCAGAGATGGCATTGAGAAAAGGGGGATAGTCACCCACCAATTCCTCTATATAGAGGAGTGGATACCGTCAGTGATAATGTGGGTGGCTACCTCAAAGGATTCACGTGTTGTATTCAGGGGAAAGAGGAATGATTAGTGTTCTTACCTTCATCCCTGCCCTTCCTCTCTGTGTCCTCTGTGGCCAGTGTTCTATTTAAATAAGCCTTTCTTTTAATTATTTTTTCCCTCCTTCCACAGGCATATCAATTTATGATGATTTAGCCTTAAGCAAAGACTTAAGAGTTTTGTCCAAAACAAATACACAAATGCCAGAAAGGGTCTTTAACCATAATAGTTCTATTTTTCCCTCCTTAAAACTTGGAGAAATTGAAATATCTGTCTTCATTACAATACAAGCACCTGTGGAAACTTGGAAGGTACTGGATACATCCCCTTATGGGAAGAATAAATGTCTCATCCCAGCAGACTGTGCCCTCACTGCAACCTGTTCATACTTCACCAAACAATATATTTTATCTTCATATGTGGTTGAAATAGGGCAGATTCCTGGGACTTAAACAGTGAAATAAAACACATCCATCTTCCAATAAGCACGCAGGAAGTTATTATTAGCCAGTGGGCTAATAGTAAACCACGCTGAAATAAAAGAAAAGGATGATTTGGGCAGGTGAGGTTTTAAAACATGTTTTACACTGAAGTTTCCACTTAAGTTTTGTTCTTAACAAGTTGTCTGAGACCTTTGCCTTTTGCTTTATGAGGCTGACAGTTGCAACTTGAAAGTCCAAGGAATATTTTTGTTGGAAACAAGACATAGATGCTGGCAGGGTGTTTTTAACAATTGCCTGTTTGTTTTGGTAACAAGATTCAAAGAATGCATTATTTATAATGCCCTGATATGCACATATGGCTCTGGTTTTATGCAGCAATATAATAACAGAAGTGGTTTCTCAGAACCTGATTGCACGACACTCCCAGATGCCTGCTGCTGCTGGGACCAGAATTTCATGCAGTTTGAACTAGCAAAGCCAGTAGAAGAATCACAGAATCATAGAATGGTTTGGATTGGAGAGGACCATAAGCTCCAATCCCCCTGCCATGGCCAGGCACCCCTCACACTAGACCATGTTGCCCAAGGACTGCTCATTCCTACCCCATGCCCTCTTTCCCCTCTGCTGGCAGCACAGGTATTTATGCTAGGTTTTGAACCAGATTAATGCATCAATCCAGGTTAAAACTCATCTGGCAAAAAATCCCCAACAATTTTACTGCTTATGTTATTATGCTTATGGTGGCTATGGCCTGAGAGTCCCTCAGACTGTGTGTTCCTTTAGGGTACTTTATAGTTGTCCTTTCTTTGCATAGTCCTTTAGCTTAAAAGAAATGAACAAACAAAAATCCCACCCTTACTTTAATACTACTACTAGCATTCTTGGTCTTTATACGCACCAACATTATTTTATATATTTGTTTTAATATGTACATTCATGTCAGTAGTAGTATGGTATTATGGTATTAATCACACAATTATGACCTATATTATATGAAATGTATATAATATATGCATATAGAAGTATATAAACACATATATATGTTCTATGTACTAAGATCGAAAGTGTCCTTTGTGGTTATTGCACATAGCACAAATGTCAGTCTGCACAAGTGGAAATATAATGGAGTGGTCCTGTTGGCCCTTTGATGCTTTTGCTCTCTAATCTCGCCATCTGAGCAATGGCTGATGGAATTTGGACAAAGAAAATGTCTAGTTTTATCTCTTTCCTTCTGTATTCTTTCAGCACTTTGGGGATTGATCATATAGGGCCATACTCAGATGCTACAAATTATAGTAAACTCCAGATGCCTGGTGTTTTCCACTAACCAGTGGAATCCTTACGTCTTTAGAAATACATAGGCAGTAGGAAATACTAACACTAGGCTTCCTGAAAAGAGCCTGCAAACTGACTGAGCTCATGATCTGCTTTAGGGATGGCTGTTCCATCTAAACTTGCTGCAGGAGCCCTGGGCTTTCATTACTAGTCAGCAGTACAGCCCCAACTGTCTGCTCAGTGTGTTTCATAGTTGAGAAAGGAAGCCTGGATCAGTTTCTTCCCACTCCAGTACTTGGATCTTCTGATGGGGTCTAGAACAATGTTTCTTTATGTTCTTTGCTCTTTTTAGCAAACTATTGCCAGGTGCTTACAGGCAGATGTCCCACTTTAGCCCTTTTGAATCGTCTGGGACATCAATATAAAGCTAAAAGATGTTTTCAATAAATCTGGTTTTTTAGAGGCAGGTAGCTGTGATGAGTCTCCTGATGAGTAAAAAGGAATGGTAATAATTTAAAAGAGGAAGTATTCCTATTTATCAAAGCCTTGGCTTTAACATAATATATATCTAATATGGGTTTGTGCAGTATAAATAAATAGACAGAGCACAAATAGTGTAATGCCATTGCCAACATCAAAGCATGCAGATTTCAGAAAGGGAAAGTTTGATTAGAATTTGATTCAAAGTATAAAGCTTTTCATATCTCTGCAAAATGCATATATGTGTATATATTTTTATTCTTAAATATATATTAATGAGTTCTTTTGCGGTAGTACAGTTTGTAAAGCTCAGATCTCTTGTCTTTAGTGTGTTCTAGTATCCTTTCTTTTATGTCTGATTCTCCCCGTTAAGAACACAATTCTTCTTTTTAGCAGACAAAACGCTAGACCCTACTAGCCTTTCTCATTGATAATCTTTTTACATTTTTCGTTATCTCTTCCTTTGCATCTGTTGTCTGACTGTGACTCTTACACAGGCCTTCACTCAAGGTTAGTGAAATTAAACATTAGCAGGCTTAATAGATAGCTAGTAACAGTAGTTTATCTATTAAGATAAGCTTCCAGATTTTGGATGTCTCAAATTTCTTCTTTTCCACTTTCATTATTTCATGACATTGTTATTTGAGGAGTTAGTGACCCATCTCTTTTAATGTTGTTTACAAGCAATTTCCCTATATAAGACCCTGTGATAACTTCTCTGGCAGGTTGCAGCTAAGAGAGTTTTAATACATTACTTTCTGGAGCAAAAGGCTATACTTGTTTCAGAATGTTTCATATTCTTTAACTTCTAATCTTGTACATACTGGAGATCCTCTGTTCATTTCATATGCTGCAAGATATTTACATTTGTAAATTTGAACAATGAAAGCAGCAGGGAAATTTGGGGACAATACTGCAGGCTTCAGCCTGTTATCAAGTCAGGGGAGAAAAAAGTAGACTGGCAATGTATCTTTACATGATATTTTTGCTACCTTTAAGACAGCAAAAGCAGGAGTTTGCCAGGACATTTAGAGCTGAAGTTGCTTACACATGGTAGCCTGAAGGGTAAGACATGGGGGTTTGTAGGACATAGCCTTCTAGGCTGGTTATCATAGAGCAATACATTTCAGGCCAATCTAGAAATTTGCAATTTTTCCACAAAGAACAGGGTCTCAAAGAGCCAGTGGCTGGACTTATGCCTCGTGCTTTGTCGGAAACCCTCCTTTTGCAGGATTGGCTCAATCAGAAATTCAAGTTGAAAATCCAATTACGAGTTGCTGCTATGATCCAGGGCTTCCAGATCCTGGCAGTAAAAGACAGGACACAGATAAGACGCTCAAGTGCCTAGGATAAACAGAGCCTTCCTCAAAACAGCAAACTTCTGCTACAATTAGCTTGAGCTTGTTTAAGCCCTGTTTAGGTAAGGCTCAGTCCAGAGCTAGTGCTTGGGACAAAGTCTCCTTGTCTGAAACAGTCTCTTCGCTTGTGAATAGTAAATAAGATCTGCAGACATCATTAGGACATTAGACATCTCTGATGAGATGTGACTGGTTACATTGTGTGAGGCAGACAGTCATGACTGCCTGCTTCAGAAAGACTTTTCATGGCTCTGAGTGACCAACCCACGGTGCCAGCAGCTTACTGCCAGCCTTCTGCAGTACAGCTAATCGAATAAACAAATCTGCCTCCCATCCCCAGCTCCTATGGCTCGTAGCCCAACAAAAGGGTGTCTGGGGAGTACTAGAACTGTCATGTCATGGGACATTGGCCTCTGCTACTGACTAATGATCTTTTCCATACAGAAGTTGATGCTCTGCTTTGACACGCTCTGTAATTATTCTCTGTAAGCCTGCCCTATCTGTTGCCACTTAGCCACTGCAGAGCAGTGTATCAAAAGCTCAGCAATGCTTTTTGGGTACTTCACCTTTGGGTATTTCCTAGGTTCTGGTGGCGAGTCCAGGTACTACTAAAACCTTGTTTGAATACAGCGGGCTGGGGGCTTTGCCATAGTATAGCCCGTGGATTTAAACAATTGAAGCTGCCACCTTTATTTCCCCACTGACACACCTGGAACAGGAACAGTCTCAGGTGATGCTAATTTCTCATCCAAATGGTTTGTTGTTCCTTAATTTATGCAAACCCAGAATTCAGCAGCTGAATTATTCCCCCATTTCAGGTAACCTTTCCCAATATTATTTAAAAGGCTGTTGTCAATCAATTCTAATTTAGGAATTTTTTTCAGTACTTTTCTCGTCATTTAGGTCTAATTTTCACAATCCATCTCCTTTCTCTTCAGCTGCTCTATAACGTACCTCATCAGCTATAATCTTCTTCAATATCTCACCGATTTTGGGACCCTCCTCCATCATTGTTCCTTATTCTACCCTGTTCCTGTTAGAATGCATTTTATGAGCCTTTTCTTCCTACCAGCTAACACCACAGCCCCAAATCACTTACCTTTTTACAGTGACATCAGATATGTTTTTATGTTTGATATGTATTGTTTCTTAAACCTGAACTGTTTCTGCAGCCTGCAAACCCTCTTGGAACGTAGCTCCCATTTATGCTGCCCCATGACACAGTATACCCAACTGAAGCTCCAAAGAGCAGCAAAAGAAGACTGGTAAAAGATAAAGTGGGGCCTTTGTTAAACAGAGTGTTTCTGCATCCATTTTTTTCCAGGCAAAAACCCTGATAATTCACAAATACTATAGCTTTCATGTGCTGGGGCACAGCGCCAGTGTTGCAACTGCTGCAGAAGGTAAGAACAAAGGCAGAAGATAAGGAGTTTTGCTGTAGAGGGGGGAAGGGAGGAGTGGGGAAAAGAAAAAAAAAAATCTTTTGCATTCCTGGAATGGTTGTGACACAATCATAATAATTCGGAAATAATTATATTTGTTATCAGTCAACATAATTTCCTGCAGTTCTACACACGTCATTTTCCTTTTCCAGCAGTCAGACTGAACAAACGGTTCTGTTCGTGCTATTATTTTAGTAAGAAGCAGAGTAATGTTGGTTGAACTAACATTATAAACACAAGGATATCACTTAGGAATGCTTGCAGATTGGCATTTAGCCTATTGTTTCCCAACATGATTTGTTCATTATCACTTTTTTCCTCATGTTTTGCTGTAAAATGTCGTGATGCTGCAGTATTGTAAGGACAAACACTGCAATGTGGTTAAAGACTCACTCTTCCAGTTATTATCCAGAGCCCATTACTGTAGTATTGGAGTGCATAAGAGAGACTATTTAGTAGATGAAAGAAAAATAACACAAAACCAGGATCATGCTGTTTATTCAAATGCTGTAGGCTAGAGCTCTGTGTATGACACATTTAAAATGACTGATGGATTTTAACTTACAGTTTAGGAAAGAGGATGCAGACCCTCCTGCTGGGGTATGATTTTCTTCCACCAGACAGATCCCTGGATCCCCAGAGGGACTGGTATGTCCTTGGAGAGGCAGACCATGTTACCTTCAGTTTTCCTTAGAGACCCTATTGGAGAAGGAAGGCAGCTTTAGCCTGGGCCATTCAACTCCCAGGAGCTTTGCCATAGGAGATGGAGAGTGTTCTCTGCCTTCAGCAGGCACTTTTCAAATGAGACTTTTGAGGAGCTGCCAGTTCTCTCTGGCATTATTCTCTAGTGCTAGGTGTCTTGCACTTGTATTTGTAGAGGCTCACAAGATCCAAGAGAAAACTTCACACCATTTATTCTCTTCCTAAAGTCTCTAGGCAATATACTGAACAAAAAGGTACTCCTGCTGGACAGGAGTACACAGCTCATTAATATAACTGGATTAGAATTTGGTCCTTTATGCTTACTATAGTTGCTTTACAATCTGCTTTTATTGTTGTTCAGATATGTTCCATTGCCATATAAAATGATTAATATATAAACATAAGAGAAACAAAGACAGGCTAAGGAATCTCTAGTGTGTTTACGGAAAACTGAGTACAGGAAAATGAGAACTGAAAATACATATAAATAAGAACAGACTTTTTTATAACGGGCAGAAAAAGAGGTAAACCAGTTCTATCTCTTTTGTTCCTTCCTTCCCTAATATAGATCAGTTAAGGTATTTATTCATATGCATCTCCAATTTGGTTTTCAATACTCAGTATAGAGAAGCATGCAGCCTTTTTTTAAGATAACAGTGTAGGAGGTTACAAGAAGTGTGATAGAAGGCTCTTTGTTGGATATAGACTCACACAACATTTTTATTAAATATGTAGGAGCAGAAAAGTAGCCTGCCAATTGAATTTGCAGGTTTCATTAAACCAGGAGACATAATGAGCACCAGTGCAGATGAATATGTAATGGAAACTCAAGAGGCTAAACAGTAGCAAAATGAAGTTCAACTTGGCAAAAGTCATATAGGATAAGTTTTACAGAAAGACTACTTCAAGGTAAAATCTATCACACAACTTTAATGGGGTTGGGGGCTTATATTACCTTAAATGTTTTTAAGGTATGATCTTAAATTTATGGTATTTTTGGACACCTAGCATCTATATGAAACCATTCCAGTACACTGTTGAGTCCTAAGCCTTCAGTCTTCTTTAAAAATTATTCTATAAAGACTTGTAGTAGTGTGTAAGAGAAGTTTCTGTGCCAGACAGCTTCTTTCCCTTTAGTCTCATTTCAAAGTCACATTGACGAGAACAAAGGAAGTTTCTCAAGCAAGAAGAACTGAAAACAAGCTAATGAGAGTTTTCTATTAGCCAAATTGGCTGCATCTTTACAGGGATGTGGCTGCTTCTGTGAAATAGACTCAATAGTATCCACTGCTAGATATTATTTCTTTAATAATTGTCATTACACAAACATAGATGTTTCTTGTACTTTCTATTTATGTATCTAAGGATGTCTGGCTACATACAGTTATGAATAAATTCTAAAAGTTTATGTAGTTTGACTGGAGGAACTGTAGCACTTCCTACAATTTATGCACTAATTAAAGGCTTTTAATATTTTATCGAGCAATGGACATTCCACTTAAAGGCTGATTTACAGATAGGCTCAGCACCCCATAGCTCCAATTGAACACAGTAGGACCTGGAGATCTGCACAAACCAGAGTTCTTCCTCCTCTGATTTGTAAATTGGCAAGCACCAAGTGAGCACCAATGTCAGCAAACTCCGGCAGAAGAGGAGGAAGCACTCTTTATGCATTGTGTAACCAACCAGTGGTGGAATAACAGCCATGGAAATAGCTGAAGTAAGAATTTTGGGAGGATTTAGAAGGCATTAGGTGTCCATATGAACAGGAGCAACATTTTAAGCTTGTAGCCTTACTATGAAGTGCTACAAAGATAATGAAGCCTCATGCTTCAGAGCTTAAGTTGTTGAGCAGGGGGGTCAGTATAGATTTTCATCTCTATTATAATACAGTCAAGAGTTGAACTTGGTCATCACTGGTTTTGTGTTAACATCCTTGTGTTTATAAGAAGGAAATCACTGAAGAACATGAATAAATGCTCTCCCCTAGTGTGACAAGATGTGTTTCTGTAAATGTAGATTTGTTCTCTTTTCTGTGATGCTTTTGAAATATGTCATTGCTGAGAAGACAGAAAATGGGGTGGTCATATGCCAAGGAAGAAGGGTTGCACATGAATTTGCTCCTGCTCTGTTAGTTTGCTCAGTCCTACCCTAAATAGAACTGTTACTGAGTAGTTAACATTTACATAACCTATATAAACATCAAAAAATATACCCCTGCAGTCACCCTCTGTATCTTTCTTTGCAATACTTCCTCAGTGTTCCCTTACTCCCTCATGATGGTCCATTATTTCCAGCTTGCAGCATTATGCACTGCCCTGACTCAGCTAGTCACCATAACCATCCCTGCCACTCATTGACTTTTCTTCTGCACATGGAGATGGGTACCTGTGTATTAACTTATTTTTCCATGCACTCAGGTTGGATCAGTAAGGCCATTCTTTTACTCGGCTCTACAACCCAATGCATTTGCTTTTCTGTTGCATCTTGAAGATCTCAGGGATCATGCTGGGGTGGCAAGTGGAGGGCAGCAGTTCTTATCAAGCTGAATGGTTGCTACTCAAGGTGCTGAAGGGGTTCTCAGACTTCAGAAGGGGCCTTTCCACTCTCTCAGCAAAAAGGGCTTTGATCCTTCAGCTTTTTCAGCACTGGGAAAAGGCACAATACTGCTTAAATGAGATCCTCAGTAAAAGGCCTTTAGAAAAAGCACAGATCAGGTTCCATTCAACAGTGCTGAAACTCTTCTTGATGACTGTTGTTTGCTGTTATGCTTTGCTCATATTAGCCGTGTGCAACAGCAGCAGGATCCCAGGGAAGCAGCATCATAGACACAAAACAGATTCCATCTGGTGAGATGGCCACAAGAGTCTCAGAAAGACCACATCAGCTATCTTCTTAATTAGCCATATTTGTTTTAGTTATACTCAATATAACTAACACACAGTGTGCTTACCTCTGAACTGTTTGCCTTGCTTCCAAAGCCAGCTGTGGATTTCAGATGGAGCAATGAACAGCTAGCAGTAAAGATAAAAGCTTGGAGAGGTGGAATAATCACTTGAATGGAGATAGCAAAACTCTGCAGAAAGATAGGTAGATCTACAGTACTTTAAAACAGTAATTTAGAATTAAGTTCTTTTTGCTCTGGATTCTTTGGAAGGATGTGATATAGTACACCTATAGTTTTGAGATAGATGCAGGAAAATTTTAAACTTGCTAAGTAAGAGGTTACTGACAGTTTGCAGGAGGAGCAGTAATGTCTAAGCCTCTAGAAACCTGAAAAGATGCCACTTCAATTGGATTTTGTGAAAAAAGGAAGAATTGCTAAGGCAACGAAGTTCATGCTCTTAAACAAGAAACAAGGAGCACCCTCACTAAAGGCTTGCCTTTGATATATGGACACTGTATCCTAACAATTGTTCCCTTTCAGGTCTTGAAAATTTAAGATTATTTTTATAATGCACCTTGTTGTAGCATGCAAATGATTCAGTCTTGCCTGCAATTATATTATACAACAAAGCAAGGACCATCTGAACTAAAATGAATTCACAGCATTAAATCAGGTGCTGAATCACTCATTTTTGTTTGATTTACTCAAGCTATTGTGTTCTTCTATATTACTGAAAAAAATTAAATAGACAAAACATGTGTCTGAATACCACGATATGCAGGCTCAGTTTAGGAAGCAATATAGGTCATTCTGATTCTTAAAAACACAATAGCACCGTTAGACTTGCATATTAAAATACCCCCTTCTCCTCTCAAACTTAAACACACCCATATTGATTGATTGATTGATTGATGGCTTGGCTTTGCGAACGAAGATTTGGGAAGGGCATTACCCACACTCATTACAAGCACAATGACTGAGGGCAAGTGGAATAGGCAAAACTGATTGGAGAAAAGCTGCAAAGGCAATCAGGAAGATTCTGCATGAGACTGTCATCTCCTGGAACAAGCTCAAGCGACCAAGGCCTGAACCACCCTCAGTCAAGATTGGACCTGCAGCTTCCAATGCACCTTGTCACCTGCCATTTCAACCCTCGCCTGCTGCTACAGGGCTTTGAAAGTGTGAGGAAACCCCTCCAGCCTGCACAATGGATTTTTTAGGTGAGGCACAGCGTGTGCAGAACTGGCCCCACTCTTTACACCTGAGGTTTATCTGCCACAGCCTAGCTAGCTAGGACAGTGACAGCAAAGTCCTCAGGTCATAGGTTTTGTAAGGGTGTCCTTCTCTTAGATGGAAGACCTTACAAGGCTAGACGAGCTCCGTCAGCCCTGGTTTGAAGTTAGTAGTTTTCCTTCTCCTATGAGGATGGTTTGTCTTCGGTAACGAAGATTTGGAAAGGGTTTTACCCTTGCATTCTGAATAAGACTGTCATCTCCTGGGTCAATCTCAAGCGACCGATGATGCAATAGCACAACATCAAGTGTCTGGGTGGGATTCTGACTTAGAGGCGTTCAGTCATAAGCCTGCAGATACTGGCCTATGAAGTGGCAAGCTCTGCATTAGTTTCCCATGTAAAAAGGCTATTAAGAGGACAAGAGAAATTAATTTCAGCTGGCTACAACTGCTTTTTAGAAATTTAAAATACCTTTTATTGGAAGACTCTTAAAAACCAGTCTGTGAAGGCAGCTGATTCATTTTGTGTATGCTACATCACTATCTTCATTTGGAGATAAATTATCACATTATACTCTTTGCTATCCCACTTGCAAATTAAGTTGTCATTCAACACCTCATAAAAAGGCAAGCTGCAACAATGCATAACAACAAATAATGCATCTATTCTTTGTTTAAAAAAATGTGGGTTTATATATGTATGGTTTTGTCATTTTTCCCCCTCTCTCCTCCCTTCCTATTCTTTGTACCTGACTACATATTGGCAGGATGCTTGTAATTTCTTTCCCTGCTAGCTGGCACCATTAAAATCCTATTGATAGTAAATGCAATTATTTTTTCCAGAAAAAAAGTATTTTAAAATCTATTTTCTTAGAGTTCCCTAAAAAAAAAAAAAGAAAAAAAAAGAAAAAAAAATCCTTTTGGACAAGAAGTTTTGACTTGATTTATTTTTTTCAGAAGAATGTGAGTTCCAGAAGAAAAAAGAAATAAAAAAGAAAATGGCTTTTCCAAATTGGCACACAAAGAGAAGTATCAAAAGCTTGTTGATGTATTTTGTTTTTACATTACCAAACCCTGATATTTCAAGTCCAAACAAAATGAGTATTTTAAAATAATGATATTCTAAAATAATGCCAAATAGGCAATTTTAATGATAAACTAGTGGTAGACTGTGTGGGTATTTTACACATCAACAATAGTAATGTCATGCCAATAGTCAAACGGCTCTTTTACAAGATGGAGTCTGACCACAATTTATCTGACTGTAGTAGTCTGACTACCCATAGACCTCAGTATCTTTATACAACTGATCAGGAACTTCACCCCTAACAGATGGGAAAACTGAGAGGAGGGGAACCAGGATGTTTGTGATACATCTGATAAAGGAACTGACACATCAGGCACCCATTTGAGTGTTATGCTCCCCAGGTGTGTTCTCTGTCTCCTGAGGAGGACTGCCCAACTAAATTTTCCATCTGACTTGAAAAAATAAATCAGAGTCTAGAGTATTATTCCTGGGGTTGATCACCCAATGTAGTCTTTTCTCCTGCCAAAACCCAGCAGAGCTGTCTTTTTTTTTATTATTATTTCACAATACACAAAATAAACTGATAGAGAGTGTCTGCTAGTGGACTGCTCTGCAACAGCAATGAGTAAGTGCTACAAACAACAAGTCTGCACTGTAATATGATAGAGAAATTGTTCTGCAAGGTCTTGACTCTGACCTTACGTTACCTGTGTCAAAATAGTGCAAAAAAAGAGACAGAAGAAACCAGCCAAGTCCCCTCTAAAATTACTGCTGGCACCAGATCCACCAAGCAGAGATCATAGTATATTTCTATAAATAGAAGTCAGAGGAGTTGTGGAAGATTTGCAGATGCTGTAATTTTGCATCTGAAGCTGATGACTGGCAGCTGACCGTGGCCCTGATGACTAAGGAGCAAGAGGGATGACTCTGAGCTGTCCAAGGGAGATCTACAGGCAGGTTGCAAGGTACTTCAGTCCTTGGAAACTGCCTATCTTTCAAAAGCTTTTTGTTATATCAAAATAAATGTCAGGGAATACAAACATGGCAACGTTCTCCAGTTTATCAAGTGAAACCTCTAAAGAATCTCTTGAGACTCTGTTTGCCAATTGCACAAATCATCAGCCTGCTCTTGGACATACTTACCAGCCTTAGTGGATATTACTTGTACTAGAAAGTATCTGAAGGGTCAGGACCCAAGAGGTACTATTTGTACCGCAGTGCCTAGGGGCACTAAATAGGAATTAGAATACAAGGCGTTGAACAAGGCACTTAAACATGTAGCAAAGAAGTTCTGGCAATCTGCAGTTTGAAGTAGGCAGCAGTGAGTGTATACCAGATAAATAGGGAGAAGAGGGATGAAAGGAGTGTAAAAGTGGTCTGAGGTTAAATACTAGCACTATATTTTTTAAGAAATAAATATTAAAAGCAATGTCATATGGACAATACACAAATTGGTCAAAAGCTTGTTTGCAAGGCAAAATATATATATGTGCTGATAATTACTCTGTGTTTTAGGTGTGGAGGTTGGGTTTCCTGGTGCAGTGACATTACAGATGTCTACAAATTGTATCTTACATCTAAGTTGTTTACAATGTGATTGCAAACAGCGAGTGTATTGTTTCAACATGGTTAATGTTTATGAGCTGCATTTCATTTTATAGGTGCACACAGATTGCCTGGAAAAGTACCAGGCCATTCCTTTTTTAAGTTAGTGATGAAGAAAGATGAAAGTCTGCATACTCCCTTCCAGTGTAAAATCACACAAAGGGAACAAAATGACTCCAAGAAGCCTACAATTGTTTGGGTCTTAAGTTTCTATAAATTACCTTATGTCCTCCTTATGTCTGTGAGATTGTCTGAGGTTCCAAAAAAGGAAGAAAATACAGACTGGAAATCCATGAGAAATCAAGACTGCAATGCTGTAGATTCTCAGCTTAGATATGCAAAAAATCTCTTTCCAAAGGCTTTCCTCTGGCCACCACCAGAACCATCAACAAAGTCCAGCTGGTTACTGCACTGCTTTTGGCTCCATGACCCATGTGTGCACTCTGGGAAGAGGGGGCTCATGCGGTGTAACTGGATTTAATGCTGCTTCAAGCCACATTAACTGTACTCAACATTTAGAGCATATGGTTCCAAGGTTTCCCAGTGGAAAATATTATTCAGACCTGCTGCTCCTTAGCTCTTTGTACATGCTCTGTTATGCCTCCTATTTCCCTATGACCTAAACCCCACTTGAAGATATCAGAGAAGGACATGTGACGGGGAGAGGTAACATCAAATATTACTTTCTTGGCTTCATTTCCCCCTCTCTTAATTAGATAAGACATAAAGCAGAAAAATTGACATGCTGAAAGTAAAGATATCAAGCAATAAATACCCTCTGTATTTCACATTAGAAAATTATGCAATAGAAATTTATTTCAGAATGATGATTGGGGTGTTTTGGTTATTTTTACTTGTAGTTTTTCTCTTATCTCTGCAAACTGCCTCTCTGGAAGTGAATTACAGAAATACACAGACAAGCAACAATGCGTAGGTAGAACTGGATGCACAGTTTACTAGCCCTATGTTTCTAGTTCATAGAAGAAGAAAGGAGTCACTGGATGGACCTTTCACATAAACCTCCAGATCACTCCATGCCAGCAGTGGGATGTGTAATGTTAGGTGTTCTGTGCATAACTCTCCCTGAACAGTTAGAGATGCATTAGTTAAGCTGCCAACTAGATTATACATTTTTACCTGCTCAGCTGTTAGAGTTAAGAGTGTGGCTTGCCAGCAATGGCACAGAAAGGAGGTATGCTGAAGAAGGAGTAGAACACCCTTGTTAAAAGCTGTGCATCTAATTTCTCATGCAGGGTTGTTTTTGCTCATTTTCCTGTTCTTCAGCACTTAATGATTTTTCTGTCATCAATGGAGTTTTAATTGAGTGGGATTAGGGGTGGATTAAAGGATCTCATCAGAGCTCGTACTCCCTGCATTTGCTTCCTGTTGAGTCCTCTCAACAGAAGAGCTATTGACATTAGAAAAATGAAAAATACTTAAGACAGCGACACAGTGAGGGAGAACTCAATTGAAATGTAACCAAAGAGTTACAAGTGTAAAGGCAAACATGTCATAAAACCTTGGAGATCAGAGAAGGATGTGGTTTATGTCACTTTGCCGACTTCTTGATTTCACCTGGCTGTATACAAGAGGTTTGTATTATAGCAGATGCAAAAACATCACCTCAAACCCTTCCTCAACTGTTTATGGATTATTTTTTTTGAACAAATACACTTTTCAGCATATAGCTGAATCAATATTAAAAATGTTGCAAAATTCACAACACAAAAAGCCAATGGATTTACATTCCATTTTGTATTTACATTGGATTTAAAATCAAAACTCCAGTAGGAACATAAGCCCTTTCTTTCTCCTTTTATGCCAGGGAGAAGTAGGATATTGAAATTATGCATTTATTTGGGTTAGTTCTATTTTTACTTTTTTTTTCTTGAAAATATTTTGTCTTATCTAACCAGGAGAAAAGGGACATGAAATAGAGACTCTGAAAATAAATCTATTGAGTACTAAGTCAGACATGGGAGAAAATCCTGACCCAGCAAAGAAAAGAAAATATTCTCAGTGATTTCAGTGGGCACAATTTCATATATTGCTTCTTACATAGAACAAAAGCTTAGTTCTGTCCTGCTTTAATTGCCAGGAGTTACACATGCAAATCCACGGCAAGATTGTAACTAGAACATTTAGGACTAATTATACAGCTCTGGGAACAATGACCAAATCTCATCACAAACAATTCTTTATCTTTGAGACACTAAGAAATCTTCTCCAGAAAAAAAAATAAAATAAAAAAAAAAATTGCCTCTCAGATATGCACAGCCGGTCTCAACTCTAATATGCTACTGACATTAATGGGATGCATGGATACAGTACATATATATATACACACACATGCAAGTCAAAATTTATCATGAGGCTCTCTGAGGATATAATAGTGATGTTTTCCACATCTGTACTTGAAAGAAGCAGTGACATTTTAGTCTCTCAAAGGATGTTTTAGATATGGTTCAAGATATGGCACAGTTAAGTCCTTCAAAGTTACACATATCCAAGGGGGTCCAAAACACTCTAGTCTAAAAATATTTTTAGGATGGACATTCTTGTAAAATGTGCTATCTGTAAGTTTTACATTAAGCATAACATGGTAGGGCCATTTTCCCTCTTCCTGCACTTTTTCCCAGCTGCCTAGTGACTTGCCTACCTAAAAGTGATTGAAAATATCAAGACTTTGTTGGTTGTGCTTTGTTTGGTTGATTGGGTTTGTTACTATTTATTTATTTACTATTATTTATTTAATTAGATTTACTACATGACTGGGACATACCCTTTTCCAGATGAAAGCCTGTCTGTAAAGGATGAAAAAATATTCTTCATTTTTACAGCATAATTTTTACTCATGTTTCATAGCATTGTGAATTTATTTTCTACTGAATATATGTAATAATGTGAATCTGGCTGTGGAGTGCCTGTAACTCCTTACTAATCAGCACATCTGCAGTTAATGTCTGGGATTGGCTGACATCTAGTAGCCTGGCTAGCTCCACTGTGTATGCATAATAGCATTCAACCTTACAGGGCTACCAGGTGTCAGCAAATTTGAGGGAAGGCTTCTGAGAGACCAACTGTATTTGCACTACACAGCTGTTTTATGCATATGCAATAAAATAAATTCAACATCAGAGTTACCTTACAATGGCACCAGACTTATGAAGATACTCATATCCAGGAAATCCCAGACAAAGTTTGGTAGACCTATACTTAGGAGCCTGGATTTCAGACAGATGCTTAGGGTTTGTGAAATAATGCTGTAACAATTCAAACTTGTTGCTAATAATTCACATGAAGACATGTTAGAGACAAAAAGGGGTGCCAGGTCTCCCATCTCTTTGGAGTTGGAATGTTATGGACTTGGTCAAGTGGAGCACAGCTGCACTTATTGTTCCCAGCATTCAGAAAACAAATATGAAAGGAGAATACAACTGCTAAAATATATATCTGCTAAAAAAGAATCTCATGTGTTAATCTGTATCTGATAAACAGAATATCACAGATCACAGTATCACAGTATGTATCACAGTATGTTAGAGATTGGAAGGGACCTCAAAAGATCATCTAGTCCAATCCCCCTGCCAGAGCAGGAATACCTAGATAAGGTTACACAGGAATGTGTCCAGGCAGGTTTTGAATGTCTCCAGAGGAGACTCCACAACCCCCCTGGGCAGCCTGTTCCAGTGTTCTGTCACCCTCACTGAGAAGAAGTTTCTTCTCAAGTTTAAGTGGAACCTCTTGTGTTCTAGTTTGTACCCATTACCCCTTGTCCTATCATTGTTTGCCACTGAGAAGAGCCTGGCTCCATCCTTGTGACACTCCCCCTTTATATATTTATATACACTAATAAGGTCCCCCCGCAGTCTCCTCTTCTCCAAACTATAGAGACCCAGCTCCCTCAGCCTTTCCTCATAAGGGAGATGCTCCACTCCCTTAATCATCTTAGTTGCCCTGCGCTGGACTCTCTCCAGCAGGACCCTGTCCTTCTTGAACTGAGGGGCCTAGAACTGGACACAATATTCCAGCTGCGGTCTCACCAGGGCAGAGTAGAGGGGAAGGAGGACCTCTCTCGACCTACTGACCACCCCCCTTCTAATACACCCTAGGATGCCATTGGCCTTCTTGGCCACAAGGGCACAGTGTTGGCTCATGGTCATCCTGCCGTCCACTAGGACCCCCAGGTCCCTCTCCCCTACACTACTCTCTAACAGGTCGTTCCCCAACCTATACTGGAACCTGGGGTTGTTCTTCCCCAGGTGCAGGACTCTACACTTTCCCTTGACTATAATGCATTTCTTAGTAATTTATGGTTGGGGGGGGTTGAAAATACATGATTTTAAGCATGTGACTTTGAGCCCTGGGTGTTTAAAACCAAGTAGCATTGTTTAAATGATGTTAAACCATGAAAATGATGATTAGAGTAACTCAAGAATCAAATTCAGACATCTATTATGTGCTACTGAACTTCAGGTATAATTGGGTCTGTCTCATGTTGATGCTAAAAATAGGAATATTGTAAATGAAGTGGAAGAAAATTATGGCATAGGATCCCATGAGTTAAAGCCTGCAGAGCATCAGTCTAGTGGTCAGATATAATATAACATGGCCAATAGATTCTCCTGAAGTGTTCCTTGCTGTTATAAGGCAATTACTGAAAATAGGCAGAAGAGGAAATGCTTTCAGCATTGTGGTGGTTTAACCCAGCCGGCAACTCAGCTTCTTGCTCACTCGTCCCTGGTGGGATGGGGTAGAGAACCAGAAGAGTAAAAGTGAGAAAACTCATGGGCTGAGATAGACAGTTTAACAGGTAAAGCAAAAGCCACAGACACAGACAAAGCAACACAAGGAATTCACTCACAGCTTCCTATTAGCAGGCAGGTATTCAGCCACCTCCAGGAAAGCAGGGCTTTATTACATGTAACAGTTACTTCTTGTCGTGGTTTAAGCCCAGGCCGTAAATTAGAACCATGCAGTTTCTACTTCCCCCTCCCCCCCCCCCCGAGGGATGGGGAGGAGAATCGAAAGAATGTAACTCCCACGGGTTGAGATAAGAACAGTTTAATAACTAAGGTATAACACAAATCACTACTGCTACCACCAATAATAATAACGATAAGAGAAATAACAAGGTAAGAGAATACGGTACCGCCCGCCGGAAAAGAGCCCGACAGAGAAGAGGACGTGCCCTTCCGGGTAACTCCCAGTTACATCCCTGGGCATGACGTGCTGTGGTATGGAATACCTCTTTGGCTAGTTTGGGTCAGGTGTCCTGTCCCTGCTTCCTCCCGGCTTCTCTTCCTCCCTGGCAGAGCATGAGACTCACAAAGTCCTTGGTCAGGGTAAACATTCTGACCAGCAACTGAAAACATTGGCTTTATCAGTATTATTCCCAGGCCGAAAGTCAAAACCACAGCGCTGCACCAGCTACTAAGAAGGAGAGAAACTGACTGCTGCTGCTGAACCCAGGACACTTGTCAAGACAAATGTCGTCATTCCCAATATCCCCCCCTTCCTCCTTCTTGCCCAGCTTTCTATGCCGAGCACGATACCATACGGTATGGAATATCTCTTGGGTCAGCTGAGGTCAGCTGTCCCAGCTGTGTCCCCTCCCAACTCCTTGTGCACCCCCAGCCAACTCACTGGTGAGGTGGTGTGAGGAGCAGAAAAGGCCTTGACTCTGTAAGCTCTGCTCAGCAACAACTAAAACATCCCTGTATTATCAACACTGTTTGCAGCACAAACCCAAAACTTAGCCCCACACTAGCTACTATGATGTAAATCAACTACCCCAGCCAAAACCAGCATAAGCATCTTCCACAAGAGCAGATAAATGAGAAACTTAAAATTCATTAGATGCTTTGGAGTCCCCTAAAAGCAAAGGAGATCAACTCTAAGAGTGATTGAGAACAGTTACTGCCTGTGCTACCAGTCTGGGTTTTTAGGGGTTTGTGGTTTCGGTTTTTTTGTTTGCTTGTTTGTTTGTTTGTTTTCCCTCAAGAGACCTGCAAGACTGACCAGTCCATAAAGATGCTGGAAAGGAAATGTAATTATGTTAAACCACCAGCTGTTAGTCAGAAGTAGACAAGGAAAAATGTGTACATGCAGATCTCATCTTCTCCTTCATAAGGTTTTTTTTACTTTAACATTTTCAATTTGCTAGTTGTATTGAAGCTTCATAGTAACAAACTCAGTCTTGGGTTTCTCATTAACTGAAACTGACAAATACTAAATTTACATTTATGTTTCAGGCAGTAAGAAGAGATCACAGAAAAGAACTGATTAATTGCATCTCCTTTTGGTTACATTTATTTTCTTCTTTGCAATCATTGTTCATATTTTCTGGAAACTAATTTTCTTAAATTAACAATAGAATTGATTCCTGTCCTGGAGTAGCTATTTCAAGAATACTGCCCATTTCTAGTTATTTTACTAGCTCAGTTAAAATGCTTCTAGTTCATTTGACTGTAAGAGTTCAAGTTAAGCATGTAAAACTACCACTGTGACCAGAAGGAAACTGCCTTCCTCTATTTCTCTATGATACATAGAACTGCATGATTTAAAAATGTGATAGGACATTTATAGGTAAATCTGACCACTGCAAGAGTCAGATGGGGAAGAAGAGCAGTTTTCGTATCCTCAGGTAGATGCAATATTTTAATAAAATATCATAGTTTGCACAACTTGTTGAAATGCTGTAAGAGACAGAGCAGCAGAGTCAGAACTTTGAATAAATTAGATGATATGATTTAGATATGCTGCAAAAAACATCAGAAACCTGTATATAAAGGAGCTTTGCGGATCAAGGCTTTGAAATAAGCTGGATTTGTAATGACAAGGTTTTATAAAGCATCCAGTCTAGAGAAGCGTACAGCTAAAATATTTTAAGGCTGAAGTTTTCCATAATAACAGAGAAAAGAAGCATTTCTTCATTTGAAACAGATTTAATTCTGCACCCAAGGACATCAAATTGACCGAATCTCCCCATAGATACAGGGAATTCGAAGTGATGACGTAGCTCTCAGACTTCTGATGAAGTTTACTTTTCTCAAAGAAATTACAGGATATGTGCCATCTTTGTTAGGCACATTAATGAGTTTTTGACACAGAGCTGGAGACAATGCTTTTTGTGCTTACCAAATAGGTATTTTTCTGTATTCAGGTCCTGTGAGACAACCAGCTCTTGGCATGTATTTTCTTGTTCCTTTGTAAGGAGAATAAAAGAAAAGCAGGTCAACCTGCTTAGTTTAGTATCATCTTTTGTTTGGATAACTTCGGTTGGGTTAAGAGTGAGGAAGGAGCAACATATGGTACAAAGTCATAGCTTGAATGTATGTTTTTACTAACTTTGAAAAGCTCCCAGAGAATTCATTGGAATCTATGTAAATCTAAAGTAGAAAGAGTTACTGTAGTTACTAATACAATAGCTACTAAATATAATTCTCACTATATAAAGTGCACATTCTGGGATCCTATAAGGTGGAAAGATAAAAGATCTTTAATTATGTTTGCCATGGTAATAAATGGTTGGCTTCCTTTTATATAGTTCCACTATAGACAGAGCATATGTGTAACACTCAATGTTTTCAACAATTCAGCATCAGCCAGGAGTATAAGAGTATTCTTTCTCCCTCTCCTTTTTTAATTTAAATGTTGGCAGTAATTCTTCATATCAAGGCCATGATTGATGTGGGTTAAATTTCACTAAAAATCTTTTCAAGAATTTTGAGTAATGTTAAAAAATATGGCATGCAATACATCAAAATATTTTTCTAGGCTTCCTGCATAAGTAAATAAACACTAGGGAAATGTGAAAGCATTCATAGCATTTTGTAACAAAGTTTCAGACTGCATGTTGCAGATTTATATGCCTCATAGCTTACACTGCAGTGCATACTGCATTTTATTAAAATACACTGTGGGTGGGGAATAGATGGTGATCTGGGTGGGGAATAGATGGTGATCTACTACATTTGTGCCTTTGCCCACGTCAATTTGAAATGGAGATCAATTCACTAAGAAATATATCCAAGCATGGATTATGTACTCTGTCCATCAAGTGTCAGTTTCCTGGGGAAATACTAATAGCAAATCCTCAATCTTAGGCCAAATGTCAAGGCTATAACGTCCAGCACTCTGAGTATAGAACATGGGATTACAGAAACATCTGTCATTGACAGGCAAATGTTAAAGCCACCGATCTTTAGCAGTCAAGATCTGAACAGCACAGAAAATCCCTCCAAGACATAATTCCTAAAGCAAAACAAGATGAGGAACAGGTGAAGCAGCAATGTATTTTCCAAAAAGAAAAAGAAAGAGGGATGTCTATTGTCACTCAGGTTAATAAAAAACAGTAGACAGGCCACTGGCAGATGTACAGTGTTGAGCTCTCTTCTTCTCTTCTTGTTTTTTTTTTTTTTTTTTTTTTTTTTTTGGTGTTTTTTTTTTTTTTTTTGTGTGTGGTTTTTTTTTTGTGTGGTTTTTTTTTATTTTTTATTTTATTTTTTTATTTTTATTGTTAGTGGCTTCCCATTCATCCTTATTATCAGACCATTATAAAAACCCGGGGAACTGAAGATACCTGCTTTTTCTCACCATGTTTAAATATCTCAGCTAGGTGTTTATGAGAAATGTCTAGAATCCCCAAGTCAGTCCATCCAGAATAGCTCAGACCACTCGCCTGAGGTGTCTTTCTATTTTGACATATCAAGAGCATGGGTCCCTAAGCAAGGTACTGAGTTTATAGATTTGTGAATGCAGCCTGTGCCGCAAGGGCAAAGAAAATAGGCTCTTGCTTTGGGTGAAGTGAGATTCTGAGAAGACCACAACAGGGCTGAGGAAAAGATTCAGAGATGCTGTAAAACTGTCACAGATCAGCATCAGGAAATGTTAGGAAATCACACCATACAGTCTGAACTCTGATATTTCTATTTCCTTTTCAAATCCATGTTAGGTACTATCAAAGCATGAGGGATGAACTGTTTTCTGAAAGTGCTTATCTTTCTCCTAAGATGTTTGCATTACACAACTAGTTTAGATTAGACATTTTATGATTTTATACTGTTAAACTCAGGTGAGATGAATCCCGTATCTAATGGACATAGATAAATAGGAATAAACATTGTAAGATCCTTTCAAATGCCAGGTATGAGGGAACCATTTTGGGAGGATATGCTTCAGTATTTCTATGTGTTCAAAATTACCTGAGTGAACTATGTCTTGGAAAGATGGATGCCATTGGGAAGGTGACAGAAAGTGGCTGATAGTGTTTGAAATGCTGTATTCAGTAACATATATACCATACTGTCAGGTGCACAATAAACGAGCTAGATAATTGCTGTTACCAAGTATTTACTTTTCTTTGCAAAAATGATAGGATAACATCTACCATAGCTGTCAAAGTTAAAACTACATAATTTCAGTATAATTTTTGTTTTTCCAAATATTATTAATGTATTTTTATTGCTGTCTTGAAATTAATCAAACAGACCATTCCTTATTTACCTTTTAACAACTGTTCAGTAACCAACAACTCCAAGAAACTTTTCTGTATTTTCTGGCTTAAGGCACCAGTGGCCACAGAAAAAATATACCCTTTCAGCTGAGACTTTAATTGTTCCTAAACTGAAAGAAGACCACTATACTGCTGGCAATTTATGAACCTTTTGTCCTACTAAGATATAGCTGTGCATAAATCTTGGAAAACTGTATTATTTAGCTTGTTGCAGCTCTGTAAAAGAGTGTGAATAATACAATATGCACTTCTCTTACTTTTCTAGCAATCACACTGTTTTCTTAGTTCCTACATTTCTTAGCAATAAAGGAAGGTTTCAAGAGTTTTGTTCTTAGAACCTAGGCTAGAAATAATTTTTATGATCTGCTCCATTTGCATGCTGTCTCACATCTGACAGTCCACTATGAGCAATTGAGAAACTTCTTCTGCATAAATTACAGTAAGCCTTATGGCAATTATTGCTAACTTTACTGATCCATGCAAAAGCATTTCTTCTCTCATTCCAGAAAGTGCAAAGCCTCTTCTTTTTAGGGAGTTGTTGACCATATTAAGGTTTTCAGCAATATAGCTGTGCAAGTAGAAGTTAACCAGGCCCCTGAGAGGCCTGGTTAATTAGAAGTTTTGCTACTTGGCAGAAGTGAATGAATTGTAAGACAGTACACATAGATTTTTACCTAGAAAAGGCATTTTTTCTTTCTATTAATTAGGGAATAGACTATAAACATAAGGTTATGTGTTATACTGGAGCACAAAAAGGCGAAGTCCCAGAGTTGTTTTGATACTGGACATTGTGTTAAGATACCTGCAAGGTTAGGCATCATCAATCATTTTAACAATGTTAATATAGAAGTGAAGCAAACTGATAAGGTGGGGGGCACATGTTCAGGTAAGGTTTAAGAAAATGAATACGTAAAGTGAACAAAATGGGGAGTATAAGGCATGTTTAAAAGATAATCTTTTTGGTCTGCTTTCTGAAAATGGCATCTTTGGTTCCTGTTATTCATCTTGTCTTGCCAATTTGCAGTTTTTGTGATACCAGCCTGTTAAAAGGTTTTTCTTGTTTGTGTATTTGTTTTGGTTTAGGAATGAAACAGCTAGCTCAGGTCTTGCTTGACTTCAGCTGTGTGCACCTAAAAATGGGAGGAATAATGTTTTTCTAATAATGTCTTCAGAGGCATGAAATGAATAAAGGAGCAGGTAGCCCTATCTTTATGAGACAGCTAGCAGGTTGTACCTTGATTTGTTGAAGGACTGTTCCCTCAGGATTGCTGTCATGGCTGTAAGCCATGTGCTGGGCTGTAATTCAGTCAATTAAAACCATATAAATAATGTTTAAATGCTACTTAAGACCATGCTTACTGTCTGCTCTGTACCTATACGGTGCAGACCAGTAGACAATAAATACCTAATATAGCCAGTATTCACCCTGTGATAAATCTATGGGACAAAATAATCCTTAGATACTAAATAGTTTATTGTGCAGGATCCTGTCTGCTGTTCTAGAAATGTGTCTCAAAATGTGTCTTCTTCCATTTCTGTAGCAGCTGATAGCATATCTATGCAGTTTTTGCAAATACATCTTTTAGTGTCTACTGGATTTAAAGGTGCTGCATAACTGGTCTTACCAGAGCTCACTTGCAAAGCTTGACCTCTCTCACAAATACCTCAGTTTCTCAGGACAGATCATCATCACACTGCAGCTAAGGCTCTTCAAGGATGGATCACAGTCTAAAACCGTATGACATATAAGCCTATGACCTAAGAAATGAACAGACAGGAGGTGACTGCAGACACTTGCTAGCGTGCTCTACTGAAGACGGACATCTGTTGAAATGGTGAAGTGGTTGCACGAATTGTGAGCTCAGAGCAAGCATTGTATTTTGGCTGTTTAATTCTTCAGGACAGCTCAGAAAGAGAGTTGTCATTTTTATATTTTGATTTATATCATCAAAAAGTCTCTAGCTTTTTTTTTTTTCAAACTGAATTATTACAGTGAAAGTAAGCAACATCTGCAAAGTTTTGATAAATTTAGTCAACCTTTTTTTTTAACCCTACCACAGCGGAATGAATTAGGGGCTATCTCTTAAAATAAGTGATAGA
The DNA here is from genome assembly GCF_963264785.1 of Psittacula echo. Taxonomy (NCBI): domain Eukaryota; kingdom Metazoa; phylum Chordata; class Aves; order Psittaciformes; family Psittacidae; genus Psittacula; species Psittacula echo. Next base: position 18,987,839 of record NC_137735.1, on the reverse strand, counting down.
TAATAACCAGGGGCATCAATTACAGTGGTGAGGCATGCCTGCTTAAGGTAAGAAATGGAAGATAACCCTTATTACTCCTGTTCGTCAACTAGAAGTAATGAGACTTTATGCTTGTCATTCACCTAAGATTGATATAATGAGCCTTGAAAGCCTGACCACTTGCTGAATGCTTGCTTTCACACTTCTGGGTCACTTATGAACAAAAAGAGACAACTGTATTGAGAGTTCTGGTCATTGCTTTTGGTCCCTTTCAATTTCTATCTAACACCAGAAAAGAAGTAATATCATAATTTTATGCATGTGCCATTAATGTGTGAATTGGTATAGTATTTACCCAGTGAATATATGAGGTATCTATGCAGTTGAGCCTTTACAGATTAAGGTTCTGATCTAAACTATATTTTTGCATCATGAATCTGCTTATGTCCTGTTGAAGTCAGTGTTTTACAAACACTTTCTGAAGCCTAAGCGTGTGTCTGCCTGATTCTGTTCTTGAGACATCTGTTATTTTTAAACTATTGAACTATTTTTAAAGCGATTTCTAAAGGATTTTTTAGAAGTATTTATAAAGGATAGGAAAAAAAAGTGTTTAGCAAAATGCAGGAAGATACAACAAAGTGTAACAGAGTGAAGCTGTGCAGAGAAAAAGGTAACCTAGACAAGCAGAACAAGTATTTACTAAATTATTAGAAGGTTTCCCAAGGAACATAGAAAAAGTCCCATGACTGACTGTGCAGAAGAATCATCTGTAAGTAACATGTCCCTGGAAAATGCTGATTTATCTACTATAATGTTTTTTGGATACTATTTTAAAAGTTTTTGAGTGGAGAAAATATTAATGAAAACCTCTAACTTGTTTGAATTGTCTCTGCTCAAAAATGAAGGTGATGTTAAGAACTGAACAAAATAAGAACTGTATGTATTTTTTTGAAACTAATCTCTAGTTCTCATTTTGAGGCACTCTGTCTGGGTAATCCAAATCTTCCAGTGAATTGCTCCAGCAAACTGATGGAGATGACTGGGCTTCTAACAAGTCAAAGCCACTGGATGACAGTGGAGGATTAGAGCTAACATTGAAAACATTGGTCCTAAAATATTGGCATTCATTAGGAATTTATGAGTTATTTCATCCCTAAATAACTTGAGTATCTAAAGGACAGTTAGCCTCATATGTGGGCAATCTCCTGTTTTTCTTGGAATCGGACAGCTTTGGGAATTTAAGATCAGGACTAAAGTAGGACATATTCAGTTTCTATACAATGGACTGAATATACTTCAAACCATACTTATTTTGTTTTATGTGTTTGCTTTGCTGGGGCATGTATTACTAGCCAAGGCCTTCAAAGTCTTTGGCACAAATTGTAAGTTTTAAATAAATAATTGGCAACTAACTCTACACATAACAAACAAAATTTCTACCTCTGCCTCAAACAGGACAATGAACATTGCTGCAATGTAATTCCCAGTACATGCAGCTTTGCATGGACTGTTTTAACTCTTCTGATTTCGAAAAGAGTGGAGAGCACAGAGGCAGTGCATAATCAGAAAACACTGGTGCTAAAAGTCTTCACAGGTCCCCAAAGGACCTGGTAAAGTACTTTAGAGCATCAATTGAATTATGTATCATAATATGAAACACTTAACTAATCTTGGGAAGTGTATTTTAAAAAGCCACAAGGTCCTAAGTACATGTACTTTTCAAATATAGCAATATCAAAGTGTATCAATATTATTCTGGTGACAGCATCAAATCTACTGACAGCTAAATGGACCCAAACCAGTTTCTTTTTCACTAGTTGAGGAAATGCTTAGCAACTGTAAATAAATTTTGTGGCCAGAACCCAATTCATCTTCTAAAGTGAATTAGGAAAAAAACCCCAAAAAACACTTAAAAGATAAAAATATAATGTAAGGTAAAACTTGTTCTCAAACGCTCAAAGAAAACCCTTATTTTAATAATTACTCAAGCTCTAACAAGGTCTAACCAAACTCTTGGGACAGAAGCAAGAAAGTAAATGGGTTATTTTACCAATAGGAATAAAGTGCTAAAATACAGAGTTCATCAGGAATATGATGATTATGTGTGCAGTTACATACAGTGTAAAACTAAAAAATTATTAATAATAAATTTTATTTAGAATCTTCTCCAAAAATTTATCCTATGTGCAGCTGTAGTAATTCTATTAATACAAAAGTATTTCTGCAGCAAGGGTTACATCATTAATTAACGTATGAGCTTCCACCTTAAGTTAGCAGCAGAAATGCCAGCCGGTAAGTAGCAGGTGCCTGTATGTGATATATGTGATATCATCATAGGGTTTGGCAAGCAATACTTAGGAAACCACAAAATGGATTAATATACCTTAGTCCAGGTCTTCAGAAACTATAAACTGACCTTCCCTGCCCAGAGCATGGAGGGTGAGACCCAGCAGGGATTGACACTGCCAGCGCTGTCAGGAGGGAGATGCCTCGAGTTTGCACTTCTGTCACAGAGCTGACCAGAGCACACGCATGGGAGATCCTGAGTCACTGTGGTCCTGAGGAGAGCAGAGAGGTGCCCTGACGCCCCCTCAATGGATTTATAATTCCAGTTGCTCTGGGTTAGGGAGGGTCCCCTACCCCTCCTCTTTAGCCTTTAAAGACAACTTGTTCCTTGTCTACATGGCCATGTGGGCTCCCTTGGTAGTCACTGAAGAAAGGCTAGTGTGTCTGAGGTGGAGTCTGCCCAAGTCCATTTTACTCTGTAGTCCCAGGATTATTACATAAAAAGGTGCCTACTTTTTGGACACCAGAGGTGGACATAAAACACGTATCTTTTTATTCAGAGTAACAGCTAGTATGACCTGGACATCTTTCACTGTCTGCAAAATGAACCTTGCAGCCCACTTATTAACAGTACAATCTCAGTGAAAATCTCTAATTACGATGTGTTAATTTACTGGAATTAAGTTTTGTGGACATTTAAACAAATGTTTTTGCATTTTGTTGCAGCATCTGGACGTTTATATTTAGAGGGCTCAGATGGTATTTTCGTTGTTTGTTATTTAATGCCAAGCCTAATGGAAGTATCCCATTTTTGCACTCATACGCACTTACAAGCTTTTCTCTACTAGTCTGTGAGGTCCAAAGAAAGCAAGCTTGGATCTTTGCAAACAAGAGTGCCATTTTCTAATGCAAAGTGTAAGATCTGATGCTACTTCCTCATCTTTCTTTTCCCATTATCTCTGTCCCTGTGCACAATGAAGATGATAACTCACAGCAGTATATAAAAACTGAAGTAATGTAAGAAGCAGAAGTTTCTTTCTCTCACACATCATGTACATTCTAGCACAGAAAGTTCAGGATGGCCAACCCAAACTATTCAAAAAAATGTAAGCCAACTTCCAAGCATTATGAAATAGATGAAAAAGAAGGTGTGTGGAATGTGTGTAATCAGAAATACAAATACCTGCACTTCAAATTATATAAAAATATTTACATATTTAGATTTTAATAAACATTTTATTATTGTTCATAATTTTTTTTATACTCACAAATATCTATGTGTATATACATACATGTATGTATATGTGTATCTAAGATCCTGATATCTGGGATAAAAAAACCTTCAGTTTTCAAATCTTTAGGTCACAGTTACTACCACTACACTATCTAAGACTTGTAGACCTAAAAAATATACTGAAGCAAATGATCAATAAATATTTCACAATTTGCCAATATTTTATTGTTCTATAGCTATAGAAGTATGGAGGAAAGAGTCTTCTATGTGGAAGCAATTAGATGTCTATAAATTTTCAAGCTGCAGAGAGTTTAAGGTATTTTTCCCCTATGTACAAAAAATCAGACTGAAAAAATCAGAAACAAAAATGCAAAACTAAAAAAAATACCTCCTTTGTTACTCTTATTTATCCAGTTCTGTCTTATAGAATCATAGAATCATAGAATAGTTAGGGTTGGAAAGGACCTTGAGATCATCTAGTTCCAACCCCCCTGCGACACCCCACACTAAACCATGTCACCCAAGGCCTCATCCAACCTGGCCTTGAACACCGCCAAGGATGGAGCATTCACAACCTCCCTGGGCAACCCATTCCAGTGCCTCACCACCCTCTCAGTGAAGAATTTCTTCCTTAGATCCAATCTAAACTTACCCTGTTTAAGTTTGAACCCATTACCCCTTGTCCTGTCACTACAGTCCCTGATGAAGAGTCCCTCCTCAGCATCCTTGTAGGCCCCCTTCAGATACTGGAAGGCTGCTATGAGGTCTCCATGCAGCCTTCTCTTCTCCAGGCTGAACAGCCCCAACTTTCTCAGCCTGTCTCCATACGGGAGGTGCTCCAGTCCCCTGATCATCCTCGTGACCCTCCTCTGGACTTGTTCCAACAGTTCCTTGTCCTTTTTATGTTGAGGACACCAGAACTGCACACAATACTCCAAGCGAGGTCTCACAAGAGCAGAGTAGAGGGGCAGGATCACCTCCTTTGACCTGCTGGTCACGCTCCTTTTGATGCAGCCCAGGATACAGTTGGCTTTCTGGGCTGCGAGTGCGCACTGAAGCCGCCTCATATTCATTTTCTCATCGACCAACACCCCCAAGTCCTTCTCTGCAGGCCTGCTCTGAATCTCTTCTCTGCCCAACCTGTAGCTGTGCCTGGGATTGCTCTGACCCAGGTGTAGAACCTTGCACTTGGCATGGTTAAACTTCATCAGGTTGGCATCAGCCCACCTCACAAGCGTGTCAAGGTCCCTCTGGATGGCATCCCTTCCCTCCAGCGTATCAACCGAACCACACAGCTTGGTGTCATCGGTAAACTTGCTGAGGGCGCACTCAATCCCACTGTCCATGTCACCAACAAAGATGTTGAACAAGACCGGTCCCAACACCGATCCCTGAGGGACACCACTCGTTACTGGCCTCCAGCCGGACATTGAGCCATTGACCACAACTCTTTGCGTGCGGCCATCCAGCCAGTTCTTTATCCACCGAGTGGTCCACCCATCAAATTGATATCTCTCCAATTTAGAGACAAGGATGTCGTGTGGGACAGTGTCGAACGCTTTGCACAAGTCCAGGTAGATGACGTCAACAATGTATTATACTGTATTAGTATGAAAAAATATTCCTTTCCCAGAGAGAAAACCCATTAATATTTGTAAAATGCTTAGATATTGTGATGAGAAGTATCCTGTTAGTGCTTAGACAGATGTATCTGCAACATCTGGCAGTAGAATTCACAGCCCAGTCAGAGGTCTGGCCTTGATTACTCTGTTTAATTATCTCTAGGCTAACGAATATATGTCTTCCCAATTATCTCTCATAATCCCACCGAGATCACATCTGGGAAAAATATTGGGTAAGTGAAAACTTAGCCCAGGGAATTGATGATATAAGGTAGATCTCAAGCTGCCATATAAACGAATACTCAAAGTTTTAGTACATTTTTACAAGCTTTGTCAGAAGGACATCATTAACGTTTCAGAAGTTCTCCTGATTTCTCTTTATTGCTCTTTGGTCAGTGTCCCTGTAGTTTTCCAGTGTAGCATTTTTTTATTACTGGAAGGAAGATAATATGTCTTGCTGCTAGGACACTCTTTTTCTTCTTTAATGAGTTGCAAAATAAAGTGGAATATAACTGTGTAGGTATCCTTAAACTTAAGTATCGAAGTAGTGCAACAATCAATCCTAGCAGTCTTTTGGCTTTCTTGAGCATTACCTTGATCATATTTCTAAATGTTCTGCTTTACTAATAGAGCATTTGTTACTATTAACTGTAGGTAGAATATTCTACCTTAGTTAAATCTATCAAGGGGTAACATTTAGGTTCTGATACATGAGAGTCCTGAAGAAAGTTAATGACCATGACTCATTCCTTCCTGATTTCTACAGGTTTGGTAATTCTGTCTAAAATGTTATTTTTCACAATCAAGCAAATATCTCTCAAGAAAATCTCACCTAATCTAACTAATGCATTTGATTCCACTGAGAAGCGTCCAAACTATAGAAAGATATTCCACAAAATACCATTGTATTAGATAGAACATATTTTTAAACCAAGAGGGAAGTAAATTTTGCACTTAAGGCACATACTTGCTTTAAGCAATGTTTTAGATAGAGTTTTATATTAAAAGCATATAAAATATGCATGGCATGTTTTTCCTCAGTTATCCTCATGTGGTTTTTTTGCAATTTCCTTTGAGCACCTGCTATTTATTTCTAGCCCTGCAAAATTTTGAAAGTAAAATGTTTTGCTGAATTTTTGTTAAAAAATGTGAACACTAAAATTGACCATTACTTTTGGCAAATGGCACCTTGCATTTTCATGGCAAATGGTCTGATCCAATGTGACTGGCTTGACCTTTGTTCCAAGGATACTGGCTTGATGAATTTTTTTTGCAATACAATGTTGATAGTGCAAAGATAATAATCTTCACTTAAATGTATTGTTTCCGTTTAGCATTTAAGCACAGAAATTTGAAAAGTTAGCAGAAGTCCTATTGGAAAACATGTCTTTTAAAGAAGTAGCTTAAAATTGCATAGGTGGAGAAAGAACAATATGCCTTTGGCTACATGAAACAAGATTGAATCATTGCCGATCAAAGCACCAGGTGAAGGCTTGACCATTCCTTTGCTATTGAGGACTAAAAGTCTTTCTTAAACATCAGGTGGCAAAAGTTTAATCTTACAGGTACTGAGATCTTGATTTGACTGAAACTGAATTCTGTAGATGTTTGAAACCAGTCACACTACCCTTGCCATTTAGAATCCTTGTTTTCCATGGGTCATTAGAAGAAGATTTACCCACAAGTGAACCTTAGTCAGACTTCAATAAGCAGTGGAGGGCTACATTTTTTCAGCGATGACTCAAAAACTAGACATTTTACATCCTTTAACACCTGCCAGCACTTTTAAAATGTGCATTGTCATCAGAAGCTGATGAATGTATAATTCAGGAGATAAAACTAGGATTTTATTTAGACATATAGATTCTATTTAGACAGAAAAAAACTAATTTTAATTTGATATGGGCTGCCACTTATGGCTTCATACTGTAATATTGTGCTTGAAGAGCTGGCCATGTCATCAAAGGGCTTCCCCTCGTGCACAGCACCAGCAGTCAAAAATCAAGCACTTAAAGCCTAATGCCTACAGAATGAAAAACTTCTTAATGATCTGCTAGATCAGTGACTAAAGAAATGACATAATGGCTCTTTTACTATATGGATTCAGTGAAGGCACAGAAGATCATATACCATAGTAAATCAAATCAAGAAATATTTAAATACTGTTTGGTTCATAGATCAGTCATCTGGTAAACTGTAATGGAGCTTTCTGAGTATTATGATCTGATGGAAATAATGCAAGTTAAGTTCTGTTCATCTATTAGAAAGCAAGAACCAGAGTGACGCTCTAATGGCCTACTGTATCAAAGCCTTTGTGGAGCATTTTTAATTAACTATTCATCTGCTCATTAGTTGGGATTAATGCAGAAGGATCTATTAAGATCTACGGTCTCAAAGAGTGAGTCATGCCTGGAGACTGTAAAACCTGAAGATATATTACCCAGTCACAGTACCACATTATAGACTGACAGAAAAATGGCATCCTTAAAAAATAAAGCTGGCTCTGAGTAATGCTTATGCAAGCAACTATCTTACATCTTTTTTTAAACTGCTATTTTTTCCCAGTTCAGTAATTAATCAGAAGAGCATAATCTAAGATTTTCTTCCCAAGTCTCCTAATACAATCATGTTATCAGTTTCTGTAACATGATTTAAGAAATCCCAGTTATGTCATCCTGAAATAATACTTCATCACATTTTGTCCTCATAACCCTGAAAAGCTCTAAAGTCAAATTACTCAGGGAGATGAGGTTTTTGATACAATCACTGGGAACCTGGTCTTTTCAGCCTTAAGAAGAGAAGGTGAAGGAGAAACCTTATTGCTGTCTTCAGCCATCTGTATGGGAGATGTAAAGAAGATGGAGCCAAACTCTTCTTGTAGGTGTGCAATGGCAGAAGAGGCAAAAGACAAAAGCATCAACAAGGTAAACTGCAATTAAATATAATGATTTCTTTTTTTTTTTTTTTTTTTTTTAATGATAGTCATTCAACTACTGGATCAATGTGCTTGGAGAGGCTGAAGACTCTCCATCCTTGATGGCAGACATGGGCATGAAAAACTACATATAGCTGGACCTGCTATGAGCAAGTGTTGGTGCTATATGGCCTCCTGAGGCCTTTTCCAATCTCAATTCTTCTTTGATGCCATGATTCCATAATTGGAAATCAGACAATCTCTGCCATGAAGTTCTCAAATTTAAATTAATATAAAAAAATCCTAAAATCTTAAGCAAAGTATAAATATTTGGAAGTATTTGCAAGAGGACATTTCTCTTCTAACAACCTAAAGAAAAAAACAAAAAAAATTAGAAAGAGTACATGTTATTTATGCACACTTTTTGAAGAAAGAATAAGAAATTAGAAAGAGAAAATGAAGGTAGTTAAGAGAAAAAGTTATCTCAGTATTTCACCTGTCTGGATTTATCAACCATTACCAATATAGCTGCAAACTTTGAATACACTACTCAATATTCTGCTGAATCATGCAGAAGAATACCTATTGCAATAAAGATATGTCATTACATATTTACCAATGTTCTGGCTATATTTGGAAGTGATAGGTAAATAGCCCTGTAAAGCACATAATGAATTAAAGACTGATAAGTTATCTCAAACCTCTGAACATAATAAAACCTGTTCTACTTTTCTCACACTGTTGAATGGCCTTATTTGCCATATTAGGAAGTAGAAAGTGCTTCTGTTTTCCTTTTTTCCCAGAAGGACACATATCAGCTTTCTCTTTCAGATCTGCCTTCATAATCCTTCTTAAATTGAATATTTTCTCACATTTAAATAAACCCCCTAAATCTGATATCTGATACTAGTTCAAAGTGAGGCAATCAGCTAAGAATAACTAAAATAATTACTCAGAGAATAAAAAATAAAAACGTGACAAATCAAACTGAAATTTCTTCTGAAGAAAGCAACTGATCAAACCTTGCAAGCAATATTTTGATTTTTCTTCTTCACGCTGGAGATTTTTATAAAGCTCATACCATGGTTATGATTTACCTGCGATGTCACCTCATCTGTAGACCTCTGAGTACACATTCCTTCACGTTTCTACAGACCCAATGAAATAAAACGGTTTTCTAGGAGGACAGCTATTGAGTCCAGGTGCAAGAATTGTGCCTAAAGCTTTCTATTTATGTTGTCCGATGGGGTGTTTGACAAAAAGGTGGTCTTTGCACTTCTGCACTGTCTAGATAGTGCAAATGCAAATCTGCCAACGTGTTCCCACTGAAAGCAGCCATGTTTTATTTCTACTGAAATCAGTAACTACTGAGGTGGGTAGCCCATAGCTGTACTCAGCGTTTCGGAGGATGCTCATATGCATTCTCAAAGTGATTAAGCACAGTGGTCAAGATTTCACAGGTTGAAGATCTTTTTGTTAGCTAAACCACTAGTGTTCAGTAATTCATGTTAACTATAGTATAATTCTTCTACACATCAGGTGAACTCTGCTTTTAGCAAATTTTGGATAAATATGACAAGTTCTAGCAATTGTAACATGGAAAGATGGTTGTGACCATATTGCTGAGCCTTATCACTTGTTTTCTCAGACATGTTGTCCAACCTTTGGTAAGTTTGCTTATTGCACAGAGCCCCCCTTCTCCATCTTTAAGCATTTCTCCCTTTTGGTATCCACTCTGTTTTGTTTTAAATCATACTCAGGTAGACAGGAGCTGTCTTGACAAGTGTGATGGTGTAGCTGGGATTGTCTGAAATGCTAAGATACAACTTCAGGAGCCTGAATCACAGTTTAAGACTAAATGACAGCGTGGAAATTACAGAGACATCAAAACTCTTCAAAGACAGATACAGGCAATCAATAACTTAGGTAACCTTTCTGCTTCCTGTGAGAACCATAGAATAGCCCAAGTTGGAATGGACCTTGTAAGATTATCTGGTTCGCCGTTTTGTGGGAAAGGAAGCCTAGATGATCTTATCTAGCACCCTGTCCAATTGCATCTTGAAACTTCCAGGAACTCTGGGGAGGTTGTTCCAGTGAATGATTGTTCTTATGGTAAAAAAAACTTATTTCTTATGTCAAGATGTAACCTCTCCTAGCACAATTTGTACCCATTGCCCCTTGTTGCTCCACGTTGCTCCACGTTGCTCCATGTAAAAAGGGAGCCTCTGTTATCTGTTTTAACTGGCCTTGAAGTGCTTGAATACTGTGATAAGCCTTCTCTTCAACAGAGAGAAAGGACCTAACTCCTTCATTCTTTCCTCACAGGGCAGGTTCTTTAGCCCTATGATCATCTTCATGGCTCTGATGTGGTCTGGTAGGAAAGCCTGGGGGCAGTGTTATAGCTGGGGCCCCATGAAGTGTGCTCCGAAAGCCGGGCCAGAGCACCCCCAGGCACTCTGCCTGATGACAGTCATTGGATCAGGTAGAAACCACTCTGTTCTTGGTCAGCTTTGTTCAAAGTGCTGCCACCCCTGATAGCTGACTGCTGCTGTTGCCTTTGCTCACCACTTACTCTTCTCAAGGGTACTGTCACTGCTTTCACAGTGTTGAATGGATTGTTTACACTTAAAGTACTTCTCTGTACTTGTAACTAAGCTGTGGCCTTATCCTGTAGGGCTAGATGAAGCTTATAGGCAAACAACATGGTCAACTGGGCCTAAGTTATGGTAACTACTAGACCCCGCTCTAAGGCTACCTCTATAATCTTACAGCACTCTTCATGTACCAACAGAAACAGAATTTGACCTTCTTACCCATTGCCTACCAGAACAGGGGCAGATTTGGCCACCATAGAGAGCATTTCCAACACAAAGGCCCAAGGAAACAGCCAAAGGGAAGTGAGGGAGCAATGTGATCAGAAGCAAAGCTGACACCCTAACATCAGAGCCAACAATAGAAGGAGGCAAAAATTTGTTTTCTCTAATGCAAGACCGTAAAGTACTTATCCAGCTCTGAGCTCAGTGAAGAGTAAGAGATAGCCAAAAAAACAGACAGAATGTTTCACATAAAACGGTCTCACTACTAAGGAAGTGAGAAGCGAGAGAAATCTTTCTGAAAGGAGAGGAAAAAGCTAGACGTTTATTCTATTCATCAAAGGGAAGGAAGAAGCAAATGAATCAGAAATCAAAGATTGAATATCATTGGTTTTGCTGACAAAGCAATCAGCAATCCCCTCACAGCGAGTAGAGGGGTTTGTTGAACAAAACAAAGGAATTTAAAAGTCTTGAACAAAATAGGGTTTTTCCATTTATAAAATTAGACATAATTATAGAACACTGTTTGATTTAGGAGCTGTAAAGAATTTATGCATTAAAAATATATAAATCCCAATTTTGTGATGTACAATTAATAATGACTTTGTCCAAACCCTCTCCAGCCTCCTTTGTAATTCTCTTAAGGAAGCATTAAATGAGGGCATTTTCACTTTAGTTGAAAATCAATGACACTCCAACGAAGCATGCATTTCCAAAACATTATGCAACTGAGAGGCAGTTTTGCAGCTAAGTCAAGAGGCCAGGACTTCCTAAGTAATAATACTGGTTTAGTAGCAGAAATCTTGGAAAAAAAAAGAAATCACAATCAACGGCTTCAAAATTTATAAGTGTCATTGTTAGGTCCCTGTGTGTCTCAGGGTAAACCCCTGGGGTTCTTCACTTTTAACTGAAAAATGCAATGCTCAATCAATACAAAGCAAAGCAGAATGACATTTAAGGTTCCTTTTTTGGGGATATTTTGTGAAAACACGAGGGGTTTTTACTTCAGCTTTTTTGTATGAATGGGAGGAAAGAGAACAAGAGGGAAATGCAGGGAAGAAGCAAGAATCCAGAGTTTTATATCTGACTATGCCTCTGGGTGGCCATAGAATGAGAGCCTAGTGCTTCCATCTAGTGCAAACATCCTGCTCCTTTTAGTCTGCACAGATCATAATCTCTCTGTATCTTCAGCGTCTATTTGTACCACACCCTTAGGTGGTTTGCACCATCCTTAGGGATGGCTGAAATTGCTTTCAGCTAGGGCAGTAGAAATCATGAGTAGGTGTGTACCTCTACTGAACTTAAAAAAAAAAAAGATCCAAAAGGAGAAGAAGAGGTAATACAAATATCAGTTAGGAACTGCTGAATACCTCACTTCCACTGTAGTCAGGAAAGACAACAGAAACTCTGAAAATAGAAAACAGAAATTGGTGTTCCATGATGCCAAAACGTGGATATTCAAATCAGTTGCCACCAGTTCTTTCCTCTTCCATTTCTTCCTTGCTGCCCACCAGCTCTGTCCTATGGAGATGTACGGACTAATGTAGTTCTTCTTTTCCTACTCTTCAAATTTTAGCTGTAGTTCTGAAAAAATAAACAGAAGTCAGCTGAGACTGCTTGCATGAAGTGGCAAATTATCTAGTGGCTAAAGCTAAGTTGCTGTTAAACATCTCATGTTATCTCAGTGTCCTGGGTTCAGCAGTAGCAGTCATTTTTTCTACTGGTGCAGTGCTGTGTTTTGACTTTCAACCTGGGAATAATACTGATAAAGCCGATGTTTTCAGTTGTGGGTCAGAATGTTTACCCTGACCAAGGACTTTGTGAGTCTCATGCTCTGCCAGGGAGGAGGAGAAGCTGGGAGGAAGCAGGGACAGGACACCTGACCCAAACTAGCCAAAGAAGTATTCCATACCACAGCACGTCATGCCCAGGAGGTAGAACGGAGAGTTCCCGGAAGCGCTGGATCATGGCAGGGTGGGGGTGAGGTACCGGTTGGTGAGCGGTTGTATTCTCTTCCTTGTTATTTCCTTTATCATTATTACTATTGGTGGTAGCAGTAGTGATTTGTGTTATACCTTAGTTATTAAACTGTTCTTATCTCAACCCGTGGGAGTTGCATTCTTTTGATTCTCCTCCCCGTCCCTCCAGGAGCGGAGGGAAGAAAGGTGGGGGGGGGGGAAGTGGACTGCGTGGTTCTGATTTACGGCCTGGGCTTAAACCACGACAGTTCTTTTTGGCGCCCAACGTGGGGCTTGAAGGGTTGAGATAACAACAGATCTGACTGAGGCACAATGCTGATTTATGGGCTCTCAAAGTTGTTTCTCTTGATGCCACAGTTTCAGTATGCTGTAGCTTACTTAGAGCCGGTATTTGCTGTGTTAGTGTTTATCAAGTGTGGGCCTTGGGCTAAGGTTCTTGTTTCATTGTACTTTATGGTAATGGCTTGCGATAGGGGGGGGCTCCAGCAGCAGGGCGGGATGGACGTGGCCGTGGACTTGTACCTGGCCGTCCCGCTGCTCTTCACTGTCCTGGCCCTCGTCCTCGCTGCCGTCTTCGTGAGGCTGCGGGGAGCTGAGGGGGAGCGGCCCCGGGAGCCGGCGGCGGCCGAAGTGGCCCGGGAGAGCGGCCCCGGGGACCAAGCAGCGGCGGGAGCGGGGCCGGAGGCCAGGAAGGAGGCGGCTGCCGAGGAAGGGAAGGAGGCGGCTGCCGAGCAGCGGGAGGAGGCGGCGGAGGAGCCGAGCCCCACAGCCGAGCCCAGCCCCGCAGCTGCCGAGAGCATCCCCCAGCAGCCGTCTGCCGAGCCCCGTGAGCCTGAGCCCCAGGAGGATGCAGGAGACCACGCAGCATTTCCCAGCAAGGCAGAGGAGGAAGATCTGGACTCGGAAAAAGAGAAACTGGTGGTGAGAAAGCCTTCAAGCACAACAGCTACACCAGCCCCAGTGACAAGTACAGCAGCAGCATTTGAGAGTTTTGAAGGTTTTGAATGGCCTTTGGGTACCCTTGGGACCTGCCTGCTGATTGTGATGGGGATCACCATGTTGGCACACACACAGAGTGTGTTTTACCCACGACCATTTTGTCTGATCCCGAGAGTTAAGCAGAGTCAGGTTTGGGTCTTGTCTGGGTTTAGACAATACAGGGGGACCGAGAGGTTTTCCCCAAGGCTGGACAGTCGTGAATGTCACGGTGTGTGGGACAGTATGGGCGAGTATCTAATCCACTGGGCCCCTCCAGTGCTTTGGAAGCGTCGGAGATGGAAGGCAGCTGTGTGGAGTCCCCGACGACAAGTTGCAGAGACTGCTGCAGGGGAGGGTGAATTATTTTGAGCCTGATGGGCCCATGACACTTCAGGCCATCAAGGCAGAGATGCAACATAGAGATGGACTCATGATCGAGGGGTGGACTTTGCAATGGGCCTCTCCTGCTCTGAAAGACTGTTACAAGAGATGGAGCCCAACATCATGGACTGAATGGACTCAGCAGCTTTATAGGGATTGGTCCGTGCACTAAGATAACAGTGCACTGAGATGAGAGTGAGGGTATATTGAAAATGTGGGATCTGAGCATGACGTGAATGGTATGGAATAAGGGATGGATACTGTCCTGGGTTCAGCAGTAGCAGTCATTTTTTCTACTGGTGCAGTGCTTTGTTTTGACTTTCAACCTGGGAATAATACTGATAAAGCCGATGTTTTCAGTTGTGGGTCAGAATGTTTACCCTGACCAAGGACTTTGTGAGTCTCATGCTCTGCCAGGGAGGAGGAGAAGCTGGGAGGAAGCAGGGACAGGACACCTGACCCAAACTAGCCAAAGAGGTATTCCATACCACATCACGTCATGCCCAGGAGGTAGAACGGAGAGTTCCCGGAAGGGCTGGATCATGGCAGGGTGGGGGTGAGGTACCGGTTGGTGAGCGGTTGTATTCTCTTCCTTGTTATTTCCTTTATCATTATTACTATTGGTGGTAGCAGTAGTGATTTGTGTTATACCTTAGTTATTAAACTGTTCTTATCTCAACCCGTGGGAGTTGCATTCTTTTGATTCTCCTCCCCGTCCCTCCAGGAGCGGAGGGAAGAAAGGTGGGGGGGGGGGAAGTGGACTGCGTGGTTCTGATTTACGGCCTGGGCTTAAACCACGACACTCAGGTACCAGTTATATAATCCCTTATCAGCAAAACTTTCTGTAGGTAAGTGAGTGTGTGTGTGCATGTTCGTGTGTTTAATAATAAGAAGCTCACATTAAAAAGGCCAAAAAGGAATTTCTAATGAGAAAAGCCATGCCTGCTTTTGGAGGAATTAACTGTTCCAGTGAATTACGAAGATAAAGCAGAAGAAATTATCCAATAATTTGTCTGTTGCAATTAGAGATGGGCCTGAGCTGCTAAATTCTTAGCCAGATCCAAATTATGGGGGCATCTGGAGCTGGGGTTATAGTTTTGGCTCATAGACTTTGAATCAGTCTAATGTGAGGACCAGATAAAATCTAAGGGACTTGGTCCCCTGCCACAGCATACAAACAACTGCTATGGACTTTAAAGGCAGCTACTCAAATCCTATGGCAGAAGATTAGGAGTCAATTGTTATTAGTTACTGCAATGTATTCAAGATATTTTCCTTTCAGTCATAACACTGAAAACTATCCTGTGTCACTGAGACAATAGTAATTAATGACTTGCCTTCTGTGGTGACAGAGCTGAAACACACAGGTTTTTAACACTAAATTTTAACACAGACTTCTGAAGAGCTCTGATTTTTCAGTAAAATGAAGCTTTCATTCACAAAATTTATATTTTAAAACTTTACTTATCAATCACAAATGGGTGGTCATGTCCAGAGGAAGGGAGAAAAGAGGTAGTGCAACCATAGGCAGTACTCAAAGCTTTTTATGAAGCCTCCTAACCAGTTGGTTACACATTTAGAAGTCAAGGAATAGGACTATGGGAAATTCTTGAAGACCAAAGTATGGCATGAAAGTGTCTGGACGCCTTGCATGATGGAGACTGAACAATGTATTTCAGGTCTAGAAGAAGTCAGTCTGTGTCAGACTTTGAGGGCCACATTCTGACCCTGGAGACCAAGAGGCTTATAGGAGCATATCTCACCTCACCTCCTGGCTTATGTGCTCCATTTCAGAGGAAAGCTGAAACTTTCACCCAGAGTTTTTATCCATGTTCTGCAACGATGTAGCCAAAGCAAACTGCAGAGCAAGTGCAGCCATTTATCACTAAGCCTGAATTTCTGCTTAACAGGTCATAAAAATTTATCAGTAGGTTCTGCTCAGTCACACCTGCAACAAGAGCTGACCAGGTACAGCGGTGCAAGTAACTCTCTCCTGGCATTTGTCATCATTACTAAGGCAATAACTGGAAGGCACAAGGAAACAGAAGATACGGCATGTAGATAACCTGTTAAGCAAGCAAAACACAGCAGAAGTGGGCATGATGGCTGAGATGACCATACGTGTATCTGAAAAGGAGACAAGAAGCAGCAATCATCACCTTTTACACACACCAGTGTTTGGGCACAGATTTGATAGTCTCGGGGGGAATGGAAACATTTGTGTGAGAGATTCACCCTCATTCTAACAGCAAGCAGAAGTGATGTTAAGAAAGATGCTTTGCAAGGTGAAAAGTTACCAACAGGTGAGAAATATTGATCAAGTGGTGCCAGCAAATTGATACTGACCTTCCAGGAATGTTGCTGCTACCATCAAAGCCTCTGGCCTGAGCCAGTCACACACAAAAACCAGAAGATATAGCTGCATCGCTGCTTCTGGTTACCACAAGTTCAAAAAGAGTGAATAAAGCACACTATAAACATGAACATATTCCTGCTAATTAAGTAAAAACTAAAGCAAAATCCAAAACAATTATCAAGCAAATGAAGGTAGCTAAAATCAGCCCAAACCCTATAAAATCTGCAGAAAAAAGCAGCTAAAACCATGACTAAAGCAGACCTCAAAGCACAACAGCCATCTGTGCCAGCTAGAATCTAGTAATAATGCAACTCCTAATAGCAACATGAATAATAAAAGTAAAACTCTCATGAGTTGTTACAGTTTTTTGCAGCAACAATAATAGATTTTTCTCTGTGGTCTCTGCTCTTTATGTATGGATCATTATAATTGTGCTTAACATTCGCAAAGAGGAACCTCCTTTTAGACGTAACTTGAGGGCATATTTGCATCCAGTGGGTTAAATCCAGCTCTGGGAGCATAATGCTGTGCTCCAAGTATTTCCAGGGAGAATTCCTCTCCCACTGTTGTACTTTCCCTGTCAGGAATTCAGATCACAGCTGTTTCTACAAGGATAGTAAGTGAAGAGACAGTATGGGTGCACATGGCTTCTTTGCTCCATCAAAAGAAGAATCTCTCTCTTTCCCTTTCTTTGCATCTCTGAATGCTCCAGAGATCCTCTTGCTCTTTGGTGAACTGAAAAGTTCAAGAAACAGGCAATTGCAGTAGAAGCAGCAGGACAGCTAGTGCTTGACAGGGGAGTGTCTTCTGGCCTTACTGACAACAGCTGAAGCAAGAACAGCAAAATGGGAAGGCTGTATCAGCTGGAGTCTTCTGAGAAGTTTGGGTTTTCAGAAAAATGATAAAATTGGGTGAGGATTCAAAAGTGCTACAGAAAATGCTTCAGAATGTGAAAAAAGTACTACTCACCTAGAATTACAGTACTCATTCATCTTAGTAAAGAAGCCAAAGGACAAGTTGATTAGCGATGCCTAGGGAAGATATATGACAAAGGGACAGAAAAAACCAGTCTCAAGAGGTAGAAGCTGACAGTAGTCAAGATGTCTCTGTGTCGACTCTGTTTTATCAGCCCCATAGAAGTTTGTGAAAGTGAAAAGAGAAGATCTCATAAAAGAACTTTGATAATAGTGAAGCTGACCAAGTCCAGTGGAGCCTAAACAGCACTTTAAAATACCCCAACCATGATAATAATATGATTAGAGTTTTGTAAAACATGCATGACATTTATTCCAGGTCTTAATGAAGGAAGTGCTGCAAGAGATTGACTCCTTAATCAGAAAGGTCTTTTCTAAAGTTTTCCTTCCTATTCTGTGAAAGTGATTGGTCATAGCACTGGTTTTCTCACCTCTCTGTGAGGAGGAAGGAAGGGATGGCAGAAAATGCCTATTTGCAGGAAAGGAGAAATAGGAATATGCAGCAATGTCATATGGTGGAAGAGGGAAAAACAAAATTTATAATAAAGATCACTATTCAGGAGAAAAGGATCTGAAGGTTGGGGTTTTTGAAACAATGTCTTGTGCTCTTTTTTTTCTGCAGACAGAAATTCCTTTAAATAAATATCTCATTTTGCATCTCTAATATGTTTAAATATGTGTGTCTTTTGAGAATGATGATGTCTGGGCCCAGCTGGTGCAGAAGAAAGCTGCTCTTCTGCATACAATTTCTAGACTCTCTCTGTGGGAGAAGTACTGTTAATTGGAGGCAACAGCTTCCCAACAGAGATTGCCCAAGAATGAATTCCTTGTGCCCCCATTATGTCTGTTCCCAGCTGGAGAATCTTTCAGCAGATACACTGTGCCTTCACAATTCTCTGCTAGGTGAATTTCCTGCCACCATGTTAAGCATTGTGCAATGTCCCCTGTGTAACATTGACTGAAATGTAGAAACGATCAAGTCATCTGAAAAGATATGAGGAGGTTTTAATTTCCTGAAATAGACCTGCTGTTCAGGCAGTATTGCCTTCTCTGTAATAGCAAGTTCAGGAATATCAATTTCTAAATTTGTCTATTGAAATTAGTCCATTACCATTAATGCCAATTCCATTGAAAAACCATGAGTCAGGCGCCCCCAAAACCATGAGAATTTAATGGTGTAGAAACATTGTCCCTTTTTCTTTGCCATCTGATTTTTTAAGCCATTTGGAGACAGGTTTTCAAGTTCTCCCTCACAAAGACAAGATTAAAAATTTATTTTTTTTCCCTCTCCATGAGAAGAAATTTTTTCTTGTCATTGTATGAGTTCAGGAGCTGAGCCAATGTAAAACTGCAGGAGCTGACACCACCACCTGATGTTTTTTCCAGGTGCTTCTGTCACTGAGAGATGCTGCACACTATCATGACCAAGTTAATTGGTTAGATCTGTCCAAGTGCCTGTGCACAGATGCTTAAGTGCACAGTCATCAGCTCATATAAAAATAGAACTGGAAAGAGCTTCCTCTGGTCCACCTCTTTGGTTATGGGTGAGATCTTCTAAATCTGTGTCATTCTTGCACAGCCTGTTCTTAAAGATCCCTGACAGTGGAAGCTCAATCATCTCTTCACAGCCTTATATTTAGAAAATCATTCCTAAATTGTAACTTGAGTCTTCGGTGTTGTAATTTAAGATCATCTCTTCTTAGCCTGTGAGATATCAGGGAGAATTTATTGTTCCATTCCACTGTGCAACAGCCTTGTCAGGTCTCCTGACAGTTTTTCTTAAGTTTAATAACTCAGCCTTTCAATCTTCTCTGTTAGATTGTGTTTTCTAGGGCTCTGCTCATTCTGATTGCTCTGCTCTGGAAGTCTCTCTAGATGGTTCACTTATTGCTGAAGCACAGCATCCAAATTTGGATGTATTATTTTAAGCCTAAGACTAGGTAGGAAGGAATGACAATTCCACTTCTCTAGCTGTTAAATTTCTGTTTATGCATCCAAACATAGTATTAAACTTTTTCATATCAGCTTAGTATTGCTGCATATGTTCAGTTTGTAGCCCCCTTTGGAAAAGTTCCTGAACCAATCAGCTGCTCTGTTTCTTGGATTATGCAGCTGACCATTCCTACCTGTCATTAGTACTTCACACTTACCAAATAGCACTACATATTTTCCAGACTCTATCTTCAATTTGTGAAAACCATCTTGATTTCTAATTCTGCTCCTAAATGTGTGTGCAATTTTTCTCAGCTTTGGATTAGCTGCAAATTTAATAAGCACATTGGTTATTCCATTATCTGAATTGTTAGTTTCTAAATAAAACAAAATCCAGAGCAGACTGTTGCAGAACCTTATCTGGCAACTACTTTCTCGATAATGTTCCCTAACCCAAGCTTTCACCCATGACATCATAGTTTCATTTAGGCTACGTTTCCTTAACAAATCAACAACAAAATCCTTTCTCAATCAAAACCTGCCACTCCTATTTTTTTCCATATGCAACAGAAAAAGCACTTTTCAAGATTAATGAGCTAGTCCTGTTTTAAGAATGTAGGTCACTACCATATTCATTTTCAAAGTTTAATAAATATTTAAGGTCATCTGTAGTTACCTTCAGAAGATTCCTGTATATTTCCACAGAAAATGCCTTTGCTGCGTCCCAAATACACGTGCCTAGCTATTCCTGCTGCTGATCTCTTCTCTGGTTCCTAATTCTAAGATAATTCAAAGAAATAACATCGACTATTCTGGCTCCTACCAGGATCATTACAAGTAAGTTCATGTACATTCACTTCAACATTTCAAACCTGTTTAAAGGAGGTACACAAGTATAACCTTGCAATATAGTATTGCACAACTGATAAAAGTCATCAGTAATGATCATTCAGAACAGCAAAATAATATTTGAACATGATTCTCAAACAATACTGTTAAATAATTGAAAACAATTATATTTAAAAGGCTCTTGTCTCAGAAGAGCATACCTTTGTTAAATTATTCTTCTTAAAAGTTTTGTTGAGCTTCACTTGGACAATATTTCATAGAGAGTCTTACATTTCTTGAGGGGTTATACGTGCATAAAGCTGACCCCTGGTTTCATGTGCGGACTCTATACCCTGCAGTGGGCTTTATGCAGGAGTTGGTAATGTCATGAGGCTCCATGCAAGTTTAAAGTCCTGGCTGGCCATTTCACTATGAGTTCAGGGATTCTGTTTATAACCGCTGGAGTAATTTACTTGTGGATCTGATCTATGGAATCATCTTTAGCCCATCACTTGGGTAGCCTGTTCATTTTGTGGGAACCACATTGAAGCAGTCCCACAGAAAATTATGTTAAAGACATTCTGTAGTGAGAGCTTGTAATTTGTATACAAGTCTGGGGAAGAGCACTGAATCAAGAAAACTTAATTTTGACAGTTCTAGTATATAGTCTATTTTGGTTAACCAAAAGGAACACATACATTTTCTACATTAGAGAAATTTCCATTATTTTTCTCTCAGCCATGGAAATCAATTTTGATGTGATTACCCTCAGAGGCTGCTTGATGTGCTTCTGACAGTACAAAATGGGTAGAAATGGTGAGTGGTGTTGAATTGAGGATACTGTGGTTAGCTGAACTCTGTCACAAACTAAAAATGGTAAGACTAAAGCCCACACCATTTATGTATTGAGGAGGGGAGCCTTAGGAAAAATGGTGATTACGGTATTTTTATGTTGAAGACTGCAAAGATTAGGGGAGCTTTCGTCACCTTCTGTTTGCTGTAATCACTGACATTTGCTGGTCTGGAAGGAGGTCACCAAAACTCATCAGATGAAAGCAGCCCTTAACAGTAAGCAATAAGGCTATGCTTAAACACGGTTGGATATATGTAAAAAGAAAAGCCATGGTATTTGGAACGGTACAAAACAATGACAGTTTCATTCTGTTCACATTGATTACATTGGGCTCATGAGTGGCTTCATGGACCCTACTTCCCTTTTATAAATCAGAATTTGACCCCATATTTCCATATTTCAGACAAAGCATAATTTTTCATGAAATGTTCACTGTTGGTTACTATTTAGGAAGATCCTCTCTTGCCTTCAGAATTTCATTGCTTAAAAAAAAAAAAACCCAAATCACCTCAGACCAAATAGAAAGGAAAAAAAAAAAAAAAAAAAGGGTAGCAGGTGAATGCCATGAAGCCTGAGGATTCAAATTATGTAATCTCCCAGATGTCTGAATCCTCTTCTGAAAATGTTTACACTGGGTAAGACTGGAACTGGCTAGCTGCCTATTGAGGCACAGTGGTTGAAAGCAGTTCTGGGGGCCGTCACTATTCACTTTAGTGGATACTTTGCTTATATCCCAGCTGCATAGGAAATTTCTTTCATCAGAATGATATTTTAGCAGTTTTGATGTTATTTATTGGGAATGGAGGTTTTAGAAAAGGAGATTCAAGAAGCTTCTCTGACTTCTGCTATGTCAAAAATATCATGATGACTGTCTTCTGTTACTCTTTCTGTCCAGGGTGACAACAAGTAACTATGGGTCTATTGGTCTAACCCAAAGTCTATTAAGACTTTATCTCACATTTTACAAGAGTCAAAAATATTCTATTTTGGTGAGGATTTTGGTGTTACACTTTAAATGTAAGGATAAACTGGTTCTGAATTCATTCATTCTCAATAACATTTTAATGGAGTTAAATAAAGATGCAATCAATAGGGTTATATACATAATAAATCAGGTCCTATGGAAATGCTATAAAATATACACAATTAAATAGCAATTTATATCCATCTTAGTTACTAGCTACTTCGAAGAATTGAAAAGAGAAATATGGTCTGGATTGAGCAAAGCTCCAAGCATGTGTTAAGCTTACAGTTCCCACTGACAGTCAGATCTAACACATCAGTGAATGTTTTTCTGACTGAAGTCTTTAATCTCTCTGAACCTCAGTTTTCACCATACAAACAATAGTTCTTTATTTCAGAATAGTGCTGTTCAGGTACACCTGTTAATTTTGTGAAAACATTCAGATATAGCAGTTATGGATATATGCACATGCAAATGTTTTTCTGCCAGTAGCAATTACACTTCTTCTGTACTAAACTGTTATGTTTGTCCCTTTTTCTTTCATCTAGTTCCTGCTCCAGTTCATAGTTGGTATTTCTCAAATATTCATGAAATGTGCATTTGAAACTAGGGTCCCACTATGTGTCATTTTCACAGTCTTCAAAGGGAAATAATAAGTCCTTCTCATGGCTCAGGGTAGAGGAACCAGAACATACTTTCTGTACAGTAATAATCACATATACCTTGTCACTGTAACTGGTGAAGGTGAGTGTGCCAATATTTTCCTTTTAACAAAAACCAATGAAATTTAGTACCTAATTTTCTTTCCCAAACATGTCCCAGTCCTTGTGCTTGTGTTTTTCGAAACAATAGGAATTACATAATCTAAGCCAACTAGATCATAGAATCATAGGATCATAGAATGGTGTGGGTTGTAAAGGACGTTAAAATCATCTAGTTCCAACCCTTTTGCCATGAGCAGGAACACCTTACACTAGACTATGTTGCCCAAGGCTGTATCCAACCTGGCCTTGAACACTGCCAGGGATGGAGCATGTACGACTTCCTTGGGCAACCTGTTCCAGTGCCTCACCATCCTCACAGTAAAGAACTTCTTCCTTGTATCTAACCTGAACTTCCCTTGTTTAAGTTTAAACCCATTACCCCTTGTCTATTGCTACAGTTCCTGATGAAAAACTCCTCTCCAGCACTCTCGTAGGCCCCCTTCAGATACTTGAAGGCTGCTGTGAGGTCTCCACGCAGCCTTCTCTTCTCCAGGCTGAACAGCCCCAACTCTCTCAGCCTGTCTTCATAGGGGAGGTGCTCCAAGTGGGGTCTCACGAGAGCAGATTTAGAGGGGCAGGATCACCTCCTTCGACTGCTGGTCAGAATTGTTTAAAAGAAGTAAGGTCCCATCCAAAGGCATTCAAGGACCAAATGTATCTGCAATATTGAAATAATAGGTAGTGTGGAGATTTGGAAAATTACAGTATGAGCTGAGGATCCTTCAACTTAATTTCATCTGTGTAAAGGTTTGAGTCTGGTTGAAGCCATGCAGTTTGTCATCTGCATGACTTCAACTTTAATGGAGAGATATTAATAAACATCGTCAGAGAATGACACAATCCACCTACTCAGTCTCCATTTTTGCAAATGGATGAACTGTTCATTGAAGGTATTTATTGCTCTTCACTGACTGCAGAGGAAACCTAGACAGCTAGTTAAGTCTAGATTAAATAACAAGATTAAACTGTCTTTTGAAGAGCTAGAATGAGGAGATGAATACCACTTCTACACTCTTAAAAAACAAACCCAGCTTTGAATGCCTTGGCTGTTTCTGAAAATGGAATTTCATTACTTTTGAAATTGTGATTCTCTCTATGCTTTTACAGTGTGAATGATGGGAAAGTATTAGACAGTAGTTATATCTTAATAAAAAGTGCTTAACAAGCAAGAAGTATTTATATAGTATCCTATTAATCTAAATTAAACTCAGTGAAGTCCTTCTGGGATACTTACATGGTATATTCTATCTTTAATGTGTTCACGTTTCTCTCTTTACTGTTAGTCTGAAGTATGTGTATGTATCAAGAGAAAATTACTTCCATGGGGTTTTATTTTAAAACTGGACTTGTAAATCCTACTATTAGGTCAAATTTTCAAGTCCTTACTAAGTTTTTTTTTCGCTCATCATTCCATCAAGATTTCCACAGGCCACTTTTTACTTTTAATGGTTTTATCTGTGGTTACTGTAAGTTTCACATCTAATTTTCCTGGTATGCAAATGTATCTCTTAATATAAAGCTTTATCTGCAATGCAATTTAGATTGCTTAGGGGTATTTTATTTTTATTTTGTTTTGTTTACTCTCTGTGGTTCTGTAGTAAATGCATTGCTTTGCTGCGCAGTTTTCTCCTCTGGTTGCTTTGCAATAACTACAATCCAGTGACTTCCTTTTTTTTTTTTCCCCTGAAAACTTCCTCAATCTGTAAAAATGGGCTGAACTAATTTGTGAATTGTAGGTAATTCTTCAGCTTGGGAATTGAACAAGGAGATCTTGTATTGTAATATCTTTACATACCTTTCACTGATAGGCCCCTTGTACCTCTATCAGGTTGCACACATTGCCAGAATTAAGAAGCTGTGGATGAGTTTAATGCAGATATGGTTCTTTTCAGTGATCCCCTTCTGATTATTTTCTGTTTTAGTATGGTTCACAGTAAGAAATAAGAGAAGAAAGAATACTGTTCCCTAATTTCTTATTGCCAGCTACAGCCAACACTTCAAGGGAACTTTGCCCTGATGACTATCTTGCAAATGGAGCAGTAAGGGTTGTGGAGGTTATTATGCCCATTCTCAGAACTTTCCACTTTTTATATGTGCTCTCCGTATTTGTCTCACAGCATTGTCTTTTGCTCTTTCATATTAAGTGGAGTTGACATAGTCAATCTGTAGTTAATGTGAACCTTTCTCACTTTCCTCTACAATATCTCTAGCAACCCTAATATCTGAGAAGTAGAAAGAGGTTTTGTGTGAAATATGGCGACTTAAGCATAATCTCTGCTATGTTTACATTTCTGGCAGTATATTCAGGAAGACTTTATCACAGAGGTACTCTCTTAGATTTTTTTTCTGAAGATGCCAGACAAACCTATCCTTCCTTTCACATGCAAACCTCATGAAGTTCAACAAGGCTAAGTGCAAGATCCTGCATCTAGGTCAGGGCAATCCCAAGCACAAATACAGGCTGGGTGGAGAATGGATTCAGAGCAGCCCTGAATGGAAGGACCTGAACAGAGAGGGTGTTGGTTAATGAGAAACTGAACATGAGCAGGCTTCAGTGTATGCTCACAGCCCAGAAAGCCAACCGTATCCTGGGCTGCATCAAAAGGAGCGTGACCAGCAGGTCGAAGGAGGTGATCCTGCCCCTCTACTCTGCTCTTGTAAGACCCCACTTAGAGTACTGCTGTCAGATGGAGAGGGACTTTTTAAAACAGCAAGTAGTGACATGACAAGGGAGAATGGCTTCTGTCTGAAAGAGGATAAGGTATAGATTAGATATTAGGAAGAAACTTTACTGTGAGGGTGGTGAGACACTGGCACAGGTTGCCTGAAGAAGTTGTAGCTGCATTATCCCTGGAAGTGTTCAGGACCACATTAGACAGAGCTTTGAGCAACCTGGTCTAATGGAAGGTGTCCCTGCCCATGGCACTGGGGGTGGAACAAGATGATCTTCAATGTCCCTTCCAACCCAAGCCATTCTATGATTCTATGATTCCAAATGCTATGTTTTGTTGCATGCCATCTTACTGCTCACTGTCTATGCTCCTGTCATGACTGCAATAAAAATATATAATGAAGAAATTCAAGCTATTGAGCTGAACATGCAAAGTCCCTTACAATCTTAGCTTGTCCCACATCTCCATTTTTATTTTCCATGCATCTTCTCTTCCCTATCATTCACTTAGTATTTTCACTTTAATGCTCCCTTTTTCTCCTTTACATCTCTGATTGCTTCTGTTATGTCTTGTTCATTTGCTGTCTTGGTGTTTCTTCCAATCCTCTTTTAAAATACTTCTCTGAACAGTTCTTCCTGTCTTTTCTCACTTATGTTACTAAATTCCCATAACCGTGATCTAATATCCCTGACACAGCAGGACTTGATGTGGTGAAAAGCCAACACAGGAGCCACTAGCCTTATCCTTGCCTCAATTGGTGAGCCTGTGACATGTTCTTCAATGTCACAGCATGAGAGAGAATGACTACTACTTTTTTGATTTAGATTAGCCCATTGGCTACTCGTATTCATGCTATGGACAGACACAGGCAAGGAAAGAGTAAAGTTTACTTTAAGATTAAGAAGAGCTGGCAAGTGCTCAGCCTCCATCCAGCGTCCCTGCAGCCTCACTGGAGAACACACGTGACCCAAACAGAAACAGAATGGAGAAAACTCATGCTACAAAGTAGAAAAATGAGTCTATGTGTTAGCCACCATGGAGGAGGTACTTAGGATAAGATATGTTTTATTCAGTGTTTTAAAGCATTGCATACATTTGTAGTTCTTGCTGTGAATCCATTTTCACACTGCATTTTCATTCATTTTATTAGAACTCTTAGTTTGGGCTAAATTCCAGAGTCCTGACTTGAAGTCAATGAAAGGTTAATTCGAGTACGGATTAAATAAAAATTGAGACAGCGTTTATCTTTTGGCTCAGTCATAGTACCTTGCCTGGAATTCTGACCTTGCAATGTCTAAGATATACAGCCCTGAAATAGCAACCAAGAGGAGATTTGGTCAGGGCACAACTGAAAGCAGATGGCATATATAACATAAATCATTGAAACCTAAAAGCCCTGCTGAGAGCGATATATGACATTCGGAAGGAAATCTGCCTTTGACAGTCAGTCAGCTGATCGGAGCTAGCACAGCTAGAGCCGGAGCCGGCACGCTGCAGAGACCACGAGGGTCAGAAGAGATTAGGAAAATCAGAGGGGACAACGCAGAGACATCGAGATTCCCGACATCTCCAGATCCCCGAAGCCCCAGCAGCCCTTGCGAGAGAGCGGTGACGTGGCAGGGGGCGTTCCCGCGGTAACGGCGACCGCACCCCTGCCCCTTGCCTTGAAAGAGCCTCTGAGAGGGCAGAGACATGTCGCTGCCCAGCAGGCGCAGGGAGGAACAAGCAGGTTGTGTTGTGAACCCTGTTGCTGGTGTCCCAGACTGCTGACCAATATGGTTGCCTCCAGAAGGAGAGCTTGCAGTAAGGAGACTGTAGCAACTCAGACAGAGACCCTGCCCCAAACCGTGGCTGTTCAGGTCTCTGACTGCAGGGAGTGCCAGAGCCTGCTGCTGCCGAGGGAGGGAGGCCAGCATTCCACCTGTGTGAGGTGTGAGCAGGTAGAAGATCTGCTTAGCTTGGTGGCAGAACTTAAAGAGGAGGTCGAGATGCTGAGGACCATCAGGGAGTGTGAAAGGGAGATCGACTGGTGGAGTAACTCCCTGGCGTGCCAGCAGGAACGGTTCCAGGGAGATACCCCCCAAAAGGGGATGGACCCCCTCCCCTCTCAGACAGAGGGGGATGACCCGAGACAGGCCCTGCCCTGTAGCTGTCGCGCAGAGGTAAGGGACCAAAAAGACGATGAGGGCTGGAAGCGAGTTCCAGTTCGGAGTCGTGGGCAACCCTCCTCCCTTCCTGCCCTGCTTCCCCAGGTGCCCCTCCGTAATAGGTTTGAGGCCCTGGATCTTGATGGAGAGGTAGGTGAGGATGTGGTGCAAGGCCAGACTACAAGGTCACATAGGAAAAGGCGGTCGACTTCACACCTCAAGACTGCCTCTGATAAGAAAGAAAGAAAGGTCATTGTTGTAGGCGATTCCCTTCTGAGAGGAACAGAGGGCCCGATATGCAGAGTTGACCCTCATCATAGGGAAGTGTGTAGTCTGCCTGGAGCCCGGATCAGGGATATCACCAGGGCGCTCCCCAGCCTGGTGCACCCGACAGACTACTACCCGCTGCTGGTCTTCCAGACAGGTGGGGGTGGAAGCTGCTTCCCGCAGTCTGAGGGGGATGAAGAAAGACTACAGGGCCTTGGGGCGGATGGTGAAAGAGTCTGGGGCTCAAGTGATCTTCTCCTCGCTTCTTCCATCTTCCGGTGATGATGTGGGACTGAATGGGAAAATTCAGTCTGTAAACGATTGGCTACGAGACTGGTGCTTTAGGCAGGGCTTTGGGTTCTTTGATAATAGCTGGTTTTATAAGTCTCCAGTCCGGATGATGGCACGTGGGAAAGGTTTATCTCACAGAGGCAAAAGGATGCTGGGGCATGAATTAGCAGGGCTCATTTGGAGAGCTTTAAACTAGATTCGAAGGGGGATGGGGTTGTAACTGGGCTTGCCCCGGTGGGGCAGCACTCTAGAATTGATGAAGACTGGGAGGCCTCCTATAATCCTAGGGTGAAATCGGCATGCTCAGCTCCCTCCTTGAAATGCCTATATACCAATGCGTGCAGCATGGGAAATAAGCAGGAGGAGTTGGAGACCTGTGTTAAGTCAGGAGATTATGATCTGGTGGCAATTACAGAGACGTGGTGGGACAGCTCACATGCCTGGAATATAGTCATGGAGGGCTATGTCCTTTTCAGGAAAGACAGGCCAGCCAGGCGGGGTGGTGGGGTTGCTCTTTATGTGCGAGAGCAGCTGCAATGTACTGAGCTCTGTCCAGGAACAGGGGACGAGCAAGTTGAGAGTCTGTGGGTGAGAATTAAGGGGCAGGCTGGCAGGGGTGATACTGTTGTGGGTGTCTGTTACAGGCCACCAGATCAGGGTGAGGAAGTTGACGAGGCCTTCTACAGGCAGCTGAGAGCGGCCTCACAGTCACAGGCCGTGGTCGTCGTGGGGGATTTTAACTTCCCTGATGTTTGCTGGAAGGACTACTCAGCAACCCAGCCACAGTCCAGGAGGTTCCTCCAGTGCATGGATGATAACTTCCTCATCCAAATGGTGGATGAGCCAACCAGGAGAGGAGCGCTGCTGGATCTCATCCTCACTAACAAGGAGGGTCTGGTCGAAGCAGTAAAGGTTGAGGGCTGCCTTGGTTGCAGCGACCACGAGATGGTGGAATTCAGGATCTTGTGTGGTAGGACCAGTACAATAGCAAGTAGAATTGCAACCCTGGACTTTAGCAGGGCAAACTTTGGCCTTTTCAAGCAATTGCTAGGGGAAATCCCATGGGCAAGGCTGCTTGAAGGTAAAGGGGCCCAAGATAGTTGGTTGACATTCAAGAATTGCTTATTCCAAGCTCAAGAGCGGAGCATCCCGACACGTAGGAAGTCAAGGAAGAGGGCCAGGAGACCTGCGTGGCTAAATAAGGAACTACTGGGTATGCTCAAGTGGAAGAGGAGAGTTTACAGGTCATGGAAGGAGGGGCTGGCCACTCGGGAGGAATATAAGGCTGCTGCTAGAGGATGTAGGAAGGCAGCTAGGATGGCTAAGGCCTCCTTAGAATTAAATCTGGCCAGAGGGGTCAAGGACAACAGAAAGAGCTTTTTCAAATACATGGCAGATAAAACTAACACCAGAGGCAAGGTTGGCCCACTGATGAATGGGGTGGGTGCCCTGGTGACAGAAGATACAGAGATGGCAGAGTTATTGAATGCCTTCTTTGTCTCTGTCTACTCTCCTGGAGGCAGTCCTGAAGAACCCTGTACTCCTGCGACCTCAGATGAAGCCAGGTCACTGGAGCAGTTTGCCTTAGTCGACGAGGAATGGGTTAGGGACCAGTTGAGCAATCTGGACATCCATAAATCCATGGGTCCAGATGGGATGCAGCCGCGGGTGCTGAGGGAACTGGCGGAAGTCATTGCTAGACCACTCTCCATCATCTTTACCACGTCTTGGGAAACGGGTGAGGTGCCTGAGGACTGGAGGAAAGCAAATGTCACTCCAGTCTTCAAAAAGGGCAAGAAGGAGGACCCGGGTAACTATAGACCGGTCAGCCTCACCTCCATCCCTGGGAAAGTGATGGAACACCTTATCCTTGATGCCATCTTAAGGCATGTCAAGGATAAGAGGGTTATGAGGGGCAGTCAACATGGCTTTACCAAGGGGAAGTCATGCTTGACCAACCTCATAGCCTTTTATGAGGAAATAACATTGTGGATGGATGATGGCAGAGCGGTGGACGTGGTCTACCTTGACTTCAGCAAAGCATTTGACACAGTCTCCCACAGCATCCTCATAGCTAAATTGAGGAAGTGTGGCCTGGATGATCAGGTAGTGAGGTGGACTGCAAACTGGCTGAAGGAGAGAAGCCAGAGAGTTGTAGTCTATGGGGCGGAGTCTAGTTGGAGGCCTGTATCTAGTGGAGTGCCTCAAGGGTCAGTACTGGGACCAGTATTATTTAATATATTCATCAATGATTTAGATGAGGGAATTGAGTGTACTGTCAGCAAGTTTGCTGATGACACTAAGCTGGGAGGAGTGGCTGACACGCCAGAAGGCTGTGCTGCCATCCAGCGGGACCTGGACAGGCTGGAGAGTTGGGCAGGGAGAAACTTGATGAACTATAACAAGGGAAAGTGTAGAGTCCTGCATCTGGGCAGGAACAACCCCAGGTTCCAGTATAGGTTGGGGAACGACCTGTTAGAGAGTAGCGTAGGGGAGAGGGACCTGGGGGTCCTAGTGGACGGCAGGATGACCATGAGCCAACACTGTGCCCTTGTGGCCAAGAAGGCCAATGGCATCCTAGGGTGTATTAGAAGGGGGGTGGTCAGTAGGTCGAGAGAGGTCCTCCTTCCCCTCTACTCTGCCCTGGTGAGACCGCAGCTGGAATATTGTGTCCAGTTCTGGGCCCTTCAGTTCAAGAAGGACAGGGTCCTGCTGGAGAGAGTCCAGCGCAGGGCAACTAAGATGATTAAGGGAGTGGAGCATCTCCCTTATGAGGAAAGGCTGAGGGAGCTGGGTCTCTATAGTTTGGAGAAGAGGAGACTGCGGGGGGACCTTATTAGTGTATATAAATATATAAAGGGGGAGTGTCACAAGGATGGAGCCAGGCTCTTCTCAGTGGCAAACAATGATAGGACAAGGGGTAATGGGTACAAACTAGAACACAAGAGGTTCCACTTAAACTTGAGAAGAAACTTCTTCTCAGTGAGGGTGACAGAACACTGGAACAGGCTGCCCAGGGAGGTTGTGGAGTCTCCTTCTCTGGAGACATTCAAAACCTGCCTGGACACATTCCTATGTAACCCTATTTAGGTGTTCCTGCTCTGGCAGGGGGATTGGACTAGATGATCTTTTGAGGTCCCTTCCAATCTCTAACATACTGTGATACTGTGATACACTGTATGATCATTTAAAAAATTGAGACTTCTTATGAATTGAGAAGAAAAAAAACCAACAAAACCCACACCCCAGGTCCTGCTGGTCTCTGCTCCGCATTTGTATTGCAGAGCAAAGCAGGAGCTATGCTGCCAGCTCCCATAAATAACACATCTCATAAGTTTACCTCATTCCATTATGGTTGCAGGAAAGGGGAAGAGTAGTTCCTGTCCACTTCCCAAGCTGGGACGCTTCTATTTAGAAAAGAGAGTCCATTGAGAAAAGACAGATGAAATGGAAGGATGTGGTGTCCAAGTGGTATGCCTGTGACTCCTTCCCTTGCTTGTAAGGATTAGACCGACTGCTGAGCCTGTTATATGGTCTAGCCAACAGGACACTGTCTGCCTTTTTTCCTCAACAGGTAGAAGATTTTCCATCCTCCAGCTGTGTAAAGAGTAAATATCACTCAGCCTTGACTAGTCCTAAAAACCACACACAGGAATGAGAAACCTGGCCTTGTTTTCAACAGTACTAAACAAATTCACTCAACTATTTGTTTTTTGGTTTTGGGTTGGGTTTGGGTTTTTTTTTGCCTGTTCATATAGTAACACAAAATGGTGTTTTAATCTGGATTTGATAATTATGTCTGCAGCCTATGTAAATGAACATATTTAAGTGATGTGCAGTATGCTATGATGTTTTCTGCAAGACAAACCATATTTATGAATGCAGTGCTGTAAGCAGAAAAATCCAAAGAGGGTTTGTAAAACATTAGCTACTCAAATGTAAATATTAAGCTATGATATCCACAGGAAGCTAATCAACCCAAGCATTCTGTCAAAGACCACACGACAGGCTCGCTCATCCCTGACAGCCTAATTGACACTCTTAATCTCTTGAGAAAAATAACTTTCACAATAATGTACAGTACATACAAATGCAAAGAATTTATATACACCAGCTACCTTTCACTGAGATGTTTCAGAAACAATGTTTAGCCTGTGTAACTATGTTTTTCATAATCTCATCTCTTATGAGCAACCTGCAGTGATGCATACTGTGCTTCCATCCTGCAAAGCAGTAGTCTTGAGGATAAAAGGAGATCGGAAACTAATTAAACCTCCTATCATAATGCAGAGGGTTGAGT
Source organism: Psittacula echo (assembly GCF_963264785.1). NCBI lineage: Eukaryota > Metazoa > Chordata > Aves > Psittaciformes > Psittacidae > Psittacula > Psittacula echo. The sequence continues at coordinate 18,955,305 of NC_137735.1, read as the reverse complement.
TGAAGTAACAAGCTTAACTGTGACATTTCCCAACTGTGGAAGATCTGACTTTGCAACTTTAGTAACGCTCTTTTTTCGGTTTGTGGAACATCCATATTTGGATTTATCCGTTCATCATTTGTAAAGCAAATATGCATCAGATCTCTGTATCCCATTTTGAAGTTCACTTTGAAATAGTAAAAGATGAACGTGTCACTCTAAAGTTTTTTTGAGAGCTAACACTGCCTTGTCCATGTTGTGGGGTATTTGTCCTTGGATGACAGTGACAGAGAGTAGGATCTGTATGAGCTGTAATAGAGCAGAACAGAGTCAAGCAGAGCTTTGACCTTTCCTGAAGATGTCTTCTCAATGGTGAGAAGTTTTCTGGTTTTATATAATTGGCCATGTAATTATAAGAATAGATGTTTTTTAAGGTGTTTTGCATTAGTTTGTAGACAAATTAATGGGTTTTTTTCCCAATTGTTATCTGTATGTTTCATGATCAAGACTAATGAGAATTTTGGAAAAAAATTACAGAGGGAGAAGATATTGCTTTGTTTGATAGAGAGAGTTCACAACATGCTTTCTATCTGCATGGAATCTGCTAGGCCTATTAAAAACAGACTGCATATTATAATCTCTTAATCTTATGGGCTATGTGTAGAATACCCTCATCTTAGGTGCATTTCTACAGTACTGAAGTATTGAATCTCCATGTTAAATTGCTGAGGTGAGTAGCTTGAGAGAGGACGCCTCCAAACCTGAACGGGGGAAGCTCAGCGTCCAGGAGCCTCAACTCAGAGCGGCCAGAGGCACCGAGGGACCCCAAGTCCTCGACAGGACTTGCACGGGAGCCGGCAGCTCAGCTGACGCGAGCAGGGACTCACAGGGGGCGGAGCCAGGAGGGGCGGCACCAGCCCTGACTGGTTAAAAACCTGCCCCTGGGAGTGCGAGCGATCGGGGGCGCGGCGAGCAGGGTGGGGTGTGTTAGCTCGCGTGGGCAGGTGAGCGAGATGGTGAGCACTTGCTGTATGACCAGGGCCCAGTCTGGAAGCTCTCTTCTGGCTGCCGCGGCAGTGGCCAGTGTAGGCACCCAGACAGAGCCGATGAGAGGGGAGGCTGCAGTGCAGAGCTCGGAGCGTAGAGTGTCTGCACTGGTCTTGTGAGGGAACGGTGTCCAATGGGCAGGGCTGTACTTGGTGCTCCCTGATGGAGGTCCTCCTGCAGCAGGTGGCTGAGCTGCGGGATGCTGTTAATAGGCTGCAAATGTCAGGGAAGCTGAGAGGAAGCAGGGATGCTTGCTCCAGGCCCAAACTGTGCAGGGGCCTCAAGTGTCCCCTGTAGCTCATGGAGGAAAGAAGGAGGCCATTAACCCAGGAAGCTGGGAAACAGCAACAACAACAAAAAAAAAGTAAAAAGGAGGAAAAGGACAATTAAAAACAAGGGGCTTCCTCCTAAATCTGTTGTCCCCACCCAGAACCGCTTTGCTGTCCTGCAGGGGGCTAACGAGGAAACACACTTGCACCAGAAACAACCGGCTGGTGCACTGGTAAAGAAGATCTCTACTGGTGCTGCCAGGAAAAAGTGGCGGGTCGTAGTAGTACTTTGAAAGGCACAGATGCACCCATCTGTTGGCCTGATCCAGTCCCAAGGGAGGTGTGTTGCCTACCAGGGGCACAGATCAGGGATGCTGGAGAGAGGTTACCTGCTCTAGTAAGTCCTGCTGACTATTACCCATTTCTAGTGATCCATGTGGGTGCTAGTGATGTTGATAGCAGTAGCCTGGAGAAAAAGAAGGACTACAGAGCCCTGGGAGAGGTGGTTAGGGGCTCTGGAGCTCAGATTGCCTTTTCGTCAATTATTCAGGGTACAGGGGAGGACCCTAAAAAGGCTAGGAGGATTGGCCAGGTTAATAAATGGTTAATAAATAGGTGGTGCCATAGTCAGGGGTTAGGGTGTCTTGAACACAGGACCCAAGTTAGTAGGCCAGGTCTACTGGAGGCTGGTGGAGCTGGTCTGACAACTAAGCAGAAGAGCAGTTTTGGTAGGAGACTTGCCAGGCTGGTCAAGGATGCTTTAAACTAGATGTGTTGTGGCAGGGGGGCATCATTCCATCCCAACACGCCAAGTCAGTTGCCAGCACCTATAATAAATGCTCGGAGTGATGCAGAGATATTCCAGCCGCTCCAGCCAATGAGCCGGCTTCATTTGGAGCTTGGCTCAGATGCCTCTATACAAACGCCCGTAGCATGGGGAACAAACAAGAGGAATTAGAGATGTGTGCGCATCTACAGAGGTATGATATAGTAGGCATCACAGAAACATGGTGGGATGGCTCCTGTGACTGGAGTGTTGGAATGGAAGGTTACAGGCTCTTTAGAAAAGACAGGCCCAGCAGGCGGGGAGGGAGTTGCTATTAATGTTGGGGATAGGCTGGAGAGTATGGAACTCTGTCTGGGGACAGGTGAGCAGTCGACAGAGAGTTTGTGGGTCAGGGTCAAAGGGAGAACAGCGATGGGGGACATTACTCTGGGGATCTGTTACAGACCGCCTGATCAAGAGGAATCTGTGGATGAAGTGCTCTATAGGCAGATAGGAACAGCCTCACGCTTGCAGGCCCTTGTTCTCATGGGGGTCTTCAACCACTCTGACATCTGTTGGAGTGATGGTACGGCCTGACACAAGCAATCCAGGAGATTCCTTGATTGTGTGGAAGACAACTTCCTTCTGCAAGTAATAGAGGAGCCAACAAGGAGAGGTGCCATGCTTGACCTCGTGCTCACCAACAGGGAAGGGCTGGTTGGAAATGTCATGCTCCAGGCAGCCTTGGTTGCAGTGATCATGAGATGGTTGAATTCGAGATCCTTGGGACAGTGAGAAGAGCGTGCAGCAAGCTCACTGCCCTGGACTTCAAGAGAGCAGACTTTGGCCTCTTCAGGACCCTGCTTAGTAAGGTTCCATGGGACACAGCCCTAGAGGGCAGGGGGCCCAAGACTGTTGGTTGAGATTCAAGGATCACCTGCTACAAGCTCAGGAGTGTTGCATCCCAACTAGAAGGAAGTGCAGCAGGAGGGCCAGGAGACATCCTTGGATGGATAAGGAGCTGCTCAGAAAAATTCAAAGGAAAAAAGAAGCTTTTAAAAGGTGGAAGCAAGGACAGGTGGCCTGGGAAGAATACCGAGATGTTTCTGGGAAGCTAGGGACCACGTTAGGAATGCTAAGGCCCAGTTAGAATTAAACTTGGCTAGGGTTGTTAAGGGTAGCAGGAGGGGATTCTATAGGTATGTAGCGAATAAAATAGGGACAACGTGGGCCCCCTCCGGAAGCTATCAGGAGAACTGGCAACCCTGGATTTGGAGAAGGCTGAGATTCTTAATGACTTCTTTGCTTCGGTCTTCACTGGCAAAGTCTCTGGCCACACCACCCAAGTCTTGGAAAGCAGATGCAGGGACTGTGAGAATGAAGACCTTAGGCCCACTGCAGGAGAGGATCTGGTTCGAGACCATCTTAAAAACATGAACGTACACAAGTCCATGGGACCTGATGAAATCCAGCCTCGGGTCTTAAAGGAGCTGGCAAATGAAGTTGCTAAGCCACTGGCCATCATATTTGAAAAGTTGTGGCAGTCAGGTGAAGTTCCCGACGACTGGAAAAAGGGAAACGTAACCCCCATTTTCAAGAAGGGGAAAATGGATGACCCGGGGAATTACAGACCAGTCAGTCTCACCTCTGTGCCTGGCAAACTCTTGGAGCAGATTCTCCTGGAAGGCATGCTAAGGCATATGAAAAACAAGGAGGTGGTTGGTGACAGCCAGCAAGGCTTCACTAAAGGGAAATCCTGCCTGACCAATCTGGTGGCCTTCTATGATGGGGCTACGAAACTGATGGACAGGGGTAGAGCAGTTGACGTCATCTACCTGGACTTGTGCAAAGCGTTCGACACTGTCCCACATGACATCCTTGTCTCTAAATTGGAGAGACATCAATTTGATGGGTGGACCACTCGGTGGATAAAGAACTGGCTGCATGGCCTCACGCAAAGAGTTGTGGTCAATGGCTCGATGTCCGGCTGGAGACCAGTGGTGTCCCTCAGGGATCGGTGTTGGGGTCAGTCTTGTTCAACATCTTTCTTGGTGATGTGGACAGTGGGATTGAGTGCGCACTCAGCAAATTTGTTGATGACACCAAGCTGTGTAGTTCAGTTGATACGCTGGAGGAAAGGGATGCCATCCAGAGGGACCCCGACACACTTGTGAGGTGGGCTGATGCCAACCTGATGAAGTTTAACCATGCCCAGTGCAAGGTCCTACACCTGGGTGGGAGCAATCCCAGGCACAGCTACAGGTTGGGCAGAGAAGAGATTCAGAGCAGCCCTGCAGAGAAGGACTTGGGGGTGTTGGTCAATGAGAAAATGAACATGACCCGGCAGTGTGCACTCACAGCCCAGAAAGCCAACCGTATCCTGGGCTGCATCAAAAGGAGCATGACCAGCAGGTCGAAGGTGGTGATCCTGCCCCTCTACTCTGCTCTCGTGAGACCTCACTTGCAGGTCTTGTGTGTACTTACTCCAATACTTGGATTATTGTGTGCAGTTCTGGTGTCCTCAACATCAAAAGGACGTGGAACTGTTGGAACAAGTCCAGAGGAGGGTCACGAGGATGATCAGGGGACTGGAGCACCTCTCGTATGGAGACAGGCTGAGAAAGTTGGGGCTGTTCAGCCTGGAGAAGAGAAGGCTGCGTGGAGACCTCATAGCAGCCTTCCAGTATCTGAAGGGGGGCTATAGGGATGCTGGGGAGGGACTATTCCTTATGGACTGCAGTGACAGAACAAGGGGTAATGAGTTAAAACTTAAACAGGGGAAGTTTAGATTGGATATAAGGAAGAAATTCTTTACTGTAAGGGTGGTGAGGCACTGGAATGGGTTGCCCAGGGAGGTTGTGAATGCTCCATCCTTGGCGGTGTTCAAGGCCAGGTTGGATGAGGCCTTGGGTGATATGGTTTAGTTTAAGGTGTCCCTGCCCATGGCAGAGGGGTTGGAATTAGATGATCTTAAGGTCCTTTCCAACCCTAACTCTTCTATGATTCTATATCAATTCCTTGAGCAGGAATTCTTACTGTACACTTCTGTACAAGAAAGCATAAATATGGCCACATCAGATCCATTATTTTACTCTAATACAAGCATAAATGATAATGGCAACAGTGTGATTCAACCCCAGAATCCTTATTTGTATATATTACCTTATCCCTACCTATCTAACCAGGGTGTGCCTTTGTGTGGGGAAGTATAGAAAGCTGGGATCTCTCTGGATTATTTTGTGGGGTTTTTCTCTTTATGTTGCTTGACAAAGAAATAACCAAAATGTTTTGTTTAAGAAACTACTCAGGAAAGTTAAAACAATGGCTTGGGTAAAGAGAATCTCAGCAATCACTGAAAAAGACCCAGCTGGTGTGTAGCTGTGTAGCACCAATGCCTGAATATGAACTCCTGTGAGCAACAGCAATTGAAAGCTATCAAAAACTCCTCTAGCCTTGTATTCTGTCCTATACTGGCACAAGCATTCACCTGATACCGCAGTGAGGTGGGTCAGAGAGTGACATTCTCAGGAAATTAATCCAGCAAACAAAGTCTCTGCTAGTTGAGTTCCCTAAAGCAGCTCAGCGTGGGCACCTGGCTGATGCAGAGGACCAGAAAACTCTGCATGAGTGAAGATGCATCACCTTAGTTTGGCTAATATTGTTGTGGTATTGCACAGTGACTTGTTAAGAAAAATGGAGACCAGCTTTCTGTTTTCAGCAGCAAAGGGCTTTCTGATCCTCCAGAAGCATCAAATCAGAATCCTTTTCCTCTATGGGCTAGAGCAAACTGCCAAGTTTAGGTGTGATTGGGGGATTTGGGGGAGAGGATGTCATTCTAAATAACTTTTTCTAGCTGCAGTACATGTGGTGGCAAACAAATCATCCTCAGTTTTGAGAGGGATTGCTGCATCACCAATCACTAGGACTTTCTGTGTGCAGAAGCCCTGCCCAGGGTGCTGTCACCTGGCCTGGGCCTTCAGCACAGACTCAGTTCCAGGGGCTTCAACTTCACAAAATGCTGAGTGCATCATGGGTGTCTCCTAGCCTCTCTCCCCAGCCAGAAAATAAAGCAGAGACACAGCCATGTTAGTTACAAGGGACCTACAGGAAGACTACAAAAGGACTCAAAAGGTTATAAACTTGGTCTTTCCTAATTAGAATCGTAGAACCATAGAATAGGGTTGGAAAGGACCTTGAGATCATCTAGTTCCAACCCCCCTGCCATGGGCAGGGACACCCCACACTAAACCATGCCACCCAAGGCCTCACCCAACCTGGCCTTCAACACAGCCAAGGATGGAGCATTCACAACCTCCCTGGGCAACCCATTCCAGTGCCTCACCACCCTTACAGTAAAGAACTTCTTCCTTATATCCAATCTAAACTTCCCCTGTTTAAGATTTTATACCATTTATAAATCTACAAGCAAATATGGCTGGCAATGAAAGCTTCCTTCTAACATGGAGTGTTGGGGGACCATTATATTTCACTTGCTCTTCCTCACATCTTATACGTTTCCATTTCTATTTTGATTTCCCCTCTCCTCTTTCTATTTCTCCTGCCATCTCTCAAAAATACAGAATAAACATCCAGTCTTTAACGGTGACTTACAGCAAAGATAGGAAAATATAACCTTCTATCATATTAATTTTAATTGTTGGCCACAGAAATATTTGTTTTCACCAAAAAGCTTTGACTTATGAAAAATAAATGAAGACATTTTCAACTGCAAACAGAAATGTGTCTGTATTGGGTTGGTTTCAATGTTAGCTATCACTGCTATTTTTATTTAGTAGTAGATTTTAATTGTTAAGTATTATTTCCTGTACTTCTGAGGTGCTTGCAAGTTTAGTTTTTGTGTATATAGAGAGTAGAAAGATACATCTGTGTTGATTTCAACTGGGTTCTTTTTTCCTTTTGCTTGCTTACACAAGGTGCATAAAAATGTGTATTTTTTTTCATTACCAAACAGCTGCATTTGAGTTCATTTGGTTGCAAAGCTGTTTACTTTCGAAATTGCTTTATTAATTGAAAAACTTGTAAATATTGGTAATGTCTCCTCCTCCTGTAATTGCCATCACATTTTTATGCACATTCCCTTTATATCTGTTGCATACCAAGCCTGTTCACCTACTTCAGTGAGAGGGAATAAGGTATGATAAAGAGGGTAAAAGGTGATAAATCAGTATTCGTTAGCCTCGTAATCCTTGGATCTCAAATGCTGGTAGAAGTATTAATGAACTGAGACCTTGACAACATTTTCAGATAGAACTGCTTTATTCACTTGAACACTCAGATCTGGAGAAGTTGCACCATGACTCTGATTTTGAACAGGCTTCATCTGACAAATGCAGTCTGGATCCTAACACTGTGATGGAACTAAAATAATACACAAGGCACTTTATTCCTAACCACGTTCTTTAATTCAATAATCTGTAGATTGCATTTTCCGCCAACCCTGATTTTGAAACTGATTTTTTCTGTTTGGAAAATAAGAGATGGTCCTGATGCATAAGTCACATCTTATTTAGTGGAAGAAACACATCTGAAATCCTGAATAAACTACAGACCCTATTCTGCAAGCCCTCAGTTCTTACTGGGAGCTCTGTTGAAGGTTTTGCAGGATCAGTTCAGAGAATATGTGAGGAAGACAAGAAGGAAAAAAAGAGGACAAAAAAAAGAGAGAGATTGAAATGGATTTTGTGGGGACAGAGATATATTAAACCAGACTATGCTTTCTATTTTCAGTCGTCTAAGGGAAGTTCAGTTCTGACTTCAGAAAAAGGATTCAAAGGAAAACATGCAGCAAGGATTAGTGTTTGCTAGCATGCTTCACTATTAAATTCAGTTAATGTGCTGTTTTAAATGTCAGCTCAGAGAGAAATTTCTGGAATAAAAGAACATGCCTTATTTCTTACTCTCTTGCTGTACCTTGTCTTTCACACAAATATACACCAGCACATTTACAGAGCCCAATAGATTTCACGGTGTCTAGATGAGACACAATGTTAACCACAAAATCTTTTGGCCTGAGCTAATGAGTCTGTTTTCTCTTAAACATGACTAAGCTGACTAGTAACCTGTTAAAACCCAAACTTCTTTGTAAAGCACAAAAAGAAACAAAACAAACAGTCTTTATAAATAAATTAAAATTCTAACTAAAAAGCTAATTATAAGGGTATTTGTTTTGTTTGAGGTAAGGCACATCTATTATCATAAAGATAATTAACTCAGTCTGACAGATCTAATAAAAGGACAAGTTTAGCATTGGCTTAGCCGGAAGCCCAAGGCAAGCAATTTTTATAATTACTAGTTATTGTAACTGGGCTCAGAGAAAATGGTCTGTGATATTTAAACAGTAACGTTAATTTGCATTTAGACCCATTTTTTTCCTCTTTCCCAGGCAAGATCTATTTAGCTGGAATGAGTAAAAGAAACTTGAATAACTTAAAAAAGTAAGAATGGCTCTCTCCTTAAGAAAAACTTGGTCTTTTTATGCCTGGATAATTAACATCCTCACAAGGTAAGTGCTCTGCTAGTCACAAAACAATTGAACAGCTTAAGACAGTTTTAACACACAGAAAATATAGGGTTTCCAGCCTGAAATGATGTCTGTAGTCTGTATTTATTTGGGGCAACTGTATCTATTAATGCAGAGACCTACTATATGTGCCTCTACTGCTCATGCCCCCAGCACAACCCTACTGTTGAGTGGCTGAAGAAGGGGCTGGAGACAGGGGAGGAAAGCACTTGGCTGCTCTAAGGAAGTGCTTCCCATTCACAAAAAGAAAGGGAGCAAAATAATGCTCAGGAATATATGCATAAGAAGTAAATTGCTCCTGCAGGCTTGGTGTAGTAGCCCTTTAACTAATGCTTACCTCAACATTTCACAGCACATTCTCTGCAATAAAAACAAATCAACATTTTAAAAGGAGAAAGTTATTTTTTAACTGCTTCTGTAATGAAGGTTTTAGAAATCAGTAATAACTAGAGTGAGAAAATACATTGGTGATATACTACAAAAAAGCACTTAAAGTACTTGCCATTCAAGTGTGAATTTCATTATGTACTACAGGCAGATAATGTTAACCCAGTGCATTTTGCCAGTGTAGGACCAGATCTGGGGAGCACTTTAAGATCATATAAGCCTAAACTTCCTGATTTTTTGAGTTCTATGGGGCTGATATACAGATTCTGTAAACTGCCCCGCATGCTTTGAAAACAGTTGAAATCCTACAGCATTGCATGAGTTTCCCATGAGAAAGGGGCCAAAGAGAGCATGAAGTCTTTGTTCACAAGATGGTTGAAAAGACAAATCTGAGACACTCAGGAATCAAAGGGTCCAGATCAAGACATGTTGAAGCACAGAAAGAAGCAACCCTAGTTTGCTGCCTTGCTTGCTGCTCTCCCTCAGTCCCAGCCTGTCAACAAGAGCTATAGCCCAGATGCTGTAGAATTAGGGTGTACTTCCTCACCCATTAGCCCACAGCCTTTTTCATGTCAGGATATTTTTAAGCCACTTCTCCTGTTTCAGGTCCCAGTAATTTGTGTTATCATTTATCCATTCCATATTATATCAAGGATTCAATTTTGTTATCAGCTCTACTCTCTTTACTGGTTAGGTTATTGGGCCTTTTTTAATCACATCTGATGGGACTGGCAATTGACTGTTCCTACTGCATGCTATCCATGTAATTGGTATGGGTGAGGTATTGCCCTTTTGCTGCCTGATTGTCTGAGATTGAAGGCACTGCCCTAGCTTTTTGTGCTTCACTCTTAATGGGTTTGATGTGTTTTTAAACAGCTTGGCCAAAGTTTTTATAATGGGAGGCTAAATTTAAGATCATAAATGCCTATTTGAACTCTGAAATTAGCATACACTCTATCTCATGTTTGGCTATTGGCTGTATATTAATAATTCAGGTTTTGTCTTCAATAAAATGTACGTTTTCACTAAATAAGAAAAATAAGATTTTTATCTATTTTGACTGAGGATTTTGATGATTTTTAAAAATTTATTTTTTCAGCCTCTCATGCTTTGAGAATTTATGAATTTATTTATTCAGAAGGCTCCCTGCACACTAATATCCCAATGTGACTTCATGTATCTGAGTAGACCTACGGATATCATCAGGATCTCTTAACATCTGAGCAGCTATGTATGCTTTGCTGGGGAAAAGCTCAAAGGTCTGATCCTTATAGATAACAAACACTGTCTGGGCTACTGACTAAACATCACCCGTAGAGATTTGGCTCTTTCAAAGTCACAGCCCAAGAAGACCAGCAAATATTCATCTCCTGCTAACATGGAGAAGGGAAGGTTCAAGGCTGAGGATTGATTTTACTAACTGTAATCTAAGACATAATCTCTGAGATCCTGAATGCTTATAGACATCAATCTTACCTCATCAGTTCCAGGAAAATGTTACTACCTACCTCTGTTAGACAGAAACAGGCAGACAAAACTTTTCTTTTTGATCTGTGTTTATGGTACTTGAAACCAGAAGACAGTCAGACCTCTCTTGGGATTTTGAAATTTTGGCTGGGAAGAAAAGATCCTTCCTCTTCTGAATTGTTGTATGCACAAAACTCAACATGATACTTTGTTGCTCCCATCTACGCTGAGTTTTGGAAATTTTTAAGTTGGTTTCTCTGAAGCCCTAGGATTTTATTCATAGTGCTGTACTGCAAAAAATTCTAGCACCATTTCTGAGTGCTCTGTGCAGTGATATTCAGTTTTCTTGGTGGAGGAAATTGTTAGTGGCAATTCTACAGATTCTGTTTGCTTCTATAAATACAAAACCCTTCAAACCAACCCCACAAACACTGGGGGAAATTCTCACCATATTTTAAGAGTTTAAAGTGGGTCAATCCTACATGGATTGATGGAGCCCTTTAAATAGGCTTAAGCTATAGAATGTTATTAATCACTGTAGCAGACAAAAAAATATTTTCTTGCTGAGAATAGAATGCTTTCCTTTGCTTATGAATTGATCTTTGAAACCTTCCTTCCTTCCTTCCTTCCTTCCTTCCTTCCTTCCTTCCTTCCTTCCTTCCTTCCTTCCTTCCTTCCTTCCTTCCTTCCTTCCTTCCTTCCTTCCTTCCTTCCTTCCTTCCTTCCTTCCTTCCTTCCTTCCTTCCTTCCTCCCTTCCTTCCCCCGCTTCCTCCCTTCCCTCCCTCCCTCCCTCCCTCCCTCCCTCCCTTCCTTCCCCCGCTTCCTCCCTTCCCTCCCTCCCTCCCTTCCTTCATTCCTTCTTCCTTCCTTCCTCCCTCCCTCCCTCCCTTACTCCCTTCCTTCCTTCCTTCCTTCTTCCCTCCCTTCCTCCCTTCTTCCCTTCCTCCCTTCTTCCCTTCCTCCCTTCCCTCCTTCCCCCGCTTCCTCCCTTCCCTCCTTTCAAAGGAAAATAAATTTAAACTACATATGTGCTAATCTGTAGGAGAATCCAAAATTTATTGATCTGTGGGCAGCGTAAGTATTAATCTGCCTGGGCTGGAAGACTAAAAGAATGAACGATTAATTAAATAGTCTTGAGATTATTTTTCAAAACAACATTGTAAACAGTGATGGCTTACACCTCAAAAGGTTTTTATATTGGGTTCAATTAAATTCAACTCCCTAGATTTCATAGATTGATCTGATCATTGGAAGCATACATAAGAGGGAAAAATACTTTGAGGCAGTATTTTAAATTAGACCAATCAGCCCAGTGGGAAAAACCCAAGAAAATATTTAGGAAATGCATTTTTATTTTGCTTCTGAGAGTCGACACATATTCTAAATATGTGTAAATGAATCTATAAGAGAAAACATGGGTGTTCAGACAGTTTTCAAAATATTATTTTGAAAATAATATAATTATTATAATGATCTATAATAAAATATAAGGGAAAATGCAGAATTTCTCACATTTTATTGTTTCAAAAATGGCTTGATGTAAAATTAGTAACAATTTCAACACAATGCATTTTTTATTATTGTCATAACTTTTACAGCTGCTTCCACTGAATAAAAAGACCTTCCTAAACTGACATGCAAGGTGATACTGCCAAATCCCTCAGAATCATTTCTTCTATGACACCAAAGAAATAAAAGTGTGGAGAGATGTCCAGGTACAGATTTTGTACACCAGCCACCATGGTGCTGCATAAATTGACCCATAAATTGTATGCATTCATGTATCTTCCCCTCTTTGTTCCTTGCTCATTGTATATTCTGTCAATGGAGTAATCTGCTGGATGATGCCAATTTATCAGGGTTTGAGCTAAGCAAGAGCAGCATAAAACCATACTACAATGCAGACACCCATTTTATGTTGCTGCTAACAGAAACTTGGTGCTGTGTTAAAGTTATCCGTTGATTTTGATCATCTCAATGGACTGGAAGGACCAAGAGGATGCCCCAAAATTTGTCTTTTCCAGCATATCATGGAGACATAAACTCAAATTTAAAGCTGTTTGGGACTGCATATCATCGTACTATCAAACAATGAGCTACTTCCTAGATAGTACCTCTGGATGTGATGGCAGCAGAAGTAACATGATGTTAGTTGAGTAAATGGGTGTATAAAATAATTGCAATGGTTTCTATCAGGGTTTTAAAGAAGGCTTGTATATGCTTCTGTAATGCATTTTCTGCTGCAGTTTGGCAATGTTCAATCTCTAACATTAATAGATCCATCTTAGATCTAACAGCCAGATGGTCAGCATTTATGAACTACTTACTGAACCGCTCTTGAAGTTATGCCAAGATATCTATATATGCATGTTCTTTCTGCAAGCCAGTGCTATAAGGTCACAGGAAGAACAAGGTCAGAAGTGATTTGTCTCATGTTCTTGGGGGTGTGCGTTACTTTGACTGGCCACATGCAGACACTAAGCTGCACACAGAAGAGCTGGAGATAATAATTTGTAACAGGCCAGTTATTAATTGAATTTTTGAATCTTCTTTTGTTTGCAAATTGTCCATGAACAGACCCTGATTTTCCTGAATGCACTTGTTACTCAGAGTTATTTGCTGACACAGGAAACAGAAACCATAGAGATGTTGGCTGGGGCTTACTCTTCTTTCTTCAAGGCTGAACAGAATAGCCATCAACCAGGCATTTAGCATGACGGCATGTGAAAGAAAAATGAAGCGTAAAGTCAAAATACGGGAAGCTGAGAAACAGAGATAACCATCATAAAAAGGTTTGCAGCCTCTTGACCTCAGCAATATTACCAGCTACATGCCATAACTTGATCTTTGGCATTAAACACTCTGCTGAGTAGGTCTTTGCTTTGTTACTGACTTTCTGGCTGTTTTTTTCCTGCTGCCTCAACCCTTAGGCTGCTGCCAAACCCTCCTTCATTTCTTCTTCTTGTCACATCCTCCAACTATTAAGGTAAGTTTTGGTTACAACCCGCCCTGAAACAATGCTCAGAGCTCCTTTCCAGACATTTTATGAGTAATCTGAAGGTAAAAATACATTCATAACTGCATTTGTTCAATTTGATCAACTCTTTTCATCCACATTATAATTTTTGCCTGTATCTGCTGCTTTTATCTGGAAATGTGCATATGTACAGTCATGCCCTGAAGCACTTACAGTCTGAAGACAGAGGAGGATGGAAGACAATAAGAAACGTAATTTCTGTCATTCCTTTTTGGTATGCCTGTGGCTCACCCTAAAACTTCAAGCATTTGTCTTAAACCTGGAACATCCTGGATGGCCTCAGATACCTTTGAGTATAAAACTAATGAATAGCCCATTTGTGAGAAGTATAGGCAGGTTGAATGTGATTGCACACTAATTTGAGTAGGAATTGAAACAAACATTCACGGAGAGTATTTTGCAGTGTTCAGTCACACTGGCTAGCCCTTAATTGATGGGACTAAGAGTTTCTAGTTAAATGCAGTATCTAAGTAACTGAGGTGTACAATATCCGTTGCAGTTTTGTACTTAACCATATTGCTTCCACAAGTGTGCAGGGAGGCTGTGTGAAAAGAAGCTTCACAGAGGCAATGCAGAGTGGCTCAACATGCACAAGGAGTTTCTGAAATCTCCTGTTCCTCTTCTCCACATCTTCAGCAAAAATCCCCCAAAATACAGGATACTGTTCTGGGAGTTCCATGTTTGTCTACCTTTTGAGAAAGGATTTAGGGGTTATAATGAATTATAAGAATAATGCAAGTCAATGTTGTTATACTATGTAAATGAAAGAGTGCCATATCAAGATATCATCTCAGAAGAGTTGAATTTTGTCCTTAGAAAAGGTCTTTTCATTAGGGTTGGTTCTTAGGTTGGGGCTGGGGTTTGCACAGCAAAAGGATCATCTCGCTTCCTTACTTTCATCACAGTGAGGCTGCTTTGAAGCAATTATTGCCTCCTGGTCACTTCCATCTGGTTGGTGGGAGTGAGCAGAGAAGACCAGGAAGACCAAACATGTATTTATACCCCCTCTAGCAGGTCTTTTCTAGTTCTCAGTGTGGGATCTGTGATTCCATTACAGGTATGTTGCTGTTTGATGCTTGATACTAATTAAGACAAAGTGTTTATTTTCCTTTTCTTTGCCTGCCAATGAGTCTAGCACAGTGAAGAAATCTGAAAAATGCAATTGAAGCAATGAAAATTAGTTCTTGTGCTTAGGGGAATGTGTGGTAGTAACTATAGGCATTATACTGTAACTATCTGCACTTGCTTCTTTTATGCTTTAGAAAGAGAGCTAGGCTCATCCTCATGCCAGCTAATAATGGTCTCTGAAGACAGAGCCAGTGGAGTGAGACATGCTGCTCCCGTGTGCAAGTTATCTTATTGGTTTCCACTCCTGATCCCTGGGATGCAAGGGAATTTCTAGCATAAACCTCAAGCACTTCCGCAAAGCCACTGAGTCATCTTAAATGCAGAAATTATTAAGCTTCTTAATTCAGTCACTTTATTTCTTAAGCCTGAATCTCTCCCCAGAAAGTGGGGGAGAAAACTCAAACATTTATTAGAATAGTCACTTATCTGACTGAGTTCAGCTTCACTGTAAAAACTTTTCTCCTTTCTCATGAATGCTTGTCCACTCTCTGGGCTCTTCATCTTTGGAAAAACTTCCCTGAAATTTGGAATTTTAGGAAAGATAAAAGAATGCATGCAAATGAACGAAGTCTGGCTTTCTGGTGAAATACATATCTTTCATGAGCACAGGCAGGACGATCCCACAGTTGATTTACCTTGCAGAGCTCCTGTGCCCTAACCTTGACTCTGCAAGTGTGGCATTAGGTTACTCTACATCACCTTGGCTTGCTAGGCGAAACACAACCCATGAAATACTTGGAGTAGTGTCAGGGAATATGGTATTCCTGGTCTGAAACTGGTATAGATGGCATCAAAGTATTATTATTGTTAACATTAAAAAAAAAATAAATTTGCAAATTAAAAATATTTATGTCACCTGCTGAGATTTTTTTCCTTGAGCTTATGCTCAATTATGTAATACTGCATATTGAACTTCCAGGAGCTCTTTGCACATGTTTTGCTGCTTAGGTCTAGTACAATATTTTGTTTGCCTTGCTCTTTCACTTTATCTTTTACTGATTTCTTTCTTTCTGATTTGTTGCATTTACTGTTCTTCATTTAATCCTTACCTGCTTAGATAGTCATCTGGCCTAGTTTTATGATATGGATTAAAGTAACTCTTATAACGTAAGTGTTCTCGCCTTTCTGTATTCTTCCCTGTAATCTGTGTTTTGCTGGGATTTTGATTACTGGGGCTGGCTTTGATTAAGGGAGCTTCTGTTTCTCTGACACTTACCCCCTAAGTGGCTGGGATCATGCTGTAAGCAACTTCTTTCTCTGAGTTCTTGGGTACCTATTATCTCAGTGCTTCAAAAGCAGACTTAATTCTTCAATCTCTAAAGATAACTTTGTTTTTAATTATTTAGTCAGAAACTGCCACTGAGGTGAATGAGGGGGAGGAGGGGAAAAAGTCCCTGTATATTTTAAATTGGAAATGCCTGTTTGGTAAATAGTTTTCTGGTTTTTGCAGTGTTAAGTGACTCTGGTTAAATACTTTGGATGGCAAAGAAGGAATCTCTTAATGTTTTGGGATCAAAAAGCCAGCAGAGATTTGTTCTGATGCTATAAATCCCACTGCCACTTTAGCAAGACTAACAATATGTAAGAACATTAATAAATGAAAGCAAACATGAACATCAGGGAAGAGAAATGATTCTTCCTTCTCTTTTCCACTCTGTGATGATTCCTCCAAATGAGAGCTGAAGGAAATCAGGAAGGAGTTGTATTAATGTCCCAGACCTAGGAAAGGTGAAGGATTGCAGGGTGCCTCAGATGAGCTATTATCTGTGCTTTTCTTTGTTTATGAAGCTCACAGCTTACTTTTGTTAAACAGCTGATAATCAAATACTATGTAAGATGCTGACTGCTCAGTGGTGTGGCTGATTTTCATGCCCTATCTTGCCCCAAGACTTGCTCACTGATCCGTATATTCCTATGCACCTGGATTTCATCTCTCATTTTCACACTTGCATGGTTTTTCTTTTTGGATGATACTGGCAGTTATAATAGCTATGTGACATACAGCCTGAGAGGTCCATCCCAATGTGAAAAGTTCATATACATCACATTTTCAGGTATGAATTTCTATTTCTGCTATGCAAACAAATATTAGTGGGATTTAACTATTGTTATTACAGGGTTTAAACAAAACCTTGTAGAAGGCAGTCAATAGTTCTTCATTTTAAAGACGTCTAAAACCACATCTATATAGAAACAGCTAAAACTATAGGAACCTCTGGCAAAAGAACAACTGTGACCCATGCAGCTAAAGAGACTTTTTTTTTTCCCATGTCTTCAATTAACAATCAAAAAGACTGAAGAAAGGAGACAAGTAACTGTATTTGTCTTTATAAGCAAAGGAAACAACAAAACCAGGGACTATTTACATATAATTGGTAGAACCAGTGGCAGCTTGAAATGGGTAATAGCTAAAAGAAAAGAGCTGCTCAGTAAAGTCCTGTCTGAAACTAGAGCTGTAATCAAATAACTTACCTGTGGCTGTTTAAAATATACTGTGTTTGAAGAAAGGATTTTGCAGATTCTCTGCACCTTTCATCATATTACAAAAGACCCAACAACACCTTGCCTCTTCTTCTATTTCTTCTCTAGTGGAAATCACATGCTGCTAAATATTAAAAATTGATATTTGCCTGAGTCATTAATTGGACAAATAGATACTGCAGGTATGCATCACTGTTTGTATTCACAAAGCAATAACGAAATATCAAGATTTGGTTCTTTTTTTTTTTGGAGTCACACACCTTGGAAACATTAAAATCTCAGCTTCTGTTACAAAATTCAATATAATTCTAACCTGAGCAGTTCTAGGGTAATCCTGTAAAGCAGTGGTAAAGGGTAGTTTAAAAATCTGGGATTCATAAAATATAGAAAAGAAAGTAGCCATCCTTTTTTTTTTGTTGTTGTTTGTTTTTATTCCTCCCCTCAAGAATTTCATAGAATAATAGAATAGTTAGGGTTGGAAAGGACCTTAAGATCATCTAGTTCCAACCCCCCTGCCATGGGCAGGGAAACCTTACACTAAACCATATCACCCAAGGCTCTGTCCAACCTGGCCTTGAACACTGCCCGGGAGGGAGCATTCACAACCTCCCTGGGCAACCCATTCCAGTGCCTCACCACCCTCTCAGTAAAGAATTTCTTCCTTAGATCCAATCTAAACTTCCCCTGTTTAACTCATTACCCCTTGTTCTGTCACTATAGTCTGTAAGGAATAGTCCATCTCCAGCATCCCTATAGCCCCCCTTCAGATACTGGAAGGCTGCTATGAGGTCTCCACGCAGCCTTCTCTTCTCCAGGCTCAACAGCCCCAACTTTCTCAGCCTGTCTCCATACGAGAGGTGCTCCAGTCCCCTGATCATCCTCGTGACCCTCCTCTGGACTTGTTCCAACAGTTCCACGTCCTTTTGATGTTGAGGACACCAGAACTGCACACAATAATCCAAGTATTGGAGTAAGTACACACAAGACCTGCCAGTGAGGTCTCACGAGAGCAGAGTAGAGGGGCAGGATCACCTCCTTCGACCTGCTGGTCACACTCCTTTTGATGCAGCCCAGGATACAGTTGGCTTTCTGGGCTGCGAGCGCACACTGAAGCCGGCTCATGTTAAGTTTCTCATCAACCAACACCCCCAAGTCCTTCTCTGCAGGGCTGCTCTGAGTCTCTTCTCTGCCCAACCTGTAGCTGTGCCTGGGATTGCTCCGACCCAGGTGTAGGACCTGGCACTGGGCATGGTTAAACTTCATCAGGTTGGCATCAGCCCACCTCACAAGTGTGTCGGGGTCCCTCTGGATGGCATCCCTTTCCTCCAGCGTATCAACTTAACTACACAGCTTGGTGTCATCAACAAATTCGCTGAGTGCGCACTCAATCCCACTGTCCATGTCACTGACAAAGATGTTGAAGAAGACCGGTCCCGACACTGATTGCTGAGGGACACCACTTGTTACTGGTCTCCAGCCGGACATGGAGCCATTGACCACAACTCTGCGTGCGGCCATGCAGCCAGTTCTTTATCCACCGAGTGGTCCACCCATCAAATTGATGTCTCTCCAATTTAGAGACAAGGATGTCATGTGGGACAGTGTTGAACACTTTGTACAAGTCCAGGTAGATGACGTCAACTGCTCTACCCCTGTCTATCAGTTCTGTAGCCCCATCATAGAAGGCCACCAAATTGGTCAGGCAGGATTTCCCTTTAGTGAAGCCATGCTGGCTTTGAAAAGTTGGGTTTAGTAATCCTTCCTATTTTGGGAACAACTTTGTAACTTAAATCATTACTTGTTGATCCTTTAATTCAGAATTTGATACCTGTCTATTGATAAGAGTTTAATTGTTGTACATTTTTGACAGTCAGGGGGAAAATTGCAGTATAAGATGCAGGGATGTGGCTTTGTGAATCTTAGTTAAGCTAGTGCAGGTTGAATATTTCCCATATACTACACTGAAAATGTGTTCCTAGGTGTTGTCTTGAACATGTCTGTTCCTCTTGGACTCCCCAAAGTTGCATAGTGTGTGCGTGCTTGAACTGTGATCCCCTGAACACTACACCACAACTTTGTGCGGCTGCAGCACTGGCTACTCCCCTTACCATCCAGAAACTGCTTTGCTGTTGTGCTGGTGCATTTAATTGCCAGTCTCCTGGTGCTTGTGAATGGGCTATGTATACAAATGCACTGTCACAGTCAATGTAGTTCTTTCTACCAGACAAAGTGTGCCATTGTAATACAGGACAGGTGCCAGGTACAAAAACCTGTGAATGCAAGATTTCTTTGTACACATCCACACACAGAAACAGAAGGATGCTGGGCAGTATGCTACTCCCAGGCAAACCCACAAGGATAACCCCCCCCCTACTTTCTATCCAGGGATTTTTATTTTTATTTTTTTAAAACTGAATACATGAGATTAAAATAAACAACATGTATCCAAACTAATCAGCTCTAGTATAAACAGTACAAATGGACAGTGTCTGTACCTTTGAAGAATAAATGTAAGATCTCCTAAATTCTTTAATCTGAACCCTAGAGCTGAATTGCTGCATGGCTGTAAGCAAACCACTGTGGGATAGATTCAGCCTGCTCGCTGGCTAGCTGTGCTGGCGAGTTCTCATCTAGGTGCAAGTGCAGGTAGCTGAGGACAGAGTCAGGCCAGCAAGTCCATCTTTTATCACAAGGTGAGGGTACTCTCCTGCTTGTGGAACAGAGTCCCAAGGGCTTCCAGTCTTTATAGAACTAATAAATGACTGGTGTATCCGCCTTATTGTTTGCATGCTTTTTATTTCCATATATATATTTTTGATGCTTTGAATTAAAATTAATCCCATGAATAATGCACATATGGTACTTGAAAATAGCTGCATGTCTTAGCCTGCATTTTTGTTGTCCTACTAAGGCTACAATATTATTTTATTATTCATAAAAATTCATTTCAGAGGACACCAGGAAGTGTTAGCTTTGTGGTTAAAGAAGAAAACCTTTCAATGGAAAAGCCTGGTTTTCTTCACAGTTGGCTTGAATTTCCAGAGTTTTCAAGTTACAATATTCCTGCCTGAATGCTTACTCCTTCAAAACCTATTTTCCTTGAATTAATATGCATGCTAGTCCCAATATTACTATTATCAGCTTTTTTAATTTCAGAAAGGATATTTTCATTTCTGTTTAAAGAAATTTATTGATACCTAAACAGTTCTACTGATGCTAGGAGAGTCCCCAACCTAAAATACATGTCGAAATACTCATACAAATTTTGCTTAAGCAAATATTTTTTTACAGTCAGGCCATACTTAATCTAACCAACATTCACTCAGATCAATATATTTTAATTGAAAATAATGGCAGATAGCTTAAAACAACAGTTTTTTCACTGAACTAAGTACATTAAATCAATACTTTGCCAAAATTTGCTATATCTTGTATAAAAGGTATTTTTATTCTTAGCTAAATTCATTTTATTGAAACATATGCATATTAACAGTAATCAAAATACTGATATTTAGACACTGCTGATGGCATCAGTACATTTAGAAAACTATAGGCAAACTTGCACAAAGAAACTGTGTAACACAAGGAGCTAATTTTCTGGAAGTAAAGAAAAAGAAAGGTGTGGATTGATTCTTTCTCTCTTCTATGAACTATTCATTTGATCTTGGGTAAAGTAGTTAGAGGACTAAGTCTGGACTTTCCCAGCTGACAGCAGGAACGTAAGTGGGGCACCTCTCTGCTCGGTTGTGCTCTCTGTGCAGTCGCCTGGTGGAGTTGACTTTGTGTACATTGATTAGTCTGGGAGCTTACAACCAATGTGGCCGTTTCAACAAAGTATCTCAAGTTTGGTGAAACTTGTCATTAGTGGCTATTGTTGCAAAGTCTGTCAGTGTAAGAGAGAATTATACAGGTCGGTATCTGTGGAAATCAGCACACCTCTTACTATTCATAGTTCAGGCTCTTGTATGTGGAACAAGGACAACAGCACTTCTCCAAAGCTTGTCTTCTTACATGATAAGCTCTTGGGCTGTCTGACTATCTCCTGAGAAAACATATCGCAACATAAGGCCTTGGTCACAGCTATCATACTGGCAAGCTGATTGTAAAACAGAATTGGAAGAATGGCTTAAGCAAGAAACTGATGGCATTTACCCATCTGGTACCTTGATCTTTTTAACAGGCTATACACAAGAGCAGAGACATACTACTGTGGATAGGAGCTATAGCACAAAGACAAATGGGTGGGGTGGAGGCTGGCACATGGTCATCTGTTCTGGTGTTCAGTTACAATTACAGCAGAATTAGTCTACTAATTGCATGCCTAAATTTAGTTGATGAATCTGTATACAAAATTATGGCTTATTGAAATGCACTGTGTTTGCAATGCTTGTCTCTGTTTCCATGTGACAGATAAATTTTAATTTTCCATTCCTCTTGTGTTGATTGAACATGCAGATATGTAAAAGATGACCATAATCCATACAGGGAAGTATGTTGGACCATTGCAAAAAATAACAGCCAAACTTTAACCACCAGTCCTGCAACCAGTTCTAAGGGAGTTCGTGGCCTTGGGTGCAGCTGACGGCTTCACTGAAATCTGTGCAGTGCCAAGGGCCAGCCTCACTTACAGAATTTCACTATGGGATGCAGACCCCCTGCTAATGTTAGAAATAGCCTCCATCTTCTGCAAAGGTATTTTCCAGTTTCATTTGAAAACAACTCTGCAACTGCCCCAATAACTTCGCAAAACTGTTCCCTGGTCTTTTTCACATAAAGAGTGAGCAGAAGCGACTAAACCAATGTCATTTCTTAAGAAGGAGCAATGCCTTTATTACAGTCTACAGAGAAAATGTTTCTTTCTTCTATTTAGTTTCCATGAGCTAATCACTAAGGAAAGGATTTATCTTTTAAGAAGAATCTCATATGGTGCTTTAAATAATGCAAAGCTTTGGTTTTGTTTTGCGAAACCTCTTAACAAAAACCAAAACAAAACCAGTCTTTAAAGTTCTGAAGTGGCTGCCAGGATTTTCTGCCCCATGGAAAGCTAAGGTGACAGCTACATGACATATGTCCAGGACTTTATGAACCCTGCAATAGGTTAGAAAAGCTGTCTCACTTTCAGAGACATGCCATTGTATTCATAGAATCATAGAATCATAGAATAGTTAGGGTTGGGAAAGACCTTAAGATCATCTAGTTCCAACCCCCCTGCCATGGGCAGGGACACCCCACACTAAACCATGTCACCCAAGGCCTCATCCAACCTGGCCTTGAACACTGCCAAAGATGGAGCATTCACAACCTCCCTGGACAACCCATTCCAGTGCCTCACCACCCTCTCAGTAAAGAATTTCTTCCTTAGATCCAATCTAAACTTCCCCTGTTTAAGTTTGAACCCGTTACCCCTTGTCCTGTCACTACAGTCCTGTCACTACATTTATAAGATGGTCTGTACCAAGGGAGAATCAAACTGAAAGATACAGCCTTTAAATTCTGTAATAGTTTGCTTTAATTAAAATCAGACATGTTCTTAAGCAGAACTCCAGACCAGAACATACTCTCTTCAAACTTTGGGAAAACCAGATAATGCAGTGATATTTTTTGAGGGGGAGGTATCTAGATTCCTTTAAAAATAAAAAATTGATTGGACAAAAGTTCAAAGCTGACAACTGGGGAGCTATAGACTCAAAGTTCCTTGAAACCTAAGTAGATGGACCATACTATTTTGTTTTCATGTATTTATTCCCCATGATTTATGACTCCCACAGATCACGATCTGAAAATGCAGGCCAAAAGGCTGAAATGAACAGCAGAGGAAGTAAACAACATTGACATTTCAGAGCAAAACCCTTTCAAGCTCAGTTATCCCTGTTGTTAAGGGAGCTACTGATGTAAGGGAAAATTTTGGAACAGAAGAGCAAACAAAAATTTACCTTCTTGGTGGAGCACGAGGCTGTTGATTCTTTTAAGAAATATATTTGATAGCTCTGTTCTTGGGCCTGCAGATATCTGAAAGATTATTAATTGGAGAAAGAGAAGGAGGAGAAGAAAAAACCCACTGTGTCATGGTTTAAGTCCAGTCAGTAACTCAGACCCATGTAGTCGCTCTCTCACTCCCCGCCTTCCCCTGCACCCCACTCCCGGAGGGATGGGGAGGAGAATCGAAAGAATGTAACTCCCACGGTTTGAGATAAGAACAGTCCAGTAACTAAGGTATAACACAAACCCACTACTGCTACCACCAATAATAATAATGATAAGGGGAATAACAAGAGAAGAGAATATAAGCGCTCACCACCTGCTGACCAATACCCACCCTGACCTGAGCAGTGATCTAGCACTTCCGGATAACTGCCCCCAGTTATACATCCTGAGCATGACGTGCTGTGGTATGGAATACCTCTTTGGCTAGTTTGGGTCAGGTGTCCTGTTCCTGCTTCCTCCCGGCTTCTCCTCCTCCCTGGCAGAGCGTGAGACTCAGAAAGTCCTTGGTCAGAGTAAACATTACTTAGCAACAACTAAAAACATCAGTGTTATCAGCGTTGTTCCCTGGTTCAAAGTCAAAACCACAGTGCTGCACCAGCTATTAAGAAGGAGAAAAAATAACTGCTACTGCTGAACCCAGGACAGTATCCACCCCTTATTGCATACCATTCACGTCATGCTCAGATCCCAGATTTTCAATATACCATCACTCTTATCTCATATATATACATATATATACATCCACAGAGAGAGAGAGAGAGAGAGAGATGATTCCTTAGTGCATGGACCAATCCTTATAAAACTGCTGAGTCCATTCAGTTCATGATGTCAGGCTCCATCTCTTGTAACAGTCTTTCAGAGCAGGAGAGGCTGTGTGCAGTGTTGGATCGTTGCCTGCTGATGCTGATGGTTCCTTTACCGCAGAACTCATTGGTTTCATCAAAGTTCATTCTTTGTTGGGATGATGGTCGGAGGGAAGTCAGGGCCAGTTGCTGATGACCTGAAGACATCTAGTTGGTGGGCTATAAAAGTGCTACATAGCAGGCAACAGCATACAATTGAGTTCATTGGCCGTTTTCCCCTAAAATCAAATCCCCTTGAGGTACGCATCGGACTTCCCCATCTTCCCACATTACCCACCAAGTATATCCAGGTCCCTGAGCAAAAGCAATCCCACGAGTGGGTTTGCCTTTACCTGAAGCAGGAATAACCCAGACTGTCTTCCCCAGCAAATTCTTCATGTGCACCACAGGAACTTTGTCCCCCTCTACAATATGTAAAAGTTCTGACTGTGCTGGGCCAGCCCTGTTGGCAGATCCTCTGGTGTTGACCAACCAGGTGGCCTTTGGTAAGTGTGTATCCCAATGCTTGAAAGTTCCCCCACCCATTGCTCTCAATGTAGTTTTTAACAGCCCGTTGTACTGTTCGATTTTCCCAGAGACTGGTGCATGGTAGGGGATGTGATATACCCACTCAATGCCATGCTCTTTGGCCCAAGTGTCTATAAGATTATTCCGGAAATGAGTCCCATTGTCTGACTCAGTTCTTTCTGGGTTGCCGTGTCACCACAAAATCTGTTTCTTAAGGCCCAGGATAGTGTTCCGGGCAGTGGCGTGGGGCACAGCGTATGTTTCCAGCCATCCGGTGGTTGCTTCCACCATGGTAAGCACATGGCGCTTGCCTTGGCGGGTTGGTGGGAGTGTGATATAATCAATCTGCCAGGCCTCCCCATATTTATACTTCAGCCATCGTCCTCCATACCAAAGAGGCTTTAACCGTTTGGCTTGTTTAATTGCAGCACATGTTTCACACTCATGAATAACCTGGGCAATAGTGTCCATTGTTAAGTCCACCCTCGATCACGGGCCCATCTATATGTTGCATCTCTGCCCTGATGGCCTGAAGTGTCATGGGCCCACTGGGTCAAAAATAATTCACCCTTATGTTGCCAATCTAAGTCCATCTGAGCCACTTCAATCTTAGCAGCTTTATCCAGAAATATGATTAGACACACTCTGGTCAGATCTGTCGTTATCTCAACGTTTCGTGCCCCACGTTGGGTGCCAAAAAGAACTGTCATGGTTCAAGTCCAGTCAGTAACTCAGAACCATGTAGTCGCTCTCTCACTCCCCCCTTCCCCACCCCCACTCCCAGAGGGATGGGGAGAAGAATCCAAAGAATGTAACTCCCATTGGTTGAGATAAGAACAATTTAGTAACTAAGGTATAACACAAACCACTACCACTACCACCACCACCAATAATAGTAACGATAAGGTCAGACTAAACATAACTTAGCAACAGCTAAAAACATCGGTGTTATCAGCACTGTTCCCAGGCTGAAAGTCAAAACTACAGCGCTGCACCAGCTACTAAGAAGGAGAAAAAATGACTGCTACTGCTGAACCCAGGACACACCGAAACCCAAACAACCAAGAAACTCCACTTTCAAACCATCCAAACAGATGGCAGACCAAACCAAATCTTCCTCAGATTTTGTAGGGTATCACAGTTGTAGATTTTCATCTGGATGTGGTTGGCTCCTTCTCTGCATATCTGTGGCAAGCAGTGCTTCAAATCTGAGCAAACATGTCTTCTCATTCAAATACTGTGAAATTGATCAGAGTACCTGAACCAGGAGGCAGGGCAGTCTTTCGCCATCTAGCCACTCTTATTATACTGGATTTCTGCACACTTTGGAGTCTTCATTTAGCCAGACCTTAGACCATATCCTCTAAATAAGTAGCAATATCCATTTGAAGGAACAAACAGGTTCCTTCACAACAGCCAAGTGCTATTACCTATTTAACAAGTAAGCTCTGTCTCACAGAGTACAATCCAGTATATGTTCAATTAATTCCTCACAACTGGCCCGAACTTGCTGCCCATCAAATACTGACATAGTGATTTAGAAAAGGTAGTGTAGTTGGCAAGAAGATGAAAGGGCGGGAGAGATGACTAGTCTTTTTCTAGCTAAAGTTTGTAAAGTGTTTATTATACTGGACAATTTTATGCATTGTATATGATTCACTGTCAGTCTGAGCATGTGGGTATTTCATTCATGCCATACAGTTTGCAATTGTGTCAGTTCTGCTTAATTACAGTGATACCATGTGGATATTTGTACAAAGCCTTGAGATATAAAATATAATTTCAAAGTTTATTAATCATTACTAATAGGTTAGAAATGCTTGGGTTGATCTGATTTTGTGGGGTTTTATGATATATTTTATTTTTAAGGCAGTCTGTAAGATACAAATTCACAACCCCACATATAATGTATTCTGTCTTGTTGGTTCGTACTAAACAAGGGTTGAAAAGAGAAAAGTCTTACTAGCACAGAGCATCAGCAGTTTCTAATTACACCATTCTGTGGTACAAGGTGGGCCTGTGAGATGACCTACAGGAGGAAGTCAGCACTTTTTGAGTTAGTACCAGCATATTTTTACATTTGCTTCCTTCAGCCTTCTACTCTCTTTCAAATGGATCAAGTTCCCTTTCTTTAGATCTTTAGCTTTGTCCATTAGCACATCCCTGAAGAGTATTTTGTCAAACAAAGCAAAACACTTTGAAGACGATTTTAAGTTCTTTTGAGAGTTATAGCCAATACTTTGTTTATGTATAGTGATTATTTACTGAGCTAGCACTCCCAAAAGGCAAATCTGGGTAGATACCAGAAAAATGCTTTAGATAATTGCTAGTTGGTTTGATCTCCTGGTATTTTGTGGTATTTTATGCTGTCTTAATGGCATCACCTGAGATTCTTTAGGCACAAAAATGTTTTGAACTGTGGTCCATGATAAAACTGTAAGAGAGTGATTTTCAAATTCCCATAATAAGAAGCTTTGTTGAAATTGTTCTCATGTCCAGGTTGTTCTCCTCAACAATATAATAACAAATGCCTATACAAATCTCACAGCCATAAGATCATAATTATTGTAAGCCTAAATCCTACAATGAACGAATGTTTCCATTTAATCTTTCCCATTCAATGTATGTTGAAAATTAAAAAAATTGTCTGCTGTGTGATGCTTAGAAATCTATTCTTAGTTTATGTGCTAAGAATCACATCTTTAAATATCAGTACTGTTTAGAACCCTAGGAAGAACTCTTGTTTAATCTTCTTGATGCCTCTATTTGAAGGATACATTTTAAAGGATATTTATTTTTTTGGGGGGCGGGGGGATTTCTAAGGTGTTGATGAGGATAACACCACACTGAAAATCTCAAAGGTCCAATAACAACTTACTCACTATCATTATGAGCGGATAAATATCAAGCAAGAAAATGTTAACAGTCACAACTTCAATAATTAAAAAAATATATAATTGTGTCCGTGACATAAAATACTGTCAGCATCTGGAATAGTCAAAGAAGCTTCAGTATATTTTGAGATCTGATGGCCAAGAAAGGCTAACTACTCTTCTGAGATGTTTTTAATAAGAACAATGCTGGAATAGCACATTAGACTGTTGAGACACCAAACTGATTTTTCATTACTCCACACTCTACACGCCTCTTCTGAAATCAATGCTGACCACACAGTTTGGTATAATTGAGAGGCTGAGCTCTATTTCCATTTGATATTTTCCCTGCTGTTTCAATGGTAATATTCAGATACAATAGACTGAGATAATAATACAAAATCCACTTACTTTCACAACCATCTTTGCTATCTAAATCCATTGTACTGCTTGGGAGCTAGTTAGCTAATTATTAAAACAATATCTAAAAACAATCAATTTCCAGAAAAACTGGCAGGCCAAATTCTCATTCATACCCAGGCAGTACCAGTGTATTGTAGTGTATGAGAGTGGATTATAGAAAACACTGTCAAATTACTACTTTTCAATAGTGGGTAATTTATGTGTAGGTTGTAGGAAATAGCCTAACTGCTTTACAGATAGCCATTACACTCCTTACCCTCTCTTTATCTTGTCCTTTAGCTGCCATTTTCAAGCACAGCATTTGCTATAGGAAGACCTAAGTATCCTCGCAAGACCTCTTTCATCTCTTTGCAGATAGATCTGGCAAAGAAGGAGCACCACGTTATTTTAACACAAAGACAACTGTCACATTATTTCCCTTGTGGCCAATCACCCTACAGGGAACAACTTCATCTATATTGTACCTGCTTAACATACTTCATTAACTCTGTCAATTACCAGCTACCTCAGCACCTTTTCTGTTGGCATTACTCAATTTATTCATATCATGTCCCAAGCAGTACCATTTTAGGAGCCCCCTTCATAATGCAAGTAAGGAGATATTAATCTTAAAAATGTATATTAGGAACAGTTAAAATAGATTTTCAAGATGGTTTATGTCTTGTTTTTCAATGGTATTCAGCACCTACTACTATTGTTGAATCTTGAATATATGGGAGAGCTCCCTCTAAAAAGCAGACATATGCCTGTTAGAGGTGACTATATTTTTCTTTGACAGACTTACCAGGAAAGTTCTCACTGCCAAGTACAGCAGCTAACTTTTCTAACTTAATATACTCTTTAAAGCTAAACTTTAAAGCTAAATAAACAGACTTAACTTTAGTCACTTCATTGAGGCTTGCTAGGTTAGGATCTAAGGAGCATATTCTGGAGTCCTCCTACAGGCATTGGAGAAAGACTTGCCCTTCCAAAGGGAAATTCAGCCTACCTGAACTGACTGGCTGGGTGGGACTCTGCTCCTTATCACAAAGCCTTAATGAAGTGGCTTTTCATTAAATATAGCACTTAGAATATCCTTGTGAGAAGCAAGACTTCTGGTTTTGTGGAGAGCTCAAGAGAGGGGAGTTTCAGGTGGCAGCTATGGCCAGCAGAAAAGTGGGGTTGGATGAGAACCTGAAATTTGGGTTGGAAGTAAGGTGACATTATGATTTGGTCTCTAAACACAGGAGCAGGTACAGCATACGAGAAAGAGGACTTGAGAGTCCCAGGGCAGCAAAAGCATGAGAAGCCTCCAGAGTAAGGGGTGTAAAACTAGGAAGAGCATTTGGTCGAGCTAGTACTCCTCGATATATGTAATTGTCTACTTGATTATTAAGCTCTGCTTATGCTAATTGACTTCAGTGATTGCGCCCAGATCACAGGAGAAAGGAGCTTGGAGGGGGAATGGTGGGTACAAAGACTCCCACTCACAGAGTGCACAATTCACCACCACTGTTGTGGAGAAAAAACAGATTTATAGGATTGCTCCCAGGATTGCTCCCTGCTTCCTTTCCTCTTTTTTTTTTTAATCTTTTTTTTCTTTTTTTTTTTTTTTCTCTGCCTATAATATGACAGACTTCTTCAAAGGAGACTTTTGAAACTAAGAAAACCTGTATTTTCACAGAAAAAAATCAAACAGTAAATGACCTAATGCCTGTTACAAAGACACCTGATTAAAGTGAATTCAACATACAGTTTAGAACAGACTAGCCTCAAATGTTCTGAAAGGGAACAGATGAACCAAGAAAATTGAAAGTCAATGGAAATCATAAATACCTCCTGATTACATGGAGTTTTCCCAGTTGCTTTTCAAAAGGAGCAAGGAACATCTGATCTCTCTGCCCCTGCTCTAATTAGGTTGAAAAGCAAATCCTTCAAAAGAGGAAGGCATGCTTGAGTTACCCATTGCAGCAGTGGAATTTGTTGTGAAGTTGCAGGTTTCTGCATGCTTCAACTTTCCAAATTAATGTTATTTTAACTGAATACTTTGCTGCTTCTTTTGCCCTCTTGAGTGGTTTGGGTTTTTTTCCTAGCTGAATCAGTATGTTTCCTCCAACTGTGGCTGCTTCATATTTCTGCAGGTATTGATCAGGGCAGTCTCTCTGATCAGTTGGAGAGCATATGACATTACCTGCAATCTCATGCTACAATGGTGTAAAACATTAAGTTTTAGTACTTCATTTGGCATTAAAATACATAACTATATATTAAGAAACAGCAGATACCTATTGCCATATGCTACATGTGTACCTTCACTGTATTTCAAGACACCTCTGGGGGCATTACAGCATTCCAAGTACACTTGGAACATGAGTATAGCCTAAGTACCTAAGGAAGAAGGGTCTCCATAGCAAGAATCTTCTCTGCAATAAATTATCGCTGGGCTAAGACTCCTTGTACCACCAGTAGGACTTTCATTTAAAGTGAACTCTTTAAGTACAATAAAAATAAAAGGTTGTGATTCTCTGATGTGCCCATGACTTGAATTTTTCAATTAATCCGGAGGGGTTTGGGAGTTGCAATTACACCAAACTACTTCCACTCCTGTAAAAGCTGTTTGTTCATAGCCAGGTGTAGTACTCATTTTTAGGCTTTGTTTCTTTTTTTTTCCTCATCTTAAATAAAAATGAACATTGTGCAAACACCAGCTGACTCCTTTTTTAATCTGTCAGCACATTCTTTACATCTGTGCATAAACATTATTATCACAAACTCAGAGTGTTACTGCAAAAATTATCAGACCCCTCAAAACATCTCTGCAGCTTCCATTGGAATACAACTTTAATGCATTAATGTGAAAACAAGCATATTATTAATGTGAAAACAAGGTTTAGGAGGAAAAAGACATAGGCTTTTCATTTTCACAGAAGGTTATCCAGGGTTTCCTTCACTATCATGTATGCATGGGGTAAATCTTCTGTAGTTACTATTGTCTTCTGACATGTAGTTAGCCTTGATAATGTTTCCTATTGTTTTCACTTAAAATGTTACCTGTTGATGAAAAGTTATGGTCTGAGGGAAAAGGATACAAGACACGGCATATTTCAGAGATTTTTAAAGATTACCTCTTGGGAATGGAACCTCTAGCTGAGTATTTGTGTGTCTGTAGGGGAAAAACACAGTCATCTTTTTCATGTTTAAAGGGATGACCTTTTATGCTATATAGTACAATGTTTTGAAGCATAGTTATTTTTAATTGCTTTATATGCCTATTGAGACCATTCTGCATGTCACTTTATTATATACAGCACTGAGCCACATATGTTTGGTCAATGAATCTTCTGGTGGCTGATATTTATGTTAAAAATCTGAGCAGATATAGAAACATTGTGTTCTGGGTTTTGCTGTTGGGTTTTTTTTTTTGTTATTGTTGTTTGGTTAGTTGTTTCTTTTTACTGTCACTTTTGCTATATACCTAATGAGGTGACAGAAAGAATTAAAAATGATAGATTATTTTGGCTGCATTGGGGCTGTCTGAGATATATTTTACTATAACACAGCTCAATAAACTCAGCTTGTGGAAAGCCCTCTGCACATGATCCATTGCCGCAGCAAGGGTCCTGGTGGAGGTTTAAAGAAGAGCGGCTGGTGGGCTGGGCGGTGGGGACTGCTGTCAGCCCACCATGCTAGCAACTGTGTGCCAGCACTCCTCTGGGGATGCACAGGGCTGGCCCAGCCACAAAGCGCTGCTCCTGTAAGCATCTAACTAGAAGTTGTGTGGGTTGCCTAATGCACACACATTTCTGTCCAAGCACCATTTAAAACTGCAGCTTCCAGTCCATAATACGTTGGTGAGTATGGCTGAACCTTCTGTGAACTGACCCTCCAAACCTGGTGGCAGTGGAGATGTGGTGGTGTAAACAGCCATCGTGGGGATTCAAGGTACCCTCCTTGTCTGCAGTAATAAACATCTTGGCATCCGCATGCCCTTTTGCTGCTGCATGTCTGGTAGAACAATAAAATGTATCAGAAGAGATTCCTCAGGACAGAACAGTTAACTACAAGTGTTAGAGTGATTGCCGGTATAATTAAGGAAAAAGATCTGTCATTTCACAGACTGTGAAGAATAAATTCCATATATCCGTGCATAATCTTTCAAAGTGCCTTTATCTCCAGAGCCAGCGAGGGTGACCACAGAATACCCTGAACCCAATTATGTACTTTCAGATTATCATATTTTTATCTCTCAAGACACAGGGCTAATAAGAAAGATCAAAAAATGTTTGAACCAGAGTAATTTCAAATGTCAAGAACTAGTTATTCTTACAACAAGCTCCCAGGTCTTGACAATGTAAGCTGTTATCTGCTTGGTTTGATTCCTCCTGGGGAGTAGAAATGAGAGACTAGGGGATTTAAAATGACTTTGTACTATGGAATCAACACATGCTTTTGAGACCTGAATTTGACACTGGTTTTGAGGTGGTTTGTGTCTTCTCTTTATTTATTTATTTATCTATTTGTTTATTTCTTTATTTGTTTTAATTTTCTTTCCTTCTTTCTTTCTTTTTTTTTTCCTCTCTTTTTTTTTTTTTTTTTTTGTTTGTTTGTTTTTTCCCAGAGAGGAAGCTGCAGAGCAATTGCAGCTTATCACCATCAGGAAGTTTCTATTCAGTTCTTTGGATTGGAAAGACTTAATCCTGTAAGAACCTGGGGGAAGAAAGGATCCAAAGACAAAAACATCAGAAATTTACTTTAGGGGGAAAAATAAATTTGTCAACAGTATGAGCAATAAAAAGGGGAAGGCAAAAATGTGGATTCCTCTGCAGTAGGAAATAAAAATAATTCTGGTTCCCAATCATTATTTGAAAAAGGATTCAGAAGGTATCTGATTTTATTCTCTTCGTGGTTCCTCATGTTCAAGGAGCAGTACCCATACGGATGTTAAGGAAAACCACGTGGCTCCCCACAGATGATGTTTTGCATCTATAATTTTCTAAAGGGTGAGGAAGTAGCTTGAGCCAAAAGGTCTCTAGTTTTTGACTGCAAGGTTGCTGTTCTGGTCTTCTTTCTTGAGGTGCTGAGCAGCCATAAACACAGACAAAGTTGTTGTAGCCAAACCTTCTAATGCTATGTTTTCAGAGAGAGACGTATTTCAGTTCCTCATTCTCCAACTGGCTCACCAAAGAGTGAGCTGGGAAGGCACAGAGTGTTCCACCCTCCCAACTAGGGGCAAACCACTGCCTGTGTCAGCCATATGAAGGAGTGGCTGGCATATAAGTAAAAACTCTGCAATGACAAAGGTAGCCTTGCTCCCATTAGGACCTGGGTGAAAAAGAGAAAGTGGGAATAATTTCATTTGGATCTCATCCCTAGGCTGGCAATTGCACTTGGGTCTTGGACAAACTCATCAATTCTGAAAAGTAAAAAGGAAGATGGAAAAATACTGCAAGTAATCATGCAAAGTAGAATTCTGAGGGTAGCTTCAAGAGAACAAAACAAAACTGTTTTCACTGAGATCAATCATGTTAGTTTTCTGTCTTTTTTTTTAGTCCTAATTATCAGTGCCAAGCAGGAATCACAGATTAGACACTATTGAAGCTATTTTTAAGTTTAGCTTATTGAAACCTGTTCTTTTCAATGAAGAACAAACTTAGCTTTTAGATTCTCTGGTATATTGCTCATAGTATCCTGAAAGGAAAGGAGCAGATGCAGATAATTTCTCCTGGGACCAAGATCATTGCAAAGAGTTCAGAGACTCACATGCATGCATGAAATTAGTCAAGCATTTGAATGTGGGGTGGAAGGGATCTGTTTCTTGATTATGCAAAAAATTTGCTGCTCAGGTTTTCTTCCTAAAACTCTGGGTTTGGGAGTCCTTTTCTCACTGTGAGAGGATGACAGGCTGAAGATTCCTTCTGCTCTAATGTAATTTGAAACAGAGTATGGTTTTAGGAAATTACATCCCTGGGCATTTAGATTAAAGTTTCATCAAGAATGGCAAATGCTGCATCAGGATGAGGAGGGATTTTGGATTGTGCCTCCTGGCAAGGTGGCATCCCAGGTAAAATCTTTCATGACAGCTGACCATGGTCAGGCAGTTTGTGTGGGAGGGAAAAGCAGAAGGATAAGAAAAAGGCCATATTCTTTGCAGGTTATTTGTTTTAATCTCAATTTAGTCTACTCTAAGTTAAAAAGAAGGGCCTGGGAAAGAAAAGATATTAGAAGGGGAGAAAAGAAAGGCAGGCACAGAGAAAAATGGCTGAGACATTAGGGAACAGTAGAAAACATGAGGATGGCAGCTAGACCTTATCCAAAATAGAAAGCAAGCATAGCAAGTGTGAGGTGGTACAAAATAGGATATAAGGAGGGCAGATATAAAATTTCTGGTAATTCAGATTTTTTCTTTTCTTCTTGCATGTGTATATGTTTAATCTCTTCACTTCATAAAATGCCCACATTTATCTAAAAAATGAAAATATACACTTTCAAGAAGCTAAATGTTAACTAAATGTTAACCTTCATCTATGCTTGTGCTCTAATAGAGTAAGTAAGTCTTTGCCTCTGTTAGCAGTTATGATGGACAAATTAAAGTAGATTTGTAGAGTGAACCAGTGGGTATTAAAGACCCATTGACAACATTATATGCATTTCAGGCAGTTCTGCTCAGGAAAAATTCTATTCCAGCCCTCTGGCCTGGAAGGCCACTCCCAGCTGGAACATGGGATGTGTGCTTATAGGATATATCTCTCCCTCTTCAGCTTTTTATGAAGAAAGCTGGTTTCAGCAACCAGGTCCATTGAATGTCATAAACCAGTAAGGCACTGTAAGAGGGAATGACAGTAAGACTCAAATGCTTATGTAGACTTCTGGAAGAAGTTAAACATTCTGTATCCTTTCCATGGACAGCCTGTATATCTGTCAGTAGATACTCAAACCAAAGATTTTGTACAGAGCTACTTTATGTCACGTCTTGAAACTTATTCAAGATCTACATTGTGCTTATATAGCAAACTAAGACTCCAAAAGGTTTGTGCATTATTAATGACATTGTGGAAGTGCTCTAGAATCAGCTTTCATCTAAATAAAGGTGATGATGTTTATCTGTACCCTTTGTATTCATTGTTGTTTTGAGTGCACAGTGCTTCCTGTTGGTATATATTTATTGATTTGCTGACTAATCTCTTTATCTGATCAGTATTGACTGTAACTCTGAGTCTATAACCTTTAGACATAGTGATGGTGTGGCTAAATAAAACACAGATGCAAAATAATTAACAAGTTCTGACACTGGTGTTTCCTTTCCTGCAAATAGCTTAAGTAAGTTTTATATTTGACAACTAGAAGCAATATTTTTAGATAAGGGTGTAAATAGAAGATGAATATACAATCTTTAGTTCCTTAATATAAATTACTCATGAAGAAATAGTAAGTTACCTTGGGGAAATCAACAGCTTCTTCAATTGGATTGCTTCTGTCACTGCATGGACACAGTCTTGTTTGATGTCCTCCTACCATTTGTCTTGTATGGAGTCTTTTATCTAAATCCAAAGCAATGCAGCCATCACCACAGCAATTCAATAATAGCTCCACAGGAGCTGTCATCCACAGTTTGCTATTCATCTTGTAAAGCCTTTGAGTTTTCAAAGTATCCACTAAAGTTGGTATTTCAATGCTGTGGACAGATCACTTAAGGTTCTTTTGTATTTTCAAAACAGAACTAAATTGAGGATGAGCAGATATTGAAATACCCAACTTATTGTACCAAGGTGCCAAAGGAGATGATGGAACTGTCAAAAGGTAATTAAATAATCAGACCCACCTCCTAGCTGTAAATGTCTTACTTTGTGGGCTTGATTGACACTTTCACTCAATACTGGCATTGCCTGTGGGAATGAGCCCCTTGAAACAAAGTCAAAAAAAGACAGAGAGATGGAAAAACATTTAGAATTAGCCACTAGCAGCCCCAGGAAGTGAAAAACTATTATGTGATAACAACATGAAGTATAAGGCACAGACAGAACTTATATCATTTCTACTTAAGTATAAGATGCCCTTTGTTCCATTTGATATAGACTTAGAAAGCAGGGGTCATTTTGGACTTGAAGGTTAGTGACAATCCTGAAGGAACTCACATTCATCATGAGTTAAGAGCCTGGATGTAGATGGCTGTTTAACAAGGTGCTGAGATATAGAACATGCTGCTGAGATTTTGGTGGAGTTTGGGAGGGGCTGGTTTTTTTTCTATTTTTCTTGGGTTTTTTTTGTGGGTTTGTTTTCTGGTGGTTTTCTTTGTTTGTTTGTTTGTTTCAAATGCTGTTTTATTTGGCCAGGTATTTTAGCTGTTGGCATCTGGTTTGATTGATTGCTTTAAGCAGAATCATAGCCATCTTCGGGTAATTCAGTACAGTACAAGAGATGAAGTGTATTCTTTGGGCCTGAGAGTTAGCTTAGGTAAGGAAGCAGTGCTCTTACCTGAGCTCAGCCTTGGCCAGGATGCTAAATTTATATATAACCTTTTCTTATGAGAAGCACCATGGTTTGCTTAGTTTACTCTACACAGATTGGCATTTTACCTGAAGAAAATAGTCTCCGTGGGAATACTTCAAACTGAAACTACTGAAGGAAAAAACCTTCCCCTGTCAGAACCAATGCTACTTCCATCAACATCAAATCCATCTTTATTGAAAAGCAAAGAGAAAGATTCCATTTTTTAAAATTTCCTAAATCCAACCATATGAATTTATAGGATTGCCTTAGATTCAGGGCTCTTTGACACAACTACCATGTGTGTCTTCCCCTGCTACCTTTTTGGGGACAAGTAGCGTAAACAGCTTATTGGGTGGTTTCTCAGAGTACATACTAGCATTAAGTGGTCTGCATGAGTATAGGAACATGGCTGGACAGAACAGTTCACCTTGTCCCTACCCTCTGGTACAGAAAAGGTAAAGATGGGTGACCTGGAGGCAGTGTCCTGAGCTACTGACCAGTTCTGCCTTTGACAGTCCTAGTGCTGTCAAAGAAACCTGCATGCTGGTGCCAGCATCCTGTATTGATCTGCAGAGGTCCTGGGAGGCTCTATAGTTGCAGCTCAGAGCAGGGAGGATTTCTTAACACAATCAAAATACAGCCCTGCTCTGCCTCTTGTATTTTGCTGTCTCGTTTTCCTGAGCTATATTGTACCGATTTCCCTGCCCAGAGCTCTTTGCAGTGGCAGAGCTATGACTCACCTGGTAGTTTCTGAGACAGCCAGGCATTCCCCTCTAAATCTCTTCATCCCCTTCAGCCTATTTTTAAATGCTTGGCCTATGTTCTTAAGTGCTGGTATTGAACAAAATGTAAATACAGTGCAACCTCCAGTTTTAACCTTGGCCTTGATCCTCCTTTTATTGTAGTTAAATGTAATAAAAAAGAAAGGTAACATAAAGATGTATATTCTTTTTTTTTAAGATGTTTATAATTCTTTAAAATACATGAGTCAGCGAAGCATTTAAAAGTAAAATATAGATATAAAATTATTCAGAAGGGGTGATATAATATAGAATTAAATTGAGCATATTTTAGCAGCACTGGGAAACCTTACCCCAGAGCTAATAATGTAATAGATCTATCTCACCGACAACTTGGAACTTGCAACAGAGTTTTATCCACAAAGGAGAGTTCTCTGGCCTACTTTATTAAATACCTTAGAGGACTTTGCCTGTAAGATTACATTTGAACAATGCAATTTATTAATATCCCTGTTCTTACTTTTCCTACTGAAATTTTAGCCATTTTCTATGAAAGCAAAAAAGTATAAACAAATCCAACAGGCTAAATAAACATAATTCAACAACTGCTTCAGCAAGCAGGTATATAGGGAAAACATCCTAGAGTTTATTTCTCACCATCACTTGTGTTCTCATATTGATGTATCTGCTGCTTTTGCAATAGTGCATCAGGTAAGTTGTGTTCCTGATTATGAGTATTTTTTCAAGTCTGCAGCAGAGCTACGAATATAATTGAAAAATTATCCTTTAAAAACAGTCCTAATAAATAAAAAAGAAGCAAATTGAAACACTTGTTATTTCTTATAAATGGAAATAATTTCAATTTGGTTTAACAAATCTTAATGTGCTGAGTGCAATTACAAATCAGTGCAAAAGGGTACAGACAATGGCTGAAGCTACATCATCTTATAATTCATTTGAGATCGACATGCGTATTTTGCTGACTCTTATTTAGCAATAGTTTACATTAACATATCACTGAGGTGTATGTATTTAAATGTATTCACTAAGTAGGATTTTACATGAAGTAAAAATAGCACAACTCAATTATGGTGATGTTAATTTATAGGTATATCTGAGAGAGGAGCCTCAGGTCCTCGGCAGGACTTGCCCAGGAGCCGGCAGCTCAGCTGACGCGAGCAGGGACTCACAGGGGGAGGAGCCACGAGGAGTGGCGGCAGATTTGAAGAAGTCATTATCGATCAGTATCAACCGTTCTCGGTAATTGCTGAGGGTGAGTAGCTCGAGAGAGGACGCCTTCAACACCGGAGCAGGGAGGAGATCAGCGTCCAGGAGCCTCAACTCAGAGCGGCCAGAGCCACTGAGGGAGCCTCAGGTCCTCGACAGGACCTGCCCAGGAGCCGGCAGCTCAGCTGACGCGAGCAGGGACTCACAGGGGGCGGAGCCAGGAGGGGCGGCACCAGCCCTGACTGATTAAAAACCTGCCCCTGGGAGCGCGGCGAGGCAGTTTGCGCGGCAGTTCAAGCGGGATGGTGAGCACTCGCCGTATGACCAGGGCCCGGTCTGGGAGCTCTGCTCTGGCTGCCCCCGCAGTAGCCAGCGTAGGCACCCAGACAGAGCCGATGAGAGGGGAGGCTGCAGTGCAATGCTCAGAGTGTAGAGAGTGCCTGCGCTGGTCTCCTGACGGAACGGTGCCAAATGGGCAGGGCTGCACTCGGTGCTCCCTGGTGGAGGCCCTCCTGCAGCAGGTGGCTGAGCTGCGGGATGCTGTTAATAGGCTGCAAGATATCAGGGAAGCTGAGAGGAAGCAGGACTGCCTCCTCCAGGCCCAAACTGTGCAGGGGCCTCAAGCGTTCCCTGAAGCTCATGGAGGAGTGGAGGAGGCTGTCACCCAGGAAGCTGGGAAACAGTAACAACAAAAAACAACAAAAAAAGAGGAAGAGGACAATTAAAAACAAGGGGCTTCCTCCTAAAGCTGTTGTCCCCACCCAGAACTGCTTTGCTGTCCTCCAGGGGGCTAAGAAGGAAGGGCACTTGCACCAGAAACAACCGGCTGGTGCACCTGTAAAGAAGATCACTACTGGTGCTGCCAGGAAAAAGAGACGGGTCATAGTGGCAGGGGACTCTACTTTGAAAGGGACAGAGGCACTCATCTGTCGGCCTGACCCGGTCTCGAGGGAGGTGTGTTGCCTACCTGGGGCACGGATCAGGGATGTTGCAGAGAGGCTGCCTGCTCTAGTGAGACCCATGGACTATTATCCACTTCTGGTGATCCATGTGGGTGCTAGTGATGTTGATAGCAGTAGCCTGGAGAACATAAAGAAGGACTACAGAGCCCTGGGAGAGGTGGTTAGGGGCTCTGGAGCTCAGATTGTCTTTTCATCAATTCTCCAGGATACAGGGGGAGACCTTAAAAAAGCTAGGAGGGTTGGCCAAGTTAATAAATTGTTAAAAGGATGGTGCCATAGTCAGGGGTTTGGGTGTTTTGAATACAGAACCCAAGTCTGTAGGCCAGGTCTGCAGGGGGCTGGTAGAGCTGATCTGACAAAGAAGAGGAAGAGTGGTTTTGGTAGGAGGCTTGCCAGGCTGGTCAAAGTTTTTTTTAAACTAGATGTGTTGTGGCAGGGTGGCATCATTCCATCCCAACACACCAAGTCAGTTGCCAGCACCTACAATAAATGCTCGGAGTGAAGCAGAGATATTCCAGCCACTCCAGCCAATGAGCCGGCTTCATTTGAAGTTTGGCTCAGATGCCTCTATACAAATGCCCGTAGCATGGGAAACAAACAAGAGGAATTAGAGATGTGTGCACATCTACAGGGGTATGATATAGTAGGCATCACAGAAACATGGTGGGATGGCTCCTGTGACTGGAGTGTTGGAATGGAAGGTTACAGGCTCTTTAGAAAAGACAGGCCTGGCATTCAGGGAGAGGGAGTTGCTATTAATGTTGGGGATAGGCTGGAGAGTATGGAACTCTGTCTGGGGACAGGTGAGCAGTCGACAGAGAGTTTGTGGGTCAGGGTCAAAGGGAGAACAGCGATGGGGGACATTACTCTGGGGATCTGTTACAGACCGCCTGATCAAGAGGAATATGTGGATGAAGCACTCTACAGACAGATAGGAACAGCCTCACGCTTGCAGGCCCATGTCCTCATGACGGACTTCAACCATCCTGATATCTGTTGGAGTGAAGGTACGGCCCGGCACAAGCAATCCAGGAGGTTCCTCGATTGTGTGGAAGACAACTTTCTTCTGCAAGTAACAGAGGAGCCGACAAGGAGAGGTGCCATGCTTGACCTCGTGCTCACCAACAGGGAAGGGCTGGTTAGAAATGTGAGGCTCTGGGGCAGCCTTGGGTGCAGTGACCATGAGATGGTTGAATTCGAGATCCTTGGGACAGTGAGAAGAGCGTGCAGCAAGCTCACTGCCCTGGACTTCAAGAGAGCAGACTTTGGCCTCTTCAGGACCCTGCTTAGTAAGGTTCCATGGGACACAGCCCTAGAGGGCAGGGGGCCCAAGACTCTTGGCTGTTATTCAAGGATCACTGCTACAAGCTCAGGAGTGTTGCATCCCAACTAGAAGAGGAAGTGCATCAAGAGGGCCAGGAGACATCCTTGGATGGATAAGGAGCTGCTCAGGAAAATTCAAAGGAAAAAAGAGGCTTATAGAAGGTGGAAGCAGGGAAAGGCAGCCTGGGAAGAATACAGGGATGCTGTCTGGGAAGCTAGGGACCAGGTGAAGAAGGCTAAGGCCCAGTTAGAATTGAACTTGGCTAGGGATGTTAAGGGTAATAGGAAGGGATTCTATAGGTATGTAGTGAGTAAAAGACAGACTAGGGACAACGTAGGCCCCATTTGGAAGATATCGGGAGAACTGGCTACCCTGGGTTTGGAGAAGGCTGAGGTTCTTAATGACTTCTTTGCCTCAGTCTTCACTGGCAAAGGCTCTGACCGCACCACCCAAGTCTTGGAAGGCTAACACAGGGACTGTGAGAATGAGGACCCTAGGCCCACTGTAGGAGAGGATCTGGTTTGAGACCATCTTAAAAACCTAAACATACACAAGTCCATGGGACCTGATGAAATCCATCTGCGGGTCCTGAAGGAGCTGGCGAATGAAGTTGCTAAGCCACTGGCCATCTTATTTGAAAAATCATGGCAGTCAGGTGAAGTTCCCAACGACTGGAAGAAGGGAAATATAACCCCCATTTTCAAGAAGGGGAAAATGGATGACCCGGGGAATAACAAACCAGTCAGTCTCACCTCTGTGCCTGGCAAAATCTTGGAGCAGATTCTCCTGGAAGGCATGCTAAGGCACATGAAAACCAAGGAGGTGGTTGGTGACAGCCAGCAAGGCTTCACTAAAGGGAAATCCTGCCTGACCAATTTGGTGGCCTTCTATGATGGGGCTACGAAACTGATGGACAGGGGTAGAGCAGTTGATGTCATCTACCTGGACTTGTGCAAAGCATTCGACACTGTCCCACACGACATATATGTGTGCAGTTCTGGTGTCCTCAACATAAAAAGGACATGGAACTGTTGGAACAAGTCCAGAGGAGGGTCACGAGGATGATCAGGGGACTGGAGCACCTCTCGTATGGAGACAGGCTGAGAAAGTTGGGGCTGTTGAGCCTGGAGAAGAGAAGGCTGCGTGGAGACCTCATAGCAGCCTTCCAGTATCTGAAGGGGGCCTACAAGGATGCTGGGGAGGGACTATTCATTAGGGACTGTAGTGACAGGACAAGGGGTAACGGGTTCAAACTTAAACAGGGGAAGTTTAGATTGGATCTAAGGAAGAAATTCTTTACTGAGAGGGTGGTGAGGCCCTGGAATGGGTTGCCCAGGGAGGTTGTGAATGCTCCATCCTTGGCGATGTTCAAGGCCAGGTTGGATGAGGCCTTGGGTGACATGGTTTAGTGTGAGGTGTCCCTGCCCATGGCAGGGAGGTTGGAACTAGATGATCTTAAGGTCCTTTCCAACCCTAACTATTCTATGATTCTATGATTTCTGCTTAGATTCAATTTATATTCTAGAGTTTACCTTGGAGTTTATATCTAATTCTTTTTGATCTGAGAATTTAAGTTCATTCCGTTTACTGGGAGATATTAGATAGTCAACAATAATTACTATTTTAAAATTAGCCCTTTATACAAGTAGTAGGGTGCAGAGCTGTCAACTAATGCCAGGCAGCCATTTTTGCAAAGAGATTTAAAGAATATCACAAACCCACTTTATTTCTGGACACTTGCACTTTTCAGGTGCTGCCTACCTGCCCAGTTCAAGAAAAACAAGTTGACACATGTAAGTAACATGGAAGTCTAATATGGGAGAAAAAACGGGGAAATTCATATCACTTATTAGGCAATGCCAAAAATCCAGTGCAGACAACTAAACTGTCACAACAAAAATATCTAATTAACCTGTAACTCATTCCCTCTATATGGAGGGGTGCTAATGCAATAAAGAACTCTACCATGAAAAAGAAATGAAACAGATGAAATTTCCACAAGACTGTTGTCATAGGCAATCCAATTTAGAAAGGGAGAGGAAGGTATTTGATTTGACATTAATAACATTCCTTTACCAGTAGCTGATGGGGGAAAAAAAAAACCCAACAAAGCCAAACAGACCATCTAGGAACTCAAGACATGAAGAAATGATTGAAGCAAAGGGTGCGTGTTTGTGTGCATGTGAGGGCAGTGAGTTCAGAGACATGGGATTAATTATG
Source organism: Psittacula echo (assembly GCF_963264785.1). Taxonomy (NCBI): domain Eukaryota; kingdom Metazoa; phylum Chordata; class Aves; order Psittaciformes; family Psittacidae; genus Psittacula; species Psittacula echo. Next base: position 18,912,612 of record NC_137735.1, on the reverse strand, counting down.
AAGTGGAAATATGTACAGACAAAAACTGAGCATAGCTTAGAACCCCACATAAATGGCTATCCCAAAGAAAGCCAGGGAAGAATAATTTATTTGGAGCTAATTAAAAAACATTGGAATTCCTTGTGTATATTATATGGTAAGCATAATATTTGTCAGACTACAAAACTATATAATATCTATACTAAAAGTATCATCAAAGGAGAAACTACATGGAAGGTAGAGAATTAAGGCAAAATGTAAGGACTTTTTAGTCTGACTGGGAGACTCTTCCTTGTCTGGCCAACACTAGACAGATTTAAAAAAAGGTCAACAGGGATAGAGTGGAGTGAGCATAGGTGGTTTAGAGGTGTTTGAAGCATGGAAGAGGGCTGATAATGTGACCTCTCATGACTGTGGGCTGTTGATATGTGCCTCCAGGAGGAACCTGCCCTCTGGGATGGAAGGGATTGCCAAGGAAATGTTTTTCATTTCCTTGCTTTCACTTCCTGCTTCAGCTGAGGAAAGAATGCAACTACAGTCTGGGGGCTTTGGAATCAAAATAAGTGAATTTCCTGAGAGGTAACTCAGAATATTTCACAAGAATAAGCTCAAAACTAAAGGAAGATATTTATGAAACGGGAAACACTTTTGACACCTTACATAAAATTTGGAATAATTTTTTTTTTTCTTTACACAGTTTTACAGAGGAAAAATGTTAGCATTATTAGAACACTCAGTGGTTTAAATGTGTATTACTCAGGAATTGTTCTAGTTTTGAGTGGGATATAGTTAATTTTTTCCATAGTAGGTGGTATGTGGCTATATTTTGGATTTGTGCTGAAAACAGTGTTGATAATACAGGGATATTTTAGTTATTGTTGAGCAGTTCTTACACAGAGTCAAGGCCTTTTCTGCTCCTCACACAACCCCACCAGTGAGTTGGCTGGGGGTGTGCAAGAAGTTGCGAGGGGGCACAGCTGGGACAGCTGACCCTAACTGACCCAAAGGAATATCCCAGAGCATATGGTGTCATGCTCAGCATAGAAAGCTGGGGAGGAAGAAAGGAGGAGAAAGTGTGGGACTGATGGCCTTTTTCTTCCCAAGTAACTGTTATATGTGATGCAGCCCTGCTTTCCTGTAGATGGCTGAACACCTGCCTGCTGATGGGAAGTGGTGAATGAATTCCTTGTGTTGCTTTGCTTGTGTCTGTGGCTTTTGTTTTACCTTTAAACTGTCTTTATCTCAACCCATGAATTTTCTCACTTTTACCCTTCTGGTTCTCTCCCCCATCCCACCAGGGGAGTGGTGAGCAAGAAGCTGTGTGTGGCTTAGTTGCTGGTTGGGTTAAACCACAACAATAATATAATGAAAAATATTTTTAAAATTATGTGATTTACATCCTACCTCAATAGGAATGCAGTTTTAGCATGGGGGGAATGGCAAAGATCTAAAGCAGTCTGTATTAAAAAAACAAACCAAGCCAGCAACAACTTCCTACTCTGCAGCTCTGCTACGGTACTTTAATATTCTGTAAAACTTAAATACAAAGCAAATAGCCAAACCTACAGTTTTGGTGTGGAGTTTTCTGTGACATGTTAATGCATTTGCACATTAAAAGGTTTGAAATATGTTCTCTGTTTTACCACATGCTGCTTTGCACTGGAGTGATCCCTGTTTATGTGCAGTACTGACCTAAAGGACTGTTCTCATACTAATTACTTTTGGGTCCTTGGTAAGAGACTGTCAAAGAAACAGTCCCCTCTCCCCACCCTGCCCCAGCTGAGAGAGTTCAGAGCCAAAGCAGAAGGCAATGAACTGTAGTGGTAGCTCTGAGGCCAGACACAATGTCCTATATGTGTTTTCCTTTGCAGTAATGGAAAACCCACACACAAATAGAAAGGGAAGGATCAGTAACAGCAACTCCTCAATAATACAGTTTTTGCAGATCTTGGGTTTGATGGCAAAATATGTTTCCTTCTAATATTTATGCTTTCTATCAGGTAATGCCTTTCTTTTCTTTGATTAGAAGAGTTGTACAATATAAGATTGGAGCAAGACAGTGTTTTAAAATCCTAGTGTAACAAAATGGGATGGTTTAGGAGCCTACAGTTTAAACACAGAAGCTTGTACATACACTCACACATGTATAAGATCAATATACACACAATCATAATTAGTTTGCAACTATATTTTACTCTGTCTCTCTCCTCTCTGTATTTTCAGTGTCACATTGTCCAAACCAGGGACATCCTTGCCTCCTTCAGAAATAAAACTCAGGTTTCATATTCTCATAGGTCCCAAAGCTCGAATGTGATTTTTGCTTTTGGCACTAACTCTGTGCACATGTGCCTATTAAAAGAACTGGGACTCCTGAAGTCAACAGCATCATCAGGCCCTGGTGTGACCCATTTGATTGCTCCTTTCTCTGTATCTTTCTGTGTATCACTGGCAGTACAACACAGCTGTCCCTCTTGCTCCCAGTGCCATATGCAAAAGGTCAAATACACTTAATATTTTGGAGCAGGAGCATCCTGTCTGTGGGCTGCAGTTAGGAAGAGTATCTCTTCAATGGGATGCAGGTCAAAAGTAGTTCCTTTACAAAGTATATTCCTCTGCTACAGTGTTTTTTGCTGCCTGACTTCTTGCAGGACTAGTTTTTCCTGCAACCTAGAGCTGCCTGAAAAGAAGGTCTACCTGGAAAGCAGGTTGCAGGACTTTGCCATTGCTTTCTGAAACTGCATGAAATCCAAGCAAAATATTCACAGCATATTGATGAATTGTGCTGTTTGGTTGTATGGTATTCATCTCACTGTTTGACACAGGCTATCACCAGAGACTGGAAAACAGACATGAAATAAAGACAGCTTGACTGGCATGGTTAATCCCCTGATTTGGACATCTCCAAATACTGATAAGATACGGGAGTGCAAAAAGGCCTCGTTTGTGAAACAGAACTTGGTTCATAAAAATTAAGTATAATCTAGAGGTGTTGTGATGCACAATGCTAGAGGAGCAGAAAAGCCCCAAGGGTTACTCATTTTCTAATGAATGCCATAGAGGCATGATTTTAGATCACTTCCTCACACACTAAAATGCCCATGACATCATTGATGACACTAGCATTTTCCCATTGCCCTTGTCAAAGGCTTCCATTGCGTGTACAACTGCGCACATTCATGCTGACGCTCTGGCTTTATCATTGCATACAATACACACACATTCCCTCTCAGCCCTAGCTGTAATATTTGCACAACAGATTGGATTAGAACATTTGCAGGGAGCCTGTTATGAATACCTCTTCAGATAATTTTTGTGGAAAAACTTTTTGTTTGCTGATTAGCTAAATAATAGACTTCAGAATTTTTGGCTGAGCTTATTCAGAGACTGAAAAGGTGGAAGGAATTCATATACCTATATGAGATGTCTACGTGGTGGAATATTCCTTCTGCCAAGGCAGAAGCCAGCTCCAGGGCAGGGATTGCATAACTGTGCTAGCACAGTGCTGAGTTTGAAACAAAAGGTCCTACTAAGGATGTTGTAAGGTAATGAATGCAGACTTTATCCTTCTGGATTTAAAACATAACTTTTTAAATAATACAAGGCAAAGTAGAAAGTGAAAAAGATAGACCTGCCCTTCAGACGTGTTGTAAATTTTATACATGACTGAACTTGGAGCAGTCCTTGCGGTTCCTTCTATTTCTTGCCAGTGTTGTTTCTTGCCTCTTAAAGGTCTGCTCCTAGTCTCAGGTCTCACATTTGATTGTTTGTAATTATAATTAGAATATAAGATCCTCATCTTCCTCTGTGTTCATGAAGCCAGGAATACCTCTGATCACAGCAAACAGCTACAAAACTATAATTATATTTTAAGGAAATGGATAAAGGAAAAAACCTATTCCCAGGATGAAACCTTGTGCAGTCTTGACTAAATGATAAATTGGGGGTTAATATCAGGGGAAATAATGTCAGATTTTAACAAGTCTGCTGAAGTACAAACAGTTTAATGCAGGAAGGCTACATGCAAAAATAAAACATAAATAAAAATAATGAAAATCCTGTGTTTCAGGTAAGAGTCCTTATTGGTTGCCAGTGTGAAATTCACCTCTGTGCAGAGGGTCATGCCCAAAGCCTCTCAAATCCCTTCTTTCAAAAGCTTGCGGAAGATCCAAGCAGTGCCCAGCCTTTATTTTTTCCTTATGCATGTCTCTGTGAGAAAACTATGGAGGTTTGCCATTGGTTTCAGTGACAGCAGAACAGTGACAATTTTTGAACATCCTCCCCCCTCAAACTCTTTCTGCAAAATGTAGCAACTGGTTCAAATCATCTTCCTTTTTCTGTTCTCATACAGGTTGTACAGAGGAACCATACTGAGAATCATGTTTCCAGCACACAGAAAATTAAAAAAATACTTGAGGTGCTTTCTGGGAATTTATTTTTGTTATCAGGCAGCTTTAGGTTGGATCCTGTCTTGATGTGAAAATTTAAACAAATATTTTTGTCAGCAGAGAAGAATGCCTCCAGGGACGAAAGGCATGTTTGATGCATGCTTCTGACTCTTTTCCTCTGTGCTCCAATTTTTTGTGTCAGATCCACACAGCTAGATGATCTGGCTATCCTTTCTTCAGATTTTCAGCTAGCTGCAGTGTGTAAAATAATGCCATGCCAAGATTATCTCTACTGTAGATATGGTATGATGAAAGCTGGTTCTGTAAAAAAGATTTCTTAGGAAATGGAGCTCTGCAAACTTTAACAGATCTCTAGAACAGCCTGTGTCAAACACAGTGTGCTGAGTTTTTGTCCCCCACTCACATAATGTGGCTAATGTTAACTGTGTGTGTGTTAATTTCAGTTTCTTTTCTTCTCTTTCATCAACTGAATGTCAAGATGATGTCTGTATTTCGTGCACACAAAGTGAATGGGGAAAGTTTCTCTGTGGACACCTTTTCTGATTTTTAATAAATTCTTTCTTTTGCCTGAATCTGGCTTTTGACCTCCATTAATTTCTTTAATTTAATAGTTTGCTGCATGCATTAATAAATATTATTAACCATACTTTGTACAGCAGCCTTTCTGTTTCCTCTTTCTCCAATGCTTTCTCTTTTGCTGCAGCAGGTGCCCAGTTAAGAACAGATTGTGAAATGCAGAGGGAACAAACAGGAAATTTGGGCCCATAATTTACTTCTTCCCCAAATTCAAAGACAAGGAGTCTTAGCATTTCTCTGTCTACCAGACTGCTTTATTACTGACTGCTTCTCAAAGCAAAGCTGTAATTATAAACTTAGAGTTATTTGATAGCTTTCTCAAGTCAAATAGCACTGCTTAAAACCCTGTAAGGTAAAACTGATCAGAAGTGGTTTCCAAATGCAATGTCTCAGGTAGCTATGCACATGCAGATATTCAGCCAGACTGTGTTCACTCCATTCCTCCTGCTTTCTGCAAGGCTGCTTCTAGACCTACATAAATCCCCTTTACACTAGTATCCTCCAAATCCTGCATTTAACATCACAGGTCTTCCAATTTACCCCAGTAATAAGTAATTCAGCTCCAAAAGAGGAAGCAACTCTAAGCTTATAGCATACCTTGAAGACAAGCTGTAGCTGCCGCCTCCAAATGGCAGCACAAGCCATCAGACTTAGAACCTTCGTATGGGCTTTGTAAAACAAGCAGTGTATGCAAGTCCAGTAGCTGTCTGTTCATTTGCTACTAAGGCAAATAATTGTCTGCTTGTTTAAAGACATAGGAAAAAAGTGGCACCTATCCGGCAAAGGCTACACATTTACCAGTCCTCTGGCTAAGTATTTATCATGCAGGAACAATTGACCCCTCTAGTGGAATCAACAATGTACTGCAATTTTGTGTTTGTTTATAATTAGCAACGCAAATTGAGCTACGGAGTTTTTTTTGAAAGGCCCATAATTTAGTGGCTTGCTTGCACAGTGTCACGACATGGAGCAATTCAAAAATTCCCTATTGTAAATCTTCAAAATAGAGGCCTCCTTTTTTGATGATGTCCAGAAAAAATGAAAGAAGATAAAAAGTGTCAACCTTCCTACTTATAACTTCCTTTGTGCTTCTCAAGGCACAGTGTCTATTTTGCAACTGTCTCCTTTTCAGTGCATGTTCTTTTCTCTAGAGGCTGTATGAATATTGTACAATGCCAAGTACAGCTATTGACACTTCAAAAAGAACCTAGAATAATAAGTAAAAAGGATATGCCCCTAACCATACAAAAAGACTAATGCTTCTTGTGTTATCATTTACATCAATGATTTTCATTTTTTTTTGTACATGCAGATCCCTAAACATTTTCAAGTTCAGGTTGCAGTATGCCAAATTTGAGCCCTTTGGCAACAAGTTTTCCTTTTTCAGTTAGTTCTTCTGAGCCCCTTAGAACCAGTCTGAGAGCTGAAAATCCCTTTACATTTTACTATATACATTGTTTTGATTCAGATAGTTAATGACTGGAAGATAATGAAAAAGTATTTAATGGAATTTAATAATAAAGGAGAATTTTGCATGAATATTTTTATAAAGGTTATTGTCTGAGGCAATACATTGAGTACTTTTTCCATAGGAAAACCAGAAAATATAGAAATGAATAGAATGAAGTAAGTGCAAACTATGCACAGAGCGCACACACCACCTTGCCTATTTTTCAGAAAGCTTTTTCATCTGTTTCCTTCCTGGAACTCCTCCTTTGTTTTTCTGCCACCACTGGCTTTGCCCACATCCTTCAGCATTTGAATTGCTGCCTCATGCTTTTCATTCTGTCTTGCAGCATCTTCCTTGGCATTTGGTAAAACTAGAGACACTAGCAGCACTAGCTAGAAAGGTAAAAGGTCAAAAAAGAGAAGATAACTTTGCTCACATCAGAGAAACTTGCATCAACACAGGCACACGCATCTTTCTCCGAATGCAAAGCCTTGTTTTACCTGATTAGTAAAATAGTCCATGGGTTTCCAAGACAGTTTTGTTGGCTGGCTGAAGAGCACATCTTGATCAGACATTCATACTTTTTGGTCCTATTGGTGGTCCTTAAAGACCATAGCATATTTTTGAAGTATATGAGACCTGTCAAAAAAGGGTAGTGAATCTATTTTTATGACAAAGCTTAGGTGTAACAAATTATTCCCAAAGAGACGGTACTAAAGCCAGTTTAGTGCTCCAGAAAACACAAAATGAAGGCAGTCAATGCTCATTAAAGTGGCTGTCTCAGGCTTATAACATGCAGTTTGTGAACAAAATTTTGTGTTTCCCTCCACTTAACTCAGAGCTGGACATGGTGAAGCTGGAAGCATCAGAGGACCACAGAATGCTTAATTTTTATAGAATTCTATAAACATAAAATAACCAATTAATTCATTATTTACTCCAAAATGCCTACAATCCTGTTAGGGGGCATGATACCGTAGCACCTCTTCAGAAGCAACAGCACATGTCATAGATGGTGCCATGCACAGGAGCCTTCTCCAGGAGGAAAATCTGAAAAAAAGGGAATACTAAAGCCAGTTACTTGTCAAATTGCCCTCAGACAACTTTTGGGTTGCATGAATATGAAATAAGAATAAAGAGAATTTCCAAGTTACTTGACAGGGAAACAGCACAAGTTCAGTGATCCATTTGGTCTGGTTCAACCCAGATTCAAGTGATCCATTTTGCCGTGTTCTTCCTAGATGTTTCAAAACACACACACACGTGAAATTGTTCTCTAATAAGAAGGATATTATTAAAAAAATGTCAATTCTGAATGAAGGTTTATATCTTAGTCCACTAAACCATTTAGATTTCCCTATCTTATTTTGTCCTTAAGGTTTTTTTATGCCAGAGAAAAGACACATGAAAGGTCTGTGATTTTCCCGTTGACATTAAGGTCATTATGATCTCTATAGAAATGTCTGTCACTACTATTTTTCTACAAATCATAACATGATAAACTGTAATGATGCCTTTTAAGATGTCATGGTATGAGACGTAAACAAGTAACTTTGGAAATTTAAATGGCAGTGTCATTGGCAGCATAATCCAGAACATCGACCTTGTACTGCCAGAGGATCATGTCTTTATGTCCTTACTTCCTTACTTACTTCCATGTCTTATCTATAAGAAATAGCTCTGAACTGTAAAGACTGTATATATATTCTACAGCTTTTGAGAAAAGATCTGACATCAGTCTAAGATCAAATTAGAGATAACATCAAATCTGTATTAGGAAATAAAAGAAATACAAATTCTTGGAGGGCAGGTGTAGATTGGGTAAGCACAAATCCTATAAGACTAAGAAAATGCAAGTGGTATTTAAAGGCAAAAGCCAAAATTTAAGGTTTGGTATACCAGAAAAGTATTCTATAATATATCATAACCAGACATGAGACAACATTAGACAGAAAAACTTGACTTCAGTGTGTAGCCAAATACTTGATATATTTAAAAAAGAAAAGCAAGAAGAAATTCAAGCGTAACACTAAATCAAACTTACAATCATAGGAATATAGAAATTATAGGTAGGGCAAGGTACTACTGTAAATCTTGTCTGTGAAAATGAAACTAGAAAATCCATCTGTTGTGGACAAATCAAAACCAGTGTTTGACATCGCATGTAGCTGTAAATTTTAGTCATATGTGTCTACTATAGTGTTGCTTGTGTATTTAGAAGCAGCAAATTCATGTATAAATTGGAGCAGTAAGCTAGAGAAGGCAGTGAGATAGAGGCCTGAAACTCAGAATAAGAAAAAATCAGTTTTGTTAGGCTCTAACAGATTGAAATCCTGGCAGGGTAGAAGAAATGCAAGGGCCCTGCTGTGAGGCTGAGGCAGGCTCCACAGATATCTGATGAAGGTAAATGCGAGTATACTAATGAACCATTTGTGCCTGAAGGACTGATGCTGGAAAAGTTAAAGTTGTTTATTATGTTTAGCAGAACTCTACAAGGCCTGTAAGGATTCTGCTGGCACAAGAAGAGTACCTCAACATCTTTACTCCATTCATGTATTCATAAATCCGTGACTGGCACTAAAACAAATTACATACCTGAAAAATACTTCATGAGCCTATTTTGCCACTGGATGGAAGAATCAGTGGTACCTGTATGTTGTTTTGGGCAGATGTTAGTCTAATCTGTTAATGAGAATTTACAGTTCTGGCAACTCCAACCCCTCAATTTTATGAAAATTGGTTTAATAAAGAAGTTTCAAATTTATCTAGAACATTTTATTTATTAGAACAATTTATTTTAGAATATTTCCATTCTATTCAGACTAGACTAGTCTATTCTAGATTCTAAACAGATCATCAGCATTCTGCAAGTCCTTCCCCACTTGGTGCAATATAAATATAATAATCATTTTACTAGTCTTCCAGTCACTAATAATAGAAATATTGACTAGTAGTGAACTGCAGACTAACCCTTGTGGAATTATAACACAAATATAGCAATAAGCCATTGAGATTTCCTTGAAAACATCCATCTTATCTAGATTATGTGAATATCTTTGTCACTGGAAATAAGTAGAAGAACCACTTAAGAAAGCTGAAACACTGCATTCAATCTTCTTGGTGTCTCCAACAAGTAGCTTTTATATTAAGCTTAATGGGAGACTAGTTTTTTTCCTGGTTTGCCTTTGAATACTCAGGTCCTTGAAGAATTCTACACAAGTCCCTTATTAAGTGCCTTTCAGTTTGTTTCCGTGCTTTTCTTATTTTTACTGTAAAACTTGTGCCACAATTTTATGCTTATGCTTACTTTCTAAATAAATTATATTTCTGTAGATTAGGTTTGAAATCTCATGTTCAAATTTATATTTCAATCAAATTGTTGTCTTGCTAGCTTTTCTCTGTGCTTGTGCTGTAACAGTATGTCTGAAGCATCTGCTGGTTCTCCTTGAACACCATTCCCTGAAACCAGCATCACTGGACACATCATGGTGTCTTTTTTTAAATCTATTGGTTTTATTTGTGCTATGCCACCCCATGCATTTTAAACTCTACCATTCCCTGCTAATGCTCCTTTCTTAATTATCTACTGGTTAGAACCATTTTCAGAAAGTGCATCCTTCCCCTTATTTTCCTATTCTTCCATGTAAAAAAATCATCTCACCAATGCATTCATGGACTTGCTGGATAGCTTGTGTTCTGGCATGCTACTTTTGCAATAGAGACTTGGGTAGTTAAATCACTTATCACTTGTATGTTATGGTATAATAAACCAGAACTCTTATGTCTATGGGTCTATGAGAAGCAGCAATCGCTGTGCCTTGGTAGCATATTGTGGGTTGACCTTGGCTGGACACCAGGTACCCACCAAGCTACTCTATGACTCCCTTCATCAGCAGGACAGCAGGGGGAGAAAATAAGATGGAAAAAAACATTGAGTGTCAAGATAAAGGCAGTTTAAGAAAGCAAAAGCAAAGGCTGTGCATGGAAACAAAGGAAAACAAAAGATTTATTCTCTACTTCATATCAGCAGGTGACGTGCAGCCACTTCGCAGAAAGCAGGGCTTCAGTATATGCAGTGCTTTCTCCACAGGACAAACATTGTAATAATGAATGCTCTTTCTCTTCCTCTTAGCTTTTGTTGCTAAGCAGATATTGTATGGAACATCCCTTCAGTTATTTTGAGTCAGCTGTCCTGGCTGTGTCCCCTCGCAGGATCTTGCCCACCCCCAGCCTCCTTGCCTGAGGGGGGAATTTTGGAGAGACATCCTTGATGCTGTGTGATCACTACTCAGCAGTAGTTAACACACTGGTGTGTTATCAACACCTTTCTAGCTACCAGTACAAACTAGAGCACTATGAGGTCTGCTATGGGGAAAATTAACTCCGTCTTAGCCATACTCAAAACACACATACAGTCATTCAAAAGGAAAATAAAGGAAAATTATTTTTGATTGATGCAACAGAGAAAATCAGTAAGTGATTGCTTTTTATAACAAATACAGTCTAATAATATCCATGTCCAGTTTGGCTTCAATCTCTTTATTTTGTAACACTGGTTTTAAAATGATCATTGTGTTCTTAGATAGTGATTAAGCTTGCGAGCAAAAGGAGCCTAAATTCTAACAATGTTTGCCATTTATTAAAAGCCAAGGATATTACTGATGTCCTGACATTCAGGATCCTTCAGTCCTTAACTTGCTAAAAACCACTCTAGTAAGATTCACGACTTACACCAGTATAATAACTATTGGTACTGATTTTCCTCAGACCTGCTATTGACAAAGTATATGGACCAAATTAACCTCTTCAATCAGTTAAATCTCTCACTCTGTTTCTCTGAAGGTGGATGTAAACCACTGTGTAATGTAACTCATAAAAGGGCACTCATTTAAGGTAGAGCTTACAATTTAAGCGCTGGATGACAATTTAAGACTTGGAAAAATTGGAGCACATCCATGAATTCAGGATAATTTTTTAAGGTGACAGTAATTGAGGATCATAATTGTAGCACTGAGTATACAGAGAAAAATAGAAGCATATGTGCACAGAAACAGAACAGTTGTTCTTGAAGGCTTAGATCTGCTAAAGCAGTTGCCCTGAAAAAATGTTAACAGCTATACCTAGTAAGGCATTTTACAACCTCTTCCTCCTTCATGTAGTCCTGACTAGAGACTGGGAGAACATGCTAACTGATATTAGTATAGGTCTGGGTGGGAAAAAAATTCAGGTAGAATAGATGGCAGAAAAACCTTTTCTTATTTTGGCTTCATACGCAGCATATCCATACAAATAAATAATGTGGGGTTTTTTCCAAAGCAAAAAGAATATAAAGAAGGATCCAACGCATGTACTGAAAGGAAAACATCTTTTTAATACTACACACTTCCTCCTACATTATCCATAAGGAAGCCAATCACTCCCAAGAAGGAACTACCTTTATATAGGCACTCAAAATCTATCTTTTGATCTTCTCCTAGACAGATATATGCTTTGGTGATACAGTAGCAGAATATATGACAGTCATTCAATACTTCTGTTCACTCCGTTAACTCATTATAGGTGTTCAGGTATTTCACAATAATTTTCCCTCAGAAGTTCTGCTCTAGTAATAGTAACAAGTTTACAAGGTTTGACTCCTTTAGAAGAAGGTTATATGAAGGATTCTTTTGTTAGATTTCCCCAGGACAGTCCATATTCTAAATTCATTAAGAAATGCTTTTTAAATAAAGACACAACAAACATTATGCACAACCTTGTTTGTATAGCTAGCAGCAATGAACTACTTAACTAGTGCGTCTCTTGCAACTGTGCTTCTATCTACCTTTAAGCTGTTAATACAAGAATACATACATTTGCTTTTGGCGACAGAATGAGAAATGGAATATATAAACCAGCTTTTAGCAGAGAATTTGTCACAAGGTTCTTAAGGCTTCATTGGCTATTTTGTAAATTCAAGCAGTTTGTGAGCAGTGGCAGAGAAATCCCTTCAAAAACATTTTCCTAACTCCAACCCAATTGTTTAATGTAAAAACCAGTCCTAATCAACTTCCTTTTATACCCTTTTTTCATACCTGAAGCCAGAAGAAAATGTAGACAACAGCAGAAAGTTTTCATTATATACATATTAGTGTTCTGAAGTCAGGAAACAGGATTAATTAAACCCAAAATACCCAGAAGAAAGTGTCTTTATAATCCCTGTACATTCTCTATAGCCATTTGAAACCACTCTGTGGATGTCTCTAATTGGGGAAGAAATTTTATACAAAATCTTTGCCCCTGAATTGACTGAATCAGGGCTCTAGGGGAAAAACATGATTAGCTTTGGCAGTTAGGCTCAGCTGAAAGCCTGAATAAGAAAACAGATTCCCTTGAAGAATATTGCTGTTGTTGGCCTAACTCAAAGCACACGTCTGTGGTATGAGATCTAGGAGCTATCCTGGGAGATCTACAATGGTGAAGGACAAAGTTAGGGGACAAGGTAGCAATGGAAATGTTTCAAGTAGATTAATAATGGTGAAATAAGGTGCTTTAAAAGAATCCTGTTGAGATGAGAAAGTTGTGTAGAGTGGGTAGAGCCAGGGTAAGGACAAAAATTGAAAGAAAGTCACATCTGAACTTGGTCGAGCAAAAACAAAGCTGGGGCATGGGGACAATTTGGAAAGTTTGTGAGTCAAACAGATGCCTGAAAAAGAAAAGAAAGAGGTGAAAGGCACACCAAAGGAACAGAATACTTCCATGAGCCCTCTTATGATGTGGAAATGTGAATAGCTATATTTTCTGGACAGGCATATGTATGCAAATATATTTAAATTTTATGCAGATTGTATCTTCAGCTTTTTTGATGCCCAGTGTAGTCAGGTCTATAATATAGTTATCCAGAAGGAATCAGTGAATTCTTGCTGGCGTGGCAGAAGCATTTGGCTATAGATGGAGATCAAGTAGTTTTCTTCCAGTTCTACTTTAATGACTGAAGCAGAGTGAATAACTCTCTGAATTAGGCCATGTGCTAACTGGAAGTCATCTGTAAAGAGGATCAGAGAAACCATATTTCTATGTATTGAAATAAAGCCATACATGTCTTCTGCTGGGAATTCCAAACTATGAGACAGTTGCTATAAATCACACTTCAAGTTTTATGATTCATATAAGGAGTCATCAGGGATGTACTTTGGGGAAATCCATCCAGAGTTAAATATCTATAGCTTGTAAAAGTTAGCTAACAGATATTTTACATTCTTTTAAAATATTTTTTTATAAGCAGATAGTATATGCAGAGCAATGCAAACCATTATTCTGTACTCTACATTGGATGGCACTGGAGACAGGGAATCCTAAATTAAAGGCTGCTATTTAGATATTATAACCTGAGTTTCACACTGCATATGGCTTTTTGACAAGTCCTGAAAAGACAATTGAATGCCAGCATCTGTCCTTCAATGCAGAGGCTCAAAGACAGGAGAGGGAAGAAGATAACAGTGGCTACCATTTGGTGGAATATTCCCAAGCATTTTTTGCAGACAGTTGCTCAAATGAATGAGCTGTAATTAACTATTCATATCCTTTTTATGTTTGCTTTTCACAAATATTCCAACATATCAGTTTATTGGCAGGAATGATCAATGCAGCAATGACTTTGCTTTTGTAATTATTATTATTTTTACTAGCAGGCAGATTTTGAGAGATATAACCTCAACCAATTAGAAAATAAACATGTGACTAGCATGTCCAATTGAAGGAGTTCCTTTTGAATTTCTGATGTCAGATACTTTGGTTAAACTGCCTTACAATAACCTGCATTTGAAAAATATGTATACAAATTAATCAACAAAAAAAATCAAATAATTGCATGTGAAAATGCAAATAGAAAATGAAGCAGAAGGCCCCTCATCACAAATGAATTATCATTCATGCAACTGTGTTGCTGACGTATGACTTTCACCAGTATCAGCTATATAATCAAGTTTTTCAGAAACCTGAACTGCCTAGCAAATGGGTGACTCAAGATAATTCAATGACTGCATTTCATCACTACACCCAGAAAGCAAAGTGCAACCAACAGTCAAGTTCAGCCCTGATGGTATCAGGGAATTCTGAGTTAAGCTGTAACATGCTATTTCACCTTGGCTGAATCTTTATCATCTTATCTTTATCTAACAGGTCCACCACCAACTGACAGAAGCAGCTAAGATGCTAGACTGAAAAGCAGTTTCTCAATGTGAGAAACAAGCTTTGCATTGCTGAATTTATAAGAATAGAAAACATTCAGTTTTCCATTCTACTTACAGAGTATTATCTCAGAGAGGAAGAAAAGAAATGCCCTGTTTTGGGGTGTCCATTTTCCTAGCTAATATTTGCATATTGCGGTTTCCTTCTGTGGACAAAGTGCATCCCAGAAGCAGTTCCCTGTTCTCTGTGCTAGCACCACTTCTGACTCTATTCAACACTACACATGAAGGAAATTTCAGCTAAACTCTAAGTGCGGGGGTTTCTTTTTTTAAGATTTGGTTCACCCCCTCTTATTATCAAATCTGTAACCCTCTCAGGCAGTTTTGTCACGTCTACCTTCTCTTTATTATGTAAAAGTGGTACTCTCCCTGTTGTTACAGTTGCAGCTAGCTTTTAAAGTCCTATTTTTGCCCTTCTTTAACTTTGGGTTGGAAATTGGTTTGGCCTAAAAATTTCCATACTTTGAAGGAAAAGAAGGATAATTAATTTCTTCAAACAGTGTATAATCAAACTATTTTTGATTCAGAGGTCATCTAAAAATTACCCTGATCAGAAATTTACTTGTTTAATGTTTTGCTACCTCTAACTCAAAAGCTGCTTATTATAACCTCTTAAGACTTTTCATGTACTTAGATCCATTTGATAATTCTCAGCCTTTTTAACTGGAAATTAAAAAAAAAAAAACAAAAAAAAAAAAAAAACCAAACAAAAAACCAAAAAGAAACCCCACAAAAAAAGCAAATCCAAACCTGCAATTTTGAAAGAGTATTACATTTTTCCTACAGATTGTATTTGGGCATATTCTTGTCCATTTATTTCAGAAAATGCTTTTCTGTTCTGTTGGATTCAGTAGAATAAGTGGTGGATCAGAGGTCCATTCTGCAAGACATGGTTCTTAAGAAGAAATAGTAAGACATTTAAACTGTATGTGGTTATTTGATGAGTCAGGCAATTAGGAAAAAAGATTTTTTTTTTTTTAATGGTTATTTGATAAATGAAAATCAGATAGATCCTGTAAAAATCCAGTCAGGATTTCATTAATTACAAGGTGCATCTTTATCAGTATGTTAGCTCAGGTCAGCAGTGCTCCTGGAATGAACTTTTGTTGGTCCCCATGCACAAAACCCAGCTATGTCCCATTCAGTCCGGGAGCCCTGGCTGATGTTAGTCGTAAGGAAAGACCCCTGAGAAATGCAGCGTGAACACCAGATACTCAGTGTCTGTCGCTTCTCTTCATAGGTCTGCTCTAGTTGCATCAGTCTACTGATAAGGGGATACCCTTGACATAGCCAGAGGACAGAACTCTGTGAATATAATGAAAGAACGCATTTAATTTCAGAAAAGGCGAAAGCAGCTGCCACAAGAACAGTAACACATGCAGAAGAAGGGAAACACAGGGAAGTTCCTTACAGTGAGTCCAAGCCAGTAGTCAGAAAAAGCAGGCAATCAACAAGGAAAGCTAAAAGGCATGCAAGAGGAATTTCTGACTGATGGGGTTGAGAAATAATGTTTTAACTAAATCAGAAACAAATGAAATCCTTCAAATGGCATAGATCCAGAACTTGACCAGGATTGCAAAATTGTCAATCACTATGCAGGAAAAACAGAAGAATTCATCATTAGCACGATGTATTCATCTCTTAGAATGATTAATTAACTACTTTCTATTCCATTAGTAACTGGGGAGGATGTGAAACAAAAACCATTAAACATTTTAGAATCTACTGTGCCCAATAACTTGCACCCAGTAGCATTACAGAACTGTCTTAGGAGCTCTCTGAATATTAATGTTGATTTCGAACACATCTTGATTTGTGGGGGAAAAAAAGATCCAGAGGTCTAGTAAAGAGTGTTACTATTTTAAAAAGAGTGAAACGAGATGATACAAAGAGTTCCAGGCTACTCAGTCTGATATCAGCTTCTTTTAAAACCATGGAAAGACTTGTATGGGACACAATCAATAAAAAAGTTGAGATTTTAGCATAAATAATGTGGTTAATGTGGTTTTATGGAAAATAGATCTTATCAAGAAGATTTGCTATCATTTTTTCGTGAGATTATTAAGTATGTGTGATAGTGTTGACATAAGATACTTAGATTTCTGTGATTAATTTTACCACTTTTACATTACAGTTTTAAAAGATAGCACTGTACAGTGTAAAAAATTAATGAAATAGGTTAAAAATCTGCGAATGAATAAAGCGCAATTAAGAACTGCAAGTGGGATCTAATATAAAATGAAGGCATTTGCAACTGATTCATGGAAACTGTAGGAATTGTCTCAAATCAGTCTTATCTAATACTTTGTCTTCTGCAGCATTTAGGATGATTCAGGGAGAGGTGCTCAGAGAAACCTAAGGGTAGGAACCTGGGATAATTTGTGACTCAGTTTGGTTCAAATAAGAGCTGTTTCTATCAGTCATTCCTCCTGGAAATTCCAGTTACCCCTACGCCTGTCTAGAAGTCTGTTTGTGAATCCTCTTCAATTCTTGGCCCCAGTGATTTCCTCAGTTTCAGAATCCCATCTGCAAATTATATGATAAAAACATCTCTTTTTCCATTGTACTCTAATTGCTTTGCTTCTCCCTTTGTGCGTGTGTGTTATAAGACATACCTTCACTTTAGCCCTCATTATAGTTGTTAAATTTGACATCCCTTTTTTTATGGTCAACAGCCCCAGTGTTTTCGATCTTTTTTCATGAGAGAATTTTTTAATGCTCTTGATCATTCCCATTGTCCTTCGCTGAACCCTCTCTAAATCAGCATTATTGTTTATAAGATGGAGTCACTGGTACTGCACACAGTATTTCAGATCAGACTATAGCGTTGGCAGTTTAATCCTTTCTCTATTAGTTCCCATTCTTTATGCATCTTAATATGTTTGCTTATCTGGTTCAGCTGCACATTAAGCAGAAGTCTTTACTGAAGTAATTTACAAGGATAACTAGGTCCCTTTCTAAAGTCAGTACGCTAATTTAGAGCTCTGTGAGGTGTTGAGTAATTCATATTTTTTCCACCCGGTGTACCTTACGTTGCTTTTGTTGATAATTCATTTGTCAGAGTGAGTAGGTCACACAGCTTTGTTTGTTTCAGAAGTTGCACACAATCATCTATGAACTTAGGCTGAACTATTCTTTATCCCTTGCAAATTTTGCTGCCTCACAGCATTTTGTGTTTCCTAGATGATTAATAAGTAAGTAGATGAGCAGAAACCTTGGGGCTCACCACTGTTATCCTTTGACATGATGAAGTTGACCATTTAATCCTGCCCTTCACCCCCTTTCCCTCCACCACTTCTTGATCCATCACTACTTAGCTTCCTCTGTAGCTTCTTGCAAAGAATTTTGTCAGTGGCCCAGAGAGGTTAGAATAAATTACGGCAGCTGCTCTTCTTTATTAACATATTCCAGGAGTTCTAGGAGATTAACACAACAATATTTAACTCTTCAGGAAGTGTGCTGATTGGCCCCTATTTGGCCATGGTCTCCCAAGTGGTTTGCTACTTTGTTTTAAATTATTATTTCAACTAATTCATTACGTTCACCCATAAGGCTTTCTAGACTATTATTCCCCCAAACACCCAGAACGTCTTTAGATATATAGGAATTTAAAGACACACACATTTAAAGACCATTCCCATATTTGTTCTAGTGCTCTTTTGTATATTTATCAATTACCTGCAGTTGGTACTATATCTTTAGTGGTGAAATTTCCAGGTGATGGTTTGGTGGTGAAAGTAAAACACGTGAGCTAGGATGCAAGCACCTAAGAATGTGGGTTTTAGGTAGATGAGCAGGGTAAAAACAGCTTATAATATGAAGTGCTATTGCTAGTGAATGTATCCTCCCTTACTCATCCTGCTACTGTGAATGTTTTGGTACCAAGACTCAGGCTTCAAAGAGAACAAAGAGCCTGAGACAGAGACTGATACATTACACAAGGTTCAAATAAAAGCACTCCAAGATCTGAAATAGAAAATATTTAGCAGGGCTTTAAGAAAGCTTGGTTCATTTGCTGCATTCAGATGAACAGGTGACTTAATTGTGTTCCACAAATATTTAAAATGAGAAGAGTTTTTCTGACATGGAGCAGAAAATGTCATGCAAAGAGGCACTGATTACAACAGGCAGTGAGAGGGATTCAGAGCTGCTGCATGCTTTTTTAGCCACAAGGCTTATTGGGCTGTGAAATAATTTGCCAATTGTTGGAATTTCACTCACTTGAAGTCTTAAAGCCAAAAGCAAAATTCTTGGTAAAAGATACATTGAAAAAGAAGTTACAGGTTCCACACAGAAGTTACCAAGAAAAATTGTTCCCATATAAATCTATTTTTCACAAATTATTATTAGTTACTGCTTACTGTATGTAACATAGAGCTGTCTGGTTATGCCAGTGGCCTAAGCTGTAACTGAATTGCTTTTTCTGAGCAGCTCAGCAACTCATTTTGGTTCTTTAAATAGCTTAGCAAATCACCTAATTGTACTCAGGTATTGTAATTGTAATTACTCACGTAAACCAACATGACTAACTCTGCTTTTAGATGGAAATATAATATTCTGAGTAACCTTAAACAATGCCTTCCCCATTCCATATTTTTTTGTGAGGCATGGCTTAATGGGATAGTTCCCATTACCTTCCCAGCAGGGTAAGAAAGTAGTTAGATCAGTTGAGAACTTCTGGCTATATACTGAAAGGCAGTGGAAGAGCAGAGAGCTGGTTTGTTAAGGTGCATGGGAACAATGCAGCTTGTATACTCACTTAGTCTGCAAGATAACTGAAGAGATGTGTTTTGCTGAGAAAATGCAACCTGTCTGTGAGGCTTAACTTGATCTATGTCAAGGTATCAGGAGCTGGGGAAAGTCCCTGGATATGCAGCTGGGAAGAGGAGAAGCTTTCAAGTGCTGAGAGTAGATAGTGGAACCAAGTATTCTGCTCCAAAGGTGTGGTCCTCGCTAAACCTGTGCAGGAAGGATCGTGAGCAGCTTTGGATATGTCTGTGTATCTGCTCTCATAGTTTATTCTACTTGATCTGTATACATCCCCATCCCATAATCTCATCACCTCTGAAGGAGGAATGTATTACAACGAGGTGGAAAGAGCTGCTAAGCCCAGCATAGGACGTCCCACCCCTAATATATCATTTCACTATTAAAGTATGCCTCCCCAGTCCAGAAAACCTGTATTAGATGCTTACAATGGTCTCCAAAGACCATGTACGTTTTCTAGTACTTTTTATTGACTTAGAATCTGCTAAAAATACAAAAGTGTTAACTTCCACCTTGTCCATAGCTGGGTAAAGTGCTCCAACACTTTGTGACCATAATTCAAGCACATGTTGATGATATATTCTTAGAGTGACAAACTGTCAGAGTAGGACTAGACTGGAAGTTTGTTTTCTCCTCCACTGCAGGAACTGTAATGGTAGGGTGGGTTACACAGGGCAAATGCTTAAGTGCACCACAGGCCACCTGTTTCAACTGAACTAAAATTTAGTTTTTTGAGAACATTTCTTTCAGAGAATTAACTTAAAGCCTACCTTGGTGTGGGACTAAGCGTCACAAGTGGAATGTCCAAGACAATACTCCAAATAGTCTATCAGTCTAGGAAGATGACAGGCAGTACTCCAGTGTTGACTTGCTCTTTTTACCCTGGCCTATCTCCTCTTCAGATAGACAGAATAGGAAGAGAAAAAGAGGAAAGGCAAAGAAAAAGTCCCTTGCAAGCATTTGTTCTCCATGAGAAATGGAAGTGAGACTGTTATTTTCATCTTTCATGTGAGTACAGTGTACACCAATGATGTTTTGGCTCACCTTCAGCTTTAGATAGCTTTAAGATAGCAAAGCATCATGCAGAACACCAGGACTTTGAACTTGAGCTTTGATTCAGTATTTCCAATGAAATAGAGTACAAGCATAAAACTGATTTTCAGCTAGCTAGTGACTTTAAGTCATATTTTGCAGACTGAGAGTATGTTAACTTGTCCACAGTTTCAGACAAGTTAGACCAATATCCTTATGTGGATTTAGGTCTCTATTGAGAATGATGGAAATAAAGTGTCTTAATACCTGCAGTGCAGCTACACTTTCAAATAACTTGACTTTCCAGTTCACTCACAGGTCCTGGTCCACTGATCATCAACACTGCATGTGTGTGTTATTTTGCCCTTGGATTACTCCTTGAGACTAATTCAATTTGCTCTCTCCAAGATCTAATTCGGGTGAAATGTAGGGGAGCTTCCCTCAAGTGGCAGTTCACTGCAGGCAGCATAGACAACACTACCGTATTTGTCTCATTCTTTTTTATAAGACCCTTCAAATATATCTGTGTAAAATACCCAAGACAATAAATCTAAGGCCATATTTAACTTTTATTTCATGTTTGAGAACAGAACCCTTGGGGTCATGCCAGAAACATCACTACTGAGCTATGACAGTTCTCAGATTTAGGCATTTTTAAGTGTAAAACACAATGAAAAAAGATGTATGTATTAAGGCCACCACTTGGAACCAAAAGAATACACAGGGTCACTGATTAATCAGTGTGAATGCAACCAGTCTGTTTTAGAGGGAGCTAAACATGAGCAATGTGAAATGTACAATCAGTCTGTCACTTAGCCTATGGCCAAGGGACCATTGGCCAAGACATCTAACTTTAGCACAGCTGTCTTTGAGAAGGTGCACCTTTGCCTTGGTATCATTATCTTTGAAATCATCATACTTTCCAGACTCACAGGAATGTGGGAATAGAAACACTGTGAAGTACTCATATGAAAGAAAATAAGTCCATCAGACAAAGGCGGAGTGAAAAATGGGAGATTTGTCCCTTTAGGAATAATCATCTCTAATTTACCCACTGAACTTTTGGAACCCTGCTATAGTTATAGTGCAGAAAGCCCTTGGGTCAAGTTGTGCCTTTTCTGGCACAGAGTGGTATTTGCACTGGCACAGGCACTCCTGTAGTCCCACCTCAGCCTGGGAAGCCACTCAGCAGCACCTGCCAATACCCAAAAGGGATGACTCTGCCTGAAGGGAACTGCACACAGTTTGTTATCAGGTGGCAGCAAGGTGGGAAGGTATCATGGGGCAGCAGGAGCAGTGTGCTTCTGAGCCTCAGGGGTCCTGGCTGCCGGGTGGGCATGGAGTGAGAGC
The DNA here is from genome assembly GCF_963264785.1 of Psittacula echo. NCBI lineage: Eukaryota > Metazoa > Chordata > Aves > Psittaciformes > Psittacidae > Psittacula > Psittacula echo. The sequence continues at coordinate 18,890,827 of NC_137735.1, read as the reverse complement.
CGAAGGGAGCAGAGCTGGGTGTCAGAGGGTTTCTGTAAACGCAAGTGGTAAGGGAGTCACTTCTTCCCCTGAAAATTCTGGCTGCCCAATGGATAAAAGAGTGCTGTTATAGATGAGTTGCTGTCCTGGTGGAAACTAAATTAAACAACTCTGAAGATCTTAGGAATGGAAAATCTCATTTCCTAGAAAAACTGACTTAAAACTGCTTATCCTACCTATCTGTCCATCTATCATAGGTAATTCCAGGTGCCTATCATTGTCACTAGCAGTTCTGTGTTGGAAATATCTTTGTATCAACTCATCTCATATGATATTATCAAACAATTTATCTAAACCAGATCCTAGGAGCAAAAAAACTTCTTCAGCTCTGCAATTACCTCTGATTTTAGCCAAATTAAAATTATAGGGAAGAGTTTAATTTTAATTCTCCTGAAATTCTGGTATAAAGGCCTAATTATGATGTTTTTGTTTTGAATATATTTCATAAACAGGTGATAAGAATAAATCCCTGAACCAAAGGTTGTGTAAAGGAGTAGACAATGGTAGTTTTAGCACTCTAAATGTACTCTAAAAGTGAGGTTTTGCAGACGCATGATTTGTATTTTACTGTTGTATCATTGGATGCTTTTTCAATACATATGATATCATTTTCAAGTATATACCCATAAGCAATAAGAAAAAAGACAACTCATAAGGAATATTCAAAGGAAAACTTTTTTCGGATCAAAATTCAAAAATAAAAAAAGTTACTAAGGATTACTATTAGGTGTTTTGTTATCTGCTATTGTCTTAATGTTGAAGCCATCTTTCATCTGAATACAAACTTCAATGATGAAGTACATCACTTCTTGTGTCTGCCTGTAAATATTTATTTGCTTTTAGATAGTACTCCTGTAATATGAGAAATCTTATGGAAAATTAGAATTTCATAAATTACAAGGAAAAGGAAGATAGAAAGGTTATCTGTCAGGGACAACAAAAGAAGGGAGAAAGAAAAGAGGAAGAACTCATGAAACAAAATTAGGAAGTAAAGGGGACACTAATAAAAGGGCACAGATATGGCAAAGGGAAAGTTTCAAGAAAATGAGAGAAAATGAAAATATTTTAACACTATGACATCGCAACGCTTCTATTTTTTTATATTCTTAAAAAAAAAAAAAAAAAGGTGAGTCACTAAGAGCATGAAGGAGCTGATATTTCATTTAATTCAGTCTTTAAAGAAAATGAAATCTCAAACATTGGCATACTGTAGCCAGCCTCTTGGCATTGCAATACCTTGCTCATATGGAAGAATGTTGTGACTCAACCAGAGAATGATCTCACAGCCTCCACCTGCCTGGGATTAGACCTGAACAAGGGCCTGCAATATGTTTGCTCACCTTTTGGAGCTAGAAACACAGAAAACTGAAATACAACTTCTCTGAGCAAATGTTTTTTTTTCACATCACCCTCTGCAAAAGCATATTTTGCATGACATTGGCAAATCTACCAGAGCCCCAGTTGCCTTCTAGTTCTTTCTAGAAAGAGTCTACTGTGAAGTGAAGCAGTAAAAAGCCCTAAAGATCAGTTCAGGTTTTGCTGCATTCATCAGTGGCAGGGAAGCAGTTTAGAAATAAATGGGTCAAGCTTTAGTCAGCTGCTAGCTGAAAAAAAAGAACCCAAACCCAACAGCCAGGGCATTTAAAATGTCACCTCCTGTTACTGCACAGCTACAGGAGAATACAAGCCCCCTAACAGAGACAGCAGGCGTGGCTGCATAAGCATTTCTTAGGTGCTCCAGTGCAAAGTCCACAGCTTGGCTTAAATGCTCTTTTTTGGCAAAATGCACCAGTAATATGTATCAATCCCTTTCCCTCTGGTGTATTCTGAATGTAATGGACTTTCTGCCAGAGTGCCAAGAGCAGGCAGCTCAGGAAAAAGGCCAAAGAGCGAGGAGCTAAAGCTGCCTGGTCTTATTCCACAGAGGGCACTGCCTGCTCTCACAGCGTGTTCTTACCAGCCATGTATTCCTGAATTACCTGGCATCAAAACTATGGATATTGTTAATTGTTTTGGTACCCCTTGGTACACATTCTACATCTTTTGCCACAGCCCCAGCACAGTAGCCTCTGAGGACCAAATGGTTGTTGCTGTTTGGCTCCAGTTGTGCCAGTGCAACAAATTCCCTTCCCCAGTGTGTCTACAGCTGCTCACTACTGACCTTCTCCTACAGATTATTCCTCCTCCCTCCCCCCCAGCTGACTCCGTGGCTCATATAATCACTCCTTAACATGTTTCTGTGAAGATGAGCCAGTCTGGCTGACACTATTTAGATCGCAGGGCTCGCTTATCTGACTTGCTGCAACTGAAAAGGGCAAGTGAGAACACCATAAGCAGTGGATCCAAGGAGAATATTTTCTGGCAGAAGAGTTATGAGGGACAAGCTGGGATCACTAAAAGCCTTTCCCTAGCAGATATTTTACAGAGTATGCCTCTGCCTACACCTTTTAGAGATCTCATCAGGCACAGACTGAAGAGCCAGAAATCTGGAATGATTCTGATGAATGAGCTGTTCTGCATTCCTTGAACTGGGATTTACTGAGGTTGAGCTACATAGCCCTGCTGATGGACAAGCTACTCCAAAGAGCACTTAGCCTCCTATAAACCACCTGGAACACTCACATGGAATTGAGCTATTATATAGTAATTTGAAGGCTAGAGTGCAGGAAGAAGGAGATTTTGTATTTCTTTTAAAAATGTAGGCATTTGGTCTAAAAATTTTTTTGGACAGTGAAAAGCCTTTTGAGAGCTGCTGCCCTCAAGGATTAGAAACGTAAATTTGTGTATTTGTTTAAAAGATTAGAGTGTTTCTGGGTAGTAGAAGGAACTAGAGAAGCTCCAAGGTATAACTTCCTCCCCCTTTTTACTGTAATTCTGAAACAGCAAACTGATCATCATATATTCACTTTTCCTAAAGGCAGAGAGCAATATACAGCACTAGAAGTAAAAACAGCACTAGAGCCTAAAGAAACCCCCAGAAGCTCTGACTAGCCATGGCACTGTATATTTTGATGGGGAGAATTCACACTGGTCAGAACTAGCACATTGGAGAGTGAGTATCTCTTTACTGGAGCCTGCCTGACCTAAAATTTAAATTAGCATCAAAATTCCTCAGTTAGAAATTCCACTTCACCCACGTACTTTATTACCATTAATTTGGCCTCAATCTATGGTATTTCAGTGCATTAAAGTATCATAATTTAGTCTTGAAATACAATTATGCATCAGAGGGAGACTCTGATCCAAATTTTCATATAGGATATGTAAGCCATATATGACACAATATGAAAGACATGCAGGTGCACAACTGTGATAGTCTAAACTCTATCCCAACCCTCTGTGACTGAGGACACCTTATTTTCTTCACATCCACCACCTAGACGAATAATAGCAAAAGACAGCTTGGAGATTTTCTGTCTTCATAAATCTAGTAGACTATATTCCAATTCATTGATGCATGGATTTAGTCTGACCATGATCTCTCATCAAAACAGAACAGCATTTAAAAATTGCTGTGTCACTCTCAAGCATCAAAATAGAACAGTTCAAGAGAGACAAAGTACATCAAAAGTACCTTCTACCTTCACAGAAGCCATTTTTCATCCTGGTTTGCAACCACTTAGCTGCTCACCTGCCAATAGCCTTAGGAGAATTTAAGATGAATGCTCTTTTTTAGAAAATCCATAGACTCACCAGTTTTTGTTGCAATACTTTTGTCACAAAGCCTTTTCATTTGCTGTAATCTATACAAGATCTAGCTTTCCCAGATGACGTTCATGAATGTCATTCATGTAGGAAATAGTCCGTCAACCAGATTACTGTTTTGCTCTTGCAAATATGTGCTTGTTTCTCCTTTACCTTGGGAAAGACAATGAAATATGTTAGGCTGGCACTGTTACAGTTTCTCTTCAAACAAGGAAGTTCTGTTTTCATTACTCAGCAGGATTCCCCTATGGACTTGAAAAGGGGAGATTTAAGCCAACAGCAGTGCCCCTGCTAGTCAAGGATCAAAAAACCTATATGGTGAAGCAGTTTCAGACTTTAACTTGCAAACACACTTGAGTTAAATGAAAGAAGATGGAGATACAGTACAAAGAGAAGAACAAGAAGCAATCATAGTAATCACACCTACTTGAGACATTATCTCTAATAACACTGTGATATTGGCAGTACTGTGTGAGAGTTATTGCAAAATGTTTCCCAGTATTCTGGAATGAGTGCTATAATACAAAATCACAGTTGTATAAACCATTAACTTATGAGCTCACGTATATTCTCCTGATGTTTGTTTTGTAACAGCAGAGTATAAACCAGGAATATTTGTCATCATCTTTTCAGATTTTGTAATTTTTTGGCACTCAGTTTGAAAGGTAGTGGCCAAAGAGAGTATGATCAATTCCAAGATGATATAGAGCCAGGTTATGAACCCTACATATGCCTTTGATGAGCCATCACTCAATCCCATCAAGGGGAATACTCACACAAATGCTAACCGTTCAACAATATCAGTAAGCATCAAACTACTGCTCTGTTTGGTTCACTGATGTAAAAGTCATTGAATTTTTTCCCTCCTTTTTCTCCCTCTATTTTAACAAATGCATCAGAGTGCCTCAGGTGAAAATATGTAGGATAACAGAATTCAGATCAATTTGGTTTTACAAGTCCCCTTTGGCTCTACAAGTTTCCTCCAGAGCTGATCTGTGGCTGTCAAGGTTGGAGTGCCACAGTAGACAGCTTTGTAATGATCTGAGGCATGTTGCCAAATAGTTCCTCTTTGATCTCCATCCAACACAAAAAAATAGTATTAAATTTACCAACTCTTGTATCATGCTGCTGACATATCTAGAGGGTGATTAATTGTGACCCTGGGGTCTATGTAATGTACTATTCTGGACAAAAAGAGCTCTTAAAAATCTATCTAATAACTATAATTATGAGTGAGGACAGAGACCCATAACTGTAAACGGCTTCTCTGTGTTTCTTATTTAAGTACCTGCCAACAACTGAAAGATGGAAAGCTGAAGACCATTTTGTGCCAGCAAGCAGAATGCAGCAACTTTTCAGGATAAAGTCTCTGTTGTGAACAGTTTTGTCTAGTAAGAAGCAATGAATCTATTAATCTGTTCTGCAAGACAATGGATAGCAATGACCTGTCAGCTTTATGAGATCCATCAACGTCCTTCCATAGCTTTCTGAAGAAAGCCTATATGCCCTCTGCAGGCTCTGTATGATGGAATAGCACCATTAACACTGTCATCGCTCCTGTTACAGGGCTTCCTTTCTCTGGGTTTCTAACACCGTTGTTTCATTAAGACACATCACATGGGGTTAAAATTTTTGCAGACCGATTCTCTTTCTCTCAGCAAGTGGTTTTGATATTGTATTCTTTTTCTTAAACTATAATTGAAATAAAACAGAAAAATAATTCTGAATTTGAATTTATATAGTTATAGAAAATGAACATTGTAGAGATACTTGTATTCCTAGCTTTAAAGGGAAAAGCATATAAAGCAAAAGACATCAGTGGCAGAGCTATTGATAGCTTGACACTGATACATTGCTTGTGTTGCATCTATATTGATTTAAAGAATGAGAAAAGAGAGGTATAAATTTATGGGGACATTTTGGATCAAATTTTGCATTCATTTATTAAATAAAATTTATAGAGTACTAAACCATTGACCCTATCATTTGGTTTTACAGATTTATGGCTGAATCACAAGCCTACTGAAGTCGATAAGGGTCTTTTCAACAGTAGACTTAAAATCAGGACCTTGCTGCCTAACTTTTCTCTCACATTAAGCAATGTTGTAGAAACCAGTGACATTACATCAGCGTAAAGCTTCCCAGTCTTCAGGAAAAAATGTGTAGTTAGCAATTTAAAATGTATGTAGCTGTGTGTATGTGTGTTCAGACTTCACTTTGATTCTAGCATAAAGGATTCAGAAAGCAGAGAATGAAGGAGAGGTTAAAAGATTATAGGAGGAGTAATAAAGAAGCTGGCTAACTGCCCATGAGATTTAACATGGGAAAAATGAAAGCTAATATACCCCAGGAAAAAATTCTCTGCAGCTCAAATATTTAACTAGAAGGCAAAACTTGGAAGTTTTTAAGGTTGAAAAAGTCTGAGTGATTAGAGGAAACAAAGAAACTGATCTTAAACAGTAAGTTCTCCCCCTTTAATTATAAGATAAGTTTTTAAAGTTGTACAATCTTCTTTGAGAGCTGATGATCATACAGATAAAAAGATGTTATATAATGGTGTAGCTATTCCACACAGGAATGAAGTTTAGCAATCTATGATTCTATGAATCTCTATATAAGTGTTTCTTATCTATACTTATATCTTCACATTGAGGTGCACACTATTTGTAAATAACAGGATCATCATCTAAATTGTAGCAATATAACTTTCAGATATAGACCTGACCTGTAGATACAAGTCTACAGTATATGTCAGTAAAAAGGGAAGTGTAACTATAGTCTTTATGAGTAGGATTCTGATGCAATAGTCCCTGAAATATGATATTTATTCATAAGCACTGTATTATAAAAAACATCATTAATTTTCTGGCAGTTCAGAGATATGTAACAAGATGCCAATAAAATGGATGGGCTGACTCATGAAGGAAGGACTAAGTAGGTATGGTAATGGTATTTTACTTCCCAGCTAAATGGGGGTTGCAAGTTGGTGTACTGGTGTGGTTTGAAAGAGGTAGGTTGGATGGAAATGGAAACAAAAAAATCTTCTTTTTGCCTTTTCTGCAGGAAGAAGATAAAAATTCGTGCAGTGCTACAACTATGAATTTCACTAAGTATCTTTCGTATACTGAGATATAGCAGTAGAGTGTAGAGAAGAGATCTGTTGACATTCTGCCAATATTTGAAGAACTTTGGTAAAAGGGTGGAAGAATTCTTTTAAGAGGCAGATTCTATAGTTATAATTGGTTAAAAGATAAATCAGGCAAACAATTAATCTCAGTATCAAGCAAGATTCCTGTCAATAAGCCTCCACAAGAAATCATAAAAAGACCTACTGCCTTTAAAACTAAGCCGAAACTGGAACTTGGATGCAAGTGTGTGTTGTAAGGATCAGGAAAACATGACGAAAACCACTTTTCTCATTACTTGTCAGTCAGGGAGAGCTGAGTAACTGGCATTTCCTATCCTCATGACAGATTTGTTGGACCTATACTGACAAACAGGCTTTACAAATGGCAATGGGCACCAGCCATAGGAGGGACATTTTGATACTGACTCAGCATAAGTATTTACCTGTACTGAGACACCAAGTTATGTCAAGTTTGAGTGTAAATTGCCAAGACTTCCAGGTCTTCTGAGAGACCAAAGTAAGGTGTCAAGTAACGATGCCAATAGGAGCCTGGTGAGAAGGCTGCTAGCTCCCACAGTTCTTCATTCCAGCTGTCTTTCCCTGTAGACTCTGCAAAAACTTGGGGTAACCAGGCTCGACTAGATGGCCCAGATAGGTGTTGCAAATTAATATGAGTTCAAGCCAAAGTGTATCTACTGCTCTGGAGTAGTATCCTTGAATTTCCTTATCTTGGTCTTTGTTGTGATTTGTTGCATTTTTTCTTAAATTAAATGCACAACTGATATAACTTTGTGTCCTGTTGCCCTCTGGCAACTACTGTGTTTGCACGGCACTCAGGATAATAGGAGCTCACCTGTTTGGGTCCCACAGGCTCTACCTTCATACAAATAATTGCTACCAATAGCATCTGAGAAAATTATTTCCAAAGAAAGAAGAAGAAGAAAAAGAAGAAAAAGGAAAGGAAAGGAAAGGAAAGGAAAGGAAAGGAAAGGAAAGGAAAGGAAGGAAAGAGAAAAGAAAAGAAAAGAAAAGAAAAGAAAAGAAAAGAAAAGAAAAGAAAAGAAAAGAAAAGAAAAGAAAAGAAAAGAAAAGAAAAGAAAAGAAAAGAAAAAGAAAGAAAAATAGAACCAAGGACCATAATAGTGAACTCATTCGACAAGGGTATGTAAGATAAAGGAAATTAAAATGGCATGGAGGGTGGGGAAAATAATGAGAAAACAAAGAATAAAATAGAGAAATCATTTTCAAGGAGGGAGAGGTACAAGAGGAGTAGGAATATCCTTTTAAAATTTAGTGTTCACAGAAGAAGGAACACCACAATGTGTCACATTAATAAGCATTGTAAGTAAGGACATTGATTAACTCAGGAATGACTTATTATAATATAAATGACAGGACATAATGGAACTGAAGTGGCAAGGTAAGCGATGTGTTTTAGAGAAAGTAAAATGAAAGCTAAATTCCTGTGGGACAAGGAAACCTTTAGAAAAGTTTGTCACAGGTTTGTTAAAGACTAGGTTTGAAAGTTTGTAGTTTGAGGGGTATAGGGAAATGGAACAGAATCTGAGCAGAAATCAAGATGGTTGGTATGCCGCAACTGAGCCTAAAAAAAAAGTACAAAGGATAAGCTATTAAAACAAAAGGAAATAATGGCATAGAAGTATGCATATATTAACTGAAAGAAGAGAGAAAAAAGCTTTTCTTTTTTTTTCTGTATATAACACATACAGTATCTTAGTCATATGGCAGTGCTCAGCTGATAATTGTGCTTCCATAAATCTAAATCCCACAAGCACGATTTTAAAGGACTCACATTTTTAAGATAAAGAAAATTTTATCCAAATGACTGAAATACTTATAATTTGCTAGATGTTTAAAGAAGGGTTACTCAAAATACTCCCTGTGGAATTAGGAAAGTCTTTGTATGCCAAAATAATGACGACTGCAAAATACATCCTACTGAAAAATGTCTGCCTCTGTTAAGGAAATAAAGGGGAGTTTGTGGTAGTGTGGATACACATCACTTGCCTGTTTCTGAAAAATTGCTGGTTTTGATTAAATTACATAATAACCAGAAGTTTGCATTCTTTAACATTTTGGGGTTTTTTTCATAAAATGGCTAGGATTACAACTACAATGATAACTTTAGAAAAGATATCAAGAAGGTTCATCAAACCCAGTGCATTTGCATGCTTACCACAAAACAAGTCAGGGCATAAGAATATATACTGCATTACAAGATACGCAATGCTTCACGAAAAGAACACAAATGAAGAGGGACAGGGAAAAGAAAATGGTGAAATAGTGGAACTGAGGAGATCCATTCAGACTGTAAATGAAGCTGCAAACACAGGGTTCAGCAGTGTGAAATAAATGTGTAGGTTAAATTATTTGTTAACAGGACCCTGAAAACTGAAAGCAGATATTTTGAATCTGGCATATTCAAGACTTCATGTGTTATAAAACCTGGGTATCACTGAGGTGGACTATAAAGAAGTACATGAAGGTCACAAAGAAGAATATACGCCATGAATATCAGCTAGAAAGATTAATAGCATAACGGAACTAATGAGAAAGGCATTTTATGCTAGATACAGTATTATTATTTTCTTTACCCTTATAGAATCATAGAAGAGTTAGGGATGGAAAGGACCTTAAGATCATCTAGTTCCAACCCCCCTGCCATGGGCAGGGACACCTCACACTAAACCATGCCAACCAAGGCCTCATCCAACCTGGCCTTGAACACTGCCAGGGATGGAGCATTCACAACTTCCTTGGCCAACCCATTCCAGTGCCTCACCACCCTCACAGTAAAGAATTTCTTCCTTAGATCCAATCTAAACATCCTCCGTTTAAGTTTGAACCCATTACCCCTTGTCCTGTCACTACAGTCCCTGATGAAGAGTCCATCCCCAGCATCCCTATAGCCCCCCTTCAGATACTGGAAGGCTGCTATGAGGTCTCCACGCAGCCTTCTCTTCTCCAGGCTCAACAGCCCCAACTATCTCAGCCTATCTTCATACAGGAGGTGCTCCAGTCCCCTGATCATCCTCGTGGCCCTCCTCTGGACTTGTTCCAACAGTTCCATGTCCTTTTTATGTTGAGGAAACCAGAACTGCACACAATACTCCAAGTGAGGTCTCATGAGAGCAGAGTAGAATCAGAATCATAGAATAGTTAGGGTTGGAAAGGACCTTAAGATCATCTAGTTCCAACCTCCCTGCCATGGGCAGGGACACCCCACACTAAACCATGTCACCCAAGGCCTCATCCAACCTGGCCTTGAACACTGCCAAGGATGGAGCATTCACAACCTCCCTGGGCAACCCATTCCAGTGCCTCACCACACTCACAGTAAAGAATTTCTTCCTTAGATCCAATCTAAACTTCCCCTGTTTAAGTTTGAACCCGTTACCCCTTGTCCTGTCACTACAGTCCCTGATGAATCAAACGGGAGGTGCTCCAGTCCCCTGATCATCCTTGTGGCCCTCCTCTGGACTTGTTCCAACAGTTCCATGTCCTTTTTATGTTGAGGACACCAGAACTGCACACAATACTCCAAGTGAGGTCTCACGAGAGCAGAGTAGAGGGGCAGGATCTCCTCCTTCGACCTGCTGGTCATGCTCCTTTTGATGCAGCCCAGGATACGGTTGGCTTTCTGGGCTGCGAGCGCACACTGAAGCCGGCTCATGTTCCATTTCTCACTGACCAACACCCCCACATCCTTCTCCACAGGGCTGCTCTCAATCTCTTCGCTGCCCAACCTGTAGCTGTGCCTGGGATTGCTGTGACCCAGGTCACATTTCCAACGAGCCCTTCCCTGTTGGTGAGCACGAGGTCAAGCATGGCACCTCTCCTTGTCTGCTCCTCTATTACTTGCAGAAGGAAGTTGTCTTCCACACAATCAAGGAACCTCCTGGACTGCTTGTGCCAGGCCATACCGTCCCTCCAACAGATATCAGGGTGGTTGAAGTCCGTCATGAGGACATGGGCCTGCAAGCGTGAGGCTGTTCCTATCTGTCTGTATTGCTTCATCCACAGATTCCTCTTGATCAGGCGGTTTGTAACAGATCCCCAGAGTAATGTCCCCCATCGCTGTTCTCCCTTTGACCCTGACCCACAAACTCTCTGTCGACTGCTCACCTGTCCCCAGACAGAGTTCCATACTCTCCAGCCTACCCCTAACATAAATTGCAACTCCCGCTCCCTGTCTGCCAGGCCTGTCTTTTCTATAGAGCCTGTAACCTTCCATTCCAACACTCCAGTCACAGGAGCCATCCCACCATGTTTCTGTGATGCCTATTATATCATACACCCGTAGATGTGCACACATCTCTAATTCCTCTTGTTTGTTCCCTATGCTACGGGCGTTTGTATAGAGGCATCTGAGCCAAACTTCAAATGAAGCCGGCTCATTGGCTGGAGTGGCTGGAATATCTCTACATTGCTCCGAGCATTCGTTGTAGGTGCTGGCAACTGACTTGGCGTGTTGGGATGGAATGATGCCCTCTTCCTCCAACACATCTGGTTAAAAGCCTTCTTGAACAGCCTGGCAAGCCTTCTACCAAAACTGCTCTTCTGCTTCGTTGTCAGACCAGCTCCACCAGCCTCCAGTAGACCTGGCCTACCAACTTGGGTCCCGTGTTCAAGATACCCAAACCCCTGAGTATGGCACCACCCTTCTAACCATTTATTAACCTGGCCAATCCTCCTAATCTTTTTAAGGTTCTCCTCTTTATCCTGAAGAATTGACGAAAAGACAATCTGAGCTCCAGAGCCCCTAACCACCTCCCCCAGGGCTCTGTAGTCCTTCTGTTATCCAGGAGTTATGCTCTTGGATTATGTATGCCAGGTATTTGAAATGCTTGTTTTACATACCATGTTACGTTAGCAGTTTGCAGAATGCCTGGATAGGCGTTTGTGACACATGGCTCACCATTTTTCGTCAGTGAAAATTAGAAGACATTTGTACTGATTCAATTTCGTAAGTATTCTTAGGAAAATTAGAGACTCTGTTAGAACACTCTGATACTTTTTGGAGATGACTAAAATGCTGCCATGGCTAGTCTGGCAGTCAAGTGAAATTTCTGAAAGCAAACAAACCATTTATACAGTTAATGTAAGCCATTCAAGTTGTTGTACTAAAACATGATATCCAAAACGTGATCAATTTAGTATATTGTAGAAGTATGTTACCTCTGAAGCAGGAGCTGGCTCAGCTAAGTAATTGGGGTCTTTTTAAGAAGCATGATTAGGACAAAAGTGCAAAAAATAAGACCGATGGGAGATGATTCAGGAATCAGAGACAGATCATGTTAGAGAGGAAATTGCAGCTCAAAAAAGAGAGCTTGAAAATTCTGAGCTATGACTAATGAGGGCACACATAAATGCAGCAAAAATAAACTTAAAACCAATTTTTTTTTAAACTAGTCAGTACCTGGCAAATCAGAGACATCTTTCAGCTGACATTAGAGTCCTCCATAAAACCTCTGAGAAGTTCATTCAATGCCACAGGTGTTGAGGGTAAAAAGAACTGAAAAATTTAAAATTCAAGATAGCAAAAGTAGGATTAAAGAGAGTAGTAGCAGGCAAATTATACAAGTTAGATGAAAATTGATAGAAAAAATTTATCTGAAGTTACAGGAATTTTAAAATGTTGCAGAAAAGTTGTAGGTATATAAATTATGCTGGAGGAAACTAGAATTAGCATTAATATACTCAACAAAGTATTCATGTGTTATGCTTGCGGGAAGAATTAATTTCAAAAAACAACAGTTCTCAAAGAGTTTCAGTTGTCATTATAACCTAAGGTGTGTAGTCTAAAAGGAAGGAAAAAAATACCATGCCTTCTTGTTTTGTATTAGTGTCCCACAGCAGAAGGAACTATTGATTAGCCCATATGGCTGATGTCTGCTCTGTGATACTTGAAATTGGAACCTGAATGCTAACAGGTTAATGAAGGATTAATAAAGGTAAGGCCATTCAGGAATGTTATTCTGTAGCTGATACTTGATTCGTATATCCTATAGACAAAGCAGGGCATTACACTATCTAAATATTCCTCTGCTTATTTAGGGAAAGAGAATTTTTAAAGTTTAATTAATAAGGAATGGTATTTTCCCAACAGTCAGAAGTACCTTTCACAGTGAGTTTAAAGATAAGTCAGGATGCAGACTGAAAGCTGAGAATAAAATTTGAAGTGGTTTTCTAAGGACTCAGATAGCAAACTTCAATTAACATTAACAAGACCTGTGTCATTAAACAAAAATGTAGTTTTAAGAGGTGAATTTTAAATCCTGATACAGGCTTCTGCAATTGGACAAACTAGGAGCGTGAAGAATAATCTGTTTAAGTGAGTAACTAAGGTGTTAAGCTGGGAGGGAATGAGTTTTCATGACGGATCAGCTCTCATTTTGTTAGGGCCACAGAAAAGAGGGGAATTTCACCTCTTGCCCCCAACCCACTCCCAAGTGAATTGCTGTTTACGAAAGTTTAAATATGTCCACAATAAATATTTTCCAAACACAGTGTGTAATTGTTGGACAAATATCTATCCCCTCTCCATGACCCCAAGTCAACACTTTACTGAGAATCCACATCCTTATAGCTGTACTTGTCTCCTCACTGAAACCAATGGGCAATTTTCTATTTATTTGAATAGAAGACAAGCATTTCTGTAGTCTGTGCTGTGTAAAGAGACAAGATTTATCATCCCTATCAACATCTTTCTTCACTGACTTATACGTTATCTTTTTGCCCTGGAGATTTCCATTCTCAGAATTCCCTCATGGTCACTATTTCTCTTTCTATGTATTTAACATTCTTTCCTTCCTCAGAATTTTCTCTATCTATTTGTGACACAACCCCACCCCCACCCCCACCTTGTCCTATTCTCTCGTCTTGCCTCCTGAAATGCAGACAGTCTTTTCTTCCTGTTCAGATATCTTTGCTTGGTCCTAGAAAATCATTCTTAATCTCAGCTTCACTAAAATTATGCTCCCACCCCACTCAGCATTTCTGGCTTTCACTTTAATTCTTCTGGTGCCACTATGTGCCATGTAATCTACTATCCTGTGAAATTGCCTCTCATCTCCTCCTCTGCCATCCCACCCCACTGCCAACCATCCACTTCTGTAGTTTGTCTTCTAAGACTGTAAAGTTCCTCCTCTCTCCTCCTTGGGAAGTGCCCTCTTTCTCTTTCTGCTTCCTGCTCCCACTATTTCTCCCTAATGGGACTTCCCTACCTGTAACCTCCTGCTTAGAGTTGTCTTTCACATTAGGTCTGCCTCACCCTGATGACTTCTGACAGGACGCATCAGCCACCCCTCTACTTCAGTTTCTCCACTGCCAGGAGGTGCTTAATCTGTGCATTTTTTACTGCTTCTCAGATTCACTGGGACTCCCAAGAGCTGTCCGGTATCATGGAGGACCAGAAGCTGTTTCTGTGCAGTCATCTTTCTGCTCCCCAGCTACTCCACACCCTACTTTCAAGGCCAGGATGCTTTCATTCTACACTGTGATGGGAAAACTATTCTTCCGGGGTCAGAGTTAAGGTTTTCTCAGTGAAGTATCAAACTGTAGAAGGCAAAATAGTGACTCATATTTAGATAGTATAAAATATAATGCTGGTAAAACATCTTGAGTGCCATTAAGAAATTAAACGTGTGGACAGCTAATGATTATGTTGAATGGAATTGTTAAGGAGGTTGACTGTTTTAGTAAGTTGCTCCCTGTTTCACCAGATTACCTGATGGCCTGCTTGTTGTGGCAGATACTTGACACTTGCCAGACATATTTCTATCTTCTTTTCTGTGCAGCCTTTGCAAATCTGGGCATTTGTTGCAAATTTGTTTTATTGAATGAATTTTTCAAATAATTGTTCTATTTCTCCTGTAGTTTTCCCCACTCATATCTTCTATTTTGCTTAACGTGACACTACAGAAGACTTTGCCTGTCACTGGAAGATATGTAACACCTCAGCAGCCACTGCAGCCAGACTTTCATTTTGTTCTGAGTTTTCTTCTGGTTCTTCCTTTCACTGAAAATTTGGGGAATTTTACTGGGAGTCTTATCATAACTAGTTTTCAACATTTTCCTGGCAACTCAGTCTTTGCCTGTTGCTTTTCCAGGCTTTAACTAGAAGATAAAATGTCTAGTTCTGAGCATCTAATTTCTTTGTCAATGTCAATCATTTCTTGAAGTGATGGTCCATTTAACATCTCTAAAAAGTACTCTGCCCATCAGTGCCTTGACCCTTTTTCCATTTTAAAAACTTTGAATGTTGGTGCTTAAAAAAATGCATAAAAAGATAAACATCCCCAAGCTGGAATGGACGTTTCTTGGTTCCATATTCAAAATCTAAACAGAGAAGTTACATGCTTTTTTTTTTTTAATTCGTCATGCTCTGAAGTTACACGTGCGTTTTCATTTGTCACACTTAAATCATCCACAAGCTGTGAAATCATTTGTGAAAAATACATGTTGTCCAGAAGAAGCAGTGAAGTTTTATTTCTGCTACACCTGCGCAAGTTCTGGCAGTTCATTTTGAACTTCTCAGTTAATCCTGAGGAGAAATTAACCCATATCTTCTCTTCAACCAATAATAAGGACAAACCAGTTTCCTAAGCAAAGTTATACAGCAGCTGTAGCAGAGCTTTAGGATGAGAGCTACTTGTGTATGGTAATCACTGTAATTTACTGTGTTGGATACCTAGACATGTATGTATAAATGTGATACAGATCATGGTGCCTATCTATATGGCACGAAAATTGGACTCCGGTATGAGAAAATTAGCTTCGCTTGCCTGTGTGTATGGAGTGAGGACAATTTTCAGTGCTGTCAGCACTATCGGTATGAAACTTATTATGGATAATAACATTAAGCAAACAGATGCTTAAAAATAAAGATGATGTAATATTTGTATATGCTATAGAATGAAACATGCTTTAAATAAAATAGACTAATTTAATTGATGGTGTCAAAAAAATTGATGTCTTTCTTGATGAAAAACTGAATAGAGCTAAGGCAATGGTCAGTAGTGTATCCTGAAATTTAATGTGTCACACAAAAGTCTGTGCTACTTTTTTTAGAAATTTGAATCTATCAGCTAGATCCCTTGACACAGTATATGCATAAAGCACAACTATGAAGCTGATTTCAATAAGATGCAGCCAGTGATTTATATTGGCATTATAAAATCTAGAAATACAGACGTAAACCTTAGACTGTGTTTCTAAGTCATGCTATCAAGTCTCTCTACTGCGTGTGTCTACAAAGGACTGCTCCAAACTTCATTTAGATTTTCTTCTGTTTCTTGGTCTAGGACAGATCCAAAATGTTACTTAAACTCACTTTTGTATTTACTGGATCTAAGCAACCTGGTAAGTATGATCTGAAGGACAATAAACCATCTTAGCACACCTACAATTGGCTAACCTACAACAGTTGAAGCTAATGACTCCTGACTCTTGAATAATGCTAGTTCAGGTTAGACTGTCCTTTTCAGCAAAATGTGTAAGATCTGGTCTATACTAATTTCTTTACCTATGTAATGACAATATACTCTATTGCTCACATACCAGGTTAGAATACAATTTGATCTTTACTGGACACAAAACCCATGGAAAAAAAAAAATCATCTTATGTGCACACATTGTTCAACTGGAAATCCCAGACATCTCACTGGTAAGTACAATTAAAGCATATTTGTCTTTACAAAAACAATATGTACTGTGTTCTACTAGAAAAATGAATGTCAGCTAGCATCTAAAAGCAATAAACAATAAACTTAAATTATAGTAAAAGTCAATTAGCATGCCAATTAGTCTATATTGCAAGCAACTTACATGAAAAATCTTATTTTTCACTGTCATACAAGGTGTCAAGGAATGAACTCTGTCATTTAAGATTCACTAATAATTATAAAGGGGAGTTTGACAGATTATGATGCGACTCCATAAACTAGTAATGCAAAATAGCTACTCACCAAATGGTAAAAGCTTTTATACTTCAGCAGCTTTTAAAAAGGTACACATGGTAATAGAAACTCACTTTTCAAAAAGACAAATAAATCTAAGGTTGCATATGTTTTGTGTCAGTTTCATGTGGTTCCTAAACAAGAATTTTTACTGATAATTATCTCAGTGCAAAAAGATAATAACGTGGAGAAAAACCCATTCATCAGGTTCACCACACAAAACCCCAGACCTCACTATATTCTTCTGGGAAAGACACAAAAAAGTTAATAATCTGTTCATAGCCACAGAGTTCACTATCTAAGGATGCAAAAGGTACTGTAAAAGCAAATACTACATTATGCAAATACTACAGGCATGAGGAGGCCACACAATTCAGTTCACAGCAGAAGATAATCAGCTTTCTCATTTGAGTTTAACTTCAAAACAGAAGAAACTTCCTTCTAAAAGACCTAGACATCCAAATGTTCAGCCTGCATTTTCTTTTCCATTTGTTTCTTTCAGCCCTTGGCTATGATTTTGAAAGGCTTGTGCATGGGTAAACTGAAATCTACTGCTTATTTTTGGCTTTTTCCTGTAAAAATCATAAGCAGTCCTCGTGGAAGGTTTGTGAAAGCACCTAATAATTTATCTCCAGGTAGTTGTAGTATCAATTTATATTACCTACAAACTACTTTGGCTTAGATGAGTACGAACTTCTATCATCTGCTGTCGTGATTTAAGCCCAGGCCGTAAATCAGAACCACGCAGTCTACTTCCCCCCCCACCTTTCTTCCCTCCGCTTCTGGAGGGACGGGGAGGAGAATCAAAAGAATGCAACTCCCACGGGTTGAGATAAGAACAGTTTAATAACTAAGGTATAACACAAATCACTACTGCTACCACCATAATAATAATGATAAAGGAAATAACAAGGGAAGAGAATACAACCGCTCACCAACCGGTACCTCACCCCCACCCTGCAGTGCTCCAGCCCTTCCGGGAACTCTCAGTTCTACATCCTGGGCATGACGTGCTGTGGTATGGAATACCTCTTTGGTTAGTTTGGGTCAGGTGTCCTGTCCCTGCTTCCTCCCGGCTTCTCCTCCTCCCTGGCAGCGCATGAGACTCACAAAGTCCTTGGTCAGGGTAAAGACTCTGACCAGCAACTGAAAACATCGGCTTTATCAATATTTTTCCCAGGCCGAAAGTCAAAACCACAGTGCTGCACCAGCAGAAAAAATGACTGCTACTGCTAAACCAGGACATCTGCAAAGAGCAGTTTTACCAAAAAAGGCTTGGGAAGCCCACTTCTGGCAGAAAAGGTTAGGCCAAGTTGTGTTTCTGTGTCTGGAAGTTGACTCAAAGCAAACATCACATGTGACTTTCACAAGCAAACAATTAGTCTAGCTGTTTTGAGTGCAGTGCAAGATCTGATCTTTCTTCCTACTCTGAGATTTGGTACATCTATGTTCTTTAGTTTAATCCTTCCGTGAATTTATACCCATTTTCTGTAATCATATTGATGATTTTTTAAAAATGTATCTGCCATAAATTACTCTTTGAAAATACAACCCATGTCCCCAGGATTTTCTCCTGCCACAACCTCCGTGGCTGAAAGAGAGCAGAAAGCCACTGTGGTGCTTGGTCATGACATTCTTCAGGTTTGTGGTATACTCAATATTTGATTTGGATGAATAATGGCTTTAAACTTGACAAGCAAGTTCTCATATAAGCCAATTGTCCACTGTGTTTCTGTTGTTTACAGCTATGTAGGGGACAAAACCCACACTTTCAAAGTTAATTCAGTGGTTTGGATGTTTTTAACTGTAAAGAAAGCATCTTTAACTAGAAGTTATATGAATGTTTGTTGCAGTTTTCCCCTTCCAAAACTTTGAGGACTGTTTGAGAAGACTAAAGCTAAAAAAACCCACCAACCAACCAAACCCTATGAGAGTGCTCAATACTACTTTATTATATGAGAGCATGGCAGTAGGGGAGCCCTCCTTTTTTGCATTCAGCACCTGTTCACTGCTGGCATAGGGGTGTTTTGTTCAGACGTGCTGATATAAACTTGAATTTGTCCTCAAGTTTATCTGATTGAAATGCTTGGGAATACCTCAAGGACTGCCTCATAGTCACAAGGGCTCAGGAAATAATCTGGAAAGGATACCTTCAAGAAAAGATGCCTCAGGATTATAGTACTGACTTTGGGAGTCAAATATAACCTAGTGGTACTATAGGTACAACTATAGTCATAATCTGAGATGGAGTAAATGCTTCCTGCCCCACAACAGAAATATGCTCTGATAAGGAATGTGTTACTATATTGTCAGTGTTTAGTTGCATGAAGCTATTTGCTGCCAAATGTTGAATAGTTTTGCTGGTGTACATTTTGCAATGCATTTCTAATGTGATCACTTATTATTGGGCTCTATCCCTCCTTGATGAAAGCATAAATTAAGATAAAGTGCATCAAGGTTACTGATGCTTTCTGATAATAAACTAAAACTGTTGATTAAGCAGATGATGAGTTTAAGTCAACATACTTTGTATTAAAATGCTTGATGTGGATTTATAGACTAAACTCACAAAAGTTTTCACAAGTATAAAAGACACGTTAAAAAATCGTAAAGAATATTTTACTTTAGCATAATTTAATGTCTACTGTTTTAAAACAGAAAATCATTTAAGTAAGAAAGGACATAATTAAGCCCTATCGGTGTATTGAACTGTTTATTTTTCAGATCAAAACATCAGAAGTATTCTTGTCCTTTCATCTTGGTTAGGCAATCTATTTGTTTTGGATTTCCATGGATATTTAATGAATGTTATCTGTTTGAATGAATTTTTTTTTTTTTTTTTCTTTTTTAAGAACAATCTAAGAAATAAGTTTTGTCATTTCTATGTCCCTTACAGGGACAACCTCAACAATATCTGTACTGGGTACAAATTCTCCTGTTCTCCCCCTTCCTGGGACATGAAATGGGAGAATTTTTTTAATGAAGCAGTTATTTTCTACTCCTTTTGGTAGTTCCTATCTTTGTTCATCACGAATTTTTCTAGCACCTCCTTTCCAGAGGTCAAATTTCTTTAGGTCAAATGATACTTGTCCATACTGCTTACTGAAAGAAATGCCTTCAAGGCCCTTTTTTTTTTTTTTTTTTTTTTTTTTTTTTTTTTTTTTTTAAGGATTCATGTGATTTTTCTGGGACTCCTTCAAGTGATCTTCATTTTGGATCATCTCCATTTCAGATGCTTATGGACAGCCATGGGTACAGGCTGCCATTGTGAACACTTCCAGCTGTGCCATTGCCTCTTATGGTGACAGGGAATCATAGAATCATAGAATAGTTAGGGTTGGAAAGGACCTTAAGATCATCTAGTTCCAACCCCCCTGCCATGGGCAGGGACACCCCACACTAAACCATGCCTCCCAAGGCCTCATCCAACCTGGCCTTGAACACCGCCAAGAATGGAGCATTCACAACCTCCCTGGGCAACCCATTCCAGTGCCTCACCACCCTCTCAGTAAAGAATTTCTTCCTTAGATCCAATCTAAACTTCCCCTGTTTAAGTTTGAACTCATTACCCCTTGTCCTGTCACTACAGTCCCTGATGAAGAGTCCCTCCCCAGCATCCTTTTAGGCCCCCCTTCAGATACTGGAAGGCTGCTATGAGGTCTCCATGCAGCCTTCTCTTCTCCAGGCTGAACAGCCCCAACTTTCTCAGCCTGTATCCATATGGGAGGTGCTCCAGTCCCCTGATCATCCTCGTGGCCCTCCTCTGGACTTGTTCCAACAGTTCCATGTCCTTTTTATGTTGAGGACACCAGAACTGCACACAATACTCCAAGTGAGGTCTCACGAGAGCAGAGTAGAGGGGCAGGATCACCTCCTTCGACCTGCTGGTCACACTCCTTTTGATGCAGCCCAGGATACAGTTGGCTTTCTGGGCTGCGAGCGCACACTGAAGCCGGCTCATGTTCATTTTTTCATCGACCAACACCCCCAAGTCCTTCTCCGCAGGCCTGCTCTGACTCTCTTCTCTGTCCAACCTGTAGCTCTGTCTCGGATTGCTCCCACCCAGGTGTAGGACCTTGCACTTGGCATGGCTGAACTTCATAAGGTTGGCATCAGCCCACCTCACAAGTGTGTCGAGGTCCCTCTGGATGAAGAGTCCTTTCTAGATTATCCTTTATGTGACCTGATACAAAACCCTGCACCTCTCTGTTCTAAATTCAGACTGAATTCAGGCTCTTACATGGCACCACATGGATGAGAAATGTGTGCCTTGACTTTCACCAGAGAGCCTTTTCAGGAGGGGATTATCAAATACTTCTTCACAAGACAGGATCCCTGCTGGTCCAAGGTTATTTTAATTTCAGTTTCTTTCTGAGAAGCACATTCAACTTAACATTCTTTAAAAGGTACTTTCAAGTTATGGATGTCATTTAACTCCAAATTAACAAAATCAACAACGAATATTGGTCCTTTTCTTGCCATGGACCTTCCTCCTCAAACTTTGTATTCAGCCCTTAGTGTAGGTAGATTAGCCAAGAGAAAGAGAAATGGTCTGAATGTATCCAATAAATGTTCAGTATTCCCAGCAATCCCTAAAATGACATTAAAAAGAATAGCATGTTTTCCATCATAACAGAATCTAAGGTTATTCAGTATTGTTTGAAATACAAATGATAGAGAATTATTTTACTATTAAACTGAAAAGCTTGCAGCTGACAGCAGTTCATTTTTGGGAGTTATTGTGTTAAGATCCTGTAAATCTACTTGTAATGATGAATAAGAATGATCCATGGATTAAAAATCAGTGAGGGGCTTTACAGAACACAGCAAATAAAATACAGTAGTAACCTTACACTTCAGATACAGGACGAGTATAATGTGCACAGCAGACAAGAAGGGCAAGATCTACATAGGCTAAGAGAAATTAATCAAACTGTACTGCCCAAAATCTGCAAAGGCTTTGAAAAGTCAATAAAGGAGGCCTTATGCCCAGCAGGAGGAAATCCATCAGATAAAGTCATTGCAGCTACGTCCACTTACATCAGTTAAAGTTCTGCCCCAGTGTTTCTAAAATTAATGGACTACACTATATTGCTTTAATTTTTCTGCTGGTAAGCTGGAAAGACAATTAGTACACAGCTGCATCCCCAAAAGTATTGTCTAATAGAACTGGGGTTTGTCTTGAATTGATTTGTGAAAACATATAGAGAGAAGTTAAGAGCCAGAGAGCTTGATTCTCCACAGAATCACACACTGTATTTATGTAAAGCAGGGCCAAATAAGTATAAAGAACTACTTTCCCAGTCTGGTACACATTGTTGAGTGAAGCAATCCAGAAAATTGAAATTAAAGCAAACATGAATGGTGGGAGAGGAGAGACCTAGTTCTCCTCCATACAAGAATTTACATTCCTTTAAAATTTTAACTAACACAATAAATAAAAGAATTTGGAACATCACAAAAGTGAAGGACTCAGAGAGGAAAATACAATAAATACTACACTAAACAAACAGATTTCAGTGATAGAAAATATCGTGGACATTCTACGTAACACTGAAGATTTTTGATTTTGGCTTATTTTAGTTTAGTATTGTTCATTTTAGATATTTCATTTTAGTTTTTCCAAAACACTAAAATGCACTAAAACAAGGAATTAATAAAGGAAGTTGATTTAATGTGGAGAAAGGAGAAAAACATAGTTAACTCCAACTTACTTGAGAGGTGAGCAATTCCTATCAAAGCAGGAAACAGTAAGTCCTTATCTCATAATTAAAGTGCTTGAGTAGGAATCACCAGGGGAACTGTCTAGATACAGTACTGTAGCTGTTAGTTAACGAAAGCAAAATGAAAACTAGTACAGACATTCACAATACAGAAAGTAACCCTGCACTTCAAGTCTACTTTTGATTCACTGACCAGCTGGATATGGTATATTTACAGTGCTGAAAATCAGGCCTTTTGAAAAGTGTGGAAAACAGACTGGTGTCTTCTTAATGAAATCAACATTATGTGGGACCAGTATTCTACCTTAATATGAAATTACGAATGGGATTTTCAAAGGAGTCTAAGGGAATTAAGTTTTCCAGCTCCTGATGAATTTTATTAGGATTTAGGAGTCTAATTCCCTCATGTGTCTTTGACAATCTCAGACTAAATATTTACCTCCTCTCTTCATCTTATGCCCTTTCTGCATTATTTACAACATTCAGAGATACCATTGCTCTCTGGAGCATACTGTGATTTTGTGGTATGTTCCCAACCATTTTATCTGCTTGTGCCCAGAAGTGTTAGCTAAATTTGAAGGTGTGTGAACTGTTTGTAGTAGAAGAAATGAAATTGGATTGAAGAATCAGGAATTAAAAAAAAAATGATCCTGTTACTTACAAGTAATATATGTTCTCTCTTATTTCCCTAAAGACACCAAGAATTAAGCAAAGCCAGTTCCTTCCTCAGGATTCTTCACATAACTTTTCATCAGGACCCTGCCAGAAGGGTCATCTTGAGCTTCATGGCTCCTAATGCTCCTGTATCTAGAGCTTTCTTCTGACATCTCCAGCTGCAGCCACGTGGTGCCGCATATTTGCTACAGAATGAAAAATACAACTTCTCTCTTTTGTGCGTTCACTGAAAATGTAATCTGTCTTCATTTCACATTTTCTTATTTTTCATGAGATCTGTGCTCTTTCATAAATGATAATATCTGTTTTTTTAATTTATCCTGAATAAATAGTGTCTTCTACACTCTCAGTTTCAATCCATCCAACTAAAAGCCCAACAAGGCAACCTTCACCTATGATCTTTTTTACAGATATCTTCTGTTGAATAATTTAACTTTACAGAGAATAGAGTTGCATCTGTTTGCATCGAAAGATTTATTATTCCCCCAAATGTATCTTCTTATTAACTGATCAACCATTTTACACTTGTCCTGTTTCTTAGGTTTACAGGAATTTCTGTCTCCAGTGATTTCTCAGGAATCATACTCAGCAAAACCACAGAAAATAGGAATAGGAAAATGCTGTGCGCTCATATCCTCTGCACATCATGGACGCAAGAGAAAGGTTTCATCTAGGTGATTCTAGACAAAAAGATAATGATTATATTGGTAATGATTTTATCAGATTTTCTACAAGATTCTAAGTGCCTACTTTTAAAACAGTTTAAGTTGATGTGGTCCTCAAATATCAGTGGGACTTGGTTACTTACCCTCTGTACACTTTTTTGAAAATAACAATTGCTTTCCTGTGTGTTACTATCCAAGCATACAGCTGGCACTGTTACAAAAAAAGTAATAATGCATGCTATTGGAAGAAGCTGAAAATAGTGGGATGACTTTTCCCAAGTGATAGGTTGGGAGCAAACAGCCTCAAGTTGCACGAGGGGAGGTTTATATTGGATATTAGTAAAAATTTCTTCACTGGAAGGGTTGTCAGGCTTTGGAACAGGCTTCCCAGGGAAGTGGTGGAGTCACCATCTCTGGAGGTATTTAAAAGATTTATAGACATGGCACTTAGGGAGATGGTTTAGTGGTGGCAGTGTCAGGTTTACAGTTGAACTCGATGATCCAGCCTAAATGATTCTGTGATTCTGTGACTTTCTATAGCATATCCAGATAATTTCTAAAGTTCTTGATCTCAATTTATAAACAACAAGCACGGTAAGTGTATTGGCATTTTAAATTCTGCATCATAGTATATCTGTGCCTATTGGGATCTCACATGAGCTATCAACAGATATGGAATTAAAACTACAAAATGCAAAGTTGACTTGAATCAGCTTTTTAGAATATCCCATTAAAACTCAGCAAAATCCTTTTCTTTCATTCCTTTTTAATAATCCCTTTAATAATATGGCATGGAACTGATATCAACAGCTGATATCTAGAACCTTGATAGATCTCTATCCTGTTAATTCATTTTGGATAGAGGTCAGCTTTATGGTGGCACCGTCTTCCTCCAAGGGGCAGCTGGGAACTGATATCAAATGATCTAACTTCTTGTCATTTTTCTGGTAAAAACCTGGAGCTCTGGTCATTTTAAAAGCAAAATTGACATTTGTTTAAATGGGCCCTAGATGAAATCTGATTTGAATCTCTTTCCTTAAAGAGACATCATACACTTAGCTAACAGTTACGGTTCACAAAATTTAATGTGGCGTGTTTTGTATCTGATATACTAGAGGCAACTTTTCAAGTTCCTGTAGCTGCACAGCCTAAATCTTGGCACAATCTACTAATATATCTTTGACAGAAATATGATCCCATAAAAGTAGAGTATTATGAGCACTAAAGCTCTGCTATGTCTCAGTCAAAATATCAGGCTTTTTTACTGTAGTATTCTACTCACTATTCATGGAATAGACTGTGATTAAAGAACCACTCTTGCTGTTGGTGTGCTGATTCAATAATTATTGTCTTTGTTTCTTTTAATATATGCACAAAGTCTCATCCCACACAAAACACGGTATCATAAAGCTAAGATAACAGTAGAGTGAGACATCTTTCACAATGGCAGTAACAAACTTTGGGTGTTTTTACAGTGTTTATGAACATCAACATTGTATTCGCAAACTTATTTCAACATCACTGAAATGTACCCCTTCTACACTAAAAGAAGAAGAAAAAAATCCCTTTGAATGACTAAAGTAGAGCAGGATAAAGATAATGCAAATGTGGGGTTTAATTACTTTTATGCATGGAGACCTCAAGGGAAGAACACAAGATGTCTTCTGTAATTTTTGAAGACAAAGGAATGTTTCTAGACTGCCTTAGCACTTCCTAGTCTCCTCACAGAGCACCCAGAGCTGCTTCATTGCTTAGGTTGTTCCACTATCTCATCCCTAACTTCTTTTCATTTTGTCATCCATGATACTTATGTGTTCACTTTCTTGAGGCTTTCTAGTATTACATGAGACAGCTTATCCAGCTCCCACATCAAGGTTCCTTCCAGTCAATGGGAGAGTTCTCCCTCTGTCACACAAGTCCTATGTGCAGGCACTTCAGCAGAGGGACACTTACCTCAGTCCTGCCTTGGACTATGTAACAGCCAAGGATATCTTTTTTTTTAACAATGCACCATGGTAACAATGGAGATTGATGTAAAACAGTCTTTAAATGGCAAGTGACTGAAATGCTTATATGTTTCATTTATTTTTTAAAAGGCTATTTTAAAAGAATGAAACACCAGAATATTTTATGAGAAGAAATACTTCCTGTAACACTACTTCATAAACATGGAGATTTAAAATCTAGTGTTATGAGTAACTTCTTTGTCAAATACCAGCAGCTTTTTGACTAAAATTATTGACCACTGTGCATAAGAAAATGTGCTCTCTGATTCCTGTCCACAGAGGTTCTGATCCAGGAAGTCCAACAGAGGCTAAATGGATAGTCCCTCTGGTTACTTAGCTTTTCTTCCTTAAATTTTCCTTCCTTCTTAGTGTGTTGTTTATGAGCTTGGGAGATCCCTGCAATGATCTGACTCTTCTAGGGTCTTTTATTAATTGCTGTTTTCAGTACACACTCTTTTTTTGCTCCAGATGTTCATGAAGTCTGAGGCATATTAGGAATATCTTATTATAATTAAACCATAATAATCAGTACATATATCAGTTACCATATGGGTATGGGACCTCCACACTAAGTAGAGAAAAGGTAAATGAAGCCTTTTCTTGTTTCTATAAATCATGTAAAGCTAAAGTTTTCATGAAATACAACATGAAAAGTTTTTGTAACATATATTTATCACACATACTGCATTCTCTTTCATTACTAATTTTCTTCTATTAAAAAAGCAATTGCCTGTGTCTGGCAAGACTATTTGTATTGATTTACAACTAATAATGAAATACAAATTACAGCAGTTTCTAAGTTAATTGCACCTTTGGCCTCATTTTTGACTGCAGTAAGGGTTTTCCAATCAGTCTTGGACACCTGGCCATCAACCTTCTGAGACTAGTACTCTTGACCTAGACATCTCTGGTCTCCTCTCTGCAGACTAGTGACAAAAATTGCTAAGTACTTGAGATCTTTCTATTCAGTTTGACAACTCAGCAAGTCCAGTGTCAGGTAAGTTCCTACACTCTTTCTTCCAGGAAATGACAGCATAAAATAATATTCTCCAAAACAGTCTGATTTAGAATAAAACTGACAGAGAAAATAGATATTTAGAGAATAAACACATCTAAACATGTCCTCTTTGTCTGGGAGCGGACAAAAAAAAAACAAACCCAAAATGCAAAACTTGACAAGGTTAAGGCCAAATCCATAACAGGATTTATGTGTCTGGATCCTGTTCAGTAGACTCCAGTGCACAAGGGAAAGAGTTAGCTCTTGACAAAAAAGCCTTGCTTAGAGCCACAGAGAATCACATCCCTGCACTGGGATTCAAACCTCTTTGCTCTTTCTTGAATGAAAACGCAACTCTGTCTGGTGTTGACAGAGAAATATTCTCTCCGTTCCCTCTTTGCATTCTAATAAATCAAGAAGATTAAAAAAAAGGGGGTGGGGGGAGAAGGAAATAGAATCTAGAGGTTTAAATCTCTCTTGTATTCACCAGATCAATAATTTTTCATTATTTTTCACTTGTTTCTGTTCCAGTGAAATGACAAAATTGTTGCTAAATCCTAAGAAGTGTAGGAATGAGGCCTGAGGTCATGAGATATGTGGTGAAGGGATTAAGGAGATGTGGTAGTTGCAACAACCAGATGTGGGTGATCGGCTGCTGATAGCGTGATTAGGCTATCAGAGGAGGCCTGATGGTCCTTAATGCTGCCTCAGGTGGGTTCTGTTCCACCCTTGCGCAAGACCCACAGCCCTTGAGCAGCCTGACTGAAAGTAATTGAACCTCTTGTTATCCCTCATTTACATACACCAAAGTGGCTGTCCCTTGCACCATCTATGATGGCAGCAACAGGTAATTTGACTACAGTCTCACCTCCACTTCTCTCAAAAGTATAAATTTGGCTCGTTCATGCAGAGGATGAGAATATGACCTCACTTTGAACACAAGTTAGTGGGCTTGCTCGTCTCTACTCCCCAAATCTTTCATAAGATTTGAGCCTCTGACTATGTTGGATGACACCTGGGTGGAACTAAGCTTAATGAATTACCATTTGGGGTTTTTTTTCCATATGAGCTCAATTAATCATTGGCTAGCTTTGGATTTTAGTGCTAATGCAGTAAGTGAATTTATCAATGGCAATTCCAAATCTGTATTTCTGTTGCTTCAATAAACCACACTATATGTGAATCTGTAATTGTGATATTCTTATCGAATGTGATCAGATGTACAGTGTCAAACTGGTTATAAGCAGAAGTTAAGCCTAACTGCACCCAGCCCCTCTGATCTCTGAGGTGTGGCTGGAATGCAAGGGTGTTTATTTTCTGCCAAATTTCTGTACTCTTAGTACAACAAGAAGTCCTTAGTCCCTCCGTTTCTTCATCCCTGATGGATACTACACAATATGTCAAAGTGACATTGACCATTGCATTTGCATTCATTTAGTAGCTAACCAATACACCTGTTAATACTTGTAAATTTGTGTGCCTTCTAAAACTAGAAAGATCAGGAGTATGTGTTTGCCCTTTCCTGCAGCTCTTCTGGAGGAGACACATGGTCATACTGCTTCACACAGAGGCTTTATTAATCTCTGAGACAACCTCTTTCCAAAAAGAGAGATTTTGCCAATCACCAGGCAAAGGTTGTACAAAGAGACTGCCATGTCTATGAATCCTAAGCAAAAAGAAAAAGAGGGTAGAATATGCAGGATGGTAGCACAGCTCAAACCCCTTCTTAACTGATGCCTTCTTTCTTTCTGGTTTTCCCTCTACGTTCCCCTCTTGGGGAGTGCAGGAGGCAATGCCTTCCTGGAGCACTGACAATAATATTTCCCTTCTGAAATAAAATCTACATCAGAAGTCTGTTGTGTATGACTGCTTACAAAAGTTATAGCTGAAATCATACTGCTTCAGTGTATATCAATAATAGGGATATTCTTATGAGGACTAGACAGGCTGCGCAAACTTGGTTTGAAAGAGGTTTCACACTTGCAGGATTTGGAGTGGTGGAGGTTATAATAGAGATGGACATTAGTTAATCCTTCTGGGAACTCTTGGCTGAAAACTATGACACCTTTCATCTCCTGGGCTAGGAAGCAAACAATCAAGGTTTTTGCTTGAAAGGTTTTGCTTTGTGTCAAAAAAAGTGCTATGATTCATGTAAAATCTGAAGAGTGAGAAGCTGTCAATGATGCTTAGAGTTAGGATATGGTGTGTGGAAAATATAGTCAAGGTGAAAACAGCAAGGAGTCTGACAGTGCTTCCAGTTTCTTACACCTTTCTCATATTCATTGCATAGCCCTTATGGAAGCTGTTGACTGCCAGATCAGGTAGTAACTAACTGAAAAACTTGTTATTTTGCTAGGTTTATCACTAACTATTTGATTTTAAAAAGTTAAAAGCAGTCAGCCACTGACATAAACTTAAAGTTACCATTCTTTATTACTAAAATCTTTCACCAAAGCACAGTGGGAGACAAGGCCTACTTCAGCTTGTTATCTGTGTTCATACTTAAAATGTTGTTTATGCCTTTATTACTACCAAGAAGAATAAAGTAGCCCAACGGTACTAACAGGAAATAAGAACACTCCTAAGAAATACCTTTTTAAGTATCCATTTGCCTTAAAAGCTCGTTTTACCTAAGCAATCCTAACTCAGATTTGGTTAACTTCAGGATTTCTAATTTTGATTGCTTACAAAAACCACTCATTAAATATACATCATATATATCAACCTTTGGTATCTACATTGGTGATATTACAATTAAATCTTAACCTTGTAGAAGGCTTACTAAAGATGGACAATAATCTTACATGAGCCTTTTCATAATTTCATTTTCCTTTCCATCCAGTTGATAATACCATTAGCTTTTTTAAATAACACTCCCATACATGTCCATAATTCGGTGATGTACTAAGAAAATTTACATCTACATTTTCCATTTTTAACTTTCTAAAAATTAGACTAAGAACAAGGCCAGAAAGCCAGGTGATTTCATGAGATATGTAAACACTAAAATAAGATTACATGTTGGTATTGAATTTCTTAAGAGAATAAGTAATTTGAATTTTATGGCAGTGGATAGCAAAGAAAATTCCAGATAGACTTTATAGCTAGGGATGGGAATGTTTTGTGTTCCAGTTCTTAGAAAGACCTTGTGATTTCAAAGACAATATATTTCCACGTATCTTGTGGTACTGACAGATATAAAGGAATGAGATGGATGACCATTGCACCTTGACTGACAGATTTTTCCTTTAGAAGTACGTAGTCCCTTTCAGTATCCTTCCCACCTCTGGCTGAAGTGCACTGGATGTGTAGTGAGCATGCAAATCCCAACACCCATTCCAATGCTTCACTCACATGTAAGGGAGAAAACTTATGACATCGTGCTGATTCAAAAGATGTGGCATGAGAAGTAAATATAGAATTGGACTGATAAATAAATGCAAAAGGCATATCTGCAGGCTTTATTCTCTCTGTCCTGTTGGACAGAGACTTTTGGAATTAGTGGTATGCAGCAAGCTCCCAAATTGCTCTAAATTAAGCTATTCCTAGAACAAAATCTGTGACATTTCCTCTCTCTGTTTACAAGCAAGCCTAAGGATGGAGAATCTCTGTTCCGATAATTGATTCAAGGACAGAGTAAGCATTTAAGGAACACTAGATAGAATTTCAAAAATAGATTGAGGGCACAATGCTCTCCAGTCCCAAATGAATATTGTCATCACTGACCTACAGAAACAGGTTGTCTCTTATGTTTAATCTTTCCTTATGTTTAGTTCATGAACTATTGACTATACTGACTTGAACAAGAGGCACAGAAAATGCCAGACCTGACAGCAGCCTGAAGATTGCTGCTGTCTTCTAAGAAATGGTAGAAATTGTCTCAAAACTTCTCCAGCTGAGTAGTATACCAAATGCTAGACTAAGCGAAACTAAGGATGCTACACATAATGTATTTACTAATCTATACTGCATCTAGAAGTGGGAAGACTGGTAATATCCAAAAGAAGATTTGAATATTTCCATAGGTAAATTGGAGACAGGGACTCCTTCATAGAGGAGCAGCAGCAGAAAAGAACTGAGTTAAGGTGATTTTGCCTTACAATGTTTATCAGGGTTTGGTGCTTGTCATGGTTTAGGCTCAGCCAGTAACTCAGCACCACACAGCCATTTGCTCACCACTCCTCCCGCTCTGAGCAGGATACGGAGGAGAATCAACAGAACGTAAACCCCATGGGTTGAGATAAGAACAGTTTAATAACTAAAGTACAATATAATTCTACTACTATTAATAATAATGATAAGGGAAGTAACAAGGGGAGATAATACAATTGCTCAGCACCTGCTGACTGATACCCAGACTGACCTGAGCAGTGATCAGTCCCTTCAAGGTAACTCCCCCCAGTTTATATACTGAGCATGACGTGCTGTGGTATGCAATACCCCTTTGGCTAGTTGGGGTCATGTGTCCTGCTTTTGTTTGCTCCCAAATTCCTGTGCCCCTCCTCACTGGCAGAGCAAGAGAGACTGAAAAGTCCTTGATCAGGGTAAGGACTACTTAGTATCAGTTAAAACATCGCTGTGTTACCATCATTGTTCTCACACTAAAGCCAAAACAGAGCACTGCACCAGCTACTAGGAAGGAGAAAAATAACTGTTACAGCTGAAACCAGGACAGTACTGGATGACAGCTGGGATATATGGACAACTGAACATGCTGTCAAAACTTCAAAAACCAGGATACAAACACGAGCAGGCAAGATACTCCACAGACAGTGAGGATTTTAAGACTGGAACTGGTTGAAAGGTGCATGGTGTGTTAGAAAGGAAAGATTCTGGCTGGATCATTCAGCTTAGTTTTCAACAAATTTTTGGAAAAAGTGAATAAAATGTCTTCTTTAGATCTCAGAACTGCTGTTCAGCATCATTAAATATGCTTATTAATCAGCTGGTATATATGATTGCATCTTGCCCTCAGTTATGTGACAACAACTTCCCCTTTAATTAAATGGGATTGCACCTGTGTGGGTGATGATACAATTTGGCCTATAATATATAATAAATACTCAATATCTTTGCCAAAAAATCATTTAGTTGCATAATTTAGTGAATGTTAAATAATTATTAGGAACATATTTACTGAAATTCAGTTGTTCAATATCTATCTTCATGCAAATTATTGTTACACTTCAATAAATATTCATAGTAATCAGTGTGTATTTAATTAACATACAATAACTTTCTCATTAACTCTGAGTTAAATCCTTTTAAGGGGGGAGCATTTCATTTAAAGTGTAACTGGAAATCTCTCTTTGTAAGATTACATAATTAATCTTATTTTTGGTTCCTGACCAAAAAAAAACGACAATTGGTGGCTGCGAGGGATTGCCTATTCATAGTGTATGATTCTGTGCTTTGATAAAATTCCAGCCAAAGCATTTGAGCACAAAACAAGAAAGAATTAATGTTTTATATATTTTTCCTGTAATTTAAATTATTTAAAAATAATTTATTTGAAAGTCATAAAAGCTTTGAAATTAAATGACAGAACACTGCAATTTACAGTAAGAAACAAGGTTACAAAAAATTAAATTACATCAAACAGCAAATCAGGCTGAAGATAAAAATTGATGGCATCTTTAGAAAACATGTAATTCAGTTACTCTCCACTTTTCATTCAATTTTCATCTTGTTTTTCTGTTTAATGCTTTGCTTGATTGGACCTATTAGTAAAATTGGTTATTTTCTTTTGGTTTATGTACAAAATAGACCTTCAATGATTTAAAATTGTTTAGCTTTTACATTTTAATTGAATTATGTGGGGTTCCAACTTTATGTTTTCCTTTTTGTTATTTTGTTTTAGGCAGAACTCTGTAAATTCTTTTGTGAACTAAACTGAAGGTTTTAATACATGTGTGAAGGATAAAAATTTTAATTTATACCAACAGTTTGAGAGGTACCAGATTTTTTTTTCCCTCAAAAATAGACAAGAATTTAAAAAAAATATTCAAATTATCCATTCAGAAAAAACAAAGGCATTTCAAAGTGTCAAAGACCAAGATGTGCTGGAATAACCTTCTGGATCATACATGGAGAATCTCAGTTTGAGGTGATTCTCCAGTCCTCCTGATCCAATGTGCCACAATCCCAGTGTCGTACACTCAAACCTAGAGTTAGTTCTTCCTTCACAGTGAAAACTCAGTCAAATGGAATAGCACCAGCTGGAAGAAGCTGAAAATGCCAATACCAGAAGAATAACTAGCTTTGTGGTTAAGGTACTTTCCTGGAGATAGTAATACAGAGATTCCAATCCATCCTGCAATTAATACAAAAGAAGAGTTAATTATGTCTCTAGTAAGCAATGGCCTGTTCTAGGGTATGTTAGCTCAAACCAGAAATCGTGTCTAAGGAGATCTTTCAGAAAGAATGCTTCACTGAAATGCTACATTCAGGTGAAATTTGCATTTCTGCTGAACTAGATTTTTCTGGCACAAAATATTAATCAGAAGATTCAGAAAAAAAGGTGATAAATGCACCTTTTAAAATTACTTCTGTCTGTTCTACTTGCTCCTCCTCAGGACATTTCCACTGTGTGAGTTCAAGCAGTTGGAGAGCTATATCTAGGGAAAATGGGTAGATCTGAGAGTAGCTGAAGCTCTATGGATCTTGCTCCTGGGACCATTTCTGTGTTTTGCAGTGACACAGGTTTTGCACAATCAGGAAGGACTCCACTTGCCCTCCTCAGCTTGGGGCCCTCAGCCACTCTCTCACTGCTCTCTCACAAAATAAAACCTTGAATCTCAAAGCTTCTGTGTGCAGAAGAGGAAGAAGCCTTGTGAGTCTCCTATCCTAAATACCTTATTGTCTGCATCTGAGAAGGTGTCCTCTGAGAAGAATGAGGTGAATTTGAAACTTACCGCGTAGCAGGGACAATTAGGCTTTCAAATTTTGTTGGTAAATTTTAAAACCACTCGATCAATCTACATAAAAGAGTTAGAACCAAGATCTTGCTTAATTCAATTAAAAAAAAAAAAAAAAAGATAGTGAATCCAGGTCAACTTGAACACTCTTGGGAAAAAAAAAGAGGTTTATTCTATTAAATTAATTCAGAATTAGGGTACAATCCATTTGTGCAAACATAGGCATACAGTGACATTTAAGATGGTTTCTAACTGGCAGTCTAGAAA
Source organism: Psittacula echo (assembly GCF_963264785.1). Classification (NCBI taxonomy): domain Eukaryota; kingdom Metazoa; phylum Chordata; class Aves; order Psittaciformes; family Psittacidae; genus Psittacula; species Psittacula echo. The sequence goes on along the minus strand of NC_137735.1, from coordinate 18,856,726 downwards.
GATATGCCATGAGTCTAGGGGTCATATCTGCTAGCTCCATGAAGATACCACAGGTAACCCAGGATGTGTCAAATAATATTAGACACCTCTGTTCAGGCAGACAAATCTCATCCAAACACTATATGATTGAAATACAGCATCTTAGAATAGCTGTTGTGCATCATATTTGTCTATAGAGGAATTGTGATCTTATATTAAAGGAACATATGTTCTGTAAGGTACCAAAATTTTTAAGGACACTGGTGAAGAGGAAAGGGAGAGGAAGAAAATGTGGGAGATTTTTTCCCAAAACTCTTGTTTGTTTTTTTTTTTTTTTTTCATTACTCACCTCTCTTTCTTTCAAAGAAATTGTCTTTGGGGACTTAGTCCTCAAATACTCCTTGCTTAATTTCAGGTCCCAAATTATCTATCGTCCACAACTATATGATATTCCCCACTTTTAATGTGAGGGATCTAAACTGGTAATAAGAACTCATGCATGCGAGGCCATAGACTTATTTACATTAAAGAAAGGCATCTCAAAACAATTTAAATTTTCCGCATGAAGAACCTTTGTGTTGTCACTTGGGTAGTGTAACATGTTAGTTGTAGGTTTGGCAAAAATGAGAGTTGTGTTTGAGCAGTTATCTGTAATTCTTCTGATTTTCTTTATTTTTCAATTCCTTATTCCTGTAGCATGTGAACATTTCACTGATTTTGAAATCAAAGTGAACAATCTCAAGTGAATAGAGCAAGGCTTTTGAAATACAGCCCACTAAATTATTTATAATACATTTCCCTCCCAGACCTCATCCCATGGATTGTACAGACCAAATAGGCTGGATTTACACTGTATTTTCCAGATGAGATAACTGAAGAGAACTCAGTAAGAACATAGAATAAGACTAATTAAAATTGTATAGCAAGTCTAAAAAGAATGTTTGAAATGTCTGTGGTACTTAGGAAATGAGTTTCATAACTCATTGGAGACCGTCATGCTTTTGAGTTACTTTCCTTCCTTACTGTTTAGCAACTGATTATGGTTTCTTCTCGCTATTCATGATACTTATCTTCCTTTGTGTGGGAAACTGTGCATATACATACATAAAAGGACACAAACTTGTATGTGTGTTTCTATATTCACATTTGAATATAGCAAACACATACTGCCACTGCCTCCTTCTTAATCAGTGTTATCACTTCACCAAACTAACAAATTAAAAACAATTTCCAATTTCTTTCACAAATACCTAGTGGCTAAACATTATTAATGCATTTGTCAGACTGGCATAAACTCAAATGTTGTTCAGTTAGGGAAGAAGAACATAAAGCATTGATAGTTTACAATCATTTTTTGTAATCTATATTTTCGTCATGGAGGTGAAAGTTTATCTCATTGTACAACAGTGGATATAAGTTCACCACAACTATTCATCAAAACTGATATTTTGGAGTGGCAACTCATAGCTTTCTGAGGCTACAAAGTAAGCAAGATGTTGGCCTTTCCTTTAATACCCTCCTTTAAAAAAATAGCTGCCAGCAAGTTATAGCTTTATCTTGTATGTGTGAGAGTACTCCAATAAATCACTTCTGCTTGCAGCAATCATAGATTATGAGGCTTTTATAATCATGAAATAAGCCCAATAGTCCACTGCCGTTCTCAGAAGGTTTAAGATCGTTCTATTTTTCTCTTTGTGTGGGTGTATGAGCCTCTTGTTTCTCAGGTGCTAGTGTTACACTTAGCCATGCTGCTGCTACCTAGCTTGTATACCAGAAATGTTTTCTTCAAGTTGGGAAACAGTAGGGTGTTTTGTCAACTTCTGACATCTTTTCGTATGAAAGAATCAAGTGCACTTCAGGTGTATTAACTCCCTGAAATAATTCTTTTTGTTCTCCTTTTTTTTCCCCTACATACAAGATGATCTTCTACAAAACAGTTTTTTGAAATTCTTTGACATTGCAAGAAGTACATGAAAGCCATTGGAATGAAGGCTGTGAAGAAGGTTTATCATAATTCTCTCTTGGAACAATTATGGTGATCAGATACACTGATACTTTTGTATCCTTAGAGCCACAATATTTGTAGAGTAATGATTAGAAGGAGTTTCTTACTAGAAATAGATCTAAAACTATGGTTTTGATGACATTCTTAGCAAAACAATTGTGCTATAAGCAAGATAATGATGACAGATATCAAGGTCAACGTAATTACTTTCTATATTTGGATTAGTATTACCCTGGGTGTTATATACAAGCTATCTACAAACATCAATCTATTGCTGTCCTTCCTTAGGAACAGAATTTTCACTTTTCCATTATGAATTTTAATGCATGTTATCAAAATAAGAATTAAAAAATGAAAAAGTTGTATTTTTTTTTTTTTAACCCAGAAGGTGCAGTGTAAAACATAAAGAAAAAAGCAGACAGAAGTTTGTTTTAAAGGTGAATATATGCAAACTTAGAAATGCAAAAATGTATTTTATCCAAGAGTGTTGGATGGCGGAAACAAGCTAGCATTCAAAAAGGAATTGGTGTATCAGGTTCTTATTTACATTTCTGATACTCCTGAAATTATTAGATAGCTATTTGCTTTAATCTTTTCGTATCAGCCACAAACTGCATGTATACATTGTATCATAATCATTTTGATAGGAATTGAATTTTATTCTAGTGGCATTCGGTTTCTAATTTTCAAACCCAAGTTGTTGGACAGTAGCTGTGCTTGAGGGTGATATAAGAACATTACATAAACAGTACTTCAGAACTATACATACATCTTGACTGGACTAAATCAGCAGAGGTAGTAGTGTGCTGATTCAAAGGCACACATAAATGAAAAATATTTCAAAGCCCAACTAATGTGATCTTCTGAGCTGTGAGTTTAATTTAATGCGATAACAAAAGACAAGGTCAGTAAAGTAAGCCGTACTCCTTCAGATTTTTTGTTTTAATGCTATTAAGTGTCTGGACAAAGTACCCTCAACAGATCTCCTGAATTATTTGTCTTTGGAATTACTCATTTTTTTTCCTCCAGCTGTGTTGCAGTGTGCAGCAGAGGCTATAAATAAACAGCTCTTTCAAATGTCATTGGCTACCATCATCCTATGCATTGATCATGGTTTAATGCTTCCAAGTTTCTATTGCACTGTGAACTGGATGTTCCCAGCCGAAAGTGAGGGTAGCTTGTGGTAATTTGGTATGAACACTCTTGAGTCCATCAAGTTTTACAGCTTCTGCACCATCAGTCACAAATTTAAATCTTTTACCATCTTCATACGGTAAAGTCATGATAAAATGTTTATTAAGCTACAAAGTGAAGGAAAAAAAATACTTTATTTCTCAGTGGTGACAGCTTCTCTCTCTCTATTTTTCATCCAAACAAGTAGAACGCTGTAAATCCTGTCCAGAAGACACAGACTGGAAGAATTAATCAAAAGTTTGTTTATGAGCTGTTTGGAGCAGATTAAATGTTGTGTTGACAACACAATTTACAAATTATCTGTCAACATCAACAGAAGCATTGCACCTGAACCTGATGTCAAGGAGTGCAGATCTAAGACCTGACTGAAGAGATAAGCCAGTATGGTAACCTCCAAAACAGGTTACCATACCTTTAAAAAGGTCTGAGGGTAGTCCTTGAAATCTAGTACGTGCACCTAAGCATGTGCACTATCACCCAAACATTTCACCATGGATGAGGAATGCTTACTGTGGAACTACTGATCATGAATGTTCAAGCAGATCGGTTCAATCAATGGGATGATTTCTCACTATCTTGAGAAAAATATATTGCCTGAAACCCTTCCAGCTCCCTTTGTATTGTAGTTTGTGCTGCTGGATAGTTTTTCTAGATAAACTACTTACTACAACACTTAGGTTCCAGATTTTGCAAGCAGTTTTGTGGATATATAGAAAACCTAAAATGTCCAGAAACTTGAGTCAGCAATGTGCCCTTGTGGCAAAGGTGGCCAGCAGCTTCCTGTGCTGTGCTAGGCAGAGTATCATCAGCAAGTCGAGGGAGATGATCCTTCCTATCTTCTCAGCATTGGTGAGACATCTGGAAGGCTGTGTCCACTTCTGGGATCCCATCTACAACAAAGACAGGAGCTTACTGGAGCTTTTCACAGTATGTTAGAGATTGGAAGGGACCTCAAAAGATCATCTAGTCCAATCCCCCTGCCGGAGCAGGAACACCTAGATAAGTTTACACAGGAATGTGTCCAGGTGGGTTTTGAATGTCTCCAGAGAAGGAGACTCCACAAGCTCCCTGGGCAGCCTGTTCCAGTGTTCCGTCACCCTCACTGAGAAGAAATTTCTTCTCAAGTTTAAGTGGAACCTCTTGTGTTCCAGTTTGTACCCATTACCCCTTGTCCTATCATTGTTTGCCACTGAGAAGAGCCTGGCTCCATCCTTGTGACACTCCCCCTTTATATAGTTATATACACTAATAAGGTCACCCTCAGTCTCCTCTTCTCCAAACTATAGAGACCCAGCTCCCTCAGCCTTTCCTCATAAGGGAGATGCTCCACTCCCTTAATCATCTTAGTTGCCCTGCGCTGGACTCTCTCCAGCAGGTCCCTGTCCTTCTTGAACTGAGGGGCCCAGAACTGGACACAATATTCCAGCTGCGGTCTCACCAGAGCAGAGTAGAGGGGAAGGAGGACCTCTCTCGACCTACTGACCACCCCCCTTCTAATACACCCCAGGATGCCATTGGCTTTCTTGGCCACAAGGGCACAATGTTGGCTCATGTTCATCCTGCCATCCACTAGGACCCCCAGGTCCCTCTCCCCTACGCTACTCTCTAACAGGTCGTTCCCCAACCTATACTGGAACCTGGGGTTGTTCCTGCCCAGATGCAGGACTCTACACTTTCCCTTGTTATAGTTCATCAAGTTTCTCCCTGCCCAACTCTCCAGCCTGTCCAGGTCCCGCTGGATGGCAGCACAGCCTTCTGGCGTGTCAGCCACTCCTCCCAGCTTAGTGTCATCAGCAAACTTGCTGATAGTACACTCAATTCCCTCATCTAAATCATTGATGAATATATTAAACAATACTGGTCCCAATACTGACCCTTGAGGCACTCCACTAGATACAGGCCTCCAAATAGACTCCGCCCCATAGACTACAACTCTCTGGCTTCTCTCCTTCAGCCAGTTTGCAGTCCACCTCACTACCTGATCATCCAGACCACACTTCCTCAGTTTAGCTGTGAGGACGCTGTGGGAGACTGTGTCAAATGCTTTGCTGAAGTCAAGGTAGACCACATCCACCGCTCTGCCATCATCCATCCACAATGTTATTTCCTCATAAAAGGCTATGAGGTTGGTCAAGCATGACTTCCCCTTGGTAAAGCCATGTTGACTGCCCCTCATAACCCTCTTATCCTTGACATGCCTTAAGATGGCACCAAGGATAAGGTGTTCCATCACTTTCCCAGGGATGGAGGTGAGGCTGACCGGTCTATAGTTACCCGGGGCCTCCTTCTTGCCCTTTTTGAAGACTGGAGTGACATTTGCTTTCCTCCAGTCCTCAGGCACCTCTCCCGTTTCCCAAGACTTGGTAAAGATGATGGAGAGTGGTCTAGCAATGACTTCCGCCAGTTCCCTCAGCACCCGCGGGTGCATCCCATCTGGACCCATGGATTTATGGATGTCCAGATTGCTCAGCTGGTCTCTAACCCATTCCTCATTGACTAAGGCAAACTGCTCCAGTGACCTGGCTTCATGTGAGGTCTCAGGAGTACAGGGCTCTTCAGGACTGCCTCCAGGAGAGTAGACAGAGACAAAGAAGGCATTCAATAACTCTGCCATCTCTGTATCTTCTGTCACCAGGGCACCCACCCCATTCATCAGTGGGCCTACCTTGCCTCTGGTGTTAGTTTTATCTGCCATGTATTTGAAAAAGCTCTTTCTGCTGTCCTTGACCCCTCTTGCGAGATTTAATTCTAAGGAGGCCTTAGCCATCCTAGCTGCCTTCCTACATCCTCTAGCAGCAGCCTTATATTCCTCCCAAGTGGCCAGCCCCTCCTTCCATGACCTGTAAACTCTCCTCTTCCACTTGAGCGTACCCAGCAGTTCCTTATTTAGCCACGCAGGTCTCCTGGCCCTCTTCCTTGACTTCCTACATGTCGGGATGCTCTGCTCTTGAGCTTGGAATAAGCAGTTCTTGAATGCCAACCAACTATCTTGGGCCCCTTTACCTTCAAGCAGCCTTGCCCATGGGATTTCCCCTAGCAATTGCTTGAAAAGGCCAAAGTTTGCCCTGCTAAAGTCCAGGGTTGCAATTCTACTTGCTATTCTACTGGCCCTACCACACAAGATCCTGAATTCCACCATCTCGTGGTCGCTGCAACCAAGGCAGCCCTCAACCTTTACTGCTTCGACCAGACCCTCCTTGTTAGTGAGGATGAGATCCAGCAGCGCTCCTCTCCTGGTTGGCTCATCCACCATTTGGATGAGGAAGTTATCATCCATGCACTGGAGGAACCTCCTGGACTGTGGCTGGATTGCTGAGTAGTCCTTCCAGCAAACATCAGGGAAGTTAAAATCCCCCACGACGACCACGGCCTGTGACTGTGAGGCCGCTCTCAGCTGCCTGTAGAAGGCCTCGTCAACTTCCTCACCCTGATCTGGTGGCCTGTAACAGACACCCACAACAGTATCACCCCTGCCAGCCTGCCCCTTAATTCTCACCCACAGACTCTCAACTCGCTCATCCCCTGTCCCTGGACAGAACTCAGTACATTGCAGCTGCTCTCGCACATAAAGAGCAACCCCACCACCCCGCCTGGCTGGCCTGTCTTTCCTGAAAAGGACATAGCCCTCCATGACTATATTCCAGGCATGTGAGCTGTCCCATCACGTCTCTGTAATTGCCACCGGATCATAATCTCCTGATTTAACACAGGTCTCCAACTCCTCCTGCTTATTTCCCATGCTGCACGCATTGGTGTATAGGCATTTCAAGGAGGGAGCTGAGCTCACCGATTTCACCCTAGGATTATAGGAGGCCTCCCAGTCTTCATCAATTCTAGAGTGCTGCCCCACTGGGGCAAGCCCAGCTACAACCTCATCCCCCTTCGAATCTAGTTTAAAGCTCTCCAAATGAGCCCTGCTAATTCATGCCCCAGCATCCTTTTGCCTCTGTGAGATAAACCTTTCCCACGTACCATTGTCCGGACTGGAGCCTTAAAAACCCAGCTATTATCAAAGAACCCAAAGCCCTGCCTGAAGCACCAGTTTCGTAGCCAATCGTTTACGGTCTGAATTTTCCCATTCAGTCCCACATCATCACCAGAAGATGGAAGAAGTGAGGAGAAGATCACTTGAGCCCCAGACTCTTTCACCATCCGCCCCAAGGCCCTGTAGTCTTTCTTCATCCCCCTCAGACTGCGGGAAGCAGCTTCCCCCCCACCTGTCTGGAAGACCAGCAGCGGGTAGTAGTCTGTCGGGTGCACCAGGCTGGGGAGCGCCCTGGTGATATCCCTGATCCGGGCTCCAGGCAGACTACACACTTCCCTATGATGAGGGTCAACTCTGCATATCAGGCCCTCTGCTCCTCTCAGAAGGGAATCGCCTACGACAATGACCTTTCTTTCTTTCTTATCAGAGGCAGTCTTGAGGTGTGAAGTCGACCGCCTTTTCCTATGTGACCTTGTAGTCTGGCCTTGCACCACATCCTCACTTACCTCTCCATCAAGATCCAGGGCCTGAAACCTATTACGGAGGGGCACCTGGGGAAGCAGGGCAGGAAGGGAGGAGGGTTGCCCACGACTCCGAACTGGAACTTGCTTCCAGCCCTCATCGTCTTTTTGGTCCCTTACCTCTGCGCGACAGCTACAGGGCAGGGCCTGTCTCAGGTCATCCCCCTCTGTCTGAGAGGGCAGGGGGTCCATCCCCTTGTGGGGGGTATCTCCCTGGAACCGTTCCTGCTGGCACGCCAGGGAGTTACTCCACCAGTCGATCTCCCTTTCACACTCCCTGATGGTCCTCAGCATCTTGACCTCCTCCTTAAGTTCTGCCACCAGTCTAAGCAGATCTTCTACCTGCTCACACCTCACACAGGTGGAATGCTGGCCTCCCTCCCTCGGCAGCAGCAGGCTCTGGCACTCCCTGCAGCCAGAGACCTGAACAGCCATGGTTTGGGGCAGGGTCTCTGTCTGAGTTGCTACAGTCTCCTTACTGCAAGCTCTCCTTCTGGAGGCGACCATATTGGTCAGCAGTCTGGGACACCAGCAACAGGGTCTGCAACACAACCTGGTTGTTCCTCCCTGCGCCTGGTGGGCAGGAGGCCTGGTGAGCCTTTCAGAGGCTCTTTCAAGGCAAGGGGCAGGGGTGTGGCTGCCGTCACCGCGGGAACGCCCCCCGCCACGTCAGCCGCTCTCTCGCAAGGGCTGCTGGGCTAGTCTTGTGAAAGGTAACAGAGATGACTAAGGGACTGGAGCACCTGACATATAGGGAGAGGCCGCAAGAGCTGAAATGGCTCAACCTTAAGGAGATGGCTCAGAGGCATCTTGTCAATATTTATAAATACCTGACCTGGGGGTCTATGGAAGACCGAGACTGATTCTTAGTGTTGTGCAGAGAAGGGTCAATGAAAAATGGGCACAAACTGAAATACAGGAAATTCGATTTAAACATAAAAACTTTTTTACTGTAGTGGTGGTCAGACACTGGAACAGGCTGCCCAGACTCTTCATTTTTGAAGACATTTAAACCCCAACTTTCTTTGTAAGAACTGAAATTATAGGTTTTCAGAAGTTTTAAAAGCATATCTATTTTACCATATTTACTTACATATTGTACATGTATACATATATACATATGTTTATATAGAAATCCCTAAGATATGTACATATTTTCAGGGAGGTGGAATCCTCCTTTTTCTGGCAATGCACATAACTTATACACAGGAACTTACTCCATCAAACAAGATTAAGACAGGACTTAATTTCTTTCAAAATCAAGACCTGTCTTTGAAGTGACTGGTGGTGACTTACTAGTTGATTAGTACGGAGATAGGCTGGAGTTCCACTAACAGTGAGATTTAATGGAAAGAAGCAATAACATTTTTAAGGGTCTTGGACTCTAAAAGAAGCAGCAAAACTGTGACTGTGCAATTCTCAGACATCATTAACTGCTCAATATGGGAATTCAGGAACTCCCTTTCCGAAATAAACATAAGGAATGCTCCAAGAAGACCTTAGTGGGGCCTTTCAATAACTAAAGGGGGCCTATAAGAAAGATGGGGACAGGCTTTTTAATAGGGCCTGTAGTGATAGGACAAGGAGTAATGGTTTTAAACAGAAAGAGGGGAGGTTCCAACTAGATGTAAGGAAGAAATTTTTTACCATGAGTGTGGTGAAACAGTGAAGCAGTTTGCCCAGAGAGGTGGTAGGTGCCCCAACTTAGAAACATTCAAGGTCAGGTTGGATAGGGCTCTGAACAACCTCATCTAGCTGAAAATGTCCCTGCTCATTGCAGGGGAGTTGGAATTAGATGATCTTTAAAGGCCCTTTACAATCCAAACCATTCTGTGATTCTATGACTGTACCTTTCAGTACCCAGTTGCAAAAGGCTTCATAGCATGGTTTGTAGAACCCTACTTTCCACTTCTGTTTTTTTCCAGAAACTTTTTTAATTACTGGATCTGAGAATATTGCATTTTAACATGTCATTTTAGTTCAACATCTGATCAGAAACTGGTATTTGAATGTCTGATAATCTCTCATCCTTTTTTTTTTTTTACTGCTATTTTTATTGTGATTAGATTAATGATTTAAAAATACTTTTAAACAGTTAAAATAGCAGGACTTTAAATGAAAGACTGGGGTGGCTGGATTGCAGCAGTAACATGTGCCTATGGTAAATTGGAGACTAGGATACATCCATGCATGTCTATAGAACTGTGCACTAACCACATCTAGTTAGCAAATAGCTGCACTTGCCTGAGGTGTAAGTTCAGATTACAGGGCCTATGGACTGTTTATGGAGAGAAGTGAAGACAGGAGTAGAGTCAGCAAGTCAGCATTGAAGTCAACAGGTTTTTGTGAGTGTCTGGATTTATAAAAGCTATCGCATTTCTAAAACAGCCTTAAAGATGGTGGACTGGATTTGCATCATCTGAGAGTTTGGTTGAGTGTTATTAAGGATTTACTAGAGGGTGAGGAAAAAAAAGAAAAGAACGCCATGAGGATTGGTTTGCTGCTCTTAGACATACCTATGCAAACAATGTGAGACTCATTAAAAATACTAGCAATTGAGAATTTTGTAGTACTCTGCAAATTGATTCATTCAAGAAGTGCTGCATCTCTCATTGTTTGAATTAATTCATTTGCAGGAGACACAGTATTTCTCATTGTTTAAAGCAATTCATTTACATGTTAAAGATGCTTAAATTGTGAAAAATAAGACCTTTCTTCATGTTACTGGCAATGTACTGCAAGCAATAGCATACAAAATAAACCATGATGGAAATGATTTCATTAGGTTATTAGATTCTTAGAGATTAATATTAACAACTGACAGCACCCCATGTAACAATAGGAGCTTTTCTTTGCAACAGCTAGTTTTAAAATGAAGCATTGTTGTCCTTCTTATCATTTAGTACCATATGAAAGTAATAAGAAAAGCACATCCTCTATCCAACAGCTGGGAATCCCAGCTTCGTAGATAAGAGAGGTTGTATTAGTTCCGAGAAAAACTGAAATGTCCTGAAAAATTTTCTAGGAATAATGGGATCTATATAGAAATGCAAAGGACAGTTTAATAGATTTGTACAGCCATTAATCTTATGTTTTAAGCTCATCTTGGAAAACATATTCCTAGTTCAGGCTTCCTGTAACTTAAGATTTCTTTTAGATTTCTGAATAATCATATGTATGTAGATTTTCTTTGGTATGAGAAAAAGATTAAATTCAATGATCAAAACACCAAAAATAATTGGTTCCATCTGAAGTTTTCAGCTGGCACTTTAGAATGTTGAATTCAATGTGTGAAACTTAAATGCAAACCTTTCTAGTAGAGTGAGTGGAAAAGGGCATCTAGTGCACATTTTAAGACCTCTTTTCAGTTTATTTTTGGAAAAGGTACAACATACTCATCCTTTACAGTAATTCATAAAGTTTTAGAGAATAATTGCTATGCACTGTGACCTAAAGTCCTTGAAAATGTGACTACCTACACTGGGAATGAAGATATGCTCAACTGCCTCCATCACTTTTGCTTCCTGGCTGAGGGACCCTGAAAAATGCCATAAAACATCTTAGCCCCCAGGCCACTCTGGTCCAGCTTCAGCAATGTGTTTTGCCTGTCTCAGAAGCTTGTGAGGACACACTTTATCATAGCTTTGAAACAATAAGCCTCATTAAGCTTAGATACTAAATACTTCACAAATTGTTTCTGAAATTGACCTAATAAAGCCCGAGAAAATAAGTTATTTGACGTACATAAATTTTCTTAATCCTCCCCAGTAATGTTTCAAGGAATTATTAGTATAAAAATAAATACAGGAAATTATGGTTGCTGAAAAAATTATTCTATGCTGAATTTATTAATCATCAGTTGCCCTGCACACTACTGACTACAAGGTATCCCTGAATTACTTGCAGAGCAGTGGTGGAGTAGTACTTTGCAACCAATGGTCAGTCTGAATTAATCTTTCTTTTTTTCTTAACTATCAATTTGAAAACCTTCACTAACTCCAATTTGAGGTTTCGCAGTAATTGAAATTTGTCAAGGGAACAATAAATGCCATGTGAAAGGGCAAGGCACTTTCCTACAGAGATATTAACCATCTTATTTAACACTTTAAAATGGAAGCTGAAACACGGCTGTGGTCTGCTTCTGTTGACAGTGTGGTATGAGGATTGTTTAGTGCAGCTATGAATAAGGAGAGGATGATGTGCACGAAAAAGTAGAAAACTGAGAATTGCATCAGGAAAACAGAGCATTCTCACCATACAGTTCCCTTTATAAGGATCTGTAAAGGAAGGTTAGTATATCACCCTGAATTTTGGAAAAAAATGAGGCTTATTAAAAAAAGGCAGCTAGAGCAAGCCCTGATGAATTATGATTACAGCAGGAAAAAAAACATACTGTTTTCTATTATTGTATAAATCAGTAAACTTCTAGAATTCATATGTTAAGACACAGATGCTGTGAATATGTTGTAAACCACAAAACTAAAGGTTAAGTATCTTCAGATAGCTAGGAAATATGTGAATTGCCTACATTTCTAAAAATCCTCATGTGACTGCTTATTACGATTACCACAAAACCTCTATATTGAAAAAGTGTTCTTTCGGTTGCAAAGTCCAGTAGCTTTGAAAGATAGTAGTAACTCATATTTATATTTCTCAGCATTTTTAGTAGGAAAGATTTTTGCTAAGAAAAAAGAAGCTTTCCTAAAAAAGCTATCACCTGTGTTGTTTGTAGAAAGTATTTGAAATACAGCAATAAAAAAGTTCTCAACCCATGGAATTGCCTTTTCTTTGTCTCTTAAAATTCCATTCATGTGTAGCTGAAGTATCAGCTTCCATATTTCCATCACTTTTTTTGTAAGGGAAAATCTAGCATTTTGCAAAAGAGCTATTTGACAGTGAACATTTTAGAAACTAGACCCAGATTGTTATCAACACAAAAGTAGCTAAAATAACAGGTGTGATACTTAAAATGCTTAGGAATGAGCAGAATGCACAGGAAATTTGGCTATCTGACACCATTGTGCTTTCCATAGGCAGCTGATTGACATAACATCAATATACTAGCTCCCACACTTTTAATCTACATTGTAATGGTTAAGGAGCTATGGGAAGACACTGTATCTAATGAGAATTTAAAAAAACCTTTGGACGTTAAAAGACTGTTATTTGTGTATAAAAGTCAAGCCCTAGAAGGGTTAGGAAGGCCAAATTTAGGATTGCCAAGAGTCTTTGGTGCAGACCTTATACATGGGCTATGATATGCAAAAGTATATGCAGACAACTGCCTCTTTCAGCCCTGCGAATGCACAAAGGCAGAGCAGAATTAAGATTTTATGGATGATTAAATGTGTGGCATTGTCTGGCTGCTTTCTTTTGCACCACAGATAACTTCTTTTTAAATAAATCTGTGGTAATTACAATAATTAGAATTAGGTGGTTGAATTTTTATGCATTTGTCAAATATTTGAAGAAATTTATCATCTGTCTTGCATTTCATAGTGTAGTGATGAATTGTAGAGGTTCAGTTCACTGAATTATAAAATCTGTCTTATTTATGTTCCCTGATTCCCCAGATTCCTTCACTTAAAAGAAATTAAAAAAAAGAAAATCCTGCAGATATAATTCCTTGTTCCCGGGTTATGTTTTAGAAGAGCTCCACTCAGGGACAAAGGTCTTCCCATGAAAAGCAGCTTGCAGGATATAGGCTTTTGATTGTGCATTTTATAGAGAGGATATTTCCTCCATAGCACTTTAATAATGGCCTGACACACTTCAAACACTACAGCAATATAAATGAGGAAATAAATCAAAGGCATTTTGGAAAATAAATTCTTTGGGTATAAATTTTGCCTTTGGATATTATAAACGCATGAAACTAAAATGGATGCCAGAAGAAGTGTGGTGTGAGTACCCACAGGAACTATTCAGCATTTAAATTATTCATTCTACACAGCAATTAGTTAAGCAACAGATATTTTTTAACCATTACTCACAGTGTAAACTAACCTTTAATAAATTCTAAGGAAACACAGAATGTCCAGCATGATATGTATCTTTTTAAACATGTCCTCCAGAAATACTGGGTGCATTACAACTCATTACTGGAGAGTGAGTGCTTTGTACACTAAGGAGTTCATTCAGTCTATGTGTATAGTATATTTATATAAATTGAAATGATGAAGATATATTGGGAGGAAAATAAAGTCTGTTCATTAATTATTTCAAAATTCGGATGAGATCCTCTCTCTTTTAATAATATCCATCAGTAAGGCTTTTCCCTTCTACCACTAATCTTACGATGTTTCATGCACAGCAGTTACAAAAGAAAGAAAATTTCAAGTCTTCCTGTCATATACACATTATGTATATGGAGACAAGGTATTTTTGTGTCCTGGAGCATATTTAACTTTCCTCAGAATAAGGGTGTGTTAGAAAGTTGTGTTTAGCATATTAAAACCCAAACTACTCATGGAAGCTTCAGCTGAAAAGAGTAGCTTGCTGATGGTCCACTTGTGGCTCAGAGTAGAAACTGAAAGATGTGGGTAAGATGATCTACCTCTGTCCGAAGTGCTTTACCTGAGCTGGCTTTACCTGCTGCAGGGCTTCAACCTGCCCTTCCACACAGACAAAAGCAGTCAGACATCCAGGGAACTGCTTTGACTTCAGAAGCTGAGCTTCTCTGTGCTTGCAGCCCAGAAAGCCAACTGTATCCTGGGCTGCATCAAAAGGAGCGTGACCAGCAGGTCAAACGAGGTCATCCTGCCCTCTACTCTGCTCTCCTGAGACCTCACTTGGAGTATTGTGTGCAGTTCTGGTGTCCTCAACATAAAAAGGACATGGAACTGTTGGAACAAGTCCAGAGGAGGGTACAAGGATGATCAGGGGACTGGAGCACCTCCCATAGGAAGACAGGCTGAGAAAGTTGGGGCTGTTGAGCCTGCAGAAGAGAAGGCTGCATGGAGACCTCATAGCAGCCTTCCAGTATCTGAAGGGGGCCTACAAGGGTGCTGGAGAGGGACTCTTTGTTAGGGACTGTAGTGACAAGACAAGGGGTAACGGGTTCAAACTTAAACAGGGGATGTTTAGATTGGATCTAAGGAAGAAATTCTTTCCTGTGAGTGTGGTGAGGCACTGGAATGGGTTGCCCAGGGAGGTTGTGAATGCTCCATCCTTGGCGGTGTTCAAGGCCAGGTTGGATGAGGCCTTGGGTGGCATGGTTTAGTGTGGGGTGTCCCTGCCCATGGCCGGGGGGTTGGAACTAGATGATCTTAAGGTCCTTTCCTACCCTAACTATTCTATGATTCTATGATTTTCTGCTTCTCTGCATCATTTTTACATCACCAGTCAAGTGACAGATCTGAAGATTAGATCACCATTTCTAATAAAAAGTAATTTTACTCCAGCTATTAACAAGAAGGAGCCTGTAAGTTACACATTGATATGAAGTGAAGCATATCACCTATAGCACATGAGAAAATATTATTTCCTAGTTAGTTTTGCACAAGAGAAGAACGTGTGGAGACGATTAGGAAGAGAGATTGTTTCACAAAGGAATCCAAAGTAGATTCATTGCATAATTTACAATTATATAAATATTTTCGCCTGCTATCTTCTTTGACATCTTGAGATCTTTGACAGAGGATACAAAAGTTGCAAATATACCAATACAGATCAAATTTGCTGTTTATTTATCTAAAGTACTAACCAGTAGATTACTAAGAGGGCCTGTTTTCCTCACTTTCAGCCTTAATTCTTTCTATTTCTTTCTGGTTTTTTTTCTGTTTCTTCATCTTCTGGTTAAAGCCTTAGCTCTGTGTAATCACTAATAAAGATATAGCCCTTATCCTGAAGAGCTTATATTCTAATTTAAGATAAATTCCATGAAGAGAATAACAGACAGCATGACAGACGCAAGGTCTAAGGCAAGATCCTGTCTAAACACACATATATATTACTATTTCTGTGCACAGTTTGATGGATACCTTCCTCTCCCCTTTAAAATAATAAAGGTATGCAGGATCTTTATTCAGTAACACGAATGCAAAAGTAAATCACCCAGTAACATGAGAAAAATACTAGATCCCTTTACTCTCTTCTTCGCATTCTTTGCTTTGGAAATAAAGTTACAGACTAATTGTATTTATTCTGCTGTTCAAATTCAGGCTGAATGAGTGTTCAAGTACTCACAGCTCATACATGCCAGAGTAATTTCCTCTACAGGCTGTGCTTTCTTACTAACAGAGTAAGTACTCTTTCTGCTGCATTTGTTCAATTAATTACAGAAGTGTTTCTTTCTGGGACATATCCTAAGCGCTGTTTTCTGTAGACAGTTTATAAACAGCAAACCTATAACCCACAGTATTCAAGTCTCCTATTTAAAAAGGCTCTGAATTCTCATTTTCTTGTTAAAGTTTAGCCAGTCCCCCTTTTTTCATTTATTGAACTGCTAAACTCTGTTTCTTTCATCCATGTGTTGTATTATCACAGATCCTTGAACGAGATGCTGGTATTTACAAACACATAGTATGGTTTTGTGTGGTTTTTTTTAATGAAAAGTCAATCATTCTGAGATATTCAGTGATTTTAGTGACTGTGTAGGAGATATTATTAATTATACCTTGGGATAATATTTGTGGGTTTTGCTTTGTATCTATTTATTCACTGCCTTACAGATGCTTTAAAGCCAATTATGAGAGTTAATACCGAAAAGGTGAACAATCTCATTGCTTACCTCCTCTGTATAGGTTTTCTTTCACTTTTACAAATAAGGATTTATGCAAAGTCACCAAGACAGCTATTGCTTCCATTGTGGGGTTTATTATCTCCAAAATGAGCAGGCATTAAGCTCTCATAGAAGGATTAATGTACATAAAGATCACTGCATTGTGATTTTCTGGTTACATGGTTCAATACAATGATGGTTTAAGGAAGTAAAAGCCAATTTTAGCACTGTCATTATAGAAGACCGTATATTGTCAATAGGCAGTTATAAATACTATCTCCAATAAGAGTTACTTCTCCATAAAGGGATCTTTCTATCATATACCAACAGGATCAGTAATACATGAAAATGATTTGTGAAGAATGGGTTTAGGATTTATCTTTCATATTACCTAAAAAAAATCTTTCAATCATATCTTTAAATCTAAAAGTCCTGTAATGAGGCAAACATTTTCTTGAAGGTTTTTTTTGTGTCCATGTACACTTTCTTTTAACAGACAAATTTTCATAAACAAGTTATTAAATGAATCTCTTCTTAAGGGTTGACTGCTGGGTACTTTGTTCCATCACTAATTCAAAATACATCTTGTGCCTTGCACTGAAGATGCCCTCTCTGGCATATTATATGAAAAATTATGTGTGTCATTGCAAACCAGAAATACAATGTTTAGAATTTCCCCATTTTATAATGAGAGTAAAAAGCAGGAAATAAAACACCTTCAACCAGGTTTTACACCTGGCTTGGCATCAAGAGCTGTCAAAACACTGATCTGTTCTGTAAGACAGGTAGGGAGCTCATTTGGTCATAGGTTTTGGCAGTCAGAAAAATCGATATTACTCAGTGAAGAATCATTTTTTTGCCCTGTAGCCAAGACATACCTGAGACATCCCAAAGAGCGATAAAGAGCCTGTGGCTAGGGAATTACAGTATTTTTGAGTATCATCATTCTCTAGTACATCGTATTTACTGGGCTTAAAACTACATGTGTTAAAAGTTGTAAGTGTTCCTGAGAAAATGAGTCAAATATTGCCTTTTGTTATAGTTCATATTAAAAAAGACCCATACTTTAGATTTTAGATGTGAAAATAGGTATATTTTTTGTGGTGAAGAGCTCACCTCTGAAGGACACAAGTAGTAGCTGCTCAGAAAGGTAATGGACTGCAAGAAAATCTAAATTGTGCAGGATGGTAGAGAAATATTTAGAAAAGATCCTTAGACACGATGAAGAAAAGAATATGAGATTCATAAACTTCAAGAGAGTTTTTCTGTGCAATAATTTTTCTCCAGCAGCTGAGGAAAAGTTTTGGTAGAACACTCACACAGGAGCTCCTAAAGATATAACCACAGAGAATACATCAGCCAGGAGGGCTGAAAAAGTCAAGTTACTGAGGAGAAGATGTGGACAGACACTTTAGCTATTTCCTTCTGGATTCCCATCCTGTAGCTAGTAACGTAGCTTATCTTCAAGTCTTAATTTAATCCTAATTCATATATCCAATAAGAAGCATAGCAAAAATTACTCTAAACTCATAGAGTTAGAGAAACCAAAGTTCATTCAAATCTTATCTTCCACCACTGACTACAGAAATACATCCTTATACATAATTTAGGTGCTACAGTTAGGTAGTTAGAGAAAAGAAATCAAGTCCATCTGTTCTAGATCTGCACAAAGAAGTTAGACATGTTGGTGTTTTTTTGAAATGAGTCTTGATGTCTTGATGAGACATATTTGACCTATGGTGAATATATTTATTGACTTCCAGAAGAGTGTGCCACAGCTAATTTAGTCATCAGAAAGTAATTTATCAGTAGTTCACCAGTATCCAGTGGTCTAGGACGATGGAGTTATAATTAAATATTAAAAAATTATCAGAGAAAAGCTTTATTTAATGAATCTTTCATATGCAATAGACTAAGATGCGTGAATTAATAGATTGCAAGCCTAGGGAGGGCTATTATGATAATCTCATCTGACTTTGTAGATAACACTGGCATCAAAATTCTTGTATTCAGTCAGCAATTGTTTTGACTACAGGAGTTCTTTAAAGGAGATATTATATACTGATAGGAAAAGTTCTACGGTGGAGAATCGATTACATCTTTTAGTAAGTTGTTGCAGTAGTTAATTATTCTCATTCCTAAGAAGGTGTGCCAAACTTGTTTTGTCAAAATTCAGCTTCCAACTGTTCGACTGTTTCATGCCTTTGTCTTCTAAATTAAAGTGCTGTCTGCTATCAAATAGGTCTGCCCCATGTAAGTACTTGATTAAGTCACCTCTTAAGCAACTGAAGAGATGTTTTAAATGGTGATTTTGAAGTAAATGAGTGAAAAACTGAAAGTTTTATGCAAATTCTTGCTTTTGATATTTTATGTTGTTTCAAACTGGAAAAGTTAAACATGTCATCAAATACATGTTTATGTATTCACCAACATTAATTCAAAAGTGAACTGAACATTGTTATAACTTTTCTATGTAATATGCTCTTTTCTTTCCTTCTTCTGTATCAAGCCTGTAACTGTTTTTTAAAAGTATATAAAATGTTATACAGCAAAGAATAAGCAGTTAATGTCTTAAATTCATTTTTCTACACTCATTTAAAACTCTTTACTTTTTATATTTTCAATAAAATGATGCTCTTATGAGTCAGAACTTTAAGACCATATTATTACAAAGAATAAATTTTCTAAGTATGAAAGCTACATTGGATCTTTCAAGTGTTCAGCATTGTGTTTACTATGAAGAGATAATGATTTTAGAAGTAGGGTTCATTGTGTTATTGGAAATATCTGAAAGACTTAGAAAATGGTATTTTTTGTAAAAGCTTGATTGTCAGTGTAAAGATGTCTAATATGTGCTAAAAATTAACAGAAAGTTATTGAAGGCCCAAATTAATTCTTCTGGGCTCTTAAGATATACTGAGCTTGGTAACTGTTCATCACTAAATATTCTGCAGTGCTGCTTATAGTGTATAATGAATAACACTCAGTAGTGATAGCACAGTATCATCCTCATTCCTTCAGAGCAAGTTTTTCTCGATTCATTTATCATTTTTTCTAGCTTTTTATGGTTACTCCACAATCTATATTCAACAAAAAGGTTATAAAAAATAGAAATGTCTTCAATGTTACATTTGTTTCGTAAGTATAACAGGTCTATGAATATGGAGTACATTATTTTATCATATAGAGTATAGAAACATCCAAAAAGGGACCAAGATCTGTCAAGTCAAATAGAAAACCAAAATATCTGTCCCCAAGTTGGGAAACTCATTCAGAAATACAGATTCTTGTTTGGGTTTTTCACTTCTGGCATTTCAGTAGCCCATGTTTTCTAAAGTAAGAGCTTTAGTTTTGGGGAGGTATTAGGTTTTTAATACAGCCATTTAACATGCGTTCTTAAGTTTGTTTTCCAGTAACATTATTAGCCTGTTTCACTTTTTGATTATAGACCTTTTTATTGTCTCGATATTGTCTAAATATAAGGGAAGCAGGCTAACAGAATCATGGATTATGTCTCTTAGATATTTATATTGGCAAATGGCTTCTAAACCTTTCTTAAATTAAGGAGAATTTTAAGGTAAATGAGGTAAATTTACTGTCTTAGGCCCAGATACTAAGTATTATAAAAATAGCAGAGAAAACTTATTATTGAAAACATAAAGAAATGGTGCTGGTAAACAATAACAAATATTAAATTAGTTATACACTAGAAGAGTAGAGAGTGAATTAAGACAAAGTGAAAGGATCTAAATGCTCAAAGGCAAAGAAACATAAATTTCAAAGTTATAGTTTGTCTTGCAGATGTAGAGTAGCCTAGTAGTCACTGAAAAAGATCATTAATTTTCATGCAATTAAATATAATTAATAAAACACCCCAGGAGTGTGTGTTCCTGAGAGATAATGTCAGCCCTTGCGTGTGACCTACCATGTGATGTTATCTCAGCATGGCTCAAATTCCATACTCCTTCTGAGCTAATAAAATTAAGATTTCCTTCTAAAGACTACTCTGGTAACTTTGGTTATTGACTTTCATCCCATGGTCCTCAACATTAGCAACACAATCAGTACTAATATGAAAAAGAACACATATAA
The DNA here is from genome assembly GCF_963264785.1 of Psittacula echo. Classification (NCBI taxonomy): domain Eukaryota; kingdom Metazoa; phylum Chordata; class Aves; order Psittaciformes; family Psittacidae; genus Psittacula; species Psittacula echo. Next base: position 18,836,228 of record NC_137735.1, on the reverse strand, counting down.
CAAGCTGACCACAGACTAATTTAGCCACAGAGGGAGAAGACATAGCAGTCAAACCATGGGCAGTGTATGTCATGCACTAGCGGAGCCCTGAAGAAATATCTGAAAATCAAGCAAAAAAACCAGAAAGAGGCTTAGTAAGCCAGTGAGCAAGACTATATGACACATCTACCACAGTCAATCAAAGATCAAAGCAAGTATCACCTGAAACCATATATAGGAGTGCATGATTATACATTACCAAAATTCAAATCCTCAGTGAGAACTCAAGGCTTACAGATAGCATGCTGCAGCTGATGTCCTTCAGAGCCCTCTGTAGTTAAGAGTAACTTACATTCTACCTTACAGATGCAAAGGAAATACAGAAATGGCTGGAGATTGCAAAGGATGAACTGGATGCTGGTTTGAGTGCTAATAAAAGGATGGAAGAAAAGGGAGAATGATGCTAGGAACTGTTAAGATGACAAAGAGAGGTCCTCTGGGCATCTCTGTATATTTGCTGCAGTACTGCAAGGGATGTGAAAGCTGGCAAAGGAGGCAAGGTATTATGGAGACGATTGCTGTTTCACTGGCAAGTTGCAAAATGATGTTTGTCTTTCTGGAGCAACAAATCTGATCACGGAACTGTCATTCAAGAAGTTCAGTAACATTTACAGTTGACTGACTCTGAGGTCACCTCACTAAAACAGAACTTCAGAAGGATTACAAAGGTTCGGCCTCAGGCCTAACATTATAGAGCTCATTAAGCAGTTGTGCTGTTTAGTGATGAAGCTGTGAAACAACGTTATGTGGATGATACCCCTAGCAGTCAAGCGTTTAGTGATATAGGGATGAGGGATTATATTGCTTCTGATATCACACTGAAAATGCTTAAAAATTACATAAATTTGTGATCTTCCCCACAGTAGTAAAACCAGCAGAAAACAACATAATTTTAATGACAAATTGCTTTATCTAAATACCTATGTTCCAAATCTGATCAACTGTGAGAATGTGAAAGAATCTTCTTTTCCTGTACACTGAAATTCAGAAAGAATTCAGATTCAAGCTTTATCTTTCAAGCATCTGTAGTACTTGTGAATCTTGGTCACTGATATATTTGATTGTAATGACATTGTCCTTCAGAGTTTATATGGTTATGTTTCGTGTTTTCATCATTAACATATCTCTGTCTTATTATGTACGGCCTATCCAAAGGATTTCCTGTGAAACACTCCATTCCAGCAAACTACAAAATTAACCTCTTTCAGAGGTTTTTGAACAGGTTTGAAGAAGGTACGTAGCTGGGAAGCAGATCATGTTAATGTTGGAGAAATTCAGTGTAACTGGTTTTATTATGATGATAGTTATATGAATGTGCTTACAGCCTTAGGCATAAGAATCTCTTATTACATGTAAATGTAATAAATAAAATCATTGTTTCTGGTTTAAAAATTCAAAAATCATTAACTACAAGGGATTTAGATCTGCTTTTAACAGTCTCTGCTTTCTTCTCATTGTAAAGGAATCATTGGAAAGAATCAAATCCCCTGTATCTAGAGATATCATACACTGAAGATACTCTTTTTGGTAACAAAGGAGGTAACCAGATGTCCCAGTTTTTCTAGCAGAGATGTAGTGTCCCTATTTTCTTTTTTTTTTTATATGGGTCACTCTAACCCAGGTTTCAAATCCCTATCAAACATCACAGAAATGGCAAATCAGTCATCCTTCCAAACTCTGCAAGAAAATTAATTTCCCTGAAAGAGGCAAGTTTGGGTTTCCAAGTCTTTATAACAGTTTTTAATTTTCTTATAAACTAAATCTGTTGGGATAAAACAACAACCAAAAATACAAAAGAAGGCTTGAAAAAGCAAATTAAATTAGATCTCTGCTACAGCCTCCACTGCATATGTCCATTCAGGCTGTGTGCCAAGAGTATTTGAATATAATAGTCATTCATCCATAGACCCATAACTGGTATATGCAATTACATAATGCTTCCAATGACTCTGTTTGTTGCTTATCTAATCCCTGTAGTTTATGGTAGTGAAAAGAAGGTGTTCCCTATTGACACGTGGTGTTGAACAAGAAGACTGGTGCAGAGCTGTTTTGAAACTCCAGAAAAGCAAAGGTGAGGAAGATTTCTGACTTCTGACGGTACCAAGAAGAAATGGGGTATCATATTAGGGGGAATCAAGAGAAAAGACTGAAAAGGCCAGGTCTTGTTTGTGTATCTAATATTTGAAAATGTTACTTTTCCATTTAAAGTCAGGCTTATAGTTAAAAAAATGTTGTCTCTTGTGCCATGATAAAGCAGCTGCAGCTGACATGCTTACAAGAAATGTGGCTGATTGGGTGCCAGTAAATATCATGAGCAGGTGAGTGGGAAAATGGCCAGTGAAGTAGGAGTTTGTTAGAAATCTACTTCCTAAACACACTGGGGTTGGGAGACTAAAATGTGGTGATTACTCGCTATTGTTACTTTCCCAAGTATAAGCTATACCATCTCCTTTGACATCCATCCTGATTTTTCAGAGTTATTTGGGGTAAGGACTGATTATTACCCTTTGGAGGACAAAAGGGCAGGGACAATATACTCACCCCTTGTGAGGCAAAGTATTACTTGTATAGAAACACACAGTTTTATTTCGTTTCTACAGGGTTCTAAATGGGAGCTCAGCATAATGTTTGTGAAACATTAAATACTCTCCAGCCTTTTAAAGTCTTTTTTTTTAAAGGTCAAATTTATATATTCCAGCCCTTATCCTCAGATAAGTGTATGCACAGCTCAAGTAAGTCTTCTAGCAGCAGAAGCTGAATGTTTTATTTCAATTATTAACACTGTTTTAGGAATTCCATGTCCTCCTTTAATTTTTCTGGAGCCAAATAAAATTTGAATGTAAAGCCATTAATTTGAAAATAGCACATTTTTATGCTATAACTGTAGGAAGTCTTTTTGCTGAGGAAAAGGGTCAAAGCAAAAATCGGCATCTGATCTGTTTGTTTGCTTGTCTCTTCAACACAACTCATTCCTCTTCTATAAAATTAAATTACTATTTCATGAAGTAGTATGCTGATAAAAAAGAGATCTTGGAAAGGTAAGATGGATGTGTATGTTAGATCTCAGAGATAAACACTCAAGGAGGATTCAAACACAAGTCTGTCTGCCTGAATCTTGACTGGCCACCAGCTGTCACGGATAGAATAATAGAATCATAGAATAGTTAGGGTTGGAAAGGACCTTAAGATCATCTAGTTCCAACCCCCCGGCCATGGGCAGGGACACCCCACACTAAACCATGTCATCCAAGGCCTCATCCAACCTGGCCTTGAACACCGCCAAGGATGGAGCATTCACAACCTCCCTGGGCAACCCATTCCAGTGCCTCACCACACTCACAGGAAAGAATTTCTTCCTTAGATCCAATCTAAACATCCTCCGTTTAAGTTTGAACCCATTACCCCTTGTCCTGTCACTACAGTCCCTGATGAAGAGTCCATCCCCAGCATCCCTATAGCCCCCCTTCAGATACTGGAAGGCTGCTATGAGGTCTCCACGCAGCCTTCTCTTCTCCAGGCTCAACAGCCCCAACTTTCTCAGCCTGTCTTCATATGGGAGGTGCTCCAGTCCCCTGATCATCCTCGTGGCCCTCCTCTGGACTTGTTCCAACAGTTCCATGTCCTTTTTATGTTGAGGACACCAGAACTGCACACAATACTTCAAGTGAGGTCTCACAAGAGCAGAGTAGAGGGCAGGATGACCTCCTTTGACCTGCTGGTCACGCTCCTTTTGATGCAGCCCAGGATACGGTTGGCTTTCTGGGCTGCGAGCGCACACTGAAGCCGGCTCATGTTCGTTTTCTCATTGACCAACACCCCCAAGTCCTTCTCTGCATGGCTGCTCTCAATCTCTTCTCTGTAGCTCTGCCTGGGATTGCTGCGACCCAGGTGTAGGACCTTGCACTTGGCATGGTTAAACTTCATAAGGTTGGCATCAGCCCACCTCACAAGCGTGTTGAGGTCCCTCTGGATGGCATCCCTTCCCTCCAGCTGTCACCAAGCACCTTGTTGTTTTTCATGTGCCTTAGCATGCCTTCCAGGAGAATCTGCTCCAAGATCTTGCCAGGCACAGAGGTGACACTGACTGGTCTGTAATTCCCCGGGTCATCCATTTTCCCCTTCTTGAAAATGGGGGTTATATTTCCCTTTTTCCAGTCATCGGAAACTTCACCTGACTGCCTTGATTTTTCAAATATGATGGCCAGTGTCTTAGCAACTTCATTCGCCAGGTCCTTCAGGACCCGCAGATGAATTTCATCAGGACCCATGGGCTTGTGTACGTTTAGGTTTTTAAGATGGTCTCCAGTCAGATTCTCTCTTACAGTGGGCCCAAGGTCTTTATTCTCACAGTCCCTGCGTGATGAAGAATACCTGCAGGATGAAGAGTACCTGCTCGTACCACCTAAGAAGAGGTGGCATGTCGCATTATCTCCCCACTTCCCAAATGACCAGATGTCTCCTTATGGCTGAAAAGCTACATAAGGCTCTGTGGCTTGGTGAACTTGGAAGTAAGGGCAAGATTTACTACTTTGGTTTTAAGTAGACTGCCATTGCTCTCTCCTTAGGGACATGTACAAAAATAATGAGAGATCTGGGGGCTTGTATATTCCACAGAAAATGCCAGTTGCTGGTACATGCATTTGCCTCTGTATGTCAGGGGGTTTGCTTGTTTTTAAAGTTTTCAGAATTACAGCTTTTAGCCCTATACAAGCAGCACATTGTTTCTTAAAAACAAAAGATGTTCCAGAAAGTAACACTTCAGTAACATCTCGAACTCTCTCACTCTGAGAGAGACTGAATCTCTCATATCAAGTAACACACTATAGTGACTTCCCTAGCCTAAATTGGTTACTCTTCACTTTGTCCAGGATCAAGCACCCATTTGTGCTTACACTTATTTATAAAAGTAGATGGATTTCTTCCTTAAGCTGCTTTCAGGACAGCATCATGTTTCCAGAAAGAAGAGAGTGCTAGGTTCTTGATCTACCTCCTGAAAACTAATCAAAGTCTCTTTATTGGTGGCCACAGCCCCTGGTACTCACAATATGCTTCCACAGCTGGGCAACTGGCAAGATGAAACCAGTGTCTGGTGAGCAAACAGGTGTCTCAGGATTTACCAGTCCTTCTCCATCTGTCTCTGCTCACCAGCTGCACTTAAGCCTCTCAGGCAGGAAAAAAAGAACTGGATGCACAAAAAGTATCTCTCAGTGTGACCCAATGCAGATAATTGTGTTGGAGTTCTCTAGGAGACATAGAAGGAAGGCAGATGCACCAGTCAGCTATCCTCCATCAACGCCCCTGTGCATGGAAAGAGTGGAAATGCACCTTGGATCCAGAAGAAGGAAAAACTACAGAGTCCACAGCCTGGGTCCCTCTTTGGCTCCCACAAAAGTATCAGGAGCCAAACGGGTGTGAGAACTATGATTCCCTCTTTCAGGTTCCTGCAAAGCTCTGTAGACTGTATTTCATAGCCTGCGGCACAGACAGACTGACAAACACCAGGCCTGCTATTTATTGCATCAGCTACCAAATGGGCTCGAATGTACATTTCCTTCAGCATGTCTTCCTCTCATCCTCAGATACAGAGATGCTGCAAAGTTCAGTGCATTTAAGATGACTGTAGATAGTGAGGAAGGGTAGAATTTGTCACAGATGATCACATTCATTTTGCAAAAATAAGTTTATTGTACTTGGCAAAGCAATAAGAAAGCTTGGCTACTTGGCCAGTCAGCCCTAAGAAAAAGAGAGCAGCATCTGCTTAAGTCTCTGAAGTAACACAATCCATGCATGGCATTAGGTTATGTTGCATCATTTAACACAACATAAACCTCACTCACCTTTTCCTCCCTTCTATTGCTACTTTCTTGCACTTTGTTCTCTGTCTGCAAAAATGCTTAAATGTCTGCTTTAAAATTCCTGCTTTTTTTTTTTAACTTCAACTTCTTCAGCTCCTGTCCTTTTTTTCCTATGCTGCCTTTCTGGGAACCACTGAACCCACATCCAAGAAGCATTATCTCTCCCTTCTGCGTCTCATTGTAAGACATTTTGTGGGGTTTTTTTTTGACAGAAGTGCAGTACAGAACTAAATTGTATTGTTATGCCTGAGACATTGTCATACAGAAAGAAGCACAAGCCATATTTAATCAAATTTAATGAAAGATTGCCATCAGGTGTCTAAATGTCTCACTTGCCTGTTTAGTTATGGCAAAAAATGGTACCCAGAAACTTATCATATGCAATAATTCAACATTTTTTTATTATGTGGACCTACTTTGTGCCAGCTCTGTTGAACTAATTTACAATAATGAGACTGAAAATACCCTAATTCAAATACAATATAGAAAGAAATGTTGCTTTATTTTTATTGTTTCAGAATGATTGTTTCATTTAGAAATGTTAATAAGCTGATAACAGAGTCTCTTCATTATAATATAATGCTCAGTTGCATAGGGAGCTGTTCTTTATTCAGTGCATTACACTCTAGTGTATCACAGGGAGAGATGTATTAGCATGTATTCAGTTTGTATAAAAACCTGAAACTGCAGGGTAATAGAATTGCATTTTTTATACTAGTGCTGCTATTTGAAAACAGAAGGACAAATGGGAAATTCTAAGAAGTATTAGCTAGAAAAGTCACATCTACATTTGTCCACGTGCCTGTCTGCCTGGCTGTACACTTGAAGTATGTCAGCTAAGCAGTTCCTAACACCATTGATTCAGTGCAGAAGGGTCATTAGAAATTGTGCTTGTCAGTGTAGTTATATGGCTTCTACCATCCATTTCTGACACTCCAAATATTTTTTTTTTATTTTACAGCAAGAACCTGTGGTGCTAAAGAGTTTTAAGTAGTATAGTGTGTATGGTGAACAAAGGCAGAGATAAAATAATGAAAGGGTGAACCAAAAATGACCAATCACAAGGTTACTGGGGTTAAGCCCATTTGCATATTATATATTTTCAGAACATAGGGAAAGTTTGCATTGAGGAATGCTGCATCCAGAGGTCTACACAGCAGAGCCAGAGCTACACAGATACTGCAGAGGTGTACGGCAGGAATACTAGCTGCGTATGAGAAGCAGGCACTCACTGCTTCAGAGTTAATTAGCTTTTCTCTTCAAATAAGCTAATTAGCCTGAGCACACGCCTGCACCAACACAACCATACTAGTCCTGGAGCTGACTCATTAGCTGGCTTGATATCCTTTTCATTCACTAATGTGGATGCTCACATAGCTCTGAAGACAAGTATGTCCTGGTAGTTAGGTACTACCTTCTGCACTAATTAGTACCTGAACAATGTGGAAAAATTTCAAGAGGAAAAAAAAATCAGTGTCCCAAAGCTTAGTGGCTACAGCATTCATCTAGAAAGAGGGAAGAAAGCAGGTCAAATTCTTGTTTTCAGAAACAAATAGAAGTAACATTCCCTCTGATTCTATGAAAAAGATAACTTTTTTCACAGTTAGCAATAATGCTCTCAAAAAATGTCTTTTATAAAACCTAAAATAAAGATTTTTGTAGTGTTTTCTTTTGGGGGGGGGGTGGGGTGGGTTTTTTTGTTTGGTTGGTTTTTTGATTTTGTTTGTTTGTTTGTTTTTAATTCTTGGTTCTTTCACTAAACCAAAATTCAATTACAAGCAGAGCCCTAATAGCAAATACAGATTATTGACTACACTTGAGGCCAACTGCAATGAACTACTGCCTGAGGGCTAAAGCCATTCCTAGGATTAGGTAATATTGGCTGAAGCCAATCAAAAGGAGCACTTGAATACCTTTGAGAAATGGTTTACTGCAATTTCCCTCAGGACCCAGTCAGTGATTAATTAACCTTTTAGAATCTTCTGGGTTAATGGAAAGTCTGCACTGGAAAACTCCACAGATAGAAACATGAATTGGGATCATCAGCAGCAATGCCAGAATACACATGGTATTGGTAGATGAGACACTGTTTTCAATGGTTGTTAGTCTGTTGCTTCAGCCCGAGGGCAGTAATATGCTCTGTTTATAGTTGAATGAGCTTATATGAAGTTAACTACTAAGAAAGGTTTTTGCATGTATAAAATAGCCACTGTTTATCTTATAACTGATAACTTTCTAAAAAAAAACTCAGCTCAAATTCTACATGTTTTCATCCAACATGGTGATAAAAGGATGGGAAATTACAATATAAGAGATATATAGGGTGACAATAAGGAGCCCAAGAAGCCAGTACTGCAGCAAGACATTTAAATGATGACACAATGAGTTACAGTCTGCCAGCTTGGCACAGATTCAAAGTGGCAGCAGCTGAGGTGTGCTTTAAAAATAGGGATTTTTTAAATTGGATTCAAAATCAATTAAAATCCCATTAGAAACATAATTGTAGTGATACAAATCATAAAATAATATCTTTTACAATAAACTATAAAACTGAGGAAGCTTACATAATTAATACTATCTATTGCGCAGATAGACCCATACCTTTCAATCACGTACAACCTACATGTCAAGAGAATGCCTTTGAAAAGTAGAGATGCAATTTCAATAGGAGGTCAACATATATTGCATGGGATTCAAAGTGTATTTCTTCAGATAGCTTTGATTTCTCTCCCCTCCTGAAAGTTCCAGATCATACATTGCTTTTGCAGATTAAATGCTAGCAAATCTAGATTGTAGAACAGTGAGACATATAACATGATTGTGGCAGTCAATTCAGTAAAGTGGCTAGCAGCCATCCATCACATTTTTGATAAGAAAATAATCAGCCAATTTTCTTCTGGTGTAAAGTCAGTGCATGTCTTAGACAATGAAATTGTATCTCTTTCTGTGGAGAATCAATGTGCTTTAATTGCTTTTTGACAGCAAAATCAGGGTGCAGGTAAAAAAAATGCCAACATCACTTATGCCAAACAGGAAGTTTAATTTTTTAGTTTATTTTGTCATTAATTCCATTTTTTCTGAGCTGTCAGCCTTGCTTGGCCTCTTCTAGCAAAGCCACCCCCATAGCTTCAAGAGCTGGCACTCAGTTCTTATGCAGCAGGCTGTAGGCAAGGTTGTATTAGTCTGTTTATTCTTGTGGGCTTGTAGAGCTTTATGCTGGTGTTTGTACTATGGTGAGTAAATTAATAACCCAAGCATTTTCCAAAGGGGTAAAATGAGAAAGACAGCTTTAAAACCAACTCTTCAGATTTATAGTAAACTTAGCTTTTCAGTTTCCTCCTCACTAATCTTGTTTTACACAGCATTTTTTAAAAAATATTGCATTAGGAAAAGCTGCCAGTCACAATAATTTATCCAATTTTCTTTTTTATTATTTTGCAATGATGCTTTAAATACATATTCCTGTAAAGATTAAGTGTATAATTTAATTGTCCTTGTATCAGATGAAAAAACCCATGATTCCCCACAGCAGCCTATTGACTCCTTCAACCTTGCCTCTTGAAACCTTACTGAACGCAGAAGCTGATACTGCAGGTTTTATATTTATAATGATTAATTAATTCTGCACTAAGCAATGTTCCTGACTGCAAGAACAAAATCCACTTTAGAAAACATAAATGACAGCTTGCCTAAAATAATTAACACTAGTGCTGATAGAATTGGGATGCTCTCTCTCTGCTTTACACTAGCGTATTTGAAAGAATTTAATTACTAATATTTCTGACTAGCAGAAGAATTGCATTAAAGGAGCACTTGATGTGGCAAGATTGAAAACTCATATAAAATATGTTACAGAAATATAATGTGCATGGGATAAACCCTGTTTAAAAATGAAGATGTAATTAACCCACAGTTAAGCATACTAGAGTATTTCCATTTTTTTGAGGAAACCAGATCATGTTAAAAATAACCTGCATGAAAGTATCATCTCATTCCTCTGTCAGTCAAATAGCCAGGTAGATTTTGGCTATGCAGCACAGCAATCCTGAACTCTTCCACCTCTGTGCAGAACAAGTCTGATAATGTCTGTCCTGATAATAGGAAGGTCTCACTGGTGAGTGAAGTGTGGGTGCGTCATCGCCTGGAAAGGCCCATCCTTCCTACATAGCTGCAGCAGGAGCTCTCTGTTTGCTGTTCATTGAGGATGGATTTTGGTCCTTAGCATGCTGAATAATGTAAATCTACACGCTAGTTTACATGAGGCTTTGAAACAGGACAACTCTTCTCTGGAAGTGGACAGTGGGTATTTTCCATGGGTGAGATGGCCTTATCTGCCAGTTCTGACATCATGTAACTGCTTACAGAATTTACTAACTTCAAATTAAAAGCTTAAGTGACTGGCTCTTGTGATATAGATAAATGTGGCAGGAGCACATAAGAGTATGCTGTATTTTCCTTTGAGTTGCTGGGAAGATTACACAAAATTATGGTAAAAATGCAGACTGTCAGCCAGAGAAAACAACATGGAGTTACTGTCACACAGTCTCAGTCAAAGTGAGGACTCTGCGGTAAAATGACACAGCAGTACCATTGTGGCTTTCCCCTTTTCAAACCTTATCCCCCTACAAACTCCCTGTTTCTCATGTATACATTTCAAAAATTTGAGTATTGGCAATTAAATTCCTGTGAGTTCATCTTTATTCTTTCAGACAAATCCATATGGGTGGTTATTAAGCAGGGCTGAGATACATTTCCACATTATCTGTAACAGGTACTAGTTGTTTCCTGGATAGAGTTCAGGAGCTTCACCATCGCTTGGAGGTGTAAGTTTATGAACATGTCAATACCTAGCACAGACCAAATTCTTTCTTCTTAAATGTTTTTCTTTCACATTACATGAAGGACCTGAAAGGTAAGTCAGGTATTGCAGTGTGTGTCCTTCCCATCATTGGCAGATTTCCAGCACAAATATCATCCTTTCTTCTTTTATTGGCTGGAGCTATCACAGAAAATTTCATCATTATCAAGGGCCCAATTCTGGAAGGGAGAAAGTCCATAAAGATAAAATGAATAGCCATCTGGCCTATTTTCCAACATGTTCTATCTCCTCTAGTAGCTTATAGGCATATGTTTTGCCCACACATAGCCATGCCTAAAGGTGCCATTTTGCATTGCCTGTAAACCTGTCCTCACTTGTGAATAGAAAAAGAGAGAACCAGAAGGCTTAATATACTGAAACAAATGGAGGCAGATGTAAATTGTCTTCCTAAGGCAGTGCATTCTCTGCACCCTAGGTGGGATTCCTCCTAATAAGTAGAAGGGATTGGAAAGGGCATGAGAAAGCAATCTGTAACAACTTTTCAGGTATTCCTGCTTAATACTAATTATGAGTTAATAATGCATAGCATTTATATTTCCTTGTAAATGTTAAAAGTGCAGTAAAAGCATTAAGTGGTTAATTCTCAAGGCACTATTAAGAGGTGGGCATATGAGTATTATCTTCATTCCATACTTCTTTCCATAATAAGGAAACAATTAAAATGAAATTGATCAGCTAACTTTATAGAGACCCTAATTCCTACAAATAGGAAATAATAGGTCTAAATGAGTATACTTCTGGGTGTTTAAAAGCAGCATTCATCAGCTGGATTACAGCTGATTTTTCAATGTAATTAACTTTGTATCCAAAACTCAACTTTATTGGTTCACTTCTAGTATATTAAGCACAATAGGAGGGATGCCCCATTTTCTCTGGCAATAATCGGGTTCCCTTCAGCCTTGTAATTGATTCAAGCAGAAACCATATTATTGTCTAGTAAAATAGAGCATCACTCCTATTATCCCTTAAGTAGCAGTCAGTCTGTGAAGAAAACAGTTACAATGGTATATGAAGTTAAGACAGATGCCAACTAAATAGATATCTGAGTAAGCTAGAAAGAAAGAATTAAACAGTTTGAAGAATCAATAAAGGTACTACTTCAGCTAACCATTGTGAACTCATCAACTAATCTTTCACTATTATTGTTCATATCCTGAGTGCCCCGATACTATCTTACAATGTGCAGACACATATCAACCCCAAGAGGTCTAGCAATCTAATTTGTCAGCTTTCATTTCTTTCCCACTGCTTTTGTATCTTCTTTCCTGTAGCATTGCAGTTCCCTGTATTTTGATGTCTCCACATTATTGTGCTAGTGCACCCCACTACCAGAGGATCAGAGGACTGAGGAGGACTGATCCCCTTGCACTCTCTGTTACAGACAGCCAGGCAGAGTTCTGTGGTGGAACCAGCTTGGTCAGCATCATTTATGTTTATTCGAGTTTTATTCAATTTGTCAGTGCAGGGTGATGATGAAAAAAATACTGTAGTTTTGTTGGGAAATAAGCATAAGGAAAGCAGTACTTTTCTCCCAGATGAAGGGACCTCTGAAGGAAGGTGGGTATTACAGCTACCTAATGGAGCTTGGACACAGCAAGAGGAATGAGGGAAATATGTCTCTGCCAGGACTACTCCATTGATAGCAGAAAGTAGGAATCTGGCAAGTACTGCTTTAGCCACAGCATGAGGATGCCTGGTCCTTTATAAGAGAATGAGTATCTCTAAAATAAAAATAGGCAGCACATGTTTACTTCTTTGGATTCCTATCTGATCAGTTTTGGCCAACAGACTCAGAGAAGAGGCTGGTGACCTGACTGGGTGGCTCTGGGAGGAACTGTATCACTGGTCAGCAAAGAAATTTGTGCTGCACACTCTGTGGCTGAGCTTGGGCTTGAATTTGTCATACCTTCACACAACGGCATTCATAAATTATGTCTCGCCATATGCATTACCTTATTAGGCCCCTATGTCTCATAGGTTAAAAAAAATCTAGGTTTCTGGGGAAGGTAGAAGCTCAGGTGTTTATTTATGAACTCCTGTCTATGGGATACAGCTTCAAGATGCCACATCCCATTTAGATACTGCTGTCTGCAAGAGTAATTCTCTTATGCTGTGTTCTAGTGAGAAATACAACACATGAGCCCACGCTTTTAGCCAACTCAAGTAACTGGATGTGAACAGAGGGCATCCCACTGTGACCCTTCGCTACTTGCATGACTGCTTCTCCCCTGACTGGCTCTACTGGATAGGAGCTTTGAAAAGTAACCCCATAACACCATTCAGTTTCAGTCATGAAACTCCAATTTCCCTCTTTGCTCCTTGTTTGAAGGCAACCATATTAGGACAGGGCATCTGCAGTTTCAGTTGTCCCATTTGGCTGTGCATTGGAAAAGCAGGGGAAAGCCTCACATGGCAGACATTGTCCTCAGCTCAGAAGAACCATCTGCCTTCTCTGAGCACACATTCTGGGTATGAATGCCTCTGTCCTAATGTGGGTACAGCAGGAGGCCCACAGGGCCAAAGTCCATGGCTAAGACCCAGTCACACACAAGGTGTAGATACACCTACAGAAACTTCTAGTGTAGCGGACGGAGAAAACTGCTCTCCTTTATGTAGATCTGTCAACACTGCAGTTATAAGTATTCCGATCTGTCCCTTTTTACGGGAATGAAAGGCTTTTATGCCTTTCTTCTTTGCCCCTCACAATCCCCTCATTGAAAGAAAAATCTATCATTTGTTTGTTCTCAAAACAGACTGAAGTGCCATTATGGGTTGAAACCAGATGCTCATGGTGCCAGGGAAGTTATTTTGCCAGATCTTAAATAAAAGCGTGACATATAAAACGGGGAGGAGGGAGTCTCCCTGTTATTTTCTTGCAACTAAATGTGTTGCACTTGACCTTTGTAGCTTCCATCACTATTTGGCAGAATTGCACATTTAGGAGGACATTTGAAGTGTTCATAGACTTCCATTTCACTCCCTCCAGGATATCAGTTTAGCAGCAAATAATCAAAGAGAGGTGTTTAAAAGAGAATTGAATAATACAAGTTCAGTTCAGCACTGATCTGCAGTTTGTGTAATTCAGTCATATCCAACTACCTTAATTTGCTTAACTCAATCGCTTTTGTCTTCTCCTTTCATACATGGTGTGACAGCTGCAATTATGCAGCCTTCTCACTTCCCTCACTTATATATAGAACATGTATATATTCCTATGAGCAGGAATATCAAGTTCACTTCATTGATAAAAAAGCTCTAGTTAGGATAATTTGACCCAAAAAGTTCAGATCAGACAGATGCAGACAGCAGGAGAATTGTAAGCCTCAAGCCAAAAGACTATTCTTGAAGGAACAGAAGATATTATTATGGTTACTACAGCTAAAATTTCCTTGTTCCTTGACATCATTAAGCGTAACAAATGCTACCCAGAAGGTTCATTGAGCAGGGTGGAACATCAAGAACAATATCTCAGTCTTGCACTGCAATTTAAGAATAAAGAATTATATTTCATTTTACCTTCCATCTTCTCTGTAAAATATAAAGCAAATTGCTTTCCCATTTCATTTCAGCAAAAGGAAGTCATTTCCACCCTTAGTCTCAGAGACACTTCTTAAAATCATGGTTATGATTCTAAGCAACACCCTTTCCTGCTAGTTCTAAGTCATTATCTTACTGACTGTACCAGATCCTTTCATGGTTTCTGCTCTTGGAAGGTTTGGGGTGGTGATGCTATTCCTAATAAAGATGACTGCAAATAAAAAAATAAAACAAATATAAATAACTCTTTAGTGGTTTAATTTTATTATTAAGAAGTTGCATTTTCTACATATCCTTTTTCAGTGCTGCACTGCCTACATTTTTCCAAATTAGTGAATAATGTTAATTGAAGAGTGGTGAAGTTATTATTTGCATATACCAGTGAACAGATACTTGGTTTAAAAAGTGAAAGTCAAACCCTTTTCATTAAGACTGTACAGTTCTTTTAGACTGGTTTGTGAAGTGTCTATGTGTAAAGTAACAAGCAAAAGAACTGTATTTGTTTCTTCATTTTATCTATGCAAAACATTCAGCCAAGAAATCAGAACAAAAATTCAGTCAATATCTACCTTCTAAAAGACTAATAGTTTTCTCTGTCAAGGAGATTTAGGCAGGCATTTAGTTAAATATCTTTATCTGCATCTCCCAAAGCATTTTGGTGTAGAAAACCAGAAAGCTTTCCTGTACTTAGTTTCCCATATTTTTTTCGGGATCTTGTTTTAATTTTCAATGTCTAAACAATTTAGGAGCTCTTTCTTTACTGTTTGAAAGTGAAAGTTGCCTGTTGCCGTGATTATAAGTTATTATAACACCATCTAAATTATATGAACTATTAATTTCAAGTATTTAGATGCTCTTTTTGTCTGAAGAACCCGGAATGCCAGATCAGACAAGATCATCTACTGAATACCACTGATGGATTGAATGTGATTTCTCTTTTTTTTTACTGCCACACTTAGACTTCTCCTGTAGAAATAAGTTATCTGGAATTTTTTTGTTTTTTAAGTTGTATTTTTCAGCTTCAGTGGATACCAAAAAGGATACTACTTTGTCACTGTCACAATAAATCAAAATATCTTTTCCCACATAGCTCATCTTTGCTATTTTAAATTGTGACTTCATCAATGACTGTCCTCCTACCTGCGGAGGGATGAATCACCCTGCTTGTAAGTAATGCCATTGGACTAGCAACCAAAAGTGGTGGGCATTCAAGTAGCTACAAGTTCTGTTCTGGAAGCAAAGGAAGAGACCTGGAACTAAGTTGAGCCTACTGCAAGTAAAAACCTAAGAAAAAAAAAAGTTGTGACTTGGAAGAAAAGACACTGAGCTTGTTGGTTACAAAGCAGTGTGAAGGGCAGGCTCCAAGGATCAAGGAAACTGAGTGTTGTTTCTCTCCACTCTGCTCTTGGAAAACAGATGGAATGTGTGTGAGGCTAAATAAACCATACAAAGAATATATTTGAGGTTTAGCACTGATTTCATAGTGCAGCAAAAGCAAACCAGAAAACCACAAATCTACAAAACCCTGGAAATTTGCAGAAGGGAGCAAAAATATTAGAAACATCATTATTATTGTAGCCTATAATACTGTCTGCCATCTTTTCACTGATGTACCCAGGACCTAGCAAGCCTCAGACTCCATTTTACTAAAAGCCTTAATAGAGATGTAGTATAGTAAAACTAAATGGAATGCAGAATAAAATTCAGTAAAGCAAGGCCGTTGTTCGTTTGCCATTGGTACATCATGATCTTAATGTAGAAGCTTGAAGTTTTGAGCAAGTTGAGAGAATATGTAGATTTGTATCAGAGGATACCTCTTCTTTCCTCTGAGTCTCAGAATTAATGGCAAAGGTGGTTAAATGAAGAGGAGCTCATTAATCTGTCTATGTCTGGAGCGTCTTACACAGATACCATGCAGATCAATGCCTGCGAGGTAGTTAACATTATGCTTATGCAAGCAGCACTACACAGGCACAAAATCTACTGTTCTTCTTTAGCTGCACAACGTTTGAACTAATATTTATTCAACTTTGTTTAATAGCATCAGCAGGTGGTCTACAACTGTTAGCCTTTTTCTGAAGGAGGCAAGTGAATTGAAATCATGAAGCAGCACTGTTGGCTGAGGATTTTTTTTTTTCTCTGAAAATTTCACACTCTGAATGGAGCTTGAATTCTGAAAATCATTTATGCAGAAAATAAATACTGTATTGCCACCCTGTTTCTCTGTGGCTACTGGAAACCTATGTGAAGAAGGCAAACTCTTACTGTCACCCCTAATGTGATTAAATGTTTTCTAGCCTTGCAGTTTACAAGGCAGAAAATAGTGCAGTTTTGCATGGCATCAGATAGATGCTGTACATCTTTAATTACCATTGTTGAGGCTAATAGAGGCATAAATAAAAGCTATGAAGACTGCTACACATTCAGTATAAAGCAGAGCATAGATACAAAGATTAATAAACTAAAGAAATCAAAAAGTTTCTGTTGAATGCCACAGACAGATACACAGAACAGCCAATCTTTCACTGACGTATTAAGCTCAAAGCATTACATATATGTCAAAAAATGAAAGATTTTTATACAGACCTAAATATTGTTCAGTGATAAAAATAGCTTTCTTCATTCTTGGTTAAACAGAAGTACCCTAGCAGTAGTAAAGGGCCTTATCAGCAGAGAACAATAAAAAACTGATGTAGGGAAGTAATCTTTCTCATCTCAGAGGGACAACTATAGTTGTTACATTACACTTGTTGCAGTTTATCTATATGAAAGACTACAGTATCTTTCAGATTAATTTAGCATCTTAGGAATCCATTATACTTTTTGGGGAAGTGACTCAATTTGGAGATTCCTAGTGGGTGTAAACGAAAGCAGTAGCTTTCATTTCAGAGCAGCCTGCATGTAGTAAACATTCAAATGACATGACGCAGTAGTGAGGCTTTTACAAATACTCAGCACCAGCAGCTGTATAAATCTCCAATATGATTTTGATAAAAAAATATTAAAACCATAAAAGGGTTGAAATTTATATTTGAGGAAGTGAAGGATTGAGAATACCTCTCAGTTTACTGCAACCTGTTTACATGGTTCCTATCACCACAGACCCAGGCACAGGGAGCACATTTTGCACCTCAGATGGGGTACAGCCCAAAGCATTCAAAGCCCATGACAGTCAAAACCAGACTGCACTGATTATATTAGGCCAGGATGAAGCAGTGGCTCCTGAGAGGCTGAGGAAGCAAGGCTTTCCTGCTCCAAATAGAACTGGGCCCCTCTGTGTCAGAGCAAATCTCTGAACACAACCTTATGAATTCATCTTGCTCATGGCTGCCATCACTTCCACTCTCTGATCCAGAGTAAGTGCTTTTAAGGCTTCATGTGCTGCTTTGGGTTGCTTATCAAACACTGTAGTTCGGCTGAACCACAGAAGTCCTGCTTTTTATACCTCTCAGAAATTTTTGAGGTTAACTTCACCATGTTTGCTTTTAGCCCAAAACTTGATTTCCCTGAAAGTTTAAATAAAACCCATTCTTCAGGTGCAAGATCAGTGATCATAACATATTTTTCGTGCTTTACACAGACTTTAGAACACCTTTGCCATATATACTCCAAAATTAAAAGTATATGACATTTCTCTCAGCAGGCAAACCTCACTGAGGAACAGATGTAGACTAAATGTGCTATAATGATTATTAACATAAATAAATGGACTTATTATGTGATGGAGAGTTCACTTGAGGATGGGGAGGATGTATTTGCTGTCAAGTTAAGGTAGAGGAAACTATTCAAGGAGACAATGTAAATGCTTTAATTGCACAGTATACAGTGTTTTGCCTAAGGTTTAGCCCTACAGTCATATATCAGACATAAATACAGAAACCACATACTACTATATCTTGTGAGAAATAATGCTCTAACTAAAGGAAGAGAGGCTTTACAAGCCAAAGCTATCAGTCATAAACAGGCAGGCAAACTATGACACTTCCCTGGTTATAATAAAAGCACTTACCTCTGTTTCAACTGCATGGACTTCTCTTTGCTCTGGACCTATGCATACTTCTCAGGAGAAGATAAATTCACATGTAATGTATCACTGGTTTTCAATTTCATTGTGATGAACCCACAGGGTGGATTACATAGTCCATTCTGTGTTTTACAGAAGAGCTAAATTACACCATGCCCTCTATGTGATCCAGGGGATATTGATTAAGAGTTCTTAAGAGTTCGAAGATGAAGAAAAAAGAAAATGTATTGAGTTTCCTCATCTACATATTTTCCTTTTCATCCTCCCAATTTCTGGCAATAATTAGTTTGCAGAAGTCAACAAGACTTATTTATTTTCTTGCTTGAAATACCACACTAGCATTTTTATAAGAGACTCTGGGAGATCTGGGAGTGTATTCTTCACATAGAAACTTAACAAAAAAAGTCTTTGGGAACTCTTGTTCCTTATTCTTTTGTTAGCTTGAATAACAGACATTGTCTTAATGCCTGTTTGCCTGCAACTTGTACACACAGACTTTTATGAAACAAGAAAGACTACAGAGTCATTCCAATATTACAGGGTAAGCTGAAGTGAGGCATACTTAATGCCATTTCAAAGATTCACTGACATAAAGATTCAAATTAAAATTTTTACAATTAATATAAAATTATTATAAAACTGTCACATTTCTAATATTTCATATCACTTCTGACCAGAATCTCCACAGCTATAAAAGCAATATCTTTTACTCTTCAATGTGCACAGATGATGGTTTGCATTCTTCAGGGCTTATCATGTTAAAATGCCTTTAATTATGTTGCAGATAGCTGTTCAGAACACATTCTTAAAGCTCTTCAAGGTCAAAACCTTCCTTCTCGCTGATCCTCAGATCATCATTTTATGATTTCTGTTTCACTGACATAATACCTCTACTATTCGTGGGAATCACTATACTGCTGCGTAGGCCATGCTGGCATGTGATTACATCAACCGTCCCTAAAGGTTCAGATGCTGTTTGCTGATGTCTGTTTCTCCTTTGCTAATCCTTAAAGGTCAGATAGATTGAAAACTACTGTATGTTCTTCCTTCATATCTGAAAAGGGTAGTAATATAGCTAAGTTACTCTTTCTTTTTTTCCCCTGCATTGGGGACAGGAATATCAAATATATGGTAAACAGAAGCAGCATCTCACAAACTTGTGTTTCTGATGACATATTGTAATGAAAATGAGAAAGAAACGATTGGTTGCCAATCACAACCATAACTAGGCACCTTGAGAAACCCAGTCTGTGTAGTTTGTATTGAATTCAAATGATTGCCAGCTATATAGCACACAGTAATAGACTCTACTCCCAAACCATTAACTTAAACTCAGACACAAAAACTTAAAGAAGAATCTTCTTCATGGATCACTGCGTTTGTTAACAAGTATCAAATAGAATAAACTGTATATTATAGCACTGTCCACTAGTTCTGCTATATTTAAATCCTTCATTGTTTCTGTTATTATAATACTTCTTTCTAAACGAATGATAACATCTACCAGTTAAAGGAAAACTGATATAAACTGGAATTTTGCCTTTTAGTACACATGCTCTTTGCAAAATATTCTGGACAGTGTATATACTAGGAACATTAAAGGAGCAAACTTCCTGCAATCTAAAGCAATTTGAAACTTCCGCAATCTTTATGACCTCTCATGCAGAGTCCTTCTCAAATACAGCAAACACAAGAGGCCAATTGTGAAAAAATTACTGCAAATATGCTTCAGTTCATTAAATGAATCTATAATACAATGTACTTCTTAAAAATTGCAACATACATACAGTACAATAAACAAATATATTAACAGTGTTAAATATAAAATTAAGACCATCTTCAAAACCAATTTGTATGTATGTCTATACTTCATTCATGTAACTATGAGTCAGAAAAGGAGCAGTCCTTTTGCAATGAATAAAAATTTGCATAGCGATTAAATAAAATACAGTCATTAGAAAAAATCACCTTAACTTTCATTTAAGACAACAGCTAAATTTAAAAAACTTTCCAGTCCAAATACACTTCCCAGGATTTATATCTTTTTCAAATAAATAATAAATCTTAGCTTATTATGTCTGTATTATACAGGCTTTCTTATATGACAGTTTTGCTTACCAGCAACTTAAACTGTCCAGTAAATCTTAGTTAGAAAGTGGAAGCAAATCATATTCGAAAAATCATGGCAGTCAGGTGAAGTTCCCAACGACTAGAAAAAGGGAAATATAACCCCCATTTTCAGGAAGAGGAAAATGGAAGACCTGGGAAACTACAGGCCAGCCACTATCATGATGTGGCTGGTGACAGCCAACATGGCTTCACTAAGGGAAAATCCTGCCTTCATCACATCAGAGGGACTCTTCATCACAGCACTGTAGTGATTGGACAAGAGGTAATGGGTTTAAACTTAAACATGGGAAGCTCAGGTTAGATATAAGGAAGAAGTTCTTTCCTGTGAGGGTGGTGATGCACTGGAACAGTCTGCCCAAGGAAATTGTAGATGTTTCATCCCTGGCAGTGTTCAAGGCCAGGCTGGATGGAGCCTTGAGTAACCTCGTCTAGTGTGAGGTGTCCATGCCCATGGCAGGGGTGTTGGAAGTAAATGATCTTAAGGTCCTTTTCAACCCAAACCATTCCATGATTCTATGATTCTATATATTTTTCTTTATTTTTTAGAAAATGGAATTTTAAAACTGCCTTTCCTGTCTTAATTAATTCGTTGCTCATTTTACTAAAAATTGAGTGCTCTCTAAAATACAATCCAGTTTAATTGTTACCTTCAGCAGATAGATCTTGTCCAAAAAGAAAAATATAAACAATTTGCAAGATGAAATGTCAAGAAGAAAACAGTGTTTTTCAATGGCTAGTATAATAAATCATCACTGAATTAGTTTGTATGGATGGACAGACACAAATCAACTTGATATACTTGTAGACTTGACTGTGACTTGCCTTGACTATATCTTGTGTTTTCATTTGTGTTTTCATTTGAAACCTTCATGGTCAGGACCACTCAGACCCCATCTATTAATCAATTCTAGAGATAAATCTACAAAATGAATGAGTAATATTTTATAAAACTCTGATCATATGGGGTTTGTTCGTTTGCATTTTTTGGTGTCGAGTAGAAAGGGACAGATTTTAACATAAGAACTGTGGAGCTGACTACTCAGAAGTAGTCTATTTTTATGAGAATTCTCCTTCTCTTCCTGACCTGCAGAAACATTAAATAATTAGATTTTAAATGTCCTTTGTTCTATATATTTCTATATGATATGGTGCCCTTTAAAACCAAGTATTTTTTATGGCACAAAAAGCACAGTGTTTTCTGACCCAGAACTATATCATAAAAGAAGCCTGAAAGAAGCTAGACCATCAAAGTATAGGATATTAAACTGGTCGGTTTGTCAAAAAAATGCAAAATCATCCCTTCAGACTTTTGTTGTTACCCGTAATTAATACTAATTAAGGCCAAGGCTCTCAAATATGAAATGGTTGATAAAATCTGCAGGGTTTTGTTTCCTATTTGTCAACTTTTATTTGAAAACAGCAGGTTAAATTCTTATCTGATGAGTGTTTAGCCTCAAACTATCACACAGATTGTTTTGTATCTATTTAATTGCTGAAGAGTGCTTTGGTCAAAACTCCTGAACACTTTTTATTGCTAATTTTGGCAATAAACCTGTTAATTAGTTAATTGTAAAGCATTAGTGAATAAAGTGAAAATGATCCATCTGTTTATAAAACAGGATTTCTTCTGGGCATAATATTTTCAAACTGCAGTAGATGTATGGTAGACACCATACCACCTATTTATTGATAGTCTCTCAATCCTTTTAGAACTAAAACATGACTTTAAAAGAGATCTGTAATATATCACACACAGTTAATACTATCACTATTTTAATATCATAAGGGGGGCTTGAGAGAGCAGCAAAGAGCCGTAGCCCCTCTCTTCTCTATGTCACTGATGTGAATCTGGCATAGACAGATAGCAGCTAGAGATATGGCCATATGAAAGGTGTTCTGTACTCAGAGCAAATTCATGGTGTCTCCACTTGGAGAAGAATTTTAAGATTACAGCTCATCTACCATTGCCATAAGGATTATTTCCATGGGCAGACTCAGAGTCAAATGAAGTACCAGGTTTTAGGGACTTTTACCATTGACTTGAATGGGAGCAGGATCATAGATTTTACTAGGTGGATGCATAAGCAGCCTAGGAAGCTTACTGAGGCTACTTATCTTTTCCATGGCCAATTAAATAGACTTCTCAGAGCTGTCAATGTGGCAGCTTTCATGGGTACTAAATTCATCCGTTAAAGAGAAAACATGTTAAGAAAAAGGTAATGTCTTTTCTGATTTAAAGATACTGTAAAATTAAAAAAAAAAACAAAACACCTCTTTTCAATGCAGAAAACAAATCTCTTGTATATTCATGTGGGTTACTGAGTAGTTTCCAGACCAAAATATTGCATGTCTTTTATTGGAGCAAAGTAAAGATGATACAATATTCTCGTCTGAGTTTAAAAATATATACAACAATGGAATATTGATAAGAACAAACAATATAAAGTAAAGGAGGACTGAATGATATATTATGGGAGCTGATAAGAATTATTTGGCTTCTAGCAGAGAAGTAAATGACATAAGAGGATACAGACTGATGGCAATAGGAAATGCACTATAAAGGGGATCACAGGAGTAAACGGAATAAATTTGGATAACATCAGACAAGCATTTAAGGTATAATGCTGATTGAATTATGCATTGTAACCAGGTAGGGTAGACTGTGGCATCTTGGCCTGGAGTTGTAGCCTCCATTGTCCTGTCTTTCCCCAGGAGTTCAAACTCTCCATAAAATGAGTTGTTAACAGCTGTTTTATTGGTGGCCCTTGGGGCCCACTTACTCCACTTTAGATGCAAGGTTGCTACAAATGCATCCCTAAGAAATGGAGAATTAGACCAAGGTCAGAGTTGGGAAATCATGAGAGACCCACTCCAGAGGCTGTGGAGAAAACTACCATGCATGGAGAAATAAAATGTTGACTTTTTAGTGTGTGACTCATCTAAATCTTGTCATCTAAAATCAGACATCTAATCAAAGCTATTCAGCTAGACTATCTCTAAGGTCAAAAGAGAGATCTGGAGACATTTCCAAATCATTATTTAGACTTTCCACCTTTTTTTTCTGTCTTGGGATGGATACAGTCTGCAGGCTGCTATTAATGTTGGGGTAGAAACCAAGCACCACATAAGTGAAGGACACAGGGACCACATTTAAGAAATCACAGGCATGCTTTGAAATTATGAAGAGGGTCTGGCTACCAGTGCAGTTCAGCACCCTAACTCAGGCACCTCGTTTGTGCTGGCTGCAACTTTGCCCCAGAGAGTAGTTGAGGCAGGTTAGCTGATGCAGCCTAGGAGCCATCTCACATCTGCCTTTTCTCCTGTAGGAGCCCAGCCATTAACACTGACTGAAGAGGTAGCTTATAATTAAAGTGCTTACATTTGGAAGGTCTGAATACTTGTTTTCCGTATATCTGACCTCTGCACTGGCATTCAGAGCCTGAAGCAATCTGCCTGGCTTACCCTGCACAGCACTCGTGGAAAGAGGGGTATCTGCAAGAGGGAATGTCATTTGAGGAGGGAGGCTACTGAGAACTCCCAGCAGGTAGTCTGACGGCTCAGAGCTTGCATCCACCTGTGATTCCTCATGGCAGATCCTATTGCAGGAATTAGGCCTCTGGGGGTGTATGATGGACATATTTCCCTGCTGAGTAGCAGGATTAGTGATATGTTTCTGTAGACCATGAAGGAGGTGGAGGTGATGGGAACACCCAGAAGCACACAGAAATGTGCACAGTTATGAAGTGAAAAATTTGGCTACACCTTGAGGCCACTACAAAAACACAGCAAGACCTGGCTTAGTTTGTGAACCCACAAACTAAGAGGTGAACATCTTCCCAGCAGATGTTTCTTTACAAATACTTAATCATTGAGACTGCTAGTCTTTGTCTGAACTTGAGTGCCAGACCCACTGTCATGAGGTATCTGATGAGGAGCAATGACAAAATAAATTATTTCTTAGAAGGGATAAGGAGCAAGTCTCAGCAGTAATCTTCAGTTGGAAAAATGCCCTTATCACATTTTAAATGGGGAAATATGAATTTCATCTTAAAACACTGATATGCTTTTGACACAGTGCTATGGATGGCCTGGGGAGTAAGGGCACAGCACATCTACAGAAAACATGGGTGGCAGGATGACTCTTTTAAAATCCTAACTCTGGGAATGCATAGTTAGGAATACGCTTCACTGACATTTGAAGTTGGCTTTGATTTCTCATGCTGCCTTGAACAATAGTTTTCAGTCCAGATTTTGTAAGAAGGAGGTACAGCATGCTGCTTTATTGCAGCTGCCTGGAATGGAAACTACTGTTTAAAAACAAAAGAGCAGCTCACCGAGAACACACACAGAAAATCCCAGTACATGATAAACTTATTTCACAGTGGAATATCAAACCATTCTGCATTCATCAGAAAAACTGATTTCAAGTGATTTTAGAAGTCACCTTAGGCACCTTAATTTGGAAGAACAGTGAGTAATACTTCTCAAAATATTTTTGGTTTTAGACTTGAAACACAAGTATTTTACTCAATACTTTTTCTCTGGATCCTGTTACACTATTTTACTATTACATAGTTTCTTGTTGGCCACTGAGAATCTTAATTTTCAATATAACCATAATTCAGAACATTTATTTTAAAATATATTGGCTGTACTTTTTTAAACAAGTTAACGATACTTTAGGACAGGCTGGGAAGTTACCATCCTTGACAAGACTAATTCAATACCTATCATAAAATTGGTAACAGGGTAGAAAGAATGGAATAACAGGAGGAAATCCACCAATGAGTGCTTTACCTTATTCAGAACAGTACTAATATAGTAGACTGAACAAACTGGGTCTATAAATTTCTGTCAATGTAGAGTACCCATACAAGGTCTCACGCATCAGCTAAACTTAAATGAGGTCCTTGTACAGACCCTGTGAACAGAAGTGAATTTCACCCTCAACAGTTGAAAAACTACCTTTCATTCTGATTGCATCGGAAAATTAATTTGCTCCATGCTCCAGCAAAACTGAAACTGGTTCAGTCATCAACACAGTCTTTTGAATAACACAGTTTATACTATGCACACTAATAATCTGCTTTCAGGTTAAGTAGAGGGTTTTTACTCTTTCATTGGTAAAATCTGGTTAATAAAAATATTTACATGTACATTGTATCAACTGATGTAAATAGGAGTTCCATAATGATATAAGACCTTGACAATTACATTGAAGCACATGAAAATATACTAGTACAGACGAAAATGAAGAAAGATGTCAAGAAAATATCTGAAACCAAGTAAGCAGAGCTTTAGTAAAAAGTGAAGGAAAAGCAAGGGAGACAAGGAATATGGAAAACGCAGCATGTTTTGGGCTTTTTTTGGGTACTAGATGGAACAAAATGGCTAATACAAAGATACTTAGGCTACAGAGAAATGGCACCAGATAACCCAAAGGAAAAAAAATAAATTAAAAAACCAGAGAGGCAGTAGAAAATTATGTTTGAAAAGTACTTTTGACGAGTATTGAATACTATATCCTTAGCAAGGCTTCTAGTCCCACTCCTTGGCTTAAATAGCTTCTCACATAGGACCCGTGCACTCCAATCTCCTGCAGGAGGGTTGATTTCACTCAATATTCATATTGCATCCTCCTAATTATCCATCTCTTTTTATTAATGATGAAATAATACAATCTTCTATTTTCCCTAATTAAGTTTATTATGGAGACACTTTTATGTGCCTATTTTTGAAAAATGAAATTTCATTAAAAGTCAGTGTATCAGATCTTATTAATTCTATAACATTACAAGATGAAACATTTCATTAGGAAAAAAAAAAGATCGAATCAAAACCAACCCCAGACTTTGATAGTACAGATAAAAAAATTCCAATGCATTCACTTTGCAATCTCATTCTAAACACTGCAAAACTTTCCTCATGTGAAGTTTTTAAATCAATAGAGAATGACTTATCACATTCTCCTACAGAAACATATTTTGTCTACTTTGCTGGGGATTTTTTATCCTCCTGAAAACATTATGAAATGCCAATGCATCTCACTAAGCCATTTTTTCTTCTTCTTGTAATTAGGAAAAACTAGATAAATAAATTGATATCAATTGCCTTTGGGAAAACCAGGTTGGACTACAAGACCTTTTAATAATTGGAATGGCAGTGCACTCTGCATGCTGTCAGAGCTCAGTGACAATTGCTACGAGACAATTGATACATAGTGCCATCTTCTTTGTCCTTGCTGGACAGGAGGGACTTTAGTGTCAGTGATTTTCTGCCATCATCTGAAAGTGATAGGGGCCGATGAATGGCTGTAGCAAGATAAAGGATCCCTTGATATCCTGTAGAGGAATTGCAATATTTTGCTTCTCTCCTGACACATTCCACGGCTGTGACTCCAGGGCACACACAGCTGACTGGTTTTGCTGAGGTTTGGAGTCTTCTGCTTCTTGTGAAGCTACTGCTCAGCATCACTGTGGCACTCCTGGTACCAAGGACAGATCACACGGCATGGCAGACAGCAGCAGAAACACTGGGTTGCTGCTGGAGACTGTTTTTTTACTGTTCTAGAAAAATAACAGTTATAGCAGAATATATAGACTGTGTCAGGAGACTGAAAATTTAGCTTGTAAAACACACAGAAGAATGACTTGTAGCACATACCTAATTGACTCAAAATGCTTATTTTGGTTTCCTGTAAACCACAAATTTATGTCACATAATTTTATCTGTTTTCCTTGTGTAGCAGTTTGTCTTCTAGAAGGAAGCACAGTTCCTGAATTTTTATATATATAATAACCTTTTTTCAGCCTTATTTCTTGTGCTGGAATGACTGAAATACAGTTTTGAAGGGTTAGGGAAAATAAAGGATTGTTCCTGATGGAGCTTGATCCTGCCTATCCATTAACTTTGTATTGTTAATCATAGCACCTGGGGTCTGTAGACCACATCTATTCTCCCAAGGCAACCTAGCTTGCTCAAAGTTCACCTTAAAGCTCCTCTCCCTTATAGGCATCCACCATGCCTCCTGAATTTAGCCTGGTAGATGAGGAAAGAGCAGTGGACATTGCTTTTCCCTCAATATAGCAGACATGGACATACTGGAGACAGTCCAGTGAAGGGATACAAAGATCATGAAGGGACTGGAGCATCGCTTCTGTATGGAGAGGCTCAGAGAGCTGAGACTGTTCTGCCTGGAGAGAAGGTTTGAGGTGCGGGATCTTATCAATATCTATAAATACCTGAAGAGAGAGTGCACAAACATAGGAAATTAAATTTAAACATAAGAAAAAACTTTCACTGTGAGAATGACCAAGCACTGGGACAGGTTGCTCAGGGATGTTGTGGAGTCTCCATCTTTGGCAATATTCAAAGCCATCTGGACATGGTCCTGGGCAACTGGCTTTATGTATCCCTTCTTGAGGGACTGTTGGAACAGATAACCTTTGGAGGTCCCTTCCAACCTCAACCATTCTCTGAATTCTGTGAATGCAAAGAATGACTAGAAAAGTGCACTTCGATGGTGCAAATTCACCATCATTTATGGGAATCTAGTGCTTCCTAAGAGATGAAGACTCATTCCAAGTAAGGCCAGGAGTGCCTGACTTTATTGCACAGTACTTTGATGCAGTTAAGGCATTCACAGGACATGTTGTTTGCAAACAGCACAGTGAGTGATGAGGAACATTCCAGGACATGACTTCCCCTGGGGCTGAAACAAGGGTATGTAGCCTGCCAGGCTGAAAAGGTCTAGAGCTATACCTGACATTTGTCACTGTGACTGGGATCAGGCCTGTAGGCCTACCCTTTCCCCAAGCTGACCTTTGGAAAAAATCAATCCATTTTGGCACCTTCACTCCCATCTTTCCAAAGTGCATAGCAGTAAAGAAAAATATGGGTAAAAACCTAGCAGCATGCCAAAAAGAAATGCAAACCTGCCTGATAGGTGAAGATCTTCAGTGGAGTTGTCCAAATAAATGAAAATACAAATGTAGCAATATTCAGGAGAAAGAAAACCCAACAGACAACCATGAAATCTTTCCGTTGCCCTGTGAGCTCCAATATGGATTCTGTGTCAATGATGGCAGTTACACCTACAGAAACTGGTTCAACAGCAGGTTATCTTTTGAGCACAGTCCTGCTTCAAAAAGATGTGCAAGGATATTTCTGTTTGCTTGTGGTGAAAAATTCAGTTCAGCAAATAATTCAACAACTGTAAATAAACAAAAGCTATGTCCTAAACAATGCAGATCCAGGCTAGTGGATAGGGCACTAGACTAGAAGAATAATTAAATCTGTACATACCCAAGTGTGTTGGTTCTTCTGAGATTTCACTATTCATGTATATACTATCTTCACAGCCATCCTGTAGGCTGTAAACATTTGTTCCTCTGGAAGGCAACATCAAAATCGTTTTAAGGCTCTTCTTTGTCACTAGGCTTTTCTACATAGCCAATACTGGTCAAGCAGTTTCTCCACAAGGACAAAGAAATACAAGGGGACAGCCAAGCTAGGTGCAATGTGCAGTAAGCATGTGGTTACACAACCTAAACTAAAGAAATGCTTAAAGGCACCCTATTCAGTCACTCAGGTTTGCTCTGATCAGTTGGTTTGCTCTAATTTTGTTCCAGAGTGCCCTCCAGAGGGTAAAGAGTGACTGTGAAACTGCTCTTAAAATACAGCCTTGAGGTGGCTAAAGAGATCCTCTCACTCTGCTCTTGGGAAACCAAGAGCCATAGACCACTTCTGTCTCATCTTCCAAGCTTTACCTTTGCAGACGAAATTAAAACAAGGGCTGTGCTGAATCCTGTATGCCCTACACACAAGGATTTAAGGACCTATCTCACATGGAACAAATAGATGCTTCTCCAGTAACCGGGCATAATGTAAAACAAGCATAAAGTCCCTGACTCTCTGCCAGAAGGTCAGACTACATCTTCTTGCTTTCTCCATTACTGCTTTCTCCTTACTGTTTAAACACATAGTAAAGCCCAGAAACACTCCCAGAAAGATTCAACAACCTTAACAATATGCTACTGACATGATCTAGAGTGTTCTAGACATGTTCATGGAATTGGCAAAAATTTAGAAGAATCTGTGAAAGAACTATGCCTTTCCATAACGAAAGCTGGGGGCCTGGTGGGATACCCTATAGCATTTAAAATGCCACTGAACATCTGTATTCATACATCTGAATTGCTCCCTTGTCTGCTCCTTTTAGTGGGAGGGATGGAATATAAATGTGCATCATTGTTCACATCATCCAAATAATGCTGTGATCTGACATATTACTCATTTAATTGTTCCACATCTTAGGACTTCCCAGGCAGTTTGGTGAAAGGTGGTTTAAGAATTCTAGTCAAATTGTTAGTTTGGCCCTTTGGACTCAAGCTACAGTAAGTGTCTTGCATGATACAAGTTCATTTTTTTTTTTTTTTTACTAGGAAAGAACTTTATTAAAAAACCTTTCAGCATTATTTACAACAATAAAACCAGGATGAAATATGTGCTGTCTTAAAGGCTGATAATGGTACAGAGATTACAAATCGCCGTTTCAATAGAGTTGTCTGTTTGTCTGCTTGAGAAGTGGCTTTTTACACTACAGGGAAGCTAACCATTTCAGCTATTTCATAATACCAGTGATGTAAGAAGTGCTCTACCATTATAACCCTATTTTATGTTTAAAGCACAAAGCAGAGTCTCTGTTTCACTATTGCTTAATTCCAGAACAAATGTTTTCCTCTTTCTGTCAGAGAATTATAAACTGTGTCTTTATTTACTTGCATGGCACAATTTTCACGCATTTGGCAGGCCATTGCTCATGTTCTTCATTGTCATGGTATTAGCGAAATGTAGCATAAGCTCTAAATTTGCAACTGCTGTCCAATCAATAAGAAGATCACACCATCTGAATAATCCTATGATATGTGACATTATCTATTCAACTGTTCTATTTCTTTGGACTTGTGAATGCTGTCACATTGAAAATGAACATCATTTATGCTGACAGATTTTTTACCCATTCAACACCTTTAATGAATATATTTCAAAATGAGGTACCAAATTAAATAAATTCAATGTCAAATCAAAACAGAGATATTAACATTATTTGTAGCAGCAAAGTTCCAAGTAAATTATACTGAACTTACATATGCAATGCATTTAGCAAGAACAGGGTTTTCAAATAGCATAAATCTTGTTGGATGTCAACCTGCCACAGCAATGATATGTAGACCTTATTCTCCATATTTTCATGACAAGAACAAAAGGGCGCTTTGGAATAGTTTTCTATTGCATCAAATTGTGTACAAACCAAATTTACTGCCAACACAAAAGTTTACCAAGGAAGCTCTGTAAATTTCAGTAAAAGACTCCTGTATTTTCATTGCCCAAACAAGACTATCATCATGAATTCTTGACATAAAATCTTCTATATAGACATTTTTCCTGGACCCATGCCATTTTAAGGTGTGTGCTGCATCTAACAGTCTTTTCCCATCCATGAAGTATCCTTTATAACAGAATTACACAATTCCTGGAAGAATGGCTCATGAATAGGTTCTCATTAGACTTATCAAGTCTCATCCTGAACGGTATAGAACATGCTTACAGTGCAACAGCCCCTTCTATGATGGGGTTACAGAACCGATAGGTAGGGGCAAAGCAGTTGATGTCATCTACCTGAACTTCTGCAAAGTGTTTGACACTGTCCCGCACAACATCCTTGCCTCTAAACTAGAAAGACATAAATTTGATGGATGGACCACCTGGTGGATAAAGAATTGGCTGGATGGACACATGCAGAGAGTGCAGTCAGCAGCTCCATGTCCAAGTGGAGACTGGTAATGAGTGGTGTACTCAGCGGTTGGTGTTGGGATCGATCCTATTCAAAGTCTTTGTCAGTGACATGGACAGTGGTATTGAGTGCACCCTCAGCAAGTTTGCCACTAAGCTGCGTGATTCGGTTGATACACTGGAGGGAAGGAATGCCATCCAGAGGGGCCTTGACAGACTGGAGAGGTGATTCAGTGCCAAACTCATGAAGTTCAACCAAGCCAAATGCAAGGTTCTACACCTGGGTGAGGGCAACCCGAGGCACAGGTTGGGTGAAGAAGAGATTTAGACAAGGCCTGCAGAGAAGTACCTGGATTTTTTGTTGATGAGAAACTTAACATGAGCTGGATTCAGTGTGCATTCGCAGCCCAGAAAGCCAACCATATCCTGGCCTGCATCAAAAGAAGCGTGACCAGCACATCAAAGGACGTGATCCGCCCCTCTACTCTGCTCTTCTGAGACCCCACTTGGAGTACCATTTGCAGTTCTGGTGTCCTCAACATAAGAAGGATACGGAGCTGTTGGAGCAAGTCCAGAGGAGGGCCACGAGGATGATGACACAGGGACTGTGAGAATGAAGACCCTAAGCCCACTGTAGGAGAGGATCTGGTTAAAGACCATCTTAAGAACCTAAACGTACACAAGCCCATGGGTCCTGATGAAATCCCTCCGTGGGTCCTGAAGCAGCTGGCAAATGAAGTTGCTAAGCCACTGGCCATCATATTTGAAAAATCATGGCAGTCAGGTGAAGTTCCCAACAACTGGAAAAAGGGAAATGCAACCCCCATTTTCAAGAAGAGGAAAATGGATGACCCGGGGAATTACAGACCAGTCAGTCTCACCTCTGTGCCTGGCAAAATCTTGGAGCAGATTCTCCTGGAACGCATGCTAAGGCACATGAAAAACAAGGAGGTGGTTGGTGACAGCCAGCATGGCTTCACTAAGGGGAAATCTTGCCTGACCAATTTGGTGGCCTTCTATGATGGGGCTATGGAACTGATGGACAGGGGCAGAGCAGTTGATATCATCTACCCGGACTTGTGCGAAGCCTTTGACACTGTCCCACATGACATCCTTGTCTCTAAATTGGAGAGACATCAATTTGATGGGTGGACCACTCGGTGGATAAAGAACTGGCTGGATGGCTGCATGCAAAGAGTTGTGGTCAATGGCTCGATGTCCGGCTGGAGACCGGTAACGAGTGGTGTCCCTCAGCGATCAGTGTTGGGACCGGTCTTGTTCAACATCTTTGTCGGTGACATGGACAGTGGAATTGAGTGCGCCCTCAGCAAGTTTGTCGATGACACCAAGCTGTGTGGTTTGGTTGATACGCTGGAGGAAAGGGATGCCATCCAGAGGAACCTCGACACACTTGTGAGGTGGGCTGATGCCAACCTTATGAAGTTCAACCATGCCAAGTGCAAGGTCCTACACCTGGGTCAGAGTAATCCCAGGTACAGCTACAGGTTGGGCAGAGAAGGGATTCAGAGCAGCCCTGCAGAGAAGGACTTGGGGGTGTTGGTCAATGAGAAAATGAACATGAGCCGGCTTCAGTGTGTGCTCGCAGCCCAGAAAGCCAACTGTATCCTGGGCCGCATCAAAAGGAGCGTGACCAGCAGGTCGAAGGAGGTGATCCTGCCCCTCTACTCTGCTCTCGTGAGACCTCACTTGAAGTATTGTGTGCAGTTCTGGTGTCCTCAACATAAAAAGGACATGGAACTGTTGGAACAAGTCCAGAGGAGGGCTACGAGGATGATCAGGGGACTGGAGCACCTCCCGTATGAAGACAGGCTGAGAAAGTTGGGGCTGTTGAGCCTGGAGAAGAGAAGGCTGCGTGGAGACCTCCCAGCAGCCTTCCAGTATCTGAAGGGGGGCTATAGGGATGCTGGGGATGGACTCTTCATCAGGGACTGTAGTGACAGGACAAGGGGTAATGGGTTCAAACTTAAACGGAGGATGTTTAGATTGGATATAAGGAAGAAATTCTTTACTGTGAGGGTGGTGAGGGACTGGAATGGGTTGCCCAGGGAGGTTGTGAATGCTCCATCCTTGGCAGTGTTC
This sequence comes from Psittacula echo, assembly GCF_963264785.1. NCBI lineage: Eukaryota > Metazoa > Chordata > Aves > Psittaciformes > Psittacidae > Psittacula > Psittacula echo. The sequence continues at coordinate 18,802,870 of NC_137735.1, read as the reverse complement.
AAGGCCAGGTTGGATGAGGCCTTGGGTGGCATGGTTTAGTGTGGGGTGTCCCTGCCCATGGCCGGGGGGTTGGAACTAGATGATCTCAAGGTCCTTTCCAACCCTAACTATTCTACGGTTCTATGATTCTATGATTACCTGTATAGAACACGCCAGTACTGCCAACAAGTCCCTCACAGCGTGATAGTGTAGCAAACTTCTTGTGTGAAAAAGTTTAAAACTGGATTCATACTTTGCGAGTGTGATATCTTGGTGCATGAACGCTTTCCATGTCTTAGGATAAGTGAACCTTTATCTTTCAATAAAGACAGTCCTAAAATGGTTAAATGAAATTTATGGACAAAAAGGTAAAGATTTGACATTAGGAAGGATTATAGGAGAATGGTTTATCAAAACTTGTATGATTTTGGAGTTTTTCAGTAACCTGTTGTATTGTAAAAAATGAAATTGCAAGAAACATGTCATTCCCAGAGCTGTACTCTCACTATTTTTATAGAGCAAGCAAATCAATTCACGCTCCATTAAAGTAATAGGAACTGTATATCATAAAAACACACTTACAAGAAAACTGGAAATATAACAGAGAGTTCCCATCACAGACCCATTTATTTCTGGTGTAGTGGTAAAAAAATCATGGTTTCAGTTCTGTCTGACACCAGCTTAATATACAAAGGCATGTAAAACCTGCTGCATGAAGAGACCTGAGGCTGGATTCCTAGAATGAGCTCCTAGCTCATAACTCTGTTAGCAGTAGTATTCAGCAGAGATCTTCCACATGTCTGACTCTATATGTACCGTAGAACTTATGAGTTGGTCATTTTTTGGAACAGCATTCTTCCAGTTGGCAAGGCAAAACCTGGAAGTAACAGCTGGAAGTAACAACTTAGTGGGACATCCAACAAAGAGAAGATCACCTCTTACTTATTAGACAAAAATAAGTAGATGTAGGTAAAAATTAAGTCTGCATATATATATATATGTATATATATATAAGAATTTCCACGATCAGAAAGCTAATCACATCCTTAACTGCTGGACCATCTTTTCCTAACACAGTAATGCTTTTTGAAACACTTTCAGAAAATAATTTTTAAGTCTAGCCTGAGGAAGTATTTTTATATCCTTGTTTTTAATGAAGAGAAAGCAGAAAAAATATTTATTATTATAACCAAAGTCCACTTTCTTATTTTGTCCACTTGTAAAATAGTAAGCCGGTACTCTACATATTAAGTGAAAGCCATAGAGAGACCTTGATTAAGCATTTAAGTAGGTAGACATTTTCCCACTACAAATACATAAAATAAGGCACAGATGTTAACTGTCTTTTCTCACTGACACAATAAATTAGGAAATAAATTATCAAACTCTCAAGAGGCACTCTGAGAAAAAATACTTAAAACTAAGTAACATGACCATTTTGTAAAGTCTGCAAGAGCCTGGTGTCTCCAACTCTATTTTAAGACTTCAATTGCAACATACCAATTATCCAGCATTTCACAATGTCCATTTTCAAATTTGTAGAATACCTCAATATTAGATTTTTTTTTAAGCTGATTTATATGACTGGTTAAGAAGAAATATATTGTGTGCACATTGAGCAGTTCTATATGAAAGGAAATGCCCTGGAGGGAAGAGGGGAAAAGAAAAATGGTTAATATTCCAGGATCACCTTCCTCCAACAAAGAGGAAGTCAGGCAAAAATGCCAGGATGCCTGCATGAATGAACAAGGAGCTCTTGGACAAACTCAAACACAAAAAGAAAGCCTACAGAGGGTGGAAGCAAGGACAACTGGAGTACTTCATTCAGCTCTGGGGCTCCCAACATAAGAAGGATGTAGACCTGTTGGAGCAAGTCCAGAGGAGGCCATGAAGAGGATCAGAGGGCTGGAGCACTTCTCATATGAAGACAGGCTGAGAGAGCTGGAGTGGTTCAACCTGGAGAACAGAAGGCTCCGGGGAGACGTTACAGCAGCCTCCAGTGCCTAAAGGGGGCCTACAAGAAAGCTGGAGAGGGACTTTTGATAAGAGCAGGCAGTGGTAGGACAAGCGGTAATGACTTTAAGCTGGAAGAGGGTAAATTTGGATTATATATTCAGAAGAAATTCTTTACCATGAGGGTGGTGAGACACTGGAACATGTGGCTGTTCCATCCCTGGATGCGTTCAAGGCCAGGTTGGACAGGGCTTTGAGCAGCCTGGTCTAGTGGAAGGTGTCGCTGCTTGTGGCAGGGGGTTGGAACTGGATGAGCTTTAAAGTCCTTTCCAACCCAAACCATTCTATGATTCTATGATAGCTTTTATATTTCTTCCTTTTCAGCAAAAAAAAATAAAAAGTCACAACAGCGTGTCAACACCAATAACTGAATTAAAGATGCCATAGAGTGAAGTTTTTTTTAAAAAAGGAAACTAATTCTTCAAGTAGACTTTGTACCATATTCCCAGAATGTCACAGCCCTGTAGGGGAAAAGGAATTAAAACATTTTAAGGCTACTTTTGCTTTTGATAGATCAACAGTAGGGGTTTGCACCAGTCACACAATTCATTGTCTTATGACTTACTAAAAATGCCATGTATGATGATTTCCTTGAACCTCAAGATTTATTTTCCAATATTAAAAATAAATTACTGGTTTTATTCTCTCTCTTTTTAATGTTTTTCTCTAAGGTTTATTGTACTTCAGGCTCTGTATTATAAGCCACAAAGAGCAATTATATCCTAAAGTATGGTGATTACTACTGAATATGATACTCCAGGTTAAGTATATAACTAGTAATTAGGCACTATTAATTCTATTTAGCTTAATTTATCATCTGTTTCTCCAAGAATTAAATTAACTGTTCTATTTGACATGTACATGCTAGGAATTCAACAGCATGGTTTGAAAATTCCTTGTTGGTCACTGCATCACAGATATTTTTTTTTTAAATATTAACTGTGAATAAACTATTTGCCCACTTCCATGTATATAAATATTAATAAATGAAACTCTTGACCTTGAGAAACTCTGATCACTAGTACTTGAGCTATCTTGAATCACTTCATTTGTGATATTCTCATTAGATAGTGTAATTAGCTCTAAAATATACCTTCTAATTGCCTCTAAAAAATTCCTGGTCCTCTGATAAGTTGACATACTGTTTTGACACATGTAGCTGAATTTTTTTTTTGTATGAAAGGTTCTCCAGCTGAAAAATCCCTTTCCAAAATGAAAATTTTCAGTTAAACTGTGGTTTTGTTTTGCTTTTCTAACAGTGAAAAATATCAGATTGATTTTTTTATTTATCTTATCTATTTTGTAAATTAAATTTTCATTTATCTTTATCTCCCTTTCTTTTGCATTACTCACTTTTTTCTAGTATGTAATTAGAAGATGTAAAGTAGTAAGAATCTCAGCAGCAGTTTGCCCACATTACAATTACTGTAGAATAGATAGTATATGATCAGTTACAATCTACAGTATTTTTTTTCTTAAAATGTATGAGATGAAGAATAAGGGTGGTAAGGGGTTGTGAATCAAATGGCAAGAGAGAGAGGGAGAACATGGAAGTCAGGATAATGATGTCATTTAGTTCCATGATCTTTGCTACCACCGTAATATCCATATTCTTTGCATCTGTAGTGGTAGAACCCAGGTCCTCCATGTGTTTTATTTAAAATATATAACAAAAGGGACTTAGAAAGATCTGCACTACCAGCCAGCCTTCACGTTCACCACTTGGCTGCTACCCCAGCTAGAGAGAGACCTGAATTTCCTAAATGCCACAATTTTTGATAGTCATGAAAGTTCCTCATTCATTGATAGCTGTACTTTGTTGTGTAACCTAGTGTGCACCAGTTTTCCCTGGTACCCTATGCTTAAGGCCAATGAGAATCTATGGTTAGATGATGTTCCATCTCAGAGCCTTAACGAAGCAAAGGGACCAAGGTATGAGAACCAAGTTAAACTGCCTCTCAAAGCAGAAGCTGAAGCAGTATGCCTGCTATATCCATAACTTCAATGCAATTCTCCACCTATAATAATCTGACTTAAAATAATTGGGGGGAAAAGTTTTTTATTAGCCACAATCCTATTCAACACAGCACAACTACCCTCAGGATCCTTATCAGGAACATCTCTGCTGTGCTTGCTGGCTTTTCCGTGTCCTGTTCTGAGGTCTCTAAATCTGCCTCAGGTAGGGCGTTGAACTTGGGGATGAAGAAGCATAAGTCCTGTCTTGGAGTTAGCCTTTGAGTTCTATCAGACAGCTGCTCTGTGTTGAACTGGGGTCTACAGAGGCAAACTCATGACAACTTTAGGAGAAATTTCAGGTCTTGCCACTTCAATCACAAATTGAGAATTACTAATCACTTTAAAGTTAAACAACTTCTAAAATTACTTTCTATAAACAGATGCATTATTAAAGCTGTTTTGTTTTAAGAGTGATTTTGGAGATGTTAATTTGCGTGATCAATTAGTAGAGAGCATAAGAAATACATGTAGCTCTATGCAAACATTTTTAATTTTTATTTAAACAGAACAGAAATGAAACATACCCTATTTAGTACCCAGATGACCTTCCAGATTTCCATGTACAGTACCTACGGGTTTTTAAGTGTAATTAACAACTTCCATTTCAGTATTTAAGAGCTTCAAGTTCTGTTTCTTTGAGAGTCAAAAGCTAATCAATCTTGTTCTCAAATGCTAATACAAGCAATTAAAAATAACATTAATTGAAATACTGCAGGGGCTGTTAGCTTTTTTTAACCTCATGGCAACACTAATTTACAGTACTAATTAGTGAATTGCCCTTTGTATTATAAATCTTTAGAAGGGAGAACTGGCCTTTAGAGCCCAACAGAGAGATGCAGGTTGTCACTGTACTTTCAGTAAGCTTTCATGCTAACTATCAGGATATTCATTTCACCACATAGACCAAACATGATGGATTATATTGTTTACAATGAAGGATATTAATTTCTACAAAGAAAAATGCATTGCCCATTTGCAAAACATGCAAATATCCTTTATAGGATGAGAAGAAAGAGTATAACTGCCTCATATAAAACACAGGAGGGAAAGTTAAATGGACAATATGTTATACTGAACATGACAACCTATGAAGCATAGATAAAATATACATAACACATATGTTTTTAAACAAGCATAATTGAAAACATTTTGCTGTGCAATTAAAAATTCGAAAAAACAAGAAGTAAAATAAAAAACTATGGAGTAACAGTTAAAAAAAAGACCACTATTTACCTTAACCAATTTTTCCAGAAGATCCAGTTTAATGTGTTGATATGGTCATTTTTACTTTCTAAACCAAGTCACTTAGAGCAGTTTCTTTGTCAGAAAATTACCAAAGGCTCAAGGTGACTTTGATTTAGGGGCAAAGTTGGAAGTCTTTAGTGATAGCACTATGCAAATAAGAATCCCAGTCTCCTTGGAAGTACCATTATAGTATCATGATAACACATAAATATGAAAGTATACTTAGCTCCCTCCTTAGTCATACAGGTTGATTTTTCATATTATTTTCACTATTACTGTTATGGGTTTGGAAATCTGATAACAACTTTTAGCTTTTTAGTAACAGGGGAATGGAAGTACATTGCATTTTCCAGAAAAGTCATCATCTGTGCAAGCAGAATACTTGTTAGACTTTATATATATATTGGGCTATAACAATGGAAATGTGAGAAAAGTTATTGTTGAAATAATTAAAACAGTATGATGAGAGGTGAAGGGAAAGTAGACATGACACTTATGACACCTTATGACAGTAAGGGTAGCCAATCCCCAAGGTCTGTGTATGATATACAGGGGTTGCTGCGGAAGCTCTGACCTTCCAGAAATGCAAATGTTGGGTTCAAACTGTCACCAAAAGTAATTGGTATGATCGGCTTTCTGACAACAATGTCATCCCTCACAAGCAGAAAACATACATATGAGGAGACCCCATTTAAAACATATATATACATCTAAGGCTCCGGATGTGAAACTACCAATAAAGCAGGCAGCCTCTGAAAAAGCGGATTTTTATGCCTTTACTGGGATTTCACTGCTTAAACAGTAGGAAAACAGACAGCAGAGACAAATAAGGTAATGTTTAGTTACTAATAAATATTCAGGTAACCTTTATTTTTGTTTCTATCCTCTTCCTGAAGAAGAGTATTTGTCAGGATCCCTTTTTATCCATCTTTGTTCCAAAATTGTGTGTATAACCACAGTGAAAATCAGATGCTGGCTGTAAGTTCATGATCTGGTTCTTTGGCTGAAGCTGAAGTACCCAGAGAATAATGTAGTAGAGCTTCTCTGAGGTGAACGATGATGGTGGCCTTAAGGGATCAATACAGCAGCGTTTTAGTGATACTGGGTATATCCACATTAACACTGATTGTGCTTTTAGCAGAGGCAATAACATTGCCAGCATGTGATACATAGTCCACTGTAGGTCTCCTAATGCTGAAATCACCAAGAAACGCAAACTTAAAAGATGTCATAAACTTAAATAGAAAAAGGTATAGTGTTGATGACATTATAGGAAGTGAACTGCCTTAAAAGGCATTGTGGCGATTGGGAAGCAAAGAACAAGGCAAAAATGTATAATATAAAAAAAGGACATTTTACAATAAGATGAGTAAATCACAGTTTTGTAGCCTAATCTTGATCACAGCACCACTCTAAAGTAATTGTTGCTAAGGAACCTTGAGCTATAGGTGGTAAAATCAGCTCTGTCATCAGTTCTATCAAAGGTTGGGAAGCTAACATTATGACAGAGGCTGGCCAAATATTGAAATATTGTTGCAGCTCGTAGCTCATTTGATTCCTAGATCCTGAGAAGCTGAGCTGCATAGAGGTGATATGTGCCAGCTACTTGAAAAGAAAAAGCAATTGTAAGATTAAACATCAGTGTAAGATCTGAATATAAAGTACTTATTTTTCATCTAGTTTCTTCCCCATCTGTAAAATGCAGGGTATTTGGCACGCTGAGTCTTAGAAAAGCACTTTAAATATGAAGCATGAAGGCTTTTTCTCAACCTAAAAGCAAAATATTACTACTTATTCCCCTTCCTCCCAAATGCAAAAAGGAGAAAAAAAAAAGATCTTGATTCAAGGAGAGCACCTTGATGTAACACTGGGACAGGTAAAGTACACGTGTTCTTTACAAGAAAAGAAGAGAACAAAGTCAACCACTTTACTTGCTTAAATCTTAAGTCTTCTCGTCTTATGTGAACAGCTGCAGATTGCAAGCATTGCGTATAAGGGTAAAACAACTTGGTTTTAATCTAAGCATCACAGCTATGTGATTTTTTTTTTTTTTCTGGGAAGCTACAGTCTTTTCACATTACTTTTTTTTATTATAAATCCTTTTCATTAAAAAAAATAAAAGTTCAACTTTTTTTCTCTCTGTTGTGAGACAGTGGCAGCTTCTGGTGCAATGAAACTCTCATTGTAAGAGTGTGACAAAGCAAGAGGTCACTAACAGAAAATCTGAATCTATGTTAATTATTTTTACAGGGATGGAACATGAACTTTTCCTGCATTGCTTCTGTCTGAAAACCTTTTGCCTATTCCAGCTTAGACTGTGCTTTTCAGAATTTGGGTTAATTTGGACTAGCCCTAAACTAGGCTGGTGCTCTATAATATTAAATGCTCCTGAGATATTAATCTGAGAGTTCCCTTGTTTCTTCAGAGAAAGTGAGGAGCCAGGGCAGTGACTTGCTGCTGGTGGTACGAGTACATCAGCACCATACTGGCATTTCAAAGACGCGGCTTTGTTCCAGTTTTCTGCTAGTCTTTCTCACAGGATTTCTCTGGGGAAGTGAAAGCATGCTATCAAAGTTATCAGAGGGATCACACAAAACGTACTATAAATTGGACAACATCGAAAGAAGTGGTTGGAATTAAGATACAACACATAATTGCAAACGTGGTGCGAATATGGGTTCACATTTTTATATTCCAATTTTAAATGAGTCAAAGCCCCAAAAGAGAACTCTTACGATTTATAACCTGTCTTTTTGTGACTGTAATCCAGAGGATTAGTCTTTCCCTACTGTTCATAAGGAATTGCCAGTTAAGGTTGGCAGACCTGAACACAACATTGTTTTACTCATGGAGGCTGTTTAACTCCCCTTCTCTACACTTACACATGATCCGGTGTAAAGTGTTTTGGAGGACTATAGTAAGGCATTAAACTTCTCTCCCTTTCCTTCATCTTGGTCTATTAAAACCAATCAATGCAGCATCCTTCTACTGCTGTCTTGTAATCTAATGACTACAAGACACTGTTTCCTCCTCTTTCCTGCTACATTTTTGTCAAGGAAGGGTTGGTTTGGGAGCTTAAGTTGGGCAATGATGTAGTGTTATGAAATTCAAGCTGAATAAAGCACAAAATTTAAGATTTTTTAATGGAACTTTTCACAACTTCTTCTCAACATGACAGCTTTTATGGCATCCCTGTCTGAAGTGTACTGTGTGCATATTAAGAACAAGGCTACACAGTGATTCCTAGTTAGGTTCTGCAGCACACCACACAAGCAGCATCCATGATTTAGCCTCCATACAACCCCTAAACTAGCAAACTGCTGTTTAAGTAATACACATATGCCATGAAGAAAACTAATATAACCACATTATTACTTGCCATCTCTGTGCTTACATATGTTCCAGTGCAGATTTTGTTAGATAACTAAGGGTTTAAAGAGCTTCCGGCAACCCTCCAGATCTTTGTTGTGTCATTGATACCGGACTGTACTGCACTCCCCCATATCATGTCAGAGGCTTAGCCATATCTGTATTTCCTGTCTGCATAAATACAGATATGGGTGGAGGTGAGACAAAGCTAACAAAAAGTATCAAGTAACAACTGCCTGGATAGCTGTTTGGAGATTTTCTTGGAAAAAGTATCAAGAGAAACTGCATGAAACTTCACAATGCTCACATAACCTGGGTAATCAAAGCCAGGCAAAAATTAAGTGAAGAAAACCTGGATGCCTTTGACTGGTTTAACTAAGAATATTAAAAAAAACCCTAATCTGCTTCTCTCTTCCACATTTCTAGAAGCATAATCATGCATGTCACTGACTACATATAGGCATAACTTTTTTTAACAAAATGTAACACAGAAAATCAATCTCTCAAGAATAAAGGATGCTGCTACTGTGAGGCAGAGGGAGAAACAGAAAAAATGAGTACTTAAAAACACCACTGTGGCAGTGGCTGATACAATTATGTGGATTCAGTAGTGGAAATATGGCTCTGTTTCTGTGACAGGAAAATAACACCTGGGTAAAATCCAAGAAAAGCCTGCTGTAATATCTGAACTGCACAACATTATGCTTTTGTTAGAAAATAAGCCATTGAGAAACCTACAGTACATGCCTGTCTGCGTCCAATAGACTAAATAGGGAAAGAAGTCCCATCATGTTGTCTGTTTGATTTATGATGTGCCTAAATCTTGAGGGAAAAAACTTTTGCGTATCAAACCTCTGTTCAAAATAGTGTTGCATGGAAAGATAACTGAGACTGACAGCAGGGTCTGTTGGCCCAAGGATGCTGGAACAGATATGATAAGAACTGCTCTTCTCTTGTTTCTCCTGCTTTTGACTTAAAACTATTAAAAAGGATCAGCAAAAGAAAATCTAATTCAAAAATGAGACACAAAAGTAATATCCACAGTGAACTTTTGATACACTGCTGCCTTGGTAATAGGATGGTCTCCAAATACAGTGAATTTCATGCTGATACTTTGATTAGAAAAACACATTAGGAGCTCATTATTTCTAAGCCCTAAGCACTATTTTCTAACACTGCTAGTTAAATTGTGCACCAGCTCTTGTCTGCACAGGCTACTCAAGACATTTTATTTTTTTTCTTCAGGAAGAGGGTCACCATTACAAAATTCAATAAAAGACATTTTGATTTCAGCTTCAAAGCATTAATGCTTCCTATTCCTGAAGATGTGCACAGGACATCGTTGTAGAGAGGCCTCCCCTGCTTTTGTCATGCTTGGCAAAATTTTGCTTATTTGGGGTATCTTTTTATACCAACCGCATCTAACTAACCACGACTGAAGAAAATATTCCACTACCTGATAGTGACTAGCTTTCTTTAACTGGCTGCTGGGATAGCTGGATACTGTGATGACAGATACTTTATAAATAGGCATAGATCTCCCTGCCCCTGTCACACCATTTATCACTGTGTTTGGAAGATCTTCTAATTACTCTGCCAGTGTAGGTGGTCACAGTAGCTGAAGGAGTTGCTTTAGGTATACTGCCAAATATCTAATTTGTCTTGTCATCCTTCACAATAAGTGCCTGTTTCTTGTAGGGTCATTTCTCTGTGCTCATTCTTCCTTGATAGCTCTGTTACCTTTGACACCATAGGCCACTTACTACTCCACAAGAAACTCCCGCCCTTAGGTTTATGTGACACTGAATTATCGTTTCTTCATCTGGCTAACAGCATTAGAGAGTTATTGCTGATAGATCCTCTATTTCTTCCCTGCCTCTGCAGGCATCTCTCAAGGCTGTGTCATCATTTCGTTTTCCTTCTTGCCAGTCCCTGCTTGGGTGTCTGTGTCTGGACCCACTTATTTTCCAGTGGTAATGACTCTTAAATCTGCTTGTCTGCCTGTCCAGCCTTGTTTCTGTAGTATCTTGTGCTAGACTCCCTGTGGCTTCCCTAGATGTTGCGTGCCTAAGAATGAATGTGCAGCCTTATCTATGGCAGCTAATGCTTCTTATCACCAGCTTATGCACATGTCTCACAATTATTTTGACTATTTCTTCAGTTCTATCTCCTTGCAATCATTTCCTTCTAAAATATTGTTACCTCCCATCACTGTTCTTCCATTTCCTCTGCCTAAATTTTATCCAAGTTCTTTCTCAATGGACTGAATTGAACTTTCTCTGACCTTTACTCTTCTTTCTCATTGTCTCCTGTTCTATTTGTTATAAAACTTGTTCATCAAGACTATTCCCTACATCAACAATTACTAAGTTGCAGGTGCCAAGGTACTTTTTTCCTATTGGGTTGTCATGAATATTTTTGTTCATCATCAACCAAGCTCATTCTTTCTGAATAAAAGAAGGCTTCTACATTTGTATTATGCAATCAATACTTATTCAAAAAATAAGATTCCTCATAGACCACAAAGTGAAAACTCTGAAATATATTTCTCTGAAAAGTTCTGGAATTGGCATATTGCAGTATACAGAATCTGTCTCACTACCAAAAAGCATTCAATCATTCAGATGAAATGTATAACTAAATGATATATATGGATTTAAATAGATGTTTAATAGCGAAAAGAATGAAAAAGAACATTAATTTAATGCCGTGTGTAATACAAAGCCTCATACCTGGACAGAGTTAGCAAATTTGATGGAAACACAAAGGGGAAAAAATTGACCTGAACAATGGAATAAGATTAGACTGAAGCTTAGATTTCAACAGCACAAACTAAAAAAGCAAAAGAGAAAGACCAAAAAAGGAAATCAAAATTCCAGTAATAGAAGTGACAATCTGGGTTGCTAGCACAAAAGTATGACATAAAGGCAGCCATACAGCATCACAATTGTCACATTTTGAGGAAGTCCAAATATTTGAATTCTATTTCTCTGTGTGGAAATATACAGAAAGAATCAGGAAATGCTGCCAAAAATACCTAAAGATTTCAAAATCCATTCCCTTTTGTGAATGATGAAGGGACTTAGGACCTCTTACTAAATTGAGTATATATTTATTTATAATTACATTTTGGTTACACTGACATTAACAGCAAACCTCTCACTGACTCAGGAATCCTGAATTTCACTTATGTGGCATCTTCAGACATCTTCAGGCCACAGTTCATGCTGAACAACACCACTCCCCAAAATGATCAATATACACTCAGGAAATCAGAAAATTTTGTTCCAGCTATACTGATACCATCCTAATGGAAATTTCAAGGTTGCATTGGTGTAACAGAAGGACAGATTTACTAATTCACTGTATCATGCTTACATATGTAGCCAACATTACACAAACCACACTCTAATCAACTAGGTCTGAACTGACATAAAGGCTGGATTTCAATTCAGATTTCCAATTTCTCATTGTAAATGAAAACCACTTTAAATATGAGTGTGATTTTTCTTCATCACCAATCAAACAAATACTTTTTTTCTCAAAGCAAGGTAGTGGCAGGAGGAAAAGAGTATTAACAGTCCAGCAACAGACACTGGCTTCCCCAAAATACGTGGATTAAGACGGGAAGAAAAACATTTTTGGTACAGAAATAAATTTGTGTTTAAAGCCTCTAAGGTATTATTAAAACCTTAATGAATGTTTTTAATTAACATTCACAATGTCCTTTTAAGTGAAATCATTTAGGAGTTGCAGTGGAAACCTGTTAAACAAATTGCTAGTTGGAAAAAAAGTCCAACTCTGCCTGTTAGTAGCTGTTCTGTTTTGAATGGCTCCATGCAACCCACTCAGTATATCTGAGACATGACAGTGGAAGATTTAACCAGTATTTAGGTATTTTAAAGGAGGAGGCATGGGCTAAATTTATACCCAGGTGATGCAAAATGGTGGCTGAAGCACAGATATGCAAGGCTACACTGGCAAATAGGTGTCTCTCTACACCCTGAACTAGAAAAGAGAATAGATACTTTGAATAGGTAATTTTCTTTAATAGTTCAATATTCTGCTGTTTTACAGATTCAGGTACACAGAATGGTTTGGCTGGTAAAAAAATCAATACATAGATACAGTCTCATTTTTTGCACCTGGGACCAGTGCAAGGGAGCAAAATGCTGTAAGAGTCTCTCCTTCACTCATCTCCAGCCAGTTCTCTGCTCCTCTAAAATCTCCCACAGTTCATCAAATTCAAAGTGTCCACTGCTCCACAAAGTGAACCACTATACACCCCCAGAAAGACAAAGTCACCTCTGGAGCAGGGCTGTGATTGTAACTGGTAGGGGGCTAAAACAAGGGCTTGGTTTCACAGCATCTAGCTTGTTTCTTTTTCGTATGAGTTCTTTTGCATAACCGTAGCAGCCGTGCAGCATATTCATACTTCCAGCTATCCATGGCAAAGAGAAATGTCTCCTATGTTCAAACATGGTTTGCCCTTGTTGCGCACAAAACTGGTGCAGGTTTAGGATACTACAGTATGTTTTGTATGTAATTTATAAACATTGGTCATAAATTAATAAAACTAAGGTTCTGGAAAACCTTTTTGTTGAAGTAAAGACATTTTTCATGTTATATTAATCTATTACAACTTTCAAACATGTGTACATGTTTTACTTATTTAAAAGCAATAGATTAAGACTGAGAGAATTAAAATGGACTTTCCATGACTAAAACTGATTATGGAAAGGACGTAGCAGAACACTGCCACCTCCAGTTACAGATCATGCACAGAATGCGCTGTCTGTCTTATTGAGACACTTATTCAGATTAAATGAAAACCAGGCACAAGCTCTGGCAACAGGCTCACACTGACTGCCAGCAAAGAGGCACATACACACCTGAGCCTTTGATCACAGTTGACTTTAAAAAGAATAATAACAAAACCTGATACCACAGAAGCAAATAAACCATCATTCCCCACTCACTAGTAACAGCAGGTTGCCATGTTAGCAAAATTCTTATGACTAAGGACTGTTCAATTAAGGACTCTAATCTCTAACTTCAATGCTTTTCCCACTCAGCTTATAAGGCAATGGAATCTATCTTCCCATTATCTGTACATCCTTGCTGTCTAGTTGTCTAGTATGAACTACTTTTTGAATACTCATAAAATTCTGGGTGACAGCCTATGACATTAGAAAGTGCACAGAGGGAGGGAACATCCAGACTGGATCATGAAAGTCCGTGACCCATGGAAAATAGAGGTAATGGTTTAGACTGAAAGATTGCATTGTTGTAGGGTACTTTTTTCCTGATGTGAAGAGAGAAGCACATGTCAAACAAGAAGGGCAGAGTTGCAGCTGTTGAGATGAATTTGACTGTGGCTGCTACTACCACTGTATGGGTGGTGAAAAGAGATAATACCAGTAAACCATGGAGAAGTGTGAGAATTCATCTCCTGAGATCCACGTGGCTAAAATCTCATAAGGTTCCTGTATCTAATATTTCATTTTGGCTAGAAAATAGCTTCCCACTTTTCTGTAGCCAAGGTTCATTGCTGCCACATTCCTTCTCCTCACCTCTCCTTTCCATCTAACCTGCCTTGATCACACTTTTGAGGCCTTTGACTTCCTGCTTCAGCTAAGCCACGTCACATAAAACTCTGCTTTCCACATTGGGCTGATATGTTTTCCACTGTCCCTTCCCTAGCCCAATTCCTGAGACTGCTTGGAGACACAGTGAGAAATTGAATGAAGCTGAAAGAATACCAAAAGTGATCAAGAGATAGAAAAAAACCCGTAATTACAAGGTGGAAAGAAAGGATAAATATGGCTGGCGTGGCTAAGCGATGTCTATAGCTGGAGGACAGGAAACACGGTTACCCACAGTTATGTGAATAAACACAGAAGAAAGAAAGAAAATATCTAGCATGGCACCTGGAAACAGTAGCAATAATGGGAAGAAAAGAAGGAAGCGTGTTGGAATTAAATGACATATGTTAGACAGGAAAATTGCTTTCCAAGTCTGAGTCTTACAATAATATTAACATTCTACTTTTAAAACAATTTGTAGAATATAATTAACCTTTTAAAAAAATCTTTATCTTTACAGATACAGCCATTACCATTTCACACTTATATATGATTACATCATTTAAAAACCTATCACTGCCTACGTAAATGATAACGATTCTCAGACAGGAGAGCAAGTGAGAACAACCAATGAGCATTAGCAAGGACTGTTTTCCCCTGTTTTTCTGGACAAATCTCAGATGACTTTCTCATTGAAAATAAGCATACTGTAAATGCAATTATGGTGTGAGAAGGGTAGAATTCTTTCAGCCATAAAAAAAGGCTATGTGAAAAGATTTTGGGAAAGTATAAATATTCAAATTAAAAGTCTTCTTAAAGAAAGAGCTAGACTTTAAAAAATGATGTATACATCTCCAAATTGTCTTAACTTCAAAAATGATAATAACTTAAAATAATATAAATATTAAAATTATATACTGTGGACCACTCCATTCCTTTTTTAATATTCCAAGGGTACACCTCACACCAGCTTACTTTTCATGAAGTATGGACAGTCATTGTAGCCAGCTTTTAAATTTATAGAATTAAAAACTGAGAGATCATAAGATCATCTAATTTTATCCTCAGTGAATCACAGGCTCCTAAATTGCACTAGTTTCCCTGGAATGTGTCTGAAACTTGTGTTTGGCTAAGGCATATCTCCCAAACTGCACTCAGTCTGATGTGAAAGCATGAAGTGCAGCATCCAGTCCTTCTGATAATTTGTGACAGTATTTAATACTTCCACTGTTTAAAAATGTGTCTGATTTCTCATTTAAATTTGTCTGGCATCCAGACATCAGCACTTTTTATACTTTTTTTCTACCAGACTAAAGAGCTCTTTAATACCTAGTATATTTTCCCCATGAAGGTACCTGTACACTGTAATCAAGTCACCTCTCAATCTTTTTTTTGATAAGCTAGACAGATTGAGCTCTTTTAGAGCCCCACAGTAAGGCATTTTCTCCAGCCTTCAAATCATTTTTGCAGCTCCTTCCTGAACTTTCTCACATTTTTCACTGTCCTTTTTAAAAAGTGGACATTAGCACTGATGAAATATTCCAGTAACTGTCTTACCAGTTCCTTATGCTCTTTGCTGTACTTATTCATTCTCTGAAGAAAGGCAGAGCTAGTCAGAAGGCACCATCTGGTGAGGAAGTCTGACTGGTAGGGGGCAGATTTAAATACTTAAAGAGCAGCAGAGGGGAGGGTGGAATGGGCAAAGGACATTTAAAGACTGACTTGCTAGGCTATGATCATTTTTAGTTTCCCCAGGAGGTTAGTGAATTCTTCTCCCTTGGACTCCTATCACCTGTGTTTAAAAAGATGAATAGCAGCAGACTATAAAATATGGAGAATGAAAATTTCATTGGGATTACACATGGATGAGGAGAATCAGCATCTGCCTGCTGGAAAACATAAGACTAACAGGGGTAAGGCAAGCAGGGAATAAAAAAAAGAAGAGACATGCCATGATAGTCAAATAAGATCAGAAGAAATCTACAACAATAAAAAGAATACAAATGGAAAAGGGATTTTGTGACCCTAATTGACGTTGTAACCTGTATTAAAAATTACTGAAGTCTCAGGAAGCACATCGAGTATTCAAGCCAATGCCCACCCTGCAGAGCCAATGCCTGGGAGAGAAGACTGATGATTTTGCCTCACTCTGGCTCTGCAAATTGCATTTCTTGGTGAAAGATCCTTTTTAGAAGCTTATAAAGATGTTGAGTAAAGAGCTGGATGTAGAACCTAGGAACTGTTTATTTAATGCGCCCCGCTGATCATAACTGCTGGGATAGCTCATGAGAAAAGGACTGACAGACAAGCATAAAGCTGGTTGCCGAGATCAGAGGCGACAGTCTGAGTTGCAGATACAAAAGTCATGCAAGTCCAAGGAGCTTTTGAATGACTTTCAGAAGCTGTGGAAGCCAAAAACACGCTCTTCTCCTCTCTCTGCATTTGTCTCTGGCTCTGCATTCAGTCATACTTGTTCATTCTTTTATGATCTTTAGATTGGATTTCTACAATGCATGGTGACTGAGGAATAAACATGAAGAGTGCATGGCAGCTTCAGTTGTTACAGCAGTAGCCTACTTACTACTGTGAAAGTATTAGCCCACGCAGAAAATATACTGCATGAGCTATTCACCATAAGTGCTGACCCTGTATTCACAGTAGCACAAATATTGTTTTGTCTTTTTTTCTTAAAATCATCCAAGTAATCAATAAGAATTGATTTTAAAGTATACACAATATTTAAAAACATGTAATTTTTAACACTCTTGTAAACTGCTTCGTATGATTTCTTACATTTCCAAGAAAGGAGAGTGAAAAGGACTGTTGTTGGGTTTTGAACATTTGCCTTTTTTCATAAACATTAGAATACCTAAGGCACATATGGCCTAGAGTTGATCCCCTCTGAAAATGAAAGCTATTTTTGTTGCTTAAGCCCTTTACTAAAGGTCCCGTAACGCCTGCTAATATCCATACAAACTTTATCATTCCATTGTCTGAATTCCAGTAAATTCAGCAATACAAAGAACATCAACAGCAAAAATTAGACTTTAGTGGAGGAGATGATAGTTTCTAGGACTTTAAAAGTCTTCACTATGCTGAACCTACTGGTGTTACCGAGGGAATACGAACAAAGGAACACTCGGAAATATCTTACATGCTTCTCAATAACCGAAACACAGAGAACATGTAGTTTGGGATGCAGGAGAAGGAATCTTTCCAGACATTCTTCCCTTGTTTTGCAAACAACCATTGCAGGGCATTTTCTTCTTTCCTTTAATTGGCAATTAACCCCTTGCCCAACACTACCAAATACTTGTCATGCGAGTCTAGTTCACTCCAGACTCAATCTCTCATGCAAGATGGCTAAAAAAGCACTATATTATGATGTCTCCAAGTCACTTTTACACTGTATAAATGTGCCAGGATGCACAATTTGAGAGTAGAACACAGAATTGCTATAAATATAAGAAAGGTCTTTTTTACTTTCAGGTGTGACTTTCAAAAATAAAATAGTGACACAGAGGGTTCATCCTTTCAGAAAATAACAAGAAAAATATATTTAACTGTTATATTACTGAAAGAAAATTAAATAGAAAAGCAAACACTTTCCAAGCATTCATGTATATGATAAAAGTAATTCTCCTTTTGAGAACTGCATTTTCTTACATTTAAATCTTCCAGAAGATAAATTGTTAAGGAAGTCTAGAAAACATTATGCGGCTTGTCTTTTTTTTACTCTAGCATGAAGAAGAAAAAGGCACTTTTTTTCCAATTTATAAATTCTAAATTGTGTTATATCCAGATACATGTTTCATTCTTATAGAGGAATAATGCCTTGTACTTATTTTACTATTTGACGGTTTGCTTTTTCATTTCCCAGAAATACAATTGCCCACCTTTTTTCTGGGCAAATTATTCCACCGTGTAATAGAATTATTAACTCCTCAAAAATCTTCTGTTCAAACATCAGACTTGCCTCACTAAGGATAAGTGTCTTTATTACATTTGAAATAGTAACATTTTGTATTTAATTTCCAACTACTATATGAGTTCAGTAGATGACTTTCCCATTAGTGTTTTTGAGAGATGTATATTGGGCATTCATGTACATCTTCATATTCTGTAATATGAATGTTTATTTCAAAACATATTTGTTAGCAGCAGGAATGCGACATTGCGCATAGAGAGTCAGAACAATCCAGGAGAGAGCAGAAAAATCCAGGTACTATTCCTATTATTATCCCATCTGATTTTTGACCTTAGCTAAATTATACTGAACTTGTGCTACCTCAATTTCCCTAGTTTAAAATTGAGATCAGATACTTCACTCCCTGAGTAATGAAGCTAGGAATTTATTTATATAAAAATGGGAGATTCCTTGGTAAAATTGATTCAATGCAAATAAACTAAAGCAATGCTATGGTTGAGAATCTGAACAGAGAGCTATCAAAAAATGCAAAGGCAAACTCCCACAGCAATTATAAAGTAGGTCATATTGAATGTATGTGTTAATGTATTGAAGGAACACATACTTGCTCAGGAAAAATTGCAGTGACTTTAAACAGCCAGAAACATGTGAGTTCAAATTCAATGCACAACTATAGCCTGAAAGTTGTATCTTCATTTAGTAAGACTTTATAACAGATAATGCATTGTTTGCATTTTATCCAATCACTTCTTATACTCTGCTATATTGATCAGTATGGTTTCTTCCCTTTTATATTGACATTGTAGCAGCATATACAGAGAACTGCAATGGCACTGCTTCATTTGACATTGTAATATTCCCCATACAGCTGCATTTTTATAATTTTCAGTCCTTCAGAATGGCAATAACTCCCATGAAATCAAAATATAAGCTATTATTATCACAGAAACATAATGAAAAATAGCTAGTTTGGAAGCTGGATAGCATTATATGAGCCATCAAAGCACTTCAAAACACAGGGGTTTTTTAATATAGTAGACCCTAGCTAAGGTTCTCTTCTCATTCCTTCTCTTATTTGCACTGCTAAAAATGTGTCTTATAAAAGATCCATTCTTCAGTAACTGTAAGATTAATGTAATCACAGGACCATCTACTTAAATGGTCAACAGCAGATATTTAGACAGTAAATGAGAAGCAAGGCATGAATACTTCCAGTGGAAAATACTCAGGAATCACCACTTACAACCTTTTGAGATAAAAGCTGTACCAGTACCACTATATTTAATAGTTTTTTTACTAATTTTCTAATATGCTTTAAAGCAATCCTCACAATATTTTTGGTAATGAGCCCTGCCCTAAGAAGAAAAATGTTTCATGTTGTACATTAAAATGCAAAATCTCATCTTCTGGAATAGAAATCTGTGACTAAGAAGTGGTAGTATCTAAAGACAGATGTTTATTCTAATAAACTGGACTTGACTTATCTTTCAATTCCAGGAAAGATGTATGCCCATATAGAAAAGCTTAGCCAAACTGTATTATATATTAACTTAGTTTCTGCAATGAGTGATCCTGTACATAATCCTGGGAAAAGCATTTTGAATGCATATAATGGGCCTGAGTTATTTAAAACTAAATCATCTTGAAAAAAGAGAGATTTAACTTAAAGACTGTCTCAAAGCCACAGCATCAGCACAGTAATTTTTTATGATGTGCCTCTGTGGATTCAGTACATATTCTCCTGAAAAGAAACTCCAAATGAAGCATATGGCTTAGAACTAATATCAAACCCAATGATGTTCTGTGCAATCAACATCTGACGAATTTAAACTCATGATTTTCATAAAAGTCTGTGTTTTCATCATAAAGGTCCAAATCTCTACATTCTGCTTATGAGGGTTTTTTTTTGGTGGTTTTGGGGGTTTTGTTTGTTTGTTTGTTTGTTTGTTTCTGGTGGAATTGCCATTATCTTTCATCTTGTACGATAAAAAAGCAGAATTGAAAAACTACAGTAGCTACTTCTGATGTAGGGATTATGTTGTATATGTACAAATCATTCCTAAGGGAAACCTCTGATGTGCAGGTGAGTAATAGTTACCTCTAACTTTCTGGCCACATAGATAAGATTTGGAGATTAGAGACTGGTTAGTTTCTGAGATCCCCAATCTTTGCTTGCACAACTGAGTCAACTAGCAGCAAAGCTGAATTTTGCTTCAGCAAATGGAGTACTTCTACCTAAGCAAAGCAAATCCTCTGTAACAAAAGCAATACCCCAAATAGGTTCTAGAAGGGACTTCACTAGCTATCCAGCAGCACTACAGCACCCACAGTGCCTAAATATTTAGGTTATCCTCTCTGAGGTGACTAGTAGTCACATAACCTTTCACATAGTATCTCTTCACTGTAGAGCAGGAACTATTCCTGTGCTGCAGTTGCTAACACTTTTGGAAACTAACAGTTCATTGCGAGCTGGGGTCTAGTTACTTTTGAAACAAAGCACATCTCAGGTACTGCCTGAGCATGTGACATGCTGGTTACATCTGGATTCCCAACAACTTGAACAATCTGAGGTACCACTCAGTCTCACGACCTCTGTCTAACACTGCACACAAAGTTCCTGTGTCTTCTACAGCCCTTTTCCCAGGAACCATCTAATTAGCCCACAGACATCTAGCAGCTCTTGCATAATTCTGCTTTTAAATTAATCTCTTCAATCAAAATCAAAACAGTGGCAAACAAGAAATCTACTCACATACCTTTAATTCAGAGAGACGATCCTTTTCTGTCAGTGAACTGACCAGATTCCTATAGCCTGGTTCCAGCAGAAATCTTCCCAACACGAGCATGCAACTGCGCTTTGTTATCTTCACCGAAGATACTTTTGAAGGCAGATTAAGATCATTCTGGAGAAAAAATGTTTCTTCATAATTTTGCATTGGAAAAGTTCCGGTTAAGAGTTGGAAAAAGAGAAAAAGGAAAAAAAGTTCATTTTTGCAGATTAAAACATTCAGATTCAAGGATTACTGTGAAAAAAAAAGAGATATAAACTTTCAATAACAAGAAAACATTGCTACAAAGTGGTCATTTCTATTGTCTAGAGGTGGTCTCAGACATCTCCCCTAAGAAATTACATGTGACTTCTTACCATAATGTGAAGTTATAAAATTGGCATTTAACTGTAACTTTATGGAATTATACTTATGTTTTCTGGACCTTTTAAGACTATATTGAAAATCTGATAAATACGTTGTTCTATGGTAGCTATAGCCTTATGATTTCAGGGGGCTCTAGGGGGGTTTTGTTTGCTTGTTTGTATTGGGTTTTTTTAAAAGCTTTGAATCCCTCAGTATTCACAACGAATTCAGCTTCACTTTAACACTTCTGCAGTGACTACTGCAAAGCTTCTTAACTTTTATACTATAATGCAGTCAATGTATTTATAGTTCTTGAAAATGTCACATGGCAATGTTATGCCAGGGACAGCACATCTCAGAGGCTCCTTAATATGTCTGCATTGTTGTATTCTATTTGTAGAGGCATTTTTGTCAGCAGCAATGAAGAAACAGAGCTGCCTCTGCAGTTCTTTCAATAACATTCAAGCTTATAGTTGACCCGAGGGGCTCACATTATGACACCCATATTTAATTTAACAATATATCATATTTTCATGGACTACAGTATTGCACTCACTGCTTTATGTGCATGGGAATGCTGCAGAAGCTGGCTTGTATGAATCTACAACACAGAATAAATGGTTAGATCATGAAAGCAAGGTCAAAGTGTACAGTGACGACAACATATAAAAGGTCTTCTAACAACTCTTAGCAATCTGAGGGAAAAAAGGACAAAAATAAGCTCTCCAGAAGGTACTATATTTAACTAAAAGTGCATTTTTTAAAAATCCTGTTAACTGCACCACCTTGCTTACTTTCAATTTTAGTTCTGCTCTACACTTCCCATTGCAGTCAGCATTCTCTGTATCTTGTTTCTGCTTCATTCAAGC
Source organism: Psittacula echo (assembly GCF_963264785.1). Lineage (NCBI taxonomy): Eukaryota > Metazoa > Chordata > Aves > Psittaciformes > Psittacidae > Psittacula > Psittacula echo. The sequence goes on along the minus strand of NC_137735.1, from coordinate 18,780,732 downwards.
ATATTTAAGGAGAAAATTAACACCAACTGAATATTAGGCTTTAACCATCCCTTTCTCCTCACAGTAATTTCTCCTATTTGCTCTGCATTTTTTTACTGTTGACCTTCTAGCTGACTCCAAATTAAATGTTCATATATTTCCTATTTACTCCCAAATCTAGTCCTGCTTGTTCACATTTATTCCTGCTCATCTCCCTTTTATTTGCCACTGCCTGTATCACATCACATTATCCTCATCTTCTTTATTTTCCATTCCAACCAACTTCAACTCTCTTTCCAATGCCTCCTTCTTGCAACATAAAATTAATTTAATTCATTCTTTCCCCATATCAACATTATTAATAGTCTTCTACCAGACAGATTATGGATTAACTTCATTGCTTTTCTTCAACAGCTGCGTATGGCAATAGTTTATCCTCTATTTTGCATGCTCTCCTCCAAATGAAACTTTATGAAACTGTATCATCCCTTTTAGAAGGTTCCACTTTTCAAAACTAAGTAGTTTCAACTACCATTTTACCGGCAGCCTTGATCTTTGGTCTAGATGTCATCCTTAACAGACATTACATAAAATTAACGAAGAGCAGCCATAGTAAAAAGCATTTCACTACTCTGATCCATGTTCTTTTCTTCCCTCTCATCCAGCTTTCTGTTTGTCATCTCTTCGTGCATTGTATCTAAATTAGATTTTCTGTTCCCTAGGGTAAGAAGTCATCGTTTTCATTTATCTGTAAAGCACCATGCATGTGTATGGCTCTGTAGAGATGCCAAATATGTATATCCACATTTATTAAAATATTGATGCTTTTATCGACTCATATAGTGCAGAAGCAACATGGCAGCAGTTGTACCCATTTAAAAACAATTTTCCATCTATAATAGCTATAATGTGATGTATTTATAGTAGCTGCATGCTGTTCACTCTCTATTTTCTTGTTTACATATACATTGCTCTTTCTGATCTTATTAACTAAGTGAAAAATAAAAATTTCTATATTCTCTGACGTCATGAAAATCTTTTTGTAAAAATAAAGCATAGAGGTAACATACAGTGGTTTTATTGCTTATCCATACTGCATGATCACAGTCTTAGTGGTGAAGGTTGCTATACCAATTCAGGACTGCTCCTGCCCTCCAAAATCTTGTAATTTAAATAGTCCTAATGATAGAAAAAATTTTAGGAATTTTGGACACCAATATTCTTGCTACTTAGCTTTAGAGCCATCGAAGTTTCTGATTTTCAGAGTACTAGAGCATAGCTCTTTCTAAATCACAAGATCTTGAAAAGGGAAGCTCATTATTTTGAAAATTCTGGCTGACAAAATTAACCGAATTAGTGCAAATACGTATTCTAAAAGCTAGGAGAGTTCTTAATGCAAAAAGGCAAAATAAGGATATATCAATCCAATTAAAACATATTAAAATGTTTCTAATAACAAGTGCAGTAACAGGCTGTAGATAGACTCTCCTTTGTAGTCAAGCATGTTTATCTTTTGGTTAGGCAAAAAAGCAAGTAGGCATGCCCAAATCCCACAGCAGAATCCACACAGGCCCCTGTTCTGACCCAGAGCTCTGCACGAATGAGCCTGTACTAGTAATTTCAAAAGTTAGCTCAAAAGATAAGAAATTATTGTAGACATTATATGCAAAGCAATTAAACAGTTCTGCTTCACGTAACACTTAGTAAATGGTTAAGCATTTAAGCACTGAATAAAGTAAACATCTTCAAATATCCTGCTTTCCAGGGTATCTGAGCTGAAAACTTGAAATTGATTGCTCATTTGTGGGTCAGTATCTGTGGAGCAGCCCTAACACACTGTTTACTCAAAGTGGCAGGAGAGATGTTACATGGGGATAAAGCATTTTTTCAGAAAGTATCTTACAGCTGATGGATTTGGTATTTATATTATCTTTGCATAGATGGATCTGTTTCAACCAATGTTCCACCATGCCTTTTACTAGATAAAATGATAAACACTGATCCAACTTAATGTCCAACTGCATATGTAACTAAACCTATGTAAGGTTGCACTGATTATAGTCAAGGAACGTATTTAAAAGCTTTGCTGGACTGAACAAATGCCAAAGGTTCATTTTAAAAGAAAAGAGCGACTTTTTACAGGGGCAGGTAGAGATAGGACAAGGGGTAATGGCTTTAAACATAAAAACGGGAGATTTAGGTTAGATACAAGAAAGAAGTTCCTTACTGTGAGAGTGGTGATGCACTGGAACAGTCTGCCCAAGGAAATTGTAGACACTTCATCCCTGGCAGTGTTCAAGGCCAGGTTGCATGGAGCCTTGAGCAACCTAGTCTAGTGTGTTCCACGGCAGGGGTGTTGGAACTAGATGATCTTAAGGTCCTTTCCAACCCAAACCTTTCTGTGATTCTATGGTTCTATGAAATTAAGGATAAAGAATAAAATGAGCAAAACTAAAAAAAAAAAAAGCAGCATGAAGATGGAAAAATGGCTACAAAAAACTATTGAACTATAATATGACATTCATGAATGTGATTACTTTGGACAAATATAACATGGAGACTAGCTGTTATCTAAGTGAACCGGCATTTTAAAATATAGTCCACTTGATACATAGTGAGAAGATCTACTTTTTGAATATTACCAACAGAAGGTGCGTAAGGAAGGAATTTCCAGAAGGCTGAAAATTGGGCTAACTTTATTTCTATCAAAACTAATGGAAAAGCATGTTTCAGATGAAAAAAGAGCTTCACCAGTGCTGAATACTTTTGGCCATCCTGACATAAAGGTAGAAGCTGAGCTATAACAATATAATGACGTCATACAGGTAGAAATTATCACAAGGAAGTCATTTGGTATGGGAGGTTGTATTCTACGGTAAGGATATTATGAGATGCAATGGTCAGGTTTGCAGGTGCACTCAACTTTGCACCCTTCATAATGAAAAGAATGAATCATAGAATAGTTAGGGTTGGAAAGGACCTTAAGATCATCTAGTTCCAACCCCCCTGCCATGGGCAGGGACACCCCACACTAAACCATGCCACCCAAGGCCTCATCCAACCTGGCCTTGAATACCGCCAAGGATGGAGCATTCACAACCTCCCTGGGCAACCCATTCCAGTCCCTCACCACCCTCACAGTAAAGAATTTCTTCCTTATATACAATCTAAACTTCCCCTGTTTAAGATTTAACCCATTACCCCTTCTCCTGTCACTACAGCCCCTGATGAAGAGTCCATCCCCAGCATCCCTATAGCCCTGGAAGGCTGCTATGAGGTCTCCACGCAGCCTTCTCTTCTCCAGGCTCAACAGCCCCAACTTTCTCAGCCTGTCTTCATATGGGAGGTGCTCCAGTCCCCTGATCATCCTCGTGGCCCTCCTCTGGACTTGTTCCAACAGTTCCATGTCCTCTTTATGTTGAGGACACCAGAACTGCACACAATACTCCAAGTGAGGTCTCACGAGAGCAGAGTAGAGGGGCAGGATCACCTCCTTCGACCTGCTGGTCACACTCCTTTTGATGCAGCCCAGGATACGGTTGGCTTTCTGGGCTGCGAGCACACACTGAAGCCGGCTCATGTTCGTTTTCTCATTGACCAACACCCCCAAGTCTTTCTCTGCAGGGCTGCTCTCAATCTCTTCTCTGCCCAACCTATAGCTGTGCCTGGGATTGCTCTGACCCAGGTGTAGGACCTTGCACTTGGCATGGTTAAACTTCATCAGGTTGGCATTAGCCCACCTCACAAGCGTGTCGAGGTCCCTCTGGATGGCATCCCTTTCCTCCAGCATATCAACCGAACCACACAGCTTGGTGTCATCGACAAACTTGCTGAGGGCGCACTCAATCCCACTGTCCATGTCACCGACAAAGATGTTGAACAAGATCGGTCCCAACACTGATCGCTGAGGGACACCACTCGTTACCGGTCTCCAGCCGGACATCGAGCCATTGACCACAACTCTCTGCGTGCGGCCATCCAGCCAGTTCTTTATCCACCGAGTGGTCCACCCATCAAATTGATGTCTCTCCAATTTAGAGACAAGGATGTCATGTGGGACAGTGTCAAAGGCTTTGCACAAATCCAGGTAGATGAAGTCAACTGCTCTGCCCGTCCATCAGTTTCGTAGGCCCATCATAGAAGGCCACTAAATTGGTCAGGCAGGATTTCCCCTTAGTGAAGCCATGCTGGCTGTCACCAAGCACCTTGTTGTTTTTCATGTACCCCAATTCTTCCAGGAGAATCTGCTCCAAGATTTTGCCAGGCACAGAGGTGAGACTGACTGGTCTGTAATTCCCTGGGTCATCCATTTTCCCCTTCTTGAAAATGGGGGTCGCATTTCCCTTTTTCCAGTTGTTGGGAACTTCACCTGACTGCCATGATTTTTCAAATATGATGGCCAGTGGCTTAGCAACTTCTTTTGCCAGCTCCTTCAGGACCCACGGATGGATGTCGTCAGGTCCCATGGACTTGTGTACATTTAGGTTTTTAAGAATGATAAGCACTTCTGAAGATCGGTGTAGTTGCTTTCCTCAGTGAAGAACTATGGCCCTACAAAACTGAGTTTAAAAATAATGTATGTATGGAGCACCTTTTCACCTGTTTCCACCCCAAGATGGGGGAACAGAATTAATTCTGCTTGCTTTCCTTTCAGCTAAATGTGTTGGGGTTTTTCTAACCAAATCCCTTCACTCAGATTTACAAGAGTTTTAACTTCAATAATCATTGGTTATTGCCCAATGCAAATAAGCACAAAGTAAAATTATATTAAGTTTGTACAATTGATCTTTCATCACTTTAAATGGTACCTTTTAAAATTTCCTGTAAAAATCAGCTTGAAATTCTCCCATAGTTGACTGCCATCAAGTAGTGCAGGATCACTTTGGGAAAACCCATTCTCAGTGATAGGAATTATGGGGTTACTATATGTATCCTAGAACAAGAGAGCAGAAATTTTATTCAGAATAGATGTAAGAAAGCCCATAAAATCAGATGCATTACCCTCTATCTTTTCTAAGCTACAAACTAAAACTAGTTTTCATCAAATTGCACTGACCCTATTAACTTAATTTTCCATAAGCTGACCCTTTATGACTAACAATGGAAAAGCAAAACTGTGCAAATATCCATGAAGACAGTGAAATGACTTATTTTAATGAGAAGACTAAAATATCTTTCCTGCATTAGCATCTGCTTATTGTCACTGCTTCTTAACCCCTTGGTACTGGCAGTCACTGCATGTCCCATTGCCAGGAGTAGCTGCATGCCAGGAAAACCTTACTGTTGGCATCAGAAAGATAATTTCTGGAGTTCAAAAGATGGTATAAGACTGGTGTGTCATTTCAAACTGTAAAATAGCTATCAAGTACAAAGGCAATAGGAAAACACGGCTACTTTTTCTATCTAGTATGCAATAATTAAATTAGGAATCCCAAGATTACTTGTTTTTTTATATCTTGTACAATGTCTTACACCATCCAGATGGGCTCCTCAGAAACCCCAAATCACCAATATTACACATTGGATTCTTAGATCCCTTCATTGGCCAGCTAATAGCAATAAAATGGTCCTGTGAGCCATTCCTTCATATAACACAGAAGTCAGTGCAAACCCCATGGCACAGCAGGCAACCATAAACTCCCAGTTGCAACAGGCCACATTCAGATTCACTGTCCATTGAAACACTTAGCTTCTTGTCTGCATTTTCTTGGTCTTAGCAATTCAGAGCATAGAAGTCAGCAGTACCCATGGTGATAATTTTTTCCTCTTTAGTGAATTCTGGAAGACTTGTTGATAAGTAACTCTGCTTTGAATGTGTTGCAGAAATATCGGACTTCACAATGGCTGGATATTCATCATCAACAAATGTTGTCCTGAAAAAATTATCTAAGTTAAAGGACAAAACAGAAAAGTCATTTTTTTATTTGCTACAGAGGTTCTACCAATCTCAGTTCTGAGCTATAGACACAAGCCTACTTTGTTTTGTCCAAATATCTTGTTGCAACTGTGCCAGGTTTTAGCATGAGCTTTTAGCACATTATAAGTGGCCTTGTAAGCTCTGGTGCCAATACTGAGGGTATACCATTTTCACAGCCACATATAGGAACAACATAAGGCTCATTAATAGTGATCACCCAGTCTCCAAATGTTCTGAAGCAATACTTTTTCATGAATATCAAAGGTCTAAATGATCTTTTCAGATTCCCCAGTCACCTTTATCTTCTAAGGACTGAGGTAAGCCAAAGTGATACAGAGAGCAGGATGTCAGGTTATCATTGATTTTGCTGTAATAATTGACTCTTGAAAATATTAAAAGAAACAAAAAAGGGTTAACTTAAAACATTTTACATTTTAACACATGAAGAAACCTCTCTACACATTTTCTCTGTTATGAGATGCAAATATTTTCTCTCAACTGCATGCTGACTACTGTTATAAGACTCCAGAGTTGGCAAAAATTCTCAGCACACAAAATCTTCCAAGCAGGCACATAAAATGAAACAAGGATGCAAATTTTCAAAATAGATCAGTGGACAGCAACTCCCCAGGAGAAACATAATTCTGATGGGTGCTGGTCACATGAAAATATAATCCTTTCATTTAAATGCCTGTATGGTAGCCTGGCTGCATGTACAAGATGCAAGTGTGTTGGAAAAATCCTGACACTTGAGAGCCTTACAGGTAGATTTGTTCTAAAGAAAGCATTCATCTCCTTAAGAACTGTGTCTTTTAAAAAGTTCAGTGCCACACTCAGCAAGGCAACTAAGCTGACCTGTTGTGACTTGGTTGGCTGGGTGAGCTGTTTACTCTAGACTGTTCCATTCTCTACCACTGTCTGTACCAGCATCAAGACAAAGAAGATATTGTCAATGCATTCAATATTTTGCAGTGGTGTGAATTCAACAGTTCCCTCATTAGATCTGTATGATATTTAAAGCTTTTTATCAGGCTTTACTAGTTTTTAAATAGAGTTTAGGGCACTGATATCTTTAGCCACCAAGCTGAATGCCTTGGCATTCGCTTATTCAAGAAACCAACTCTCTTCCTTTTGGACTACTGCTGCAGACTGCTCAGTCCCTCTAACTGCAAGAAGGAATTAGCTCACCTCTCTAAAAACTCATGACTTCCTACCTTTCTTGTCCCTTCTTGATAAGACAGAGATCAACTTTAATTTCCTGGATGTGTTGTTAAAGCTTGCCAGCATTGGGGATGTATTTCTAGAGGCTTAAAAGGAATTCACCTTCTGCTCAGATTTAGCAGTGGCTGACATGAATATGTTTCCTAAAGGACTATTTTTATGCTGCTGAGAGGTCACTGTAAGTTTAAATATCAGTACACTTTAAGCTCTCAAATAGGCATTTTTAATTTTGCTTGCATCCAAACAAAACTACATTGCTTTTAGGCCTTCTGAAAATGCTAGATATTGCTAAACACATAGTAAGCTCTGATTCAAAGACTATCAATTAGCTTGCTCTTTTACTTGAACTATCTGGTTTACTGCAGTAATTGGAAAAGGCCAACACTGGCCTTGAATTATTATTTGTTAAGCTAAGAGGTTCCAGCCAGAAATAGGTCTCCATCACCCTAGTGGAATGTAGAAATCAGTCAGCATTTGCTTCAGAGACTTGGGCTAAACTATACCAAAGTGTGGGCACATATCCTAACAAGACATAGGTGTGTACAAAATAACTATCCCAAGGCCTTGCTGTATTGAAACCCAGGAGTGAGAAAGGTCTAAATAATTGAAAACAGCAGAAAGGAGGAGGAGGATTACTAAGATGCAAAGGTTAACAAAATGTATATTTAGGAGGTTATGGATGGTTTATATTGTTATTCTTAAAAGTTTCTGAACCAGAGATTTTGTTTAATCCATTAATTCATTAATAAATATGTCTGTACTATATTGTACTTACATTCCCTAGTATTCTCAAGTTCAGGTTACTATGTACTTCTATTTAAAAATGCTAGTACAGAACCCCATACTATCTTCTTCTTAAAAGGACAGTATTAGACATCAAATTAACCTAAGTTCAACTGACTGATCGCAAGGATTTCTGTCAAATGTCTTTTTAAAGACAACATTTACTGCAGCAATCAATTACAAACCCCAGATTTAGACAGTGCCTTCTCCTAAACAAACAGGTGCATGCACATCCTTTAGCACAGCAAGACTCAATAAGTTTGTTTACAAAGTAATTCACAATAAATCTCACTGGTAATTTGCTTTTCCTTCCAAGTGAAGCACCAGAAAAATACATTACATTCTGAGGAGATACATGCCTGTGCCCTGAGAATGCACCCATGGAAAAGAGGAAGGAATATACCAGAATTCTAAATTTTGAAAGGCAAATTCTTGCAATTTGCAAAAGAACAAACAAGGTTTGTAAATGTTACTTTTGAACAGGGACCTATTAGACTTTAATGGGACTGGGTCTGTGTTAACTTTGCTGTTGGGACTACAAGGTTTACTACATAAGCTTAAACTGTGAATAAAGAAACCCGTTGCTGGTACAAAATCGTGTTCTAACATATTGAGAGTAATGCTGTGTAGAAGACTAACATTTCTCATTCTAATTTTCAGATTATAAATTACTCAGTACAAGTTATAACATTTAAATGCAACCAGTTATCATTAATTTTTTACATCTCAATTAAACACCAATACTGGAAAAGATTTATGCTTTGTATTAGGAAATGAAGAGAAATAGAACTGCATCCCTGAAAAATGTAAATGTCAAGTGAAATTTTCATATTGCCTCATACCTCTCAGAGTAGCCTGATTTAGTTTCTATGGCTGTATCTGTGGGTCATCTAGAAACAGAAATACAGAAGAAGATGTTCTTCTGAGAAAGTGTGCATAAAAGAGTTTTATGCAGACACCCCAAAATTTGGGGATTATAGGCATTAAGGAGCATTTTGTCACTGGAAAGTGAAGGATTGTTCTTTTCTCTTTTCTCTCATCTTTGCTCCCTATCCTGATTTCCTACCTTTGTGCTGAAGTGAGGCATAACATCAAACTCTCTCAGACTCAATGCCTCCACTTCTGTTATTTTTGTGTCCCTCCACACTGACACCTCCTGTTTAGCAGTTAACTTATTCTGCTCAGGGCACCTCCTAGGGTAAAAATAATTGGACAAAAATACTTTAAAAACAAACTTGGTGTAAGTTTTAACCAAAACCCTGACACATCTTAGGAACAATACACCTACAACATCGCTACTTTAAAAGACTTTACCCTGACTGGGTTAGAAACAGAATGGGTTTAAAGGTTTTCAAATATCGTACATCCTAGGTGTGAAATTGGTAGTGAATCACTTGGTGTGAATGATTTTATTTGAAAGGACATTGCTCTAGCTTTCTAATTCTTCACATGCTCTTTGTAAAAATGTTTATACGGAAGATGATGGCCTTTCCATGCTATGCAGTTACAATTGCTTCAACAGATCACTGCACAAGAGAAGTGAACTCCTGCCTAATGAAAGCTGGCCTACTTGGAGTTCTTCCAATGCCCTTTCGTTAAATGTAAAGTTCATAATATTAATCAGGCAACTGCTTATACTGGGGATCAAGTGAACATTTTCTGAAATTACAGCTGAGTTTTGTCAAAATGTTAGCCTTCCTTACCAAGCGCATTCAGAATGTCTGCTTGCTGTCTTCCACTCTGACATCTAAATAACAAAGCTTATTCAGCAGGCAGCTCTGTGGGGTTGTACACTGCCTGCAGCCCCAGCTGAAGGAATATCAGCAAAGGAAAGAAACCACAAGGACTCAGCCAAATTTAAATTCCACACACCACAGAAAACATTCCAAGGGAAGGGCAAGCTGTGCCAGTAAAAGTGGGAAGCATACTGTAAATTTTGGTGGGAAATGAAAAGCTTTCATTCAAGCCTCTCTGGGATGTTGGCACAGTTTTTGCTGTCATGCTTTGCAGGGGGGAAATGACTGGTTGCTCTGCTTACAGCAGATTCACCAGCCCCCCTTTCTGAATTCTTGAAACAAAGGTTCATCCACTCTCTGGTGAAAACTGTAATCTGTAGGATGCAGAGGGCAGGCTGCTGACTATTGAGCAGCCAAACTCTATAATGACCAAAATTGTACAGAAATATATCGCTTTTGATGGTATCTTCCTACCAAGATAGGATAACCTGAAGACGATTTTCCAAGAAACCCTTTCCCTTTGTAGTCTTTCATCTTTGCAATCTTCAAACCAGCAGAGGAAAAGAATTGCCAAAGCAAACACTGCCCCAGAAGTATAAAGATGCATATCTTCTCAGTAAAACTGAGATTCAGAACTGTAGGAAGCAGAATTGAGATTCAGAGTTCATCCAAATCTACTTTGCTTTTTTTCTCCTCAAAACATTATCATCTCAGCATACAAGAGATCTCAGCCAAGTACTTTGATTCTCACATCATTTTTGGTTCAGCCTCTGTTGCTTTCATTCTTCACAATTATTTTTATTTCTTCTTTCTTCTATTCCCTATGTTCTGCAGGCAAAGCTGCCATTTCCTACCTTTTCCTAGTGAATGATCTTAATCTTAAATCCATACCTATGGAATTAAAATTAAAAAATCCAAAGTGTAGGAAATTTTATGTCTGACTTCTAGCAATCTGACCAGCCTGTTTACGTGCTACGTCCCTTTTCACTTTTATACTCTATGCTGAGAGTGTGAAAACTTTTCTCTTCAGAGCAGGGACTGTCTTGTGTTTGTTACAGAACTAAGCGCAGCTCCCAGCTGAGTCTAAAGAATCTTCTCTAATTTGCTAAAGAAAATATCGGGGAAAAATATGTCCCTCTTAGTGCAAAATAGTCAATGTGAAGTTCAGTACATCAGAGTATACTGATAAACTATCTAAATGTAATTGCCAAATAAGATACTTGTCTATTGTAAGTCATCCAAAAATATCCTCATGGCTAGGATTCCTGTAAGTATAAACATTCTGATGAAGCAAAACGATTTAGAGTTACAATTAAAAAACCTGGAGTAAGCAAAAAGATACATAGGAAAAATAATACTAATCCTTTCCCAAAAGATTGTGCTATCCAAGAGGATCTAGAATATTAATTAGTAAGTTGTTGCAAACCTATAAAAAATCATCCCATAATTACTCTGAAAAAAGTTGCAATTTCAAAGCTACACTGCAGAATAGCGTATTGGATTAATTATGCCAGACTGCAGCAATAACCTTGAATTAAAGCTGCAACCTTCTATTTTTAAGAAACAATTGCCTTTCTGGTTGATGAAACCTGTCGTCCCATCAGGTAACAGACGTGACCAGGAAAGAGAAAAGCAATAATGAGTCAATCCAAGCTGTTTGATACATTTCAAATCTTCCTCCCACAGAGTGTAGCTGCCACAAGCTACATCACCAGTCTGGTTCTTGAAAACTTGATCTCCTTCCTGATGGGTGAATGTGTCCCAGACATTAGGGCCCTTTCCATCTGCATTCCAGTCTACTGCTTGAAAAAATAAACTTGGTTGTTACACTTTTGACATCAAAAGACATACGTTGAATGCAAATATTTATCACAAAGTAGGTACAAACCCCTCTAAATCCTGTGAGTAAAATGATCACTATTCCTTCCCTGTTCCTTATATCATTTAAAGTAACTAGGAGCTTTCAGTTATTAGTATTTGTGTTAGGTTTTGCATTTATTCATATTTTCACTTGCTGCTAATTATTTGAAAATCCTGTTTTAAAAAGCATTGACAGTTCTGACGCTCTTCATACTTCCTTGGCTAAAAATCAGATGTTTGCAACTCTTGAGATATTACAGGTTTTCACAAATGGCATTTTCTAATGCAGCTTCCATCCATAAATGTAAATGATCAGTCCATATCAAAGAAAGCCTTTAGGGTATGAGAAATACATCCAACAAATAGGTACTTACGGCTTTCTGGATGTCCTTTGGAAATCCTGACAGTCTGTTAAAAAGAAAGGAATGCCATTATGAGCCATGGCCCTAGGCACACACAAGCTGAATTAATAACACAGCTCTGCAAAACTTTTGTATTTTGCTTAGCCAAACATTCACAGAAATGAATTTTGAACACTCAAAACCCCTGCACCATATTCTTCACTTTCAGAGTTTTGCGAAATTTCTTTTCAATTCCAAAATTGAGATAGACAGATTACTTTTAAAATATTCAAGATAGAGCTGTTGTTTGAGATTACACAGTATTAACATTATGTAGTATTTAAACCAAATAAATGCACCTTTCTTCATGACAAGCTTCTTTGTCTTTCTGGAGCAATGCTGTAGCTGAGGCAAGGATTTCATTTTTAACGTGGAAAGCTCTGTAAACTTACACCCCTGCAAAATGTGGTTGCATAATAAAATTACAAATAACCCCAAAATGGCCAACCTCATTTACGTGCAAGATTTTTCAGAGCCCCAGTGAATGCACAGTTCCAGGGTTACTCTTTAAAAACTAAAATGACATTGTGTGTTAAAATTACGTATAAATTAAATATTAGTTGGGTTGTAAGATTTATAACTATATAATAGCTACATATCAATCCTCAATAAAAGTGTTTTAATAATCAATTAGTATCATAGAAATTAGAGATGGAGGAGAACTATTAGGAGGTCATTGAGTCCATCCCTTGCCAACACAAGATTGCTCCCTTAAGTATATTCAGTACTTAATACACATCTGTCTTATTAAATCTAAGTTTAATGCAAGGTTAAGCATATGGAAGACACTTAATTTAAAGCATTAGTAAAATTTGTAATATCACTTCTATAACCTAGCTTTTCAAAGATCATTGTCACATTTCATGCTCTTTACGGGATTTTATTGCTGCATATGAACACCGCTACATCTACATTTGGCTGGTCAGTAAATGAAACTCTTATATGGGACAACCTTCAGAGTAGGTCAAATTTTAGATCCAGACAGTTTGAGTTTCTCTTAATCTCAGATTTTGTCACAGACTTTGCACTCTGTCTGAATGATTTTCAGGAAAAACACAGTACTAGAAGTTTCCTACAACCTGCTTTTGATTTTGATTATGCTGGCTGAAATAGTCATTTTGGAGGAGTGCAGGAAATAACAAATAACAGTAATTCTCTGGTGGTACCTAGAACTTAGAAGCCTTTAAGAGCAGGCTTCCTGCATTGTATCGATGTGATATAGCTGTTTTTTCACTACAGTGGGAGCAAAGGGAAGCCAAAAGCTGCCATAATGGGCAGCTAACACACCTTCAGTTAAGAATCAGGAGCTAGAGCAGGTGCTGAACAATTTCGGTTTTTTGTCTGCCTTCCTCCAGCAAAAGAGGTGGGAGGGAGGAGGAGAAGCATTTGATTTTCAGCAGAGTATGACAGTGCTACTTCAGTGGCCATTAGCCACTAAAAAGCCCTGACTGGGGCTGTGACAACAAACCCACTTTCAAGCACTCCTCACGCTCTTCAAAAAGCCTCTCTTTACAGCCTAGAGTATCTGAGCTAGCTAAATAAAGTGTAGGAAGCAATCTAGCCAAGACAACAGAAAGCTTCACATACACTAACATATTCTGCTGAGCCACAATTAGTCTGCACAGAGCTCTGCTCTGCTTCAATGAACCGAGCTTGCACCTCTAAGCTTGCTCAGAAATCTCCACACTACACAGCACTGCATAGTGCAGACATACCCTGAGTTTTAGTGACCTTTGGGAACAGGAAAGAACAGTGATGAGGAACTGATTTTACATTTCAAGCACATAGGTAAGACTTAACTACCAACTTATCACATAACATGTCACCAAGTGATTAATATGAATTATCATGAAACATGATCCACGTTCCCTGTTCTCCGCATTATGTAATGCATTCCATTATTACAATGGAATAAGATAGAATGCTTTTCCATTTAAGTGAAGCTCACGAAACAGGAATATTACTGATCAGAGTATCTGAGTTTTCATGTACTTTTCCAAGTTAGCTTTTCTTCTAATTCAGATGTGCTTTCACCTTTTGGAATAAAATTTTCCTGGCCTGGTCTCTGCCCAAAAGGTGACATTTTTTTTGAATTAATACAGTTCAACTATTTGGCATATGAAAGAAGTGAAGAAAACCACTTTTACCATTACGAGATTTTTTGCAACTTTTCCTTCTCTCTCTAAAAAATAATAAAAAATTAAAAAAAAAAATCAAGCAGAGTTGAAATTTAGCATAGAAATGGCCCTCAGTAAGAAGTGCTTTTGAGTGTTCTGGTGCAAATTGATTTTGATTTGACTGAGTCATGAACCTTTGAAATCTGCACTTTGAGCATGCAGAGTACAATTGGTACGATTTTTTAGCACTTTGAAATATACAGAGTGGAGAAGGTTGTGCTGTGCATAAATACATAGCTGACAGTAAAAAATAAAGTACTCTGTCAGCCCTTGCTTCATCCACTGTGTATCTTGTGATATGTACAGCAACTGAGTTTGGAATCTACAAGAACTATTGCTTCAATCATGCTGCCTTTAAGTTGGAAGCTGCACAGCTCCAAAGCTTTCAGGAGGAGGAATTCCCTGTTGTGTTTCTTACTTCTGCGGGAAAAGGATCATTTGAGTAGTGTCTAGACCACATTATAGATTTTTTTTTATGTTTCTCCCACTCAGAAGCCTTAGGAAAGCTCATTAAAAATACATTAAGAGCACATTAAGGTTGCACATCTAGCCACTCAAAAGGGAGGAAATTATAATGTCATTCTATATGCACACACAATTCTCATTTTAAAAATTAGTTAGTAGAGCTAGGCGCATTGCAGGACTCGAGTTAGAATGGCCCAGAATATTGATTCCCTAGGAACAATGAGCTGTTCAGTCTATTAGGTAAAGCTAACTGAGCTCGTTAAAAGGTACCAAGCATGGGCAAGTACTCCCACTTTCAGCAATAACCAAGAACTAAAGGCTACATCCTCATAGACAGTTTTAGATCTACAACTCCCATTTAGGTACTGAAATCAATGGGAGTTAAGTGCCTGCAAGCTGCAGGGTATAATATGAGAAAATCAGATCTATATGTATTTTAAAGGTCTCTAAACACACATTTATGAAGGGATAAACTTTGGGGGTGGTTATGGTTGTAGATGGCCCTGTACCTTATGGGTTTACATTCCCTAATCTGCCACATATTTTTGTATCATGCTGTATCACTTTATGAGCACTTTCATTCAGTTGGGAACACGATACATGTCCCTTGGGGAAGGCCTCCACAAGTCCAACTGTTAACCTCTCAGTTCACTGTTTTTCATGTTCTTTGGAGCTGAATTCCTAACTGAGGAACCCTTATGATTGTCAGTGTCTGATGAGATGGTTCTTCCATCCAGTTTTGGAGTAGCCAATAGTAATCTACTTGAATTAGCTCTAGAGAAAGGAAATCCTCAAGAACTAATTGGAAAATAACTTGTATCTAATTTTTTTTTTTTTCGCCGTCACACAGCTAGTGAAAGGTTTCTCCTCCATTTCTAGTACCTAACCATATTTCTGAGATTTGAAACATCTTTTACCCTCTTCTTTCTACTCAGGCCAGAAGTGTTAAAACAGAAGTGTCACGTGGATTTTCATCAGATGTAGCATCTACATAACACGGCAAACACTCTCCTTTCTGAATCCAGACTTTTCATTCTTAAAACTTCCTTAACACTTTGGCAGCTAAAAATTTACACCTTCAATTTGATATGCTATTGTAGCTGCACCCCAAGCAAATCCAACTGGAAAAGCAATATCCTCTGGCATCGGCTCCAGAGGACAGGCGAATACACAGCATTATGCAATGCTATGGAGATGTGGGCTTCATTTGCAGACAACAGTTTCTGGCTTGATCACTCTTCCAGTTGTTACAAGCAGATTCTATACGGAAAACAAAAATAAACCCTGTGCATCTTCACACACTGAAGGGCAAGCCATGCAATATGCATATCTCAGGATTAAAGCAGAGTGGTTCAGTCAGCTAACAGTGAAAGTGGAAAAGGCAGCAGTGGAAAAGCCTAGGGTGGTCACAGTAAAAGGGCGCACCTAGTACAAACCATTAGTAGACAGAACAGATCCCTGTTCACTTCCCTCTCACCTCCCAGCCAAAGGACTTTTTGGGTGCTCTACTCAACATAAATCCTTAGTCACCAGGCAAAAAGTCATTTCCACCCCTTTTAGTAAGCTGCAAAAACCAGCACCATCTCTTCTGGCATCAGATAGCTATTTTTTTCTCTCCCAACACCAAAACATCTTGCCTGCAGTATGTGAGAAAGGATGTTTTGGACATTACATGTTTAGCAGTTGAAACCAATAAGTAGAAGAGGAAGATTTGTATGAGCATACAGACAGAACAACTATCTGTCTTTAAAATGCCGTGTATGTTCATTTTTTCTAAGGCAGCAATGACAACCTTACAGCATGTGTGCCAGAATCAGCATCTGCAGAACAGCCCTCAGGTCTCTTCCCCTACCTTCTGTCAATGCTGTTACCTCTCCTGTCACCAGGCTGGGAAGGGAGCAGCAGCAGGAGGACGAGTCAAGGTACGGTTGTAGCAAGTGGGGTGGGATGTGAGTAGTTTACTGTCCGTTCCCATAAAACGTACAATACCTGGCACACTAGGTGGCACTACTGCAATTCTTTTGTGGACTTAAAGGAGGGTTTTTTTCCCATTTATTATAATACTATAATCACACTGCTTTTGCAAAGGTCAGTACCTGCATCTATTGAACTGCTGGGCAATAATGTATGACTACTACTAATTTTTATTTCTTCTTTGCTCCTCTAGCACCTTTTGATTTCACAGTCTTTCTGGGTGAGGACCTACTCCTGCAAACCATTATACACGTAAGTTATATTTTCTTTGATAACAAAAATAAGATGAACCTTAACATACCCAGAAAAGTCACTAGCACAGCTAATGCACATACTTTTGCCAGAATTGCACACAATGAAAGAGTCAGCTTCTTAGGGGAAAAAAACCCCACATAATCCTTTGTAGAGATGCAGAGAAGCTGATTTAATTCCACAGTGCACATTGCAGAACCAGACAGTGCAGATGCAATGCAAAATAAATCAGGCTTTCACAGCAGGCATGCATTTCCTCAAGTGTCTTTCAAAGAAAAGGTAAAAGCCCCTTGAATACAAAGGACCAAAGGGGGAAATGAGGAACAACATACCAACTTGTTCCCAAAACACATGCTGACATATGTTCTAGGCAAACATACACATCCCTTACATGTTTTATACAGATGACCAAAAATTGATGCCATAAACTGGTTAATGGTCTCTGATCTCCTCAGGCTTTCATTTGCAAGAAGGTACGCTTTGGTCAGTTAACAGTAAAACTCATCAGGGACACCTGAAATCATGATTAATAGATATTAATGAACCAGAGTAATAATGCATATTTTTTACATCATTGAATGTTATTGGTAGGTACCTTCGAAAATGTAACTGACATTAAATCCTTTCCCAGAAAATCATACAATTCAATTTCACAAGAGATATAATAAGTATGCAACTCAATAATAAGGGGTGAGGGGCAGACAGGAGATAGTAGCAATAAAAACCCAATAAAAAGTTTTATAAAATGCTTAACCATAAAAACAAGGCTAAAAAGTATCACTGCTGATTCCCTAGCAGGAATCAACAGAGCCAGAGATGGAGTTTAGGAGACACCGAGTGGGAGGAAAATATTCCATAAGCAGTCTGGGGAAGAGTGAACAAAATTTGCCTCAGAGGTTAAGGCAGATTTGCAGTAATGAGATACCCAGCTATGCCAGATAAGTAGGTAGATACTCAAAGATGCAGAGCTTCAAAATTCAGAGAAGCTGTGTTTATAGCAACTAAACTCAAACCCTTCTGGCAACATGATTTCTGGATTTGTGACCCCACTTCTGGTTGTATTTCTGGACTCATGAACCCACTCCTTGTTGCAAGAGCTGGACTTGGCAATTATATTTCCACTAGACCCACTGCACATGATGGCACCTGGGATGCACCCACCTTCTTACTCTGGTAATTTTCACTACATCTAACAGATGAACCCAACCTAATTGTCAATATTTCACTGTCCCATTGTTTTGTTCATGTCGTGGTTTAAGCCCCGGCTGTAAATTAGAATCACGCAGTCTACTTCCCCCCCCACACTCCCCAGAGGGATGGGGAGGAGAATCAAAAGAATGTAACTCCCACAGGTTGAGATAAAAACAGTCCAGTAACTAAGGTATAACACAAATCACTACTGCTGCCACCAATAATAATAATGATAAGAGAAATAACAAGGGAAGAGAATACGATACCGCCCGCCGGAAAAGACAGCCCGACCGAAAAGAGGACGTGCCCTTCCGGGTAGCTCCCAGTTACATCCCCCAGCATGACGTGCTGTGGTATGGAATACCTCTTTGGCTAGTTTGGGTCAGGTGTCCTGTCCCCGCTTCCTCCTGGCCCCTCCTCCTCCCTGGCAGAGCATGAGACTCAGAAAGTCCTTGGTCAGTCTAAACATCGGTGTTATCAGTTTTTTGTTCCTAGGCCAAAAGTCAAAAACACAGTGCTGCAACAGCTACTAAGAAGGAGAAAAACTGACTGCTACTGCTGAACCCAGGACAGTATCCACCCCTTATTCCATACCATTCACGTCATGCTCAGATCCCACATTTTCCATAAACCCTCACTCTCATCTCAGTGCACTGTTATCTTAGTGCACGGACCAATTCCTATAAAGCTACTGAGTCCATTCGGTTCATGATGTTGGGCTCCATCTCTTGGAACAGTCTTTCAGGGCAGGAGAAGCTGTGTGCAGTGTTGGATCGTTGCCTGCTGATGCTGATGGTTCCTTTACTGTAGAACTCATCCGGTTCTATCAAAGTTCATTCTCTGTTGGGATGATGGTCGGAGGGAAGTCAGAGCCAGTCGCTGGTGCCCTGCAGACTTCTAGTTGATGGACTATAGCAGGCAACAGCGTACAATTGAATTCATTGTCTGTTTTCCCCTAAAATCAAATCCTCTTGAGGTACGCATCGGACTTCCCCATCTTCCCACATTACCCACCAAGTATATCCAGGTCCCTGAGCAAAAGCAATCCCACGAGTGGGTTTGCCTTTACCTGAAGCAGGAATAACCCAGACTGTCTTCCCCAGCAAATTCTTCATGTGCACCACAGGAACTTTGTCCCCCTCTACAATATGTAAAAGTTCTGACTAGGCTGGGCCAGCCCTGTTGGCAGATCCTCTGGTGTTGACCAACCAGGTGGCCTTTGATAAGTGTGTATCCCAATGCTTGAAAGTTCCCCCACCCATTGCTCTCAATGTAGTTTTTAACAGCCCATTGTACTGTTCGATTTTCCCAGAGACTGGTGCATGGTAGGGGATGTGATATACCCACTCAATGCCATGCTCTTTGGCCCAAGTGTCTATAAGGTTATTCCGGAAATGAGTCCCATTGTCTGATTCAATTCTTTCTGGGGTGCCATGTCGCCACAAAATCTGGCTCTCAAGGCCCAGGATAGTGTTCCGGGCAGTGGCATGGGGCACAGCGTATGTTTCCAGCCATCCGGTGGTTGCTTCCACCATGGTAAAGCACATGGCGCTTGCCTTGGCGGGTTGGTGGGAGTGTGATATAATCAATCTGCCAGGCCTCCCCATATTTATACTTCAGCCATCGTCCTCCATAACAAAGAGGCTTTAACCGTTTGGCTTGTTTAATTGCAGCACATGTTTCACACTCATGAATAACCTGGGCAATAGTGTCCATTGTTAAGTCCACCCCTCGATCACGGGCCCATCTATATGTTGCATCTCTGCCCTGATGGCCTGAAGTGTCATGGGCCCACTGGGCCAAAAATAATTCACCTTTATGTTGCCAATCTAAGTCCATCTGAGCCACTTCAATCTTAGCAGCTTTATCCACTTGTTGGTTGTTCTGGTGTTCCTCAGTGGCCCGACTCTTGGGTACATGGGCATCTACATGGCGTACCTTCACCACCAGGTTCTGCACCCGGGCAGCGATATCTTGCCACAGTGCAGCAGCCCAGATGGGTTTACCTCTGCGTTGCCAGTTGCTCTGCTTCCATTGCTGCAACCACCCCCACAGGGCATTTGCCACCATCCATGGGTCAGTATAGAGATAAAGTACTGGCCACTTTTCTCATTCAGCAATGTCCAGGGCCAGCTGGATGGCTTTCACCTCGGCAAACTGACTTGATTCACCCTCTCCTTCAGCAGTTTCTGCAACTTGTCGTTGAGGACTCCATACGGCTGCCTTCCATCTCCGATGCTTTCCCACAATACGGCAGGACCCATCAGTAAACAAGGCATACTGCTTTTCACTTTCTGACAGTTTATTATATGGTGGGGCCTCTTCAGCATGCATCACCTCCTCCTCTGGTGACATTCCAAAATCTTTGCCCTCTGGCCAGTCCATGATGACTTCTAGAATGCCTGGACGACTGGGATTTCCTATTTGAGCTCGTTGTGTAATTAGTGCAGCCCATTTACTCCCTGTCGCATCGGTTGCATGATGTGTAGAGGAGACCCTGCCTTTGAACATCCAGCCCAGCACGGGCAACCGGGGTGCCAGGAGGAGCTGTGCTTCAGTGCCAATCACCTCCAAAGCAGCTCGAACCCCTTCATAGGCTGCCAGTATCTCTTTCTCAGGTGGGGTATAGCTGGCCTCAGATCCTTTGTATCCCCGACTCCAAAAGCCGAGGGGTCGACCTCGAGTCTCCCCTGGAGCTTTCTGCCAGAGGCTCCAGGTAGGACCATTCTCCCCAGCTGCGGTGTACAGTACATTTTTTACATCTGGCCCATTCCGGACTGGTCCAAGGGCTACTGCATGAACTATCTCACGTTTAATTTGCTCAAAGGCTTGTTGTTGCTCAGGGCCCCATTTAAAATCGTTCTTCTTCCGGGTCACATGATAGAGAGGGCTTACAATCGAACTGTAATTTGGGATGTGCATTCTCCAGAACCCCACAGCACCCAAGAAAGCTTGTGTTTCTTTCTTATTAGTTGGTGGAGACATTGCTGTTATTTTGTTGATCACATCTGTAGGGATCTGGCGACGTCCATCTTGCCATTTTAGTCCCAGAAATTGAATCTCCTGTGCAGGTCCCTTGACCTTACTCTGTTTTATGGCAAAACCAGCTTTCAGCAGGATTTGGATTATTTTCCTCCCTTTCTCAAAGACTTCTTCCGCTGTATCACCCCACACAATAATGTCATCAATGTACTGCAGGTGTTCTGGAGCTTGCCCCTGTTCCAGTGCATTCTGGATCAGTCCATGGCAGATGGTAGGGCTGTGTTTCCACCCCTGGGGCAGTCGGTTCCAAGTGTACTGGACGCCCCTCCAAGTAAAAGCAAACTGTGGCCTGCACTCTGCTGCCAAAGGAATTGAGAAGAATGCATTGGCAATATCAGTCGTGGCATACCACTTGGCTGCCTTTGACTCCAGTTCATACTGAAGGTCTAGCATGTCCGGTACAGCAGCACTCAATGGTAGTGTGACTTCATTCAGGCCACGATAGTCTACTGTTAATCTCCACTCTCCGTTAGACTTTCGCACTGGCCATATGGGGCTATTAAAGGGTGAGCGGGTCCTGCTGATCACTCCTTGACTCTCCAGACTACGGATCAGTTTATGGATGGGAATCAGGGAGTCTCGGTTGGTGCGATACTGCCGCCAGTGCACTGTTGTGGTCGCGATTGGCACTTGTTGTTCTTCGACCTTCAGCAACCCCACAACAGAGGGATCCTCTGAGAGACCAGGCAAGGTGGACAGCTGCTCATTTTCCTCAGTCTCCAAAGCAGCAATACCAAAAGCGCATCGGTACCCTTTTGGGTCTTTGAAGTACCCTCTCCTGAGGTAATCTATGCTGAGGATGCATGGAGCCTCTGGACCAGTCACAATGGGGTGCTTTTGCCATTTCCTTCCAGTCAGGCTGATCTCAGCCTCCAGTACAGTCAACTCTTGGGATCCTCCTGTCACTCCAGAGATATAGATGGGTTCCACCCCTTGACAGCTTGACGGCATCAGGGTACACTGTGCACCGGTATCTACTAGAGCTTTATACTTCTGCGGGACTGATGTGTCAGGCCATCTGACCCACACAGTCCAGTAAATCCGATTGTCCCCTACCTCCACCTGGCTGGAGGCAGGGTCCCTCTAACAGTCATCACAACGTTGGACACCTAAGTCGTGTTGAAAGGGATTATTCTTCGTTATCACAGGAGCTGGAGTAAAATCAGCTCTTCCGCTCCATCTGGGAACCTGCTCACCAGAGACTGAAGCCGCAGCTCTCATGGGATGATTAGTGTTGATCCTTGTTCCTATTTTCAATTCATGCACCCGTTCCTCCAAAGCTGAAGTAGGTTTTCCATCCCACTTTGTCATGTCTTCTCCATGATCCCGCAGGTAAAACCATAGGGTGGCCCGTGGTGTTTGCCTTCTATATCTTCTCTCTCGAACAATAGGACGTCTTTTGTTAAGAGCTGAGACATGTGTTGGTACACGTGAGGAGCTGGATAAATCAGATAGATCGTCCCTCAATTGTTTGACATCCTGGGACAGTTTTTCCACAGCTGAGATGATGGAAGGGGTGAGATTGTCTTCGAACTCTCGGAGTTTATGAATCATTTCATCCACTGTTGGTGTTACTATGTCACCCCAGGTTACTGTTGCCAATGAATGGGCATATGATGACGGTGCATTCCGTGTAAGTTTTCGCCACATAGGTCGTGTACATTCGACTTCATCTGGGTCTATGGGTATATCTCCGTTATTCGGTTTGATGTGATAGATCATCTCTACGATGGCTGATTCCCTCAGAGACTGGATGCCTTTGTCTAAAGTAGTCCACTTGGCCGAACGACTCGTAACATCATCCTTGTACGAAAACCTTTCTTTCACAGCTGCCAAGAGCCGCCTCCAAAGACTGAGGGACTTTTTCTCTCTTGCAATTGCTTTGTCAATTCCCCCTTCTCTAGCAAGTGATCCCAGCTGCTTGGCTTCCGTACCTCCTAGTTCGTGACCATCGGCCCCATTGTCCCAGCATCGGAGCAACCAGGTGATGATGTGCTCCCCTGTTGGATGGGTAAAATCTTTTCGCATATTCCGTAGCTCGGTTGAGGTCCGAGGTCGAGAAGTCACCTCTTCTTCTTCATCATGTGATGATGACTCTTGATCAGATGGTGGCCTGGGTGGTGAATACATTGTTTCTCCATCTTGCTTCACCCTTCTTGCCTCTTTTTTGCTTTTTCTCTTGCGTACAGGGGCAATCGATATTGGTACGAATTGGTCCTCTGGTTTAGCTGCAATCATCACTGTGGCTTGAGTAGCAACTGTACTTGTCGCTGGGGGTGGTGTAGCTGCTGTGGTTGGAGCTGGGGTAGCTTTGCTGTCTGTTGCAGTTGAAGTTTGAGTAGTGGCTGTACTTGTCGCTGGGGTAGCTGCACTGTCTGTTGCAGTCAAAGTTTGAGTAGTGGCTGTACTTGTCGCTGGGGGTGGTGTAGCTGCTGTGCTCGGAGCTGGAGTAGCTGCGCTGTCTGTTGCTTCGCCCTCAGATCCAGGGACATTTCTTTCCTTTTGAAGGTGCTGGATAGTGTTGAACAAGGCCCGGTAAGCATAGGCCAAGCCCCAGCACGTTGACATGATTTGTCCCTCTCTGGTATGACCAGGATGACAACACACCTCATTTAAGTGTTTTACTAATTCTTCTGGATTTTGCACTTGTTCGGTGGTGAAATTCCAAAGCACTGGAGGGGCCCACTGACCTAGATCCTTGCCCATACTATCCCACACACCTTGCCACTCATGGCTGTCCAGCCTTGGGGAAAATCTCTCGGTCCCCCTATTTTGTCATCTAACCCCAGACAAGGCCCAAACCCGACTCTGCTTAACTCTTGAGATCAGACGTAATGGTTGTGGACAAAACACACTCTGTATGCATGCCAACATGGTGACCCCCATCACAATCAGCAAACAGGTCTCAACAATATTAAAAGGCCACTCAAAAATTTAAAAACTCTCAAACGATGCTGTAAACAGTCTGGAAGGGGCACTGGGAGGGTAAAAGAATGTCTCCTTCATAGGTTGACCACCCAGGAAGGAGAAAAAAAAATGTATAGTTGCTAAGCATTTGTATTATATACCTCCCAAAGTATAAAGGTGGTGACCACACTGGGAACATAAGCCAGATCAGTTTCATGATCAATTTTTCTATTGTATTACAAGTCATTACCATAAAATACAATGAGACAATAACCTTAGCCCAAGCCCCACACTTGAAAAACACTAACACAGCAAATACCGGCTCTAAGTAACCTACGGCATATTGAGACTGTGAGATCAAAACCAACAACTTTGAGAGCCAATAAATCAGCATTGTGACGAGTGACTATTAATCCAAAACACTGAATGCTTATCACAAACACGATTAGACACACTCCGGTCAGATCTGTCGTTATCTCAACCCTTCGTGCCCCACGTTGGGCGCCAAAAAGAACTGCTGTGGTTTAAGCCCCGGCTGTAAATTAGAACCACGCAGTCTACTTCCCCCCCCCACTCCCCAGAGGGATGGGGAGGAGAATCGAAAGAATGTAACTCCCACGGGTTGAGATAAAAACAGTCCAGTAACTAAGGTATAACACAAATCACTACTGCTGCCACCAATAAGAATAATGAAAAGAGAAATAACAAGGGAAGAGAATACGATACTGCTTGCCGGAAAAGAGAGCCCGACCAAAAAGAGGACGTGCCTTTCCGAGTAGCTCCCAGTTACATCCCCCAGCATGACGTGCTGTGGTATGGAATACCTCTTTGGCTAGTTTGGGTCAGGTGTCCTGTCCCCGCTTCCTCCCGGCCCCTCCTCCTCCCTGGCAGAGCATGAGACTCAGAAAGTCCTTGGTCAGTCTAAACATCGGTGTTATCAGCTTTGTTCCCAGGCCAAAAGTCAAAAACACAGTGCTGCAACAGCTACTAAGAAGGAGAAAAACTGACTGCTACTGCTGAACCCAGGACAGTTCAACACATGTAAATACAAAACTGTGAAAGATCTCAGTTCTACTTTGAGGCAAATTTTTTCCAGACTAGGTTTTGGGATTTTGCATTTGCACTGGCACAGACTATATGTAACTAAATCAACTCAAGACGAGTATTCCTAGGAATAAATCAAGGAGTTCTTGGATATCCAAAAGTATCTGGACAAAGATATTCATCAATAAACCAATGAAGACCAAGAGTAATTGGCACTGATGCTAAGGGTTGGCAACCTAACTTTGTAAAATGCTAGGTATTGCATTAAGGTGAAGGATGAACAGGCTTTGGTGTTGACCCCTTAAGAAAAGTCATGTGGATTAATTATTATCAGAGTAATTATATCTTGTCAAAATTAGTTTTTCCTGACTGATGTTTCCTAATTATGTATCATAAATACGATTAATAGCATTTACTAGGGAATTTAGACATTAAACTTTGAATGAGTTGTGAAAATTAAAATCTCTTTCCTGACATTTTACACTGTGCAGGAACAGAAGGATGTAGCTGCTTTGGAAGCACGACTGTATGTCTCTGAAACAGCCAAAGATAGAAATTCATATATTCTGTGAGTTGCCTTTTTAATAGCTATTCATAAATTTAGCTTCTCTCCCTGGCAATATAGTGGAACAGCTATTGAGCAAACAAGTTTACTAAAACATGTTGATGTCTGCCAGACAAACTTGATATTTTAATAGTAATACAAAATTAACAAATAAAGAGCAGAAGCTATACTGTCACGTCTGAATTTTAGCAGTATACTGTTTTCTGTGGGATATTTTAGCACTGAGCTTAAGATGTTCTCGACTAAGTTATGAAGACAGTTTCCACCTTACATTGTGGCTGCAGTAGAGGACTCCTAATTTTGATCCTCTAAATTGAGCATTAATTAGAAGCCTCTGCTGCATTGTTGATTAGCATTCCTTCTCCTATTTCAAATGTGTCAAAATTCTGCACCCAAATTTAAATCAAATTGGAAATGAACTATCATGTTGACTGAAATGAAGGGTGATAATAAACAATGAAGGGTAATGATAAACAACAACTTTGAAGGGAGGCATTTAGTGCAGTACACAAAGATTAGTATTACTTCTGATCTCATTTAATAGCTTCAATAATGAGCTAGAAGAGGGAGTAAATGGTACATTAATGAAATCTGCAGATCTATTAAACTAGGAGGAGCTGAGCACAGTGCTGAAAATGGAGAAATAATACAAGGGGTCACGGGAAGATTAGAAACATGGGCAGAATATTACAGTGAGATTCAGTTTAGAAAACAGAAGAATATTTGGGTAAAAAATCAACAGGTGGTAACAGGTAAAAATCTGGAGAGCTTTCATGCTTGAAGAGATTTAAAATTACGAACATTGGGAAAACTAGGCAAGAATCTGTAACTGAGCAGCAGAGAAAAGCAGTGAAATTTGGGCAAAACTATTAAAGAATAAGCAAAGAAGTAATGACTCATCTCAGGCATCTCTACAACCATCAGCTTTTTCTGCATTTAGTTTGGGCACTGAAAAAACAGGCTCTAAGTCAGACGGTTAGAAATTCTGCAGCTCTGGAATTTTTTTCCTGGAAGAAAACTTAAAAGTAACCCATCCATTTAACAAAGAGTTGTCCTTCATGAGCTGAATGGCAGAACAGCGAGCCACTGGCTGAAAGACCATAAAAGAGCATGAGACAGAAGAAATAAAATATTCTACTGCTTCTGGTAATCGCATCATGCAGCTTGAACTTTTTGATATTGCTGAGGAAACTGCTGATGTAATGCCAGCTGCTATGAGCTTGCCAATACCAGATATATGTGCACAATATCTTGGAGAGCTAAAGCTAGTTGTGAGCAAGTCAATTCCAGTTGAAGAGCTCACACAAATTAATCTTGCTGGGAGTAACTCTACACAAGCTACGGTGGAGTGCCAAATTAGTGTTACATCACTTCCTGTACCAGACACAGTTTTGGCCATTCTGCATGGCATAGAATTAGGATGTGCTGTATGTATGTAAAGTGATATTCCAAGTTGGTCATCAGTCTTCAAAAGTACTTGGTAGCTCTTGACTGCTGAAGGCATCGTCCTTTATTGCTGAGTGCCTCCATACAGTTTTTTAAGTGGGCTTGGCCGCTCAGGAGTTTGTCACTGTCACTATGTTGTGACCCAACACTAAGTGTGCAGATAGCAAGGCGCTGATCCATAGCTTTAAATTTGCACACTTCAGTAGAAAACCTGGCAAAAGCCCTTTCATGTAAAACCATGCTCTATTCATTTATATCTCAGCATGTCCTGCCATTCCTTGTGTCTGGATTGTTCATCTTCTAGGTGAACACGCTTAAGGGCAATGAGGTATCATGCAAAAATGTCAAGACAAAAAAAAAAAAAAAAAAAAATAACAGAGGATATATATGAAAACCAATGTAAAAATCACCAGAAGCATTCTTGTGAATGTGACTTGTTTGCTGAGACAGCAGCCCTTCACTGATGTTTCAGGGAGACTTGCCTA
Source organism: Psittacula echo (assembly GCF_963264785.1). Lineage (NCBI taxonomy): Eukaryota > Metazoa > Chordata > Aves > Psittaciformes > Psittacidae > Psittacula > Psittacula echo. Next base: position 18,753,287 of record NC_137735.1, on the reverse strand, counting down.
TGTTTTACAGAAACTGAGAGTTTCAAGCCATTTGTAGAGCTACCTACAGGCAAACTTGCTTGATATGATTTTGCCAGGAAAACATCTGCTGTACTTAATCAGACTGGCTGCAACTGGTTAGAATGACACATTTGAGTGATTTTAAACTAAATGTGTTAACATTTTTAAAATAGAAGGCAAAGAAATCTTACGTGCATGTGAAAGCAGTGTAGTTTCCCTATTTATGTCATGAATCTGCAGGCTATTTCACTACACAGCTGAATTTTCAAAATCATGTACGTATAACCCTGCTGCACATATCACATTCTGCTTAAAACCAGTATGTCCCATTTTTTTACAGTATGTACTTCAAAATCCTAGCACCTTATCCAAGAGTTATCTCACTCTGGAATATCATTTAAGTGTCCAAATGAATGCAAATCCAGGGAACAAATTTGACTCTTTTGAAAATGTGCGCCCAGTATCTGTCTGTTCTGATGCTTTTGAAACTTCTCCCTTGTTAACAGCTAAATCATATTTACCCTTAGAAACATGTGATATCACTTGGATCTTATTCGTGGGAGATTACATATGTGATGTCTGTATTATTCTTCCACTCTAATACTCACAACTTCCATATTTCCCAGCACAGCTTTTGCTTGCTTTTGACCCCATATGCATCAACAGGAAGAAGCCAAAGCAGGAAAGAACTTACAGTCTGTCCTCCCCACCCCATGCACTCATCCACCCACAGCCCCTGCTGCTGTTGCATTCCCAGGAGGCACAGGTGTGTGCTCCCATCACAACACCCAGTTGTTGAGAAGTTTGTTTACAGGGATGATGAAGCTTTGTCTCACAGTCTATCAACCTCCTACTGATATCAGTGGAAATCACCAGTCAGCGCCACCCAAATTTGATAGAAAACTACAATCTGAGAGAATACATGGCTGAATAAATGGATAGACTGATATTGTTTTTGCAACTGATGGAAAGCCTGAAAAGTAGGTACAACTATAATATTAGGCATCAAAGAATATACTCAGAGGAGATACATTACAGTTGAGGGTACTATGGGAAATGCTTTAAGCAAGATGAGTAAGACCATGCAAAAGCAAAAATCAAAATTCTCAGATAAACATAGCTTTAAAACTGAATGACAATAGAAGCACTTTTTGATTTTTCAATTCTATGCAGGTTTTCTCACCAAAACACCAATAACCCAAAAAAAACCCTTAACACTTTTTACTACTTTTTCCTTTCAAGGCTTTTTTATTTCAGCACATACATAGAATAAACTAGGAAAGGATTCTGCTTAGAGCAATTTTATACTTGGGATATATTGACTAAACTGAATTATTTTGTCATTTATTACATGTATTAAGTCCTTTAAAGTCCCACATTTGGTTTTCAGAATTAGCTAGAAATAGCGGAACTGGTTTTTACATCAGTGAAACTGTATCTTTCATTTTATTTTCTTAGAGAAATGTTGTTTCCAATGTCATTGACTATGACTAATGACACTGACTATGACTTTAGCAAATATGCTTGAAAAGCTTCTTCCATCAGTCAGGATTAAGAAATCTCATTATATTAGTGCATTTACATAACATTCACTTCCCTATATATGGAACTATCTACTATTAAGCAGCAGCATACTATGAGAGACAGTAGTTGATAGTACTTTTCAAAAGATTTGTGCTATGCCATTATGCTATAAATATTTTTTCCTTTTGCAAGAAATACTACCCATTGTACTCTTCATTTTTACCTTGCAAAATATTAGTGAACACTACTGCTTGCGCCTGGAAAGGGAGATAAGTAGGTACAGCAGTACTTTAATTTGACAAAGTAATCCAGATACCTATTTGAAATGCAGCAAATACAGGTTATTTTTCAAACAACTCATGCTATATATGTATATTATTTTTGGTCTTCCAAACAGTACTACAGATGTGCAGTGATGTCTCAGTATTATGTTATTCTGGGAATTTCACAAAACACATACCTGACCCTGAAGCTAAACTAATGGAATCAAAAGAAAAAAAAAAATACAACTGTTTAATATAGCTTTTTTATGCTTGATTTAAACACATGAATAAAAAAAAAGAGATTAAAGTATACAGTACATATAATGGTGCAGCACTGACCTTTTTATCATCACACAGGTTGCCTACTTAACAAAGAAGTCACATGGATGAATAGAGTATCTCATTCAATTTAAGCTCTTTAGATCTTTCCTCATATTTTAGCTTGGCACAAAGAAAACTCAACAGTTGCATAGTATAGATGAAATCATAAACATTTTTCCCTTTCTGATGAAATACTAGATAATTTATAAGCACACAACAAAAAAAGTGGAGTTTTATGAGTAAGCAAGCCTGGTTTTGGATCTAGGTCCTTTGTATCTCTTTCTCTTTTAATTGCCTCTTTCAAACTAAACTGCTGAATACATCTAGTAATGGTTGTTGTATTAAAGCTTTTGGCCCCTGACTGATCAATATCCAGTAGGAGGCAATAGCTAAAGCTGCCAGGATGTGGAGGCTGGGTGAACATACATACCAAGCTCTTAGAAAGTTTGCTGGTTCCTTACATTCCCATGGAGGCCTGTAGAAAAATAGTGGATGTTTATGTAATGAAAAGATTACATCATGATCTATGACACAGACTGGGATGGGGAACACAAAGGCAACCTTTTATTTTCTAGCCTTTGAAAAGCAGATTTTGTGAATTACCATTATTTTAGCAGAATACGAATAACAGCTTGTTAAATGTATTTAAAAACCCTCCACTGGTGGTGCTGCTACCCACATCACTTTCCTCTGAGTCTCAGCCAAGGCAAGAAGTTGAAGTGATAGCAAGCTGTTACTTTTTATATGGACTATTACTACAGCTTGTCATTGGTTTCAGTTATTTGTTTCCATGTCAAAGAATGAGTAACTTTATGTTGAGTTCCAAGTTCTGCAGCAGAGTGTGCTTTACTGATTATCAATTATTTTTATACTCTGCTTCTGGCCTGCATTCCTGATCTTAGCGTCTGGGGTTTTTTTAAAACAACTTTTGGTGACAGTAGGAAAATATCAGGGAAAGTTTTGTTTTGGCCTCTGAACTCTAGCATGGAGCCTGCTCAATCTCTGTAGGAACATCCCGATCCATTTAACGTAAAGAAGCTGAGAGGGGCTGAGGAGTCATTCTCAAAGTGGACTGAATCTTTGGCAGATTACACAACCAAATTCTAACAAGTTCTCCACTGAGCTTATGTAAAGTGTATTTCTTCCAATGCTTATATTGGGTCCAAATTTTAATGAATCTTAACAGACAGGAAAAGAGAGGTATGCTGACAAGGATGTGTTATTGGTATCCCAATTTTGATTCACTCCTTCAGTATCCGGAGATGCTAAAGCTATCTTGTTTTCTTACTGCAAAAAAAATCTCATGTTTCAGACACCTCTGATCCATACGATGACAAATTTGAGACTGAAAAGAAAAAGGTGGTCAGACACACGGTCCAAAACAATGAGGAACAGAGTTGTTAGCTGAAATATTTGCAGGAGTCTAGTACTTACTTTGCCTGAATCAGGTTGGAACGTGCACTCACTACCAGATGAGTGTCCTAAGCAGCATATATTAGCTATCCCGCACTGAAATCATGAATCCCTCTTCTTTTTTTTTTTTTTTTTTTGCCATTCTGGCTATTTATTGAGACAAAAATGCACATGATGCACAATGCTGCATTCTGACAAAATATATGGTTCTAATGGAACTGTCATTTTCCCACAGTAAAAAATTATTTAGAAAAGTCATAATAATCTCTGGCTTAAACCTCACATTTTCTTCCTTTAAAATGTATTAGTGTGGAATTCCTCAGAGTGCAGTGGAAAAATGCAAATTCTATCACATTTTAACATGTAGAATACAAAAAGATTCCCATTTTGGACTCTGTATGGACACAGCATCTATGAACAAAATCAACACAAACTTTGAATTAAAGTCACTGCAAGTTAGATCAGGTCTTAGCTTTCACCAGAACAAACCGTTTAATAAACTCAAATAAAAGAAAATACAACAATTGAATGGTACCCAGATTTTTTCCTCCAACAAAATGTCTTCTTTTCACGTAACTGTAACTGATATCTTAACAACTATTTTCTCAGTCCTCTTTCAATATGTCTGAACTTCCACTATGATAATAGAAATTGCAAGATGGTTGGGGTTTTTTTTTCATTCTTTCACTCTCCCTCTCCCAGTTAAGATTAGCCAACTCCTCATTAACATATGCTATATATATATATATATATAAGACTTCTAAGGGTGTTCTAAAGACTGCAGGTTCTGTATTTCTCCTGCAGTTATAGCACAGACTCTTGGATTGATGCCTAGAACAGACCCAAGATGCGTATCTCTCAGCATACTCTCTCATGTGCTATTGGTTATAAAGCTTGCAATTGTTATACAGCTGGATTACTGCCTTAAGCATACCTTTGCCATTCAAGGACAAAATTTAAATGAAACAAAACCTTTGTTCTCCTAGCAACGCTCAATGAGAATGTCAGTATGACAAAGCAAGCTGGGTATGTTTTTTAATTCAGAGACGATCTCGTGATTAGTACAACTTCTGTTTCTGACAGTACCTGGTTATTTTGCATGGAATACTTTACAGTCATTAATTTGTGTAGGCATTGATTTATTCTCTTCCCTATTTAAAAATAAGGTGATATTAATTTTTTGAAAAAAATTTATTTATTTTTTTCCCTTGAATGTTCTGAGTTTTCAGATGAGAAGTCTTCATAGATGGAACAATGGAAAGAGAACAAAATAAGTAGGAAATAACACTGTCAAAAGACAAAGAATCTTTAAAAAAATCAACTGATACCAATCGTTTCCTGCTACAATACCGTAAGCATGCAGTGCAAAAAGATTCCAGTGCTGTTGTTCACAGATCTTTCTCTGTCTCTGAAAAAACACTGTACAGGAGAACAGAGTCCCTACAGAAAGGAGAAATGATTTCTCAAAAGCCATACAAAAGATCAATATCAGGATTAGGAAAACATTTAGATCTTTCATCAGGCAAATGTACTTTTCAGGAGACAATACCTATTTGTACCTTCCCACGTCTACTAAAGAATTATCTGGCACTGAGCACATTTCTGAAGAGTTAGGAAAATGTGTAGATAGATATTTGCTTTACAATATAGTTATAAAAATGGAAATCTAATAGTTCTTTGTTAGCTTTGTTTTTTATATTTATGAACATAATGAAAATAATTTTACAGTGCTGCTTTTTTCTGGAGAGCACATCTGTAGAAATTCTCAACAGAGTATGAAACTTCGCATAATCCTTCCAAAACAAACAGTAACAGAACTTTATAGCTCAAATGTTAAAATGTCAGAAAGAAGACATGAAAATCAAAACCATGTATCCAAGCTCTGCTTTTCTATGCCATAATACTGCTGAGTGGATGCTGAAACATACCTTTTTATCCATAAAAATAACTTTGCAATAGCAAGTTTCCTGTACTAAATTTACTTTGTATTTTGAAAGTTTAAAAGTTGAATGATTGCCTATTAAAGTCAATACTACAGAATCTCAGCTTCCGCAGAGGAGGAAATCTTAAAGGCTTGTGTTCAGTATACAACCAATTCAAACATGAACACTGTAATGACATTAGAGATTACCTTTTTATCATTCAAATTCCTCCTGTAAATCTGTAAGGGAAAGAGGTGATTTTATAAAAGACATAATTATAACTGCTTTTGAAGAGAGTTGTGATCACAATCTACTAAAAGGGCGGATAAGTATTTGACTAGGACTAGAATTTTAACACATGTGGCAAATGTATCTGGAAACAATAGCTTTTTCATTGAACAGCATCAAAAAACTGTTACACTTTTCCATAGTGGTTTATCTCTTTCACTGCCCACCCAGCACTTTAAAATTTATCCTTTTAACAATCATTAAAACTTTAATACAAATTCTTCTCAAACTGTATTTGTCTATATATAGTGTAGATATTCATCACTATAAATGAAGGAAAGTGTTTTTGAACACTGGAAATAAATAGCCAAAAAAATTGTTTGGCTGTTTGAACCTAACTCAGGTGAATCTACAGAGTAATGCTATCACACCACTCACAGCATCTGATACCTGTAACCTCCCATGACTTCACTCATCCTGCTCATTTTTTCAGGCACTATGTCTCTTTACAATTCTTTGACCATTGTGGAGTCTCTCCTAGGTGCTAGTTTCCCCTGCAGTCACTGCATCATTTAGCAAGTTAAATGTTTGCATGTACTTATTCCAAGAGGAACCTTACCAAAATGACACGAAATAATTCAAGTGTCCAAACATTGGCCATCTCATAATTTTGTTTGTTTCTTAAAGTTCTGTTTCTTTCCACACATGGCCCATACCATTGAAAAATGAGCGTAGCTTGGGTAATCTGAATAACTCCACCAAATAGGGGTAGGCTGGTAATAAAGCACTGAAAAGAACATTTCTACATGAAGGGTTCTACGTGACAAATTTCAAAGTGTTCAGATAAAAGTGATACTTAAAGCTGTGTTAGAAAAAATCCAGAACCTTTCACTTAAGAAAAAGCAAACTGTTGCATGAATTAAGATCACAAAGTTGGAAGAAATGTAGTTTTTTCTAAAACTTTCTAAGTAAGTGACCTAGAATAAAACTGATCTTTGGTCAATGATCATATTGGAGAAATTTCAGCTATGAAGGTGAAAGTTTGACAAACTCACAAATAACTGAAAAGGACAGAAAGAAAACATTAAGGGAACTATGAATGTCACTGTTTCCCATCTAGAATACCATTGCTAGTACTCTTACAACACAGTACAGACAGCAGAGTAAGGTGATCTATGGAACAGCAATTTATCATTAATAAAGAGGAAAATCATCATAAAAACTGGAGATGACATCATGGATCATCCAGAAGACCACCTACTGAAAAACCAAAAAGACAAAGGGGGAAAGAAATTCTGTTTTAACCAGCTTCAGTTTCTTATTAGACTGACCCTTGAACCACTAAGTCATCAGTTTCCTAATATCCAGTTCTACTGGCCAATTTCTCAGCAGAACATGACATGATCTGAAAGTTTTTAGCTGGTTGTATTGATCAAATATATAAACAAAACACAACTGTCAGCTGCTCTGGGTTTACTGCTGATGAAGTGATATTTAAAACAATTAATGAATTAATGCTTGAACACAGAAGAAAAAAGACTAACTGATATAAACCAGTAAAAATGTTTAGTACTCAATTAATAATTTGCCTTATAATTGATTTTTTTAATTGTTTGATTTGCAAAACAGAGGTGTGAACTATAATTACCAGCTACCTATAACAGCTCATTTTTGGATTTCTTTTCATTATTTCTAAAGTGAAGGAAGCAGGATAACTGAGGCTGCCAAACTCTCTTTGACTTATTGGTGCTAAAAAAACGAACAACAGAAAATTCCAATTATTACCAAATGTGAAGGTTGATTACTTTTTGTAGAAAAAAAGCAGATGAGAAAATGCTATGAAATGTTGAGGCAGGGCTGGAGCACACAAAGGAATTATGGTAAACCAATGAGCTTCCAGGTGTTGGCTGAGCTTAGGTAACTAACAATATTTGCACTCTTAGCCTCAAGCAAACCTGAAGCAAAATGTGTTAGATAAATCTTAAGGAAGAGCACCCACTGGTAGCAGGACCAGCCCTAAACAAGAGCCAAGTTTGCAATGACGTACCACTTCAGGAAAAACAACCTACGTTATTCCTTCTTTTCCTGATCTGAGAACAGGAATGGCTTCAACTTTTAAAGGCAGCAATTTTAATTTCTCTCTGACAGCAACAGAATGATTCAAGACGAAGTACTATCTTGCCTTTTCAGAGGAAGTATCTATAAAACAAGGGAAGCTTTCAGAAAGAGACTTGGAGTCAAATTCCATATTGGTCTCACTGCAAAATATAATTTATGCCTTGCTTAGCCAGGTAAGATGGAAGGCAATCTAGCTGTTAGAAAATAAGGACCTGAGTTAAAGAAAATGGAAGGTGAGAGATTTAAGCCAAAAAAGAATACTATTTAAAGAAACGGTGAAAGCTGAGAGATTAATTTACTGTTAGTTCCATTTTATCTCTTGCAAGTACATTTCTTAATTCTTTAAATCAAAGTTCTTCTGCTATGCATGTTGCCATTATTTCCCTGGAATTGAAAATGTCTGTTTTGTTCAGCAAGTGCATGTTGGAAATCTTGGGCTTTTAAAAGACGGTGCCAATGTTAACTATTATACAAAGGATTAAATCTTAACTAAGTAGTATTAAAAAGTGACTCTATAAACCTTTAGGTTATTGGTACTTCAAGACTTTTCAAAGAAAAGAAGACCAATATGAAGGATTAATAGTTAAGGTTATGCAAAATCCACTTAATCAGCATGGCTAATTTTAGCTTTAACTAAAGCTGCTGGCAAGTATGTGCATTCTGCTTTGGGGCTTTACTTTTTAAGAGAGTGATGAATACATTTTTGAGGTAAATTCATCTTAACTGAGAGTCTACCTAATGCTCTTTAATTGCTGAAAAAAGTGATTTTAATAGCATTTGCATTTAGGAGAGGAAGGATGTCTTCAGCTGTGCATCTTTAAGACCCTAATATAAGCATTTTATTTTCACATTTATATAATACACTGTTTGACTATAAAACAGGTGAGTTTTATAAACAATACAGTCATCAACATGGGCATTGTTTATGAAGAAAGAATTGTTCTCCTGACAGTACATATACCATTCGGAACAGAGCCTAGGAAAATTGGAGCAAACTCTGAAGATATGAGTACAATGACTTGCCAGTCTATCTGGGCCACAAATGCTGAGTATGAGGGTCTTTCATTGACAAATGCTACCTAAGCATGGCAGACGTACAGACTGTCAGCTCAAGCACCCCAGACATTTTAAGCCAGAAATATAAACTTGCTGATACTTACAGCTCTTTTACCCAGCTCCAAAATCACAAAGGATTAGATTATTCAACATGAATTGGATTAGATATGGTTATACTCTTAGTTAAAACAAAATTATATGAACAATACATTTCCTGCCCAGTGAGAGTCAGATAAAATCTGACTGCATTTCAGACTGGTGGGGTAATGTGTGGTGAAAGCAACGGGGTGGGTTTTTGGTGAACTCAGCTTTCGCAAGGTTGTGAAAATCTTGTGGGAGAACTTACCCTTTATATTGCAAAAATTAAGAGCCATAATCATCATTCCTTAGTGGATTACAAAAGGCTTTTTCGAGGGGGAAAAGTGGGTGAGCCTGGTAAAAACAGACTATTGATTCATAATGATGTTATTGCAGTTGGAGGCCCAAGTGAAATTCAGATAAGTGTACCTATGTTAGCACACTGCTATTATTTATACAAACAAGGTAATGCTATGTTAAAACATATGTCTAGATCCTATCATACTACTATAGGATAATTTAATTTCTCATAAACTGAAGTCTTTTTAGGTGCTTTCAATACTATTTTTTTCCTGCATCATGAATTAAAGAATTGTAATTAATTCAGTTTTGCTTTGCTGTGCCTGCTTGCATGGCCTGAGAAGGTCATCCCAACTTCCCTTGGGATTTTCATTGCTAGTGCTTTTTCAGTGAAACCTGTTCATCAGCTAGGATCATCAGGGGTGACATGCTGTATCAGATTCAGTGCATCCACCTATGTGAGTATTCTGCATGTGGCAGTGATCAGCAGAAGATGCTTCAGAAGGCACTAAACCTCCAGTGAGCAAATGAATTTTCTTTCACTCTAAATTAATGGTTGGAGAAGGCTTAGGCTGGGGGTACCAAAGCTGACAATTGCATGTAATTAAGTCTGTTCACTCTATATAAAATTAGGCAAAGTCAGTAACTGAACAAAAGGCCACTTCAAGGAAACAGGGAGTATCAACAGCAAGTCAGGAGTGATGCTCTTCCTTCCAGCAGTAAATTTATGCTGTAATACAGGTTGTGATAAGCTCTGTGCACTTACAGAGGTTAGGGTTTCAGCTAACTAGTTTCAGTGCTGTTAGCACTGTTATTGTGTTAGCAACTGTACTTAAAAGTCTATTAAATATTCACATAAATATGTAGACAGTAATCTGGCACTGATCTTGGTGCTGCCATGGCCATACGGCCATCCACAGCTCTGTTGTAGGTTGCCTTTGCTACAGTTAGCATCTGCAAGAGCTACTTTTCTAAGGGGTTTTATTTGAGTGCAGCATAGATGTCTTGAGAGCCTTGCATGTTTTGGATATATGTCTCACAAGAGGGTTGAATCATGGCTATGTTAGAAATGCTTTCTTCCAGATTGCAAATTGTAATTAGATTGACTATACTCAATGAAGCTAAAATAACACATATTGTACTATTTCTCCTTGCTAAATATAATTTTTTAACATAATTCTGCCTGTTTAAAATCTTCCTGTTCCTGCCACATAGTCTTACTCAGCTATTGGCTTTGATCCATGGCAGGTGGGTTGAAAATAGATGATCTTAAGGTCCTTTCCAACCCTAACTATTCTATGATTCTATCCTATGATTCTATTCTTAGTTTAGACTACTGCATAGTAGGCCACTGCATGGTCTTCTTTGCTACACCTCAGAAGAAGCTGTATCTCTTTGATTGCTGGTAGGGATTTGTGGGAGGTGTGTCTTTGAAAATAAATTATGCTAATAGTTCACTTAAAAAAATCTTCCAAGTTTTGAATTTTCTGTTTATCATTGTAGACTGGCACTCAGAGAATAGTAATTATGAGCAAAAAGCATTTGAGGCTGAAATTTCATATTCAGCTTTAATTCAAATTTCTTCACCTTCAGGGTATCACACAATTCTCATCCTTATGCAATTGTGGGTTCGGTTTTTTTTGCTGGAGGCATTCAGAAAGGACATATATATTATCTTAACAGTTGTTATCTTATTTTCTGTTCTTATGTTCATGTGCCAAAATCCATTTCTGTGGGGTAGGTCTGAAAAACACATTAAAACTCTTTGGGTTTGTACATACATGTTTATACTACAGTCTCTCAATTAACAACGCAAAAGAATACCCTTCTATATCTTCTAGGACCTATAAGCTCTGACCAGACCTCCCTAAATCAGATGATGCAGGATTTTCCTGTTATTGTTGTTTTCTTTTTTTTTTTTCAAGTAAAAGCATTGGTACTCGTAAATAAATCTGTTAAGGTATGCTAAATTATTTTAGTTCTAAAGTAGAGAGCTAAGTACTTAAATTTGTTACAACTTATAAGGAATTACCTGCAACGTAAAAATTGAAACATTAGATAGGGTGTACTTTTCCCAGCAATTTTTGTGTAAAGTGTCTGGCACATTAGTTCCTCAGAAATGTGTACTGGTGCATGTGGGCTTCCTAAGTAGCAGAATATTCAAAAATCATGGTAGCTTCTGAGTTGGAAGTTGAAGTTTTACAGTGCCCTTACTGCCTGGTGAGACTAATTTAACATATCTCATGTCTTCTCAATTGACACTGCAGCATCAACTGTAGCCATGTGGGTCTCCAGTAACAGCAACTCTGCAGTCACTCCTGTTTGCTGTCTAATCTGCTCATCATAAACAAAAATCCTCCTTTGTAATTTGCTATATTTTTTATCTTGTTCTCAGCAAGCAGTATTTGCAATCTAATATATTTGTATTTGTAGGTTATTAAATGTTGCCATCATTCTTTTCTATGAAGTGAACGCTCCCACCTAGAAACTCAGTTATAACGAAAAATCCTACACCAGTCATTTTTATTGCATTTTTTTCACTCTTAAATTTATCTTATGATAATACTGTGATTGTATATTTGAGGTAGTATTCATTATGGAGAACAGACCTATCTTATTCATTGCATTTTTACATATGGTACTTGCCCTGAAAAAAAGTCTTTTTTTTTTTTTTGTTATTTTAAATAAAAGCTCCGAATTTTGTAGCCCCAATCTATCTAATGATATTTTATCCTTGCTCTTTTTAAAATGAACTATTCATGTCATGTGACATTTGACTGAAATTAGAAGGTACACTGCCCAGGAGTGAAAAGCCACTCCCGCGGAAGTCAGAAGCAGTCTTGCATTTATTTCAACTTTAATGCGATCTGGTCTATATTAAGGGTGTAGAAGTGACTGTGGCAAAGTTTTACTGACTAGGATGTCATTTGTTAGTTATATCTTATCGTTCCCTTCATTATACTTTGAAATAAAAACTACTGCAGACTGTACAGGCAGACAAAATCAACTGTTTGACAATTAATGCTATTTTCTTTTTCTTGTGTAAAACACTGTTAATTGCATCTGCTTATTCTCTGTGCTCTGCATCTCAATCCTTTTTTACAACTGATGTCTCCTTTCAATACTTTATTTTTATTCTAATATCTAAAATTCTTTTTTTTGGTGTTTTGTTGTCAGATTTGATTAGCTCACTCTCTGTTAAGCATCTACTGCTCTTCTTACTTGGGAAAAAGAATCTTCAAAACTAACCTGGTAATCTTCCTTTAAGACTTCCAAAAAATGTTCCTTTCCCCTAATACCTATGAAAAACCTTGACAATGATGAGGCAGCTGATGTTCTTTCTACAGTTGCTGTCTTACCAAAATTCTTCACATTGATATCTTGGGCTCTCATGTCTTTATCATATGAGTTCTCTTGTCACATCAGCTTCTGAGACAAGTTTTTGTTCTGTATTCTTAAAATCCAAAATATTCTCTTAGGTGTCAAAACACATAGATGCCATAACTGCCAACAGAATGCCTACTGTGGTAAAAAATAAACACATAATCCTAAGAATCTTTATTAGCTTTTATAAAGAAAAGAGCAAAAATTCCCAGATGCATGTGACGCCACTAGACATCTTTTCTCACTCAGTCACAACAAAAAGGCATAAACATTTCATGAATCGGGTGATTTTTATAGACGAACGGACAGAAATATCAGTCAACAGAAGAAACGTCAATAAATAAATTTGAGATAATCCTGCGGCAATCAAAGCTCTATTTAGATAGGCTTTGGAGTATTTAATACATCTAAATAAAGAAACTCAGCTGTGTACCAGAAAAACAATGCTGATGTAAGCTATTTTGGTGCTGGCATAGAGCCAAAATGGCTGTCATTTTTGCTGTTCTGCTCAGTTTCTTTATTTAGGTGTTTCTTACACTCAAGGCTGTTTTATGGGGCTTATCTTTAAAAAAAAGCTAACAAAAGCCCCTCATGTCTAAATTGAGCTGTGTAACATGTTTGATCATCTAAAGCATTTTTGATCTCCTCTCACCAACCAGCTCAACTGTTCATAGAAGTTTCTCAGTGTTTGATTTATTTACCTGCTTATTAATTTTCTGTTGGTTTCATTTAATCCCACTTTATTTAGCTTCTTTCTGAGAATGCCACATGCAACCAGTATCAGTGTCTTACTAATATTAAGAAATTCTGTGTACCACTTTTGCTTTATGCATTCATTATTTCATCGAAGAAACCAATTAGTTCGGTATCACTTGATTTGTGCTTTTTACAAATGTGTTACCGATTTATCACTGCGTTTTCTTCAAGCTGTTTACGTACTGACTGCTCTTGCTTTACTAATTGTTCTAGTTATTTGTCAGGTATTGAAGTTAAATTTAGTGGCCTATAATTCTTCTTCATATTTCCTCAACAATCACTTATTCTCTTATTTTAAACTTCAATTTAATTTATGCTGCCCTTGGTTTCTAAACACAAAGAAATGGAGATAGATATTAAATTAAGCAGTAAACAGTAACACTTAACTAATAAAATCTATTTCAATCTACAAATGCCTTTAGTGGGCAAAGGAGAAAGTTCTGCTTAAACTGGATTTGAGAAGTGGCTTCTATCTTTGGCTTTACAAGGCTATACCCTCTCTTGTTGCCAGTACTTCCTGTTTTTCATAAGTGTGTATTTCTTCATGGTGAGAGGGACAGTAAAGTAAAATGTTCGCACTGTTGTTTGCTTAGCATTTTTGGATCATGAATCAGCTGAGATTAAAGATAACTGCTCCATCCAAATTAGAGCTAGGGCTACAACATCAGTGCTAAGGCAGTACAGCAAGAAATGGATGTCAAGAAACAGAAATTATGTAATCTCTGGCTTTATATGAGGAACAAACATCAAGTCCTATCAAGACAAAGAAAATGGACATTATTTGAAAAGTGGAGAGAAAAATAAAACACCTGGTTCTTAAGCAGCTGAGAACTAACTCACGAAGACATTTATTTTTTAAATCTCATCAAAGTTTTGGATCTTGGCCTTAAACCCAACGGTCAGCCAGAAACAGCTAAATAATGCAAAGGGTAGTAAATCTGTCTATACTATTTCTTTAGCTAAAACAATTTAACTCGACTCCCTGTTTTCTCAGACTGCTCAAGATCATGAGGCTTGAACTCTCTCATGACAGTGATTGCCAACAGCTCCCTCAACATTCAGCCTCCATGACAGAGAGAGCAGCGAATGATCAAGACCCTAGAAAATGCTGTGGAAAAGTCCTCACCAACACTGTTTTATCTCTGCAGCAAAGGCAGACTCAAACTACTAAGATTCTACACAACAAATGTGAAGCTAGCCAGAAAGGCTCAATGCTAGCCTGGACTTCAGGAATGTGCTTTTTAAAGCAATCCTTTGACTGCTCACCATATCCAGCATACCATGGCAGTCTCCATTCTGTTCTGTGATTCGCCTGCTAGTAACAGGTAGTTGAAGCATCTGGCACGCAGTGCTATAGGGTGGGAGAAAAACTACAACATGGAATTGTAAACTTATGAGAACACAGCCTCACTACAAGATGCTGCAAAATTGAAATTACTGGACAAACTTAACAGGTCAGCACAAGAGCAGAGAAAACACAGTTGAAAATTATATATTTAGTATGTGGAAGTCTTGTGTCTTGTAAAAATAACACATTTGATTTTGTCTCTTTGCTGTAGCCATGACATGGTGTCATACAGCACCTATAAAGGATACTTTTTTTTCCTAGTGATCAATTAGCTTGTGGCTGAGACTGCAGGGAGAGGCTGCTAAGCATCTCTCTTACTCAGAGACGTTCAATTAATATGTCTTGTACAGCCAAATGAATTCCAGAAAACAGAAGCCATATTACTGTTGTGCAGTATTCAAACATAATGACCTGTGTGAATTTTAAATATGGAAAAATATAGCAGAATTCAATACAGGATTGAATTTATAGCATATTTTAGACTATATGATTCAATGCCAGGTTCTTCTGGCATTAATTTTGTGGAGACTTGCCCTTTTTCCAATGAAACATCTCAGTTCTTAGATTAAAACTCTCTGATGCCAGTTATTGCTCATGACTGTGAAGTCTTCCTCAAATCCTAGACTCCAAGGTCTAATTCCAGCACTATTGCAGCTTCTCACATTTGTTATGCACAGGACTGCAATGATACAGTCACTTCTAGATCAATTCTGTGGTGATCCTGATTCATTTAAAGCAAATTATTTCAAAAATTTCCAATCTTGCATCCTCTCTTGAGACTTGGTCATTTTGTAAACTCAAAATATGTAAATCCCACAAATTCTGACTCACTGATTTTAATGAACTGCTGAATGTCAGGTCTTTCAGTCAACAGGGATTACTTTTCCTAAACAAATATGTGATATTTTATTATCTCCAGGTAATGCTAATTACACTGAAAGAAAATGGGAGAGAATCTTTAATATCACTGTTAGCAGAGAAGCCTGATAGAATGTGATTCACAGAGCACCTAGTAAGTGCATGCTAAATGAAACAAATTTACTCTGTCTTTAACACTAATTTTAGTAGAAAATATGAAACAAAGATCAGATCTGCTGGGAAAATTGGTAACCTTTTAAATTAATGTTCCCTCAGCCACAATTAATTTAGATTTAATAGGACAGTTAATGTATGTTATTTGAATACTGATTATTAAATATTCACCAAGGATTAAAAGTTATGTAATAGATTCATGACTGTGAAATTGATACGGACCTTTTGCATAGTCATAATACTCTGCAAATATGTTTTAGTATGTAGTTGCTATTTGTTTAATATATAACTGTTTAATGAAGTCTAAATTAAATACTTGTATTTTAAGTTGAAAAAATGGGAAGTACAAAACACAATGTAGAGCATGTTTACCACACTGCATTTATCAACATAAAATCACACTGTTTTGAAAGTAGCCAGAAAGTGAGTATGCTGTGGGGTCTGCCTGAACAAAAAGTTTTCTCTGGATAGTTTCATTGCTGAAACTCCCATGAAACTGCCTCAGTGTCAGGATGATTAAGTACTCAAAAAGCAAGACTCAGAAATTCTGCTGACATTGACATCAAAATGCATTGTTTTCCCTATTTCCTTCTGCCTTGAGATGCAAACCTATAATGATGTATTAATTGCTATTTATTATTATGCTTCCTATTTCATTTTTTTTATGGCTTGTGGCTGCTTACCAGAACTAAAAGAATCCTTTGGATAAAATGGACTGGGGGAAAAGACCAGCGTGAGTCGTAATGCAGACTGTTCAGACCATGTTTTTATTCAGTAATTGAGGGTGCCACAAAGATCTCTTCTCTAAGGACAGGAATGCTAGCTTTGCAACCAGACAGGCATGCTATAACCTACTGCTGTGGCTCCACCTGCTGAAAGGTACGGGTTTGAGTTCAGAAGGAGCACCACGGTAAGACACATTGCTTCTCCGATCCATTTACTGCTTTTTTTCTGCATCTCTGCAACGTACTGGCCATGCCATATGTCTTTATACCATATAGGGTGTAGGTGCACCTTGGTTACTTGACAGCAAGCACCTCAGCCTCTGTCTCAAGGGCAACGTGTTACTTTTTGTCATCAACGTGTCTGTTGCTCCTGCTACATTGGCTGCAGGTACATCTCTGAGCCCAGATGCGCTTCTTATCATCCTCCCCTTCTGCTTTTTTGACTATCACCCAGCCCTGTCTCAATCCTGTAGGATATTGTCTGACCTACAGTCACCTGTCAGTGTAGGACTCAGCTGCTGTTTGCCTCTAGCCAGTGTAGCCTTTGTTATTTTCTTTAACTATCACATTAGCCTTTTCCTTTCTGGCTTTCCTTCTGAATTTTCTGCCTGAGTTCAGGGTACTGTTCAGGGACGAGAAAGAGAATCTCTTGCTTCAGGCACCATTACGCAGCCAATAAAATTGGGACTTTTCTATAGTTAATGTTCTGTAAAATCTAAGGTGATAAGATTTGGGAGTGAAAGAAATTCTTAAAAGTATTCATGTTAAGGAAGTTTAACTTCTGAACCATTTGAATTGCTTAAACATCAGACAGCTTGTCTTTTATATGTTCACACAACAGTACAAATCCTCATCCATGTAGCTAGACATAATCACTACCATCTTGGAACACCATTGCCTTCTTTTCAACCATAAACACTGATGTGTTAGGAATGAAGTAGTTCAGCTTTTGTTTTCCCTACTAATTTTTCCCCAACCTCTGTGTGTTTGGATCCTACTTACATTAGGGGTTTTTTCCTTCACTCAAGGCAAAGAAAATAATGAAAATCAAGCATGAAAATCTTCAGGGCCTGACTGTTCTTTCTGCAAAAGTGCATCTGTTGATATTTCAAGTTTCAATATGTAAAATTTCAGAGTCTAACGGTGGCTTAATTTGGGATTTATTGATAACCAAACCCAGAGACTTCTAAATAAACAGCTTTGAAAGCATTCTCCTTTTAAGAATTTCCAAAAAGTTTTCCATAACTACACAAACTAAACCAACCAATGTTTGGTATTCTGCCAAAGCATTCTTGAAATGTCTACTTAAAGGAACAACCGGGTAATGAGAAATAATGTTCCTCTAGAGACTCCCAACTGAGTCTGAAAACTGTATTTTCCCCAGTTATACTACTGACTCTGAAGATCTCTGATCCTTGACTGCAGTTGACTGAGAGAAGGGCTTGCAGAGAACACCTCTGTGTCTGAGAACAAATGGAGGATGTCCAACATGACAAACACCAGCCAAGCATCTGTGAATACTGTGTCTGTCACAAGCAACAGCAGAGCTTGGGGTAACTTAGTGAACTGTCTGATAGAGGCAGGGATGTAATACTACAACCTGCAGCTCTGTAAGAAGTAGTTGTAGAAAGATGCCTCTGTGACTGCTTGGATTTAGTGGTTACCAACACCACACCAGCATGTGCCAGCAGTTATCATCAGCTCCCTGTACTTGGAATAGCAGATAACCACACTACTGCAGACATAACTGAGGGCAACCAAATGCTTCTTCTTCCTTGACAATTGCTGTAGCAAACAAAACATAACTGATGATGTCCCAGTCCATGACATGTGGTAGGTAGAAGACTGACAGTGAGAAAAAAAAAAACAGAGAAGATCTAAAGGCACTGGCAGCATGAGAGTCCCTTGAGAGGAGAATTAGGGAGCAACCATTTCAGTGCAGGTGACGATAACCCATAAAAATGTGCAGGGATGTGAAACCTGAACTGATAAAAGCAAAGGACAGGAGTAAGCAAAGAATCAGAATGACAGATAGACAAAAATCACTTAAAAGCTCCTATTTATCTCTCTGACCTGAGGACAAATGAAGGATTTGAAGTGCTGCCAAAGCTACCTTTGTTTACACATAAACACTGTGAGATTATTTTTTTTTGCTTTCCCCTCTTTCCCACACTCTTTTTCTTAATATCTTCAAAAAAGAATTTAGTATTTAGTAGATGAGGAAGAAGAGAGGAAAAGATAATTTTCAACATTGAATGCACTAGTGCCAAATTTTATGAGAGGAAGGGGAAAAAACAGACAAGGACAAAGTATACTTGTTTGCAATCTGGAAGCAAAGCATTACCAGCAGCAATAAGATTACAAAAACTGATGGAGAATGAGGGGGATTGAGAGAAAGTAAGTTTGAGGGTTTTTTTCAATACAGAAAAAGAAGCAAGAATTGCAGGAAGAAGTAATATTCATACAGCTATGTCCAGAAAGTTTTAGGAACAGTTTGCATCCATTTTTGCAATACCAACTACTATAATAAAAGATACTGCCTCCTTCTACAAACCTTATCTTTCTTGAAATTACATACGATGACTTACTTTGCTGCCTAGGCAAAACCCAGAGGTTCCTCTCCCTTTCCTACTGCCCTCACGTTCCTCCAGCTCTAGACAACATAAAACAACAGAGAACAACACTTCCAGGTTTCCATAGTGGCAGTTTAGAGGCATCATTTAAAATTGTAGGAGAGTTGCAACTGCAATCCACAGTTAGAGATCTGAGTAGGGGTGGCCTCAGTGGATTGGAAAAAACAGAGCAGATGATTGTTCAGAAACATCAAGGGCAAGTAACACACTTGAAAAGAACTGGACACGACATTAAGATGAAAACCAGTGGCAAGAAATGTGTCTCACCATGATTATGGGAAAATCAAGAGTTAAGCTGGGCTATGATTACAGTAACCAGAAGCAACAGTTCATGACTTCCATCATCATCTTTAGGTGATGTGACTATGGGGATCATCTCACTGATACAACTGGACACTAATGTTGTCAAAACATATGCATTGCCACAAATGTGAGGGAAGCAAGCAGCTTCAGAAAAACTTGGGATTGTTTCCACCAGTAGCAATGAAGTGCAATCTTGACTAGCTATGCCGAAGCTGTGGTGATGCCAAGCCATCTGGTGCGATCAATGGTTTAAACTGGCACAAACCAGCTCCGCTGCCAGAAGAGGCAGCTTGTATGCCCTATCTCCATGTTGATCCCTAACCCAGCACAAACGTTTTAGGAAGCTGTGCAGTGAATTGGGTCATGTTATTGATGTAGCTGAAGGTTATGAGAAGAAAATAGCAAAAGGGAAAAACTGTTTAACCTGGCACTAATTCTGAGGGAAAAAGTATCTTAGGCTCTGGTTTGATATTGTCATTCCAGCTTTAAAACTCCTGGTGCTAGATCAAAAATGATGAGGCTCCACACTACAAAGCACTGATCCAAGACAAATTCACTCTGCAGCTTGAATTTGCTTAAAACAAAGCCCCAAATGGAAGAATTAACTGGTGAACTTATGCTAACTAGATCTCTCTTTTGCAGCTGGCACAACAGCAGCATAGGAGCACAAAGGAATTGTCAACTTTGTATTTTGTGTCCTGACCTAATTTAGTTCAAGTGTAGTAGCAGCCTTACATCTCTCCCAGATCAGGTTGGTCCTGCTGAGTGACTCAGTGGCATGCAAACCTAATATTAGACTTGAAGGACCTGTGTCCTCTTTGCATTCTGGTCAACAATTTCAGTATGTGGGACAGATTCCCTCCTCATTTGTAAGAGGCCATACAATCAAGCAGAGAAAACATGATAGTGGGTAAAGGGTATCTACAGCATGCCCCCATAATTGTGAAGTTATTACTCTAACCTTGTTCTACTTGCCCCAGTCCACAATTCCTGTTGCTTGCCAGCATCTTTCATTAGGTTACATTTAAAACTGGGTCACAACCCAAATGTTCAGTATTACCCAAGGACACCTTAGGTTAATGACTTCATAAGACTAATTTTGGCAGCTATTATTGCTAATGCCTAAAATTGCATTGCTGTGTAATAACAGGTATTTTGCAGGATGTTATTTGCCAGTGCTCTTCTGTAAGAATGGGGCATTGTAAGCTCTTGGTTAGGGATCAGAACTTCCTATAGGTTCTGCAAAGTCTCGCCTAAAATTTTAAAGTAGGTACTGCCAGTTCTTGTAATTAGATCGCGAGTCAGGTAACAGTTTTTTTATTATCCTCACACCTACCAGGGGCAAAGAACATATTGAGAATTTCAGCTGTCATCGGCAAAAAGGCATTTGCGCCTGGCTGCAGAGAAATGTGAAAACATGACCTAACTACACCCAGAAAAGCAGCCCCAAGCGTGAAATGAAAAGGCACATTGTAAGAAGGGTGGGGTTTTGTTGGTTTTTTGTTTGTGGGCTTTTTTTTTTTACATTTCAGTTTGATATTTTTCCATCCTTTGGCTCTTTGGCTTCCAAGTGAGAGTAACAAGTTACCTCATTTTACAGGGATGATTGAGGACAAATGTCTTACAAGCACAAGATACTTGGTGTTCAAGAGTACTGAAAGTCATTCAGTCCCTAAGCAGCAGATGATCCTTCCTCTATGAAATCATGAATAGCAAGAGTCCCTCCAGTTAAGTCCAAGGGTTTGGAATTGGGTACAATAAGCAAAGCATGGAAGCAGAACCGAAGTGCCCCACTCTGTTCCTGCGACTGTACAGAGCCAAAGAAGCAGGGCCCAAAGAAGCATGGCCCAAAGACACCGGCCATCGGGGAACAGCCAACTGCTCGGGCACGGAGCTCCCTCCCGAGGAGGCAGGGGCAGGCAGGCCTCGACAGCTCGCGGTGCCACCGCTGCAGAGCGCGGTGGGACTCAGAGCGGGTCCAGACCAGGCCTGGCACTGCCGATAGCTCTTGCAGGGCGCGGCGATGGAACAGACCAGGGGCTCCCCATAGGGAAGGCGCCTATTTCCCCAGACAAGCTCAACCATCCCCTAGAACGCGGCGCAGAGCAGCCGTAACACAACCCCGACCCGCCGACACGGAAGCGCTACAACGGCCCCCACTAGAGCGACGCTTGCGCAGTAGGACCCAGGCCCGGCGGGCGTGATGGCTGCCGCGGGGCTCTGGCAGCGGCGGAAGGCGGCGCTGCTGCAGCTGCACGGAGCCCGCTCAGTCCCACACAAAGAGGAGGGCGGCTGTGGTGGTCACGGCTCCCGCCCGCAGCCCACCGGCCCCGCGGCAACACATGGCGGTAGTGGTGCAGCCGCGCCCGGTGCCGCCTCAGCGGAGCTAGACCAGGGCGAACCACGGCTTCTGCCTCTGCTCGCCGCTCTCCCGCCGCGCCCGGCTGACCCCGTCAGTCCCCGCCGCCCGCGGGAGGAGCGGAGCGGGGCCCTGCACGGCCCCGCCATGCTGCCGCCGGGCCGCCTCGCTCTCTCTCGCCCACTGCGCCGCCACCGCCGTCGCCCGGCCGAGCTCCTGCCCGCGCTTCTGCTTCTGACGACGCTGGGGGGCGGTGGCAGTGCCGCGCTGCCCCCGGGCTGCAAGTACGACGGTCGCCCCAAGAGCGCCGGCAAAGCGGCGGCGGCCGGTGCCCCGGTGGAAGTGAAGGTAGTTTGCAGCAACCTGGAGCTCGCTCAGGTTCTGCCTCCCGAGACGCTGCCTAACCGGACGGTCACCCTGTGAGTACCGACTCTGGGTGGGGGGCGAGCGGCCTTGGTCAGACGTGGATGGGGTGGGGAGGTGGGAAGGAGTGCCGGCCTGAGGTAAAATGGGGTCAGCCAGGGGATGTAGAAGTGTGGTTGACCCCTCTGCTGCTGACGAAAGCCCCAGAAGCGTTTGGTTTGGGGTTTTTGTGGTTTTTTTTTTTTTTTTTTTTTTTTTTGCTATGCTTTTAATGTTTTCCTTACTTTCCCTGGATGGTGATCTGGGGAGAGCATCCCGTTGCTCACCGGCGGGGCGGGGGTTTCGGCTCGGCGGGAGCAGCATCCCTCCGCCTTGCTCCTTCTTCCCTCTTGGGGTTGCTCGCCATCAAAGGGTTCGGGCTGGTCAGAAGGCTTAGGTGTTTCTTTATTAAAAGTAATTAATTCCACAGTTTTATTTGTTTATTTTGGGGGGGGTTTGTTGGTGGTTTTAAACTTCCCTAAATTATTGGGTGTTTTTTTTTTTTTTTTTTTTAATTTCTCAGGAGAAACGGGAGTTAGAAGTACTGTGCTTTGAGGTAGTTCTAACAACTGAGCGCTAATAGAGAGTAGGAGCTGCGCAATGTGTTGTAGTCTAGGTGGGCCTGAAGTTTCGCAGTAGCAATCAGCAACTTTTTTGTTGCACTTCACAATAAAACCAGCCAAAGGGATTTGTTTTGTTTCTTTGGAAAAAAGGTCGGTTTACTTCCATGTAGCAGTAGGTGTACGCTTTTTATGTGGAGGCAATCCTAGCTCATCCATTTGAATAACAAGTTTCAAACAGGATATGCAACTTATTACAAAGTAAGAAATATGTTGCTATTTACTTAGACATGAGTGTACACATGTAAAAAAATGATTTGCAAGTTGTTTTTCTTGTGGAGACATTAACTGGTCACTCTAACAAAGAAGTTGTTCATAGAATCGTGGAATGGTTTGGGCTGGAAGGCATCTTTAAAGATGTCCAACCCCCCTGACATCAGCAGTACTGGATTTCGTTGGCTGATGGTCCTAAAAGTGGAACCCTGTCTGTTCTTTCAGAGAGTCTTGAAGTGCTTGTACTACCATGGAAAGACTCAAGAGCAGCCAAGTAGTACTCAAGAAAATCGATGCAAAGAAACTGAATTATGTGGTCTAGTTTAAGATATGCATCTACTTAACTAGAAATTACAGGTTTGAAAGATCTGCCAATAAGCACAGTATGACTATAGTTCTGTCATGAGAACAACAGTCTGACTGCTGCTTTTGTGAACTTAAGACAGGATTGAAGCACCAAGGAGGGGCTTCCTTCAGGAAGTCTTAGTGACTTTGTGGACCCAGTCAGTGACAGATGCATGAATCTGGACATAAGAGAAAAGGGAAAGCCAAAAAAAGGAAGGTGATTAAGGCTAAGTGAGTTGTTCTCACGTAGAACACTGCAAGGGTTCAGAAGATGGTTCTATGTTACCTGTGAGAAGGGACCAGAAATATTCATATGTGAAATAGGAAAGAAAGCAAAAAGTAGGTGGTGATGACTATTTGGTCAACAAATCTATTTCAGTCTTTGTTAGGCTCAAATGCTTTGCAGCTGAATAACTGTTAAAAATATAGTATTATCCATTATAATTTTGATAACAGTAAACAGTAGTATGGTTGTTATGCTGAACTTGACTTTGGGATCTTTTGGTTCAGAAAACTTGGAGTTACAGCTCTGACAAAAAGATATCAAACACAGCAGCCTTGCCGTGTATAGGCCTTTGTTCATAATTGCAGTGACAGAAGAATTTGGAAGGATGGTTCATCTTTCATCTTGATTTTCATAGTCCTTCATTATCTAGAGTGTAATTAGTTGCTTTCAGTTTTAACTGGCCTTTGAAGTTTATGATAACTTCCAAAATATTTATTTCTGCCTTTTAAACTTTTGAATAAACATAACAATAACCAATGTGATTATTTTCATTGTTATTTGTAATATCGTAACTGTGCTGATACAATTTAATGTGAACACACGCCTTGAAATTTTTCTTAAATATAAGGCAAAGACTACTAAACCAATGCTTCTGCTTTTTCTAAGAGAGTGGACACAGTAACTGTTGTTGTTCTGGATCTTTTAAATTTGTGGATTCTTGAGGCATGACTTTCCGTATCACTGAGAGAGTTTTTACTGAATCCATGTTAACCTGGTTAGAAAGTTCAGGTGATTTATGGGGTGTGTTGCCAGGTGCCATTTCACTAACATGTTGATTAGTAGTGGCTGAGTTAATCGTTATCTAATCTTTTGCCAAAAAAATACCGTTGTTTTTTTTTTTTTTTTTCCCTCCAAGCTGATACTTAGAATTGCAGCACTTGGATAGTGAAAGGCTGTCTGATTAGAGTCAGAATGCCCTGAGTTATCTTGAATCTTGATTCTTGTGGGATTCTTCTATTAAGATAAGTACGAGTTCTATTATAGCTTTTTGGATTAGTGGATCACTGCAGAGATAAGTAGTTGAAAATAGATCACTGTTGTGTAGATCAGCTACATTTTAATTCAGTTAACGTCTTTTTATGTTGACTTATTTTGTGCAAACCTGTTTTAAATATGAGGGCCTATATAATTTTACATAACATTTTGGTTTTCAAGTAAGCTAGGAATGACTCAAGTGTTTATATTAATTTTAGAAATCCTGATTCCATCTTTATCCCTGATCAAATTCTGGGCATTTCAGTAGATCAGCTACGGTGCATTTAGCATTTGAATTTTTTATTTTTTTTTCCACAGTTAAATTGTTTTGAGGACAAAAGTCTTAAAAAAGGAAGGAAATAAATAGTGGAAATGAGCATAAATTAATAGTGTCTTAGAATGTTGGCAAGGTTCTTTCGTTCTTGCACCCATTGTAGTTAGTGGTTAACAATGATATTGATAAATTGGGCAAAGTCACTTTGTTTATGAAATGTCTTGGCATTTGTTTGCCAGAAAACATTTTATTGTCCTAGTAATTTAGGTCGTACTATTTAGAATCTTTAGTTACAATTCATAAAAAAAAGAAATCTAAACTTGATTTCACTTGGTAAGAAACAAGGTGGGTTTGTTTCATGACTGAGGAAGGAAAGCAAATACTGGAAGGTAAGTATTATAGAGAGATGTCTATGGGAGAATAAGTAATGTTTAGGATTTTGACAGTACTGTAAATTGAAATTGCTTTAGAATCAAGGTGTAATTAACTGATGCTTTACTGAGAGTCAGGTCAAATTCCAAGGTGAATTCAAGTTTAGTTATAGCTAAGCAAAGGGCCTTTTTCTAGCCATACATAATAAAAACTGATTGGGATGCAAATGAAGGTGTATCTATGTGCACACCATAGATGGCATTGAACTTTGTAGTTTAACCAGCCTGGTGAAATGCTTTTGGTGTGAAGATAACGTAACTGCGTGAATGTAACTCAGTACTTTGTCTGACATGCTCTGTATTACAGTAGATAACTGAAGTCATTGCCATGATTCACATATAAGTAAGGTATGCAGTATACTCTTGTAATAGCAGTCTGAGATAATACATTAATTGCTGTTGTGTTTCTTGAGGTAATCTCTAATGATGATGTCATAACCTATTGGATATTAGCCATTATTTCATTCTTTGGAAGAGAATGTCTAATCCTACTGAAGACAAGCCCATGAAGTTGTAATCCTTGTTACTTGATGAGAATTTTTGTTTCCTGTTACACATAGGTTCCGCTATAGGAAAAGGAATCTAATTAAGCAGAGGAAAAGCATATTTATTCAGTAAAGAATTGTGCTTCTGAGTTTGGATCCCTACTGGTCTGCAAACAACTTTGCTTACCTATGTATCCTGACAGGAATATGTAAGTTTTTGCACTTAGAAGTGTTAGAATTTCTAAGCCATCAGCCAGTATTTGTGTTCAGAACTGTTCCAATACATACTTACTGGGTTGCTGTTGAGAAACATCCTAAAATGTCATGAGATTTGAGAAGCTGAAAGGCATGCTGTGAAAGGCATACGTATTGGACTTCTGGATATCTACACAGCCTTTCCATTTATATCACAAGTTCCTAAATTCCAAAAATTTCATAGCAAAAGATCACTAGTATTGCAAGAAGTAACTTGTAGCACAGTGTGTGGTTACATTGTGATTACATTGTAATTACATGTATTTTGTGTTATTACATGATTTTTTTTCCTTCTTATATCAAAAGAATGCTTCAAGTCTTCAAGTTTTAAAACTTGAAGAAAACTTAAAGTGGAAAACTACTATTACATAGTGATTTGTATTTATGATTTATAATAGTGTTTTTCTGGGGTGTGATCTATCGGTTTGCTAAACCGTTTTAATTTCCTTTGTTTTTCTTATACAAGCCTTTCTCTATTTTGTGTTTGGAAAAGTGTCCTTTACCAAAATGTTGACAAACAGGAGGTAGGCATAGTAACTGCAGCAGTTTGCCTCTTTT
Organism: Psittacula echo; assembly: GCF_963264785.1. Taxonomy (NCBI): domain Eukaryota; kingdom Metazoa; phylum Chordata; class Aves; order Psittaciformes; family Psittacidae; genus Psittacula; species Psittacula echo. Next base: position 18,726,680 of record NC_137735.1, on the reverse strand, counting down.
AAGGTACATTTCCATTATTAATTTGAAGGTATTGGCAGCTGGTGCCTTTTTGTTAAAATATTCTAACTTAGACTGTTATAAGTGCCCAGTACTAATAGCTTGGGCAAGGATAACATTTTTTTGAAGACAGAAATGCTAATAATTCACATTAAATTTTTAATTTTCTTTGGTCAGTGGATACATGGACTATGCAAAATATATTTTGCTTATGGACACATGGTAGTACAGAGATAGAACTTGAGAATTGTCCACCACTTAGTAATTCACAAATACTTGTCCACCATTTAGTATTTCACGAGTACTGGCCTTTTTACCAGTGGTATCTGACTCCTAAAAGTTATTAGTGATGTTTCTTTTTCTGGTAGGCTTCTATTCTAGTACACATATTCAGTCTATCAGATTTTGTGTATATCTTTTACCTTGTTGAGAAAATTCAGAAATAGATTCATCCTTTGCTGTATGCCAAATGTAAAAGTTAATGCTAAGTTAAAGAAATTGAACTAGAATTTGTGCTGCAGTGATGAAGAATGAATGTGTCTCATTCCTCTTTGCTTGCAGTTTATGTTTCAGAGTTTATTTTCATGATTTAAAGTAAGTCTGGAACTGCAAGATTAGATTTTTCAGAATTTAATGGTTCCCATATATACTTTGCATGGGCCAGATATGTTGCAGGCTCATGGATTTGTCATTATTGTGTTATTTAGTCTGTTATCTTCACCATAATAGTCTCTATGATTTTTGAATTTATGCAGTTTGAATACTTTCTTTGTACCAGTAGTTAGTTAATCCATGAAGATTAAAAACAGTTGATCGTTTCCTTAGTCATAAGAAATGGTTTTAAATTTCAGAACTTGAGAGAACTAATGTGTGTTTTTGTGAGTTTTGCTTTCTGCAGTGAGATAAGGAAAGAATTTTAAATACTAATTTGCAAAATCTTAGTTTTATTGAATATCTTTAGTCTTTAACACAGTAAGTAGGTTAGAATTTTCTTTTCTCCTTTGGATTTCACTATTTGGCTGTTCAGCAGTGAGCACTGCAATGTCTTGTTGCTTTTAGTGTGCTACAGTGGGACAGATCATATCCATTAATTACTGCTTATGTGCATTACTGTGTTGTGACTCCTCCTTCTGTAATGACACAGGGCTTGTCCAGTGGTGCAGTACAGTACTGTCCTACAGATCTTCAAGCTGCCTTAGAGTAAATGGGATGACAGTGCCCTGCAGTGCAACATGATAAATACAGATTGATGAAAGATGTTTAAGAAATAGAGTGTTTGTTTAAGAAATAGGGTGTTTAAGAAATAGGGCGCTTAATTCCACAATTCTGTGCACTGTGCAGTGTGTTCTAGGATTTATCCAGGCAAGTTTACAGCGTTACATCTGTAGGTGGCTGTGGGTTGTGCTGTTTTCAGGTGCTTTGTCTAAGAGTACAGTCTGTGTCCTCTGCTAGGTCATTTCAATTTAGGGGAAAAAAAGATGCTTTGAGGGAAGCAAGGGTCTAGACAGAGAATGAAGAAAGGCAAGGAGGTCTAGATTAAAATTCAGAAACTACTACTGGGAGTTGGAGAGGAGTTAAGATGGGAGCGTAGGTTTCTTTGAATGGATGTGTTGGTCATGGAGATGAGAAGTCAGAAGGACTTCAGAGGGAATGAAAGCATGTGCTGAAGGATGAGTGTAACTGGCTTAGCATGCTATTGGCAAGAATTCTTGGAAATTTAACAACTACACACAAAATCAGTAAAGGTGGGATTAGTGACTGAATGTCAGTAGGAGGTGGATCATATAAGGAAATGGTAGTGGCATAACACAATCTGGAAAAACTTCTGTTATCATCCACATAATGTGCTATTTCCATCTGAGGAGATGAACATAAAGGCTTATTTCTGTCAGAAAGTTAGTATTAGGCAGAGTTTGCAAGTTATGCTCAGATTTCTAAAAGCATCCTGTAAGACATCCCAAACAACTGATTGCGATACCTTGAACTGTTGTTTTAGGGCAACAGCCTCTGGTGTTAACAGGAATTTAAAACAGTTAGAATCATAAAATAGTTACGGTTGGAAAGGACCTTGAGATCATCTAGTTCCAATCCCTCTGCCATGGGCAGAGACACCTCCCACTAACCCGTGTCACCCAAGGCTCTGTCCAGCCTGGCCTTGAACACCACCAGGGATGGAGCATTCACAACTTCCTTGGCCAACCCATTCCAGTGCCTCACCACCCTCACAGTAAAGAACTTCTTCCTTATATCCAATCTAAACTTCCCCTGTTTAAGTTTTAACCTGTTACCCCTTGTCCTGTCACTACAGTCCCTAATGAATAGTCCCTCCCCAGCATCCTTGTAGGCCCCCTTCAGATACTGGAAGGCTGCTACAAGGTCTCCACGCAGCCTTCTCTTCTCCAGGCTGAACAGCCCCAACTTTCTCAGCCTGTCTTCATATGGGAGGTACTCCAGTCCCCTGATCATCCTCGTGGCCCTCCTCTGGACTTGTTCCAACAGTTCCATGTCGTTTTTATGTTGAGGACACCAGAACTGCACACAATACTCCAAGTGAGGTCTCACGAGAGCAGAGTAGAGGGGCAGGATCACTTCCTTTGACATGCTGGGTCGCTCGTTTCGATGCAGCCCAGGATACGATTGGTTTTCTGGGCTGCGAGTGCACACTGCCAGCTCATGTTAATTTTGTCATCAACCAACACTCCCAAGACCTTCTCCGCAGGTCTGCCCTGAATCTCTTCTCTAAGAGAGAAGAGAGAATTCTCAAAATTGTGTGTTGTTAGGCTCATTAAGGTTTCCGTAGATTGCAGTGAGCTGGCCTTACAGCTCTGTGCTGGAGAAGGGAGGTCCCCTTCTACCCTCTCCTGCTTCTGGATCAGGGATGATGAGAAGCAAGGGCAGGGGAAAGGAAATCTCTTCCTCTGACTGAAAGTTACATCCGCATCCAGCTGCCTACAGAACTTTAGCCTGAATTGGAGGTATAAACTGGTGCATTTGTGCCTTCACCTCCCCGTCTCTCACGGTGTGGGTGGGTTCCCCCCTCCCTCGCCTCTGTTGCTGCCGTACTAGCATTTCTCTGTCTCCATGCGTAGTCAGTTCAGGGAGCTAAACTATCCAAAACCAGTTTACATCTATAGGATTAGGATTTAAATTTTTGTGAAAAATCTTCGTGTGCCAGCAGCTAACAGGAAGAGCTTGGTAACATGTCTAGACAAAGCACTTTCTAGAGAGCACGTATACCCGATAGGAAATGTAAATAAATGTGAGACGGGGTGTGACAACCTATGCTATAATTAATACTACTGTCGACAAATAGCATGCATTGGCTGTAACAGCTTGTTAGGAGAGTCTGGCTAGGCATCTATGTGTGCAGAATGTTCTGTGAAGCAAGTTACTCTCTTTCATGTGTGTATGGAGGGGTGGGGTAAACTTGCACTTAACTGTGGGACAGTGAGAATCCTAAGCAGTGTACATCTGGTAGATAAGCTCCTGGACAAACTCAGAAGAAGAAAGCCTACAGAGGGTGGAAGCAAGGATAGATAGCCCAGAAGGAATACAGACAAATTGTCAGAGCAGGCAGGGATACGGTCAGAAGAACTAAAGCCCTGATAGAATTAAATCTGACCAGAGACTCAAGGGCAACAAGAAAGATTCTCCTGATACATTGGTGATAAAAGGAAGCTTAAGGAAAATGTGGGCCTCCTCTGGAGGGAAATGGAAGAGCTGGTTGCCTAGGATGTGGAAAAGACTGAGGTACTTGACAACTTTTGCCTCAGTCTTCAATGGCAAGTGCACCAGTCACACTGCCCAAGTTGCAGAAGGCAAAGGCTGGGACTAGGAGAGTGAAGAACCACCTGTTGTGGGAGAAGATCAGGTTCAGGACTATCTAAGGATCCTGAAGGGTGCACAAGGACCTGATGAGATGCATCCACAGGTTCTGAGGGAACTGATGGATGAAGTGGCTAAGCCGCTATCCATCATATCTGAGCAGTCATGGCAGTCTGTGAAGTTCTGCTGACTGGAAACGGAGAAGCATAATGCCCATTTCTAAAAAGGGAATGAAGGAAGACCCAGGGAGCTATAGGCCAGTCAGTCTTACTGTGGTGCTAGGTGAGATAATGTAGCAAATCCTGGAAACTATGCTGAGTCACACGGACAATAAGTGGGTGATGGGGTGCAGCCGACATAACTCCACAAGGGCAAATCGTGCCTGACAAATTTGATAACCTTCTATGATGGGGCTACAGCACTGGTGGATGAGGGAAGAGCCACTGACATTACCTGTCCAGGCTTGTGCAAAGCCTTTGACACAGTCCCACGTGACATCCTTGTTTCTAAACTGGAGAGACATGGATTTGATGGATGGACCACTTCAGTAGATAAGGAATTGGTTGCAGGTCTCACCCAAAGAGTTGTGGTCAACAGTTCGATGTCAAGTGGAGACTGGTGATGAGCGGTGTTCCTCAGAGTTTGATACTGGGACTGGTGCTGCTTAGCATCTTTGTTGCCAACATGGACAAGTGAGATTGTACCCTCAGCAAGTTTGCCAATGATACCAAGCTGTGTGGTGTTATCAATATGCAGGAGAGAAGGGATGCCATCCAGATGGACCTCGACACACTTGAAAGGTAGGTCAATGCAACCTCATGAAGTTCAAAAAAACAAAGGGCAAAGTCTTAGCGCTTGATTTGGGGCAATCCCAAGCACAAATATAGGTTAGGTAGAGAAGCGATCCAGAGCAGCCCTGAGGAGAAAGATTTGGGGTGTTGGTTAATGAGAAACTGAAGAGATGTTGACCACAACTCTTTCAGTGAGACCAGCTAGCCAGCAGTGGATGCTTGCAGCCCAGGAAACCAGCAGTATGCTGGGCTACATCAAAAGGAGTGTGATCAGGTTGAGGGAGGAGATTCTCCCCCTCTGCTCTGTTCTCATGATACTGTCCTGGGTTCAGCAGTGGCAGTCAGTTTTTTTTTTTTTCTCCTTCTTAGTAGCTGTTGCAGCGTTGTGTTTTTGATTTTTGGCTTGGGAACAAAAAACTGATAACACCGATGTTTAGACTGACCAAGGATTTTGTGAGTCTCATGCTCTGCCAGGGAGGAGGAGGGGCCGGGAGGAAGCGGGGACAGGACACCTGACCCAGACTGGCCAAGGAGGTGTTCCATACCACAGCACGTCATGCCAGGGGATGGAACTGGGAGCTACCTGGAAGGGCACGTCCCCTGGTCGGTCGGGCTGTCTTTTCCGGCGGGCGGTATCGTATTCTCTTCCCTTGTTATTTCTCTTGTCGTTGTTATTGTTGGTGGCGGCAGTGGTGATTTGTGTTATACCTTAGTTATTAAACTGTTCTTATCTCAACCCGTGGGAGCTGCATTCTTTTGATTCTCCTCCCCGTCCCTCCAGAAGCGGAGGGAAGAAAGGTGGGGGGGGCAGTAGACTGCATGGTTCTGATTTACAGCTTGGGCTTAAACCACGACAGTTCTATTTTGGCGCCCAACGTGGGGCACGAAGGGTTGAGATAACGACAGATCTGACCGGAGTGTGTCTAATCGTATTTGTGATAAGCATTCAGTGTTTTGGATTGATAGTCACTTGTCACAATGCTGATTTATTGGCTCTCAAAGTTGTTGTTTTTGATCTCACAGTCTCAATATGCCGTAGGTTACTTAGAGCCGGTATTTGCTGTGTTAGTGTTTTTCAAGTGTGGGGCTTGGGCTAAGGTTATTGTCTCATTATATTTTATGGTAATGACTTGTAATACAATAGAAAAATTGATCATGAAACTGATCTGGCTTATGTTCCCAGTGTGGTCACCACCTTTATACTTTGGGAGGTATATAATACAAATGCTTAGCAACTATACATCTTTTTTCTCCTTCCTGGGTGGTCAACCTATGAAGGAGACATTCTTTTACCCTCCCAGTGCCCCTTCCAGACCGTTTACAGCATCGTTTGAGAGTTTTGAAGTTTTTGAGTGGCCTTTTAATATTGTTGAGACCTGTTTGCTGATTGTGATGGGGGTCACCATGTTGGCACGCATACAGAGTGTGTTTTGTCCACAACCATTACGTCTGATCTCAAGAGTTAAGCAGAGTCGGGTTTGGGCCTTGTCTGGGGTTAGACGACAAAATAGGGGGACCGAGAGATTTTCCCCAAGGCTGGACAGCCATGAGTGGCAAGGTGTGTGGGATAGTATGGGCAAGTATCTAGGTCAGTGGGCCCCTCCAGTGTTTTGGAACTTCACCACCGAACAAGTGCAAAATCCAGAAGAATTAGTAAAACACTTAAATGAGGTGTGCTGTCATCCTGGTCATACCAGAGAGGGACAAATCATGTCAACGTGCTGGGGCTTGGCCTATGCTTACAGGGCCTTGTTCAACACTATCCAGCACCTTCAAAAGGAAGGAAATGTCCCTGGATCTGAGGGCGAAGCAACAGACAGCGCAGCTACTCCAGCTCCGAGCACAGCAGCTACACCACCCCTAGCGACAAGTACAGCCACTACTCAAACTTTGACTGCAACAGACAGTGCAGCTACCCCAGCGACAAGTACAGCCACTACTCAAACTTCGACTGCAACAGACAGCGAAGCTACCCCAGCTCCAACCACAGCAGCTACACCACTCCCAGCGACAAGTACAGCCACTACTCAAACTTCAACTGCAACAGATAGCGAAGCTACCCCAGCCCCAACCACAGCAGCTACACCACCCCCCGCGACAAGTACTGTTGCTACTCAAAGCACAGTGATAATGACTGCAGCTAAACCAGAGGACCAATTCGTACCAATATCGATTGCCCCCATAAGCAAGAGAAAAAGCAGAAAAGAGGCAAGAAGGGTGAAGCAAGATGAAGAAACAATGTATTCACCACCCAGGCCACCACCTGATCAGGAGTCATCATCCCATGATGAAGAAGAAGAAGAAGAGGTGACTTCTCGACCTCGGACCTCAACCGAGCTACGGAATATGCGAAAAGACTTTACCCGTCAACCAGGGGAGCACATCATCACCTGGTTGCTCCGATGCTGGGACAATGGGGCCGATGGTCACAAACTAGGAGGTACGGAAGCCAAGCAGCTGGGATCACTTGCTAGAGAAGGGGGAATTGACAAAGCAATTGCAAGAGAGAAAAAGTCCCTCAGTCTTTGGAGGCGGCTCTTGGCAGCTGTGAAAGAAAGGTTTCCATACAAGGATGATGTTACGAGTCGTTCGGCCAAGTGGACTACTTTAGACAAAGGCATCCAGTCTCTGAGGGAATCAGCCATCGTAGAGATGATCTATCACACCAAACCGAATAACGGAGATATACCCATAGACCCAGATGAAGTCGAATGTACACGACCCATGTGGCGAAAACTTACACGGAATGCACCGTCATCATATGCCCATTCATTGGCAACAGGAACCTGGTGGTGAAGGTACGCCATGTAGACGCTCATGTACCCAAGAGTCGGGCCACTGAGGAACACCAGAACAACCAACAAGTGGACAAAGCTGCTAAGATTGAAGTGGCTCAGATGGACTTAGATTGGCAACATAAAGGTGAATTATTTTTGGCCCGGTGGGCCCATGACACTTCAGGTCATCAGGGCAGAGATGCAACATACAGATGGGCCCGTGATCGAGGGGTGGACTTAACAATGGACAGTATTGCCCAGGTTATTCACGAGTGTGAAACATGTGCTGCAATTAAACAAGGCAAACGGTTAAAGCCTCTTTGGTATGGAGGACGATGGCTGAAGTATAAATATGGGGAGGCCTGGCAAATTGATTATATCACACTCCCACCAACCCGCCAAGGCAAGCGCCATGTGCTTACCATGGTGGAAGCAACCACCGGATGGCTGGAAACATACGCTGTGCCCCACGCCACTGCCCGGAACACTATCCTGGGCCTTGAGAACCAGATTTTGTGGCGACATGGCACCCCAGAAAGAATTGAATCAGACAATAGGACTCATTTCCGGAATAACCTTATAGACACTTGGGCCAAAGAGCATGGCATTGAGTGGGTATATCACATCCCCTACCATGCACCAGCCTCTGGGAAAATCGAACGGTACAACGGGCTGTTAAAAACTACACTGAGAGCAATGGGTGGGGGAACTTTCAAGCATTGGGATACACACTTACCAAAGGCCACCTGGTTGGTCAACACCAGAGGATCTGCCAACAGGGCTGGCCCAGCCTAGTCAGAACTTTTACATATTGTAGAGGGGGACAAAGTTCCTGTGGTGCACATGAAGAATTTGCTGGGGAAGACAGTCTGGGTTATTCCTGCTTCAGGTAAAGGCAAACCCACTCGTGGGATTGCTTTTGCTCAGGGACCTGGATATACTTGGTGGGTAATGCGGGAAGATGGGGAAGTCCGATGCGTACCTCAAGAGGATTTGATTTTAGGGGAAAACAGACAATGAACTCAATTGTACGCTGTTGCCTGCTATAGTCCATCAACTAGAAGTCTGCAGGGCACCAGCGACTGGCCCTGACTTCCCTCCGACCATCATCCCAACAGAGAATGAACTTTGATAGAACCGGATGAGTTCTACAGTAAAGGAATGATCAGCATCAGCAGGCAACGATCCAACACTGCACACAGCTTCTTCTGCCCTGAAAGACTGTTCCAAGAGATGGAGCCCAACATCATGAACCGAATGGACTCAGTAGCTTTATAGGAATTGGTCCGTGCACTAAGATAACAGTGCACCGAGATGAGAGTGAGGGTATATGGAAAATGTGGGATCTGAGCATGACGTGAATGGTATGGAACAAGGGGTGGATACTGTCCTGGGTTCAGCAGTGGCAGTCAGTTTTTTTTTTTTTTTCTCCTTCTTAGTAGCTGTTGCAGCGTTGTGTTTTTGATTTTTGGCCTAGGAACAAAAAACTGATAACACCGATGTTTAGACTGACCAAGGATTTTGTGAGTCTCATGCTCTGCCAGGGAGGAGGAGGGGCCGGGAGGAAGCGGGGACAGGACACCTGACCCAGACTGGCCAAGGAGGTGTTCCATACCACAGCACGTCATGCCAGGGGATGGAACTGGGAGCTACCCGGAAGGGCACGTCCCCTGGTCGGTCGGGCTGTCTTTTCCGGCGGGCGGTATCGTATTCTCTTCCCTTGTTATTTCTCTTGTCGTTGTTATTGTTGGTGGCGGCAGTGGTGATTTGTGTTATACCTTAGTTATTAAACTGTTCTTATCTCAACCCGTGGGAGCTGCATTCTTTTGATTCTCCTCCCCGTCCCTCCAGAAGCGGAGGGAAGAAAGGTGGGGGGGGCAGTAGACTGCATGGTTCTGATTTACAGCTTGGGCTTAAACCACGACAGAGACCTCACCTGAAGTACTGTATCGAACTCTGGGGCTCCAACACAAGAGGGACTTGAGCCTGTTGCAGCAAGTTGTAGCAAGTTCAGAGGGCCACCAAGGTGCTTAGAGGGCTGGAGCACCTTTCCTATGAATAGAGGGGTGAGAGAGCTGGTGTTGTTCAGCCTGGAGAGGAGAAGGCTCTGGGGAGACTGTAGAGCAGCATAACAGTACCTAAATGTGGCCTACAAGAAAGCTGGAGGTCCCTTCCAACCCAAACCATTCTATGATTCTCTGAACTCAGGAAGGAGCAGAAGGAAGGGGAGTAAGTTAGGAGTGTTACAGAAGTAAGAAGGAGTGTACAGAAGAAGGTCATCATCTTCTGTTAAACTTAAATAGATTTAAGGGAGAGAGAGCTTGAATGAAGCTTCATAGAATGTAATGTTACAGTCCTTTTGGTTAACTTTAGAAACAGCAGCTCAGAGTTAGTGTTAGAAGAAATTGGATGCTTGAATGTTCAGGGATCGTGTAGGAAATAAAAAAAGGTCCATCATTACATGATATAAAGTTAGGACACTCCCAGTTACAAATGGAGTGGTATAAATATAGACACACTTTTAATTCTGTAATTTTGCTATATCTGAATGTTTTAGTTTACAGGCTTAATATTGTTTAAGATACATAAGAATGAAATCGTACAGGAAATCTTTTATCTGATGCAAACTACTTTGCAAATGTTTCATTGCTAAGCTTTCTCAATTATAATGCTTTTTTTAAATTGGAAAATACTGTCTCCTTTTGTTAGAGGCTCAGGAAAGATTTGTAATTCTTTATATGTAGCTTGTGGAGTGTTTTCATTTTACGGTTACTTTTATGCAAGTCCTGTTCATGTTCTGTGCAGTCTATTATTTATGTTTCTTTCCCTTTGACACCAGTAACTCACTAGAAGGCAAAATACTAACTGTTAAAAAATATTGATTTTATATCCTTGTTAAATTACAGCTTCTACAAGATAAACTTTGAAAAATGTGTTTCTTTTTGCATGTTCACAGCTTTCAGCAGAAAGCGTTTTTCTTGGTTGTACAGGTGGTTATTTTATTCAAGTTTTTGTTGGTGGATGCTTTCCTAGTCCTTAGAATATACAGCCGTCATCGTGTAATGATTTGATTTATTTTCTTTTTCCTGGTTCTCTATTTGAGTCTCTTAAAATGTGTTCTGGAAGCTCCTTCAGCATTCAACTAAAAGTTACTCTGTCTCCCGGGCTTTGTACAGCCTTCTTGGTGGCCATTTCAACTATTTTGTACTAGTGTTAATGGAGGTATATTTTAGTAGTATCCTATGAAGGGATTAATTTGTGAGCTCGCAGATGAATTCTAAATTCCTGTCTAGTTGACTGCTGTCTTACTGTTTTATTGAATAAAACCTTTTTTCACTTGGTGCTTTTCACTTTAATGATAAAAACAAATCAAGCCTTGATTATTTTTCTTCCTGCTGTATCAAAAAGAAAAGAATCATTACATACCTTTAGTATCTGTTGCTAAAACTCTTTGTAGTACAAAGGACAAACTTTGAATTGGACTGCGTAGTTATGTTTTGCATCCTAGAAACTGGGCATCAATAGCTAAAGGTCTTGCCAATAAGTTAAGAGCCAGAGTTGAGTTTCTTTGCAGAGTTTTGCCAAATTCTTCTGCCACTTTATGAAGCAAAATGGAAACAGGGCTTTCCGATCCAACAAAGGATCACTATTAATAAAGGGTTGCTTAATAAAGGCTGTTCAACAAAGGAACATTTCAGCAATGTTCTTGGAATGGGTGAAAACCTGGGGTGGTATTTGGTTAGTTGGTTTGGTTGAAGTTCTTCTTGGAGGGGGTGGGGTGGAATTATTTTTTTTCTGAGGTACATTTTTTTGCCTCTTAGTCTATAAAACTCTTCTGCTTGATCAAAGGAGAGTTTATTGCTTGTTTGTGTTACTTTAAGGTGGCTTGAGATGTTAATAATGCTTTCTAGAACCTACTTTTTAGCTGCCTTTTCTTAAAGTTTTTTTAATTCCTGTGGCTATATGTTTGCATGCGGTTGTTCCATATTTTATTTGCAGTTATGTAAAGGTTAGGCAAGCAAAATGCATTTAGTCCAAGCAGGTATTGTCGCTCATTTAAAAGAGGGGTTGTGGGATGTGGTGGAAATCTGCTCTGGAGCTTGTGAGACATGTGGAGCAACAGTGACATTGGGCTACGGAAACCCCTTTGTGAAATCTCCAAGTGCATAGCTTAGGTTGCAAAGTCACTTGTTAAAGAAGAGTTGAACAGGGTGGGGATGAGTGAAGATATGTTGCTGTCTAAGGTTTTCCCTTTAAATTTCTTAATGATAGAAAAGCTTGTGTATTTTCAGAATTACTTGCTTCTCAGGAAAAATTACAGTCTTAAACTAGTAACTTAGAATTATTACTGATCACAAATAATTTGCTGTCTAAGTGATACATAGCAGTCCATCAGTTCACTGTACATTAATGCACAGAAATTGTGAAAGTGACTATAAAACGTTTTCTTTGAGGTGAATGCTTCATTGTATTTTATCATCTTATGCCACACCACTTAACACTTCAAATAATGTATAGGCTAAATATATTAATAGCAAGTTTTAAACTGCATTTTTTTTTAAAGATTGCACTTACAACATTTTTAAGTGTGATGAAATGTCTTAGGTTATATGGAGTGTTGTAAAATCTACCATTTATTGTACTAAACCTTTATGGTTGAGCAAGTAACAGCCTCTGCAGTGAAAATACTAAATCAGGCTGACTATAATTTGTACATCACACTCCAGAGAGAAATTTACCTGGTGCACAGATATTCAAAGGCTTCTACTTTAGGTCTATTATTTTATAGGCAATGTCAGAAAAATATATTTTTTTATAGAACTGTAATTTTTATTTAGTTTGAATTTAGTTCTGTCAGTTATAGCTGCTTTTGAAGTAGTTTCTGCTGTTTTGAATAGCTTTTTTCCTAGAAAAATACAGATAAAATCAATAAATGTTAAGGTGAAATCAGTTATAACAAAAATACAAATTATTTCTGTGCTGCTAAAGATGATGGTGTGCATACTTGCTTCTGTCAACTTGGATGTTTTGTGAACCTCATATTTTTCTTCTTATTGTATCCATGAGTCTGAAATTGGTCGGTGTTTTTTTTCTTGCCATTGCTGTTATGCTTTATGTTCAGTTTGCATTAACTATTAATAAAGGGTTTTATGCATGCCTTAATTTCTTTATATGTTACTATTTTTCTTCCTACTGACGTTTCTGAAACCAGGGAGGGTGTTGAAATAAAGATGTACTGTGCTCTCAATAGATTTGGTTTGCAGAATGAATCCTGTACCTACCATTTCTATAATAATACTTACTACATAGGTTAAAACCTTTTTGAGTAGAAGTGAAAGTAGTTTCAGAGATTTCAGGATGTGTGATTTTAATGCTTTGATTAAATTTTACTAGGTTTGCAGGCATTCCAAGTTGTAGATTATTACTATTATGCTTACCAAACTTGAAGTCTTGCAAATATGTATTCTGTTTCTGTTAATGTTGGGCCTTCCTTGATGCAAAGTTTCCTTGAAATACATGTAGATTTCTAAAGAGTACGTGGGCTTCCTGGATTTGTACATCTGTTTTTTGAAAATACTCTGTTTCATTTGTTTGGTCATCTAGGTTATCACTGCTGCAGCCAAGGGGCAATTTTCCTTCTTTCCTTCCTATAAGGTAGCTTAATGTATTTGACTAGTACTGTATTTTCACAAGAGCACGTTTTCTTAGTTGACACTCTAGTGGATGTTACAGGCATTATAGGCACATACAACAAATTCTCAGTATACTTTTAAGTATTTTTTTTCTCATCCTTTCTACCATTCTTGTGATCAGCTTTCACCTGGGATTAGCCGACTGTGTAGCATACTATGAGGATCACGCTTTTACAGTTGACACAAATTGATCTCTTGAAAGATGCCTTGGGTAAATGTGTAGTTTAACATTCGTTGCTTGCAGAGCAGTGGACACTAGAGATGACTAGAGATGAGCTGCAGAAATACATGGTATTAAGGGGAGGAGAAGGAATAGAGTCTCTCCTTTTAGCATCAGAACTGTTACCTTGGTTGAACATTTTAATCTGTACTTTTTCAAAGAATTTTCAAACTTCTGTCTGTCAGTCTGGAAATTGAAAGATTTTCAAATAATTTGTTCAGCTTTCTTGATTCTGTGTGCATGAAATTGAGAGAGATTGACGTAAAATCAGAGCTTTGAGACCAAAAAAAGCCTGCCCTATGTTCATCTAAGCCACGGAGACTTGAGGCAAACTTTGAGAAACCTGGCAAAGAAAGCTACTTAGCTTAATACATGGTTGTGTCAAAATGGTGCTGTTTTCATAGACTGGTATTTCTATATTTTAGTTCTACCTTATTCATTATGTGTTTTCAAGTAGTAATCCTTGTCATTAGATAATAAATTTTACATATCAGATGAAAGAGTGTTGTGTGTGTGTAGTTTATGGCTATTTTAAAGGATATCTGAAAGATGTAGTAGGCTGGAAAGCAATCTCCTAGTGGCAGTTTTAAGTGCCTGAAAATGTAATTGGTATAAGTGAAGAAGTGCATGGACGTGATGGATCTGTAAGATGCGTTTGTCGGAGGACTTGTCTGAAATTGAAGTGACTGTAGCAGAAGTTGTGGAACAATCTGACAGCGTGAATAAATTTCCAGGACATGATGGTGTGCATGGGAGAGCTTTTGGAAGAGCTCAAGGATGAAGAAGTCAGATGGTGAATGTCTGAAGTCTTGCTTAGAATTAAATTGATTTCTGAGGACTGGCGGGATGGCAAATGCACATGTTCGTAAGCACATCAGGAGTTTAGGAGAAATATATGTTTCTGAGTCTGTTTATATTGAACAAATCAGTAGAATTTATCATAAATTTAGAGTTTATAATAAATATACTTTACACCTAGACAAAGAGAAAGAGATGTACACTGGAATATTAACATCTCCTGTAATGGGAAGCTCTTCCCCACAGACTTTGAGTTTTTCAGAATCTGCAGACAGGGATGATCCAGTTGATATGATGGGACAGACGCTTTTCCAAAAGCTGTCTCTCTGTCCCTTTCCAAAGGATTTGATGAAAATGGTGTGTCAGCCTGAAATGGAAAATCACTATATGAACAGCTAACTTACTGGACAATAAGAAGCGGAGGTGGAGGTAAATGGTTAGCCTTCTCAGTGGAATGGAGTTTGAGAGATCTGAAACGCACAGCATATTTCTTCATAATGTGTACAACATTGTGAGTGTGAGTTGCTTGATATGTAATAAGGAAGAGAGTTAAGTGTTTTGGAAGACATTTATGAAACTAATAATTGGGCAGTAAAGTGGTAGAAGCAGTACAGTGAAAATTGTATCGAGAATGATGACAGTTCTTTATTCATATATACGATGATGGGCACTGGACTGACCAGAAATCTTCAATTCTTAGTACAAGTGGTGAAGAGATATTACGTATTAAAAAAAAAAAAACAAAACAGTAGGAAACAGAACATCATTATCCCATTATGCAGATTTATGACTTGTCTGTTAAAGACGGAGTTCTGGTGGTCTTATTTCAGAATTTTTTTAGCATAATAAGGCTGGAAAGAGCTCAGGAATTATTATGGTGGCACAAAATTACTTTTGTGTGAAGAGTAATTAAGTAAAATATGAATCTTCCATCTGGCAAGAGACCATCTAGGTTTCTACATAATTGCACACTAAAGAGAGGGTAAGGTAGGGATTGATTACTGCTTGTTTCAATGTAAGAAATGCAGAGCATCAAATGAAGACAGCAGGAGCTGTGCTCAAAACGTATGAGATGAAGCACTCTTTATGGAGCAGAGCTTTGTACTGTGAGACTTCATTGTGGATGCTAAAATTTTGTGATTCGAAAGGAAAATACACCCTTTTTTTTTGTGATAGAGAAATGTGAAAATGTATAGGAAGCAGGGTCCTTCTAAGTAAGGAAGTGCCCAGCTGTACAAGGGGTTTCCTAACTTTAGGATAACTCGCATCTGCAGACAGCTGTGACTGGAGAATGACTTGTCTAGATGGACCTGATCCACTTATTTGTGTGGAAGAGGGAATTTGCAGTTGTGTGGTCCTTTAAGAGAAAAAATGATATGTAAGAGGAGTGCTTGCAGAGCTTTTTTTTTTCAGATGTTTTAAGAAGACTGCATTGAGAAGAAGGATCAATGTGCTGGGATGATGGCTGGGAAGGGTGGCATGACATGGGAGAAGTGAACTTGTGCAAGCAGCTGAGGGTGGCAGCAGAGGAGAGGGGAAAGAGGCAATATGCTACATGGCTTTGAAAATCAAAATGGGTATGAAAGAACAGAATGTTGAATGTGTAGACTGGCTGTTCAGTACCATAATTTATTATGCCAATTCTGGTGGTTTATTATGATTTTTTTTTTATAAGGGTACTTTCATATGTTTATTATGTAAAGTTGCATGCTAGTTGGGGCACATAACAGAAAATCCTCTTCTTCTCATTCAGAATCTTTAAGCAGTGCTGTTATATACACCTCAGATAATGAGTTAAGCATTGTAGTTTGATGTAAAGGCTGTTAAACAGAAAGATGTACACCAGAAGTGTAAGCTGCAGCAAATAATTTGTTACCAAACTTAAAAAATATTGTTCTTGTCTGGTTTTGTTTACAGGATCCTGAGTAATAATAAAATAACAGAGTTGAAGAATGGCTCTTTCTCTGGATTACACCTTCTTGAAAGATTGTAAGCACTTCTTAAGAAGCTATTTTCACTTTAAAAATAAATTATATACTGTTTCTGTTTCATTAATAATTCTGAAAACAAAAATATCTTAAGAGATGTGTTCTTTATTTTGATGTATTTTCATTTGTGTGTGTTTGAAGAGTTAACACAGATAAGTATTCTCTTCAAGGATGTGAATGTCATGTAACAGCATAAAGGGATAATCTGAGCAGTGGGTGTGATTAGGACAGTTTCTGTAGGAAGTTCAGTGGAATGCTACACCAACTGGATGTGCTTTGTTGTTGTTAGTCTCATAACATGAAACCTTACATTGTAAAGAAAACTATTTCTTTAATTTCTTATGAAGTGTCAAACCCTTTGTTGAACAATAGTAAGGGATATTTGCATGGGAAGCAGATGAAGGCTAGGTCCATTTGAAGTTTGTTGTTGACATTTACTTCAACAGTTTTGCTTCTTCATAACTTCAGTATATACTGAATGCATGGGAGAGGAGAATGGGGGCAAATCTGATGGGAGTAACTTTTTGTTTTGTTTTGCTTCCTGTTTTCTCTTTCCCTTTCAGATGATATATTGCCTATGGCATAAGAAGCATTTTAGCTTCTGTTACAGTCAGCTTTTTTCCAGCTGGTAGAAGGTCAGGATTGGCAGGTTGATCTACCTGGGAGCAAGCAGAAACTTTAGAGATAAGGATTTTTCTAGGCCATTTGACTGGGAAAGTCGCCAGCTTCATAATCATCTCACAACATCTAGGAAGCGTTCCAAATGAAATTTGGCTTCAGGGGATTAAAAGTATTTTATTCTTCCTCTAAAGCTTGAAGGCTGCAATCCTGGTCACCTGGCCTAAGTAAATTCGAACACTTACACCACTCCACCCCCACATGCCAGAAGAAAGATCTGTTTTATGCCCTAGCAGATGAGCTTTATTATAGAAATAAGCCAGCATGCCAGAGAAGCAAGGTTATCAGAGTGATGGCATTATAGATCTATACACATTCTTTTGACATCCTTGCTTAGGTAATAAAGGCATCTGCTGACAGTTGTTATTTGTTATAACTCGTTAAAATTTTCAGACAGGAAATACTTGAAACTCTAATTAGTTTGAGGTGATAATTTATATTTGCTCTATGAATCCAAATCTTAATTTTCTTTAAAATCATAAGAACCTAGCTTTGGTCCATTTAACTCCTGTTATTTGTAAGGTTTTTTAGGTTTTTTTTAATATCTTCCCTTTTTATGAATGAAAAGAAAATAAGGCAGTCATCATGTTTTGAGCATTTGAAGTGACCTGTGATAGTATTTTAGAGGATGTGGTGGTCTCATCTGAAGGAGACAACATGCTTTATGTACGCTGGTGTGACACTTAATACCTCAACAAATGATTCTAAATGATCAGGCACCTTCATCATGAAGGAAGGGATAACTAGCATGACACTAGTCATTAATGACATTCTCTTCTATTTTTTTGTTTGTGCATGACTTATTTAAGAACAGTATCTAACCACAGTAAACTGAAACTTTTCTGTTTTAAATGTTCTTGTGACCCTGAACAGAAGCTACTACTGCAATTAAGATAATTTTTCTAACTTAAATGGCTAATCCTTAGTAGAAGAAAAATTGAAAGGCACTGTAACTGTTTTAAATTTTAACATTGTTAAGCCGATTCAAATTACACTCCTTAATGTACATGGTGATAACTTGCATGCCTTCAAAACTGCAGGTTTTTGACAGTTTCTTGCTTATTTTGATTTTTTTTCTTACTACTCATACTTCCCCTTGTTTCTTTGAGTATTTTCTTCCTTTGTAGATATGCTCTTTCCCCCACTCTTAAGAGAGGAAACAGAGATAAAGAAGTTCACTCAGCATTTAAATAGTTCATTCAGACAGTAGCATTGTCACTTAACACTACTACTTGCTAGGGGGGAGATTCTGTATGCATTTAATGCTTGCTTGTTCATTCCTTGTAACATTATACTTGCCAATCAATATTTTTTGCCATTTCTCTTTAATAGTTTTCGGATAGAGGTTAGATGTACAGATATATTTAACCAAAGCATTTAAAACAAAATAAATCATACTATTATCAGGAACATGTATCAGCATAATAATTGTATTTAATTGCATTTTAATCAGTATTTGAATCCTGAAATTTACATTCACTATTTCATAATTCATGTGTTAACACTCTAAACTTTTTTTTTCCTATTTAGTTCTTGGGCATCTTAATGAAACTGTACATATTTTTAAATGGTTTCTGTTATTTTATTAGTTCTTCAAATAAACTTGGGGATATGATATCTGCAGCCGTTTAGGTTTTTGTTTTACTCAAACATGTTATGTTCTGACCTCATCCCTTTCTGACAATTATTCATTGTTACTGTTGCAAGGAAGAGATTGTTCTGTTTGTTGCTTGTATGCCTAAAATTATGGGGAAGTACATTAAAAATGCTGCCCCCAAGTAAGAATTTCAGATCTGTTTGTTAATAATTTTGTGTATGTATGTTAATTTATTAAGATGTAAGATTTGGTAATGAATTATTTTGTAAACGGGATAAGATTACCAAAACAAGAGTTTTTTGTTTTACTGGAGGGTGAAATGTTTGTTAATTACAGCATCATTCATGCAAATAACAGTAAGCAGATCAAAGATTTTAACTGCCATAAGTGATAATTAAAGTATCTGTACAGAAAGATGTTAAATATTTTACTCCGTTGACTTTGTTAATGGTATGTTTTGCTATGAATTTCCTGCAGTTTAAATGCTGAAATAACTTCTTGCACAACTAAATTATGACAGCTAATTTTTCATTTTTATAATTATAAATTCATAATTTATACAGCATTATTCAAACTTCACCAGTTTAGAAGCAAACTGCTGTCTTTCCATCTGGAAGCTAGTCAATGCTGCCAGTTGATTTTTGCAAGGATAAGGAAGATTACGTATTTGTAAAGTACTGTTTTTAATCATACATGAGGGAGAAGAGATGAAGAGACAGGCTGGGGATTTAGTAAGGTATTTAGATAGCAGAAGAGGGATTTGATATTTATTGAACTATAAATAATGGTGAGGGCTTACCAAAGTATTTTTAGGATATACTAATATACCTTTGAAAAGGGAAAATATGCAGTGTGAAAGGAGGGTTATTTGTAGACAGTCTTATTTTTGTCTCCTGTTTTTACAGCCCCAGTCTACATATATATGAATGCTTTAAGTAAAAATAGAAGCATCTAGTAGTTTTTCAGAGAGTAATAATTTCTGATTTTAATTCTTTCTGTGGTAGTGCAGCGGAGCATGTGAAAAGATAGACTTGAGTTCTGTTAATGGTTTATCTGAATCTTTTCTTTTTTTGAAGTTATTAAAAGAGATTGAACGTATCAGTATTTCTTGTTTGAATTTTACTGAGCAGAGAAACAGTTCAGGAATATTCATGAAGTTGTTTTCTGCTCTAACTTTAGTTCTACTTTTGGTTCTGAAAGCTCCATCTTTTTGTTAGCTATGGCTCTTTCAGGAGAAGATCCAGCATGTTAGGCTAACAAGATACTAACAAAATACTTGCTTTTCCCATCCTCACCTTCTTCTCAGGTAATTTCCAAAAGATGAGTGGTGCTTTTGGGAAATAGGTTTGTAGTCTCTGGTAAAAAAATCTGTGCTGTGAAATTGAGTGCTTTGGAATATTCTGTACTGTTGGAAGTAATTATAGAAATTATTTGAAGGAATCAAATAGGTTTTATGGTCTAGGTTTTAGCTTTAGTTTGCAGAAATGGCTTAAGCATTTTGTTTTTTAAAACTTATTTACATTACATTTTGAAATTTTTACTTTTGGAGTTCATCAGTGCATGTCAGGTGGTTTGATAGGGTAAGCACAAAACAGCAAAATGAAGTGATCTAAGTTGCTGTTGAATTTTTTTGCATGTGAGGGGATTTCAGAAGTGTATATAAGAATTTTTCTGAAAGTTAAGAGATTATTTTTATAATGATGTTTTAATTTCCATTTGGAAAATGTCCAGGTCTCAGAACTGTCTACTGGGGAGTTGTAATATTACCCTAACTGAAACACTCTTCTAATGGATTTATTTTGGACAGATTTTTTTATTTGGACAAATTGGTATCTATGACTGTATCCTGTTAGTTGAGCTTTCCAAAGAAAAATGATTAAAATCCCATTGCTAAAAATGAATAGTTTGTATAGATGTATTTACAGGTGTTAAAACCAACGGAAACTTCAAAGACAAACACGATTGTCTCCCCCACCTCCTTTTTATATGAGAATCCTCTCAATCTGTTGGTTTACCCACGATTGTCATTTCTTCATTTAGAAACTGTCCTAGATCTGGAATCTTGGCAGTTGCACCCGCCTGTGTATCAACAGCTTTTACTGTTTCAGAAGAGCTGCCAGACATGTCAGCTCGATGTTAATTTTGAGATCTTTAAATATCTTATTTCACAGTTTTCATCTGCTAATACTTTCTGATAGATGAATGCATAGCTAGTGCTTACTAGTAACTGCTGCTGGGAAGGGGGGAAAATCCCCGGAGACTCCCCAGCTGTTGTAGATGCTGATTGAGAAAATGCTGACAATTTGGGCTTTCAGGATGTTTTTTTTTTTAACAATTAGTATGGTGCTTCGTTAGTGCTTCGCTATCTTATTTGAAAATAACAGAATACACACTGAGTTTTATAAACACGTATTTGTTGTCATTTCTTCTTAAAAGAGAATTTCTCCATTCTAGTGTAATTATCCCTCTAGAACTGGTATTAAGGAGGAAACAAAAAGGCAAAAAATTACATAAAGAAGAGACTAGTAAGTACTATCAACTAATCTGACAAAATGTATAAGCAGTTTGTGGAAATAGTAAAACTCTTGCTTTTACTTTTAAAACTTTACACTGAAGCAGTGGATTTAAGAAAGAGGTGTATCAGGGTGTATGCTTTGAATTTAAGTAATTAATTTAATGGTCACTGATAATCTGTCAGCTAGTGGATTTCCAAGGCATGTTGTCCAGGTTTTTCTTCCTTGAGCATTTTCCACAGTGAGATTTTAAGTTTAAGTGGGAGTTACATGATTTTAAACTGAAATTTTGAATATGCAGAATATTATTTTTCTTTGTGTTGCAAACACTGATGGTAAATAAGAGATTAATAACATTTAGTATTCTCAAATTTGTCATGGTCTTGGTACTGGGTTTATAAGCCTGCAGAAAGAGGCTTAAAACATGACGGTTCTTCAGGCTCCCAGAACTGCTTTGTAAGTAGTTGGCAGTCCCAAGGCAAGAAAATCAAGTTGAGATGGGTGTGATTATTAAAAATTCATTTACTGTACTGCAAGGTAAATCTAAATTATTTCAAATATTTCAAGTATTTAAAAATGTTTATTAGGCACAGCACTGAAGTGTGATCCATGTGCCATGACACTGTTTTACCACGGCTTCTTAATCTGTCTGCAGGAAATGGTATCGTGAAATCTTGGGATGAGTTTATGTTTTCACTCATGCATATCTGTGTGATGGTAGACATAATCTTCTTGTGCTGTTCTCTTTTGGGCAGAATTGTTAACATTGTGGTGGGTTTAAGACATGTTTTTTCCACCCTTGCATACTAAAGCATTGACTTTAGTTGAAATTACTGATTTTCTTTTCAAATGCAGAACATTCAGATATTACCAAGGAATGATTTTTTTTTTTTTTTTTTTTTTCTGGTAGTAATAAGTGCCTGCAAAGTTTCAGATATTAGTATAGTAAAAATCTTGGCTTCATAAGGAGGTAGAAATAATTTTAATGTTTGTGCAGTGATAAGAGTTTGTTCAAAACTGTAGAAGCTGACAGATACTTTCTGTGACCTTTCAAATTAAGTGGTATCTGCAAAATACATTGAATTAGGAGTTAAAACTCCTGTATCACTTGAACAATTAATTAAGCAGTTTAATGACATAGTTACCTCACATTTCTCCTTACAATGTCATAGTCTGGAAACTTAAGATTTAAAAATCTGTGCTCTGAGTTTTTCACCAGCTTTACTTGGGATTTGCAGCCAGGGCTTTGCTTTTGTGCCAGTAATCAGTGGCAACTTTCGATGTTGTGTCTTTGGTGTGTTTTTAGGATCTTGTTTTGCTTCTTTTGGTAGGTGTTGGGCACTGCTAAAGTATTTGAAAATGGGTAGGCTGAGGAAAACAACTGTTGCTAAACAGTATGGTACTGTGTGATGAACAAATGTTACACCCTGAGCAGCTGTAACCTACTGGGACACTGTGGCAAAGTATCTTTAGCTCTATAACCTTTCATGTGATAGGAACTGGTAAAATATTTAATGAAATACACGTGCTGTTTATATTCCTCTTTCTAATTGAAATACAGATTTTCAAATTGTGAAAAATACTGTTAGAAAAAGTAGAAATGTGTTGCATGGGTTTTGGTTTTGTTTGGGTTTTTGGGGTTTTGTTTTGGTTTTTTGTTGGTTTTGGGGGGGGTGAGTTTGAGGGTTTGTTGTTTTTTTTTTTTTTCAGTTTTCAAACAAGACTTTCAAACAAGTTAAGTGTATCTTCATGCCTGTGTATCTGTTTTAAAGGGTAGTTTGTGGTAAATGTAATGTCTTCATTTTTCTCCACAGAGACCTCAAGAACAACCTGATTAGTACGGTAGATCCAGGAGCTTTTCTGGGGCTTTCATCTCTGAAGAGACTGTAAGTGGTATATATAGCTAGTCAGTCTAAACAAAACAACCCCTGAGAAGTAGAGTAAGTCTTAGGTTCTGGAAATTTAGATAGCTAAGCTATTAAATATTAAAAGTTGAATATGTACATATATTTATGTATGAAACAAAGTCTGTTTTCAGTCTTATGACTGAAGAACATCCACTGCTTATGGCTTGGCAGTCTCATTTGTTCTTACGGACAGTCTTTTCTTATATTCCTCTGTTTTTGTTTCTGTGACTTGAAACATCACTGGGTGAACATTCGTTCAGAGCTTTGGTGCCATTGAGTCTTGCTTTGTTAAATGTTAAACTCCTTATGATTCTTTTTCCCCCCAAAAGGTCATGGTGGAACACATTGTCCCTTGCTATTAATACTACGTTGAGTTATAGCACTGTTAATGCCGTTTGATTGAAGGTTGTGCCAACATTCCCCTTAACACATTTTTTGTGTTTAAGGTTTTATACCTTCGTTGTAAAAATTCTGTCCCAGATGAAACATGAAAAACAGGATATTGGCATGATGGCCTCCTCTCATCTAGTCTCCCCTTTTCACTCTTCAGATTTTCAGAATATCTGGGACAGCTTTTAAGTCTTAGTAATTTTGCTGCTTTACCCCTCCTCTGCTTCCTCTAGTTAGCATACAGCTTTCCTTCTTAAGTTTTTGTAGTATATATGTTCATTTGTCACTGATTAGATGATTTGCCTCACTTAGAAGGAAATTTTATTGGTAATTGCACTTTTGGAAACCTGAAAAGTAAAGGTGAAGGACCAATGCTGGACCATTACTGCTTGCAAGCTTAATTTTTTTTACTTTAAAATGTTTTTGGCAATTTGATTTAAGACCTACATTGTAAAATATGTAATATTTAAATATTTATGTAAGTGTAAATATAGAAGCGGTCCTACTTATGTACAACAAATGTACCATTATAGGGGTCTCTGGCATGTTAAATTAAGTGATGTAGCACATGTAATGAATATACTGTACAAATATGAAAATTTACTTCTAGTGATGTAAGCCAAGCCGGTTCTAAGGGGATTTACTGATCAGACAAGGCTCATTTAACCGTGTATGGGCAAACCATTATTGCTGTAGAAATGGAATAAGGACTCTATGTGTCTGTGTACACCCATACAGCAGTACCATTTGGGTTTTGCTGAAAAAGATTAAATCTGGTTCAATCCGTTAAGTATTTCAACTAAAATTCATGATTCTGTTTGCAGACTATGTCATTGGAAAGAAAATGATTTTTCCTTTTTTTTTTTTTGTGTTTTCCTATTTACAGAGACTTGACTAATAACAGAATAGGCTGCCTGAATGCAGACATATTTAGAGGACTTGGAAATCTAATTAGATTGTAAGTATATTTTGATGTATATAACTTCTTTAGTCTTATATATATTAACAATCTTTGTTTCAATGGGAGTAGTTTGTTTTAAGCATGTGCTTGAAGGACAAGCAGTGTGACCATGAGGGTGTGTAGCAGAGGCAACCCAAACCATGCTACTCAGTGCTTTGTGTGCTTTGCAGACATTTCCCAGTTTCTTCCAAGGTGTAGCAGGGCAAGGGGGTGGGACTAGCAGACTGTACAAAGTATTTTCCTTACAAAAATATTTCAGGGTCATAGAATCTTTTAAAATCCACACCTGATATCATGGCATCAGTGTGGTTCTTTTTTGCTGGCTCTCTTGCATAGTTTGTAGTTCTTCATTTACATTCAGGAGATAACATGTAAGATTACAGAATGTTTCTTTGCCCTGGTTGTTAGTGTCTTAGGCAATGCTCTCACTGATAACAGAGAAAGTGGGATGTATAATATTTTTAAAAAGCATTCTGCTATCTCAACCATGCTTCTTAATAGCATGTTAATGGCAACATCAGTTCACTGTGAACAACAAAGTTAATTTTAAACTTCTTGAAATGTATGCTCAGCATGTGCTAGTTGTTGCTTTAAATAAAAACAAAGTATTTGTTTTCAATCCTTGTTCCAAATCTTAAAATTGTTCCGCTAAAAAAGTACTGGGGAGCATATAATTTTGGGATTTTGATAGGCTATCAGACCTCGTTATTGTTCTTACGGTCTTTGTAACAGTGTTGTAATAGTATCTTGTGAGTTTTAAAATAATTTTATCTTGAAGAGGGGTTTTTTAATTTCAGATGTCAGTTGCTTGAGCACGAGTTCGAATCATGATGCTTTTGCTTCTTAGGAATCTTTCTGGAAATCTGTTTTCTACACTTACACAGGGAACATTTGATCATCTTGGTTCACTAAAGTCTCTGTAAGTACTTACATCTACTGTGTCTAATCTTAATTTACATCATCATTTGTGTTCCTAACAAAAACCATTTCACATACTTGCTTGTACTACATTTCTGCATTTTTACTTTTAAGCCTCTTTAACTTTAAGCCTCTTTATCTGAATAAGCACATAGGAAATGTATGTACAGATATTTGTGTGTTTATATAACTTCCTTCAAAAGTTGCTCAATATTTGGTAACTTAATTCTGAGAGAACAAAGCTGTAACTGCATCTGGGCTTCCAAAAGCTTTATTCTGTATGCATCATTTATTACTTTATATTTAATAAATACAGTGTTCCACACCTTTTTTACAGAGGAAACAAATACTTTTAAGAAAGATCTTAATCCTTTAGAACAGTATAATTTTGTTGCATAGAATGGTGTGTACATCTCAACCTCATGTTACTTTTCTCTCATTTAATTTCATGAGTTGTAGTCTTGTGTAAGGAAGACAGTAAATGAAAAAAGTTACCAGTGCTGATGATTAGCTTGCATTTTTCCCTGATACTCATGACAGTTGGCTCACTGTACTGGGACTTTGTCAAGAGCTCTGACTTTTGGCTTTGACACTGAGTTTCTTGTTTATAAAGGCAAATATTTCTTTCCCTCCTTCAGCTTCTTTTAATTGTTCATAAGTTGTTATTCCTGTTATTTTATTTGTGTACAGAAAGGTTGCTGTCCAAGAACATCACAGGTCTGACAAGAGCCTGGGTATAACTGTTGCTATTAAAAATGTGTGTCTGGAGGAATTCCTGTGAACAAAGACCAAATGGAGTTTCACAGGAATGTTGATTTAGTGTTTGAAGTGTTCTGTCTGTGGTGTTGTGTTATCCTCTAGATATTTGCAAAAAGAAAAAGAAATTACGTTTTCACTAGAAATAAAAAACAGTATAGACAAAGCCATATGGTTTGATACATTTTTAACTGTTTCTAAACAGATAAAATATTTATACTCTTTTTTTAATTTAGCTGACTGCATCAGACACCTGTAGGGATATTTGGTGGGTTTTTTAGTAGAAAGTATTAAATTGTACAGAGAAGACTTTAAGAATCAGTGAAAAAGACTTATGATTTTTTTATAAAGCAGAATAAAACTGTCATTAAAATCATGTGAATAGTGGTTCTGAAAAGAGAAATATGTAAAAGACTGTATTTTTGTTGATTTTATTGTTAAAGCATTTGATTGTTAAAATGAAGTAATGAAATGTGTTCTTAACTTATGTTGATGCATATTCAAGCAATTCCTTGTTAATGCTCAATTAAATACTTGAACTTACTCTATGAAAGAAATTACTAGAAAACCTTTCATGCACAGATGTTGCTCATATTTATGGAGAATATTCCTTTTCTTGGGGAGTGTGTACTTTTGTTCTTAGACCACAGTTTGCAGACTTGTATATGTATGTAGGATCAGGCTGCTGGACTCTGTGTGTGTGACATAGGCATCGCACAGCTGTTGTTGTCAAGCTTTCAGACCTTTGAGTGTTGCATTTTGTCACTGTGAGCACTTATTTTGTGTTGCAGAGAATTTCAGACTGATTATCTTCTTTGTGATTGCAACATACTGTGGATGCATCAGTGGTTAAAGGAAAGAAATATAACTGTACGTGAAACTAAATGTGCATATCCCAAGTCACTTCAGTCACAGATGGTGACTGGTGTTAAGCAGGAGCTTCTAACCTGCGGTAAGCACTCCGGACAATGGATACTTGTTTTCTAACATATTCCATATTCTGTTAATATCAGTGAACAAACTTTGTTTCCCTGAAATCCAGCACTTACGTGATAGTGGTAATACTGATTCTTTTTCAAGGGGTGAATCTTTAGTGGTGATTCAGTGGTGTTTGCTTTGGAAATAAATAAATTGGTGATTGTGGATGTTAGTTTGTAGAACCTAAGGATGCGTAGCACTCTGTGGAGATAAACTCCTTTTTCCTGGTAAGCCATGTTTTTCAGGGGTTTTTACCCAAACTTCACAAGAGGAGTCGGAAATTGAAAATTTTGTTCCAAAGCCTAGCTATCCAACTTAAGATGTGTAAATTATTCCGAGCCCAAATTTCTGAAGTTTAAAGGTCTTGCTTATATGACTTAGTTTTCTACATGATGATTCTGCTGTTGATTAGCCTTTTTGTTTTGATGAAACAATGACCAACTTGCTGAACTTCTTTAGAGTTACTGTCAAAATAATAAAGCATGTATTTTGACTTTGAAATCTTAATAGTGAGAAATTACAAAGAAATAAAATGCATACATGTATTTTTCATTCAAGTTTATATTCTTCATTCTTTTGGATGTGGGGTAGCAAAAGATTTTTTGAAGTGTATTACCTTAAAGGAAGAAGAATATGATGAGAATTTGTGGTTTTCAATATCCAATGTGTGAAAGATAGCTTTTATATCAATCTTGCACTCAGTGTATTTTTCTCCTCTTTTGAAAATTATATATATGACAGATTCTTGCTATTAATTGTTCATTTTATTTCTTGAATTCTAGAACCACCACTTGAATTACCATCTTTCTATATGACTCCATCTCACCGTCAGGTTGTGTTTGAAGGAGATAGCCTACCCTTTCAGTGTATGGCTTCATATATTGATCAAGACATGCAAGTCTTGTGGTATCAGGATGGAAAGATAGTGGAAACTGATGAGTCCCAGGGTATTTTTGTTGAAAAAAACATGATTCATAACTGCTCACTGATTGCAAGGTGAATCCATAAAAACTTATTTTACACTAATTTTCTGCTCTGGTTTAGTGACTCTTTCCATAACCAGTAAGGCCCTCTTATATCTTTGCTGGGTGAACATATGTAGACAGAAATATCCCAATTAGGGAAGTAGTCTTTTAACTTCACACATCTCTTAAATTGCCTTGATTTGCTCACCTTTGCTAACTGCCAAGTTTGAGGAGGGAGGTCTAGTGATTTGATTAGTCAAACCCACCTGCTTACAACAGGATTAGCTAGAGCAAGTTACCCAAGAGACTGTTGCAGGAGAACATTGCAATTATGGAAAAAAAGGTATTTAAGTGAACTGCTTATGGATTTTTCGTGTTCCTTTTGAACACACCATAGTTGGTAATATTGAAGATCTCCAGCAGAGATCTGTAAGTATAATTTATTTTGCCTGCAGCAGATTTTTGACTCATTCAGCATTTACAAAGTGTTATATATCCTGTAGTTGTATTAGTAAGTTAGGACTTCTAAACTTTATCACAAATTATGCATTTGGGAAGTTATTTTAGTTTGGCCTTTCTGGAACAACTAGAAAAAATTTGCGCTGGAGAGCAATGATAATAACAGGTGGGGAATTTGGACTTCTTTCTGAAGTCAAGGAACTTTTTCACATGGCTGTTCTTTTGCTTTCCTACCTTGGCAAAAATGAAAGCTAGAAGTATAATAAATATTTCTGTGTGAATTACAGTACATGGATTCATAGATAGCTTTGGTTTTGTAAGATCGCTCACAGTTGTATGTAATTGGTTATTTCTTCCATTGTCTTTCTGTACTTTATTCATCTTTTGGTAAAAGTTTATATAAATTTTATTGCAAGACTTTTGGGTTTTATTTGTTTCTTTTATCTTCTCAGTGCACTGACAATCTCAAACATTCAGGCTGGCTCCACAGGAAACTGGGGTTGCCATGTACAAACCAGACGTGGGAATAACACAAGGACAGTAGACATTGTGGTGTTAGAAAGTTCTGCGCAGTACTGCCCTCCAGAGAGGGTTGTGAACAATAAAGGGGACTTCAGGTGTGTAACTTTTTTTTTTTTTTTTTTTAACTAAGTATTAGTATTATGCTTTAAAGGCACCTATGTGGATATTCGTAAATGATGTGTAGTAGATTATTAACTGTACTAAATTAGTATGTGTTGGAAGAAGTGCCCACAACTATACCATGGAATGTTAGACTTGGAGCCTGTTAGTTCACATGTTTGAAAGAGATCACAAAATCACAGAATCCCAAGGGTTGGAAGGGACCTCAAAACATCATCTAGTCCAATCCCCCTGCAAGAGCAGGGTAACCTAGAGTACATCACACAGGAACTTGTCCAGCTGGGCCCTGAATATCTCCAACGCAGGAGACTCCACAACCCCCGTGGGCAACCTGTTCCAGTGCTCTGTCACTCTCACAGTAAAGAAGTTTTTCCTGATGTTCACATGGAACCTCCTATGCTCCAGTTTACACCCATTGCCCCTTGTCCTATCACTGGACATCACTGAGAAAAACCTAGCTCCATCATCCTGACACTCACCCTTTACATATTTGTAAACATTGATAAGGTCACCCCTCAGTCTCCTCTTCTCCAAACTAAAGAGACTCAGCTCCCTCAGCCTCTCCTCATAAGGGAGATGTTCCACTCCCTTAATCATCTTTGTGGCTCTGCGCTGGACTCTTTCAAGCAATTCCCTGTCCTTCTTGAACTGAGGGGCCCAGAACTGGACACAATATTCCAGATGCGGCCTCACCAAGGCAGAGTAAAAGGGGAGGAGAACCTCTCTTGACCTACTAACTACCCCCTTTCTAATGCACCCTAGGATGCCATTGGCCTTCTTGGCCACAAGGGCACATTGCTGGCTCATGGTCATCCTGCCATCCACCAGGACCCCCAGGTCCCTTTCCCCTTCACTACTTTCCAGCAGGTCAACCCCCAACCTGTACTGGTACATGGGGTTGTTCTTCCCCAGATGCAAGACTCTACACTTGCCTTTGTTGAATTTCATCAAGTTTCTCCCCGCCCAACTCTCCAGCCTGTCCAGGTCTCACTGAATGGCAACACAGCCTTCAGGTGTGTCAGCCACTCCTCCCAGTATGGAAAGTAATCTTCCCAGATGGAAAGTAAGTGACAATATTTGAAATATATAAATGAAATTATTGGAATAGAGTAAAACTTTTTGGATGACCTGTAAGCTAGAGTTGGACTGCGTACTGACCGGGGCTTTCCATCAGATTATCATTCTGTTTTTAAAACCCTCCTGCTCCTGTATGACAAAATCGCTATATAAGAAATGAGTTCTCTCTATATATATATTTTATAAAAATTATGTATGTGTATATATATATGCAAACACATAAATACACACAAGATATTCTCCACATACACACACCTTATGAATATTAGAATAAATAAGATGAATGGTGCTTCTTTTAATGATTTTTGAGACTGTAGTGGTAGCTCTGATGTTCCATTATGTTTATCTTTTGTTCTTACCTCTTCACCTGTTTTCCCTTTTCTGATCTTTTTGCTGCTGGTCACTCTAACAACACGTTACTCCTGGAGGTGCCAGCTGTAACAGATAGCTTCTGTATAGATTCTCTATCTGTAAGGTAATTCCCTTTATAACTACTCTGTTGTACCTCCCTGCAATAGCTCCTACTGAGAATTAGTGTATGTCATAACATATGTTTTCACTACGATCTGTAGGATTTCTTAATGTTGTAATAACTGCTTTTACACACATTTATTTTCACTTTCCTTATGCTGCTTGACTATGTTGATCTTCTGCTTGATCTTCTGTTTACAGCTACAAACTTCCTTTCCTTGTGTACACTAGAGTTTGTTAAAGTTGCCTTATTTCTATACAGCTAGTCTAAGAGCGTAAATCTTTTATCTCAAGAAATTAAAAGTAAGTTAAAGCACGTTGCTGGTACATAGATTTTGAGGGAGAGAAGACAAGCTTTCAAGTGCTGAAGGCCTTCTCCAGTTATAGCAAGAATTCAGGTAAAGTCCTGAGCAAGAGCATTTGTTGAGTTCATCTTTTTTATGTTTATCAGTTGGACAATTTGGGAAGGGTAGCCGAATATGTGGAACTATTAGTAAGGGAAGTAGTGTTAAGGTAACCTGCTGCACAGAGACAATTTGGAGCTACCGAAGAACTTCCCTTTCACATTGTAAGGAATTATTTGTATAAAAAACTTCGTGCATATCCTCTTTTTACACTGTGGTGGTTTCAATTGCAGGGATGAGCATTATCTTAGAAAATGAGAACTTCCTGTGTAAGACAAAAGGTGAAGAAAGTCAAACAGATGCATGCTGTATTCATCAAAGAACACATCTATTTAAATCACTTATGCTTTTTTTTTATGATACAAGTGTGAATTGCTCTTCTTTGAATTTGCCATTGGAGGTGAAAACAGATGGTAAAGGCTTATTTCAAAGTGTTTTCCATTAAATTAACCTATGCTGTTCAGTGACTGTTCAGTGTAATAGGATTTACCCCCTCTGGAATTCAGTAGAAAGAAATAAGATTTCAGGAAATGTTCAGTGTATGAAAAAGTTCACTGTGTCTGGGTTTACTGTAACAGACTTCCATTTGTAGTTTAGGTAGTGTAATAATAAAGAGTAATTTTTCACCTTTGAGACCATATGGAAATAAGGCTTTGACTAGTGAGAAAATGGTTCTGAGCAGATGGCTGCAAATGATCCTAGGTG